>NC_057346.1:2277500-3477500 GCF_016509475.1 Prionailurus bengalensis
GAATCCTGCTGAAATTCTGCACGGCACCACACGCTGCAATCAATTCACAGATCCCGTAAGCTAATTAAGGCTGCAGGTACCAGAGGAACAAACACAAAAATGACTTGGCAATAAGGCAAACGTGTCACCTCGAATAAGAAGTCTGGACACAGAACATTTTCAGGGTTGGTTAAGTCAAGGCTTTGAGATCGCGTCATGGGCTCCCACCTCTCTGCTCTGCTAGCCTGGGACCGCGGGCTGTTCTCAGAGTCTGACAGATGGCTCCAGAAACTCCAGCCATCTCCTCACAGGGTGGTGCAGAGGCCAAGGAAGGGCTTTTCCCCACAGGAGTCTCTCTTTAAGGAAGCAGAAACCTTGGTGAGCCCAGGCGGCTCGTCCGTGAAGCGTCTGACTCTTGATTCCGGCTCAGGTCACGATCCCACGGTTTGTGGGGTAGAGTCCTACATTGGGCTCTGTGTGCACAGCACAGAGCCTGCTTGGGACTCTCTCTCCCTCTATTTCTCTCTCTCTCTCTCTGCCCCTCCCCCTGCTCACTCTCTCTCTCAACTAAATGAATAAACTTAAAAGTAGAATGGAATAAAAAATACAATAAAATAGTAAAATAATAAAGTAAAATTAAATAGAATTCAATATGGCCTCTACTCCTGGCCACTACGGTCAAATCGTAGTCCGCCGTTCCTGTGCTCTCCAGGCCCGGTTTCCAGTCTGGCCCTCAACACGGTCTTCAGTGTTACAGGAACCCAAGTGCACAGCCCCTCACCTGCCTCCGTGACGAAAAGGGTAGTCCCGGGGCGCCTGGGTGGCGCAGTCGGTTAAGCGTCCGACTTCAGCCAGGTCACGATCTCGCGGCCCGTGAGTTCGAGCCCCGCGTGGGGCTCTGGGCTGATGGCTCAGAGCCTGGAGCCTGTTTCCGATTCTGTGTCTCCCTCTCTCTCTGCCCCTCCCCCATTCATGCTCTGTCTCTCTCTGTCCCAAAAATAAATAAAAACGTTGAAAAAAAAATTTTTTTTAAAAAAAATAAAAAAAAAAAGAAAAGGGTAGTCCTTTCGATTAGCAATCTCCACACACCCCACGTGCTTCAACACGGAAGTGTTTAAGAACAAAGTGGAGAAGTCTTGATATCTTCTCCCACGTGTGGGATTTTCTGTGGGTTCCCAACACGTGTCTTATAAAGGCTGACTCGGCAGACCCTGTCTGCACCTGGCAGGATGCTAATCTGGGGGCAGAAGCGCTGAAGCCTTATCCGGCGATCCCCAGGAGAGCCTCCCAGAAAGAAAGTGCACAATATTTGCTACAAGTGTCAGTGACGGGATGCTTGGCATTTGCTAAAAAGGCCCTTTTGTAAACGTGTGTCACAGTCACTTGTACCTCGAGAAAGATCTGAAAACTAGTACTGACTGCTGCTGTTCCCCCTGAGACAGAGGATTTTTAATTATAAGAGAATCAAGAGGACCTTACGAGGATAGGTGGTAAGTGGGGATGATGGGAGGACTATCACATTTCTCGGGTCAGACACTGTGACAGAAAACTTCACATGTGTTTTGCTTCACTGACTTTGCCTGAAGCATTCATTCTCTTCCTATCCTCTGTTTCCGAGACAAGAAGTTTCTGGAAAATAAAGACTGGTTCTCATTCACTGTGGTATGGAGACCCAGTGGGAGATAATAAAAGGCTTTCACCCTATACTGAACAAGTGAGTGAAATCCAGAATATTTTGAAAGCAAGATACCTGTGTGCATTTTCCTAGACGGAGGCAGTAAGGAAAAGGGGAGCAACCAGGCCATCTGTTGACCGAGTTGGTTCATCTGCAGTGTTGAAGCCCGGATTCACAAACCATGCAGGCAAACCCCCCAACCTGTGCCCCTGCTAGGCTGCTTCTGTGAACTACAACGTTTTCTGTGGGGACAGGGGGTCTGTCCAACTCCCATGATACCCTGCGGGGCTCCCACTTCTCAGGGGTGAGATACAGCAATGTCTGCACCGCATAGCTGGGGGCCTGGCCTCACACACCTGTCTGCTCTGGTATCCCCTTCTCTGTCTCCCTCTTATGCCCAGTGAATGGATTCATCCTGAAACTCCACCGCATAGAGTGGTGCCTGGCACGACATGAGGCCCATTATAACTCATACCGATTTCACCATAAACCATCAACAGTTACTTAGCATTTATTATTTTGTGCAAAGTACAACGATACAGGTTATGGGGCGTAAGTACAAAAAAAATCATAAACCCTAACAAAGCAAGGTACAGAGATGGAAAATCAAAATGCATTTCATCCTGAATGCCAACTCCAAAAACGTACGCGACTTTCCCTGGAGCAGTGCACCGAGAATCACGTTTCTGAGACCGCCGTGTGCCCTGGGGACAGAGCCTCAGGGCAATTATGATCAATCCTGAGCACTGAGCGGGGTAAGTGACTATTCACGCCTGTTCTATCTGCTACCCTTACTGTAAAAGGGCTAATATGAATGAGTTTTTTTTTTTTTAAAGGTGTGTTTGAATGGACTGTTTGGTACTCCTTTCTAGCTGTGTGTCTTTGGGAAAAATCATCGATTCTGGGAGGCATTTTCTTTATCTGGAAAACAGTGATAACATTGGCTTTCCTGTGGGAGGGTTACAAAATCCCCTAGCCCCCTTAATAAAAGTGGAAATGCTTTTCGAAATCTAGAGCAGAAATAAGAGACGTCACGTAATGAAGCAGATGCACAGAAAAATAACATAAAGGGGTAAATGAGCAATGAATTCTAGCAGCAAATATTTCAGGAGTTCAGATATGTGAGGCAGTTTTGGAGGCCGATTTATTGCTTCGGAGAGAAGAAGTAACATACGTAATAAAATGTAGACACGGAGACATACGCTTAAATATTTTATATTTGGCTTTCCTTGACTATTTCTAGAAATGTTAGGCCCTGAAGCTATTTCATTAATTTTTTTTCTAATAAGTTTGACATGACTGTGACTGTGCACTGAAAACATAAATCCCACAAAATGTGACACGATCTTATCCATTCAATGTGCCAAAGATATTACTCATAATTTATTGATAGCTCCTAAATGAAAATAAAAAATGGAAAATATGTTCCAATCTAGCAAGAATAAGATAATATGGATGCCAAAACAGAAAAGTATTAATAATTATTTTATTCTGCCACCGCTGTAATTTGATAGGTACCTTGTACACGTCAGGGAACATGATAAATTGTTTCTAAAGTATATTGAAAAGGCAATGGAAGACATATTTTTCTATTTAAATCTAAGGGAACAACTATATTTTAAGAGTACGGAGCAGGATGTGGTCATATCTCGTAGTCCATTCTTCCTGTGCCTTTACGTGTAAGTGCCGAGTTTGATATCTATCCTAATATTACAATATTCCCTGTGTGGATCTATACTACTAATGGAACAGTTTCAAATAGACAAGACCGTTAATACGAATATAAAGGTATTGAATTCGTTATGGTTTAACTTCAGTTCTGGGGATTTACGTATAATCGAGAATTAGTGGAAGAATTGAAATATTGGATTAAGGGATCCATTTTTCTAGACAAGTTCCAGGGTAAGGCTACTTAAAATGCCATGGAATGAGTAGCTTGGGCCAGGTTGACAATCAGAATATAGGTTCCTTCGTCAAAAATTTCTTGCTACAATAAACAATACCAGTAGACTAATAGTGCACATAGGGTCAGAGTTAATCTACATTTGGCCCAAGTTCCTTATCTTATTGTGGACGAACAGCAAAGGATTTCTGGGAATGAGAGCAGGTCCGTGGCTCACATTGAGTTTCCTAAAGAAAACTAGAAACGGATTGATTCTCTTCGGTCTGACCTACTGAATCACGAGCGTTAGTAAGAAGTATTCTAGAGCCTCCTTGCATAGCAGTGTTTTGGGAGAGAAAAGGGCACTGGGGTCGATTCTTAAGTGCGTTACGGTTACTATTGTTTCACTTATTCACCCTCCTACAGGGTCCTCCATATTTGCCATATGACTTTCTAGCAGCCCCCCTAGAGTCACCCACTTCATTCTCCTACCCTGGTGAGGCTGGGCTTGGGAATTCAAACAGATTGAGACGACAGAACACAGGAGGAAGTGCTGACGGGCCAACTCTGAGCCTAGAGTCCCCCTATGACTCTATACAATGCTCCTGTGCTTCTTTATTGCCATTAAAAGCACATGTATCGGGCAGCCTATTAGGACAAACATGGGAGACACACGGAGCAGATGTGGATCGAACCTAACGCAGAAGGCAACACCCAGACACATGAGAATAAGTCAAGCCACTTAGTTTTGGGATGGCTGTTACACAGCTTATTCTTCAAATAGCTAACAAATACATGTATGTAGGGAACCTTCCAAGGTCAGGAGGGCTGCTGAGATGGACAGTGTTGGAGAAGCTATGGTCACACCCTGGGTCCGAGCATGGTGGAAGAGGGGTGAGTAACTAAGTGTATGAGCAGTGCAGACAAAGTACAGAGTCCTGACCAGGGCTCTGATACAAGGGAGAGAGCATCCTTCCTTATTTTCTTCCCCACTTAATGTAGCAAAAAACAGAAACAGAATGTAATACACAAAGACCAGAAATTTGTTAAAGAGGAACGTTGCAAACTAGGATAGAACAGATTTTAACCATTAACTAAAGAGGCGGAATTTGTATTGTATTGTATTGTATCCTAATGTTTATTTATATTTGAGAGAGAGGGAGCAAGCAGGGGAGGGGCAGAGAGCAGGAGACGCAGAATCCGAAGCAGGCTCCAGGCTCTGGGCTGTCCGCACAGAGCCCGATGCAGGGCTTGAACCCAGGAACTGCGAGATCATGACCTGAGCCGAAGCTGGACGTTTAACCGACTGAGCCCCATGAGGAGGCGTTTTATGCTAATAGTAGAATACATGTAGGCTGACATGAATAAACCTGCAGACTTCAGTTTGTTTTCTTAGAACAGTCAGGCTACAGTCAAAGTAGAGTTCTTATCCCACAGTGTGGACCCAACTGATTTCCTACTATTCTTAGTATTTTCAAGTTCTAACTTAACGGATCCCATCAGGATAGTGTTCAAGACTGACATCTGGACTCGACACCTCAGAGAGACAGCTACGCTAAGTTCTGTGGCTTTCGTGAACAGACTGGACAAAAGGACTGCTTACAGAGTAATGTTTTCCCAATTACTGTTCAGGGTGTGACAGTACAATAACTGTACTTTCTACGTCACTATCAAAGCACAGCTCTTACCCGTCTGAGGTCCTCAATTTCCCAAAACGCTTGGTTCCCTCCACACTGTGAGGAAGGAGAAAATCTGACCTTGACATTTACAACAATGAAAGTAAGATCATATTTTATCCTGGTTTCTGTTTGTAGCGTGTCAAGGCAAAATGCAGCGTATACATCTGAACCTTAACAAACTTTTAAATTTAGGTATGTCCACACACACTAAGTTTATAGGACACTTTGTCGTTTTGTTAAATTTTCCTGGATACTATTGGCGTAATAATTATATAAGAATGTAAAAACTGCTTTTATTTTTTCAAAGGTCCATTGGTAGGTACCTCCAGTTGGTCAAAAATGAAAACAATGCAAATGATTCTAGCCCGAAGTAACAAAACGCGCCCACAGACTTTTGATTTAGCAGCCTTAATGAAGTGGCTACAGCCATTCCGGGGGGAATCCCTGGGGTGAAACGTTCCACTTTGGATAGCTTTGTATACAATCAAAAATCTGCCACAGCTATGGCCTTGAATATCTTGGAATACGGTATAATGAAATACCCAGGATCTGGTAAATAACAGTAGCAAGATGATCGATAAATATGTCTTCTGAGCAGCGATTTACATCTTTCTAAACTGCAAAGTTCTTCGCCCCAGTCCGTTTCAGACAGAATGTCAGCCATTCTGGCTTTGCAGGAAGCTCTTGGCCTCAAGAAATTCAATCTTCCTTTTGCAGTTAAGGCCAAGTCCTTCCAACTCACTCAATTCAGCAAAGACAGACTCATACTATCATTCTACAAATGCCCCTACCTACTGAGTGACATTTGAGACATGCTGATTTCGAGTACAAGGGGGAAAAGGATGGTATTGACTTTTCTTATCAATACTTCTTGCTTTTTTGTTAAAAAAAAAAAAAGTACACTATTGATCCGTTCTTAGTAAACTTTGCATTTCTCCTAATGTCTAGTCTTAGTCATGTAAAGATAACCCGCTGTTAACAAATGTCACCTATAGGGGCGCCTGGGTGGCTTAGTCGGTTAAGCGTTCGACTTCAGCTCGGGTCACGATCTCCCGGTTCGTGGGTTTGAGCCCTGCATCGGGCTCTGTGCTGACAGCTCCTGGAGCCTGCTTCAGATTCTGTGTCTCCCTCTCTCTCTGCCCCTCCCTCACTCGTACTCTGTCTCTCAAAAATAAATAAATATTAAAAATTAAAAAAAAAAGATAGAAATGTCACCTATCTTTTCCATGAAACGAAGGCCAAAGTAAATATGACCTTCAGATGTGCTATGCAGAGGCTTAGCATTTCCCTTCCAACAACGGGCTGGTATTACAGCCACCGTGAACTCTCCAGGGGAATTCTACAGCTTGGCAAAATGCCTATTGTAACTTTCACATTTGCTGTTGACATTCTTATAGACTATTTCCCTATTACATCTAAAAGTCAAATTCGCGGGGCGCCTGGGTGGCGCAGTCGGTTAAGCGTCCGACTTCAGCCAGGTCACGATCTCGCGGTCCGCGAGTTCGAGCCCCGCGTCGGGCTCTGGGCGGATGGCTCAGAGCCTGGAGCCTGTTTCCGATTCTGTGTCTCCCTCTCTCTCTGACCCTCCCCCGCTCATGCTCTGTCTCTCTCTGTCCCAAAAATAAATAAATGTTGAAAAAAAAAATTTAAAAGTCAAATTCGCAGTGAAATTACCACAACCTGCATCTCTAATATCAGCCATATTTTAATACACAAATACTGACACTGTAAGAAAAAAGGGTGTGCAAAGCTGGGACACTTTGGCTGCGTTAACATGATCTCAAACATCTCTTCAACATCTTTGCTTTTGACAACCTCTTGGAAAATTTCTTTTTAAATTTTTTTAAATATTTATTTATTTTGAGAGACAGAGAGAGAGAGAGCACGCGAGCGCACATGCACACAACTGGGGGAGGGGCAGAGAGAGAGGGAGACACAGAGTCTGAAGCAGGCTCCAGGCTCTGAGCTGTCGGCATAGAGCCTGATGCAGGGCTCCAACTCACGAACCGTGAGATCATGACCTGAGCCGAAGTCGGACACTTTACCGGCTGAGCCACCCAGGCGCCCCGACAACCTCTTAGAAACATAAACGTATGTCATACAGGTCATATTAACTAAGGCTGTGAGGGAAGAAATATCACTTATGAGTGAAGGCGGGCTTTCCTTCGAGTCCCTAGTGAACAAAAAGGTCTTACAAAATGCACATTTTGGCAGTGAGTCTCAAGAAGTAGTTTTCACCTTGGGCTGTAAGTTAGGATGATCAAACAGGCAAATCAAAGGATTAAAATCTCCAAGTATACGCTTAAGAACACATCTCAGCGTGGCGATGGCACGGCAAAAGAATGAAACAAAATTACCTGTCAGGCCCCTGTTCTAGCCACCTTTCACATGTAAAACAAATTGGCCATGGAATAGGATTTTTTTTTTCAAAGCACCACAATAAGTCGACTGAATTGCACACAAAGAACGGATATTTAAGTCAGTGTCTAATGTTTTGCTAATATTGTCAAAACAATGAGAGATAAACATAAGGCGTCTGTCAAAAATGAGCATACAAATGACCTATTTGCACATATAAGTGTCAAATCTGTATAATCTGTGCTTGAAGAACTGATCTCAAGACGTTGTGGGCAGAATGGGGAGCACATCCCTAACCAAGGATCATACCATGATTGATGCTTTAAAATAAGCCCCCAGTCGATGCCAAGTGGATTTCTCAGAAGTCAACGGGATAGCAACACGAGAGCCTTTAAAATGTAAACGCATCTACGCACAGTAGCAGAAGTGTGCAAGGAGGGAACTGAACCTTGTTATATCCAAAGTCCACGCCCTTCAGACTTAGGTCAAACTGCCTGCCAGCCACATTTGGTTATATATTGTAATTATACAATACATTAAACTCTAAGAGTCACGGACGGACGGGGCACTTCCGAATCCAAATCGGTCAATTCAGAGCATCGGTTGAAAACAGTCACAGAACACAGAGAATTCATAAAAGCCACCTTGAACCCAGAGCCAGGTCCCAAGGCCCTGCCCGGATGGTGTGAGGCATAAGTCCACTGCCTTTTTGTAAAATCGACATGAGCCGTGAGACCCCAGAAGTCCTTTGAGGACAGCACCCGTAGCACGATACTAAATACGGGACTGGCCCTAATGGTTCTTGTGCGGGGGCTGTGCCCTGAGATACAGACAACGTGCAGGTTATCTTCATTCGGGGGCTCGTTGCAGGGGGCGCAGCTGAGGAAGTCGATAAACTGAGACCAAGCAGGAGAAGGCGTAGCTCAAGGTCACTGTGAGCACCCACATCTCAGCCTCCCGCCCCCGGAGGAACCACCCAGAACGGCCTTCCGAACGGCCCCCCAGACAGACAGGGAAGCCGGGCTGCGTGTCCCCCGAATCGCGTCCTGCACGACCTGAGGCTTCTGTGCGTCCAGGCTGGTGAGGGAGGCCAAGGCACACGGTGCCAAGTGTGGGAAGATGTCAGCACTTCCGGGAACACAAGCGTGGGCCCAGGGGGCACAGATGGGGAGCAAGCACAACATCACACAATCTCAGCCTGGCGTTCGGCTGTCAAGGCAGGAGGAACTGTTCTAGCCACTGGGAAGCAGAGGTGAGGTCTTTCTGAACTTGCTTTCTTCTGTCGCCCTTTGCTCTGGGACCCATCCTTATCCACAGATGCCCCCGAGGCCCCGTGCCCTTCTGCCCCACATGCCAGTACAGCAGGGGAGGAGGACAGGCCTGCCGCTGCCCCTGTCGTCCCCGAGGTCACCCCCCCTGCTCCATGCCCAACGCTGTCCACCACCTTCTCCTGACCCGCACCCAACTGGACATGCCCATCAGGGTGCCATCACATGTGCGGATCTCCACATGTTTCTTGCCCTCTGATTTTGACTCTACCCCACTGCATCCTCAAAGGAAGCTGTCCCCTGGCCGTACCTCAGAGCCTCAGACACAGAGGTGTCTTCTAACAGCATCCAAGGTGACTGAATCTTGCCCCTCCAGCACTGGTGACGGAGGGAGAAGAAGAGTAGAAATTCTGTTAGTATTTATTTTAACAGATCCATTTAAAAAAGTGAGAGTGTGATCAAAGTCATTTTTGTTTTTTAAGTAATGAGGTTCACCATCAAAAAGGTTTGAAGGTCCTTCTCCGAGACACTGGATGTGTTGACCAACAGCCACGGGACCAATGACCCCTGTCAACACACTGGTTCTTCAAGGGAACCTTCAGATGCTGCTATAAACCACGCCATGGAGCCCCCAGGCTTGCAACCCCGTGGCCTCATGGTTACACGGGCCAGTGCTAATGACTCTGGGCTTTCACGCCAAGGGTTTCACTTCCTCAGCTGCATAATTTGGGTATTTGGTTTTTGGGTTTTTTTTTTTTCAACGTTTATTTATTTTGGGGACAGAGAGAGACAGAGCATGAACGGGGGAGGGGCAGAGAGAGAGGGAGACACAGAATCGGAAACAGGCTCCAGGCTCTGAGCCATCAGCCCAGAGCCTGAGGCGGGGCTCGAACTCACGGACCGCGAGATCGTGACCTGGCTGAAGTTGGACGCTTAACCGACTGCGCCACCCAGGCGCCCCTTGGGTTTTTTTTTAAAGGTCTTTGAGGAAGGTGTCCTACGGAAAGAGGCTCACTCACTGTCCCATCTAACACATACCTGCCGACAACAGGGATTCTAAATCATACTTTTGGGGAAAGACAACACTTACATTCTCAGCATCAACCTCAACCCTTTGGTTGCACATGACGTCAGCATTACTCACCTTATTTACTATGCAACATTTTTTCACTCCTAATTAGGGCGGATGGATTGTCTTTACACTATGTTCTGTCTGCTTAATAATCCTGTAAGCACGTTATGAGCAAGGACTTTGTTGTTGACTTTCTTTAACCTACAAGAACACCCTGCAGATTGCTATGGTTAAAAATGACACTGAACAAATGGTTGAAATAATGCACTATTAAATGATTTTCTTAGCCAACCTTTGAAGCACACTTCCTGGTTTTCAAACAGGTTGGTGATCAAGTCTCGCTACCATCTTGGGGAGCCCAGAGTTCAAGGCCCAAGGGAGTAGGGATGGCTTTAAAGACACAATGGCATCTGATCCGCGTCAAGAAGGGGCTAAAATTAACGTACATATTTCCTTCGGGATTCATAACCTGCATCATCTCTTCTGACTTTTCCAGGTTGTTAATTACTGTTACTACTCATACGAAAAAACAGTAACTGGGGCTCCTGGGTGGCGCAGTCGGGTAAGCGTCCGACTTCGGCTCAGGTCACGATCTCGCGGTCCGTGAGTTCGAGCCCCGCGTCGGGCTCTGGGCTGATGGCTCAGAGCCTGGAGCCTGCTTCCGATTCTGTGTCTCCCTCTCTCTCTGCCCCTCTCCCATTCATGCTCTGTCTCTCTCTGTCTCAAAAATAAAAAAAAAATAAACGTTAAAAAAAAACCAGTAACTTACTTCAGTGGAGTGTTTTTCTATTTACAAGACGAATTCAAATTATCCATGAAGTCCATACCAAAATCCTATGCAAAAGAGATTATCATCACCATCTCCATTTTACAGAAGAGGATTATGAAGCTCAGAGAAATTAACGCTTTGTCCAAGGGCATTCAGATAATAAGTGACACATTCAGGGAACTTAAACCCTATTTTTATGACTTCAAAGCTACAACAGGCTTTTGCGGCACCTGGGCGGCTCAGTTGGTTAAGCGTCCGACTTTGGCTCAGGTCATAATCTCACAGTCCGTGGGTCCAAGCCCCAGGTTGAACCCAACACAGGGTTCTGTGATGATGGCTTGGGGCTTGGAGCCTGCTTCAGATTCTGTGTCTCCCTCTGTCTGCCTCTCCCTGCTTGCACTCTTTCTCTCTCTCTCTCAAAAATAAATAAACATGAAAACATTTTTTTTTAAAAAGCTACAACAGGCTTTCTGTGTTACTGATCTGTATATCTTAACCAGTGCACGTGCATGCGCGTGTGTGTGTGGGTGTGTGAGAGAGGGAGAGAGAGAGAGAGAGACTGTTTTCCAGAACTGCAGGTACAAAACACTGTTGTTTTATGTAAGGATAGAATAACTTATCTTAATTAAATTTTTATACTAGTTTTTGAAGATGCCTGTGTTTTGCTGACTTTCTTTTTGGTCACAGAGGGAAGAATGAGTCAATATTTTAAAGAACAAAACTCACAGCTCTTTTTAAGAAATGATTCACTTAGAGCCTATTTTATTAAAAGTAGAGCATAACTTTTTCCCTCTAATTGAGGTATTTTGTATCTAGGATGGTCACAGTTATCCTAGATGAAAAGCCCATACCATAAGGGAATGCTCTCACCTAGGACTCTGAAAGGGAAGAGGGAACCACGGTTAATTGCGGGGCAGATGTGCTACACATCCATCCCAACAACACAAATCACACCCCTACACGAGGCCATCACTGGTTTTGTTGTTGTTTGTGTGTGTGTGTGTGTGTGTGTGTGTGTGAGGTTGTTTGCTGCAAATTCAAGAGACGATGATCCTGTTTGCTTTAAACTTTTCTAAAAAGTAGTCTCAGATACTATTTTAATATCCGAAACCATGACTACAGCACGGCTCCACATTTTAGTTTTAATTCAATGCCAGTTTATCTCATGTTGCATAAGCAGTAATTTATGAGTTATCCTTAGAACATTTGGTCCCATGTCTCTTAGCCACAGGCACGAAGGGTCCAGCACAACTCTCAAGTCTACATGAAAAACATTGCAGTAAGAACGTAAGATAAAACCAAGACTTTGTTCAAAATGAACAGCGCCTTAAGTTGTTTTGAAGAAAAACGAGTTAATACTGAAAAATAAAAGTTTTTGTCAGGGTTGTCTAGACATTTCTGTTCCATTTCATTTACAGTTTGTAAAGAAAAAAAAAATCAACGATCGTACCTTCTTTGTCTTAAACATCAGAAATGGGGCATCTGGTTTTGAAAGCCAGGGTACCCAAGTACTCTGGTTAGCTCCTGTCCTCCAGAGGTCACCGGAAAGAGGCTACTTACATTCTGTGTGTAACCAGCACTGAAATGTTTCACCAACACGTCAGTAAACAAGTGCATCTCGGCAGTGAAGCCCATTTTATGAGCTGAGTGGAACAGAATATTCCTAAGTGGAATGCAAATGCGGAACAGGACAGGCAGGGGCGGCTTCATGTCTCAGCATAGAGAGAGAGCCCATGGAGATGCTAACACGCCCAAACCTTTCTAATAGTAAGAAGGAAAATGCTCTGTACCTGATGCCATTGAGATAGCCTAAGAAAGAATCCTTGTATCTGGGCTGCTCGATTTAATTTTTCTGAGAAAAACAGAAGGTGAGTTGATTTCTCTTTTATTTGCTGTTTTTTTTAATGACGCTTTTGTTTACCAGACTTGTTTCTCATTTTCATGGTTGGAATACAATTAAATCCTATTGACAGATGGGATTCAGCCATGCTAATTACCATGGTGATCAATTAACTCGGCTGCTGTTTGGAATAGAAAAAGCTACATAAACAACAATCTGGAAATTCTGTCTTTTATGAGACCACTGTAGAGACATCACCTATGATGCATACACTTCATGAAATATCCAATTGACCATGTTATGGTGGCACAAGTGGCTTTTGTATTTATTGCAGATCTTCTCGCTCTAGCTTTGTCCCATCAGAAAACCAACATACATCCTGCTGCAAAGATGGGTGGACCCAAAGTGTCAGCTTAAATAAAGTGACTTGCCACATAACTAGCTTTTGAGGTGGCATGGCCGGTGGCTAGAGCCATCAGATCCTTCGTGTTTGGTAGGACTGCATGCTATTACTTCGTGCCCTACAGTGAGAAGTCTCCTGTGTCCAGGCTAAATGTGTATGGACAATGTAAACACTGGTTACTTTCAGAAAGTTCTGCATCAGCTTACCAATATGTGCGTAGTTCCGTCAACACCTTTAAATTACAGGATGATATGCACCAGTTATATGCATTTATATAAACATACACTAAAAGCACCCACCCCAGAAAGACTTTTGGATATTCCTGAATTAGCCTCTACCCATTTTCTAATAAAATATCTGCACAGGCTGGGGAGTAACGTAAGCTAAGACGGATGGACAACGTCACGCCGAAGACTGGAAGGAATCTTTCCCTAACTATAAACCAGACGAAGTGAACTGAGAAAAACACCCACGCAGATTTCAACCCAGGCACCACCTAAGCTCTTCCTCATGGAGCTACGACTGCCCCTTCCCCAGCAAGGCTTGGGACCGGAAGGAAGCACGGGTGTCTATTCTACGTGCGGATGCTGGGGACAGGGAGACTACTGGTCCCTCCCTGCACCAATCCTACCACCCACAGCATCTACAAGGACAATGGTGAACAGTAAGATGTGTGCGTGAGGAGAAAGGAGTCAAGTGAGTGCTGTGATACCTCAAGGAAAGGACTGTCCCTCCAAACCCAGGCAGGAAAAACTTCACCATGACCAAATCCTTCTTCCGGACCCAATGTCATTGCACTTTCTGCAGTGAGCCTTTGGGCACAGTCCTATCCACGTCCGGCACAACAACCCAACAAGGAACCTTGATCACTTCCAAGCAAGGTGCCTATGTGTGTCTTCTCTCTCCTACTAGGTATCTTGTTCTTTGAAAGAAGAAAGTGACTCCTACTCATCCGTCTGTCCCCGAAGCCACCAGCCCAGTGACTTGCTTATAGAGCGTGGCCATGACATCTTCATTGTGAAAAATGATTAACGTGTTTACGAGCTCATCTCCAAATGGCGTGTAAACTTAACTAACACGTAAATAATAAACAAGTCTGTAACTTTCCAAATACATACACTTCTGGGCAATTAATGGGACAAGACACTGCCAAAGATTTCCCACCATGAATGACTCTACAGGAAGAACAAAGAGGAAGAGTAGAGAAGTCACAAGTAAATCAGAACTAAAAAAAAAAACAAAACAAAACCACAACCAAAAAACCCAATACGAGTAGTGGGTTCAGGCCTTAGCAGCATGCTCCTAGCAGCAGTAGGAAAGGACTCATGAAGATCCAAGATGCTGGTGCCAATGCGATGTGGACTCTTGTCCAATCTGTGGCTGCTTCCCCATTCATTCCAGCACTTTCGCTTATACATCACGATGGAGGCCCTTTGTTAGGAATTTGGGAGGGTTCACAGTTGAGTAAGACAGGTGATGCACAAACATCTCACACGGTAGTTTTAATGAAATAAAGATACAATTTTTAAAATAAAAGTTTAAAAGATGCTAACTCTTGGCTGTCCCCTAGCTGATATTTGGTCAAATGTATGACACTGTTCTCCGAACTTGAGGAGTACGCTCAGAAGCATACTGTCTTTTCTACCAACTACCATAGAAAAGACAGATACCTAGAAAATGTTTACAAAAGAACACTGTGTTGACTGAATATTAACACCACACGAGCGAAAAATTATTTTCTCATTTTCAGGATAACACATAATTACCTAAATGTAATGAGGAATGACGATGCTAGTGTTAATATTTTGACGAAGAAAATTTATGTTTGAGTTATTATGGTCTATTTGAACTTATGAATAGGTCACGATGCTATTTCTAAACTACAGTGTTTTTGAAATGTGCTGATTACAAGTTTGCTATAAAAGAGTAAACATTTAAAAAGGTTTGAATGATTTTCCCCAATCACAGCTCAAATGAAAACATCTTAAGGCTCTATTATCATTACTGTTACTATTTTGTGTAACTTGGTTATTCTCCATTGAGCAAGAATTTTTAAATGGAAACGTTCTTTTTCTAGTTAAGTTTCTAGAAAGTTAAGAAACAAGTATCAACCCACGAAATCATAAGTTGTTTTCATCCTGTCTTTATTACCTTAAATTTATTTAATCTGTAAGTGTTTCTCTCACAAATTACAAGTGATCTTCAGACTTTCAGTAATAAGGTATGCATCCTATAGATCTGAGTTAATTTTTAAATGATTAAGACAGTGAAGGGATCATATGGCACAAAATTATAGCAGCAAACTTTCTTAAAAATAAGTAAATCACATGTATATTTAGATTTGGGAAGTCTATATTTTGAAGCAGCCAAAAGCTATCAAGACACTGTGTTATTCTCAACATGCAATATATACTTAAAACATATTTCTTATGATTAAATGTTAAAACAGTAATCTTTAAAATAAAGCAATAATACAACGTGCCATAAAAGTGCTCCCTGCTGGAAAATTGTGTATCTTTTTAATTGCACATTCTAAGTGATGGAGAACATGTCCTCACTACATGGGCACTTGCTCTCTCCTCACAGTGTATATTTCTGCAGTGCAGGTCTTCCGTCCATATTCTGTCTCCTCACAATAAAGAAAAACACCAGCTGAGTTGCCAGCAGGTTGATACAGACTATGTTCTCAGGTCTCATGAGTTTCTTCAATTACGTATCTGTTTATACATTTACATTAGAAGTCTTATCGTGGTGTTTAAGCGTCAAAGATGGGCAATGCTAAACCTCTCAAATGGGAAACCTTCCAACGTACGAATAAAAGCCTGAAGTTTCATCGGAGTACTGTTAATGTGTGTATCGAACAATTATCTGAGGAAATAAATGTTGTTCATTTGTAACAATTTATTGTATTATTGTAAAGCAAATGGAAGAATAGTAAGAAAATTAGTGGTTTAACCTCTGAATCTGCTTTGAAAATTCTGCATCTTTCCCAAGTTGCTTTGAGAATTTCAAGGAACAATTGCCCTGTCTTAATAAGTACTTGATTTTTAAAGTGATACCAGGCACATATTTCAAGCAAGGAATCCAAACACAGCAAGCTGATATTAATGTGGTTTAATTATTATATATGCTACATACTAGACATTTACGAAGCTACTCCTTTTTCACAAAAAGACGTTTGCTCTGTAACGAGCAAGACATAGTGCTTTAAACATCAACTGACTTCACTAAGTGACACCATAATTATCTGGATTTTTTACTGCATTAAGGTTTTATCAAGAGGCAAATTATAAAGGGAATTGTTGTGGATTTATTCCAAAAAATAACCTGGGGGCTGTTTAGGGGGCTGGCCTGAAATCAGCATCATCTTTTCTATTTTCTGGGTATTTAGGCTGTACAAGGAGAATCGATTTTCTGAGTGATCGCCCTGAGACCTTGTAGCGAGTCTCACTTATCAAAGGAAGATTCAATTATGTTCCCATACTGTGCTTATGAAAGAAGAGAAGTGAGAGAATGTATTCACGGAAACTCGTCAGGAGAAGTTACAAGAACCCCCCGTTACCTGGATTTGTGCATCTAGAGAATTCAGAGCGACCGTCATTTCTCACCAGGCTGTGCAACGGGAATTTATGCTGTGGGATCATTTTTATATTTAGGCGTATTTATATAGACTCCCGATGATCCCCGAGTTTATTATACAATCAGAGTAAGTTTGTCATTACAGTTTTGAGGGAAGATAATTACACATATGGCATCTCAAACACCCACGGCCCTGAGAGAAATGAAAGAATCAAACCACATATATGTAGTCCCAGAAGGCTGTGTTTAGCGTTTTAGACTCCAGGCTGCTTGCTTTGCATCAGAGGCGAGGTCTGCATGAGTGGCTGGACTGGAGGACCCTAAGACCCCAGCTAATCCTGACATCCTGTGTCATACTGTGGGGAATGATGACACTGAATTGGCCAGACCTTGAGGCTTTCGTCTTTCCACCGTGTATTCTCAGAAAAGGCTACAATAGTAAAAATGGCATTAATGCAAAATGCCACCAAAAGTAAAGAGTCACAGCAAGCTAACAGAACACACGGCATGAAGGTTAATTATGTTCAGTAACAAAGCAAGGGTAACATGAACAAAAAGAACGTTAGCTTCTTCTTTTGATGTGAACCCTGGATCCTTGCTGTGCCAAAAAATCAAAAGCTTACTCTGCAAAAATGATCTCGCCCACTGTTTATAAAACACAAAACCCTAGCATTATCTCCCTGACAACCAACCGTCCAAAGCTGGTTGGTAGGACGTAGAATCTGTGCCTTGCTGGCTGGGTCTCACCTTACACTTGTTCTCAAGGTCAGCACGACCAAGGCTGATCTCTGATGACTCACCGGGACATCAACAACTACAGGAGTTTGTGAACTTAACATTTTAAGTCAAAAGGCCATCCCTCTCCACAAAGAGTGGAAAATAGCCCTAAGTAATTCACAATTTTCTACAGGAAAATTACAATGCAAGATTCCGCCCCCCCAAACTGTTACAAAATCCTCCTCATCCCGAAGAGCCGCTCCCTCTCTGGTTAAAGGTGTGAAGGGAGGCCACGCACTTCTCAGCCCCCGGTTCTCCACCATGTCCACCCCCATGCGGCTGCCTTTTCACCACCTTTCCGGAAGCCTTCCCGGCCCGACCCCCTCTCTGCATCCTGCATTTGTTCCCCAGACATTATTCACTCCTCCCGAGTTGTGCGGACTTGTCTGGTGTTTTTTCAACCCGCTGACTTAGCGTGGGTGTGTGTGTGTGTGTGTGTCCACCTACACCCCCCTTTCAAAGACCGCGGGGTCCTCTACGAACACAGTTGTCACTTCACATTATCCCCGGAACTGAGCTTATGCTTCGCACACACTGGGCATTTACTCCACGTTCCGATATGAATGAACAGGTGTGTGGAAAGACAATGACGGGTGAGCAACGGGTGAGAGGCCATCCTTTCTCCGAGACAAACGAGGCCAAAACAAAACATTTCTGTAGGCTGATGCAATCTGGAACAAACGGTGCAGGTGTTCCGAGAGAACTTGAAATAAAGAGGCGGGGAGGGACAAGGCCGACGATGCAGACTACCTTGTGGTTGGTAAGGACACACACCTGGGAGGCAGGAGTTCCTCACTGAAATATAGACACAAAGAGTGGCATTCGAGGACTTATCCACGGCACCGTTGGCCCTGGAGGTCCTGTCTAGCCTGACCCAGCGAGCCTCCGCTCAGGTGCCTATGGGAGGGAACGGGCCCTCTGTCGGAGAGGAAGCCAGAGACGCCCCCAGAGAGGCATTCATGACGCGTTTGACTCCAGAACTGATGTCAGGTTGGTTTCCTCAAAGGAGCATCTCGCGCATCCACTGGAGGAAAGGGCCTATTTCTAACCAGGCCTCCATTTGAGAGCCTCCGTGTCACCCACACATTCTGGTGTTTTTCACTCCCCGCATCCGATGGGTAGACACGTGCCGTCCATTCTAGTCAGGGAACACTCTTGTTCCCCACAGAGCGGGCTGGAGCCTCCTCGTATTTGTTCCTTCGACCCACAGTCCCCTGTCTGCACCAGCGAGAACCCTTTACCTGGCTCTCTCCCCACCTGTCCCCATGAAGCGTGAGAGACCTCTTCCTTAAGTCAATTAAATGAAATACACACACATACACACACACACACACACACACACACACACACACACACATCCCTGCTTCAAATCTTCCCGGCTTCCTTTCTCTTTTTTCTCTCTCTTTCCCGCCCTTCCTTTTTTATATTTTTGGAGGGAGGACTCTTCCTTATTGATAATATTGCCATTCCTTGGACTCACATGTGACTCTATAAACCAGATTCAGTCATCGTCTTTCCAGCCTCACATCCTGCCACTCGAAACCACGTACAAATTTCTGCTATTATGTTGGATGGCTCACGTCCCTGGACAGAAAGCAGGCCGCGTCATGAATTCTGGCTTTTTTAATTCTTTTCGTCCGGAGTGACTCTCACCATTTTTCCAATGGAAAATGTGCATCCGTCAGGACCTGCCTGGTCTCTCCTCTGGAGCTCAACGTGTCTCAGCAGAAGCCCTTGCCTCCAGTACTGCGATTTCCCCGTTCACCATCGAGCCCCCCCCGAGAGCGTGAGGTCATGGAGCTCAGGCACCGAGTCTGACCCCCACCCCACCCCGAGCTCAGGCACTGAGTCTGACCCCTGTCTTTTGCCCCAGGCACACAGGGAGATGCTGGCCGTGGAGGCGACCCGCACTCCCTGCCTGCAGAGTGACGAAGAGCACACAGACTATAGCTCTCAGAGGGCCCCAATGAAACCTTTCCCTGCTATTCGGGAAGAGCTCATCATTCCCAGAGGATGGATGGGCAGGGCTGGAAGGGCTGGCCTGGGAACCACGCGGCGGGACCGGAGAGACCTGGCTTCTGGGGGAGCGGGCGTTCCAAGTTCCAAGCAGCACCACACAAACGGGGTCTGGAACACACACGTGCCCTCGAGGTTCCGTGGGGCTGGTGAGCAGCTGGGCCTCCCCGACAAGCGAATGAACGAGAGCCGGGGCACCAGGGGAGGACACCGGTGAGCCCGCCACGCGGCCGATCCCCTGCGCCGACCCGGGGCCCATGCCATGCTGGTCACCGTGTACTGTGTGCGGAGGGACCTGTCGGAGGCGACCTTCTCCCTCCAGGTCAGCCCTGACTTCGAGCTGCACGACTTCCGCGTCCTGTGCGAGCTGGAGTCGGGGGTCCCCGCCGACGAGATCCAGATCATCCACATGGAGCAGGTCCTGGCCGACGACCACAGCTCGCTGGGCTCCTACGGCCTCCGCGACGGTGACGTGGTGGTGTTGCTGCAGAAGGAGAGCGCGGGGTCCCGGACGCCGGGCCGCACCGCCAGCCTGCCCCACGTGGAGCTGGCCGGGCCGGCAGAGCCGGGCACGTCGGGCGGCCGCCAGCAGCACCCCCCGCAGCACCTGCAGCGCCGGGTGCAGCCCCGCGGCCTCAGCTCCGGGGAGAAGAGGGTGTCCGCACAGAGCGTGGACAGCCCCGTGCTGATTCGGAGCATGCTGCTGTCCAGCCCCCACGACCTGTCGCTGCTGAAGGAGCGCAACCCCCGCCTGGCCGAGGCCCTGCTCGGTGGGAGCCTCGAGACGTTTTCGCGCGTCCTGATGGAGCAGCAGAGGGAGAGGGCCCTGCGGGAGCAGGAGAGGCTTCGTCTCTACTCCGCGGACCCGTTCGACTTGGAAGCTCAGGCCAGAATCGAGGAAGAGATCCGGCAGCAGAACATCGAGGAGAACATGAACATAGCGATGGAGGAGGCCCCGGAGAGTTTCGGGCAAGTGGCCATGCTCTACATCAACTGCAAAGTCAACGGGCACCCTCTGAAGGCCTTTGTGGACTCGGGGGCCCAGATGACCATCATGAGCCAGGCTTGTGCCGAGAGGTGCAATATCATCCGGCTGGTGGACCGGCGCTGGGCTGGCATCGCCAAGGGGGTGGGCACACAGAGGATCATGGGCCGGGTCCATCTGGCTCAGATTCAGATCGAAGGGGATTTCCTTCAGTGCTCGTTCTCTATCCTCGAGGACCAGCCCATGGACATGCTTCTCGGGCTGGACATGCTCAGGAGACATCAGTGTTCCATCGACTTGAAGAAAAACGTGCTGGTGATCGGCACCACGGGCACGCAGACTTCCTTCCTTCCCGAGGGGGAGTTACCCCTGTGTGCCAAGCTGGTGAGCGGTGCTGGGCAAGAAGAGTCTTCAGACAAGGAAGCAGTGGACACTATTAAGCGTTCGGTCAAGGATTTAGGATGGAAAAAGCACTGAAATGGGTTATAAATATGCCACCACCTTGAGGGAGCCTCAGGTCCCGGGAAATTCTAAAATATGAGCTCACTGGCCATGTAATCATTAAAAACATCAGTAACAACCAAACCTGGCTTCGGCACTACCTTCTGAGATCCATCACTGTGTAAGTCATGATTGCTTGATCTTAGCCCCTCATCCATTCCCTTATCCCAACGTCACTGAGCCTCAGCCCAGGAAGGCTCTGGAGGTCCCACGTGATTTCCAGAGAATCCATCAAAGAAAATCAATCTCCTCCTTTAGAGACACTGTCCTATCAGATCGCGGGGTGGCTCGTCTAAACCACATGCTGTTGGCTCATTCCCTAGAAAGAGCCATCGCTACAGACCCCACAGAACATCTGTAACAAAACAATTTCCAATCAGCACTAACAACTATTTACATTAAGAGAAATAGGTCTATTTTCACAGATGTTGTTTTCTTTGGGAAAAGTCTTAGAAATGGTGAGCCAGTTACACTCTGAAGTTGATTAATACTTACAAATGTCTGTTTTGGACAGTAGAAAGGCAGATTTCCTCATATTCTACATCTTCCCTTCCAGCGGACTCCCCTGGAATCATGCTCACTGCACTCTGCCCCTAAAGGCTGTTTTGCCACATTTGAGAAAATGGAATTTTCTCCTAGGAAGTCTAAAATAATGCCCCCTTTCCCTTGCATTCAAAGAAACCCTGGTCATAAAATGAAGGCCAGCAAGTAGATTTTTTAAATTTAATTATATGGTGCAACTTGGAAGGCTAGTGGTTGTGCTGTGGGGCCAGTGGGAGGTAGGAGCAGGCAGTGGACCACATCCCTTAATACTCATTTCAACTAAATCACCTAACAAAAAACCCCCCAAAACCCTCTGTTTTAGGGGTGCCTGGGTGGCTCAGTCGTTTGAACTTCTATTTTTGGTTCAGGTCATGATCTCATAGTTCATGAGTTTGAATCCCCACATCGGGCTTGCTGCTGTGCGCCTGTCAGCGCAGAGCCCATTTTGGATCCTCTGTGCCCCTCTCTCTGCCCTTTCCCCACTTACACTCTGCCAAAAATAAATATATATTAAAAAAAAAGAACAGTAGATTCTAAGTCAAGAAATACATGTTCTGATTCTAGCTCAATGGTACTTAGGCATATCGGTTCACATCTGACACAACTCAGATTTCTCATCAATAAATCACTTTGGAGCAGAGAGCCATTGTCAGGTGCCCGGGCTTCATTATGATCTAGGGAATTCTTTACATTAAATTAAAATTTCCCAACAAAATCTAAAGCCACTGAAAGCATTTCCCAAAAGTTACAGGAAAACAAAACGCTCCCTGTCATCACCATATGCCTTTCTTGGTTGGCTGCTTGGTGATACCAACCATCTTATTTCTAAAGAGTCACCTCTTCCTTCCAGACACCTGTTCACTGCCTGTTTTCTTCTTAATAGATGTTCCCATGCTCAGATGCCTCAACCTTGTCTGCATTCGTGCCAACGGCAGCATCCACTGAACTGCTAAAAATGAGCAATGGACAGACCTCTTCTCTACTTTTGCTCCTAAGTACTCAGCAAACGTAACTAACAAAAGGAAGAAATTCAGAGTAAAGTCAGGGATAATCAATTAAATGCCTGTGATGAAAACTGACTGAATAAATACAATGAATCCTTCACTGATAAAAATATGCGTGTTCCAGGGCGCCTGGGGAGCTCAGTCAGTTGAGCGTCCAACTTTGGCTCAGGTCAGGATCTCACGGTTTGTGAGTTCGAGCTCCGCGTCGGGTTTGCTGCTGCCAGTGAGGAGCCTGCTTGGCATCCTCTGTCCCCCTCTCTCTCGGCCCCTCCACTGCTCACACACATACTCTCTCTCTCACTCTCTCTCTCAAAAATAAACATTAAAAAAAAAATAAGCACACTGCTCAGCAGTTTCTACAGGGTTCTGTTTTCAGGTCCGAGTGTCCTGAGTGCATGTCATGTGGAAATGCTCGACATAAAATTTTAGTATTTGGCCTATCAGGATGTCTCACCCATAAAAACCAACCTGAAAAACATCAGATCTTTAAAAGGTAGTTTGCATGATATCACATCCCAACATACCCACCTTGCCTTCTTGGAGGAACATCCCTTCCAAAGTAGCTACAGTGACTCAGGACCAGTCTCAAGTATAATTCTGTTTCTGATTTTGAACTGAACTCTACTATTCCATAACTTCCAATAAATAGGTCTTCAAGTTTCCTTCTTCCAAGAACATATGTAATTAATGTGATTTCTCTGGCATGAAATAATCCTTTGAATACATGAAACCAATGTCACTTAAGTTTTAACTTAATTCTTTTAGCTGTTTCTCACAGCCTAAGTTTGGACCCATGTAAAAATTTCTGTCATGTTCCTCTGGACATATTCTAGCTTCTAAAAATATTACTTGAGTAAATGGGTTGATAAATTAAAAATACTTTTATTGAGCTAAAAAGCAATGATCTCCAAGAAAAAATCAATAAGCAGAGTGGATGAATTAAGCAGTGTCCTTCCTGATTAATTTTTAACATCACTGTCTTTCAAATCAGATAGGATTTTAATAATTAGTTTCATGGATCGAAATCCTGACTCAGTCCTGTGTGCACATGAATAGATCCTTGTCGATTAAATTTTAAATGGATTAGTTTTAGGAAAAGGTTACATCTTTTGCATGTCTATCAAGTAAATTAGATGCTATGCAATGTGCCTTCATGTATGACTGCCTTTAATCCTCAGAATAAATCCTCAAAATAGTCACAACCGCATTTTACAGATGAGACATTCAAGGCTCAGAATAATGAAACATTCAGATATCCAAAGCTTAGTGTTCTTTAAACTCTTTCTTGACGACAATCTACATTTTTTTTAATGTTTATTTTTAAGAGAAAGATAGCGGGGAGGGGCAGAGAGAGAAGGAGACACAGAATCCGAAGCAGGCTGCAGGCTGAGAGCTGTCAGCACAGACCCCAGGCGGGCTCGAACTCATGAACCACAAGATCATGACCAAGTTGAAGTCAGACGCTTTGCCTCCCAGGTGCCCTGACAATCTACATTTTAGATTGCGACTCAGTTTCACATCACACGCACACACACGTGCACACTCACACACGTAAGCCTATTTTTGCGAAACAAAAAAATTCTTGAAATAATATGAAATGTTTTACCCTTTCCCAGGCTATTACTTCGAAAAACTGTATTTTATTACTTAAGAAAATACATTTAGACATGTCCCACTAATTATCTCACCAAGGTATCCTGACCCACAATGTGAAAAAACTGACCTGCCGGCCTGCTGAGTTCAGGTCTTTCTGATTTCAACCTCCTTGATGCGACACATTTGAGTCCTAGCTACCAGTAAAAATTGTCACAAAATGTCACCAACTCGGATTCTTGCTACTGGACATGAGTAAGCCTTGTAAGGAAGACGGAGAGTCTCATCTTGAATTTGCATATGACTGGTGACCTGGGCTCCCCCCCCCCCCCCCCCCCCCCCCCCCCCGCTTAAAGGAATGCTTGCCAAATGCGGATACATGACCCCGCTGCTCTGCAAACAAAAGCAAAACAAAATCTATGGAAATTAAACACCACCTGCAGAAAGGACAACAGAGGAGCAGTGGACAGAAGAGGGTCAACAATTATTTCCTGAACACCCACAAAATAAGCACTGAGCCACACTCTTACAAAGGTGGACATGTGCGAGTTATTTCCAGACCTCAAGGGGAACACAGCCTGGCAGAGCCAGGGGAAAGACTTGTGATCAAGTGAGGACACAAAGGGTGGACGTGTAATGTGTTGGTGCAAATGAAGGAATGAATCTTATTACGGGGGGTATTTTTAAAAGAAGAAACAAGCCACGGAGTGCACTCTCAATATGTCTAAAATGACCGACACTGATTCTGGACAACAAACATCCTCTCCTACAGTTCAGGCTGCTAACATACGACTTCTACAGCGTCTGCTGTTGGGAATTATCGACTACAGGGAATGTACTACCTGGAAAACGAGGAACAAATCTTCATTTTCCTTCTTCCGGTTAGAAATCAGGATAAAGCACGCCACTTGAGGAAGCTGACCTAACCCTGTTTAAGATGACAAGCCATTTAAAGAAATCCATTAATCCCTTGGTTTCACCTAACGTCCATGTAAATGCCCGTTTTATCTAAAAGGAAATCACTATTGTCGATAAGCATGCATTTCGAGAAGCCAGTAATGCGTTCTGCTGCAGTTAAACCAGAAGACTGATGACTGAGATTTGGAGAGCACACGGCCTCCATTTTTTTCCTAAAGCACCAGGTCGTAAAATTTCTCTTGTTCCTAGGGGAAAACCCACTCCCCAAAAGAAAAAGAAACGGGTGTCTGCATGTATAATTCCTCTTCACTGCAGGCATTAAATGTTGCCCTTTAAAAAAAAAATGTTTATTTTTCAGAGAGAGAGAGAGAATGCATGTGAGGGGGAAGGGGCGGGGGGGGGGGGGGGGGGGGGAGGGGGACAGAGGATCCGAAGCAGGCTCTGTGCTGTCAGTGCAGAGCCCAATGCAGGGCTTGAACTCCCAAACCCTGAGATCCTGACCTGAGCCAAAATCAGGAGTCAGAGGTTCAGCCCACTGAGCCACCCAGGTGCCCCTAAATGCTGCCTTTCTAGGAGAACAAGGCACTTCGTACAGAGGGTCACTGCTGACATCCAACATTCCATAAAGAAACATTTGAGGGAGTGGTTGGACAGTGATCTGGGACTCACCGCTGGGGAAGACGCTGTTAAAGCGCTAACATTCTGGGGCGCCTGGGTGGCGCAGTCGGTTGGGCGTCCGACTTCAGCCAGGTCACTATCTCACGGTCTGTGAGTTCGAGCTCCGCGTCGGGCTCTGGGCTGATGGCTCAGAGCCTGGAGCCTGTTTCCGATTCTGTGTCTCCCTCTCTCTCTGCCCCTCGCCCGTTCATGCTCTGTCTCTCTCTGTCCCAAAAATAAATAAACGTTGAAAAAAAAAAATTTAAAGCGCTAACATTCAGAGTGGTTCTTGGAGACTGACAAGAGCCTGGAAAACCGAAGAAGAGCAACAAAGGTAAAGAAAGGGACGAGGGGAGGGGGAAAAACCCTAAAGGTCTGTTGTGCTTTTATTTTATTTTTTTATTTGACGTTTATTTATTTTTGAGACATAGAGAGATGGAGCATGAACGGGGGAGGGTCAGAGAAAGAGGGAGACACAGAATCTGAAACAGGCTCCAGGCTCTGAGCTGTCAGCAGAGAGCCCGATGCGGGGCTTGAACTCACGGACTGTGAGATCATGACCTGAGCCAAAGTCGGTCGCCCAACCGACTGAGCCACCCAGGCGCCCCTCTGTTGTGCTTTTAAAACTACATCTCCCTGGGTTTAAGTGCTGTTTTATAAGGTGGGTGGGGACTGGGCTGAGATTAAGTATTGGCTGTTAGGTCCACACTACTTTATTCCTCACGGCCAGGTACTTAAAGTGAAAACGTCTTCACTTTGGAGCCTGAGTCAAACTTGTTTTTGTGCCCCCGCTTGTTTGCACATCTGGCTCCACCTGTCAGAATCAGACTTTCTAAAGAGTCCGTATCAGAGGAGCAGGGTCTGCAGTCCCGCTGTGGCTTTTGGTACAGGGTCCATGTGACGGGCTGTGGAGCTGGGCACACCTGTGGCAGCTTCCTCTCTTATTACCCCAAAGGACTCTTTTCTGATGATGGCCCCCCCTCCCCCTCCCCCTCCCTCTGCCCCTTCCCGCCCCTCCCCCACTTCTTTTTTTGAGGAAAGACTTTTATCAAGCCAGCTTTTCTATTTCTAATCAGTAAGGCTTATTTTAAGAACACCATTAGAAAAATCATAAGGTAAACTCCTCCTGTGTGAACGTCCATACGAGGCCACACAGGCTGTGCTCCAGAGGAGAGCAAAATGTCTATTTTCTACTGGTAACTGATATATGGATGCTGTGACCAAATAAAGTAGACACTGAGGACCAACAAAGGCATTTTCCAGGTAATGTAATCACTTAATGCCATCAAATTCTTATGCTACAACATCAGTCCTTATTCTAAAATCTTACTCTACTAGCCCTTTGTTGCAAGGACCTTGAGATGAAGAGGAAAATTCATTTAAATTTTTTTAACATTTATTTATTATTGAGAGACAGAGAGACACAGAGCGTGAGCAGGGGAGGGGTAGAGAGAGGGGGAGACATAGAATCCGAGGCAGGCTCCAGGCTCCGAGCTGTCGGCACAGAGCCCGACGCGGGGCTTGAACTCACAAACTGTGAGATCAGGACCTGAGCGGAAGTCGGTCGCTTAACCGACTGAGCCACCCAGGCGCCCCCATTTACAATTACATTAATTCGCATATTCGCCCTTCAAACCCATGTCAAGTCTAGAGATTCAGTGAGTCTGTCAGTCAGAAAGTATCAATGTCTTGCATGCATCAACATCACTAAAAATTCAATATATTTTTTCAAGAGTCCAGTCACTGTCCTGTGTCATGCAGAGACACAAGGAAATGTGATAGTCTGAGCCTTTAAAAGTTAGAAGTCAGGCGAGCTGGAAAAAAATGCCAAGTAAATGATTCAAAAAAAAATATTCCTTTCGGTGCTGACTCGTGACATATAGAACATCAGTGCAGGGGATGGTCTCCCGCGCCCGATCTGAGCTGCTGACCGCAACATGGCCGAATCTCTGGGAGAAAATTTTATCGAGCAGCTACTGTGTGTCAGCCACTATCCCGGTGCTGGATGTGCAACAGTTTTTGGTGC
Source organism: Prionailurus bengalensis (assembly GCF_016509475.1). Classification (NCBI taxonomy): domain Eukaryota; kingdom Metazoa; phylum Chordata; class Mammalia; order Carnivora; family Felidae; genus Prionailurus; species Prionailurus bengalensis. The sequence goes on from NC_057346.1 coordinate 2,305,025, forward strand.
TCGACCGGTACTTGGAGCTGCAGCCAGGCAAACAGGAGAATCTGTCCCCTCCTCAAAGATGAGTCATTCAGTGGTGAGGTGACCCAGCTAACCAAAGCAGTTCTCAGGGCGAACTTCAAGGTGAAGTCTGCGGTCTGCTCTTGCCTTGACCCGCGGTGGGTGGTGCCGTGCCCAAATTCCTTCCTGGTGCAGGCTTAGTCTCCCAGCACAGTTTGACAGCTGTCAACAGATACTGGGCTCACACGACCACGAACAACAGCAATGTGGGCAGAAGAAGTTAACTCCTAGAGATGAGTCAGCGGAATGGAACACTGTCACATACTTAACCTCCAGGGAATAAGAAATGGGCTTCTCCGGGCCAACCAGATGGCAATTCTACAAATGTTTGGGGACTGTGAAAACCTGGAATGGGGCCCAAGTTACTAACGAAAATCTAGCAGGTGTTGGGATTTTCCAAAGCGACAATGATCTTGTTCCTAATGTTATCTTTGGTATTCGGTATTTTGTACAAGGCAAAGAGTATATGAATGAATAATGGACAAAGTCCCACATTTATTAATAAGCTGATGCAGAGAAAGTATGACTTCTTATTTATTTTTTATATAAAATATTTAAGGTAGGTATGACTAAATTATATATAGTCAGATTACCTTTGTTTTTTTAAAAAAAATTTTTAATGTTTTATTATTTATTTTTGAGAGAGAGAGAAAGTACGAGCAGGGGAGGGGCAGAAAGTGAGGGAGACACAGAATCCGAAGCAGGCTCCAGGCTCTGAACTGTCAGCACGGAGCCCGACGTGGGGCGTGAACCCACGAACTGGGGGATCGTGACCTGAGCCGAAGTTGGAGCTTAACCGACTGAGCCACCCAGGCGCCTCTAGACGGATTATCCTTGTATAATTAGAATAAATACGTTCTGAGTTAACAACATGGTTGATATTCACATGTACAGATTTAAATGTAAGTGATCCAAGGAGTAAATCCTTAGGGTGCTTTTAATCTGGGTAAGTTGCCAACTGTTGCATTCCAAGGACAATCTAACTAGTTGGTTTGTGTGGCCGAATCCCCCCTTTGTAAAAACCAACAGTCTAACCTCATGGCAACACTCTGCATTTCAGGGAAACCAGAACATCTGGTCACCCTACAAGGGTTGGAACCAGATTTTTAATGGAAAGCACGAGAAAGAGCATACTGTGGGCACCTCCAAACAGGATGCAGATTTAATGGGCCTGAATGATCGACGACCCGTGTTACCAGCATATGTCGAAATATACCTTGAAAGGAGAATGTCCTAGTCTATTTGTGGAAGAGAACTAACCCTATTTAAACTGATTCATCAAATACTTCTGGACAGGAAAATGAATCATTTAATTTTTTTTTTATTTTTTTAACATTTACTTAGTTTACAGAGAGAGAGAGAGAGAGACAATGCAAGTGGGGGAGGGGCAGAGAGAGGGACACACAGAATCCGAAGCAGGCTCCAGGCTCTGAGATGTCAGCACAGAACCCGACATGGGGCTCGGACTCACAAGCTGCGAGATCATGACCTGAGCCAAAGTCGAATGCTTAACCTACTGAGCTACCCAGGCACCCTGAAAATGAATCCTTTTAAATATCATAAGAAAACCAAATCTTGGGGCGCCTGGGTGGCGCAGTCGGTTAAGCGTCCGACTTCAGCCAGGTCACGATCTCGCGGTCCGTGAGTTCGAGCCCCGCGTCGGGCTCTGGGCTGATGGCTCAGAGCCTGGAGCCTGTTTCTGATTCTGTGTCTCCCTCTCTCTCTGCCCCTCCCCCGTTCATGCTCTGTCTCTCTCTGTCCCAAAAATAAATAAAAACGTTGGGAAAAAAAAAAAAAAGAAAACCACATCTTAAGTACTAAAATACTTTAATGAAAGAACCCTAAATATTTTTTCAAGAAAACCCACAATACAACTGAAGGTGAGAAAGCCGCTTTAATTGTCAGGACCCCTTAGAAGTGGTTTATGTTTACCCCACTATAAAAATGAAATCAATGGAAATGGATGTCAGAAAATAGGAGCAAAATAAATATTTCAAATAATTATGAACTTGGATTATCCTGAAAAAGCCCCGATAAGACAAAATTATACCATTTTTCACCCCGAGAGTAAGATTAGTGATGGAATGAATTTAAGGCTCAAAGTAAATCCCAGGTTGGGCATTTTCAGGGACTGTCTGAACAGAGGAGCAGAAACGACGAAAAAGAACACAAATAATGATGTTGCCTCCACATTTATTTTAAGTCACCACGTAACTGGCAGAAAGACAAGATGCACTGAACAGAACATAAGGTAGGACTGCACGGTGGGAAACCAGCAGATTTTGGACAAAAAGTTGTGCTTACGGACAGCAGATGATGTCCAGAAGCAGCAGCTTGGCCCAGGATGTGATTGAGGGGTGGGAGAAACACAGGGGGACCCCTGATCCAGCAGAAAGTTGTAGAGAGTTGGGGGCTGGGCGGAAGGAGAGGGAGATACCACCGGCCGATCACACTGCCACGGAAGCAGAGGCGTGAGAAGGTTCCAAGGAAAAGAGGTCAGCCACTGAGGCTCAGTGTGCCAAACAACGCAAAGAAAAGTCAAATGGCAAAGCGGGACCTTTCCCTCTGTCACCGCAAGGACAACAGAGCCTGTGACAGGAGTGGCTTTCACAGACCTGACCGGTGTGGGGGGAGCAGATGACTTGCATAGAGCACCAGCAACATGAGGACAAGGACCTTGTCTTATCCAAGAGGCCCATTCTTCACTCCCTGTTTAATCACTCCCCTTCTGACCCACCTCCCCAAAAGTTTAGAGCGAAACGCTGTTAAGAAAAATGTTATAGGGGCGCCTGGGTGGCGCAGTCGGTTAAGCGTCCGACTTCAGCCAGGTCACGATCTCGCGGTCCGTGAGTTCGAGCCCCGCGTCAGGCTCTGGGCTGATGGCTCAGAGCCTGGAGCCTGTTTCCGATTCTGTGTCTCCCTCTCTCTCTGCCCCTCCCCCGTTCATGCTCTGTCTCTCTCTGTCCCAAAAATAAATAAACGTTGAAAAAAAAAAATTAAAAAGAAAAGTGTTATATAAATATCCCGGAGCCAGGGCTACAAGCTGTATTCTACCAGGAACAACTGCATGAAGTGAGAGCAACAGACGGGCAGTTGGGGTCAAACAGAAACAGAGATCTCGGTTCAAGCCCTGCCACCTGCTATCCCTTGGCGTCCAAAGCCAGAAATGACGGAAAACAATCTCGCTGATTGGAGATAAACTGTAGGAGTTTACATATGGCAAGGTCTCCATTGTCAAAGCCTCATTATGTAATGACTCTTAAGTGCCTGGTCTCAAACTTTCTTCATTGACACGAGGCACAACAACACCGCTCGCTTTCTCTAGGTGTTCAATAAGTTTCACGAGAAATGCAAAAACCTTTCCTGGCACCCAGCTCTTCACCATGACTCAAGCTCCACTGCTTTTGAAAAACTCATGCCGCAGAATTTCCCAAAGAACAGCAAGAATATACTGTTAATTGCTTGATTTTTACATATTTCGATGTAGAGCTACTCCTAGAAAGGCATGTGTGGAAGTTTCACATTTTCATGTGCACTGGAACTTTCCATGGCTTTGTGAAGGTCTAAAAACCCTGGCAACCAACTCAATAGATGAGTTTAGGTCCTGGAGGAAGTTAAGATAATAGGGCAGCGATACAGCATCCTTTAGCTGAAATGCCAAGGTCACGAGGTGAGGGTGACCAGTCAGGTTAAACGCATAACGTCCACTAACAGGTGGCCAAAATGACTCTAATATGTAGCTCAGGTAAATCTGCTTGGTGAGGGACAGGGATTAAGAAGCACGGCCTTATTTCAGTCTCCCAAGATACACATGAATAATCTGGGCCACACTTTTGAGGACGACTATAGCTTCCTGGACCCCCTATGTGGAAGAGTCCCCAGTGAAAACCTGTGGGTACTGTATGGAGGGAAATAAAGAAATCACACTTGGCTCTAGAAGCCAAAGGAAGCAGAAGAGCAGGGGGTCCCACAGCACTGAGAGGTTAGGAAGAGGGCTGAGAATTCAAGGTGAGATTTGGCAAGATGGAGGTCGTCGGTGACTTGGGCAGGAGTGACGCTGTGGGTGCGGTGAAGAAAGAAAGGCTCCTCGGAGGAGGTCCAGGAGTCAGCTGGCGTGAAGGAGATGGGGAGAGCTAGATCCTGAGAACTCCCTCAGGAAGAGGTTCTTCCAGGGAAGAGGGCCACACCATCGTGGATGAAAGGGCCACAAGACCAAGTGTTTTACTATGGAAGTTACTGGGTATATTTACATGTTGATGAGAATAATCCAGGGTGGGGAGGAAAATGAAGAAACTACAGAACAAGGGTAACCCAGGACCCAGATCCTTGTGCCTGAGGGGCAGTGGAGCCCGAAGAACGGGAATTTCTGGCTTGGGACCACATCAGGCAGATCGGACAGCCTGCAGACGGCCGCTTATGCCCTCTTGTCTTCTCCTAACGACCTCAGCAAGGCCATGAGCAAGCTTGAGATGAGGGCAGGGAGCTGGTGAAAGACCTAGGAGGGAGGGCACGGGTGAGAGAGTCATTAGTCAGAGAGGTAGCTGAGTGTTGGAGCGACCCCGAAGACCCACTGAAGATTCCGGGTCCAGGATCAGAAAGAAAACCAGCCGTGCTGACGGAAGGCGACACTAGACAGAGGCTGTACCTACGGAAGGGACCCTAGACAGAGGCCGTGGACGTTCTGTTTCCTGCACCCATTGTGCTGTGCTCTCTGGGTGCTCTGCCCCCAGGATAAAGGAGAAGGTGGTGGGCCCATCCCACTGGGAGGCAGCCAGCCTTGCGTGCGGCCCCCTGGGTTGACTACAGCTTCTAGAACCCTAGGTCGGGGAGTACTCAGTGTCTGTTCACCTGCGCCAGAGTCCTGAAGGCAAATGGCCACCCCTCCAAGCGCCCCCAGTGCCCACCCTTGGGGGCACATGTAACCAGCAGTGCCCCCACGTCTGAGACTCTAACTGTAACTGTAGGTGTCGGCATCAGGGGAACCAGACACCCATTTAATTCACCACCACTGCTCTACACCCCCCATCCCCCAGAGCAGTTTTTAGACAGAAAATGGGCCATGCGCCAGGCCACACAAGCAGAAGCTGGGTTTGCCCTTGTTACTTGGTCAGGTCCGAGAGGTACTAACGAGCGGCCCAACAGGCTACAGATGAAAGCCAGAAACGGGGACAGCCGGCACAGGGTGGTCGGGAAGCGAAAACCCAGCGCTCTGTTATTACGGAAACCGCTGTCATGAGCTATCGTCATAATGAAACAGAAGTACAGGCCCAGGAGCAGCCAGGAAAAAAAAAAAAAAGTTTGGTATTCAGGTATCGCCAGTACGGCATTAAATAGCATCCCACTACCATAAAACGGAAAAAATTAATTTTAATTGTATTGACCACAAGGCCTCCAACATGAACTGAGAATTAGTTGACAAGGACAGGGCAATAATTAAAGGCAATATATCAGATGCCGCTCAAATGATCAGCGGGGGGCTTCGGGCATCACGGTGAGTGACCTTTCTAGTTGACACGTTCATTAACGATGTGTAGGAGGAAAGCCAGCATGTGACCAGGCTTTCCAAAACGATTCCACTTTAGGAGCTATTCCAAAGACGAGCTGCCAACATCACGGTAATAACTTAAGTAGAAGTGAATACAAAGGTTCTTGGGAAGACTGAAAATTCAAGACAGGCAATTATACAGTGAGATAACGGAGGTATATGAGGAAAGTCCCAGGTCACAATATTAAAGGGTGGCAGGATGAAGGGGAGAGGATGATACTACCCCCAAATCTGCCACTTTGACATACTGATTATTTTTAATTAAAGTTACTTAAGAAAGAGCCAGAGTAATAAGAAAAACACCCTGACCCTCCTTTGTCCCCGTGAAGCAGGAACCGAATCTCCCACGTGAAAGGGACCCCCCCTTGTACAAAGAGGATAGACGGCATCCCCATCACCAGAGATAGGGGATTCGGGGCTGAGAAGTCTGTATACGTAAACCTTGTTGCTTCTTTACGCATTTGCTAGCCCTCGCCCAAACTTCCTGGACTTGTCAATTCTTCGCGAATTTACTGTTTCCTTGTCCAAAAGGTGTAACGGCTGCCTTCCTCGGTCACTTGTTCGCATCTCATGTTTTTATGGGCTTCCACCTGTACCGAATTAAATTTGTTTTCCTCTTGTTAATTTGTCTTATGTCTAATTACTAGACCAGGCAAAGAACCTAGAAGGGGAAACGAGAAGAGCTTTCCTCCCCTACAATGGCGATTCCCGGGACAACCCATAGTTCTATTACTGACATTTATTGAATAAAAATGCCTGCCAGATATTATAAGCACTATTCTTGCATCTAGAGAGTGTAATCAAACATAGCACAAGTATACAAATAGTCATGGGCTTTTTTTTGTTTGTTTAAAAAATCTTTTAAACATTTTTGTATAAATTTTAAACTGGACTTAAATCCCTGTAACATAAAATTAACTCTTTTAAAGCGACCAATCCAGTGGCAATCAATACAGTCACGCCGTGGTTACAACCACCACCTCCATCCAGTTCCGAGACATTTTCGCCTCTCGAAAAGAAGACCCTGGGCACATTCGGCATTTGCTCTGCTCCCTGGCCCCCAGCCTCCTAGCCTCTGGCAACCACCAGTCTGTGTCTGTCTTCATGGATTTACGGGTTCTGTCCGTTCCACCTAAACAGAACCATACGCTCTGTCACCATGCTTCATTCACTTAGCTGAGAAGAATGTATCGGTATTCATTCCTTGTGGCTGAGGCCAGCATGCTTGTGAATTAACCACGTTAATTTCCAAGCACCCCTGGACCTACCTCCCAGTTCTGAGTGGCGACAACATGGCAGAACCCAGCAGAAATCCACAAAACCTAGGATCTTCCGATTAATAACAACTCCTAAGGAAAGACCAGCCCACAAGAGTTTATTTTGCTAATTTTACTACAAGGGATCACTCAAGAAACTGACGATGCTACTGTTAGAAAACATTCCCTTGAGCGACAGTGTGATCTTTACTAACGAGACAGACTACATATTCACTAATGACTGATGAGCTGGAATCTTCAGAACTCCTTAGCTAGGATGATCTGGAGCTAAGTGGATTGCAGTGGGAATTGAGGAGACTTTGGGTGGTTTTTTTTGCTACTTGTTTTCCATCCAACCTCCAGGGTTGACATGGACAGATGAAGTTGATTCTCTTTCTGGCGGGTTCCCAGAATTTTCACGAACCGGCTTCTCAACTGGTAACCGACCCACATCAGGGACGGATGAACACCTGTTCTATGAAATGTCCTGAGGAGCCTGTAGAAAAAGTCAGAAAAGATCTTCCTTTTTCCTGTTTTCATCTACGTCTCCATTCTGTGGGATCTTTATTCTACGTCGGGCAGAGAATTTCTATGTTCTTATTCACTGGCAGAAACACAGCGAAGTAATTTATGAGACAGAATATAGGTCTTAATTGTAATTTTCCAGGCTAGGATTTTAAGTCATACTTTCTACTATTATTTGGTTTATATGCTTATGATTTAATTGACCAGATCCCCCCTTGCTATGAAATCTGGAATGGTGAGCTTCTCTTAAAAATCTCAGTCCACTGAACTGAAGTAGAACAATTTCCTAATGATGCCTTTGAGGAAAAAATAGGTGCTTTTTCTACTGCAAGAGTTTTCAGAAAGAATACTAAGAAGTGGAGATCCCATTTACGAAGTACAAATTTTCCTCTGAGGAGACATTATTTTGTTCTCTCTTGTACTTCAGATAGTTGGGTAAAAACACTATGCAAAATAACTGAAATTTCACTTTTTGCTGTGTCTGTTTTTCTCACAAATGTGTATTTTAAAATTTGTGGTCATTTTATTTACTCACTTAATTTAAATGAGATGGCAACTCCTTTCTGTAGAAACTGATCGCTGCCCAAAGAGCTTTTAGACTGCAATTAGCTTATTACAAAAATGCTCCAGATGGGTATACTGTTCCTATGAAAATGGGTTAAATAGCTGTAATCGCTATAAACTGAAGAGAAATTATTTATATCTGTGACATAAGTGTAGTCATCTATAAAACTAAACTACATCCACATAAAAGTAACCTTTTTGTGTGCCACATCAGTTATTTGGTACATAGTTTGGAACAGAAGGTACAGAATGAGAAGTGCATACAGTCAACAGAGCGGGATTTTATAAACGCTTGCATAATCCAGAGAGATCAAACGAGACGTGATGCTGAGACCCAACACAACACATGCTCAATGTAAAATTTGAGGAATCCATAAATGTGGATGAAACAATGGCCCCAAATTCCCGAGGCTTGTCCTCTGTCACACGACAGAGACCAGGGAGATTTGCACGTGCGGGAAGAGGCAAGACAGAGATGGTTATGAGGGAGGAAGATTCATGGACCACAGAAGAAGAAGGGAGGCCGGCAGAAAAGGAGGCAGCATGCTTCTCCGGAGTCCAGCCCACCAGGAGCCCGCGATATCCACGGTGTAGATGCCACACCGGAGCCGGACGGGGGTCCCCAGGGGGCTCCACGTCACCTACCACAGCAGCAAACACCACCACGTGTGCATTACGTGTTTGCCTCATAACTGTATTTCTGCTGCTGGGAAAGGATTCCTGGAAAGGAGGAAGAAGGGGTCCTGTTTCCGGGAATGAGGCTCCCGGAAAATGGCACCTGTGTTATTGCACAAGGCCCCCCACCGCACGGGGTCACACACCCGCTGCTGGCCTTCACCAGCGACACTGTGTTAGCGTCTTCATTCCACCGGATGGATGCTGGTCAAAGAGTGAGGAAATTATGTACTTTCCCCATTAAATAATCTAAATGAAATGGGGCAGCGCTAACAAGGAAGCGGGCAAACGTGATCGGCGGGCAATACAGACACGTATGGGAAGTGGGTAAGAAACGTGAACTAACGTCCAGCCTCATCAGACACAAAATGAACACGTGGGCAAGGAGGGATCCAGGGACACGCGCCTGGCCAAGTCTCTGGAGACAGCACTTGGAGGAGAAACGGAGAGAAGGGGATCAAGGTGGTGACGAATCAACAGGAGAGGAGAAAGGTGCTGAGTGGGGAGGACGTTTTCCAAGGCTTTAGTTCCAGAGGAAGAGGGGGAGGGCGCTGGAGGGGCCAGGAGGGCAAAGGCACAAGGGCACGTGTTCGGTTTCCCTCGGGAGGTACCTGCGGGAGGTGACAGGTGAAAGCAGCCACCAGCAACAGTTAGAGACAGACAAGACAGACACGGCACCAGGCAAGAGTCCTGGCGGCGAGCAGAGGGCGCGGAAGGGACAGGTGCAGGGATGTGTCTCGGGAAGGAGGACCGGATGGTTCCCCAGCCCCGTGCTCCCGCTCCCACTAAGAACAGCAGGAATCCCTTAGAAAACACTACGCAAAGAGCATCTGGCATACTTAACTTATTTCAACTTAACATGTTTAAAATTTTTTTTTTTTTCCAACGTTTATTTATTTTTGGGACAGAGAGAGACAGAGCATGAACAGGGGAGGGGCAGAGAGAGAGGGAGACACAGAATCGGAAACAGGCTCCAGGCTCTGAGCCATCAGCCCAGAGCCCGACGTGGGGCTCGAACTCACGGACAGTGAGATCGTGACCCGGCTGAAGTCGGACGCTTAACCGACTGCGCCACCCAGGCGCCCCTCAACTTAACATGTTTAATACAAACACTACCTGCTCCTACCAAGGGCTGTGACGCAAATGTCACGTATGGTCAAAAGCAAATTCTGACAGGAGAAAGGATCCCTGCTCTATTGTAACACAAAACAGCAATTCCTTTCAAAGAATTCACGATAAGGAACTAACACATATATCACACGGTCACAAAGAACCACGTATATTTATTTACACATACACGTTTAACACACACACAGAGTCTCACCAGCAGAGTGAGATTCAGCAGAGGTAGAAGGGAGATTTTAGAGCCAACTCAGACGTGGGTTTGAATCCTGGCCCTGCCCACTTCTAGCTCATTCTTATTCGCTGCTGTATGCTAGACACTCAGTGTAGTCTCTGCGTTAATAAACATTTGTAGAAGGAATAAATGAGTAACATTTTTTGAGTTGTGAGATTTGGATCCCTTTTCTATAAACAGAACTAATAATCCTTCGAACTCAAGTGTGTTACAAGGAATAGAAATAACATATGAATGTGGTAATATGGTGTCTGGAAGTTAATTGGAACTACGTGGTAAATATCCATATTTAGGGGTAAAAGTAAAAAAGAAAGTACTATTTGAAAAATTAAGAGAAAGCTTAAATAAATCAAAACTTTCTTTTTCTTAAAATCTGAAACTCGCCTTTAGTGTGATCAGTTTAAACTATTTTTTACTTGGAGAAACCTTTCCAGAATTCTTACTGAAGGGACATACCAGGTATCGACGTGTTGTTTTCCCAGTTTGAGTTCTCTGCAGGTGTCAAGTGAGATGATCCAACGTGCTACAGAAATTACGAAGGAAGCACAAGCGTGAAAGAACTATTGCCATGGAAACGCTATTTCTTCACTTTGCTCTCTTCATTTGGATGTTTGTTTCCCTTCACATGAGAGTAAGGAAGCACACACACAAATAACACCACTGAAAACGCTTTCTCCTCTCATTTAAACTTTCCTTTTCCTTTTTCCTTTTAAAATAACATGCCTAATAAAATCAGCCAGCAGAAGCCGATTATTCACTCCGACCTCAAAGTTAAGAGATTAATCTACAACGTGGATATATACTTGGTAAAAACCCTGTTACCCTAAAACTGATCACGAGTTCTACTCTACAAAATCTACCAAACACGAAAGGTTTCTAAAACGTAGAAAAGAGAGTCATCTGTACATATGTCAGATGATGTACAAATGTAAAACCATCATGCGTCTAAAGTGTATCTTTTCCGTATGGTTTACCTGGGTTGTACATGAGTGTACATTTAACACGAAGCAATGCCCTTATTTAGACACACCTTTGTCTGGACATTCATACTGGGCTGAGGAGTGTCCAGGAATAGTTACGTTCAAGTCCTAACCCTGGGTACCTGTGAATGTGACTTTATTTGGAAAGACGGTCTTTGCAGATGTAATTAAGTTAAAGATCTTGGGATCAGGTCATGGATTTAGGGTGTCCTTATAGGAGAAAGGAACAAAATATCTGGGACCAAGAGGAAGGCCAAGTGAGGACCAGGCAGACACTGAGTACTGCAGCTACAAGCAGGGGACGCGGGGATCGTGGGGAGACACCAGAAGCTGGGAGACAGGCCGGGAACGGAATCCTCTCCCAGCCTCTGAAAGGAACCGACATGGCCGACACTTTGACTTTGAACTACAGGCCTGGGCAACTGTGAAGGCACAGATGTCTGCTGTTTGTGGTAATCTGTCACGGTCAACCTAGGACACTATCGTGGCATTCAACAGGAAAGGAAGGTGAGGAAAAGGGAACATTGCTGAGTGCTAAGTGCTCTGCATTTAATCACATTTAACCTCACAAACCTTGGGGGGAAATACCCCCTTTGACAGAGGAAGGATTTCAGCATCAGAGAAGCGATGTTCTCGAGTATTATCAACACTCTCAGATTCTAAGAGAATACTAGTTCTGATTAATTATGGAGGAGAGTGAAAAATAATTCGGTCGAGGGGTGTTACAACTATTATGCATTTTAGGAATTACATTCTTCTTCAATAGCATGACAGTTTTTCTGTAAACTCATCAAAAATTGCATTTTAAACAATATTTTCTGTCCATATTTATATTTTAATAAGTTTATAAATCAATGATCTCATACAAAAATCAACTGCATTTTTAATGTACTAGCATAAACATTTGGAAACTAAATTGTAAAATTTCCGACATCAAAAAATACAAAGTTCTTATGAATGAATCAAACAAAATATATGCAAGATTTGTATGCAGAAAACCAAAAAACACTGGTAAGAAAAGTTAAAGAACACTGAGTTGGGAGACTCAATATTGTGAAGTTGTCAATTCTTCATAGTTTCCCACATAGAAACAAAGCAATCCCCATCAAACTCAGCAGCATTTTTTTTTTTTGGCTAAAACAGACAATATGATTCTTTAATTTATACATAAAACACAGGGCCTAGAGCCTAGGATAGCTAAAATAATTTGGAAAAAAGAAAAACAAAAGCTGGAAATTCAAATAATACCTGATTTCACGACCAAGCTACAGTAATCAAGATAATTTGGTATTAGCATGTAAGTAGTCATATACACGTATGGAACACAATACAGGGTCCAGAAATAACCCCATACATATCCAGTCGGTTGATTTTCAACCCATTCACAGATGGTCAAAATATGAAAATGAAAATATGAAAATTTGTCTTTCCAGCAAATGGTACTTGAGCCAAAAGGTATCCACACATTAAAAAAAAAAAAAAAAAAAAAACCCTCAAAATGGATCATAGACCCAAAGGTAAAGCCTATAAAACTTCTAGAAAACACAGGAGAAAATTTTCAAGACAAAGATTAGGTAAAGATTTCTTAGATATACCACAAAAAGCATGAACCATAAATGAAACAAAAAATGATAAACTGGACCTCATCAAAATTAAAAATTTCTCTGAAACGTATTTCAAAAGCAGAAAAGATAAATCTCAGACTGGGAGAAGTTATGTGCAAAATGTGTACCTGGTAAATATTATGTATTCTACATAAGATAAATATTACACAGATACAACTTTTATGATTTAACGATGAGAAGAAAAATCCACTACGAGAGGGGCAAACGATGCAGAGACCGCTAACTACAGACAGGGGTGTGAGATCCTGTGAGCACACGAAAGTCTTTTGGGGAAATGCAAATACAACCACGAAGGTAACATCAAAGCTCATACGCTAGAACGGCTAAAATGACGCATCAGCCACTGGCCACACAGAGAGCTGGCATCACATCACAGAATCTCCATACAATGGGAAACCACTCAGCAAGAAAACGAACTATGGACACACACAACGGCACCTGCGGGTCTGCAAAGCAAGTGCTAAGTGAGGGAGCCCGGACACCCTGACGGCACATGGCATCAGTCCATCTATATGACAGGAACTGCAGAGGCGGAAGACATATCAGGGACAGCCGCACAGGGAGGTGGGAGAGGGGCAGACACCCGAGGAGCTCCAGGTAACATCCTCATGTGACACACACGTTCTGTATCCTGATGGTGATCATGGCTATGCAACAGGTGACATCTGCCGAAAAGTGGCCTGTATGACTAGAAGGGGTGAATTTTACTGTGTGTAAGTTACAGTTCAATGAAACATCTGGCTAAGAAATACATTTTAATAGAGGCGCCTGGGTGGCTCCGTCGGCTGGGTATCCGACTTCGGCTCAGGTCATGATTCAGCTCAGGTCATGATCTCGCGGTTCGTGAGTTCGAGCCCTGCATCCGGCTCTGTGCTGTCAGCTCGGAGCCCGGAGCCTGCTTCGGATTCTGTGTCTCCCTCTTTCTCCGCCCCTCCCCTGCTCACGTCTGTCTCTGTCTCTCTCAAAAATAAAATGGACATTAAAAGAAAATTTAAAAAAAGCAACATTTTAATGGCAAAATGGAGGGTCTGATGGTAGGGACATTCAGAACAGCCGTAAAATCCTATGTGTCCTTCTGAAGCTTTATTTATTTATTTTTTTTAACATTTATTTATTTTTGGGACAGAGAGAGAGCATGAACATGGGAAGGTCAGAGAAAGAGGGAGACACAGAATCTGAAACAGGCTCCAGGCTCTGAGCAGTCAGCACGGAGCCCGACTCGGGGCTCGAACCCACGGACCTCGAGATCATGACCTGAGCCAAAGTCGGACGCTTAACCGACTGAGCCACCCAGGTGCTCCTCTGAAGTTTTATTAACCTAGATGTGTCCTTCAAAAAGCCTGACACTCCCAAGCAAAGATAAATCCTAAACATCCCTAAACAAATATAATTTTTATATGTGTCTTTTACTAAAAAATAAACACCTTTTAAATGTAACTGTCAACACGCTGATACCCAGCACCCATGATTCTTACACATCCTTCATTGTCCACTGTTGTGACAAACTAAGCACAAAGTGCCTCTTTACAAGGGAAACACCCCTCTCCCAGCTGGACACAGCCCATAGAGTTTTTAGCTCTACACTGTTGCGGTATTGTTATTATTCGAAAAGCAGTTCATTCAAATCCAGTTCTCGAGCTGATGTAGCTTTTGCAATTCACATTGTAAAAATTCCCATTTTACAGCTAACGAGCTACAACTAACTCTTTACAACTGCTGGCAACTTCTTCCCGGGAAAGCCTGCTTCCGTGTCCGGTTCATCCACCAATTCTGCCCGTGCCCCAGGGCATCCAATTCAGTCCCCGGACGGTGCCCATGTGACCTGTTTGTCTCTGCAGCTACCCCAGAGCAGGGAGTTTACGCATCCTTACATGTCCAACTCTCGGCAAAGCGCGAAACACCTAGATGGTGCTGAACACAAGTATGTGGTGAAAATAAATCATTTTCAACAACGGCTGTCATTTCTCTGAATGGGCCTCAATGAGCGGTCGGAAGGCCAGGAGGGACTGCAGAATGCAACGGCATCTGAAGGACAACAAACTGAATCTTTTTTTTTTTTCTAATATTTATTTATTTTTGAGAGACACGGAGGGCCAGTGGCGGAGGGGCAGAGACAGAGGGAGACACAGAATCCGAAGCAGGCTCCAGGCTCCGAGCTGTCAGCATGGAGCCGGACGCGGGGCTCGAACTCACGAACTGTGAGATCGTGACCTGAGCCGAAGTCGGGCGCCCCACCGACTGAGCCGCCCAACGCCCCATCAGACTAAATCTTACTTGGATTTCGCTCGCATGCCATTTGTCGATTTTTCGTTAGGGCCTCGGGTCACCCTCCATGACGTACTAATGGGGGTTGCATCAGAAAGAGGCAGAGTTTGAGCGGCAAAGACTGCAGCAATCGCTAAGTTACAAATCACATTTTTTTTTAATTTTTTTTTTCAATGTTTATTTATTTTTGGGACAGAGAGAGAGACAGAGCATGAACGGGGGAGGGGCAGAGAGAGAGGGAGACACAGAATCAGAAACAGGCTCCAGGCTCTGAGCCATCAGCCCAGAGCCCGACGCGGGGCTCGAACTCACAGACCGCGAGATCGTGGTCTGGCTGAAGTTGGACGCTTAACCGACTGCGCCACCCAGGCGCCCCTACAAATCACATTTTGACGGTGTCCTGACCTACGTGGCCTCCTCCGCCCTGAGCCAGAATTTATCGCCTCTTGTAGACCAGGAGAGCATGATCCTCTGGCCCAGAAGTCTGGAGAAGCACGGTCCTGTTTATCCTGGGTCTCGGGACCCACCCAGTAGTAGGACCACCAAGTAGGTACGAGCACTCTCGTGAGGAAGGGCTGCAACACTGTGTCCAGGCTGCTGACTCCCACCCGCTGACACCGCTCCTGCCTCAGTACCACAAAGGTCCGCAGCCAGGGGACCTTCTGAGCGGCTCACGAGGGGAGAGTCCGGCTTCTTAGCAGAACACTAAATGCTGAATATTTGTGAGACGAGTCAACAAACCTGCTACGTGCCAGGCGTGTTTCAGGAGCCGCGCTTCCCACACAGGATGTTCGGGTGTGTATTTTTGATATGCTGTAAGTTAGCATTTTCTGCTTTTTCTTGTTTCCAGTAGTTATGACCTGAAAATCAACCTTCTGGAGTTCAGTTGAGTCCAGACCTCTCCTCTCTTCACACGATCCAGGCTTGCACGGGGCGTCTATTTTCTGTTCGCTTTCTGTGTCACGTTTCGTAGACCGACTCCTAATTGAGATACCACCTGGCATCATCGAAGCTATGGTTTTCTGAAGTGAGAGGGAAGGGGAGGCTTGCCTGTGACCCTGTGTCTGGACGCGGGGCCTGGGGGATGGCACCAGCTGGATCCCTCCTCCACCAGCATCCGGGTCGAGCTGGCTTTTCCACAGATGCTTCTCATCCCTGCTCTTCCTGGTCCCGGAAAAGGCAGACTCCTCCCTCTGTTCCTGCCTCCTCTGACATCCCAACTGGCTCTGTGCATCCTTCACCCCGACTCCATCACACAAAAAAGACTTTTCCGAATTCAAATAAAATACAAGAGAGCGCATAATCGATGGATCCACTTGCTGTGAAAAGGCCCATTAGAGTTCTGAATTAAATGATGCATCTTGGTTAGATTGCAGAAATATCCAGGTGGCGGCTGGCCGCCTCAGAGTATCTTAGAATTAATTGCCTATATTAATTAAATGTGCGTATCCACCCAATGAAATCCTCCACGTACGGCACCGCGACCCAGCTGAGAAGTGACGCAGAGAGAGGACACCTCATGATGTTACCACAAACATCCCCTAAATGGTGCGATAACAGGAAAAAAAAAAAAGTAAATTCAAACCTACTTCCTGGGCACAAAGGGGCACACTGGAAAATTCATATTAAGAGGAAAACACAAAAAAGTCTTCAATCAGATTAATTACCATTATCCACAACAGATATGCTAAAGAATTTGTTCATCAGATACACAGCCTTCTCTAGAGGCAGAGTATCGAGCAGTGCTATTAATTTTCTCTCCCACGCATTCTGACAAAACTTTGTGAACATCCATCGTCCCGGAACCACAACAAAGACGAAACCCCTCTAATTTCAAACCTCCGTGTGGCTGCGTCATGTAAATGAGGAGCCTTTCTGGGGACCCAGCAAACTAGGGCAACTGCCCCAGGCTCCAAGCTTTGAAAAGGACGGACAACCAGACATCCCTCCAGCTACGCTGCTAAGTATCAGAGAACGAGTGTGGCGGTCAGGCTGTTGGCCAACGAAGGTAGTTCTGTCCTAAAGCAAAAGATCTCGAGGCCTTTCTAGAAATACGAGCGCTCAGGACACAGACTCCCACATCGTTACCAACACTAAGTGAGACAGGACGCCTCTCAGCAGGTCTTTCAATGATGTGTCGTTAAGTCATGCTGTGTTAGAGGTGTGTGTGTGTGTGTGTGTGCACGCGTGTGCGCAGGTGTGAGATGGAGTGGTGAGGGGGAGACAGAGATAGAGAGAGAGAGACAGAGGTACACAAATAGATACAGATAGATGGCGCTAAACGTGCCCCCCACCTCCCAAATCCTGTTGTCTCAAAGGGCAGAGGAGAAGGAGAGGACCAACTAGGGAGGGAGAGGGATTTTGTTGGGCCAATGTGGGTCGTCTGCTCAGAACTTTACGGTAAGTGGTGGAGTCCGGACTGGGGACCCAGGCGGCGGGAGTTTAAAGCCTTCGCTTCGAAGCTATCCCCAAACACGCCATGACGTTGGGGTGTTCAACATGAAGTCAGTGAACGTCAGCACAAGTACACTGTCAACACGCACAAAACATCCCTCCTGGCGGAGTCTGCTACAGGCACGAAGACGGAGCAAGGCTGACTTCACAATGCGTCCTTCCCCACCGGCCTCAAGCACCTCACATATGCTACCAGGAACTGACCGTGTTGAGCTGGATTTATTCAAATCGCCATGTAATAAGCACCTTGACTGGGGGTCAAGTAAGTGTAAGTGCTGATGGGCGTGTGCTGTACAAATCCAACCTCCAAGCATTCTGTATGGATGCCGAAGTCCCCTCAAAAGCACATGGGACAAACCCCATCCTGCAGGGCGGCTGGATGAGCTCCTCGTGGCCCCCCAGGAGGGGCGCGCCATCAAAACTCAGCACAGTCACTTTCCATGAAAGTATTTTGGACTTTATGGAGTTGAGGATATTGTATTTATAAAATAAAAGAGGCAAAAACAAAACAAAACAAAGAAAACCACCAGGTAAAACGGAAGTGAAATGGAGGCAGGAAAGCAAAGAAGACACAGGACAGCAGTCTGCAGCAGCCATGTTCCGGTATCCCACGCTTCCACGTTTAGTCCCGTAAATGTTGCCTCTCTGTCCATTGCACGTTCTGATTTTCACTTCCATGAGGCAATTAGGGGCGCCTGGGTGGCTCAGTCGGTTAAGCGTCCGACTTCAGTTCAGGTCATGATCTCGCGGTCCAGGAGTTCGAGCCCCGCATCGAGCTCTGTGCTGACAGCTCTGAGCCTGGAGCCTGCTTCGGATTCTGTGCCTTCCTCTTTCTCTCTTCCCCGCCCCCGCTCATGCTCTCTCTCTCTCTCTCTCTCTCTCTCTCTTTCTCCCAAAAATAAATAAACATTAAAAGAATTTTTAAAACAAGCAAATATACCTTAAGCTAAAGGAGATATGTCTACATGTAGACGTTCTGGGGGAGTGTCATAGATTTTTTTTTTTTTTTTGAGGCAAGATCAAAAAAGGCTTAGTGTGTTCTCAATTACACTCTGAAAATATGTCTTTTCAAAGAGTAGACCCCTGCTAAAGGCTTCTTGGTGGCTTGAATAATTATTCTCCCAATATTAAAATAGCCAGTTGAAAGGGGTACTAAGCAATTTTTCTTGTTTCACTTATATTAAAGAGTAAAGGTACTTCAAAACGTTAAATCTTTTCTATTGGAAATCAATCAAATTACACACACACACACACACACACACACACACAGACACACACACCTATGCATGCACCTTTCAATTTAATTCGAAGAATTACCAATGTGCCGTACAAAGTGTCCTATTTCCCCACTGGTAAGATGGGAGACTGAAAGAAACACGGAGCCAGCCAGGTGCACTGTCTCCTAATTTAGCAACTCAAGATAATTCTAAAGAATATAAGATTCAGATAGAAAAACAGGAATTTTAAGATATTTTAAAGGATAAGTGGTCTTTGCTCATGCATGTGGCCTAACGAGAGCTAAATGAATTTTTGCTTTGAATTTCCTGCAGTCTCCTCCCTTTGATCAACTCAAAGATTTCTGAACACACAGAGCAATTCTGTTCATCTGGTACCTGCAGCAATGGCAGATAAGGAAAATGTATTAAATCTGAGTTAATTAAAATGGTTTTGCTTTATTTCTTTGGTTGTCTCATGGGAAAAAAAAAAAACGCTAATAAGATTTCAGGAGAGAGAGAATTATACGTGCAGAATTACCAAGAAAATTCCAGTTAACTGAAAGAGAATCATGGGCGATCACACACTTAGATGCTAACCCAAAGAAGAAGGTTTCTTCTCCATGTAATTGTTTTTAACATGTGAGATCAGAAAGCAACTCCTTTGCTTGGATCACTTCTCCATCCAGAAAATGGAAACTGTAACCATAATGGCAACGCTGTGCTCCTGGAGGCCACACCTTGTCCAGCCACAGCCACACGCCAGCTGCAGAAATCAAAGCCTTCATTTGGCAGATACCCACAGAGTCGGGATTTGAACCCGGATCCGTCTGGCTCCAGGTTTCGTAACCAACCCCCAACCTGTCTGCTTCTGACTCCTCTGTGTAGGCAGTGCACACACGCTTAACCCCAAAGGAGGGACTTTTCATTCAAGTATCATCAAATGATAATGATTATTTTCTTTTGCTGTGAGTCTCTCCTCATGTAGCTTTTGTAATTTGGGATTAAAAACAGGTCTCAGGACTTCATTACGTACAGTCACGCTGTGTTTCCAACGGGGGGATGGAACCAGAATACAACTTAAAAATTCCTCTTACGTTCCCGACAATGACAACAATGACATAAACATCTTAGGATATGATAGATAAGACATTAACTCTATTCGGATTGTGATTTACTAAAGCACAGTATTCCAGTGATGACTTATCAAAGGCGGACAGCAGCTAATGCCCACTGGATGCCTCTGGCAGAAACCAAACAAACAAAAAACAGAAAAACAAACAACAACAACATGGCTTCGGGATCTGGGGAAAGATCAACCTCACCTATTTACACAAAGTCTCTTCACTCCAAAAGTAGAAAAGGCCAAGACGTGGGGTGCTACCTAAATTGGTCTGACCCAAATCCCACTCTTCAGGTTAATACAGCTGCCAATTTAAATAGAGTAACACAGGTATTATATAGTTTTCTCATGTCATGTGGTGCTAAACTGGTTAATTTATGTCTTCAGTATATTTATGAGAAACGGGAAATTATATATTTATATATTGTGGACCCGCCACTTTTTAAAATACTGAGATCCAATGTGAACATGAAAAGAAGAGTACAAATAGTTTATGAAGACCCTTCACGGAGATTTGGACATTTCACGACAGTTGATTCACGCTTTTTGCTTTCTTTCCCCTTTCCTCCTTAGGCACATATGTGTATTTTTCCCCAAAACTCTTTCAGCGTGCCTGGTGCACGTGATGCACATTTACTAAGATTTCAATGTGTATTTTCTGAAAGTAAGAAATTCTCCCGCACAATCACAGTCCAATTGTCAAAATCAGGAAACTGACATTGATACAATACTGTTATCTAATCTACAGACACAACAGGCCTTATTCAGTTTCTGAACTGTCCCAATAATGTCCTTCGGAGCAAATGGAAACCCAGGGTAATGCACTGTGTTACTGGCACGCCCCCTCTAGCCCCCTTTCCATCTCGGGATCTACTCTTCCCTTTCGCGACACTGACGTCTTTGAAGGGTGCTGGCCAATTACTTTGCAGGATACCAGTGACTGGGTTTGCTGTGCTTTCTTCATGGTTAGACTCGATTGGTACCCTTCTGGAAGGAATACCGCAGAAGTTCTGCTGTCCTTTCCCAAGCATCCTGTCCAGAAGCCCATTGTGTCCATTATAGACTCACAGCTGACAGTCATTGTTTACTACTCGGTTAAGGCGCTATCTGCTAGGTATTTCTGCTGAAGGTCATCCTTTTACTTGTTGTTATAAATATACATCTGCTGAGATATATTCTGAGACTTCGTGTTCCGTCACTTGTGAAACTTTCACCCGTTTCCTTGAGTATCCATCGAAGTTTCTTATCCGAAACAATTACTATCATGATGGCTGACAAATGGTGGTTTTCAGATTCCATCATTCCTTCCACATTTACCAGATGGCTTGCTACTAAAACAAAAACTTCCCCAGATGGGCTCACAGACTCTTAACTGTATTTCATACTTGTAATCCTCCAATATCATCATTTTGACATTCATATTACACCAGTTTTAGCCAGTGGGAACGCCTTCACATTGACCAGTTTCCCATCATTCTCTGAACACTTTACCATTTGGCACGCACGATTTTCCTGGCTATTCTTGGACATTCTCTGCCCCAGCCATGCAATTGGCCATTTCGCCAGGGAACCTTGGTCCTTTTTAGTGGAGAATGGTATATAGAAACCAGGAACGAGGTCATGGATTCCAGACATTCCCAGAGAACAGGGGTAGGGAACAGATGTAGATATCTGTTAATGCCATCCCTCAGTTCACACGATTCCGCAAATACAAATCCCCAAGCACAGGGTTTCTTCCTCCTTTCACTGTTTCTGTGTCTGTAACACCCTTCTCCACAGTGGGAAACCTGGCTTCCATCATCTGTAATATATTTGCTTATTGCTGACTCAGAATGAATAGAAAGTAGTTTCATAAGGTAAATGAGAATACCTGATTTAAAAAAAAACGTGTGGCCAACTAATTGCCTTGGTGGCAGTGACCTCCAACCCACACTTCTAGTTAGTGCACCTCCCCCCTCGGACTCTGGTTCTGGCCAGCAGGTCCACGGAGAGAGCCACGGGAAAAGCATGAGGTGTGGCCATTTCCACTTCCTCTTTCGGACTCCTGCCATCATGGCAAGACTGGGCTAGTCTGTGCAGGGAGGAGGAGCCGGGAGGAGTCCGGCTGGGTCAGCCCCAGCCCACCTGACCCCAGGTAACCCATCGTGTGGTCGCAGATGTCAGGCTGAGCCCCGCCGACAAGAGTGGATCCAGCTGAGATGCGCTCGGCTGACCTGTGACCTCGTGAGAACAAAGGCTGTGATCTCCCAACAATGAACGGTAATGTGTTTTACATTATTATTGTGACAAGGGACAACGGATACAAAGTGCCAAAATATCCTTGAAAATGGGGCATTTTTAATGTTTCTTGGTGTCGGGATCTCGAAAATGCTGCGTCATTTCCAACAGGGCTCTTTAAGCGAAACTTGGTAATGCGATTATAAAGTTTAAACATGTAAGTAAGGGATCACAAATACACCCGTGAAAAGCAGGTATCACGGCTGACTGCCACAAGGTGTGGTCCGGCTCAGGAACACGCAACTAACCAGGGAAGAGTGGAGGTGTAAGTTACAGCTGTGTGTGAATGAACCAAACAGGTAACAATATGGTTGAGTCTTAGCAAAATCATACTAAGTGAAAAGTCCAGAGTAAGTCCAGAAAAGGTCATCCACAGTGTGATACCTATTTTCTGTAATGAGCAACTGGCAACAAAATTACGTAACAAGAAAAGCAAGGCGATGGCGGACAGGAGGTGGAGGAAGCTATTACCTTGGTTGGAGTAAGCAGGTAGGTGGAAAAATCATACACAGCGCCCCACAAAACTTCTAGCTTCTGTTTTGTGGGATGGGCTCACAGATTCTTATTACACCACTGCAAACTTAAAAACACTAATTTAAAGTCAACCACTAAAGAAAGCAGTCCACACACGGCCCCAAAATGCTCTGCTGTATGAAAGCTGTGACCTGTGGTAATTTATGCAACAGATACTAGCTGCCATCTAACTTTCTCTTAGATGACCCAGCGTTCTCATTTTGTAACGTGGTAACGTGAAAATGTGGTTGCAGATATGGCTGCGGTGAGAACGGTCAAGGTCACTGGAGACTCTTGTCTTGAGCCTGGGTGGCTCAGTCGGTTAAGCGTCCGACTTCAGCTCAGGTCATGATCTTTCATTCCATGAGTTCGAGCCCCCCGTTGGGCTCTGTGCTGACAGCTCCGAGCCTGGAGCCTGCTTCGGATTCTGTGTCTCCCTCCCTCTCTGCCCCTCCCCTGCTCACACTCTGTCTCTCTCTCAAAAAAAAATAGACATTAAAAACTTAAAAAAGAAAAATAGGGGCGCCTGGGTGGCGCAGTCGGTTAAGCGTCCGGCTTCAGCCAGGTCACGATCTCGTGGTCCGTGAGTTCGAGCCCCGCGTCGGGCTCTGGGCTGATGGCTCAGAGCCTGGAGCCTGTTTCCGATTCTGTGTCTCCCTCTCTCTCTCTGCCCCTCCCCTGTTCATGCTCTGTCTCTCTCTGTCCCAAAAATAAATAAACGTTGAAAAAAAAATTAAAAAAAAAAAAAGAAAAATAAAGGGAGTCCATATACCTTGGCCATCTCTTTCTCACAATCAATCAAGTGGACTGTGCTACTGACAAATATGCAAACCTCACTGTTCTAATGAACCATTAGCTGCATTTAGCTCCATAAGCCTTTGGCAAAATACACGAGGTCTATTTGAATTCACCATTCAAGTTTTCAGCTTTTTAAAAAATCCATACTGTGTCTGAAGGACTCATTTTCCCTCTCTGTCCAGTTAGTACCTAATAAGAGACGTGCTTAGGTGGTAGAATACTTTTGATACTTAAAGAAATAAAGAACAACGTGGTTTATGTCTCCAAGCTGAGTGGTCTGCCTGGCTCCTCTGTGGCATGATGCCATCATACCTGATTCGTTCACCGCCCCCCCCACCCCACGCCTAACTGCCCAGGTACTATGATCGTCTCTCTTTCCTCCTGGAAGAGCTCCATGATGACTTCTCCATGGCTCATCTATCTTTATATCGGTAGCATTTAACACCTAGATTATTGCAAAACCCTCGTAGCACAACTTCCTCCTAATAGCTCTGTGCTCTCTGTATTCACAATTACGACTATTCCCAGACTTACTATTTATTATTATTATTCATTACCATTATTACTTAGTGTGATCAAATTGCTCTTCAGCTTACAACCGTCAAATGTTTTCCATGAGAGGACAGAATGCGTTTCTGCAGCTTCTTGCATGAATGAGCCTCAGGGGTCTGCAAGTTCTACGAGACAATTTTTGAATTCTGTGTTTTGATTTCAGGTTCATCTTTGGAAAAAACGGAAACTTGTTCTGAATTATCTAGATAACTTTTTAACCCTGCATCATACTGGCATCTCCAAGGAGGCTTTGAAAAAAAAAAACATCAGTCCGTAGAGATTCACACACACATGTATTCTGATGTATTTGTTCCCAGAAAAGGGATGTGTCCTGTGTAGGAATTTGGACTGTGTATTTTCTAGGTGACGGGTTGTCTTGGGAGATTGTCAAGGAAGGGGCACAACAACGGTGGAAGGCATTCCTAACAGCTCCGGGGATGATGGATTACCGGTCAGGAGCCTGCAGGCTGGGGGCCCAGAAGGAGGTACTGAGGACAAGCAGGTGGGGGAGGCAGCTTGCCAGATCGAAGGCAGTATAAAAGGGAACACAGAGTAAATTAAGAGAGAGAGAGAGAGAGAGAGAGAGAGAGAGAGAGAGAGAGATGAGGGAATGACGAAAACAGAGTTAGAAGGACTCCGGTTTGGGCAACTGCTGGTGTCATTCTCCCGAAAAGGAGAACAGCAGAGTGAGTGGGGATTTGGAAGGCAGGAAGTCAGAAATAAACGAGTTCAACGCTGCCTGCAGGTTTCTGGCCTGGGGGGCAGGACACCCAGGTGCACAGGCCCAGAAGAGCCTGGCTTAAAAACACAACTCGATTTCTAGTGTCCGTGATCATACCAACTGTTACGGATTCCTTCCCTGTCTGTCATGGATCCAGATTTTCTCATGATCCTCTACCCCAAAGGAGAGGAAAGGAAGAGTTACCCATGCTAGCTAAATGTTTCAGTGTCTGCAGTAAGCGTGTCGTCTTCCAACCAATCTGTTACAGGTAAATGTTCCATCAATGCCAAGTGCAGATTCCTTAATGATGTTTTTTGGATTGGTTTTGTTTTCTGTCCTTCAAAATGTCATGTGGGAGAGGGGGTAGCTTCTGGGCCTCGGGAGCTGGGCTGGGCTGGTCTGTGCAGTCCTAAGGTCCTTACAGACGCACCAGGTCTCTGAGCCTGGCCCTGGGGATATCCTGGCAATGTGACAGGTCCTCTCTGGCCTGTTCCACGTCGCTTTGCACCTGCTGCGGTGGGTCTGGACCTTGGCATCGTCTTCGGGTCTCTCAGTCTGGGGGTTCTTCTGGAACCCCAGGAGCTAGCCCACGAGGCGGGTCCTGGTGTCCGAAGCCGGCCGAAGGACACGGTAGCCGTATCATGGGGAACTTCTGCGTCGAGGGCACAACCCACGTACCGTCGGACCACCTACCTATCCAGGCTGCTTATGTGGACTCTTCTTCCCTGACTGCTTCGCCATTGCTTTTGAGACAGGTTAGCGTCGCTGGGAAAGGCTGGCGGGCCCACCGACGCTGTGCCCCAGGACACCAGCCGCTGAGTACCAAGTTCGTGGATTCCCCCCTTCCATCCCGGCTGCTTTTAACCTGATGGCTTCCCCTAGCTCTTCTTTTCCACTCACTCCCTCACCCCGGCCCTGTCTCCCACTCTCCCCGATTCAGGCCTTCTTCTCCCTCCCCCGTGGGTCTTCTAGGGGCTCCCCGTATTTGCCTCCTTCCCCAGGTGGTGTTTTCCCCACCCTCTCCCTGGGGTCACACTGTGCATGAGGTACAGGTGGACAAAAGAACCTACCCCTCCAGGAGGGCCTGGGAGGAACTTCAAAATTTGTAAACAGCCTTGTCATCCTCACAACAATTCTATGAGGTTAACAAGAGTCATGTTCACGGCACAGATGAAGAAAGCAGGATGCGACACTATGAAGGAGATCCCCACTTTGGCACAGCGGGCGTTTCAGAAATAGAGCCGGGGGTGGTAGATTTCAAAGGGGACTTTTCCCACGGCTTCTTGCGGTGTCTGGGGGGCCACTGAGGCAGGACACGGCTCGCTGCGTCGCGGCAGCTGTAAATGTAACTGCCCACAGAAGGCGACGTCACCACCTGAACCGGGTTGAGCACAGCACTGGGCACGGCCCTTCCTCCCTGCCCCTCTGTTGCCCCCACACCATAGAGATGCTCCACGCCTTCACGGCCCTACCATTTTCATGTTTTCTGTATTTTTTTAAAGTTTTATTTATTCTGAGAGAGAGAATGGGGGAGGAGTTGGAGGGAGAGCCCGTGCGCGCAGAGGAGGGCGAGAGGGACAGAATCTCAAGCAGGGTCTGTGCTGTCAGCCTGACAGCACAGAGCCTGACGTGGGGCTCCATCCCATGAACTGTGAGATCATGACCTGAGCCAAAGCCAAGAGTCGGACGCTCAACCGACTGAGCCCCCCGCGCATCCTGGCCCTAGCAACTTAGTGACATCTGCTCTCTTTGGACTATAACTCTCTACTTTGAAGGCATCTGTCTCCTACTTCTCTTTTTCTGAGTGACCTTATTATGCGTTCCGTGTGGTTTACCTCCTCAACCTGAAAGGCCCAGAAAACCCCATCCAAAACGCTTTTGAGGGTGTTAGCGTGGGCTAGTCGATACGTAATCCATGTTGATTTTGGAAGCGGCCCACCAAAATATTCTTTCATTTCAGTAAGTTGATTATACTCTGACCAAATATAAGACCTTTCAAATAATTATGTTGTGGAAAAAACATTTAGAATTTAGGTAATCGGCTGCTTACCAAGAAGGGCCGAAATATTGTGAGAAATCGCCTTATTTAGTCACTTTCTACAGTTCATGTTTCCTCAATAAATACAAGCTTTAACATCGCCGGGGCTCGCCTACACGTTAAGAAAGCATTCACTTAGCAACTGTCATGCTAAGAAATGTTTTTGCCTGTGATGCTTAAGGTCTGCTTCGCGTACTGCTTAAAAAGAACTGGGTAAATTGCTATTTTCACGTTAGTAGATAGCATTATTTACTTTTTCTCCCTCCTGACAGTAGCATGCGCAAATCAAAAACCTGAAAAAACTCATCCACTGAATTGAAAACAGTGGAGATGCAGTAGCTGAATAATTCAGGTTCTACCACCCAGGCAAGTGGAGGAAGTAGGCTGCCTCACCATCCCCGTATCTTGAATTACCTCAGCACAATGTGGTGGTGACAGTATTTACTCAAGAAAGATCTATGGCACTGCAATCGGCCTATCTGTCCACCTCACTCTCCTACTAAAATTATCAGGGTGGTACCTGAATTCTTGAACAGATATGCTAATTCTCGACTAAGGGCCACTTTAAAAGCCTGTCGACAATTCCCTTTACGAACGCTCCGTCTAGGTTATCCAACACATGTATGGTAATAGAGTAGCTGCAATCTGAAAAATTAATCTTTACATAAATGCCCATATATCACCACGTCCGTGAAGGAAGGATTAATAGCAAGGATATAAAGAAAAAGGCTGAAAATATGACTGAATGGCATTTATGCACAGTATAAATGCACAATTCTGGGCAGAGCAATGAACCTCTAAAAATTTACACATTTTGTACGTGCCTTGAAGTATATGTCACATCGTTGAACATAATGGTGCTGACAGTGTTACCGCCTGTGAGCAGGAACGCAGCCGAGAAGCGTGATGAGCCACTCCCCCTCTTCCCCACTCAGCACCTGGCGTTAAATGAAGTGACGAGAGGACCGGTATAGCGTGTCCCCTACCAAGAGAAGACAGCACTCTACCCGTCTGAATCGTTAAGGTCCACCCTCAGCACGGCCCCGACTGAAAGCAGATTTTCCCGAGACTGGCATTCATCACTCATGGGTCTTTAACACCACGGCCCACTGGCGTTACCAACAAGGGGATACGTTATGATAACGTGTGCTTATCAATGGTAAACAAATAGTGCTTAAAACAAAAAACAGAGGTACCTCAAGTAATACCGACCATCACCAGGTTTGAACTACAGGGCAGAAATTCAAGTACTTTAAAATCACACACGGCATTCAGTAATTCAATGGTTAAGAACAATCCATCTAATTTGCTCATTCATTGAACACAGATCTACAAACACCTGCTTTATTCAGGCACTGTATTAGATGTCAGAAATACATAATGAACTAAGTACAGTGCTTGTCCTAAAGAAGCTTAGAGACTTGTGAGTTTCCAAAATTGAAGCAAGTTCTATGCCACAAAGGGTCAATGTGACCCTAAATTGTTCACCTTATATGAGGAAGGAAAGAGGGATGGATGGGTGGATGGATGGATGGAAGAAGGGAGGGAGGGAGGGAGGGAGGGAGGGAGGGAGGGAGGGAGGAAGGAAGGAAAGAAGGAAGGAGGGGGAAGGAGAGAGGGAGGGAGGAAGGAAGGGAGGAAGGGAGGAAAGAAGGAAGGAGGGGGAAGGAGAGAGGGAGGGAGGAAGGAAGGGAGGGAAGGAGGGACAGAAGGAAGGAGGGAGGGAGGAGGAAGGAAGGGAGGAAGGGAGGAAAGAAGGAAGGAGGGGGAAGGAGAGAGGGAGGGAGGAAGGAAGGGAGGGAAGGAGGGACAGAAGGAAAGAGGGAGGGAGGAAGGAAGGAAGGAAGGAGATAGAAGGAACAGGAGTTGATCTGAATGAAGCCACTTAAAACAGAAACAAGCCTAGTTAAACCATGTTGTAGTTCAAAACCTGTGCAATCCAATTAATCCACAAAAATATGCTGTATTTGGTGCTTCCGGGAGTCTAAAGAGTAAGTTTGTCTCACAATATTTTGTCGTTTAACAGGAAACGTAGGAGTATTCAAGGCACACACTCCACTTAACTGTTGAATGGGTGGCAGGGGCAGCGAGTTCTACAGGTAACGGAGTCAGCGATCACGGGTGTTCCTTTCTCGTAGCGCGACAGTAGCGCTGACTGCGAAAGCGGTAAGGCCAATGGTTGTGTGGGATGAAGAAGAACAGCAGCAAATCTTAAACACAAGAAAACCAGGTGCAGAGTCTAAACGAAGATCAGTGAATGACCAACCAGAAAGTTGAACTTTTTTATTTGTAAGTTTTCTCGTCTTCGAAGAGAATCCAGAAAAGCAAGGACACGAAATGCCTTTCATACCATGATAACACCTCAGTAAGAGAACAGTAAGCCATTTTCTGAGCACAGACTTATGTCCCCACGTTCACTCAACACACCATCCCTGAGCATCTCATGTGTGACTTCAACTCACAAGACAGGTATTAGTAACAGATGTGAAAGTAGTAACACAAAAGCCACAGGAGGGATTTCAGACAAACCTGTTGTTACTTCTAACTTATCGCCAACCCTCCCCCATCACAACCCCATTCATACCATGGCCCCCTCCCCACCCAGAGGGGACGGGAATTGGTAGCAGGAGGGGGTTATCGAGGCCAAATGGAAAGGCTCTGTGGAAAATAAAGCTTCTTCTTCTTCTTTTTTAATGTTTATGTATTTATTTTTGACAGAGAGAGCTCGGTGCATGGGCAGGGGAGGGGCAGAGACAAAGGAGGAGAGAGAGAATCCCAAGTAGGTTCGTGCTGTCAGCACAGAGCCCAATGTGGGGCTTGAACTCAGGAACCATGAGGTCATGACCTGAGCAGAAACTAACAGTCCGACGCTTAACCATCTGAACCACCCAGGCGCCCCAGAAAATGAATCTTCTAATAGTGGTTTTGAAATGTGGAAAAATTTGCACACAGGTAGATGAGAAGTGAATGAAGAGAAATGGGGCCACAGAGAAGTGCAAAAAACCAAAAACCGTAAGATATACAGGGCGCATGTTCATGACTGAAGCACTAAGAAAGAATGGCTGGCTGCTGCACCTTTTTAATCAGATGTTTAGGATTAGTTACGTGGCCAAACCGTCTAAAGGCAAGTTTCCTAAAGGAAAGCACTTCTCAAACTTTCCTACCAAGAACCACGAAAGGCAGACGGGAGTAAATGTCGGGGCAGCCAGACCTAACTGTGGTCCTTTTTCAAAGTCCCCTGGGAATCTCGTTTAAAATTTAAACTGGACCCCGTCATCTACCAATTAAGTCCTAATGTTAAAATCATGGCTTGGGGCGTCCGGGTAGCTCAGTCGATTAAGCATCCGGCTTCAGCTCAGGTCAGGATCTTGCGGTTTGTGAGTTCGAGCCTCACGTCGGCTTCTGTGCTGACAGCTCAGAGCCCGGAGCCTGCTTCAGATTCTGTCTCCCTCTCTCTCTGCCCTACCCTGCTTGTGTTCTGTTTCTGTCTCTGAAAAATTAATAAACATTAAAAAATTTTTTTAAATAAAATAAAATAAAATCATGGCTTCAATACCTTCTGGAAAAGAGCCAGACATCATGACATCATTCTGGTTCATATGCAAGATAGACTAGGACGGAGTTGAAAATGTCTAGAAATTGGAGGAAACCAGCTGTCGTGTCACAAGGAAGCTTACGTGACCCGGTGGAGAAGCCCACCTGGGGAAAATCTGATGTCTCCGCTCAACAACCAGCACCAACTCCCCAGCTACGTGTCAGTCATGGTGAAAACAGAGTCAGGTACTCCCGCAGACGACTATAGCCCTGGCTGATGTCTTAAGTGCAATTTCGTAAAGAATCAGAGTTAGAAATGCCCAGCTAAGCCATTCCAAAGTCTTGACTTAACAAAAACTCTATGAAATAATACATATTTCTTGCTGTTTTTTAAGCCACCAAGTTTTGGGATACTGTGTTACACACAACAGATAAATAATACACAAGAGGATACGGATAGCAAATTATTTTACTTCTTCATGAACTATGCCAAGGCATTACCTGAGAACTGTGCACAGCCCCTAGCAATAAGCGGGTGGAGTTGGATTTTCAAGCTACTGTTGACAGAAAATTCATTGAGTTAATCTTCTTGGTAAGAGGTAAAATTGCTTGTTTTATGTGACATATTGAAATATTCTCTGAATCACCATTCAGTTTGTTTTTTAATGTCTTGGAAAAATAAGTCATCAGAAGCTATTTTTCTTTCACCAAGAAACCTATAATTTCTGGCAAATTCAAACGAAGTAAGAGCCACAAAGAACACGCACGCCATCCATATGATCAACTCTCTTCATCCAACTACAAAATTTCACTTTTATTATACTAATGTGGATAGAAACAGTACAAAACGTTGTTTTGCAACTGCAGCTGTTGGTAAGAATATTCAGCTACAAAAATATGCAAAATAAACCAAATTTATGAGAACAACAAGATCAGCCATTGATTCAGGTCTTTGTCTTGTCATGATTATCCCGTATTTTCCCTTTCAAAAAAAAAAAAGCCACAATTCAAAACCAAGTTTGAGTTCTTCAACATTTCTCACCTTGACATATACATTCCTAGGAATAAGCTTTGAATCATGTTGCTCTTCACCATAAATTTGTCTAAAATGATAGCTATTTGAAGCCCTTGATTTTATAAAATAGTATTTTTGAAGTTTGTTTATTTTAAGAGAGGGGGCTTGAACTCGTGAGCTATGAGCCGAAGTTGGATGTTTAACCAAATGAACCAGCCAGGCGCCCAATAACATTTTGTCATGATCGCACTGAAAACACAAAGAGAACCATGGGATGAGGTCAATACAGCAGTCAATTCTCAGTACATGTAGCAACAGCCTCAATACAGTTTATTGAGTTTTGCTTTTCATAGAACTGCCAGTTACGGCCAAACTTTTTCCCAGCTGCTTGCAACTGGGCAATATTTGAAGTTTAACGTATCTTTGCTGATAACATTATAAATATAAACAAAGTCCACTAAAGTGTTAATTTTAATAGCTTTTATTGACACACGGAGAAGAATTTGAGCTCTAGGTATGTAGTCTCTGATGATGTCAGAGAAGGGTGTCTGATTGGCTACCTCTTTTTGACCCAAAAGATTTTCAATCTTATCGGTGACATGGTTTCACAAAATTTCTCGCTTTATGTGAATCGTACTTTCAACGATCTTTCCAAAATAACTCTTAAAGGAGGTTCCAAGAAAAATGTTATTTTCTGCATCTGGTTGTATTTTTTACCACAGTGATTATATTCATAATTTATTTTGTTTGTTTTAGTTACCCAAAGACACTAGTGACTGTTGTTCAAAATCCACGTGCTTAGGGGCACCTGGGTGGCTCAGTCGGTTGGGCGTCTGGCTCAGGTTATGATCTCGCAGTTCATGAGTTCGAGCCCTGCATCGGGCTCTGTGCTAACAGCTCAGAGCCTGGAGCCTGCTTTGGATTCTGTGTCTCCCTCTCTCTCTGCCCCTCCCCTGCTCCTGCTCTCTCTCTCTCTCTCTCAAAACTGATTAAACGTTAAAAAATCTTTTTTGCAAATGTCTGTAATTTTTTGGCTCACCTATTTGAAAGATCAATTCAAAACACTAAGGTTTAAGCTTATTTGTATCATCACAGCTAATTAACACACATAAAATTTAAGTTTTAAGGACATCCTACCATTGTCTCTTAAAGCAAATACACTAGTTGCGGCCAGCTGTAAGCATCCTCAGGACCCTCTTTTTGTTAGTCATGACCCTGTATATTTTAGGTTGTGGTAAGTTGTCCGTATAACATATTGGTTTCAAAAACAATTGGATTCATATTTATATTCTAGTAGTAAATGAGACCTAGCAAATTTTTAAGACTTAGATAAAGAATGGTATATAACTTATACCAAATATCTTGGGTCATTTTTTGACCAACTGCAGAGAAAAGTAGAACACATAGATGATGGTTTTCATACAAAATATTTGATCTGGCCCAAGGCGGAGAAAAGCTGAAATGATGTGTGGGAGCAGAATTTTCAACAGGAAGTTTTAAAGCACCTGGCTTATAAGAGACAAAGACATAATTCAAAAGTTGTCTGTGAGGATGCCTGGGTGGCTCAGTTGATTCAGTGTCCAACTCTTGGTTTCAGCTCAGGTCATGATTTCACGGTTCGTGGGTTCAAGCCTTGCGTCGGGCTCTGTGCTGACACTGCAGAGCCTGCTTGGGATTCTCTCTCTCCCTCTCTCTCTGCCACTCCCCTGTTTACTCTCTCTGTCTCTCTCTCTCTCAAAATAAATGAATAAACTTAAAAAAAAATTTTTTTACATTGTATCTGAAGGTTTTCACAATGAACAGAAGCCGCATTATCTCGCAAGTTCCTGAGCCCTGATCACATGTCCTCTATAGCTTGTGATTCTAACACTACAACACCTGACAGCACAAAAGCATCAAATTTTCCAATCACTATTTACACAGAAAGTTTGTCTATTCTCTAGGCTTTCAAACGACCAAAAAATAAAGCAAAATGCGACATTGTCGCAACAGAGAAAAAGTGAATTATGTGGATGTAATTAGAGCATGCAGATGACAAACTCTTGCAAGACTGCTTGATGAGCACTGGGTGTTGTGTGTTAGAGATGAGTCACTAAATTCTACTCCTGAAGCCAACACTGCACTGTATGTTAACTCACCAGAATTTAAATAAGAACTTAAAACATTAAAAAAACAAAACATATCCTCAAACTTCTAATTAATAAATCGCTGACAGTGCAAAGATGCATCATATCATTCTGAGCCTCAGAATGCCTGCCCTCAGGCAAGTCGGTCCATCTCACTTGGAGAAAATGAGGATTGTCTGGGTCGTACTGTTAGATAAAACACAGGACAGTTAAATTTTAACTTCAGATAAGCAACAGGCAATTAGTTTACGTATGTCCCAAATATCACATGGGAAATACTTATACTAAAAATTACTCACTGGTGATGTGAAATTTAAACTCGTTTGTGTCGTTCATTTTATGTGTGAACTTGACCAGACCCAGGCGCGTACTTATTCTTAGTATGTCCGTGAGGGTGTCCTTGGATGAGATTACAATGAAATCTGTTGCCTGAGCAAAGAAGACTGTGCTCCCTGATGTGGGAGGCCCTCATCCAGTCAGTAGATGGCTTGAGCAGAACAAAGAGGTTGACATTCCAGCTAGTCAGGGGGACCTTCTCTTGCCTGACTGCCTTCTAGCTCAAGGTATTGGTGTTTTCTGGCCTTCAGACTCAACTGAAACACAGGTTCCTCTTGGATCCCAGGCCTTTGGATTCACACTAGAACTACACCATTGGCTCTCCTAGGTTTTAAAGCTTCCTGACTGCATACCTTGGGGTTTCTCAGCCTTTATAATCACAGGAACCAATCCCCTATAGTAAATCTTTACACACACACACACACACACACACACACACACACACACACTGTTGGTTCTATATTCATTCTATTTCTCTGGAGAACCCTAATACAGTCTATATTTTTATTTTCTAAAGCTTGCAACCTTACCTCTGGGTTTGCATGACTCAAGTAACAACGACTATATACTGAAACAATTTTAAAATGTACTTTGTGTCAAAATTTAGTATTTCGAATGTTGTGGTGTTTATAATAATCAACATCAAAAGAAACTTGCCTGACACCAGGCGTAAGTATGAGTTGTGACCAGCTAAGACTGACAGGCCAGAACTTAGCTGTGTGAATTTACTGTTGCTTAGAGATTGTTAAATTATTTCCACTTGGAGTGTCACATAACTTAAATTAAGATCTTTAATTACTGTATAATATATTCAAATAAATTACTCTCTAATCTAGCAGAGGAATAAAAAACAAGTCCATTAAAAGCAACAGAAAATGCCAAATATCTCAGAATTAGTCAGTGGAAGCTGAAAACTAGAAGGAGTAGGTCTGAATAATTTATAGATCAAAGAAAAGATGTGTTATTCAATCACCAGACTTTTTAAATCAAAACTTTGCATATTGTTTTCAAAGTACTTGTGTTTTCTGCCATGTATATATGCTTACAGTTACAATACAAGCAGGAAAATCCACAAATTTAACCGAGGTTCCTAATCTGGACACCCATGGAACCTGACCCACAGATACGTGTTATCTTCTCCTGCAGTCTTCTCTAAAAATTGAACTTAATTGAAAAATATGCTAAAATTGATTTCAACAGAATTGTAGATTCTCGGCCCTCATGTGCAACCTGGCCAATACAGATCACCTCCACAGGCTGACTCTGGTCTGGGTCTTCTGCACCCGACCCCAAAAAGTCCTCTCAATCTACGCAGAGTGCCTGGACCCCACGGGCATTTGAGTTTGTAGTTCTTGGTTTTACAAGGGAGGAAATGCTGTTAAGGCTTCAGAATTCTGTGACGTGCTTCACAAGTATACTACCAATTCTGAAGGTGCAAGAGAGGTCAAGATCCCACACTTGGGTTACAGCAAGCAAGCACACGTCCGTGCGAGCTGAGCTCCCGGGCCCTGCAGACGTAAAGCTGCACGTGAAGAAAGCCTGACCTCAAACTCTGGGAGGAGAGTGAGGAAGAATGCACCTGAACTAGTGCGTCCCCTCAACAAGTGTGCACCGGGTTCCTGTGCGAGTCCCCGTATGATTCTGGGCGCCGGAGAGAACAGCAGTGGGAGCTCAGACAAGACACCCACACTCAACAGAGCTCACATCCTGGCTCACAGGCTACCGACCGATCTGTAAGCAACGCAGGTCCGGGAGCAGCAGCCGTCAGGGTCAAGACCGGAGAGAAGAGAACACGGCGCTGAACGAGAAACTAATTCACACTGCGTGGTTGCAGCCCTGCTTAGAAAATGGTGCTTAAGCTGAGATTGAGCAGTGGGGACAGAGACGTATGAATAATATAGAAACAGTAACATATACAACACTAATGTAGTAATATATAATGCATACACACACTATTATGTATATATTCAGTGCCCTTCACCAGCTCCCAGAAATCGTAATACCTCCCATCACCAGAGAACATTTCAAAACAAGGAAGCTGAGATGGGTAGAATACTATCCGCTCAGACATAGACCTTACTCATTAATCGGTCACCAGTTTGCGCTTTCTGGGTAGACGTGTCTATGAAGCTTTATCACGTGTACATTTGTAACTACAAACACCATCATGACACAACTATTCCATCACCAGCAAGAACACTGCTTGTTTGCTCCTTAATTATCATAGTTTCTGCAACCTTAACTGCTGGCAACCACCAGTATGCGTGTTTGTGATTTTTTAAAAATTTCTTTAATTTTATTTTGTTTCTAGACAGAGAGTGGCAGAGGGGACAGGGAGAGACAGAATCCCAAGCAGGCTCCACGTTCAGCACACAGAGCCCGATGTGGGGCTTGAACTCACGAACCACGAGACCATGACGTGAGCCGAAATCGAGTCGGACATTCAGCCAACTGAATCATCAAGTGCCCCTGTTCTCTATGATTTTATCACCCTAAGAATATCACATAAACGTGCTATAAATCGACTTTTTAATCTCACTCAGCAAAATGTCCTTGAGATCCATCCAAACGTCTGATGTTTACTCATTTACTCCTTGAAGGACATTTGTGTCACTTTTGTGTCCCGAAAAATTACTGAAGACTCCAAATTGCTTTTGTGTACGTGTATTGTATGTATGGAAAATGTACCATGCCGGAAATTCCACTGGAAGCATTTAAAAACATTTATTAATTCCCTTGAAATTAGCATTAACAAGCCCATTATCTGTTCGTAGGGATCTTCTGTTTTTCCGAGAAATGACTGTATCTGTGCAGCTCTGTCTAACGGAAGGCCTGTCAGACTCACACACTGGCCTCGGCATTCAGTGTGCTGTGAGATCACAGGTCACGTGACCTCTGAGAGCCTCCTCTAAACATTCATGACAGAACAAGAGAGAAAAACTAACATCTCGCAGGATGATGAAAAGCCTTGTGACCTTGTGGACACCCTGAAGAGATCTCCAGGGCCCCCTGGATTTCCTGGAGAATCACTGAGCGAGTGTCTTGGATGATAAAGAGGTCGGAGTTTACATGGAAGGAAGTTCAGTGTAGGGTTTTAAGCGAAGAGAGTGACGGAATCTGATTTTTAACTTTCTGCAAAATCAGCCCTCTGGGTTTGGCGGCCATCATGAACGCCTCGGGCGGTGGAGGACGGCCAGCAGTGGCACGGGAGGCCTCAGGGGCAGTGAAGGGACTGATCGGGAGGCGACAGAACAGTGAGAGGAAGACAGACACAGTGTCCAAGGCGCCGTGAG
This sequence comes from Prionailurus bengalensis, assembly GCF_016509475.1. Lineage (NCBI taxonomy): Eukaryota > Metazoa > Chordata > Mammalia > Carnivora > Felidae > Prionailurus > Prionailurus bengalensis. The sequence goes on from NC_057346.1 coordinate 2,341,868, forward strand.
GAAGCAGAGGAGGGAGATGAGGGAAGGAGAGGAAGCAGGGATCTCTCATCATTCTGTACCTACACTGGTGTTGGTACCTCTGGCAGGAACAGAGCACTCTGGGGTGAATTTGGCAAAAGAGAAAAGTGTGCATTTAATGGGACGTTCCCTCCGTCTCTCCCTCCTTTCCTTCCTTTCCCTTCCCTCCCCATCCCTTCCCAAGCTGCTATCTCATTGATGGCACAAGTTAAAATCAATGACATCTTACACGTAAAGGACCATACTTCTTCTCCATTCCACTACTCTCCAAACATAGATTAGGACGGACTACAGATTTCACAGGCAGTTCCGTAACAGCTCTTATAACGAAGAAGGCACCAACGTTTAATGATTCCATTTGCCTCTCCGTGTTGTTGGAGCCTTCGTTGGGAATAAACACAGGAGAGTTCAGACCAGAGGACAGTAACATTAGGTAAACATATCACCCAAACAATGTAACAATACTCACTTTTTTTCCAGACACTCATCTTACCCCATTCTTTTGGAGGATACTATATAAACAAAATTATTTTATTTGAGTGAAAACGGAGGCATTTGTTTAGACCTACACGTAAACAGAGATTCCTCAGAATCAGCAACAGATAATTACAGGGTCCCCTGTGTGCCGAGAATGTTCTTAAAACAGATTCCAAGTTACGGGAGAAGCAGCGTCTGAATCCTTCAGGAATAAATTGTATATACAAGGTTAGCGGTCTTTAGTTCATAACGCAGTGCCCATCACTGCGTTGATTTAGACATAGAGAAAGCCGTTCCCCTCTTGTTTGTCAGTTCGTATGCTCCTTTCCTGCCTTCTTTTTTTCAAAGGCACCAACACGTGTGTTCAAAAACAAAGCCTTTTCCTCCGTTGTCTTATTAAGATCACATAGACTCCAAAGGCCAGCCACCCGCCCAACGTGACGCGCTCTTGAAATACTGTACCCTCAATGCAAAGAAACCTTGCTTCTAGTCAGGGTTTTGGACCCTGTCTTAGTGCCGTACCCCCGGCAGGCAGGTGTCAATGGCCTATTAAGAACAAGACACACAGCATTTTCATTTGGAGTAACGGGTAGAGAGACCTGGACTAATTTGTAACAAAGTTCCCTGAGATGGCCGGCATATTCGACGGTCTACCCAAATTGGATAACACACCTTGCACTTGCTCCACGAAATCGTATTCTCCCGTCTAAAGGAAACTGAAGCTTCACATTCTTTGAGAAGACATCTTTGTAGAATTAACTGGGTTTTTTTTCTGTGCTGTCATTACGTCATGCTGATCGCTGTCTGTTGAGCACACCCCTGGGAGTACAGGGAGCAGAGCAAGCTCCCCCATGGCGGGTCCTGTGTCTACGTCACCTCCGTGCTGCCTGCAGGTAGCACGTGTAATGGCGGGTGCTCGGGACATTTCCAACTAAAACTCACACGACACAGGGGACTCTGGAGAGCCATAATTACCATTAAACAAATCATTACAAGTTCATCTGTTTACTCTGCCTCACTGAATGTTCTTCAAAAGTGAGAACGACAGAAACCATGTCTACACATACCCCATGGGGCTCAACACATGGCTTATTTATGGACTGCTTAATAATTTGCTCCTCAGCGCTGCATTCATTTCTCCGTCCTGGACCCTTCATGGCCAGGAACAGCACAAAGGGCGAACGCATGGGTACACAGAAGCACCACACAAAAGATTTCTGAAATATATGCGATACCGTGGTTTTTACGTGTGACACCGGAAAATGACAATTTTTGAGTTTGGGCTGCCTGTCTGGATGCTACAGCGTGGGACAAGCTATGCCTGACTAACAGACAGATCTTGTGTGGGACAAGGGAAGGCAGCCTACCCCAACAAGGCAGGCAACGTTGGGAAGGCCTCAAAGGCAACAGTGATGGAGAAGGGGGAGACCTTCCTAGACCAACAGCCAGGCCAGGCGCATCTCGAGAGGCAGAAAGAGACCACAGCAGCCAGAATACGCTCTCAGCTGGGTAAGCACTCTTTCAACTCACTGATCCCAAACTCCTCCCTCTACATCCAGGAAAGTTCCAGGGACGCAACTGTCCGTTAGCTCCTTCCAGCAGGCATGAACACCCAAGTGGAATAAAAAAACGTACAAGAGCAGCATCCATCAGGAAGGGAAAGAAAAGAATGAGAAGATGCTACACCCATCTATCATTAAGAAACTCCAAAAGCTCAAGTCAGAAAGGCAAGAACCAACCAGTTATTTTGAGAGCAATGAACATGGGCATCCGTAAATGGTAAACTGTGAATCAAAGACTGCCTTCACACATGAAGCAGGAAACAGACTGTGGGGTCATCGAAGACTATTCCACGAAGACACTAGATTCGGAAAAAGACCCTGCAACATGGCAACAGCTGAATAGACGCTAAAAATCAGGGCTCATCTGGGGGTCGTAAAATTAATTTACACTGGATTTGGAATCACATGGACTGTAGAAAAAAGGGGAGTCTAGAGAGCGTCTTCTCTCCTGGGAGGGGCACGCAGCTTGAACCCCTGGGAGGCCGCCATCGCAGTGCCAAAGCCACAACGGGTAAAACCAACAGGGGACACCAACAATTAACAGGTGACAGCAATATTCTTGACTTTGTGGTACAGGGGATTATGCCCTTCCTATACAGGTTTGACGTTGAAAATCCCAAGTTCATACAAAGTAAACATTCCATTGTAAGACTGAAACAAGGTCCCACGTAACTGTAGTTGAAGGAGCTCAGATTTGAGAGACTACTACGTACCTCAATTGATCTTCCCCAACCCTCATGGCAAATGATCTCCACTTTACAGATTCGGACACCGGTCTTGGTAAGGCTAGGAAGCGTGTCTGCAACTGGCCGGCCAAGGAGAGCACCTTGGCTTGAATCTGTGTTCATATTCTATTGTAAGGTGGAGCCTTCCTGACTTTCAGAAAGAGCTGACCCAAGAATGCTTTAAATCAAAGCCTCCCTGATACATGTGGAGCATAGCCCACTTGTCATAACCAAGTGAACATGACTTGCCAGTAATGTGCCTGTTATAACACAGCAGAGGGCACACAAACTGTACAGATTCTGGGGGAGTTGCCCACTCTGTCTAGACGCAGAGATAGAAGCTAGAGAGCTGCCTCAGAGCCAGACAGCAAAGGATAAAACACAGGATTCGTCACCCCAAATTGACTAAGATCAACAGGAAAAACTCTTAATGTCCCTATCGATCAAATCCATGATACGGTTTTTAAAACACTGATGGGAGGGTCATCTCTTCCTTTGAAGACAACAGTGCAAGGTAGAAGGAAAAGAAGAAATCTTCATTTTGCTTCCTCTCTTTCTTCCCTCAAAACAGACTTTCCTTGGAAACATGTTATGATATCAACAAGAAAGAAAAGCTACGACTCTTACAAAAATCGATTTGCCATTTTTAACATTTAGGTCAACAAAACTTTCCCACTGAAATTCGGCATTTGTGAGCTTGATCTTAGCGCTCAGTCAAAGCTAAAAGCCAAGGTCCCGTAGAGCGAGGCACTGTGGGAAAATCTGCATTCACCGGAAAGCAAAACATCCACAACGCTTCTCACAAAGACTGTTGTTCAAGAAACATTTGCCTGTAATGGAGAAAGACAGCCAAATGGAATGAACGACTCTGTTTTTTGTTTGTGTCCCACATCCGAGGCAGGCCCAGCAGTTAAGAACGTGCCTCCCCTCTGTCTGGAGCATGTCCCATTCCCCATCTCCGGGGTCTCTCGGGTCAGCCCCCTCGCAGGCTACAGCAATCACTCCCCACACGAGGCGGTTTAGATGAGAACACATGGGGTAACTTGGCCACACCACGTCCAGCAGAAGCCCCGAAGGCGAACTACCGGGTCTCAGCTTGAGACCTCAAAGCATTCCCCAGGGCCTCTGGGCCAATCGGAACACTGTGATCTACCCAGATTTACGGCCGATGCCTCAGGAGGGAAAAGAAAAAAAAGCACACTGCCAATGAGATTCTCGGACAGTCTTGGGCCAAAATCATGCTCGCTTCTGGGTGTGTGAGCAGTAGAAACCATTTTGTGCGTAATTTTTAACTGGAACGTATTCAGGAATTACAATCACGCTGATCATTTATTTTCCCTTTCTTCAAAAGAAATGCTTGGGATGGCAGCATCAGCTAGGATTCTGGGACAGTCTGATTTGAGGGAGAGACACCATCAGGTCCTAAGTCGGTGTCTAAGGAAGAGAACCTTCCTCCATAGGACACATTTCCATATTTCAGCCCTCGTCGGCTTCTGCGTGACCCACATAGGGCTAGTCCCAGGGAATATTCTGCCCAGCGTGATGGAGCTTACAGCCTCTGGGTGTATATTTTAACACCAACGCACATTTTCTTCACTCCCGCAACAGTGCCCTGACGTATGGAGGAGAGACAAGCCGCCTTTTAAAGAGCCTGGTTCCACACCTTGCTGGAAAGCAGGCTCGCGGACTCTGCCCGTCAGCAGGTCAGTGAGGACCCAGCTAAGACCTACTCCGGAGGAGACAGGTCTTGTGGACTTAGAGCTGAGCCTACACCATTTGTGTCATACACAGTAACAATTACCGCTACACAACCCACGGTTTCATCGTCTTGATTTTGACCTGCTCCAAAACCTACACGCCATCGTGACAATGATCCAATCCTCGGGGACTTGTAGGCAGAGCAGACCAGGAGCACCGAGGAAGCTGTCAGAAGGGAACTACAGTCACATGCGTCAGGACTGGAAACGAATCTGGCAGGCAGTAAAGGAGAGGCTGACCTTAGGGAAGCGCCCCCAGCAGGTGTTCAAGGAAAGCTTACACAGGATGTCTTTGCAGGTATTTTCCATACATGATCCCACGTCACTGTCACAAGGGCCCCATTGAAGGAAAAAGTGTATCTTCTAGCTTCAAGGTCAAGGGAGTACAGCTAGGAGACCATGTAGGCCAGCCAAGCCAGCAAGACTATGTAAGCCAAGACTCAGGGAGCAAGGTGACATCCCTAAGATCACACAGCTCGCCAACGTCAGCACCGGCGTCCAAAACGCGCCAACTCTGCCTAAAGACCATGACTTTTCAACCACGACACGTGGCCTCAAAAGGTCTTCCCAGGCCCACACTTGTTGACGAGTCCTGCTTACCAGGCAAGAGCCGAGGTACTGTTCGTATGCTGACTCGCTAAAGCCTCACAACCACGTCATGAGGGGTGACATTTTACAGAGGAGGAAACCGCAGCGTCTCTGATCGCACCCACAGAAGCCCCCCCGAGGCCACACTCCCTCGACCCCTTCACCACTCTGAACAAAACAGACCGCACGTTCGACACGCCGCTTTACCGTTTTCGAAGTCAGTTCGAATGACGTTCTAACAAGTAAGAGCTGAGACACATTACAAAATGGCATTGCCAGACGACCTGTCTTTATCATTAAAACACGTCGACGGAGGGAAAGAGTACTGGTTCTGATGTTCTCGAAAGAAGCAATTTCTTCTTAGGTAGATTCCTGTCACAGGCACAGGGAGTAAGCAATTATCACAATTTTGAGAAACATAATCCCCCTTTTGAAAACCGGCATACCGACGCTGTTGGCTTCCCTGACACGAGTAATGCGCTAAATTACACAAAAAGTGGAAAATGAGTAGCGATTATATGGGAAAAGCCGAATACGATCGTCTGGGGGTTTGAAACATTTGTCCTGCATTTCTCACTCCTTCTCAGATTCTGAAGGCTGACCCGAGAGGAGAATGAGTCACTCGACAGGTGGGCTGAGAACATGCCAGATCCGGCATTCTCCCGCCACAGGAAGCAGCAGTGGGGGAGCGCCAGCTGTCTGCTAGGGATCGTGAGGCAGACGGGGTTTGCCGTGGTCTCCCCACCCCCCCGCCTCCGCTTTCTGAGTGGCCCTCTCTACCCCCGGGGTGGGGGGTCCTCCATGGTCCCGGGGACACACACCCATCCCACGTTGTAGTCGCTCTTCTGGCAGAACCCAAGTCTTTGCTGGAAATCCTGTGTACCTCCAAGATGAGAAGAGAACTGTCAGGGAGAGAGATTCGGGGAGAAGTGGGAGGGTGTGGGGGAGTTCGCAGGGGCTTCTCGGCCAGCTCTGGAAGGGGCCAGCACCCACACGCACGTGCACAGTCACAGCCTGGAGGCTCAGTCGGCTCACAAGCCAGGAGCCTTCTCCCCAGGGCAGGTGTTTCTTTTTTCTTTTTTAATTTTTTTTTAACCTTTATGTATTTTTGACACAGAGAGAGACAGAGCACGAACGGGGGAGGGGCAGAGAGAGAGGGAGACACAGAATCTGAAACAGGCTCCAGGCTCTGAGGTATCAGCACAGAGCCCGACACGGGGCTCGAACTCACGGACCGCGAGATCATGACCTGAGCCGAAGTCGGACGCTTAACCGACTGAGCCACCCAGGCACCCCAGGGCAGGTGTTTCTAAACAAAGTGCTCTGGGGTCCGAGGGTTCGTCCAAGGCTGGCCCACAAGTGTGGAGAAAACGGAATGGACAGAACTCTGCTCCTCTCTCCTCGTCCCACAAGACATCTCTCATCCATTTGTCTACCGAGGTTCTACAGAAGAGTTCTCCAGGGGGTACCCTCCCCGCAGCATCCTCCCTGTAGGCTCGCTCTTCTCTCTCAACCCCCCCAAACCCTCTCACCTGCTCACGTAGCCGGTGACTTTGCTGCCCTTTTCCCGGAGAAGACAGAATCCGTGAGGGCTCCACTGCCTCGTCTGATTTCATCACTACATTACATAACGTTACAGGGCCCCACCATCCCCTTCTCCTTTCTCAGCAAAGCCCCACGCCTCTTCCTTTCTTTAATCCTCCCCGCAAGGCCTTGCTCTTGGGGTTCTCTGCTCCTTCCATTCTACTGCCTCCCCTGTCAAAAAAGAAACCGCTCTTACTCTCACAATCTCCGCCAGCTGTGGCCCAATGTCCAACTTCTCCACTCTTTCTCAGAGTAGACCTGTCACCCCAACTCTTTCTTCACCTCCCCCAGTCCTGCATCAGCCCCCACCTCCCGCCCACACTCGTCTTACACCCCAAACGCTCTCAGTTGTTAACTCTACTCGGCCACACTTTGGAGTCCTAACTTCCCAGCCCTCTCAGCACCGTGTGGCACATGGGCCACCCACCCTCCACCTTGATACTGTCCTTTCTCCGTCTCCAAGTCCGCACAACCTCTTGGATTCGCTCCACTCCCTCCTGGCTCCTCCCTTGGTTATCAGCCCTGGCCCTCTTCCCTCTGCACACAGTCTCCTTAGGATGTCTCATCTGTACACTGGAACTTCCCTGCCAAGATTGCCAAAATCCACACCTGGAGACCAAAATAATATATCCAAAAACCTCGAGATACAAGCATCCGAAACCTGGCCTTCCCTAAATTAACGTCTTCACTTTCCCCTCAAAGCTTGACCTTCTGTTCAGTAAACCGAATTATCATCTGCCTGGTTACTCATCTGCAAATTTCCCCATGACCACTTCTCTCCCTCTCCCTCTCTCTCTTTCTCTCTCTCTCCCCACCCTCATCCAATTGTTGGCCGGGTCCTGTCCATTCTATTATCTAAACTATATGCACGCATATTTCTTTCATTTTTTTTCTTCAACCCTCCTGCCAAAATTTTACCTGTGACATCAACCCTTATATGGACAGATGCACTAATGTCCTAGCTGGCTTCTCCCACACACGCTTCCCTGTCTATAAGGCCGAGCAATATTCTCAAAATATTTATCAGGTCAAAAGAGTCTCATTTTTCAAGACTTCTGATGGCGTGCCACGGAAGTGAAGATAAAATTGAAACTCCTAAGTGTGCCCACAAAATGGTGTGATCGGACTCCAGCCTCAGTTTCCACCGTCCTCCCAGCTCAGCACCCACCCACCAGAGCTAACTCCTACAGTTACTCAAATGGATCAGGATCTCTCCTGCCTCGTTTCTCTTTTTCTAGTAGGTTCCGCCACCTGGAAGTGTCTTACCTCTGGTCTTTCCCCACACTCACCTCTACTGACTCTTCAGACATCTAAGTACCACGTCCCCACACGTCTTCTCTGACCACCCCCTTCACCTAAACTAACACCGTATTCTCTTAGTAAAATATATGTATTTATTTTGGCTTGTTCTAGGTTATGTGGCTGACCCATGATCCCCAGGAGGGCAAGAAGGACATCTTTACTTCTCCGAACTACGACGCGACACCTGACTGTGCTCCCAGGAAGTGCTCAAAAATTATGTGTAAATCACGGAGCAAGAAAGATTTGACTATTAAAAACCACTCTTGCCTCTGAACTGAGTAGCCCTGTCAGCCCGAATCTGGGCCCTGCACGTAGGAGTTCAGGGGGAGGTTGGGAAGTTGACAGTGACACTGCCATCTGTGCCTTCAATTCCCATTGTAACACCTGTTGCAGTGTCACTAGCTACCTGAGAGGCAAGAGCAACAAGAAAGAAACAGAAAGAAAATGAGAGGAGCAGGAGGAGGAGGAGGGGGGGGGGGAGGAGGAAGAAAGAGAAAAACATTTAATTTTTGTAGTTGAAGCACATTTGCTATGTAAGAAATACTCTCACCGTTTTCCTTTAAGATGTGGTCTATGAAACACGCCCCATAGAAAAGCCTATCATCTCGGTAATGAACGCTTGCGTGTGCAAAGCCTCCGTTAGTGTCACTGTTTGCACAGGCCAAACACATGGCTGTCTTCGGAAGGGAGCGTCCTAGGAACTCCAGGGTCACGTGTACGTAGAAATGAAATCCCTCTTCCTGATGTAGGAGGAAATAAAAATGCAACTTAGCTCTATTAGTTCTGGAGCAGATCGTTTCACAGCCCGTACTCTGAAACAATAACTCACTCTCCCAGAGGCATGAAAGAATTAATACAATCCGCAGATCTGCCTGAACAGGTTCCCAAGACAGTCATCTAGGCACTCGGAGAATGTGACACTGAGTTCTGTTTCCTGTTATTACAGTTTTCTGAAGTGTGTTCCCTGAAAAGATACTGATTTCAATCTAAAAATCCTAACTGCAGTTTATAAAATGAGCCACAATTTGAGTTTTCTCTTGTTCAGGAATTCAAATGTCCAGAAGCATCTCACTTTTCCTAAAAACAAAAACAAAAACAAACAAAAAAAGCTACGTGGTTGCAAAAAAAGAAGTTCTTTTATCTATAGCTCTTGTAATGTGGTTATTGCTCAAAATATCAGGAGTGCTGGAAAAACAGCCCATGGAGAGCAGTGCTTTATTGTACAATTTAAAGCCAAACATTAGGGAAGAATAAGAGATGTGAATGGTCTATCTATTCAACTGGAATGAGAGAAAAAAGAAGTAAAGGACACATCACAGTTAACCAGTAGTCCCCAAACTCGTTTCTTCATTCAGAAACGTTTTTAGACTCTACTCAGCTTGGAGTAAGAAAAGATGAGTAGAAGATCCACAGACCCCGCTCATTCAGTTTGCATCGTACATTCAGTCATTCAAAAAGCATGTCTGGGAGACACGGGCTTCCGGCTATGGGATGAATCATTCATGGGGATGAAAGGCACAGCATAGGGGACGTAGTCACTGGTGCTGTGATAGTGTCGCACAGGGATGATGGTGGCTGTATGTGTGGGGAGCACAGAATCATGTGTAGTCTTGTCAAATCACCATAATGTAGGCCTGAAACTGTTGTAATATTGTGTCAACTGTATTTCAATTAAAAAAAGAGAGAGAAGGGGTGTCAGAGTGGCTAACATTAACAACTCAGGCAACGACAGATGTTGGCGAGGAAGCGGAGAAAGAGGATCTCTTTGGCACTGCTGGTGGGAATGCAAACTGGTGCAGCCACTCTGGAAAACAGTATGGAGGTTCCTCAAAAAACTAAAAATAGAACTACCCTACGACCCAGCAGTTGCCCTACTAGGCATTTATCCAAGGGATACAGGTGTGCTGTATCAGGCACCCCCATGTTTATAGCAGCACTATGCCCCCATGTTTATAGCAGGCACTATCGACAAGAGCCAAAGTACGGAAAGAGCCCAAATGTCTATCAATGGATGAATGGATAAAGAAAAGGTGGTGTGTGTGTGTGTGTGTGTGTGTGTGTGTGTGTGTATACACACACAAAATGGAGTATTACTCGGCAATCAAAAAGAATGAAATCTTGCCATTTGCAACAACATGGATGGAGATACAGTGCATTATGCTAAATGAAATTAGTCAGAGAAAGACAAATATCATAGGACTTCACTCATATGAAGACTTTTAAGAAACACAACAGATGAACATAGGGGAAGGGAAGGAAAATAAGGTAAAAACAGAGAGGGAGGCAAACCCTAAGAGACTCTGAAATACAGAGAACACACTGAGGGTTGCTGGAGGGGTACTGGGTGGGGGGATGGGCTCAATGGGTGATGGGCAATGAGGAGGACACTTGTTCCCATGAGCACTGGGGGTCATGTATAAGAGATGAATCACTGAATTTGATTCCTGCAGTCATTATCACACCATTGAACTAACCTGGACCTAAAAGAGAGAGAGAGAGAGAGAGAGAGAGAGAGAGAGAGAAAGGCGGGAAGAGCAGCTTTCTTACAAGTGTCACTTGTAGAGGATTCTGGGATCGCTGATTGTCTCATCTGTGTGTGACCAACATTTAATAACCTGGGCAACGGTTCAAACCAGCATCTGTACTGGGCCAGCTCCTGTGCCTAGGACAAGCATAGGCTGTAGGCAGGAGAGAAGACACCTAGAGGACAGTTAAAAACTCGAGTTGTCCTCAGGGGTGGCCGTGATCAGGCTGGTTAACAGATGAATGAGACGGGTGGGTCCTGACTCACCATGGGTTGGCTTACGTGAAGGCACTATTTACTTCCTCTTATCTTAACACAGCTTTTGATACTGAGTGGTTTGAATTTTTTTATGTTTATTTATTTTGAGAGAGAGCACATGCATGTGAGCAGAAGAGGGGCGGAGAAAGGGGGAGAGAGGGAATCCTAAGCAGCTCTGTGCTCTTTGCACAGAGCCCTATGTGGGGCTGGATCTCATGAATCGTGGGATCATGACCGGAGCTGAAATCAAGAGCGAGAGGCTCAGCCGACGGAGCCATCCAGGCGCCCCTTAAATAGTTTTGTTCTTCAGTATGTCAGGCCTTCCAACACTTCTGGAAATCATCACTGCTCAGCTCTTAAACGGGACATAAAATGAGGTCAAGAGGTTTGCCCCAGACCTCATCAAGAGCAGCACTCATCGGGGCTGCTGATTCTTTGTCCCTGGACCATAACCCTAGCCAGTTTCAAAGCAGCATTCAGCACACCCGGCCGTGTACCTGTACCCAACACCTTGATGAGGCATTTACCAGGGTGTTAGTACATCGGAAGTGCTCCTATCACAGCAATTACAAAGAAAACTGTATCGCATTCTTGCAAGAAACCGCATGTGTCACCTATCCAGGCATTTCCAAACCTTTCTAGTACGGTAGCCAGACGCGAACATTCTCGTACTCACCAGAAACCGAGGCTTCGAAATTCCTATTCTTACAGCTCACCTGGGACAAAGGGACAGGAGCGCCTACCAGTCAGCGCTGCTGGGGGAAGAACACTGTGCTGGAACGACGTCTGGTGCGTGCAAGGTAGTTAGCAGGTGGTTGGGACGAGCAGAAGCCCACGTGCGACCAGAGAGCAACTGCTTCGACACTTCAGGAACAATATTGACAACGATGACACAGGTGCAGTGCAGTGAGAGCACCCTTCTCCTGCGTGAAGTGCTTCACGCAATTTTTCCAAGAATGCCCAGACCCACTCAGTGAGGAGTGTCCTTATCCCACTTTACAGATGAAGAAACTGGGGCTCAGGATACCGAGCAGCCTATCAACAGGTAGGCCACTGGGCTTTCACCCACACTAGGTCTGAAGCCCTGTTCTTACTTCACACCTAACTACGCTGCCTCCAAGTGCAAGCAACTTCCAAAGGGGGGCCCGCTTGCAAGCTGACGGCCAATTTCAGACATTTAACATAGTGGATCCATTCACCTTAGAAGGAAAACTCCCAACCTTGCATTCTAGACGCCCTGAGCGCTTTCTTCCGGCATGAAAATCACGCTCGACAATTAGAAAAGAGAATCTCGGCCCTCAAAATGCCTCCGCAGATATACTTTGCATGAAAATATTTTTATCATCGTGGAAATGGATCATCAACCTCTACTTGGAAACAAGCTACTTCAAACACTAAATTTGTTTGAACTTCTAACTTATACAAAGATATCCACCTGGTGCCTACTATGCGTCTGGCTTTGGGTCGGCTTCAGTTTGGCAAAGAGAAGAGCCAAGATGAGACATGGTGGCCGTTCCTGGTCAGTTCTCTGCCTCTTTGCTGGCCTTGAGGCGCTCCGAGATGCCGCGGAACCCGGACCTTCCAGAAGAGATTTAAGAAAAGGAGACTGTGGTGTGTCTGGAGAGGGAGGCTGTTCTCTTTAATTTCCACTTTTACCTTCTGTTATAAGAAGGATCTGCTAGTTCTAAGCAGTTTTAAAAGGCTGCAAATCATATATATAAAGGAGAAAGACTTTTCTTCTCTTTTTCTTAATTGTGTCCACCAAATATGAAAAAGAAAGAAAAAGTATGTGACCCAGATAGACAAGTCACACGAAATCATACAACCTGTTGGAGATCTTGTCTTATTTTTGAGGATGTCGGCGACATCGCTCACATCAATTATTGAATGATTTCTTAAATATTTTTAATGTTTATTTACTTTTAAAAGAGAGACAGAAAGCGCAGAAAGAGAAGGAGACACAAAATCCGAAGCAGGCTCCAGGCTCTGAGCCATCAGCATAGAGCCCAACGTGGGGCTCGAACGCACGATCCGTGAGATCGTGACCTGAGCCGAAGTAGGACGTTAACTGACTGAGCCACCCAGGTGCCCTGATTGATTTCTTGAAATGGTCTCCTTAACAAAAGCAGCTTAAAACCAAACTAAAAGAAATTTAAGTCAAACAATAACACCTAACGTCGTGGGGGATTTTCTCGGAGTCCCTTCCCACGGTAACATCAACAGGTGGATACGTCTGCTGGTCTGTTGCTCAGAATGAGCTCACGATGAGCACAACACCCCCGGTTAATCAGCAGCAATGCCAGAATGTGAACCCAGGCAGTCTGGGGCCCCGCTCTCTGCCCAACTGCTCAGTGACATCTTCCTTCTTAATTTACATAATGTTGCAAAACATGATCAGACAAAAATATATAACTCTTGGTGTCATCTGCGGTAGAGAAAGTGAAATCTGGATTTTATAAGATCTCAAATTTTCCTTCTGAACGTTCTTTCCCTTCCAAGGTCTATCATAAACAAATTACCAAAAAAATACATAAGAATATCATGTGGTCGCTCAAGCTCAGACTCTGTCGAATACTTAGAAATTTGAAAGAGCCTCATCCCTTGGCACAACAGGAGTAGAAATGGAGACTAGGACACAGTGTGTCTAAATATTTACGTTATAAATCAAGCGAACAAACTGTTCAATGAAACTTATTTCAATATAGCTTGCATTGCTTTATTGATATTTTGAAAATTTAATTAAATCCTACTCAATCTTCATGATTAGTATAAAAGTAAAACTACTTGTAAATCTAGTATTTCACGCCCATCTGGTTGCCAACGTTGGTGTCGGGCCTCACGCGTGTCATCCCTACGATTACATGTGTATTTTTCAAGATACCACGAACCGTGTCTGTTTGCAAAATGCTAATTACCATGTTCTGAATAGCACCGGATTGTTAAGGCCTCTCAAAGCACAAACTGGGAACACGAAGAGCACGAATGGATGCTCACCGCGAACAGAGAACAAGGCTTCTATCCGCACGCGAATCTGCTGTGGGCATGCCCCACCCCGAGCAGAAGGGTTTGACGGGTGAATACGTCTTCTCCCTTCCTTGTGCGGCCCCACCACCTAGCCGGGGGCGGGGGTAGGTGGAGGGGGTGTCCGTCCCCACCACCTAGTGGTCCGTCCACCCCTGTCGGCCCGCACACCTGTACACGTTTGGATGCAGATGGCTGGCTGGTGACTCAGGACAAGAAGTGCCCAGAGGCGGTTCTGGGGACCAAGCAGGCTGCGGGTCACACTTTGCCTGCATAAAGCACAGGCTCCTGAGGGACCACGTGCCCCTGTGGTGTCTCCCAGCTGTGTGTGTGTGTGTGTGTGTGTGTGTGTGTGTGTGTGTGTGTGTCTGAGGAGCACATCCCAATAAAATGTAGGTCCCAGGCCCCGGTGCAGGGGTCTCTCTGGCTTGGGTCTAAGGCTGGACTACTTTGAAATCTATGAAATCACTTTTCCTTTGAACTAGAAGGTTCTGGAGCCCGCAGCACGGCTTCAAACCCCAGTTCCCCATTTACTGGTCCATGTGGCCACAGACAAATCACCATTCTATGCCTTTGCTTCATTTCTAAGATGGCAATATTAAAAATAATTTTTTTTATGTTGGTTTATTTATTTTTGAGAGAGAGAGACACAGCATGAGGAGGGGAGGGGTGGACAGGGAGGGAGACACAGAATCCGAAGCGGGCTCCGGGCTCTGAGCCGTCAGCACAGAGCCCGACATAGGGCTCCAATCCACGAACTGTGAGATCATCACCTGAGCGGAAGTTGGACGCTTAACTGAGCCCCCCAGGCACCCCGTAAGATGGCAATATTAACAGTGTCCCCCTCCCAGAGTTGTTTGATGAAGACTAAATGAATGAACACATGGGAAGTGCTCACATGGTCACACAGGCCCTGGCATATGCTAATGGGCACATAAATGTTATCCTTTTTTCTTCATAAATACAACCATCTCTTTTCTTTTCTTCCCCAGTCTGCTCTGTAAATCTGATCAAGTCCTATTTGTAAGTATCCATTTATATCTAAACCTTTCACCCAAACAGACTTCTCTCTTTCTCAGTGAGGAAAATATCCAAATAAAAATGGAAAATTGTTCGTATGTGTAGGAGAGAATCTATCTAACAGTATGAAAATATTTCACTAACGATTTATCACACATCTACCCAGAAACTTCCCCAAGGAAGTACGCTCAGTCTCTAAATGCTATGCATCACTGGAAACAGGTGGTAATATTCAAAAGGGCCATGGGCAATAGCTGTCTGTTACCTGTAACATTTATACCATATGCAAATGTACATAGATCAACAGGAAGACGACACAGGGAAACTGTTATTTTCCACTAATAAGGACTTCCTTCCTGCTGCTCACCATATATATCAGTATCATAAAAGGTGAGACGTAGTCATAATAAACGTTAACATGTCCGTGAAATGGATTATGTGCCTGTCACGTGCTAAGCCCTTTACGTGCATGGCTCGTATAAGCCACGCAGCACCCCACAAGGGGTCTCCGTGATGACCATTCAGTAGGATGGGGAAGCCGAGATCGAGACCGGTTACGAGGTAACGTGTCAGAGACTGCACAGAGAGTTAACGGCTGTGTTTGAACCCGGGTCTCTGGCTGGAAGCCTCTGCGCCCCCAGATGCAGCCACAACATGGAGGGAAAGTTATATTCACAAACTTACGTCCTCATCATGGTCCCCTGTTCATTACTTTACGTTTGTTAGCAAGAAATTTTCTCAAACTACCAACGAATGACAGGCTGCTGGATTGAGTCACCAGGGCTCACAGCAAACGAAGGGAAGAAGAAAACATAAACCATGTTTCCATGGGCGAAGGAAAGCGTGTGGCCAGTTACTCAACCCACCCACACAGGACTCTTCTTGTCAAAGAAGAAAGCTCTTTGTGGCTCCAGTTATTCAAACTGTCTTGGTGTAAATGTTCTCATATTTTCCAGATGCTTATTCAGTTCTCCACGCCATTTTCTCTATGCGGAGTCAGTGACACTCTGTACAGAGGTGACGGCTCATATAATTCAGCTGTGTGGGCATGTCGTTTCCAAAATGACAGTAGAAAATAATGTCCCAAGGAAACCAAAGTGGACAGAACACTGAGTTATTGCGTAAAAGAATTCCTAGACATTCTTGCTGGGTTTTGGGGGGAGGATCCATACTTCTTCAAAGAACAAAGTTCAAAGAACAAAGTAAAGTTCTAAGTGTGTTACATATAAGATGCTTACAATACCATGAATCA
Organism: Prionailurus bengalensis; assembly: GCF_016509475.1. NCBI lineage: Eukaryota > Metazoa > Chordata > Mammalia > Carnivora > Felidae > Prionailurus > Prionailurus bengalensis. The sequence goes on from NC_057346.1 coordinate 2,357,956, forward strand.
GAGAAAAGAGCTTCCACTGGAGACTATAAGGAGGTCTAGAATGGTATGTGTGGTTGTCAGAAGCTGTTTATGCAGTGACTGTGGGAGGGAAAAGGTACAGTAATTTCTAACGGAAGGGCTTCAGAAGCACTATTAAATCTCCACCTAAAAAATTAGACCAGTACCACGGGGTAGTGTCACTCGCACGTATACTAGAAACGCATGTTTTTGTAGTGCGGGGCAGAAAACATCCTTGCTAGCTGGCTTAAGGGCATTCACACCAAACGCCTCAGTCCGCTGTGTAGTCTCCGATTTCCAAGCAGTCCTGTTGTAAACAACACGAAGTAATTCCAATTTTTCAACACTCTGGCACTGCTTGTTTGCACAGTTCCTCGGGAACCCACTAATGGATAGCACATGCTTTCATTTGTCATCTCCGAAGAAGCTCAGCACACGACCGAGGGCCGCGGCCAGACCGCGATCCCGGCACAGGCTGTTTCTTTCTTCGTTTGTTCCGGGACAAAATCGCTACCTCTGCGTCAGCACAAATTCCAAACTGTGATGGCGGGGACGGTTGTTTTTGCTTCTAAAAATAGGCGTCATTTATATTCATACAGATCATACACTAATGAGGAGTCCGGGATTGACACACACAAGACAGAAATCCCACACATTCGGCCACCGATACCGGTGCCCGGCACCTCGTTGCAGGCTGCAAGGCAACACCCAGACTGTTACTTGGGGCGGGGGGCTGGCTCAGTGGGTAGAACAGGCGACTCTTGACAGCGGGGTCGTGAGTTTGAGTGCCACGCTGGGTGGAGAGATCACCAAAACTTAGAAACAAATGAACAAAAAAGACTAAGTTCTAGGCCTTTCACAAGCTTCAGGTGCAACGGGAGACATGAGACCACTTCTCCTTATTATCATCCATAGTGGCCAGAATTCCAAGGTGACCCCTGAGGACCCATGCCTCTGCGTGACTCCCTCCCCCGAGTGGGGGCCGGGCCACTGAAGGCGATTAGGCCAGAACATATGACAAAAACTGAAATAACTCTGCAGATCACTGACTTCAGATTATCCCCCAAGGACTCAATCGGTTGAGCCCTTCGTAGAAAGGTCTAAGGCCAAAGGATGAGGGGCAGCCACATGGCAAACTGCCATGTTATGGGGACGGTCACCTGTCAGGGAGGGCGGGCGGCCCCTGCTTGCTCGAGACCTCAACCTGCCCACCGCAAAGAACACAACTCTGCCGACAGCCAGGGAGCGTGGGAGAGAACCACAGACGTCACATGAGACCGCGGCCCCCGCTGACACCGTCACCTGCGTTCGAGCAGAGGACCCCCCCCCCCACCGCAAACCGCATTCAGACCCTGCAGCTACCAATGTTCTTGGATAACAAATCCATGTGGCTTTCACGAGCTACGCTGCAGGTGACTGTGCAGAATCACGAAACAAAGACACAAGCCCTGGAAAAGGTAAAGTCTTGTGAATTTCACGGTGAATAAAACCTTGTTTTTCTCCAGTCTCAGAATGCACAGCAAGGCGCTCTGGAGTCACATAACAGCTATGGGACCTTCGGGAAGTCACTGCACCTTGCGCCTCAGTTTCTTGGCCTATAAAACGGGGAATAATACCTGGAGTTTGTAAGGGTTCGGCGAGAGCCCAAGAATAAGCTCCCCATAAAATAGTATCACTGCTCCCGTTACCGCTGTAATTATTACTCCCAGCATTACTAATGTGACCAAGGCACACACCTGATGCCTCAGCCAGGAGAGAAAGTACGAACGGGTGAGTAAACGAGTGAGGGAGTCTGGGAAGGCTCCACGGAAACTGCAGATGACTGTGAATGTGGCAGGCGGCAGTGGGTTTTAATCATTTATTCATTGAGACCAAATTACTGAGCCCTTCGGAATCATTTTCGTCGTAGTGCCCAAGGCAGGGACCGTTCAGTGACGACCGTCAGCCCCGAGAGGAAACGTGCCTGCGGTGTTGCAACCAGAGACTGGGAGAGACAGGAGCCTAGGAGCTTGCAGAGCTCTGTGAGGACTTGACAAGGCCGGGGCGCGGTTTTCGTGGGTACAGGAAACCACAAACCAGAGGCCCCACGCTGCGTCTCCCCCCCACCCCCCCAGCCCTTACCTGCTATTCTCCAACATCCCGTGCAGGTACTTGGAAAGCTGATGCCTGAGGGTCAGGCTTCTCACTCAGCACACGGCTGGGGGGCAGGGAGGGGAAGGGCCGTCCGTGATCGTCCCCAGAGACCAGGAAGCTGGCTCATACCACCCCTGCCCCTGCCCACTCCGAGTCAGCAGATCTCCTTGGGAGAAGCTCGCACTCGTCTGGGGCCCTCGCTCTTGCGGCTGTCACGTGAGGGATGAGCCCGCAGTCTCCCAGCTCTGTCAACAGGGCTTTTGCATTGAGGACCGTAGCAAACAGAGAAGAGACTCTCAAAAGGCTACACAGCAACCCCGCACAGCTATGCACCTGAGCCCAGGGAAGAGGGAGCAGAAAAAAACGGGCACCTCCCTGGAAGGGGCCTAACTGCATAGCTTCCCGGTTGTGGCCCGAGGGTCCAGTTTCTAACAAGACTGTATCTAAGTGTTAGTACCTAGTATTAATATTAGTACCTAGGTGCTAGAGCTTCAAGCCCCTCTTTGGAGCACTGACAGGTCTCAGCACACCCTCGACCACGGGGAGTCACTAAGGACAAAGAAGTCAGGGCACACAATCACCAAGTCGAAGGACAAGCAGGCGCTCGGGCTGGGTTGCCTGACAGGCTCCATGTCCCAGACAAGGCCACTCTGTCAAGACGGGGAGACAGGGCTCCACATTTTGTCTAATGCGCAGAAACCACCAGAGAGTCAAAGGAAATGAGGAAACAGGACTCTGTTTCAAACAGGAGGAAAAGATAAAACTCGACAAAGACCTCAGCGGAACGGACGTAAGTGACGGATCCGACTGAGAGTTTCGAGCAACGCTCACAAGGATGCTCACGGAAGTCAGGGGACAATGCCCGGACAAAGTGAAGATTTCAACAAAGAGACAAAATGTTTCCAAAGTACCAGAAGAAATCACAGAGCCGAAACACATCATAACTGAACTGGAAAAAAGTCAACAGGAGGGTTTCTTAGCAGACTAGACTGACGAGAAAAAAGGACGAGTGACGTGGGAGACAGGGCAGGGGAATTCATAAACCGAGGGGGAAAATCCAATAAACAGAGGGAAGATGGCATAAGAGCCTTATGGGACACAATAAATGACCCAACACACACAGTACAGGGGTCCCAGGAGGAGAAGACAGAGAGAAAGGGGCAGAGAGCTTATTCAAAGAAACAATGTTTGAAAACTTCCCTGATCTGGGGAGAGACCCAGATATCCTGACCCAAGAAACTCAAGAGTTTCAAGTAAGACGAATCCAAAAAGACCCACGGTGAGACACAGCGTAATTAAACCGACGAAAGTTAAAGACAAGGAGAGAAGGTTAAAAGCAGCCGCAGGAAGACAACGTGTTACACAGGGGAACCCCCAGGTCAAAAAGATGAGCCACACCAAGTGCCGGAGAGGGTGTGGTGAGAGGGAGCCCGTGCGCCGTTGTGGGAATACAACCTGGTGTGGCCGCTGTGGACAACAGGACGACGGTTCCGCTAAAAGTCAGACATAGAAATACCATACGATCCTGCGATCCCACCTGGACATACATCCAAAGGGAGTGACAACAGACCTCAGAAGGATACCTGCATTCTCGTGGTCATGGCAGCCAAGATAGGAAAATAACCTAAGCATCCGTCAGCAGGTGAGTGGATATCGATATCACACATATATACACGCATATGCATATACGTATACATCGCATTTTCTTTAGCCATTCATCTGTTGATGGACATATACACACACTGAAACATTATTATATATATACTATACTATATTTAAATATATTTAAACATACACTACATATATTTATACTTATATATATAGTAGTATATACTATATATATTTATACTATATTTTTATTTATATGTACTTATATATATATACTATGTATATGCTATATATTTACATTATATGTATACATATACTATATATATTTATACTATGTATTGAATATTTAGCCATGAGAAAGTAGGAAATCCTGGCATTTGTAACACCATGGCCCTCGAGGACATTCGTGCTAGATGAAGGAAGTCAGGGCAACACAATACCGCATACCATCTATATGGAGAATCTCAAAGTGTCCAACTCATAGAAACAGACACTAGAATGCTACTTGCCAGGGGCTGGGGGGTCGGGACATAAGGAGATGTTGGTCAAGGAGTATAAACTTCTAGATATAAAATGAATAAATTCTGAGGATCCAGTGCACATCATGATGAATGTAGTTAATAATACTGTATTGTATATTTGAAAAGCATGCACTTTAATACTTGCTAAGACAGTAAATCTGAAATGTTCTCATCACAAAAAAGAAAAGGTAAATATGGGAGGTGACAGAGGCATCAGCTAATGCTTTGGAGGCACTTGCTATACAATATGTATGTTTCTCAAATCAACACATACTTCACCTTAAACTTACACAACGTTCCATGTCAAATCCATCTCAAAAAAGCTGAAAAAAATAAAATTCACAGCACCGATGTTACAAAGCTCTGATCATGGCTGAGTGATGGCAATATCCATGAGGTTGAGTGGTCTGTTTGCATTTTTGTCTCCCTTCTCAGTGGTAAGAATATTGGAGTTTCAGGAAAGAGTCCAAGAATAACTAAAATCTTAGGATAAAATTTTTTGAAAGCCACTGGAATTGAAGAAGGTATACAACTAAAAAAAGAAATTCTCCTTAACCATTAAGTGCATCTCCAAAAATGCTTTTTTATTCTAGTGCCAAGAGTTTTAACTCAAGAAAAATAATGCTTCTGCGTATTGAGTGAAATTCTACAGGAGGAAAATGTTCCCAGGGTGCTTATTATTATAAGTACAAGAATTCTAGGTATTTATTAATATAACAATAACAGTGACTATAACCACATAAACAGTCTGATTCCTAATAGATTGAATGTTTATTTCCTATTATTCTCCAATTCTTAAAATTCCCATTCAGGAAAACTAAAATGATACAAATTGAACATTAGTTACAAATCCATCCTGTGAGATCTGATTATTGATTATTTCTGCTTGAATAATTAAATCCCATCCTCTAGCCTTCTTGGCTCTGGATATCTCAAGTAACATTCTGCTGAAAGAAACTCAGGCTGGAAAAAAATAAGAAATGCGGAGGAAGGTGAGGGCATTGTAGACATGTGCTCGTTCTACAGTTTGGGTAATTATCCATTTTCGGAGATACGCAGAAGAAGAGTAATATGCACATCCAGTTTGTATCGTTCACTATTGTACGATCCATAATAAACTGCGAGTTGTAAAATCAAAGATGGCCGCAAGTCTTGGCAAAACATCTACTATCACTGCATCTAAACCTACTCCAGGAGGTCAGAAATATGCTTCCATAGATTCTGGGTCTCCGGACTAAGGATTTTATTCATATCCTGATTACACGTCAATCACAAGTAAGAATGTGGATACGACCAATGTGTTTGTCATCTCCAGGATGTCTGCCGTTTCAAACATTCTAAAGTGCAAAGTTATTTCTTGTATGTTCCAGTGAATTCGATTACTGAAGGAAAATACAAAGCAGAATTAGTAAGATGAGTGCTGATGACGTGTACTTAAAAATTAAGAAGGGGGCCTGTAGCAGAAAGAGGTCTCTATTCGGTTGAAAGGTCCGGCTGGCACCGACATCAGGGTTTAGCAGCAGCACCTTTAAAAATTATTTTTACGGGAGGAAACCATCTACACCAAAGGTTGTAGGTTCCTCAGGATCAAAAAGCTATCGTTAATTCATTTGCAATCATTAAAAAACACTGACTGAGCGCCTCTTTTTTTGCCGGACCCTGTAATGGGGACTGGAGCCGTAGCGATGTCCCAGCCAAGCTCCTGGCCGTGCAGAGCCTACACTTCACTGGGAGGGGCTGATAACAGATGAGGAGACAGTGACACGTATCGTAAGAAAAAAATTACACAAGATGTGAGTTGGGGAGTGAAGGTGGCTGGGAAGGAGCCGGATAGGAAAATGGCGGTCAGACAAGACCTGTCCAAGGAGGTACTAAACCCCATGAGTAACTAAGTTACACGCAACCCTACACTTCAGTCAACTCAACCAGTGAACGATTTAATTTATGCTCTAATTTAAAATTACTCTACAAAATCTTTTGCCAAACAATTAACACGAATCTTGTAGCACTATACCTACTACCACTAGTTGGCAAGAATCAACATTAATGTGAGGAGTTGTCAGACTAGAGAATAAAATTGATTTTTAAACTAACTTTTTTTAAGTTTGCTGATTTTTGAGAGAGACGGAGACAGCATGAGCAGGGCAGGGGCAGACAAAGAGAGGCAGACAGAGAGAATCCCAAGCAGACTCTGCACCATCAGCACAGAGCCCGACGCAGGGCTCAAACCCAAGAAACTGCAAGATCACGACGTGAGCCAAAACCAAGAGTCGGACGCTTAACCGACTGAACCACCCAGGTGCCCCGTAAACTTGATTTTTATAAATCAAGGAGCACACCAGAGATTTAAGAATAAAAGAGAAGTAAAATTGAACTCGATGAATGTAACTGTCATTAGGGCACCAATTTTTGTCTGTTTGGTCCACTGTTGTCTCCAGGGCTTAGAACGGTGCCTGGCAAATACAAGCTCTTGACAAACATTTGCAGAATGAACGAACGAATGGATGAAATCATTCGAATCGAATGAATGAATGAAACAAACAAAAAACTGACAATCTCCTACTTATACTACATATCAAGGAAAAAGCAACAACAACAACAAAAAGGTACAGGAAACATGCCTTCTATCCCTGTAGAACTAACTTACAGGCCAGTCAGGGGAAGCAGAGCTATTTATAAAACATGGCAGAAGGTAGTCAGGATAGTTCCTTGCAAGCACATGAGAGAGGGAGAGAGAGGGAGGGAAGGAGAGCTGTGGGGTGATTCCAGTGGGGAAACAGGAATGACTTTAAGAAGGAGGTAACATTTATGTGGCTTGTGGAATTGGACACAGTCGTAGGAATGCCAAAGGAATGTCAAAGATACTCGTTGACCAAACAAGTTTGTCTTTAACCAGAATCACACACAAGACAGCAGGTGTTAAAAAGCACAAAGAAAAGAGCGAGCAGGTCCCTGTCCAGGGAAGAGCCAGTAGCCAGCTATGAGTGAGGTGGACATCTTATGTGAGGAGGGGGGAATGGGCCATGGAGGTCCTTCAAGGCCGCGTGTGTAACCCGAGATTGAGACTGAGGAGAATTCTACCCGAGAGCTGCTCTGCTCTCTCTCAAGTTTACCAACTTGAGTATCTCAACTCAAACTGGCATCATATACACATTTGAGACAGGTGCCTCACAGAGTACACTTCAGAACGCATGCTACTCTGCCCCTACTAATGGACAGGTGCATAGTGGACATGTAAACGACAAACCTGTATTGCACTGAGGCTACAACACCCAGTCTAGAAAAGTTATTTCTAAGTGATAACTCCACATCTTGCTCTCATCTAGAGGTTTCCAACATTTTGTACCCTAAAGACGGCCAAATAGTCCTGTGGTTTTCCCCATGCCCCACATCACCCTTCCACCAACAAAAAACTTTCCTAAGTTTTTGGAATTGGGGGAGGGGGGGACTTGGTCGGTTAACCGTCCAGCTCTTAATTTTGGCTCAGGTCACAATCTCATGGCTCATGACTTCGAGCCCCACGTCGGGCTCTCTGCTGACAGTGCGGAGCCTGCTTGGGATTCTCTCTCTCCCTCTCTCTCTGGCCCTCCCCTCTCACTCTCTCTGCCTCTCTCTCAAAAATAAATAAAATAAACTTAAAAAAAAAAGAAATACTGCATCACTTTTTTTCCCATTCCAAGTAACAATGTTCTCCACTTTCCCTTCATATCTGAAAAAAGTTCTGATCCCTAAGTTTATCTAAATGACACATGGGTAGGAATATGCAAACCGACATTCTTTTAATCAGACCACAGCTACAGTAAAATGAACAACAACAACAAACCTGGAAAGCAAAGAGAGACACCTGCTTTAAGAATGTCTATCTTGCTCGAATCCAGAGAAACCACACAAAAAAGCTTCTTCAAAACAACAAAAACAAAAACAAAAAACAAAACAAAACACAACAGGTCTGCAAACTTTATCCTACTACAAAGCTGGGGCTTTCAAGGTCAAGAACAGCCTATGGGAATAAATGTTTTGACCACTGCGTATGCTCCACGTTTCTCAGTTACTTCTATATTTGGAATTTCAGAATCATGGGGTGGAAAACTTCAAAAACACAAGAATTGCAAAATCCTGCCAGTGTGTGAAATAATGTACTATCAGAGATGTTTTGATTGAGAAGCTGACCAAGCTTCAGGGTCCCTCCCTTGCAAGGGCTCCTTGAAAGGTCCTGCGACAGGCCCTAGGAATGTGTTTACCAAGTCACATGTTTTAGTAAATTTTGCAAAAGTAAGATGTTTTGAATGCAATCATCTAAGACCATTGTCTCCTTCCATCAGGCCCCCCTCACGTCAGGTGAGGATGGAGGGCTCAGTGCGTGGAGGACATATTGCCAAGTCGTCCTAAGGAAAGCTGAGCAGAGTTTGCATGTAATGGACTCCATTTCTATGGGATACAGCCATGCCCTCGTATGGGCAAGTTGTTGCTACTGTGCTGGTATAGGAATATGGCTTCCAGAATTATCTTCCCACCTACTGTGCTGACTCCTCTCGCACCTGTCGTCAGGACACAGAACTGCAAAGCCAGAGGTTCTGTGGAGGTAAGAGCAGGTCCTCTGGTGCCTGTTTCCAGAATAACAAAAGTAGAGAATGAGCAGAAGGTTGGAAATACGTGGAGGCAGTAGCTGGACTATGGAACAATCTTCTATGTCTTCCAGGTCATATATGAAAGACACCTGACAGAGATTTGCAACAATCCCAAGAAGATACTGGACATCACTAGTAATAAGTTGTGAGGCTAAGAACACCTTTCCAGAGTGTTAAACAATGGGGAAAAAATTGTTTTTTGATTAGTCATGCTGTAAGAAAGCTCGCACAAACTTCCTGTTCTCTTTACAGAAAATGAAAGACACAGTCATGGTCATAGGTAGAAACATTATGTAATTAGTTGTTATTAATGGTCTCTCTCTCAATATGTATGTACTGTCATACCAAAATTTCTGTTTTTTTCTTTTAAACAGAACCCCCAAGGAGCGCCTGGGGGGCTCAGTCAGTTGAGCGTCCAACTTCAGCTCAGGACATGATCTCGCGGTTTGTGGATTCGAGCCCCAGGTCGGGCTCTGTGCTGACAGCTCAGAACCTGGAGCCTGCTTCGGATTCTGTGTCTCCCTCTGTCTGTGCCCCAACCCCGCTTGCACTATCTCTCTCCGTCACTCAAAAATGAATAAACATTAAAAAATATTTAAATAGAACCCCCCAAATTATGTAAGCTTACACGCACACAAAACTTGGATTACTCCTTTCCCTCAAGTCAATTTACACTTTATCTCTCTCCTGAGGACTTCACGTAAAAAATTCTGATGGGTCATTTAAAGAACGATTCTTAATTCGCACATAGATGTAGAAGAGTGAGAGGCAGGGAGAGATTAGCGCATTTCTGCTGCCCTCCATTCTGTGACAGATCAATTAACAAAGCCTCTGGGAAGAAAGCGTGATTTCCGAGCTTAGGACGGGGGTCCTTCTCCCGCAGGGCTGGTGTGGCCAAGCTGGAAGCCAGGACCAGCATCGTGTCTCATAAATGCCTGCCTGTACCAGCCATCCAAGAGTGCTACAAAATACTGCCCCAGTCCTTGGGGCTTAATATAAATTCATGATCCCATGGTTCTGGAGGTTAGAGTCTGAGATGTACCTCACCGGGCTAAAATCAAGGTGTTGGCGGAGTTACGTTCTCTTGGTGACTGTATCTTCCAGCTCCCAGGGGCCTCCTACCTCCCTTGGGCCCTGGCCCCCTTCCTGCAACGTCAGGCTGAATTCCTCCATGCTGTCACGTCTGTGGGTCTCACCCTTCTGACTCCTCCTCCCACTTACAAGGACCCTTCTGATCGCCCTGGGCTCATCGGATTCTCCGGGAAAAGTGAACACACGTGACCACGTGAATAAATATTGCGGGGCATATATGTGTCATTTTAATTCAGTGAAGCTATTTTCAGTCCACGAGATGTTTTCAAAACATCTGTATCTGGTGTGAGTGTGTTTCACGGTTCTCTGAAGAAAAGTGTATAGTTTACACACAATTACAGAAATGGAGAGCTAGAAAGAATATCTCAGAGATCATTAGGTCTAGTGTCACTCAACCTACCTTTGGCGAAGGGCTGTTTTTCTCTTTAACGTTCGATCTGTCGTTGACAATTTTGTAATACATAATAAAAATGAATTATCAAAAAAATGAAATAATTTGAAAGGAAAACATGTAAGTTCCATGGTTTAAGTAGGTCTCAGCAGACATAAAATGATTCTGGCGAATCACGTAGAATACCTTGATTTTCTGCACTTATCTCGGGAGAGATGAATTCACTGGTCGTTACTGGTTCCCAAACCACACTTGGCCCTGATAAAAGCCCCTTATTTTATAGAAGAGTAACAGGAGAACCGTAAGAATTTCCAGTTTTCTTGAGCACTGGTTATATACCAAGCATTGATCTGGATTCTTGACATAATTTATTTTCTTTAGTCCTCAAAAAATCCTTTTTGATGGACACTATACTCATTTTACAGTTGAAAATAACTGACGTCCATAAAATATGACACATCTGAGGAACCCTCTTGCACTGCTGGTGGGGATGCAAACTGGTGCAGCCACTCTGGAGAACAGTATGGAAGCTCCTCAAAAAGTTACAAGTAGGGACGCCTGGGTGGCTCAGTCGGTTGAGCGACCAACTTCGGCTCAGGTCTCACGGTCTGTGGGTTCAAGCCCCGCGTCGGGCTCTGTGCTGACAGCTCAGAGCCTGGAGCCTGCTTCCGATTCTGTGTCTCCCTCTCTCTCTGCCCCTACCCCACTCATGCTCTGTCTCTCTCTGTCTCAGAAATAAACATTAAAAAAAAATTTTTTTTTTAAAGTTATAAGTAGAACTACCCTACCATCCGGCATTGTGCTACTAGGTATTTACACAAAGGATACAAAATTCTGATTCGAAGGGGCACATGCACCCTGATGTTTATAGCAGCACTATCCACAATAGCCAAAGTATGGAAAGAGCCCAAGTGTCCATCAACAGATGAATGGATAAAGATGGGGTTTATATATACAATGGGACATTACTTGGCAATTAAAAGCATGAAATCTTGCCATTTGCAACTACGGGGATGGAACTGGAGAGTATTAGGCTAAGCGAAATTAGTCACAGAAAGACAAATATCATATGATCATATGTGGATTTTAAGAAACAAAACAGATGAGTACAGGGGAAGGGAAGGAAAAATAAGATAAAAACAGGGAGACAAATCATAAGAGGTTCTAAAATACAGGGAACAAACTGAGGGTTGCTGGATGGGAGGTGGGTAGGGGGATGGGCCAGATGGGGGACAGGCATTAAGGAGGGCACTTGTTGGGATGAGTACCGGGTGTTGTATGTAAGTGATGAATCACTAAATTCTATTCCTGAAATCGTTATTACCTTACAGGTTAACTAACTTGGATTTAAATTAAAATAAGAGTGCCTGGGTGGCTCAGTCAGTCGGTTAAGTGTCCAACTTCGGCTCAGGTCATGATCTCGCAGTCCCTGAGGTCGGGCTCTGTGCTGACAGCTCAGAGCCTGGAGCCTGCTTCGGATTCTGTGTCTCCCTCTCTCTCTGCCCCTCCCCCGCTCTCACACTCTGTCTGTCTGTCTCTGTCTCTCTCCCTCTCAAAAATAAACGTTAAAAAAAATTTTTTTAATAAAAATAAAAATAGGACATATCTGATAACATAGTAACAAGCCCAGGGAAAGCTAAGCATCTCTCTTCTGGCCCTGTGTGATTGACACCTGAGACAGAACCTTCACTGAACATTTGCTCCTTTCTTTGGCTCATCAAAAGGTTTGTGAATGGAAAAGAAAACGTTCCCTTCTTCTCCATTTTTAGAGTAAGAATCTAGGAATGTGAACAGTTTGGAATTACACCTCGATCTTGCTGATTTTGTGTGTACAAAGCGCACGCGGAACAGAAGATTAGATGGAGGAAAAAAATGATACAGAAACGAAAAAATTAGGAGCTCAAGCCCAACGACAACAGTTGTTGATACAGGACCCTGATCTCCTTCCTACGCGTTTGACACAGCTGCGTTTACATTTTTTCCCTACTCATGTTAACCCCAACAAATTAAAACACTGGGGAGTTCGGGCAGTTTTGTTATTTCTCTTTTTTCTGAAGAATGTTCTCCTGGGAACTTCCACGGTAGGGACTATTAAATACGTTATCCCATCTAGGAAACAAGTCACTAGTTTTTCCAAAAAGCCAGAAAGATAACCGAACACAAACATAAAGTAAAATACTAGCAGCATTGCATTTTTAAAACTTTTGACCATCCAAGCGATTATGTGACACTTGGGAAGTCAAGCCCAGACCCTAATGATTAGTTCAGGCACTGTTTTTAAACCAAGAGGCCTTTTTCTTCCTTAAAATGGCCTTTCAACAAGAAAGAAAGCTTTGCTTTTCATATGCAGACAAAGAGACAGAATGTAAACAGGGCATCAGGGCCATCAGCTAGACATTTCAAGTAAAAAGTTCTTGAAATGTCTAGCTAATTGCCTCAAACCACTGCTTTGTCTATGAAGACAAGTGTAGTTGCTTAGTGAATTTTAAGTAATGAGTACAAGCATCTATTATTAATAAGTGTTCTATCAATTTTTAAGCCTAGTAAACTATGAGTCAATACTATCCTGAAGCCATGAATTCAGCTAATTAAATATGTTTAAAGTGGCATTCACTGGTCTTAGTTTGAATTCATAAATTCAAAGGAAAAATAAATAACTTTTTAGCAAAGCTTGCAATATGAATGCAGGCTTTGAAAGGTTTTTCAAATGCCCTTTGTTTCATACACACCTGTGGTCCTTTGTGTGCTATTCCTCCTGGGATTTGGTATCAAGATCTCTAATATGACTTTTGCCTCCTCTTTTACCGATTTTAGCATCTACTGTAGTCGGGGTGTGCTGACTCCACACAATCAAGTCAATAAAAATCAATTAAAAATTTGCTTGTAATTAGCAAAAGCGAGACTAGCACAGTCCTTCTGTAGCTCATCAGCACAACAGGCTTTGCGGTCTATCCTCTTGGCGTGGGTAAAATCAAACGAATCCAGCAAGGCTCAGTCCAGAGGGTGATCATTGATGGGTTCACCAAGAGTCAGGGACCGTCTGTCTCCTCCTTATCAAACTCCCTGCTGGGGAAACAATGGTGAAAAGCTTGCCCTTGACTCAGGCAATGGACTGTCTGGGTTTTCTGTTTGTTTTTCTAAGAAGCAAACTGCAGTTGTGGAAGAGGGTTAAGGGTCCAGAAGGACGGCCAACACAAGACAGAAGGCTGCTGCAGAAGGAAGTGTGCCTGAAAGATGTGAGCTAGAAACAAACAGAATATTCAAGGAACCGGAAGGTGTCATCTGAAGGGACACGGGGACAAGGCCTGGAGTTGGCTGTTAAGGTGTTACGGAACCAGGCTGGAACGCTGGTGGAAAAAACAAGCGGCACTCAGAGATCTTGGTGTATTGGAGATTTATTTAACACCAGTAAGTTCAGAGGAGACCGTTTCTCCAAAGATCTGAGCCCCGAATGAAGGGGGGAGGGGTAATTTATAGTTGTCAGATTCCATATCTGCGGCGGGTTTTCTCATGCCCGGCAAACAGGGCAAGAAGAACCCAGAAGAGGGGTCTCCAAGCTGGAGACCAGAGCTTGTTTTAGTCCCACTGGCCATCTTCCGGTGTAAAACTTTATTCATTTTCCCAACAAAGGGACCCACAGGGCCGCGAGCTACGGGTCACGGGAGCACAGACAGGATGTTTGCAGTAGGGATGGAGACAGAAAGCTGGTAAGGAGATGTTTCTAGACATAAGATAGAAGAATCCAGCAGCACTCTCAAATATCCAGCTCAAGGGGCAAAGTGGCCGGACTGCTCAATAAGATACAAAAACACCGAAGGAAGAGAATACCCGGCAGGCAAACAATGACCGTTTTTGTCATGTTGAATTGATACAACATGGCGACGCTCCTATAATCTTGGTGAAATACTCAAGAAGAGACGCCAAGGAAGCAGTTCGCAAAGTTCAGCGGCGGAGGAACACGGAGGAATCAAGAGCAAATGGGGTCATTGCTGGGATGAACGAGAATGCACTCACTCCTAAAGGAAATACACAGAGTGGGGAGACGCCAGGACAGAATCCTGGAGTTTATCAAACTTCGTTCTATGCTATGTTAATAGTGCTGTCAGGTGGACCATCCCAGATTCCAAACGCTGTGTGTTCCCAGGCTCAAGCCAACTCAAGTCCTTCCCCACCTCCTCCCCTCCCATGTCTGGCACAGAGAACCTGTGCGCCAGTCTGTGTCCTCCAGCACCAACGTAACAACTATCAAGGGCACAGAAAAAAATAAATACCAAGAGATTTGAAGAGTTCTCAGGACGGAGGAAAGGGCCATTCTGTACACCCAGCTGTTAAGTCAGTGCCATCTGTAGGCATTTCTAGGGGGTAGACTCCACTTTCAGACACGAAAGAACTTTCTGATTACTGAGCGCAGAGCCGTGAAAGGCCGTGCTTAGGTACGGCGGGGCGTCCCCGTCGCAAGAAGTCCTGTAACGACACCGCAGAGATGTCAACGAGTACACGACTCGCAGATCATCTTTAAGGCCGTGGTGCCTGCCACGTGTAACTATTACGAATTCTCATGCTCATTAGGGCAGCAGTGTTCGTGTTCATTTGTTTCCCATTCATTCAGCACAGATTTCCTAAAATTCATTTCATCAACGTGGCTAGAAAAAGTTTAGATGCTTTCTACCAGTTATCGTGAAGTTTCAAAAGGCAAATGTAATTGTTTTAACGATGAACTTTTCTCAGCACTGGCTCCAGTCCAAACCATACCCCTTCCTAAAGATCCTGGGAAAATGAGGTTTCTCTTGCCCAGAAAAGCTGCACGCTACATTTGGGCTTTCTTGTTCACATAAACTGTTTTAAGAATTTAAAATCAAGGATCTTAACGAATCCAGACAAATCAGTCACTTGAATGCATCTTCAAGGAGCAAACAACAAACAATGCTTTTTTTAGCTAGCATTTTTTTTTCATTCGGATGAGTCAGAAATGCTGATTTTTAGACTTACAATTGCCTTTTACTATTAAAATTGCTACCACAAAGAAGTTCTCAGATAACGACCATCTTGATTACCAAGCTCTTTGGTACTGAAAGATTTCCAGCTTCATCTGTGAGCGACTCCCTGAAGTTTCAGGAATAGCCAGAACCTTGAAAGCAGTAATGGCAGGGAAGGATCCATATGAAAGTCCTGGGTCTTCTCAGAGCCTTGGGAATGATCATAAAACTTGCCTCCTTCACAGCACGACAGAAGTCAAGAAGCATGTGATTTGGAGTCTGAATTTCCTGTCTAGCCGCTATGTGACCTCGACCCAGTTAATTAACCTCTCTAAATTCCCTCATGTGATAACAGGGCCAAAAATACACCTCTCAGGGAGGTTTTCTGGATCAAGTGAAATAATACAAATAAAGGACTTCACAACACAAGAAACACGCACACTCGCTTTTCATTATTATTTCGTTACACTGAGAGAATTGTTACCTTAAATAAAGTGCTTTTAAGAGATTTCAATTTCAGATTTTCAGTTGTCTATGTATGAATTCACAGGAACATATTTACTTTAAATTGGAAATCATAGATTATAGCTTTTCAGATCTAAACTGAATAAAACCACATGAAACCATCCCCCAAAAGTTTCCTATTTAGTAGATTCTCCAGAATATACCACTCTCAGGATCGTGTTAAGAATCCAGTTGCCTGAAGGGGCACCCCGGTGGCTCAGTCAGTTAAGCATCCAGCTTCGGCTCAAGTCATGATCTCACGGTTCGAGGTTTCAAGCCCCGCGCCGGGCTTTGTGTTGACAACTCAGAGCCTGGAGCCTGCTTTAGATTCTGTGTCTCCCTCTATCTGCCCCTCCCCATTTGCGCTGTCTCTCAAAAAATAAACATTAAAAAGTTAAAAAAAAAAAAAAAAAGAATCCAAAGGCATGTTATTACATTGTTGTGTATTTATCAATAAATCTTTATGTAAGAGCACAAAAAGTCCCCAAAATTGTATTTGCAAATATATAAAACGCTCTATAAATCTGTTAGCAGATGGACGACCTGAGTACTCCTCATACTGAAGTCAGGCAGTGAGTAAAGGTGTTCATACTATGACCAAGAGTGACAAGGCACAGGGTATTCATTTCAGGACCCACAATAACAGTGACACCATCACAGAGAGTAGGCATCCCACATCCCATACATATCATATGATGAAGACCAAAGCTCAAAGGTCAGGGCACGGCACCACAGTGCTTGTATGCAGTCACGGTGGTGGGCGAGGTTCAGGGGAGGAATCTCTTCCCCCACTTCTGATGGTTCCTTCCATGTGGAGACAGCTCCACGCGCATAACCCTCGCCTCTTACCATCCCTTCCTTTTTCTCCAAGAAGAGTAGCTAGGTTGACACTTAGTGAGCTTGGAATGAAAAGCAGAACGTGCACAGTCCTCGCTGTCCTGCTTAGAGTTCACTGCAGGAGGACCGTGGGAAGGCCTCCCCCAGCCCAACAGTGCTGGACCTGAGGGTGGGATTCTGCCGGCAGTAAGCGCACACTCAGAAGACATCTCCAACCCACCTCTACTAGAATCATCTGCCTCCTCCTTTTGCTTATCTCACAGGGTTTCAAAAATCACACGGGGAAGGCACGTACTGATGATGAGGTCTCTTTAAACTCCAACAAGCTCAAGGCTATTCAGTTGATTTCTAAGGAGAAAAACAACCTTTGTTGAGCACCAACTATGAACCAGGCATGATGCCAGATACAGAAGAAGAAATAATTAAAATGCAATTCCTGCTCTTCAGAAGATTACAGTCTCGTAAGAGAGGGACAGGGACACAGCACGGCGACAGAATGTGGCGAGGGCCCTACGTGTGGCACTCGGGCAATCGCGCGTACGGAGAGAGAAGCTCACGCACGGGCCGCAGCTACAACGCTCCCCCCACCCCGACAGCAACACACGCTGCAGTGCAATGAAAAGGGGCAGGAATAACTATGAAAGAACTCTAAGTCAGAAAAAAATCGTTTGCAAACCACGGTACCCTTGGCGTAGCCAATTACACGAGTCCTCCAACTGCACAGGAAGCCCACGGAAAGTGCCACGGCAACACAGCTTCCACTTGGCTCTTCGTGGAGTTTTTGGTGGCATTTGGGGGCAATTCTTACAGACCCGCTAGCAGCAGCAACCCCATGCCCACCGCGACGCTAGCCTCCCGTTTCCTACCTTCCGTACTGTCATTCCACAAAGTAGTTCCTCTGAAAATGAAAACAGCTGAAGAAGATAAAAGAACATTATGTAAGAATTTCTGTGTAGGGCAAGAGGGTGCGAGCACGGAGGCCCGGGGAGGGAGATGGAGAGCAGAAAAGGGAGCCTACTGTCCCGTGGGCGAGGGCCTCCCACGTCGCACTACACCCCGGAACTACCTGGGCATCTCCAAAAAACGCTGATGCCTAGATCCCACCCTCTGACTTCCTGGTTTACTTAGTACAGGTACCATCTGTGCTTAGGGATTTTTTTTTAAGCTTCCAGGAGATTCCAGTGCACATCTAGTAAGACAGGCATTAACACACACAAAATGGCAAGGAAGTGACAACACCAGATTCCTTTTTCCAAGAGGTCAGATTTGTACTGTGTGGAAGCCTAGATTCTAATCTGGCTCTAATCATGGAACGTTAACTATGCGTTCATAGTTAACTCCAAACTATTTATCCGGAGGTGGCTGCACAGGATGGCTTTCAATGTCACATTCCAGCTCTGGTATGCTTGTACACCAGCCTGAGTTGTGTTTGTTGGTTCTCCAAGAGATGAAAATGATTACGGCTTAATTAAAAAATATGTGTGTGTATATGTGGTGTATGCAGATTTAATATGTGTATATATATTCATATATGTGTAGATTTTATCTACATCAGGGAGAGCTTTATGCGAGGGAGCTCAAAAAGCGAAAGAAGAATATGAACAGCCAACCACAGGATCCAGAGAGGCTCTGACGACCTCAACACAACGATTCACGGACCTTCTCCGAGTCACCAGCACTGCCATTTATTTTGTGTTAGCATTAGTACTGGTATTTCATATTCTGATATATTTAGTCCCAGTGCCTCTCTCCAGTCCTGGTACAAAGTCCAAGGAGAAAGTTATTAGCAGAGCTTGGGGCATAGAAAAGCCAGTGGATCGATCAGTCATGCCCAGGAACTGTCCCAAGGGAACGGCAGTGAGCCTCCCAGCATTCCAGACTGCCCACCCCCCACCCCGGGTCTCTGTCCTCTGCAAGGTGTTTAGTGCTCAGCCTACCCTGTGCATCCAAGAAGGGGAGGAAAGTATAAGCAGACATGGGGATGTCTGTCTGAGAAAATGTGGTGTAGGCTGATCAGTAATGGCTATGACAATCTGAAACCAGGGGAGAAGAGGCAGGTTAAATGGTGGTCCAGGAAGAAACGGACTAATCTATCAAAAAGTGATGCAGAATGTAAAGTTTGTGCCCACCCAGTATCACGTGAGGTCGGTCCCTTCTGCTTCTGTCATCCTGACCCCTGTTGGATGAACAAAGCCTGGCCGATTTTCGGGGGAACAATTTTGCTCCTTCTCGTGCTAGCCAGAAGTGTTGGGACAGTGGGATTTCTGAGTGATTTCCTACAGTGTTGGGAGGCAATGACCACCAACCCGGGAATTCTTGATAAAAAAATTTTTAAGTTAATTTTTATTTTGAGAGAGAGAGAGCATAAGCAGGGGAGAGGGCAGAGAGAAGGAGACAGAGAATCCCGAACAGGCTCCATGCCATCGGCACGGAGCCCGATGCAGGGCGCAGACTCACAAACCATGAGATCGTGACCTGAGCTGAGATCAAGAGTCAGACGCTCAACCAACGGAGCCACCCAGACACCTCCTCAATAAATTTTTATTACCTAAAGATTTAAATTCAATTAAATTTAAATTAAATAAAATTTGTGCCCAAACAGTTCTACTGAGAGAGCGGATGTGCTTCTCCTTGGCACCTGTGCACTCAACACCAAGGGTACCCTTTGTTCATCACGGCGACCCAAACATGCCTCATGTTTATAAGCATCCCTAGGGCTGTACTGTCACCCCCCAGCGGATACCCTTTAGGTACACCAAAAGGCTGGCACAAATGCGTGACTCCACACACAATAACGTGTGTATTTCTCTCTCTTTTGCAAGCCTGCCATAAAAAATAAGAAATGTTGGGGCGCCTGGGTGGCGCAGCCGGTTAAGCGTCCGACTTCAGCCAGGTCACGATCTCGCGGTCTGTGAGTTCGAGCCCCGCGTCAGGCTCTGGGCTGATGGCTTGGAACCTGGAGCCTGTTTCCGATTCTGTGTCTCTCTCTGCCCCTCCCCCGTTCATGCTCTGTCTCTCTCTGTCCCAAAAATAAAAAAAAAAAAATTTTATAAAAAAAAAAAAAAAAAGAAATGTTTCACTATTTAAAAAAAAAAGTGCTGATTCAGAAGAGGCAGTATAGAATGCTTTGCAATGAGAAAAATGTGTTTGGCAATTTTGGCTTCCCTTGGGAAATCTAATTCATTGAACTATAAAACGAGAGCAAAAATCATATGTGCTTGGGAGATTTACAGTGAGGATTAAATGAGATAATGCACATACATAATGTGCGCAACGCTCTTGGCATTGTCCAACCGTGCTCAAATATGCTCACTGAATGGTGGCGACTGTTGTTTTCTTTGTTGCTAGTACTGTTGCTCATAATTCTTAATTACAATGCTGCATTCCGAAATTACCCTCACGATGACCTAAAAACGCAAAGCCCGAATATCCCGTGATTCAGTGGAGTCTCCAAATCAGTGCTGCGACCACCAGGTTTATAATCAACGTTGCAAACGTTCTGCAGGTGCATCGTGAAAGTCTGGGAATAAACTGGGAACCTGCATGAATCCTAAGAATGTAAGAGACACAGCAAACTTCAAGGAACCTGGCAGAGCACAGGTGGCAGAAAGCCACCTCCGATCTGAGTTCTGTATTTCCCCAGCGACAAAGGTCTCACTCTGCTACTGCCATTTTCTTTTGTCTATTTTTATTTTTCCTTTCTCCATTGGCAACATCAAAAAAATTTTTTTTATCTTTCCAGGTAGCACCGCATGGCAGCTCCTTAGGCACCCTGCAGAGTGGTTTAATGATGAGGAAAGCCGGACACATTTCCCCTCCATATCCCACAAACATCACGGCACGAAGATTTTACAGCATTCTCATCTACTTTCCCCTTAACCTGCAACGTTCCTCCTGTGATCCTCCTGAATCGTGAGCAGACACATGGAAATAAAAACATGCCTTCCCAGTCGTGTCTGTAGGAACATGCTATGCTTCTTTTTGACTTAGAACAAAGAGGAGAGGGAAAAAAGAACAGAATCAAACGTTGTTACCATGACCGTGGGGAGCCTTGCACACCAACATCAGATGTTTCCTTGAAGCAACAAGCCGCAAAATTTACCATCTTAAAAGTTGGCAACACAGTGCCTCTTACAGAAGAAACTTCAGGGGTGCCTGGGTGGCTCAGTCAGTTGAGCATCAGACTTCGGCTCAAGTCATGATCTCACGGGTTCGCGTCCTGCGTTGGGCTCTGTACTGATGGCTAGAGCTTGGAACCTGCTTGGGATTCTGTGTCTATCGCTCCCTCTCCTTCTCCCCTGCTCATGCTCTGTCTCTCTCTCAAAAATAAATAAACATTAAAAAGAAGAAGGAAGAGGAATGAGGGAGGAAGAAGGAAGGAGGAGGGTGGAGGGAGAGGAAGAAGAAGGAAAAAGGAAGAAGAAGAAACTTCAAGTTAAGGACCTTGATCGGTTTCTTGATGATCAGTTTCTTGAAGGCGGAAAGCAAGACCTGAAGAGTTGAAAGGAGATACTGAAAGGAAGAAACAGTTGACCCACTCAGCACAGGACATGAAAGGCGGGGGAAGGGGGTGGGGTGCAGGTGGGGACAGCAGCATGGAAGACAGAGAATGAGGGGGACAGGTGCAGTCTGCAGAAGTGTAGGTACATGGAGGCTCAGGAAAGGTATGTAATGAGGCAGAAAGACCCTCTCTATTCTAAACTCTCTTTCAACTCCCCCTTTCTCCACCAGAACTCGGAGTGAAGTTGAATGCACCCGAACCTCCTCGCAGGCTGGCACTAGCAACATGGAGGGCAGATGTTTGGGTGTCTAGGCGGTGAACTGCCCCAAAGGGAAGAGTAAAAGCCGTGGCCATGCTGGAGGAGCACCGAGGAGCACCAAGAAGCACCAGCACTGATCCAGGTGGGCATGAGATGAGCCCAGAGAGCCAATCTCCGCTTCTAGGAGAAGGGCAATGTGTGGGTTACGTAAGTTAATATCTCTGGCTGCTGAAACAACTAACATAGGATAAAAATATCCTTACGCCTACCTTCCTGACATGCCCCTTATACTAGACTTCTTGGGGGATGAAGAAGCCAGGTATGTTCACCCACAGGACCCCTGACTTTGCTGTCCCTCTCTCTGGAATGCTCTTCCTGGACAGTGGCTCAGTTTTGTCTCCATTGGGTTCAGATGGCCTCAGAGGGACCTTCTCAGACCACCTCTCTAAAGTACTTCCCTTCCATTGGATCAAAGCCATTTTCAATCACCTCATCCCACTTTATTATTTTCATAGACCCTAAAAACACCTGCTATTTTTTTCATTTATTAACTGTATTTCATTGAATCCAAGAGGCCACCAATTACAACATGTACTCATATTTGTTGTATTCCTAACAAAGCAAAATGCTGCCAATTAAACTAAGACACATGTTTTCCCTACAGTTTTGAATTCTGATTATATATTTAATTAAAGGATGTTCTTTTACATCTATTGAGACATTCTTATCATATATCACTTTCTCACAAACATAAATGGGAAAATATAAATGAGATAGGCTAGCCATTGTTTTGCGGTTAAATACCAAGTCATCGTCATTCTGCCAAAAATGAATGTTAGCTTCATTAATATCAGTTTAAGGGCTCTGTTTCTGGCCTTCCTGCGGCAACACTAACATTTTGTTTTCATGTCAAATTATGCTGTCATCTTCTCAAAAGGATTTTAAGTGGCGACTAAACTCAACCTGTGGACACATGATGCAACCCAACTGGCCACAATATGGCGTCTTCTTAACAAGTCCGGGCATAAGCAGGAATTGACACCTCCCTCAGACTGCTGTCTGGTCAGTGGTGGGAAACACCTGTAAGTGTGAGTCACGTCTGACGTCAACATTGAAACGGAATGTGTGTCTTAGAATCAGCCCAATATGCTCACTGATTATAGACCTTCTCACCCACGGCCCCTCCATCCTGAACCTAAGATCTATGAGAGCAAGAACCTTGTCTATATATTCCTAGGTATCTAGATTTAGATACCTAAATCTAGTGCCTTGGTGGCTCAGTCGGTTAAGCGTCCAACTCTTGATGTTGGCTCAAGTCATGATCTCACAGATCGTGGGTTCAAGCCCCGTGTCTGTCAGTGCAGAAGCTGCTTGGTATTCTCTCTCTCTCCTTTTCTGCCTCTCTCTCTAAATAAATAAACTTAAAAAACAAACAAAGAGGGACACCTGGGTAGCTCAGTCAGTTAAGCATCTGACTGTTGGTTTTGGCTCAGGTCATGGTCTCACGACTCGTGGGTTCGAGCCCCACATCAGGCTCTGCACTGACACAGTACAAAGCCTGCTTGGGATTCTGTCTCGGTCTCTTTCTGCCCTTTCCCTGCTTGCCTGCTCTCTCTTTCTCTCTCTCTCTCGAAAATAAATGAACATTAAAAAATTTTTTTAAAAAGATGAAACAATATACTTAGCTACTTTCCTACAACTAGACAAAAAAATGCCCACTGTTCTCAGTCTGGTTCCCTGTAGCCTCTTTTCAAAACTCTTTTCACAGGGGCCCCGCTCTCACGGTGATTTCTTCTGGCATCTACTACTTACATTATCTTTTCAACCATGCTACCTTTCAATGCTCTTCTACTCTGTATCAGGAGTAAGGCATGCTCACAAAGATATTCATTAAGGAAAGCCGTCTAACGAGCTAGTGACTACAGATGATATACTTCCATACAGCATTATTTTAAAGAATTCTTTATGCCAAATACTTATGCTCTTGTTGAGACCATTTTCTCATCCAATCAACGACTGGTCTTACAAAGAGATTTGTAAGAGCACAATTAGCTGACGTGTCAAAGTAAAACATACTTCCTCAAATACTCACCCCACCTTTCCATGATGATCTGGAAAGATACCAAATGAACAGCGTGACTGCATACCGTATCACACAATGACTGTATTCATCAGGAAAAGATAGTTGCTGCAGTAACAAAATACACTGCTGTGTTACAGTAACACAACAACCTGGACATCTCAATACCTTCGCTGAGAGTTTCTTGCTCACTCACATAAATTCCAAAGCAGCCTCTGGACTGCGTGACCCTCTTGTGGCTCCACTATCTGGAACTCCCCAGTTGCCGCAGTAGGGGAAGAACCTGACGGAAGAGACACAGGCTCTCCCACCTCTGCCCAGAATTGACAGAGGTCACTTCAACTGCTGCCCAGGAACCAGAATTAGTTATGAAGATTCACTAAAGAAATAGCCCATAAAGTAATCCCTGGCTTACAGTTGTAGCACTCGAGGAGGTTAACGTATTTATATCTAAATACTACCATTTCAATCCATTGTTATTGTAGTAATATAATTATATAAATATTACCCTTTAACTATTATCATCTCCATTATTGTTATCATCATCACAGATTAATTTTGAATTCTGATAATTTATATTTCACCAAGGGATGAAAAGTGAGTAATATGGGTAAGAATTTTCCTGAAATCCGTAACACATCCCACTTGAATGATGATCAAAATGTAAGTTCCCCGAATGTACCACGTATTAGTGAATTACAACAGGGGAAATTTAAGTGCTTGTAGATATCAATGAGCTTTTCTTTATCAGTTATTTTTGTCACAATGCTCATGATCCCATCAAATGATGGTAAAACGTGAAAATGAAATTTTCCTTTAACTGTCCATGTAATATCTGTAGAGAACAGAGTCGGGGGTCATGCAAACCTCCCAAGAACCTGAGGATGAGGAGTCATGCTAAAATTTCCAGAGAGGACCGTACATAGTGGTCCATTCTGCAGCATTCACTAACACATTTCCCCAAAATCTCCCTGAAGAGGTAGTAATTCTGCCCATCACTCTTGTACACGGTGTTGGCTCCCTACAACTGTAAGTGAGCTAAAAACATCTAAAAGATTTCTTAGATAATATGAGTTACAAGTAACTCATCTCTTAGATAATGTGATTTGTTTACACAATGAAAGAAAAATCGTTCAAGTTTGTCAGATTGCATTTCCTGTCAACAGGTTGAACAGAAACGAGAATCCTGCCCTTAGTTTTGTAATTTTACTTACACGCAGACCAAGAAACTTCTGTCATTCGATTCCACATTCAGCCCAGTAGTGAGTTCCGTCAATCTGCAAACCTAATCTGAATTCATGTATTTTTCTCCATCTCTATGGCCCCCATCCTAAACCAAGCCACCATGATCTCCTGCTTGAATTACCGCAGCTGACCCCTAAGTAGTAGTGTCCACTCTTAACCCATCCTTATTCCCTCCCCACCATAATCTACTTCTCCCCGACGGCCAAACAGATTTGCTTAAAATAATGCAACACAGGACCTTCCCACTGCATTTAGAAAAAACGCCATCCGTCCTCTAGCCCCCACAAGATCTGCTCAACTGCTACGACTGGTCTGACTCTGCTCACCATGTGTCCTAGGTTACGGACTTAGGACAACAGTAATTACTCTCTCTCAGTTTTTGAGGCCAGAAAGCCAAAACCAAGGTGTCGGTGGGGCCAGGTTCCCTCCAGAAGCTTCCGGGGAGAATTCATTCTTTGCCCGTCCCGGCCTCTGCTGGCTGCCGGCTGTCTTTGGCTCATGGCTGCCTCCCTCCATCTCTGCCTCCCTCTGTACATTGCTTCCCCTCTTCTGTCTGCATCTCTCTTATAAGAACACTTGGGATGGCATGAAGAGCCCACTCTGATGGTCCAAAATAATCTCCTTAGCTAAGATCCCTAATATAATCACATCTGCAAAAGCCTTACCATATAAGGGAACATTCAGAGGTTCCAGATCGAGACCTGATGTCTTTGGGTGGACATTGGCTTTCTTTCTATTCTAACTATGGGTGTTTCCACTTGGTTCCCACTGCCTGGGATGCTCCTTTTCCCAACCTTCACGAAGCCCACCCCTGGACATCATTCAGGTCTCACTTCAAATGTCACCTCCTAAGAGTTTATTTCCGTACAGCCTCACCCAACATCACCACCTATCCACCCCACTGTTACAGCTCTGTTGGAGACAATCCTGATTATTGATTAGTGTCCTTTACCTCTCCACCTCCCCAACCCTAGAAAGCTAGTTCCATGAGAGAAAGGATTTTGCCTTTCCTGGCCTTGATGGTATACCCAGGACCTAGAACCGAGCCGGGAACTATGGTAAGCACCCAACTGTTTGTTACATTAAAGAAAGATTAAATGGTTGCCAGCATCCAATAAAATGACATCAAAGATGACTTTTTTTTTGGTTCTGATTAATATACTGAATCTTTAGAAATCATGAACAATGAAATAGGAATTCTCAATAATTTCATGGAGATTTTAGCAGGATTTTATAAACTAAGGAAGTGTTTAAAAGCTGGAGAACCTTCTATAATGGAACTTCTATGGGGCTGTTTCTTAAAAGTCATAATAATAAGCCAAGTTTCAAAGTTCTCATTATACTTCCGGCTCCCACACTGAAGAGAATATGGCAAAGACGTGCAAACATATTTACACAGTTGGGGCTGCCCAGCATAAGTGACAGAGATGCTCTCACATTCCCAAGTGTGGTGGTGTTATCAGTAACAAGTGATCTAGTTCCCGCAAATGCTATCTTCATTTACACATGGGTCTCTATGGGCATCCTATTTTTAATTCATAGGAACAAACTATTTCCCCTTGAGTTACATACCAATAATAATCGCTAATATCTATTGGGATCTACTATGTCATATAATGCACTAGATAAAAAGCTATATAACCCAGTCATATGATGATGCATGAATGCAACATCAGGATTATGAGTTCTATTCTACTGATTAAAAAATAAACCAAAACAACAATAAGAAAACTTCAGCTCAAAGAGCTGTATCTCCTCTTGTGTGACGGAGTGCTGAGCCCTGGATTCTGCTACACCCAGTGTCTGGGCGGATTATCCACCAGGGACGTGATGTGGTAGAACTGAGGACACCCAGCAGCCACAGGATGGTACCTCTTATTTACCAATATGGCCCCATGTTAGGACACATTCCGCACAGACCAGTCCCGTGCTTACTCGATCCACCTGATGGATCTCTGACAACCACATGCATTTCCACACCATTCATCACTCCTATCAGCCACTAATGAAATACACAGGAAGCATCACAGTAGCAATTACACTCCCTAAGAGTTTCGTTTCCCTTACCCTTTGCAAGTATAAACCCAGCTGTGCGTACATGAATGGGCGTTCAGAGGTTACACACGCACAGACACACACACACTCACACACACGCACGACCACCTTTGGAGTACTATGTACCGAGTCACTGCTGCGAAATCAACAACGGCTTACACACATTAAACACTAGCCTTTGTTTTGTTTTCAGACGCTCGGCATCGCTAAGGAAATACATCCCATTTATCACAGTTAGAAACATCCTAAGTATACTATTAAAAGAAATTATTGTTCGGGATTAGAAAATTTATCACAGATATGAAATGGAATTCTAAGCTGGGATAATAAGCCTCATAAAAAGCCCAATTAATTCAAATGGTACAATGCCAGGGACACTGGCTATGGAGACACACGATGGCCCTGACCACCGGAAGGCACCCAGTCTGCAGCACAGACGGACCCATCCATTCATGACACACCTCCGGAGGCAAAGTCCCGAGAACCCTCACTCCACGTCCTTAAGAAGCCCCCAGCCAGTATTTGGATTAAGGACAATATCTTCATTAGGGATACTTGGGTTTCAAGCAGCCACTTATCTTTGGTCCCAAGAGGAACTTGGGGCAGACACAGAGAAGTCTCCTGAAACCCATGGCCTCAAGGGTGTGTTTATGCAGGTCCCAAGAGGGGCCCAGAGTCACAAGCAGGTCTGCTCCCTGATTCCCTCCCCCATGGGCGGTCTGCCTGTCCTTTCTCTGGTCTAACTGGCTTTCTGCGCTCTTGTATGCACAGAACCCCAACACTTACTCCTCAGCTTTCAATTACCTCAGATGTCAGCACAATCTTTGAGCCCGGATTCAAGCTTTCCAAGCAAGGGAATCTGGTTGGACCCAGGCTGGGCGAAGTGTCTGTCTGTGCCCAATGTCCTGAGGCCAGTGGGGCAGAGCAGATGATACACTCGCTTCTCAGCAGGGACTGTGATTAATGACTCAGAACAGAGCCATGAATAAAGAGGAAAACTAACCACTATGCCTATTGTATGAATAATGAGACAATCACAGTTAGATGGCATAATATCCACAAAACACTTAGTAAAGGTGGGTGAGAGAAGGCTTGGGGGGTCTGAAGCCAGAACCTGGGCCTTTCTCAGAAGGCTGTTCTGTTCGGTGGCAATGAAGAATTTTGGAAAAGGAGGGACCTGGTCTGACTTCCACCTGCTTCTTGTGTGTGGAAGAGACACCAGGATGAGAGCAGGGAATCTCAGTGAGGAGGAGTTCTATTCACCACGCACGCAGAACACCCCAGGGAAAGCCACTTTAGAAAAGGCTGGGGTGAGTTTAGGTCTGTGCCCGATGAATTTGAGGCACCTGCAAGACAGCTCTGAGCTGTCTACAGGGAACTGAAGGTCAGGGTCGAAGCTCAAGGGAGAGGTCTAGTAAGTGGCGGGAGGGATGATAAGTCATATAAAATACATCCACCAGGAGTTGTGGGAAATTGGAGCCAGAAGCATCAGCTCTCGGGGACGCTGGGAAGGATTCTCAGGCAGCAGGTGAGGTAACAGTGGATTTGAGTCGGAAGGAGCAGAAGGGGGGTGTCTGGGCAGACAGGTGCAATGGGGTGCCAGGGGGGAAGCGAGGGAGTCCCGGTAACAGTGGGCGCGAACGCAGAGGCAAGTCTGTGAGCCTCACCTCTGGAATCTGAAAAAGGAGGCTGTCAGGCACACTGAGCTCTTCTGTACACAGAAAAGGACCCAGAACCGTCTCCATGATTCAGTCTGTAGAGAATGGACGGCCAAGGGAGCCAAGGTTACACGGGACTTGGGAGCCTAGCGACTGTCCTAGAACTCTTCTCCAGAAATAAAAGCGACCCGTCTCTAAAATCACATTGCAGGCCACCAGTCGAGCACGACAGATTGAATGAGCACGTTCACCTTCCCTTCCTCAAAAAACCCACGAAACATCACCTCCCAGGGTAAAAAGAAAATAAGTCATGTCTGAAACTGACGCCTCTAGAAACAGAAGTAGATGCGAAGAAATAACCAAACAAATGCCAGCTACAGAACAACACCAGCGTGCTCCAGGAATTAGGACGTGTTGACAAAAGGCATGGCGAGGGCCAGCCTTCGTTCCTACAACCCCGAGAGACTTTTCTGTTTGGATCTTCGACTGCAGATACGTACTGCTCCGAGAAATAAACATTTTATGAATTATGGCATCATCGATGCGAGAATGAGATTCAGGGTGCATGCAATTTTGCACAAATACACCTTTTCCAGTAATAAATAACACGGGGAACATGCTCACACGGCACTCAATCTCCGTGGACATGTGCCCTGCCAGGCGCGTTCTCCCGCACCAGTACTCATCTAGCAGCACTCGTGCTTTATTACAGATAAAATAGAAGCGTCCTGCCTGCCAGACTAAGGACTTTCAAGAAACACTCAAAAACATTCAGGTCAATTCCCTCCAAGATTTTACACTCCTGTTTCACTTACGAACATCATACAATTTCAGAAGGAGAAGTGGCTTTGAGTGGAACCAGCCCCAGGCCTGACTCGGCGTCTGGAAAAGAAGGGTTGTCTGAGAGGGTGTGAGAGGATCGGCCCGAGGTCCGACAGCTTGGATGACCGTCCGGAGTCCGGCCTTTCCGTCCTTCCTGCCACTAAGCCCCGCGTTTCTCAAGCTCTGGTCTACTGGCCACTAGAGTAGGCCCATTATGCCAAACGGCCCGCACAAAACATTAACCCTGCTGTCCATGTGAGGCACATTTAGAAATGCATCTGCCGTTTGGCAGACAACAGTTGTCTGCTGTTCGGTAACGAGAAGGGATCTTTGAACACTGGACCAATACAGGATTGCAACCCAGATGAACAGAAAGCTCCAGAACTCCACTTAGGACACAGTGGTCAATCAGAAGGATTCATCCCTCGTTCATCCGACCCGCAGATGAATCTGACCCGCAGCGGGTCAACACAGGCTGCAGCAGGAGAGGGAATTAGACCAAAACATGTAACAAAGTGTGGCGATGGGCACTAAAACACTTCGCGGGACCTGGAACACTTTGCAAAACCCTAAACTCACAAACATGCCCACAAAGTTTACTGCATTGTTTCTAGAGTCGAAGTACAGCTCGATTGGTAAATTTTAATCATTAGCACAAGAAAAGGTACCAGTGCTCCCAGAAGTGCTGAATCCCCTTAGTAGCTCACTTTACGAAGTCAAGGTCGAGTTGATCTCACGTTGCTGCCGGAGACCATCGCGGCTGCTGAAAGGCTCACGGGCTGATGGCACTGACGGGCTTGCACACAACAAAGTCTGTGATGACCGACCGTGAGCCTCCCCCGTACCTGAACATTCTGCCCCCAACATACATCACCTCCGTGCACCTTCTCACTTCCAGAATGTCTGCGGTTCTCTGTCTGGAATTCTGCCCTTCCCAGCAGGCCCCCCTTCCCCCCAGCTCAGGCTGCCTTCTGCAGCCTCTGCCAAGCCCCATCCTACCTCCCCACAGCTCACCGTCCAGAACTCGGAGCCTCCCCTTTGCAGAGACATCACGGGTTTTGCTGCCACATAAGCATAAGCCTGTTTCCCCAAAAGAAAATGAGCTTCGGAGAGCAGAAAGCCGCCCACCCATCTTGCACCCTCCACCTGCAGCCAATTCTTGCTACACTGTAGGCATCCCACAGCCTGGCCTGTGTTACGGAGATGAAGCTTTTGTTATTAGGAACAAATGAGAGGCGTGTGGGTGGTTCAGTCTTAGGTCAAGGGCCCAACTTCGGCTCAGGTCATGATCGTGGTTGTGAGCCCAACTTCGGGCTCTGTGCTGACAGCTCGGGGCCTGGAGCCTGTTTCAGATTCTGTGTCTCCCTGTCTCTGCCCCTCCCCTGTTCTCCCTCCCTCCCTCTCTCTCTCTCTCTCATAAATAAATAGATAAATAAACAAACAAACAAACAAATTCTTTGAAAAAAAGAACAAATGATACAAGTCCCTAAGTGTGACAGCTAATGTACCACAACAATTCTACGTGTTAATGGAAAACAACGTCACGGTGTACATTACCCCTAAATGGTATTTACGGAACAGAGAAAAAATTGACAACAGATTCCGGTTTTTACCTTAACTCACTTGTCATTAAAACATAAATCCACTTTGGGGCGCCTGGGTGGCCCAGTCGGTTAAGAGTCCGACTTCAGCTCAGGTCACAATCTCACGGTCCGTGAGTTCGAGCCCCGCATCAGGCTCTGTGCTGACAGCTGGGAGCCTGGAGCCTGTTTCGGATTCTGTGTCTCCCTCTCTCTGACCCTCCCCCATTCATGCTCTGTCTCTCTCTGTCTCAAAAATAAATAAACGTTAAAAATAAAAATAAAAATAAAACATAAATCCACTTTTAAGAAAACCCAAGGAGGGGATCCACATTTACAAAGCAGACACCTTAGACAGAAATTTGCAGCACAAGAGGTATCGTGACAAAGCTCTGAAACGGCAAAATCCTAAAAATGATAGCAAATAAACCAACCACCAACGGCAAGATCCCTGGTTAAATTAATTTTGTGTAGCAGTGTTTAAAAGGCTTCGATTCTCCAACTGGCTTAGAAAAGTCGTTTCCGGGGCGCCTGGGTGGCGCAGTCGGTTAAGCGTCCGACTTCAGCCAGGTCACGATCTAAATAAACGTTGAAAAAAAAAAAAAAAAAAGAAAAGTCGTTTCCTCCCAGCCCCGTGCGTATTCCCGGAACGTAGTGATGTCGACACGCGATACAAATTCACATGTACGAACTTCTACATGCTCCTACTATTTGATGAGAGAAAGGCCAGCACCCGTGCAGCTTAAATTCTTTGCTTCCTTGCTACCCACCACGTGGTCGGCAGACGGACAGCGTGGGTAAGTGTCACCAGGGGCCTGTGCGATGCAGACCGGCAGAACTCAGCTAGACAGCCTGACTCTGCGGACCCTGCATTT
Source organism: Prionailurus bengalensis (assembly GCF_016509475.1). NCBI lineage: Eukaryota > Metazoa > Chordata > Mammalia > Carnivora > Felidae > Prionailurus > Prionailurus bengalensis. The sequence continues at coordinate 2,389,718 of NC_057346.1, forward strand.
CAACAGGACCCGCGGGTATTCAAACGCGCAATCCACTCTGGGAAGCACAACTCTGGTTCACCTGCTTTTCCTTCTTTGTGGTCCGGATGTGTTGCTTCGAAAGAAAACAACTCAACAGCTACAGTATTTCACATACTGTAGGGTCACACCATGCATGTCCCAGCGCTTTGAATTTTTCCAGACTACTTTTAAATACGCGTGTCCCCTTTCAGTCTCCATTACCCGCTCCAACACCACCAGGGAAAAGTGTACTTCCCACGCGGCAGCTGAGCCAGAAGCGGGATTGCTGATGAAGTAAAGGGACACGCGCCACACCCCGTCCTCAGAGCACTGTTATGGCAGGGGGAGAGAAAATGGAACCCGAGCGCAAGTAGCTGAAAAGTAAAATGAGACAGTAAAGAGGAGACGGGGACCACCAGGCGTCCCTGGAGAAACTGCTGGTTACTAAGTGGTGACAGAACAAGTCTATGTGGGTCTGAACCGACCCGGAAATCAGCTTCTGGGACCGCAATCCAATCACGCACGTGGAAGACTGAAGACTGATGCAGATGCAGACTGATGCAGACTTACGTGTACGAGCTACTGCTTTCGGTGGGACAAAGGACACTACAGTGGTCTTCGCCCGAAACAATCACAACTTCGGAAACAGCAACATAATTGGAATCTACTGCGTAGTTCCTCGGGTAATAAAGAAAGCTCTCTTCCCTAAACACCAGCGTTGACACTGCGCACGGTGACAAAGCTTGGGGCCCTTGCCACGTTTTAATAAATGACACTGTCCGATCGCCAAAGAAGGAGCAGCATAGACAACCGCTCAGGCTGGTGTGCAAATTAAATCCTCATTAAACCATTTGAATATCAGAACAAATATGGCACCAAATTGTAATGCCAATTAGAATTTCGTTTCTCAGTCATCACCATAAAACAAAGAGCGACTACAACCGCGTTATTTCAATAAGGTCATAATTAGGCGAAAACGCGCCAGCACAAAATGCAAAGACTCACAGCAAGATGTATATGCCAGTACTGCAGTAGAGACGACATAAAGAGACTGAGCCCACTTACAACCAGTGAGCGCACCTCAAGTCCAGTACATTAAATAATCCTCTGGGTGGGAAGGTAAGGAAACACAGGGAAGTTAGTCCTCCTTGTCTTTCCTGACCTCTGCGGAAGGAGTCCTCCAAGATGGAAACCGTGGAGTCATTCTCTTCTTCCCCTTCTTCCTCCTGCTGGAGCCTCACCCTTCAAAGCAGACAACTCCAATGCCAAATGCTCTCTGGACACCCCCTCCCCATTTCCAACAGCACCCCCGTCTGCATGTGACACAGGCTCCTGAGGCAACACATCCTACCCAATCACTGCGACCTCCAATGTCCCTACGATTAGTACTGTCCTTTCCCGGTTATCCAGGCATTTGGAATTCTCTTCCATGGAACAGAACCCAATCCGTTCCAAACTCTGTGTATTGACTTTACGGCTGAAATACTTCCCTTGCTTTCTATTCCCATGGCTAAGAGCTACTTGTTGGCTCTGGCGACATCTCCCTGGGCTACGAGAATAGCTCCCACCTGGTCCTCATCCAGGCTCCCATCATGGGAACATGGGTGCCCTGGAGAAAGGGGCTTCTGTGGTGGACCCCACCTGACCCTTGCTTCCTTCTGTCCCTGTTTCCAATGACACTGCTGCTCCACATTACTCAGCATGGCCTCTCCTTCCAGGAGAAGAGATACCCCACGTCTTCAGCTGCTCCTCCTCATAACTCAGCATGTTCTCTCCTTCCTGGAGAAGAGATGTCCCCATGTCTTCAGCTGGTCCTCCCTACTTGTTACTCAGCATGTCCTCTCCTTCCTGGAGAAGAGATGCCCCTATGTCCTCACCCAGTCTAGTTTCCCAGCCTATAATGTTCTCCCCTGGTTCCGGTTTCAAAAACAGTCTCAGCTGGAGTGGGTTGAACGGGGACTCCGCTCAAAAAAAGGATAGGTCTACACTCTCATTTCCAAGAATTGTGAGTATTACCTTACACAGCAAGAGACGTAAGTTTGGGATCTTGAGAAGAAAAGCATTCCTGAATTATTCCCGTGAGTCCAGCATAAAATCTCAGGTATCCTCAAGCCAAGGGAGATGGGACACAGGGAAGCGAAGGCAACATGCCCGTGGAAGCAGAGGCTGGAGGAATGTGGCCAAAGCTAAGGAAAGTCCAAGGCCAAAGAAAGGCGAGGGGCAGATTTTCCCATAGAGCCCCTGTAGCGAGTGTAACCCTGCTGACACCTCGACCTTGGACTTCTGACCTCCGGAACAGGGAAAGAATAAATCCCTGTTGTTTTAAGCCACCAAAGTTGTCATAACTGAGTGTACATATATATGTAAAACATTAACCTGCATCTGGGTATATGTATGTCCTTAGATGATCTAGTTATTTTTTATCTTACTGTTGGGGTTTTTTCTGGGTTTTTTAGTTGTTTTTTTTTAAATCTCCATCTTATTTACCTAGTAGAGTACTTTACTAACAACAGAGGCCCGGTACATATTCATCAACTAAATCAATGACCTTTCAAGTCTTCTGTGGGTTCTCCAACAAGAGAAGTAACTGTCCAGAGGCACCCGGCGGCTCAGTCAATTAAGCAGCCACTTCTTGGTTTTCGGCTCAGGTCATGATCTCACAGTCTGTGAGTTTGAGCCCCATGTCAGGCTCTGTGCTGACAGTTCGGAGCCTGCTTGAGATTCTCTCTCTCTCATAGACTTTAAAAAGAGAGAGAAGTCTCAAGTTCTTGAGGTAGTTAAACGAGAGTCAGATGGGACTGATCACATTTCAGAAAAGTCGAAGGTCCTAAGAACTCCTTTGTGACTAGAACAAGGGAGAGGTTTCCAGAAAGAGATGACAGTGCTGCTAAAATCCTCTAGGAAATGCAGACTGTTCAGAGGTCACCCGTGACGGCCTCCCGTGAGATTCAACATCATGCTGCGTCGAGAAGCAACAAAACGGGCCTGAGTACTGCACCCCCATCACGACCGCCTGCTCTCAGCATGTCCTGCGCGAGGCCCGGAAGTCACTCCCGGAACCACAGGGAATGCTCCAGCAAAGAGAGCTGTTCTCAGAAAGCAATGCGCCTGGGGCTCGGGCTCCCAGCTCTGTAAGAACGAGGGCCTCAATGTTACGGAGCTGTGGAGATTTTCCTTATCATGCTTATTTCAAAAATAAGGTTTTATCAGGACCAATTCTGTGTAAGGAAAATGAATTGCTTTCTCTATTAAACATGCTTTTTCACAGGTCTGCTATACTTCTGTATGTACTTTTTTTTTTTTTTTTTTTGGATAAAAAGCTGTAACTTTCGGGACGGCTGGAGCTCAGTCTGTTGAGCATCCAACTCTTGATTTCAGCTCAGGTCATGATCATGGGATCAAGCCCCATATTGGGCTATGCTTGGATTCTCTCTCTCTCTCTCTCTCTCTCTCCCTCTGCCCCTCCCCTGCTTGCTCTCTTTCTCTCATTCTGAAATAAAATTAAAAGAAAAACAACAAAGCCACTCCCTCCTTGGTATGAGGAACACTCCAGATCACGAATCGTCTGCTGGGGCTATTTTAGAGAACTACTGATTAAATAGCAAAGTTTATCCTACAGCCAATACCTGTGTGTAGCCTCCACATTTCTGAACATGGATTAGAAGGGGTTCTTGAACCAATGCTTGTAGAAGAAAGAAGAAAGCCTGACCATCTTGGAACTCTCATTTGATTTTGGCCGCCATCAAAACACAAAATCTGGCAACGGATCTGACTTGCAAGGTTTGGTTTAACCTATTTTTATCCTTGGAGACGCCATTTATATTTCATGGCAACTCAAAGCTCTCTGAGGAAGTGATCTTGGGAGACCACCCTCGCCATGGTTCCAGGGTAGAGACCCCTCCACATACCTCCTTGGCATGTTCAGCTCACAGCCTTATCTCTGGTGCAGTAATCTACCGGCCCCAAGAGTGTCCCCACGCGGGGGGGGGGGGGGGTCAGGTATCTCTTACTCCCATATACATCTGTAGCAGCTCCCGTGCTGGGCGCATAGTACATACTCATCAAACGACTACTGAATCAGGAAAAGCTCACACCCCTAGAGCTGGATTTACATTCTCTTCCTTGGTTACATTACAAACCTGATTCGTCTGCTTTTCAAACCCAGTTAAGATTATTTCAAGGCAGCTTCACTTTCTGTCCTTTTCCCAAAGGCTAGTTTGTATTTCCCTGCATACTGCTTTGAGACGTGAAAGGAACCTTGGGCAATTCAGGAATGGGTTTCATCCTGACTTCCAACTTTATTTAGATTTGTGTTTTTATGTACACGAAGCAGATGGCTAAAAAGTGAAGCCTCTCCTGAAAAGGCTGTAGACTGGCTCAATCCACAGCTTCGGCTTGAACACACTCCAGGAAACAGAGCATTGAAGGTTAAGATTATAAATAAAAACACAAACAAGGGAGATCCACAAGTTCTCAACTCTTACTCAACTCATATCACCACTTTTTAGTTCCAAACGATAAATATAGCCATTATACTGACCATAAAAAAGCCCAGACTGAACACGACTTTGCAAAAAAAGGCAGATCTACTGATTATATGACTAGTAAGGGATTGATGAAGTCACACTCATTCTTGCCATCATCTTTACAAAGATCGACAACTGCCGTAATTACAACAGGCAGACGGCATCTGCATAGTGTGCGACAAGCAACAGATGAGCAGTCAGAAAACCTGTACCTGCATCTCGACCCTATCATGATCCGCTGTGTGACTTTAGGCAGGTCACTACACCTCTCTGTGCCATACAGCAAGACCGCATAGACTACCTCAAAGAACTCTTCCAGCGCTAAACTTCGTTGTAGACACAGCCATGACTACCCCTTGTATAAGGCACAATTTTGATCGTTTAAGGGATACTCTGAAAAAAAGTACTGAAAGTTGACAGAAAAAAACCTGAGAAACAACGCAGGCACCCAAACGCTCCATCTTTCATCAAGGGTTGTTTCCCCAGGGTTTTGCTAAGAGTATTACGTACAGTAGTTACTGACTCTTCACATTCACCTTCTTATATAGGTGTGTGTGTGTGTGTGTGTGTGTGTGTGTGTGTGTGTGTTGCTTTCAATGTCTGAGGCCGGAGGGGGGTTGAGTACTTTCCCAAGAACACTACCTCAGCTGAGGTCTTGTTACCTTTAACTACCTTTCCACCCAGCCTCCCATAAGCCAGATTTCCTTTTCATGTTCATGAATCTGGTAGCCTCTGTTGATACAAACTGGATGCTCCATTAGATGACACTCTTGTCCCTGTAAGACAGGACCCTTTTCTGTACGCACATTGGCAACCATCCTACCCAATACAGTTGGAACAGTATTAGAAGGGCCAACTTACAGTGCCAGTTAACATGGGGAGTTTTACATTTTATTTTATTTTTTTCAATATTTTTTTAAGTTTATTTATTTATTATAAGAGAGAGAGGCAGAGAGAGAATCCCAAACAGGTTCCATGTTGTCAGCGCAGAGCCCAACACGGGGCTCGATCTCATCAACTGTGAGATCACGATCTGAACAGAAATCAAGAGTCAGACACTCAACTGACTCTTGATGAGAGTCAGTCTGGCTGAGCCACCCAGGTACCCCTACATTTTACTTTAGCTTAAAAAACACATGTGTATGACTGTGACCAAGTTCTCATGAAGTACAGAGATCTTTCCTTTGAGTACGTCTCCTAGTATAAAACTCTTTGTAATCTTTCTTGCATAAGTCATGTCCGTACCTTATCCATAATTTCCATTTCCTCTTTCTTGAAAGTAGAGGAAGAGTTAAAGACACACATGAAGCTATTTATCCACGCAGCCCTTCAGGCTTTTTAGACTTACTTATTTTCACTCTTTGTAAAATAGTTGAGTTGTCTCACATGTACCTAACTGAACAACACTTAATTCAGCAACTCACCTTTAAAGTTTGGCTATTTCAACCAAGTATTGCTGTAATAAATAATAAACTCTATTACACTCGTGTTGTGTGACACAATATTTAACTGAATTATGTAATCATATCAACAGGTACAACCAGAAGACACGTGTTTGGGAACAAACACAACAGATCCTTGTTGATCTCTGTATCTCAATGACGGAAGTAGAAATGCATTCAGGGGAGCGACACAGAGCCCTGCCATCTTGGGCATCAGTCGGTCAGATGTCTTACATGAACGCCATACCACGTGGTTAGTCCACCTCATAGGATAAAAGAGGTCCTGTGGCATTAATATGTTCACCTGGTGGAGGAGATTTTCCTACTTCTGCAGACCAAATCTCACATGACCTGATAGGTACCTCAATACCAGAGAATGATCCAGATTTTGTGGGATGTGGTGTGTATCCAACTGGGGATTCTCTCTTCAAGAAAAACAGGAGCAGCTGGGTGGCTCAGTCGGTGAAGCATCCGACTTCAACTCAGGTCACGATCTCCCGGTTCGTGAGCTCAAGCCCCACGCTGGGCTCTGTGCTGACAGCTCGGAGCCCGGAGCCTGCTTCGGATTCTGTGTCGCCCTCTCTCTCTGTCCCTCCCCTGCTCATGCTCTTTCTCTCTGTCTCTCTTTTCAAAAATGAACATTAAAAAAAAATGAAAATGAATAGATAAAATTAGGTAACAGGGCCGTGGAAGCGACCTAGTGAGGGAGGGGGCCTGAAGGTTAAGCTTCTTCAGCTTCCAAGTGGGTCCCCCCCCTGTATCCACAGAAACCTTCCTCTTGGGCTTCACCTGAACTGCACTCTGCTGATTCATTCGCTCGTTCAGCAAATATTTCCTGAGCCCCCTATACACCAGGCACCATTCCATAAGCCAGGGATACAATAGGAAATAAAAGAGCCCCAGTTTCCATCCTCAGAGCTCAGAAGAAGACAGGACATACACAAGCGAAGATAATTATACGATTTCAGGCAGAGGGAAGCAAGAACGTACACAGCAGGTCCCAGGGCCTAGTCAAGACGGAATTGTCTTGAAAGCCTGTTCTCTGAAAACGCAAAGTGTCTCATGAACAACGTGTTTCCACGAAAGTAGAGTCACACTGTGTCCTGACACATCCAGATTTGTCGAGGAAAGTCTCAGCTTGTGAAGCAGTTCCTTCCTTAGAATAAACTTTTTCTAACCCAGGTGTTCGTCCCGAGCACTGAGTACACCGTGCTGAGGCCCTGCACGGCTGAGACCTCGAAACGGGAGGCCTGAGGTGAGCCCTGCCCTCGAAGGAGAAAAAAATTTTGTGGTTTTGCTGCAATGCAAGTTCTACAGGGCATCGTTATGGAGCACGATCCGAGGAGACGGTTCGAAAGTCAGTGAGGGAAAAACAAGACAGTCTTACGAGCCGCATTTTACTTGCCAGAAATGCTTTTGCTTGCCCAGATTATTAACAAATTAAAAGGTCATGCCAACAAATACCCAACCCAAAGTCTGGTGGAAATATGTCACTGAACAAAAAGGAAGAATGATTTATATTTCTGTAATAACTTTAATTAATTATCTTCCACTCTGGACCATACAATGAATGGTAGATCTGAGATTTGCAAATGGAAAACATGAGTGTTCCTAACATTTAATTTTCCTAAAAAAAAAAAGCATACTGCAAACATATGCTGTTCAAGGCCTCTAAATCCAGGGAGATACGGGTTACTCAGTAAAAAGCTGTATCAAATCTCTAATAGGTTAAAGGCTTCCCAAGACTCAGCAGGACTCTGTTTTTCACAAATTGTTTACTCATCAGCCAGAAAGAGTCAATTTTAAAAATGGTCAAGCGATAAAAGAGAATGTTATCATTACCTAAGTCAAACTAAGTCGCAAACGGAAAAGAATGCCAATGCTGGTTAAACACAGATTTTTCCATCCATGACAGACAAATGAAGTACCAGCTGCTGTTTGCATAAGAAGCTTCTCAAATATCAAAAACTTTGCACCTGGCATAAAAACCGAGTAGCCTGGCTGACTGCATATCTATCAGAGGACCGTAAGTTTTTTCTTTTTAAGAGAATACATGAACGCAACCAGAAACATCAGAAGTTCCATGCTGATAAAATACGAAAGCAAAATAGAAACCCCAGGAAATTTGCCCGTGTTAGATTATGAATCCCCCTAAAAAGTGACTCAGTTAATTTCAACACATTGCAAAAAAGAGCCAGAGAAATAGCTTCCATAAGTTATTTTTTATTTTGGAAAAAGACCAATGATAACTTGTGTTAGTCTAAATAAATGATATTAATGTCCCAGAACAGTGCTGTTCAAGTTGATAATGGCTAGCCACATATTAGTGCTGAGTTTCTGAAATATGTCAAGTCTGAAACAGGCTGTGTTGTAAGTATAAAATGCATATCCTATTTTGAGGACTCACATGATAAAAAGAATAGAACAAGATATCTTAACGTTTTGTTTTATCTTTTTTTTTTTAATTTGACAGAGAGAGAGTGCAAGCAGGGGAGATGGGCAGGGGAAGGGAGAGACAGAGAGAGAACCTCAAGCAGGCTCTTCGCTCAGCGCAGAGCCTGATGCAGGGCTCGATCCCACAACCCTGGGAAGAAGACCTGAGCTGAAATCAAGAGTCAGATGCTCAACCAAATGAACCATCCAAGTGCTCCTATCTCAACATTTTAAAATATTTACTGAACACCAAAATGATAGTATTCGGGTACTGACTGGATTAAATAAAATATACCACTGAAATTAGTTTCATGCATTTCTTTTTTATGTGGCTGCTAAAATTCTGTAAATGACGTAGACTGGCATCCTGTCTCTGCTGGACACTGACGCTCTGGAGGGTCGAGTGTAGAGTTCAATGTCAGCTAATGGAATTGGGCTCAGAAATTCATCTGGAATTCTCTCATTCTGTCCTGAGTTGCAAATTTCCAACAACCCTAATATCTGCAAATATCTCATCGGGATATCCCTTTTCAACGTTCCACCACGTATCATATAATATCACCACGGCACTAACACATACTACATATATACCTCAGCCTCCTCTCCCGACTAATAAGTACTCTGTGGATGACAAGCATGACACATAGCTAATTAACAAAGGAATTATCACCACATCACTTTCAACACTGTTGCCCCACACTCTGGCCTAGAAACTAACTAACACACACTGAAGGTGCAACAAAAGTCTGTAGAATAAACAAGAGCCGACCAAGGCACAAAGGACATGGGTTAAGGGAGAATTTTAAGAATCAGCGAAACTATAATGAATTAGGAACATCGCCCTTTTGATCACGTCAGGACTTAATTTGATCGGAAAAACAGAGGAGAGTTGAAGCCAGAATTTTCAAAATATCCGGACACAGAACTAGGGCAAAAGTAAGGCTTGTCTTAACTAGAGAATTCTCACAGGCAGAGTTCTAAATGCACCATTACATTGTCAATACAGATTTCCTGGCCAGTGAAATGTATACACGATTAGAAAACTGAACTCAGCAAACAGTTCGACTATTCATCTTTCAAATCAAAATATCTTTCATGCCCTCCCTTAGCGTCTGCAGGTGCTGTAACAAATTGCCACAGACTGACCGGCTTAAAACAACAGATATTTATTCCCTTACGGCTCTAGAGGCCGGTGCCATGATCTAAAATCAAGGTGCTGACAAGGCCATGCTCCCTCTGGATGTTCCAGGGAAGAGTCTATTCTTTGCCTCTCCTATCTTCTGCTGGTGGGTCCTGACATCCCTTAGCATGTGGCCGTGTCACTCCAGTCTCTGCTGCCGTGCTCACACCGCCCTCTCTCCTGCCTGTGTCAGATCTCCCTCTGGCCCTCTCCTACAGGGACGTCCACTCCAAAAATCCAAGACGATCTCCACAGCCCAAGAACCTTAGCACCATCACACCTGCAAATTCTTTGCCACATAAAGATCATTTAGAGCTTCCAGAATTAGGACCTGAACCCTTTGCGGGCCACTGGTCAGCAGAAGACAGACGCCAACACATAATTTTCCTATCTGCCCTAAAGTCTTCACCCAAATTTGGCCATTTTCATACGGCACTCTGTAGTCTTTATTAAAGCCGATGGACACAACCCAACTTTTTTACATAGCAATCATGCGTACCCATAACTGCTCACCATAACTGAATACCGTCCCCACCTTGGTAGTGACCTATGGGTCTCATGTTCCCATGCTGTCACGTGCTCACCACTCAGCCCACATCTCCGTAGGATCTCATAAACATTAGTATCTGAGAGGATGATTTCTCACTTCTGATACATAATGCTTTCGTCCCCCCAAATAACTTATTTTTGATGAACGCTTGGCAAGTAATGAGGAGTCTCCAGGGGATTTCTGCAAGTTTAGAGTGGCCAACCAACTGGTCTTGTGCTCAAAGGAAACTGGGCAACAAGTGGCTGTGCACATGCAAATGTTGCTCCAAAAATGACTTTCAATGTTTCTCAATTCTATTTTCATAAATTTTAGACAGGCATGCAAACTGGATGTGTAAATGGCACCAAGGAATATAATAGTCATATATAATTGATTCAACTATTTTAATTATTCTAAAATTTACTGAGATCCCATAGACTAGAAAAGTTGTATGTTAATGACAGATTATCATTATTGTTCTTTTTTTTTTTTCAGTGTATTTGAGAAGTGTGAAATTTCCATCACTGGAGTCCTATTCCCAAGAGAGGGAGTAAAAAAAAAAAAAAAAAAAAAATGGTGCCTAAAGGTGTCTTTTTTCTACTGCCATCCAGTGGTCAAATAATCATACTGCACATCACACAGCAAAATGTTAATTATTAAATATTAAAAACTTACTGGGCGTTGCGAACAGAGCCCACATTGTTGCTGTTAGGGTTCAGGAGTATTTAGGCTAACATCTAAACACGTAAAAGAGAAAACCAAGCAAGTACGACTCCCAGCTCTACAATTAAGAGATCCTCTTCTGCTCGAATTTTTAATTCACAGAGTGGCGCTAACCAATGAGGGTGATGTTTTTCAGCCTTTGAAGAATACCGTGCTCAACCAATGTCATTTTCTTCCACACTCAGCACTAGGGATAGATGATTTATCGTGAAAATCAGGTCAACACGACCTTCAAACACAAAGCAGGGTGCTCAGTGGTGGCACTCAGAGGGCCACTTGCCTTGCCCTGTGCTGATTCACAGGCACGTTTGATCTCTGCGGCCCGAGCATCAGCTTCAAGAGAGCAGACCCTGTGCCTCAGGCTGGACTGTTTCTGCCCCAGTGCGTCCTACAGGGCGCTGCCTGTGGGCAGCGCCTACTACACAACTGCTGGGCGAACCCTCAGTGCTTATGCTTACAGGGATCGGGCTGGGTGAAAAGCATCAAACTCAGCACTGACACAAAACAATACACAGCCACAGTTCTTCTCCAGGAATGTACAGGATCCCCCCATATGCTGTATTTAAACCAAATACCTCTCACTCCATTCTTTTATTTTTGATTAACCACTCTGTAAAAACCCTTTCAATCCACACCTACTCCATCAGGGAACTTTTTGTTTTTATAGGGAATACGCATACTTTTTATTCCATTCGATAGCGCTTCTCTTGTTTCATCCCCAGTAAAACAGCATATTAGCTCAACACACTCTCCCTATACAAACAGAATGGGAAGCATTCATCTTTCCTTAATGTCCATTAGCTCATCATTCAGAGTGAGCCTTAAGACTTGTTTTCCTGGGTGGCTCAGTCGCCGACTTCAGCTCAGGTCATGATCTCACTGCTCGTGAGTTTGAGCCCCGCGTCGGGCTCTGTGCTGACAGCTCAGAGCCCGGAGCCTGCCTCAGATTCTGTGTCTCCCTCTCTCTCTCTGCCCCTCTCCGTTCACACTCTGTCTCTGTCTCTCAAAAATACATAAACATAAAAAAAAACTTTTTAAAGACTTGTTTCATGATCCTTCATTTATTTTTACCTCTTTCTTTTGAGCTTTTATTAATTTTGTGTAAAAGCTCTCAAATATTAACACTGGAAAGGAAAGGTATCCCTAAAAGGATTTATTCTACTCAGTACAGGTGTGGAGGTTTTTTTTGGGCAGGGGGAGGGGAAGAGTAAATTCTTCACACCCTTCCTCAATGTTCGTCCAAATTTCACCCTCAAATGTCACGCTCATGCCCAAGGAGGCAGTCTAAAGTATGTGTCATCTTGGCATGACCCACAAAGTCGTCTGGAAACAACTCCACACCGACCACTGTTGAGACGCGCTAGGAGAGAGCACTTTGCCACGTTCCAAGTACTCCAGAAATACCAGGCATTATTATCATGCACCCACAATCAAAAAATCACTTCCTTTAAAAGTTGATCACTTCATGCTCACTGTGCCTGTATTTCCTGTAAAGAAGGGTCTCCCTCCCGCGTCCCTGCCTTTAGATTTCATCCACGTGGATACTGCACAGGCTCCCAGAGCTAAATAACTTTCCATCTCCACAACCTTCCGCACCTACTCCTCGTCTTCTATTGCCTATCCTGTTCCCTGATACCAACAGCCCCCGACAATGAACAGAGTTTAAACACCCTTTCTGCCATGTGTTTACAACTGGTGTGAGGGCTCATGTGGTTCCACGACCAGGCACAAAACGAAGACACTGGCTGTGGGTGATGCAGTGACTCCTCGAACCTTGCTGAGCCCCTCCTACGTGCCAGACAGCGACGCGGACAGTGAGGACGCTTGGCTTTAGTAACGACAGCAAGGGCGCTCACATCAGAAGAAGTCAGGCAGGTAAATAGATACCCTTATAGGCTTCATGATGGAAATGTAGGATAAATAAACGAGTAGCCAATTCTCCCTGCGTGGGGTTGGAGTTGAGAAAGTCTACAGAGAACTACAGTTCCCATCAGTACACTCCCTCGACAGTCCATGCAAACATACTCATGCTGTGTCCACAAGAACAGCAACGAGAAAAGGATTAATACTGTGAAGGCACTCACCACTGGATGCATAAGCTCAAAGTTACAAAAACGAACTGCTTCACTAGTAGGCTTCTAACTTGGAGAGTGCCCTTTACCCGTGGGACTGCCCTCACGTTCAGAGCTCAGTCAAGAGGCAGAGGCAGCACATGTATATTCACAGGTCTTTTGACACATAAGTGGCAATCGACACTTCGGACAAAACTAAGATCTTCCAGAAACTATCAGCGAGCAAAGAGAGAAGATAAGGCTGAGGTCAGAGCCTTAAGAAAACATACAAGGAGTCACAGGGCAGAGAGTTAGATGAAGATCCAGCCAAGGAGGAAAAAAAAGTAAATAAAAGAGTACTCCATGATCTCAGAAAACAAAATCCAGATGTTCAAAATCCTATTTCTATAGTTATAAATATCCTATTTAGAACATTTTAAGCTTATATATATAATGTATTTACACATATCTCCCCCCAAAACATTGCAATTGTAGCATTTACTAGGTTGTTTTATATATATATATATATATATATATATATATATATATATACATACACACATATATATACATATATATATGCATATATGTATTATCTTTGAAGGCTCTTTTCTGTATTCACAAAATCCCCACTACATTCTAAGATCTTTGCTGCTTCTTTCATTATTCATAAATGGTTACGGGGACAATAACACACAAAATATACTTTTTAAGGCCTTCTCTAATCTTGCTCCTTCAAGAAACCTAAATAAACCAAGCACCATCTTAGTTCTGGCTTTATCACTATTCCAACCTTGCACTTAGGAGCACTTGAGGCAAAGGAGAGGCAGCGGCAAGCCAAGGGAAGACCAAGTTTCAAGACAAGACCAGCCCACCTGAAAGGACGCTACAAATCACCGTGACATCACCCAGAGCAGTTCAGTGGAGCCACGGGGTGACTTCATGTTGCAGTGGGTGAGGCAGAGTACAGGAAGTGGAGACAACGAGTTGTGGTGACACCGAAGATGCTTACATGGCGACAAAATAGAACAACAGTAAAACAGCTTGCATGTGTTGTGGGTGGTGCAAAGAAACTTGACCGTCCATGTTGGCTGAGGAGACAGAACCAGTGAGGAGAGAAACATTAAAGACAGGAGAGTAGTAAACTGTGGGATTAGGTCATACGACTGAAGGAGTGACAAAGAGGTGGATTCATCCACAGGAGAGAGACCTCTAGCATACACCCTCATACATGATGGACCAGAACAGAGTCTGACTTTATTCTGACACAGTATTAATGATGATGCCAGGTATAGACAGTTATCATTGTTCAGCAATCACACTGTTTATTAAGCCATAAGCTGTGTTCACTTAAACCAGTTGGGTGACAGAGACACAGAGGTAGACATACACATCTATCCACCCATCCGTCCACCCATCCATCCACCCATCCATCCATCCATCCTTCCAACTATCTATCCATCTATCTAACCGTCCATTCACCCGTCCAACCATCTGTCCACTCATCTGTCCACCCATCCAACCAACCATCCATCCATGCATCCATCCACCCATCCATCCATCCATCCATCCATCCATCCATCCATCCATCCGTCTATCTAACCATCCATTCACCCGTCCAACCATCTGTCCACTCATCCTTCTACCCATCCAACCAACCATCCATCCATCCATCTAACCATCCATTCATCCATCCACCCATCTGTCCATCTAACCATCTATCCATCCATCCATCCATCCATCCATCCATCCATCCATCCATCCATCATGACATGAGCTGATATTAATCCAAGTTATTCCATTCTGTAATTATGTAGTTATTTTTGTTTTCTAGCCAAAGAACTATACTTTGCACTTATTCCTGTTGAAGGTCACAGGATCGGCCCATTATTTCCACCTAAGAGCATGTGGATTTTCTAATTCAGCAGTCAGCAAACTACACCCTCAGGCCCACCGCCTGTTTCTGAAAATAACATTTTATTGGAATGAACACAGCCACACCCATTCGTTTATGTAATTTCAATGGCTGTTTTCATACAATGGCAGAGCTGTGTTGTTGCAACAAAGACCTTATAGCCTGAAAGCCTACAATATTTACCGTCTGGCCCCTTTATAGAAAAAGCCTGCCATTCTATGCATCTACTCCAACCTACTAACTGTTCTTTCCAGACAAAAAACCCAAGTTTGGAAGATGTGTTTTCTATGTCTTCATCCAAGTTATTGAGAATTCTGACTCCAATATGGTCTAATCCAAAGTGCTAATAAAATCCCTCCTCACCTCCCTCTTGCCTAACACAAATCTATTAGTCACCACCAAAAGCATGACAAGAAGTTTATTATAATCCAGGCTACAATCATTCTTTCCCACAAGGCTGTCACAGAAATGCCAATTTTCTGGTCGAAATCCATACATCCTTAAGCTAATACGACTTTCAGTTTAGGATACTGGTAAACCCATCAAACATCTCATCTAAACTTTCTTTTATGAGTCACGGACATAATTTTAAAAATCAGCAATGTTACTGGGCTGTGATATAGTCATTCCCTGGTGGCACCCGGAGATAGGTATGTCTCAGCCTATTCAGACTGCTCTAACACCAGAGACCGAGTGGCTTTTAAACAATAGAAGTTTATTCCTCCTAGAGGCTGGGAATCCGAGATCAAGGGCTCAGCAGATTCGGTATCTTTCTGCGGTATCCCCACACGGCAGAAAGGATGAGGGATGTCCCTGGTGTCCCTTTGGTAAGGGTGCTAACGGTATTCATGACCTCCCAAAGGCTTCACCTGCCAATATCCTCACAATGGGGGTTAGGTTTTTAATGTATGGATTTTGGGGGGACACAGACATTCATTCAGTCCCTTGCAGGCTGGAACTTTTTGTGCCTTATTTAATAAGAAGCCCGAGCCAGCTTTGCTTGCTTAGGTCTTACGAATGCTTTCCAAGGCGTTCAAGTCTGAGGAGTCAGAGGAACTGGCAGCTGTCACTTCTCCATGCCAACAGCGAGCTAACTTGTAACAGTGCTGTCCCCCAGTCTAACCTGTTCTCTAGTCTAACGTCATGCTCCTGCCTCACTGTGGATGCGCAAACCACACGAACGAGGGCGATCGAATTACACAGAAAGTAGAGGCGAATGTTCTCTCGGGGTCTACCACGTGAATCTTACGAACTCACGTCTACACTCTGCGACACCGATTTTGGCTTTTTTTAAGTGGGTCTGCTGCACACGTATTGGTTCATTTCGTTGCATTTGACATAGTAGAAGCTGCCGCATAGCTAAAGTCTGCAAAAGTCAGCCGGGGCTGCAACTGCTTACTGAACGTTACAGTGAAATGCGGAACTTGTCACGTTGGGGCTGAAACGACTTGCTCGAAACTAACACAGCAGATCATACAACCTCTGCTCACAGCACACGGCCAGCAGGACTCACAGAGCTGCTTCAGCCCCCAGGCGGCATGCTGGCTTCCAAATTTCAGAAATCAGGAGTCCAAAGACACCAGATTCCAAATCTCGTCTGGCTCGTTTTTATAGGTAAAATGCTGTCCCTAAAACAATCTGCCTTCAGAAACACTCTACAAAAAAAAGTGCTGGAGTAAAAAATCCAAAAATCAGAAAACATCACTCCTCGTAATGAGAGTTAAACCCTACGCCCATGCTACGATGCTTCCACAGACATCCCTGCCTCCCGATTAGACAAAAACCACTAACCTGCACTCAGCACAAATCACAAAAAAAGCACAGCATTCATCTATCAATATTAAAGCTAATACATTGATGTCAGCATACCATGGCGCAGAGCAAAGATCTATTATTACACGCATCATCAACGCCCGTAAGAAACAAGGCATGCTTCATTCTCATTCTGAAAAAAAGAAAAAAATCCTTGGAAGAAAATATTTCTTCCTGTATGTGCACATGTGCACTTAGTGTCCCGTGGGCTTATTCCTTTATTTATGACTTACATCTGGTCCTGAAATACGGTACAGGGAGGGAGAACATTTTTGCCGCAGCGTTTGTTTGGGATTCTTTCTTTGCTGCTAGTGTCATTCCCCTGGATCTTTTTGCCAAAACTGTCCTGCACAGAAAAGTTTGTGTAAAGATGTTCCCTTTTAAACCGCATGAATTCTGAAATACAGAAGTCTGAAAGGACGTAAAACATCACACACATGAGGCAGGCTGCCTTCACTATTTACATTACCATAAAGCGACCTCAGATACAGTGACACAATCTAGCATCTGGTGTGCCGGGCTGCACACAGGCGTCCGGAGGGATGTCCCAAGGCAGCTGCACCTAACATCTGGAGATTTCGGGCAGGAAAAGTCAGCCATGTCGGCCACTGTCATGATGAGAAATTAAGCGATCCCGTGTTCATGTCCCATGGGCAGTGGAGGCACAGGGAGACTGTTCCTGGCCACCTCACTGGCCTGGCTGACTTCTTAGGAACACTGGCGGTCAGTATTCAAACACAACACAGGACCTGTCTTCCTCCAAAGTAATTCTTTCAGTGGCTTCTCACTGTGCTACAAATAATGGTCAGACTCCCTAACCCTACTTCCTAGACCTTTAGTTAGGGGACCCTTGAAGGCTATGTTCTCCTGTCCAAATCGTGGCAGGCACTGTTTCTCTTCACTAGCAACCTCCAGCCTCCTTCCTCACCGCCCCCAACTTCTAACTCCTACTCACCCTTCATCCCCCAGTTCAGCCGTCACTTCCTCCAGGAAGCCCTCCCCTGTGTCTCAAATGTAGCTTAGGCGCTCCTTGTGAATTCCCACACCCCTGTGTATTTCCTCCACAAAAGCAACGATCACTCTACACTGTGCCTTCACACTTCTCCGACTGCAACCCAAAGTCTTTTCAAAAAACAAACAAACAAAAGCAACAAACAACAATCTTACGATGGATTCAAATATGTGACACAGAAATGCTGAAACACACGTAGACCTGTTCTGTTCAGGAAGGGGTGGACAGCCTGAAGCGATACACGCTCAGCCCCCTGGCACACAGGCGATGACCCCTAAGGTGCTTCTAGAAAATCCTGGGGCTCTCCAGAACGCATCTGCAAGGCACGTGCAATACACTGGAACTAAGCATGGACTTGTTTCTACTGCCCAGAGACTGCAGGCTGTAAGAAGGCAGGAACCCTGCATGTTTTATTCAAAACGTGCTAGATAACCCTTCATCCGGCACAACAACTGGCGAAGATTAGGGACCCAATAAATAACTGCAAAATATGTGAAGAAGTTACAGTAGGGGTCAGCAGCAGAGCTCAGGATAAAGAACTATTTGCACGCTGGTTTTCGACCTTTTGTGTTTAGAGGATGGTCCCGGTCGAGTCAGGAATGAACTCAACAGAGACAACCTTAAAGAAAGCCAGGGAGCTTGTCCTGACTGGCATGGCTCGGATGGACCAGACGCCTACAGCTGGCGCACTTAAAAGACGTTCTTATTCTGATATAAAGAAGAATTTCACAAAGATGTTGGCCAAGTACCTATGTACTGCGTGGGTAAGCGCGGGACAGCACGCTTATCACCGGCCATCAGAGACCAATGACTCTGGGGACCTTGCTCCATTGTCTGGCCCTACTGTTCTGAAACAATAAAGCTTTCCTCTCATTCCCTGAAAGGGAAAATCCCATGTCATGGGAAAACCTCAATGTCATTACTGTAACTCACAATCTAGTGGCATTTCCTACTACAGTGTATGTCCACCAGTTTCAACCCACCCATTTAGAAGAATCCGTATTAAACAGGCAAGTCAAAGTTATATTACATTTAAAATATGTGATCATCACTAGGCTCTATGAGATCATGAAACTTTAATATCCTCAGAGTCAAAAAGAAAATATGAACACAGAAGAACATAAGAGCTGACCCTAGTGCGATTCTTCGCTTTCAGTCACTTAAAAATAATTTACTGTAAATTAATATTGCAGTGTATAGAATAGACATCCTATAGATAGGAGCGTGTGTGTCTGTGTCTGTGTGTGTGTATATATATACAGGATATTGTATGTCAGTTTTACTTCAAAATACAAACCAACCCCAATCATTAACTGTCCTCTGCCTTGTCGCCTTCCCTAAAAGATCTGATGTTCACATGGAAGTCGACGTGCGGTCATCGCTGGTGACAACAGAGACACGCAAGCTTGACTCCTTAGAGATCCAAGGCCACAATTAGTAAAACTGCAGGCCTATCGCTAGACAGTGATAAAGTGACAGACACTTCAGGCACTGGCGTGGCAAACAAACAAACAAAACTAAATTCAGAATCATTTCCCACCAGCACCTGAAAAAAAAAAAAACACAGAAAACAACAAAACGGATCAAGGCAACGGAGAGTGCGTCTGCACCCTTGGCGGCTTCCCACACCAACTAGGAAGCTCTATCTAAATTTAAAAACAAATGAGTAGGGGCGCCTGGGTGGCTCAGGCGGTGGAGCGTCCGACTTCGGCTCAGGTCACCATCTGATGGTTCCTGGGTTCAAGCCCCGCGTCGGGCTCTGTGCTGACCGCTCGGAGCCTGGAATCGTGCTTCCGGTTCTGTCTCCCTCCATCGCTGCCCCTCCCCCCTCTCAAAAATAAAGATCAAAAAACCAATAAAATAAAATAAAATGAATACAAATAAAAATAAGGAAGTAACACCGTCGGTTAACTGCTACCTTTACGCTTCTGATCCACACTGAGCAAGCAACGCTGGTTGTGACCAGTTATCACCAAAACACCAACTGTGCAGGCACGTAAATAAGAAGAGGTAGGAATGGGCGTCAAAGGCAAACCAGCGAAAGAAGAACAAATATGAGACCAGGAGAAGAATAAATATGCAATTGAGTTTTGCAAACTGTTATACTGGAATCCTTCCTAGCCAGACGATCTACTTTCCCTCAGAGGCAGGGACCAAACTCCACCACCACTGGGTCACCTTCACCCATTCTGCAGCTACAGCGAACGGGTCTGCCGATAACCCTTTTACAACAAGAACACGTTGTGACGGAGAGTTCTGGAAGGCCGGGAGACCGCGGCAGACCAGCCTCCCACACTGGGTACAAGGACATCATCCCGTATCCATTCTAACACTTCCCTGTCGTTTCTAGCAATGCCGGCTATCTGGAGCTATCAGCTACACACAGAATGAAAACAAGGTCTGTGGGCGCATCGGGCTGGACAGAACCCCCACCCCCACCCCCGCGTTCGTGCCCATGACAGGATGCCCTCCCTGTTTGCTCCAATCTTGGCTGCAGCATTAGGGAGCAGCTAACCGGGTCAGTGGGAAGAAACTGATGGCACTTAAGGGTGAATGAAGATGCTTCCATCACCAGATACAGGTTTCTAAAACCCCTGGCCAGGAGTCACGGCTAATTTTTGGCTGTGATTTCCTACCACTTGTAATCCGAGAGCCAGCTCCTCCAAGGACGCCAAATTAACGTTTGAAAACTTTGACCTTCTGTGTTTCCCCCTGTCCTCCCCAAGCTTACACCCTGTCTTAATCTGACAGTGCAAAGGGCAAGACTATCTATCGTCTCCCTTCACCAAGGAACTCTGGGGGAATAAGTTAAAAACGTCTGGAATCAGAGGTTTTAATTTAATAAGTGATTATCTTCCCTCATCACCTTAACTGTTGTGATGAAAACTTTCCAGACAACGTCTAGACTTTTTCAAAGACCCCTTATTCTCACACCCTCACCAGAACTCTGTGGCACCATTTCTCAACTGAGTTTTGGCTTTTTTTTTTTTTTTCCATTATCATCATTTGCCCTTCAGAAGCTTGTTTAGACTTTTTTTTTTTTTTTTTTTTTTTTTTTTTTTTACTAATCACGTCCCTTCCTATGACATGCTCACACTGCAGATATACTGTCTACCTCTATACACATATGGGCCCTTCAGAGGACCACAAACTATCTTACTAGTCAAGATTTTTTCACCCTCCAAGATCTGATTTTGCTGCTTTGGGGGCAATTTTGGGTCTCTTTGAAAAAACATGCCCTGTGACACTGAAAATATGCTGCCTTTTAAAAATTCCCCCAATTAAAAACCCATTATGAGTATGAACTTTGCTTTACTCTGTATATAACAATTTTTTTAATCTAACCTTCTCCACCCCCCCCTCCTATATTGTTTGTAAAGTGAGACCAACATTGAGGAAAAGTGCTGAGCAACCCAAATTAATCAAAGTGTGTGTGTGTGTGTGTATATACTGTTAGTAAACTGCAAAACAGCTTGAACTAAAATATGAATAAATCGATCCAGGCTAGCTTTTGAAATTTTGATGAAACAAAGCATGTATCATATAGACTAGATAGATGAACAGTGTTTTAACAATGAAAACTAAAAGGCAAGCATGCCTTAAAAAAATATATTACAAGCTGCAGGACTGGGTTTTAGTTGGAATCTTGGGTTAATGGGCAATGGTTACACACTTTTCATTTTCTGTCCTTGACGTCTTGTAAGTGATACTTGGGAGGCTAAGGATTGCAAAATTATGGCTATGAAGTCATGCAAATTATACATGGCATTTTATTCGACACAGCCTAGAGGGCATATAAAGTGCAAACGTTAACAAATGTAAAATCTCAAACTAGGAGAAAAGATCGTCCCCGGTGGAAACATAAACGAGTGAAGCAAAATTATAAAAGTTTGGTCTTGAGCCCACACCTTTTTTTTTTTAAGTGCTAGTAAGAAAATTCTGTGCTTTCACTAAGATGGAGGGTATTCAAATAGGCACTGGTGGGGTGTTGTACATGAAAACATCGCGGTAAAGTAACGCTGGGAGTAGGGGGCATCTTCTGGCCAGGAGGTAACTCTTGAGGTTTCCCTGGGCCCCCTGCACACGGCTACGTCACTTCCTGTGACTTGCACACACTGAAATCCATAGTGTATCTGTCACCAGAAAATACAGTAAAGTCTTTTCAAAGTTCAAAAGCCTTTCAGCAAAGTCCAAATTCAGGGCACACCAAGAGGGAAACTGATAAGGGAACAAGATGGCCAATATAAATTCACCGAGAACACACACTGCCAAGTCAAACAGTGAAGCCAGCCCGGGGAGTCCCTTGGGGATGTGTTAGAACTTCACGCGGACAGACAGACAGAAAGATACTATTACTGAAGGAAAAAAACCCAAAAACCTAGGGGTCAGTTCGGGTGAGGTGGGAGAAACAGCTTCAGATTCCTGGGAACACGAGCTGCAGGTGAGAATAAAGGGATACATCAAGTTCAGACCTGGGGGGTAGCCCACTGAGAAGCTGACCTAGGTGTCCCCCAGATAAGGGACACAAACAGGCCGGCCTGGGGCCCACGGGGCTTGCTGTACAAACCCTGGTGCTTGTGCCAACACAGGGAGACCTTCTGCGCCTGGAAAGTCACCCTGCGTTGCGGTGAAAGCCCAGTGTCCCCCGGACCCTGAGCTTCGGAGCCAGCGCTGCGCCCCCAGAGGAGGGTCACTGTGGGGACAAACAGCACACATGCTGCACACGGGCACCTCCCCCACATAATCAGTACAGCTGTCACCCTGGTCCAGGCTGACTGCGGGACACAAGGACATCATTCCCTGTCCTCCCGTGGCTACAAGACACATAAGTCGCCCGGACAAAGCCCCTCCCGAGCCCCCATCTACCCGAGTCTCAAGCGCACAGAGCCTGACCCGGGGCGGCGCCGGGACGTGGGGACCTGCCCCCTCGGGGGCCCTGAGCCACCTGACCCCCCCCCTCCGCCACCACCCACCCCCTCCCCCGGAACAGGGACAGCACCCGCCGCCGCGGAGCCTTACCGCGCGTCCCAGGAAAGTTTCCCTGTCCCTACAGAAGCGGACGACGGCGATACGTCGGTGACCCGGCGCACGACCCGGCAAACGCGCGAGCCCCTTACCATCTCTCCGGAGGCCGGCGGCGCGCAGGGCCCGCAGGGACGCGCTCTGCGGGGCCGCTGGGGCGTCCCGACAGCCGCACAGGTTGGCGCACACCAGGGTGTAGACGAGACCGAGCGGGCGCATTGGGCCGGCGACCCGAGACGCCGGGCCTGGGCGCTCCCTGCACCGCCCGCTGGAGCGCGTGTGGCCGCCGGCAAAGCCGAGCGGGACGCACAACAGGTTGGCGCGGGCCCGCCCCCTCCGGCGCCCCGCCCCGCCCCGGCGCTCGGGACCGGCCGGCCCCACCTGCCCTGGCCCCGGGGTCGGGAGAAACGGCCAGCGCCACCTACCCCTCCCCGCGGGGGTGGGGAGCCTAGCCGGCCCCACCTGCCCTGGCCCCGGTAGGGGGCAGCTCCAGGCCCAGGGCCTCCCCACCAGGGGTCCGCTGCACACAGGGCGGGACTCACCGCTTGAGGGTGTGGGGGTGCTTGGGGATGGGGGCCTAGGCGGGGGGTGGGGGGGGCAAGGGGGGGTGCTTGGGGATGGGGGCCTTGGCGGTGGGGGGATGGGGGGTGTTTGGGGATGGGACATTGGCTGTGGGGGGTGGGGGGAGTGCTTGGGGATGGGGGCCTTGGCATTGGGGGTGTAGGGCTTGTGGATGGGACCTGGTTGGGGGGGGGGAGTTCTTGGTGATAGGGCCTTGGCGATGTGGGTGGGGGCTTGGGGATGAGGCCGTGGGGGTGAGGGGTTTGGGGGGCTTGGGGATGGGGCCTTGGCGATGGGGGGAGGTATTGGGATGGGGCCTTGGCGGGGTGAGGGGGGACATGGGGAGGGGGCCTTGGTGGTGGGGATTGGGGGGATGCTTGGGGATGGGGCCTTGGCAGTGGGGGTGGGGATGGGGCCTTGGCGGGGAGGGGGGGGGAATGTGGATGAGGCCTGCAGTTGTCAGTGTTCAGTTTGCAGTGGCTCAGATCAGATCCTGCTTAGTGAGGATGTGACCGGGTGAGGCAGCAAGAGGGTGCAAGGTTAAGGAGCTCCAGTGAGTGTGACCTTAGCAGGGTCCAGGTCATTTCTCAGGGTGGGTGAGGAGTGGGCAGGTCTTTCTTATCTCACAGGGCTCTACTCATGGGGTGTAGTGTACAAGACATGGTCAAGGGCCTTTTATATGCCCACCCACAGCCCCTGCGCATACAAGGGGTTAGAGGTCAGGGGGGCCTCACCAGGGGCACACTGGCAAGGTGGAGTTGGGAGAGCATCACATTCTGTTCCTTCGTGGTCCTCAGCAGGAGGCAGGGACATCAGGCCTTAGGGCCTCCCTGCTCTCAGTATATGGGAGTTCAGAGGTCCAGACAACTCACTCTAGATTCTAGAAACTTCTGCGTTCACATCTACTTCCCCGGGCTAACCAACTGTATTTGGAACAGGAGTGGGTCTCACCTCTGCTGCTTCCTAGCTTTGTCGCCTTGAGTAAAGCACTTGACCTCTGGAGCCTCAGTGTCTTTACTTAGAAAAGGAAGGTAGCAATTTTTAGTTTGTATGGTTTCAGTGAGAATTATATGAAATGATTTTAGTAGATAGCTCTGTAAGTGATTCAAATCC
This sequence comes from Prionailurus bengalensis, assembly GCF_016509475.1. Lineage (NCBI taxonomy): Eukaryota > Metazoa > Chordata > Mammalia > Carnivora > Felidae > Prionailurus > Prionailurus bengalensis. The sequence continues at coordinate 2,414,037 of NC_057346.1, forward strand.
AAATTCACATAACTTCTCAGTGGTTCACTGGTGAGCCCTAGAAGAGACATTTTCTAGTCTCGTGTGGGCCCCCCAGTCCCTGGCAGTCTGGGGTGTGAGAAGTAAGTGATCTCCACAGAAAGAGAGCCAGAAGCAGCTGAGGAGGGTAGAAAGTTCCGGAGAAGAGACCCTTGGCCATGACACCATCCAACACTGACCAGGGTACCTGAGTTCTTTCCATAAGATTCATGTGGTTCATCTCTTGGCGTTGTGTCTGAGACACTGTTTTACAAACGGCAGGTTTGTGGGTTGTGAGGTCAATTTCCAGAGCCGCATTATTGTTTTTTTCTATTAAGACTTTATTTTTCCAGATAATTTTTAAGTTCACAGCAGAACTGAGTGGAAATTACAAAGATTTCCCATACGCGCTCTGCCCCAACGCAAGGGTAGCCTCTGCTCTCATCACAGGGCCCATGAGAGTGGTATATTTGTTAAAACTGATGAACGTGTGTTGACGCTTCATGATCACCCTAAGCTTACGTTACGATACACATAATGCTTACATATGGTACACCTGATGGCTACATTATGGCTCATTCTCGGTGTTTGGACCAAATGGGTTTGGACCAATAATAATGACACATATTCATTGGTAGCTATAATACAGACTACGTTCACTGTTCTAAAAATCCTCTATTCTCCAGCATTATTTTTTCCATAAATACAATCACTCTCAGACTTAATTATCAGAGCTATTATGGCAGATAATAACGTTTTATGAATATTTTGTTTCAAATACTCGTAGGGATATAAAAGGTATTTCTATGGGGCATGATCAAAAAGTTTGAAAATCACTAGAAATAAGGCTGATCACATTGTCTCAAAATATAATCAATCCCTTTAAGAGGCACCCAGCGGAGGCATAAGATTTGGGTTTGCATTCAATCATTGACTCATCCAACAGGTGTTAATTAAGCAATAGATTTGCCCTTTGCCGTGCTCTAGCCTAAAAACCCTAGGGATAAAATACCGAACATGAGAGAGAAAATCTGAAGCCCTCGGAGCTTCCTTTAATGAAAGAGAGAGCATAAACAAATATATAATAGAGATTTTATATTTTAATTAAAAAAACGAGTCAAAGACTAATAAGATAGGTGTAGGGCTAATTAAAATGTATTATACCATTTTTAAAAAGTAGTTGAAAATGCTTATTACATTTCAGGCCCATCTCCTGAAATGAGACTACAGGAAAAACTGAAAAAGTGTACAAGAGGCTTAAGTTATGACAAGCATCAAAATGCTAAAGAGGATTATTTATCTCGATATCTTTCATAAAATACTGAATTTAAAGTATCCAAAGTAGTGTTGCCTGAGATACTAATACTGTGTGCTGTGTAAAGGCATTGTAAATTCATATTGTCAAGTATTTTAGCTGGGAACAGTAAAGTACGTCACATGGAGTCTGCACTTCCTTGATCTTTAATGTCAGTAAATATCCAAAATCAATAATAAAACCAAAACAACTAGGCATAGGCACTCAATAAAGATATAGTGAGAGGCTGAGGAAGGTCAGGTATGAAAATAAAAGATAAAACAATTCAACGTACTTTTTACCTGTATCTTAAACTAACAGCAAAACATTGAATTTGACACCTCGTTGTTTTAAATGCTCAGTTAGAAGAGCTTGAAGCAACACGATTAAATTGGATTTATAAATATTTATTACTATTCATAATAACAGAAATCCACTAATCTATATCCGTTGTTCAATGACATTCATATAACTGTAAAAGTACTCTACTGTTCACAAACAATTTTTAAATACGAGAGTAATTTATAATAGGTGTGCAAAGTGCCATTTATCCCAAACACATGTTCTAGCGGTAACAATTTGCTAAAAGGGTAGGTCAGGATGTGACACTACTTTTTATCATATACTCTTTTCCTTAAAGTAAAACACAAGAGTGGTGTTTTCCACTACATTTTCAAATTTGCTTGGCTTTTTCACTAACTCATAAAAGCCACAGTGGAAAACAAATGAAATGGGGCTTGTGTCATTTTCGCAGGTGGCTCATACCAGTATTTTTTTTTTAAACTTGTACAGCCTTTAAGTTACAACTCAGTGCAGGACCTTTGTCTTGACTATGGTAACCATGGAACGAAGCCTACCGTCTTCAAAGAGGACATCTAGGCATCATCCTCCACTCACCCATCTCAGAGAAAGCCAGGCACTCTGACCTAAAACTCCCGATTTCTGCTCTGTGACCACCGAGCTTTGGCAGTATTGAACTTGCATGGGACATAGATCCGTTCCTCCAAAATGAGGGTGTTATACTAGATGACCTTCAAGATTTCTTTTGGAAATCTATTTTGTTTCCTTTGTTAAGCTTTTCCATCTCTCTCTCTCTCTCCCTCCTCTTCTCTCTTTCCTGCCCCCCTCCCTTTTACCACGGTCTATATATGTGGCTTTATCAAGCTCAAATGCATTTTAAATAGTTGTTGGAAAAAGCACGTGCAAGAATAACAGTATTCTGCGAACTTGAACGGGCGGATACTTGAAATGTCATTCACTCATGTGTGTGTCAGCCCCCCTTATCTGCGGTTTCCCTTTCCAGAGGTCAGCCGAGTTCCAGACCCCACGAAACCTCCTCCTGCCGAATCTTTGGAAAGTCAGCAGTAGCCTAGCTCTGTGTCACCGTGCCTGCGACCGTCCTCACCTCCTACCATCTCATCTGGCAGGCATTTGCTCACGTCAACTCCTCATAAGAAGCGTGAGTCCAGCAAGATATTTGAGAGAGAGAGACCACGTCCCCATAACTTGTAGTACCGTATAATAAAATTGTTATAATTGTTCACTAGTTACTGTTGTCAATCTCTCAACGTGCCTGGTTCATAAATTAAACTTTATCATACACTCAAAGGTTCATTTATCATCCAATCCTAATAGTTAATTTTGCTTTCAAAATTCTGTTTTCTCTATGAAACCAGTGGTTCTAAGGCATAACAATACAGACAAGGAGAATATGTTTTAGTGGTGGAAATAATGAAGGAGATGAAATAGAACTGATTAAAATCACGACAGACTTAGAACAGAGACAAGATAAACTGTCTGCTTTAAGACAGTTAGCAAAACGATTTCGACCTATGGTTTGGCTCAGAAAAACCGGATTAAACTCAGTTTATTTTTGTAATTGAATAAAAGATAATGTTTAAATCGTTGGTGCCAAAAAATTAAATTGAATATTCATAAGATGACAAACCGTGGTAAATTTTCTTAGTTCTGAACGATTTGAGGGACCTAGAATACCAGCATGGTTACAGAATATTTTATATCAAGTCTGTGCAAAATATGCCATTAAATTATGACTACTCATCAACAAGAAGCACATAATTTTTGACCCATTCAATGCCTGTCTTTTAACAATTAAGTTTTCCTCTTGTTAAACTCTGTCACATCTTTAACTGACTCGTTTGCTACATGTATCGTATTTATTCTTTTATTCCCATTATTATTAATAGTAAAATAATGTGCAAAGACTTTGAAAGCACCTTTTCTTAAAAGTATCACATTATCTGTGTTTAAAGAGGGAGGAAGTGACTCTGAAAATATGTCTCTTGGGAGAACTGAAACTTAATGATTTATTTACTCTCTTCCAAAACAGCATTAATGTCTTCCTCTTCCCAATTATTAGTGAGGGAGCCCGACCTCTGAGCATTGTTCTTTCTCAATAGGCCATAGTACTGAGTTCCTTCTGGTTAAGTACTTTTAAAATTGTAACTGTGGGGCGCCTGGGGGGCTCAGTGGGTTAAATATCTGACTTCGGCTCAGGTCATGATCTCACAGTTTGTGGGTTCAAATCCCCACGTCAGGCTCTGTGCTGACAGCTCAGAGCCTGGAGCCTGCTTCCGATTCTGTGTCTCTCTGCCCCCCGCCCCCACCACTTTTGCTCTGTCTCTCTATCTCTCTCAAATAAATAAACAAAATTTTTTCAACAAAGAATAAAATTATAATTGCAATGGCGCATACTAAATGTATAGCATAAAGTTATAAGACACCTCTTCTCTACCTGGTACCCTCAAATCGAAGCCCATTTCTATTTCCTGGGTCCTAACTTGAAGACAATTATAGTACATGGCAATACAATCATAAGCCCAGGGGTGTTCAATGTATACAACACTCTTCTACTCTGTGTGTAACGTATACGTACAATCACCACACAGTGTCTAGATTCCCAGGTAGCGATGTCACATACAATTCATCCAGCTGACATACCCTGAGCGCTAACCTCCAGATTTGATCTTTAAGACCTGGGTTTGTTGTGACGACCAGCTTGACTTTTTGACAGCTCACAGAGCCAGTCAGCCAGTCGGGTAGTCTGTCGCGTCAAGCGTCCGTTTTCTTTTATTTCATTGAATTAACCAGTGATTCCGCGTCATAGAATGAGTCGCTGAGTTATGCGTCCGCCATGGAGAAGAATCGCTACATCTGGAATTTTTCTTCAGCTTAGTTGTACGTTTTATTTCCACGTATCCGTTCTTGAGCTGCATTATCTAAATTTAAGGTTTCAAAGATGAATATGTTGCGTATACTGCAGGATTCCTTCTTAATCGATCTGGGATGTCTGCCAGTCTCCTTCAGAATGCCTTGCTTTTATCTTTATAAGATTGGCTTACATCCAGCGAACTGTCATACTTTGAGTTCTCCTCATACCTTGGCATTTCTCGAGCAAGAAATTGGTATTCGGGTCTTTAAGGTCCCTTTCCTGGAGTGAGAATTTTATTTCAATCAAGAAAATATTTTCTTATATTTATGCCCCTTGGAATTCCATATTATACATTTATTCTTTTCAGCTGAGCCCATTTTGAATTTATTAATGACAGTATTTAAAACTTGTGCATTTCATCCTTGTTAATGACCAGATTCCTTTTTTCTAGCCAACTAATTTAACGCTTCTGATGTGTAATTTTCCTGCATTCAAGGAGTTGCTCTTGAGGGGTTGAGACCGAGGCCATCTTTTGCGTTCTGAAATCTCGGTTATCTTTTCTGACTTCCCTCCCTACATTTTTTTCTACAAAAGAAAATAACATTGCACTGTGGAAGAGAAGTAAGCATGAAAAGTCTTGCACAAAATTACTAATGCAGTTTACTTTTTTAAAAAATGATTATTTACCTATTTTGAGAGAGAGAGCAGGAGCAGGGGAGAGGCCGAGAGAGAGAGGGAGAGAGAGAATCCCAAGCAGGCTCCACATGGTCAGCGTAGAGCCCGACAGGGGGCTCAAACTCACGAACCGTGAGATCATGACCTGAGCCAAAATCAAGAGAGAGACACTCAACCAACTGAGACACCCAGGAGCCCCAATACAGTTTACTTTTAATTAAGCTAACTTAATCACATCATTAGACACCAACCCTAATTTTTCTCTAAGATTTTTTTTTCTTTTGAGGTCTCAAGGAATTTGTTTCCTGTGTAAAGGCAAGAAGTGTCCCTCGTTTGAAATTGTTAAACATTTAGCAGTGTGAGACTGTTTTGACAAAGTACGGACAATATTTGCCTGTGTCATTGACATAATCTTACAAATACATTTTCGGTATTCTAATTAAAGAATCCTGAAGTGACCCTAAAGTCTAATATAATGTGGCATCTTTGCAAGGTCATGATGTGTGTTTCACGATTATATTTTTTAGGTTTGAGCATAGGCTAATAGCAAAGCTATGAAAAGTCAGCACTAATCCAAGTTGTTTCTTGGCCATTTCTGTTTCAGGGTTGGCTGGAGTGACACTCCAAACCTCTCAGGAAGGTTGGAAGGAAGCAGCAACCTTGTAGAGTAGGACAATCAATGAGACGCAATTTCAGAATGGGCCGCACAGAGGGAAACACAATAAAAATTTAACAAAGAAAGGATGTGGGATACAATACCAAAGAAGTAGGTCATTTCAAGGGAACAAAGGCAAAAAAAATCCAGATCTGTCCAATTTATAGTTCCTTAAACGGCTTGGCTTTAAAATCTGCTTGGGCGCCCTATGTAAATGTCGGAAATGAGGCCATAGGAGCAGTGAAGTATCTGTGTGGAGACCCTGTCCTAATGATTAGGAAGATAAAAGCATGGGAGTGAGAGACCTGTGGTAGGGGTGAAGGTGCAGAGACACCGAGAGATGATCTGTAAGCACTTGAAGACCCAATTTACGGAAGAGTAAACAAACTTTCCCTCCTCTGTAAAGCATGGAAAATTAGCGCAGGGGACTGGCTAGGAGGCACATTCCAATTATTACCCTGTTTAAAAAGCACAAAAAAACCTATGTGACCTGTTTCAGAACAGAATGAAATGTACCTGGGGGTTCCTGGGTGGCTCAGTCGGTTGAGCGTCCGGCTTCAGCTCAGGTCATGATCTCGCGGTTCATGGGTTCGAGTCCCACGACGGGCTCTGTGCTGAACGCTTGCTCAGAGCCTAGAGACTGCTCCAGATTCTGTCCTTCTTTCTCTGCCTTTTCCCCACTCGTGCTCTGTCTCACTCTGTCTCTCAAAAAAAAAAAAAAAGAATGAAATGTACCTGAAGACAGAGGTTGTTCTGTTTTGTTTTGTTTTGTTTTAATTACTGAAAGCATTATCATGGGGACTTGGTAAACAGCAAGAGCATTAAAAATGAAGTGGCTTCACCAAGGACAAGTTTTGGAAACTTTTTCCCAACTTTAGGATATTGTCCTTTTGTAGTTAGCTCCCCCCCCACCAAAATTATTTAGTTTTTGGACAACAATCCTATCATATTCTGCACTGCTGGGAATTTTAATAGTTCTGTTTCAGGTCATTTTCAAATGTTTGTAGTTATTAGGAGTGTTGGCCAGACCCCCAGGAAGCACAGCAGCATTCTTAATATGGCCCTAAGGCATATGCAGGACAACTTTATATTGAGAATAAAAAATATGCAAATTAATGATCTTAATCTGACCAACACCTTGAATAGGGCGATGACCACATATATATTTTTCCCTAATGCATTAAAGTTGACGTAATTGTTTTTCTAGTGCGATATTAATTTTACCAAGCTTGGAAAGTTGTTGAATTCACTTTTGAGGCCAAACAAAACTGCAGAAAATATGAAAACATTAAGGCCAATAAAATCTGGTATAACTTACTTTGCACGTTGTTTTGAAAATACTTATGCAGCAACTTAAGGAACTATAATAAAACCAAGGGGCCATCTCTGAACAGCCAAACTAGGTGTTCCAAAGATCATTCTCGAAAGTCTGTATACTTCACTCTGTGGGAAAACTTTAGGCCCTAAGTCAGAGCTGGCTTGGTCTTACTTTGTGCATCATTTTAAGCAGATCAAATATGAGGTTTCTCTATTAAGTAGCAAACTGGAGGGTGGAACACAAGAATAATAATATGACAGAATTGAGAGTGAGAGAGGACTTTTACAAATGTATACAAGAAGAACCTAGAACTCAGTATGGGGTCTGTGCGTATTTACTATGCTTGCAAATATCCCGATGTATCTCTTTGGAGCTCAGAGATATCAATGGGATGTCCATTAATTGAAAAATATAACAATGGTGTCAAATTACTATAAATACATTTGAATTCCATTGGCTATATTCTATTTAGTATGGTAAATTTTTACATTGTCAATATAATGGAAATTTACTTTTAAAGATCAGATATTAGGGGCGCCTGGGTGGCTCAGTGTGTTGGGCATCAGACTCGATTTTGGCTCAGGTCATGATCCCAGGGTCATGGGACCGAGCCCTGTGCACGGCATGGAGCCTGCTTGGGACTCTCTCTCCCTCTTTCTCTCTCTGTCTCAAAAAATCAGATATTAGTATTATGACATATATGTATAGGTATACAAGTTAACTCCAACTTAAACCAAAGCAATAGTTGGTTGGCATTTGTACAAACAAATTTTGTCAGAAATCAGCATTGCAGATTTTGAATACTTAGTTCTCACATACCTTTGTCTAAATAAACACATGAGGCTTTTGTTAATTTGTATAAACAATACTAGAGATGAATTTTCATTGCTGAAGTGAATACGGTTCTAGATATGTGGTTGGTAGGAAATGTTGGTGAGACTCCCGTCTGGAATGAACGAAGTATAAGAATTTAGCAAGGTTAGCAGTCGAATGCCTTTGGTGCAGAGCACGGTCTTGACCAGACCCCATTGGACCTACATTCTCTCGCTTCACAGAGTTCCTTTTCTCCTGAACTAGGTACAAGGCCAGCCAGTCCTACATCCAGGATGCCACTGTGTTGACCTCAGAGTAAGTCTGTCATGCACGGCACCGGGAGCATCTAAGCAGAATTAGACTGTGCCCAGAGCGGCTGTAAGAACTGGTTATTTGTTTTGTACCTGTTTACTAGTAACATTTATCTGAAATAAAGCAATTTGTGGGAAAGTTCCAGGGGGAAGAACATTTAGCCTTCATCTACCTTAACCCATTTTATTGGGTAAAAATGGGTCGCATTCACCCAATAAGCCTACCATTTGCTTCATGACCATATTAGGTCAGTTTGCAAAACAAACATATGTGATATAATTGTGTAAGCACACTGTATGATAGAAGGCCAATAATTTTGCGAAAAAATAAAATTCTATTACCTAAAATATATAGTATGACCGCCTCAAATTTTGATAATACTGGATAAATATGCAATTATCTGTATTAAAATCAAACTCAACCTTTTATTTTTAGTAATTTAGAGTTCCGAATAGCAAAGAGAATACACTAAAAAGAAACCTCACAAAGAATATTAGATAACTATAAGAGACTTTTTTCGAAGTGTTCCTTAAAGCACACATTTTATAACATATTCTATTAATAATGTTCTATAATAAAATAATTTTCAGAAACACTACATAATTTGCCACTCTTAGATAATCACAATATACATCAATATATTACAGGCTCTGAGAAAGTTGTATTAAAGAATCCTGTTTAATTTTGCTTAATCCAGCATTTCCCCAACATATAATAGTGAATTAGAAGGAAATCTGACTTGGACGGACCTTTAAATTGAATTCTATGGTCAATATTTGGGTTGGACACTCATAAACTAAACTTCATATATTTTTTAAAAATTTTTAATGTTTATTTATTTTTGAGAGAGAGAGAGACAGAGACAGAGACAGAGCATGAGCAGGTGAGGGGCAGAGAGAGAGGGAGACACAGAATCTGAAACAGGCTCCAGGCTCCGAGCTGTCAGCACAGAGCCCGACATGGGGCTGGAACCCATGAACCATGAGTTCATGACCTGAGCCAAAGTCAGACGCCCAACCAACTGAGCCATCCAGGCGCCCCAAACTAAACTTGATATTTAAGAAGACTACCAGAAAGGTGAAGGACATGAAAATACTGAGTCACTAAAACAGAAGACATTGGAGAATACACGTAAAAGTAAGTTTCTGCACATAAAATTGTTGTCCTGGATAGGAAAGAGAAAATCTACTTGGCGTATTTGGCAAACAGTATGCCGCATATCATCAATTCTAAGATGCATTTCATTTTCTCATTTTGAACAGCTCTACAATCAGGATAAACCCTTGGTGTCTCTCAAATGCTCTTGGCCAGGGGCAGTCATAATATGGTCGATATCACTTGTGGCCTCTGGTAAGAGTAAGAACACGCAAGCATCAAACTTTATGAGTTGGTGTTTGTGGATAGAAGAACATTTCAAAGACAACAGTGGAGCGTTTTGTAAACAAATGCTATATTCTCGACATTCTTGATGACTCAGAAAATGACATTATATGGAAAAATACAGAGTTAAATCTTTCTCAACCAAAAAATTATTCAGGAGAGTTGGATTCTGAATTGGAACAAGCTTCAGGGATACTTAAGCCAGTGTATTCTGCTAATAATTTCATTTTTATTTATGCACAGAAGTAATTTAAAAAATTATGTATGAATAAGTTATGTATGAAAATTATGTATGAAAGGGTTCTTTGAATAAGCATAACATTTCTAAAGATAACAAAGCATTGATTAGTTTAATTAGTAGTTTAATTGACAGCTTTTTTTTCTTTCTCAAGGGTACACAAAATAATGGCACATCTTAAGACTTTATCTTAGCTATGTTTAATTATGTTAATTCTCCAATGGATGCTAGAATTTTAAAATATCCGTCTTGCCATCAAATTTCTCAAAAGAATTCAACAATTTTTTACTAAATAGCTTTTATTTTCAGATAGACGTGTGTTCAGACTGACCATTTTTAGCCAGTCATAGAGAATTGATCAAACTGAAATATGTCTATACAATGGCTACAATGGCAATACTTGGCCTAAAGTATCGGCAGTCCAGTGGATTTTTGCCCCAGTGTGTTGATTGACGCCTGATAGGGATGATGGTGAGAACAATGAAGTTGACCAAAAAAAGTGTTAAAGATTTACTGCCATATGAATCTGCAATTATTTGATAAGCACTTGGCCAAAAATCTGATGCATGCATTTCCTTTCTAAAATCTGCGATGAGATTTTTGTCTGCGCTGATGCATTAAGTGACTGAAGCTGCTTCCAGATTTTTTTGTTTTGTCATTCTTCCTCATCACTGACTGCTGGTTGTGTTATACTTCAGTAGATTTGAAATTCAGTAGTAGGAAAGCTATGATCTCCAAAATACATACATTCTATTTTATCTATTGTATGTATTTTCCTCTTTTATAAATCAGCAACTTTAACTTTTCCTTTTAGCAGAGAGTTATTAAAATGAAAACCCTATGGGAATGCAAGCTGGTGTAGCCACTCTGGAAAACAATATGGAGGTTCCTCAAAAAATTGAAAATAGAACTACCCTGCGACCCAGCAATTGTGCTACTAGGCATTTATCCACAGGATACAGGTGTGCTGTTTCAAAGGGACACACACACCCCCATGTTTATAGCAGCACTATTGACAATAGCCAAAGTATGGAAAGAGCCCAAATGTCCCTCGATGGATGAATGGATAAAGTAGGTGTGGTATATATATACAATGGAGTATTACTCGGCAATCAAAAAGAATGAAATCTTGCCATTTGTGACTACATGGATGGAACTGGAGGGTATTATGCTAAGTGAAATTAGTCAGAGAAAGACAGATATCATATGACTTCACTCATGTGAGGACTTTAAGAGACAAAACAGATGAGCCTAAGAGAAGGGAAACAAAAATAATACAAAAACAGGGAGGGGGACAAAACAGAAGAGACTCATAAGCATGGAGAACAAACAGAGGGTTACTGGATGGGGTGTGGGAGGGGGGATGGGCTAAATGGGGAAGGGGCATTAAGGAATCTACTCCTGAAATCATTGTTGCACTACATGCTAACTAATTTGGATGTAAATTAAAAAAATAAAAAATAAGGGGCGCCTGGGTGGCGCAGTCGGTTAAGCGTCCGACATCAGCCAGGTCACGATCTCGCGGTCTGTGAGTTCGAGCCCCGCGTCAGGCTCTGGGCTGATGGCTCGGAGCCTGGAGCCTGTTTCCGATTCTGTGTCTCCCTCTCTCTCTGACCCTCCCCCGTTCATGCTCTGTCTCTCTCTGTCCCAAAAATAAATAAAAAATGTTGAAAAAAAAAATTAAAAAAAAAATACAAATAAAAAAATAAAAAAAATAAAAAATAAAAAATAAAACAGGTTAAAAACTACAACAACAAAAAAAGAATGAAAACCCTAGCATATATTACGGGTTACGCCTCAGCGCAGTAGGACCGTAAAATCCTTCCTTGTCTCTAGGAAATGTAGTGAATTAATAAAAGTGCCACCATCGTCTAGTGTTTCTCCCTCCCCACTTTTCTAATAAAAATGCAGAGAGAACATTGAGCGGCTCAGGCTTGCTCTAAAGAAAATAGGGATTTACAGAGCAGCTGTGGGTGGATTATGAAGGAAGAAAGGCGTCTATGCTGGGAAACACGAGCATTAAAACATTCACCTCTACGGAGGTGCCACTGTGTTCGTCTGCAGCGTCTACATTAGGTTCATCTCGGCAAGAAGAACATGATGGGTTTCGAAAATATTCAATTATCCTGATTTTTTCACTTTGTCTGGCAGTTTTTTTCCCCGTAAGGTCAACTAGCCGATCTTTAGTCTTTGTGATTAAAAGTGGGATGAACGTATCACGATAGAGACGCAGGTGTCCTTGTCCTCCAAAATCGTGTTAACATTTTGTCTTGGCTATGTCATTCCGATGGATGTGGTTAGCCAACAAAAATTTAAGGGGAGATGCTTGGCATCTTTTCACTGCTACCTTTTCACTGCTCAAGTAACTTTGCCAGACTGACGCGCCAGTAATTCCATTTTGAAACAATGAGTTATCCAAATTTTCTGCTGACGTTGGCTCACACTGCCTTGCATGACACATTTTAAAAAGCGGGGTTGGAATTTGAGGTTTAACTGTTGAGAGACCTGAGGAAGGAGGCCGATAGGCTGAGAGAAAGGGGGAGATTTCTGGAGACAAGTGACGTAAAACTGCATAGATAAAAACCCTCCTTCCTTCAGAAAAGCTTTAGGAGAAGCGCACGTGCAGGTTAAGTTTTAAGATACAACGGCTGAACGACAAAACAAAGTCGGATCTACTCAAGGACATCTTGGGAGGATAGTGCATCGTAATTAGGATCCGGGAGAGTTTCACAGACAGGATGGTTGCACATGAAGCCCTGTGACATGGCACCGGTATGAAAAGGTAGAGCATCATTTACGGAAAAAAGCCCAGGTTCAAAGGGTTCAAAGGGCGATCTCCATTACATGTGATCTCAGCCTGCTCACTCAAAGAATACTTTACTCATCTGTGGAATGGGAAGATAGCATTATATCAGAGGTTGATTGTATTAGTGCTGGGCACAGGGAAGGTGCTATAAAAGTAAAGACTACCATTTTTATAGGAAAAGAAGTTCACAGTCCAAACAATATTAGGGTAGCAAGCAGAGAACTTTTTTGGGGGGTCACATAAAGGTATTTGGTGTCTGGTTACTTACGGGGAAAAGAGATGGGAAGATATAAGGGGGAGAACTGGAGAAAATGCAGGAGGTAAATTGGGTGGATTGTGGGGCCCAAGGAATTAAATATTCATTTGTTAAGTCATCCAGCCAGTATTTATAAAACATCTGCTATGGGCCTGGCATTGTTCTAGTTGCTAGGGATATGACAATAAACTAAACACTCCAAGAACTAGCAGTCACCTGTAGCTGGTCCTGCTAGATACCTACCAAGTTAGAACAAGAGCTAAGAGTAGAAAAGAAAACAAGGGGTGGGAGGGGAAGAGTCAAGAGTTTAGGATGGTTGGGGGTGGGGGATGGGACTTGACATTTTAGACAGATTAGCCAAGAAAGGTTTTTCTGAGAAAGTGACTTTTTAAGTAAAAAGCTGAAGGAAGTGAGACAGCAAGGCATGCCCATATCTGAGGGGAGCACATTCCGCAGAGGAAATGGCGGCTGCAAACACCCTGTGGCGGGAATGTCCCGCCATGTTCCCAGAACTGGGAAAGAGGCTGGTGGGCTGGAGCCGAAGGAATAAGTGGGCGAGTCTAGGGGCAAGGAGTGGCCTTGGGGGCAGATTGTTGGAGGGCTTGGGGGGGCATAGCACAGACCTTGGCATTTCCTCTGTGAGATGACAAGTCTGGGTTTTGAGCACCAATGTGGTCTCACTTACATTTTAACGGATCCATCCCGGCTGCCGAGGTCAGAATGGCTCAGAAAAGGGACGTAGGTGTACGAGAAAGGAGGTCAACAAGGATGCTTTGAATCTCACGGGTGAGAATTGGTGGTGACTGCTGGGGTTTGGGGTGGTTGGACGTGTCCAGATTATAAGCGAATTTTTAAGCAGAACCAATGAGATTTGCTAGTGGATTGAATACAGGGTATGAGAGAAAGGGAAGAGTTTAACATAATTCCAAGAATTTTGGCAACGGGAAAGATGGAGAACACTGGAGGAGACTCGGGTTTGGAGGGATTATCGGGATCCTGGCGGGGGGGGGGGGGCGGGCATGGCAAGTTGAAAATGCTGTGTAGACATCCAAGGGGAGATGTCGAACAGTTGAACATACAAGCCGTGAGATGGATAAGATTACTTAGGGAGTGGTTTGGACAGGAAACAGAAAATACCTGAGGACCGAGGCCTGTGAGTACCAACCTGGAGAGCTTGGAGAGATGAGTAGGGACCGAGAAAGACTACTGAGAAGTGGCCAAAAATGCGAGAGAAAAAGATGCTAATGTGTGTTCTGGAAGCCAAGTGAAGATGTTTCATATTAACCAGTGTATGGATTGGAAAAGCAAAGGGACAGTAAAAAGAGACAGCGAGACACCTAAGAACATTTTTTACAAATTGAAGGAAAACGTATATGTTCCCCAGGAGAAAACAGCGGTGGGAAGGCCTCATTAGAAGGAATTAACCAGAAAGAACAGCAAAGCAAGTAGCAGTTTTTCAAGGCAGAGTAGGGCTGACCACCTGCACTAGAATCACCTGAGATGCTCATTAAGACATGCAGGTCCCAGGCACCTGGGGGGCTCAGACTCTTGCTTTCTACTCAGGTCATGATCTCACGGTTTGGGAGTTCGAGCCCCACGCTGGGCTCTGTGCTGATAGCATAGAACGTGCTTGGGATTCTCTTTCTCCCTTTCTCTCTACCCCTCCCCTGCTCTTTCTCTCTTTCTCTCTCTCTGTGTCTCTCTCTCTCTCAAAACAAAACTTGCAAGTCCCTGAATGAGAATTTTTCATGGGAGACTAGGAATTTGTATCTTCAGAAAGTTCTACAGACGATTCTTATACATGTTACTAAGAGTAACGAAAAATTTAAATAAGGGAATAGATCCCCAGGAACAGTTTAAAGAGTCACATGTACGTTGTGTGCAAATGTAGGTTGTAAATATAGAGATGAGGTGACCAGTTTCAGGCTCCCACCCTCATGATCTACATTTTTATCCAAGAACAGGATTAGATTACAGCCACACAGGGAAGAAATCTACTGCTTTGACTTTCAAACTTAATATCCTTTCTCCCCGAATGTATTACAAAACTCAAATTGGCAACATTTGTTTTTCCATTTCGCTTCATGCTCTGTGGGGGAGGAATTGAAAATTGAACTTTGCAAGGCCTCCTGTGGGCTCGCTGCTGCCTCCGGAGCACATGTAGACGACAAGTACAGTAGAACCCGTCATTACATCGTTATTCCACGGATGCAGCGACGTTGCAGGTCAGAAAGGATCTCCTCTTCCTTCACGCACGCACAGTGCACGCACACCCACGCACACAACGTGCACGCTCACTCACGTGCACCTGATATGCAAGCAGCGTCTGCGAACCCCTACGGTAGATTTTCATGTTGGGCTTATGGAAATCCATTTTACTGCCTCGTGAGTAATCTCAGCTGCTTACGCGTTCAAGCAAGTTTCTACCAGAGTCATTTCTTCCTTCTTCTGACATATCCCTGTTACCCTGACATCGGTAATGCTGCTCTTAGGCCTAAGGAGGGGTTCTGGGATATAGGAAAATGAGAATTCAGATATGGAGGCTTTAATTGGGTGTTAGGTGTAAGTGATGAATCCCTAAATTCCATTCCTGCAACCAAGGCTATACTACATGTTAACTAACCAGAATTTAAATACAATTCTTGGAAGAAACAAAGAAAAGAGATGGAGGCTTCAGTCTCACTGCCGCCCGTAACTCATCGTGGGGTTCTTGGAAGGTTTCGTATCTTTCCTGAGTCGCGGTCTCATCATCTTTAAAACAAAGTCGTTTGCCTATCTTTCTGTCCTTTCCCTGTCTAATATCCCATCTTTCTGCGATGATTCTTTTCAAAAATACATCCAGAGAACTATGCATTTCTCTTGCCTTAGTTCTGTCTCTAGCCAAAGAAGGTGTACATGCAATTCCCTATGGGGATAACCCATCAGAGGCCATTTTATAAAAAGCAAGACATTTTTGAATGCAAACTTAATTTTCTTAATGACCCTTGACTGTTTATCTGAGTATAACAGTGACACATTGCCCCTGGGCAAAATGGAAAACACAGGCCGATAAAGAGGAAGTTCGAAATCACCTATAATTTTTCAACACCGCGATAATCACTTCTTACCTCTCCATGTTCCTGTTTGCTTGCTTCTTTGTTTTCTCACTAAAATTAGGGCCATTTTTCCTTTTGCATACTGCTTTTTTTCCCTTCAATGTATTGTCCTTATTATTTACTTCCATTAAGTCGTGTGAAAATATCATTTTATTTCTGCATAAATTCCCAAGTTAGTGTTCTAACCACACTAATGCAATCACCTCTGTGGTGGGACACTGGTTTGTTTTCAATATGGCATTATTTTGAATTATAATGTACGAATATGTGTCCATATATATATATATATATATATATGCAATGGTTTCATCAACAACATAAATTCCTAGAATTGGAATCACTGGTCAAATATTGTAAGTATCTGTCCACATGAGCTGGACCCTCTTTCTTTCCAGCCACCTTTCCTGTCTTATTCTCTTCCAGCCACATGCACTTTGCTGCTGTTACATCGTGCGAAGGTCGTTTGTCTCTCGGAGACCTTGACCTCACTGTTGGTTTTCTCCACCCTCAGGGCATCTCTGTCTCTAGATCTCAAGGCTCACTCTATTCCTCCATCTATTCTGCTCCAATGTCACCTTCTCGGAGGAACTTTCCATGCGTCTGCGGTCCCAAATAGCCTCTCCCCTGCCATTCTCTATCTGCTCCCCCTGCTTTTGTCTAACATACGTTTGCCACCGAAAATCATGTTGTTTAATTGTATAACTGCCTCCCTGTACTTTTTACTGTCCCCCTTCTCCCTAGAGTAGAAGCTTCCCGAGCAGAAGAAGTATGGCTATCTCTTTCCTTCTGGTATGAATTCCTACCACCTAGAACCCTGTCTAACATATACTAGTCACTTACTTAATATTCTTCCAGTGAATTATCTGAATTTGTCATTTACCCATTTGTCTTAGTCTGGGATGCTATACGAGAAATAACGCAGACTGGGTGGCTTGTAAGCAACAGAAACTTGTTTCCCACAGTCCTGGAGTGTGGCGAATCCCAGATCCAGGCACCTGCAGATTCAGCGTCTGGTGAAGGTCCTTTCCCGGCCCATGCGTACCGGTCTTCTCACACTGTCCAAACAGGACAGGAGGGGTGAGGGGGCACTCTGGCATCTCTTTTATAAAAGGGCATTACTGCCCTGATGAGGGTTCCCTGAGCACGTCCCAAAGACCCCACCTCCTAATACCGTCACCCTGGACTTGAGGGTCTCGGCAGAGGAACTTTTAGGAGACAAAGATTTTCAGCTCATAGCATCAGCTCTCTTCATGGATGTTTCTCTTTTCGTTGTAGAGAACATTTCAACACAATAAGACCACTAACTTTATTAATCTCATTTTAGTGTCATTATGCTATTAATCTCAATGTAATTATCTTATTGTAATAATAATCCATCTATATATCCCATAGTTTTCCTAGTTAGTTGTTTGTCTTTTTAGAGTGAAGAGTGGAAGAACTTTTTTTTTAAATTTTTTTAATGTTTATTTATTTTTGGGAGAGAGACAGAGCATGAGTGGGGGAGGGGCAGAGAGAGGGAGATGCAGAATCCGAAGCAGGCTCCAGGCTCTGAGCTGTCAGCACAGAGCCGATGCGGGGCTCAAACCCACAAACGGCGAGCTCATGACCTGAGCCAAAGTCGGACGCTTAACCAACTGAGCCACCCAGGCACCCCTGGAAGTCATGTTTCTATAGCTGTTATTTTATGGTTCCCTTCTATAATATTACACTCAAAAAGTCCGCAGCCCAGTAACTGACAAATATTCACATATTATTTCTTCCAGTTTCTTTATTCCCTTTTCTTGCTTCATTCTCAAATTCTGGGATTTATTTTGATGCATGTCATTTGTCTTATCTCCCTTCTTTAAATTGAATACAATGAAACCCAGAAAGAATTTTAATAAACTATTTACCGACCCAGAGTTCCTCCTGTGAATATGTCCCTGGCTAAATGAGAGGAAAGAAATGCAGTTTGGAAATTTCTTTTTCTTCAGCTTAGTGTGTCTGCTACTGATTACAGACGTATTCCTTTCTCACACAGCAGCCCCTGGAACCATTCTGATATGAATGCAGGGACAGCAGTCAGCTACGAGATATAACCAGAAAAGCGGTGAAAGCACATGTTTCTTAGAATGTGGCTGCTGTTCCTGGGGAAGTGTTTGAATGTCGTTCTGTCTGCTTGAATGTGACGCCGTGCATGTTACTAATCATGCATACGTGATCTCACTTAGTGACTTCAGATATTTACCCCGCGTTGCAGGTTCTACAGATGAAGAAACTGATGCTCTAAGAGGTTAAATAACATTCCCAAGGTCGTATGGATAGTAAGTGGCAGAATTGCGGGGGGCCTGATAACAAAGCCAATGATGAAAATTGCACCTCAAATGTTTGCACGACCGTAAGAGAGTGTACTGAGCTAAGTCTGTCCCACAGGTCTTTCTGTCAGGTACTCACAGCAATGATAACACCTATTTGATGGGCAAGGTGATTACGATTTAGGCACTTGCTCAAGACCCCACGACGCTATGTACACTGTTTCTTCTTCTTTGTTTTTCTTTGAAGATGTTATTTAAATTCAGGTTAGTTGTTATATAGTGTATATTGGTTTCAGGAGTAGAATTCAGTGGTTCATCAGTTAGAGACAAAACCCAGGGCTCATCCCGACAGGTGATGCCTTCCTGCCCATCACCCATCTAGCCCATCCCCCCCCTCCACCACCCTCCATCAACCCTGTTTGTTCTCCATCATTAAGAGTCTCTTGTGGCTTGTTTCCCTCTCTGTTCCCCCCTTCCCGTATGTTCACCTGATTTGTTCCTTAAATTCCACATATGAGTAAAATCATATGATATTTGTCTTTCTCTGGCTGACTTATTTTGCTTATGATAAAACCCTCTAGTTCCATTCTTTGGCAAGATTTCATTCTTTTTGATTGGCAAGATTTCATTCTTTTTGATTGCCGAACAATATCCCATCGTATATACATATCACATCTTCTTTATCCATTCATCAGTTGAGGGACATTTGAGCTCTTTCCGTTTACCAACACTTGGCTATTGTTGATAGTGCCAGTATAAACATTGGGGTGCATGTACCCCTTCAAATCACTATTCTTGTATCCTTTGGGTAAATACCTAGTAGTGCAGTTGCTGGGTCATAGGGTAGTTCTATGTTTAACTTTTTGAGGAACCTCCATACTGTTCTCCAGAGTGGCTGCACCAGTTTGCTTTCCCACCAACAGTGCAAAAGGGTTCTCCTTTCTCTGCATCCATGCCAACATCTGTTGTTTCCTGAGTTGTTAATTTTAGTCATTCTGACAGGTGTGAGGTGGTATCTCATTGTGGGTTTCATTTGTATTTCCCTGATGATGAGTGATGTTGAGCATCTTTTCATGTGTCTGTTTAGCCATCTGGATGTCTTCTTTGGAGAAGTGCCTATTCATGTCTTCTCGCCATTTCTTAACTATATTATTTATTTTGAGGGTATTGAGTTTGGTAAGTTATTTATAGATTCTGGATGGTAGCCCTTTATCCAATATGTCATTTTCAAATATCTTCTCCCATTCCATAGGTTGCCTTTTAGTTTTGCGGATTGTTTCCTTCGCTGTACAGAGCATTAATCTTGAGAAAGTACCAATAGTTGATTTTTGCTTTTATTTCCCTTGTCTCTGGAGACGTGTTGAGTAAGAAGTTGCTGCAGCCAAGATCAAAGAGGTTTTTGCCTGCTTTTTGCTCAAGGGTTTTGATGGCTTCCTGTCTTACGTTTAGGTCTTTCATGCATTTTGAGTTTATTTTTGTGTATGGTGTAAGAAAGTGGTCCAGGTTCATTCTTCTGCACGTCGCTGTCCTGTTTTCCCAGCACCACTTGCTGAAGACACTGTCTTTATTCCATTGGATATTCTTTTCTGCTTTGTCAAAGATTAGTTGGCCATACGTTTGTGGGTCCATTTCTGGGTTCTCTATTCTGTTCCATTGATCTCAGTGTCTGTTTTACTGCCAGTACCATTACTGTCTTGATGATTACAGCTTTGTAATACAGCTTCAAGTCCGGAATTGTGATGCCTCTAGCTTTGGTTTTCTTTTTTAACATGGCTTTGGCAATTGAGGTCTTTTCTGGTAACATATAAATTTTAGAATTGTTTGCTCTAGCTCTGTTAAAAATACTGATGTTATTTGGATAGGGATTGCATTCAGTGTGTAGATTTCTTTGGGTAGTATAGATATTTTAACAATAAATGTTCTTCCAATCCACGAACATAGAACGTTTTTCCATTTCTTTGTGTCTTCTTCAATTCCTTTGGTGAGTGTTCCATCATTTTCAGAATATAGATCTTTTATCTCTTTGGTCAGGTGTATTTGTAGATATCTCATTGGTTTTGTTGCAATTATAAATGGGATGGATTCTTTGATTTCTCTTTCTGCTGCTTTGTTATTGCTGTATAGAAATGCAACAGATTTCTGTACATTGATTTTATATTCTGCAAATTTGCTAAATACATGTATCAGATCCAGCAAGTTTTGGTGGATTCTTTCAGGTTTTCTACATAGACTATCACGTCATCTGCAAAGAGTAAAAATTTGACTTCTTCTTGCTGGTTCAGATACCTTTTAATTCCTCTCTGTTGTCTGATTGCTCAGGCTAGGACCTCTGGTCCTATGTTGAACAAAAGTGGTGAGAGTAGACATACTTGTCATGTTCCTGATCTTAGGGGTAAAGCTCTCAGTTTTTCCTCATTGAGGACGATATTAGTTGTGGATCTTTTGTATATGGCCAGAATGAATCACATACTGGGCAATAAATCTGGCCGCAACAAGTACAAGAAGGTTGAGATCATAAGCCTGCATATTTTCAGACCACAACGCTATGAAACTTGAAGTTAGCAACAAGAAAAAATTTGGAAAGACCACAAATACATGGAGGTTAAAGAACATCCTACTAAAGAATGAATGGGTTAACCAGAAGATTAAAGAAGAAATAAACAATACATGGAAGCAGATGAAAATGAAAACACAACAGGACAAAACCTATGGGATGCAGCAAAGGCAGTCCTAAGAGGGAAGCATATAGCAATACAGGTCTTACTCAAGAAGCAAGAAAAGTCCCAAACACAGAATATAAGCTTGCACCTAAAGGAGCTGGAAAAAGAAGAACAAGTAAAGCCCAAAACCATCAGAAGAAAGGAAATAATAAAGATTAGACCACAAATAAATAATATCAAAATTTAAAAAAAAGATAGAACAGATCAATGAAATTAGGTGCTGGTTCTTTGAAAGAATTAGCAAAATTGATAAATCCCTAACCAGACTTATCAAAAAGAAAAGAGAAAGGACCCAAATAAATAAAATCATGAATGAAAGAGGACAGATCACAACCAACACCACAGAATACAAATGATAATCAGAGAATATTATGAGCAATTATATGCCAACAAACTGGGCAATCTGGAAGAAATGGATGAATTCCTAGAAACACATAAACTATCAAAACTTAAACAGGAAGAAATAGAAAATTTGACCCATGACAAGTAAAAAAATTGAACCAGTAATCAAAAGTCTCCCAAAAAACAAGAGCCCAGGGCCAGATGGCTTTCCAGGGGAATTCTACCAAACATTTAAAGAAGAGTTAACATCTATTCTCTTGAAGCTGTTCCAAAAAATAGAAATGGAAGGAAAACTCCTAAACTCATTCTGTGAGTCCAGCATTACCTTGATTCCAAAGCCACACAAAGACCCCCCTAAAAAGGAGAATTACAGACCAATATCCCTAATGAACACAGATGTAAAAATTCTCAAGAAGATACTAATAAATCAAACCCAACAGTACATTAAAAGAATTACTCACCACGATCATGTGGGATTTATTCCTGGGCTATAGGGGTGGTTCAATATCTGCAAATCAATCAACGTGACACTTCACATTAATAAAAGAAAGGATAAGATCCCTATGATCCTCTCGGTAGATGCAGAAAAAGCACCAGGCAGGGGTGCCTGGTAGACTCAGTTGGTTAAGTGTCCCTCCAACTCTTGGTTTTGGCTCAGGTCATGATCTCTAGGTCATAGGATCAAGTCCTGTCAGGCTCTGTGCTGAGGGTGGAACTTTCTTCGAATGTCTCTCTCAGCCCCTCCTTTGCTTGCTCTCTCTGAAAATAAATAAGCATTAAAAAAAAGAAAAAGCATTTGACAAAATACAGCATCCTTTCTTGATTAAAAACGTTTAAGAAAGTATGGATAGAGGAACATATGCTCATTGCTGCTCATTGCTGCTCATGTCCTCATATGCTGCATTGGTCCTAATAGGGCTGTTTCAAAATACCTTCACCCTTTGGGTAAAAGTGATTTTAGTGAAGGATCTATGTAAACTAGAGTAGGCTAGTTTATACTACCAGCCCCAATACTTATAACATTGAGACCCCCAAATTTATAACGGTTCAAATGCAATTAGGGTGCTATAAAAACTCAATATGTCCATTTTTAAATGATCACTCATTTTACAAAGTTGCACATTAAAAGGAACAGCATGTCTTGGAAAAATAGAGATGGGAAAGACCCTTTGAAGCCTATGGAGCTTTGTAACTCGAATGCTCTAAACAGAACACTAAAAACAAGAAGAAAAAATATTAGTACGTACAAAACACATGTTTGTAACTACATGACATCCTGAAAAGGTAAAACTGTAGAAACAGTAGAAGTATCAGCGTTTCCCAGAGGTACAGAGGACGGTGACATGAATAGGTTGGAATACACGGATATTTTTCAGCTCTTCTCGATGACACTACAGTGATGAATACATGTCACCTAACCTACTTTTGTTAAAAAGCACAGAATGTCAAGAGTGAGTCTTTATGGACTTTGGATGTAAAGTATGGACTTTGGATAATAATGATGTGTCATCGTACATTCATCAATGGTGACAAGAGTACCAATCTGATATTGGTGTTGATAGTAGGTGGAGTCTGTGTATGTGGCGGGGGTGGTCAGGGGTAGATAGGATCTCTGTACTTTGTACTCAGTTTTGCTGTGAATCTAAAACTTTCATAACAAAATACGCTCAGGGTTTTGAAAAGAACATGTGAAACTTCTAGTAAGTAAGAAAATACTTGGAAGATAGTTTTGAAAAAGTGGAAGAGTAAAGGTAGAAGGGTACGAGGAATAACTGAGCTTCGGTGTCACAGAGACAAAGACCAAGGAGACCATGCAACGTTTGTGATGCAGAGCAGGTGACCAAATTTAGGGCAAACGTGGAGTGGGTGGAAGTCACAGTTCCGTCCTGTTCTGTCGCTCTGTCCAGCCATGTTAGCGGAGTTAGTGCTCTGGAGCTGTTGTTTCATGACACGAACCACGAACATACGGGAGAAAAATCACACGCAAAGACATCACCCGGGCCGGATTCTCATCATTTCCCCATGTGGCAACCTTACATGAGCTAGTCCATCGTAGAAACTGTGGTAGGACAGACCTGAGTGTTCTGTTCCTCCCCCAACCAACAGTATCATTCCAGTGAACTGGCAGGGTGTCTGGCTCCATCCAGTTTTTCAGGATAAGAGACTTAGGGATACCTCCAGGGGGTCCTTGGACTGATCTCCATTTCAAGCACCCTGGAGGAAAAAGGGGTCAGAGAAGCCTTTGTAAAAGATTTTCCTGGGCCAATCTTTTCTCTCACTAAATCAGATGACTGGATTTGCTCTACACGTACGGGCTTTCCCTAAAAGGTCTATTACAGTATCACTTGCTTTGTAAAGAGATGGTGATCACATCAAAACTCATATTCCTAGAAGGGTCAGTCATGAATATTTACACTGTATACTGATGGCAAGAATTTAATGCCTGATGTAAAAAAAAATGTCTTTTTAAAAAGATCTTTTGTTCTTAAAACCTTCTATTGTGATACCTTAACGTTGGGACCCTGACTTGAGAGGTGACGTCTCACACGGTAGAGAAAGGGATTCAAAATCTGACTGCACCACATTTCACCTGTGTGATTTGGGGCAAAAGGATTGATTACGCTGAGCCTGAGGTTCCTGGTCTATAAAAACGGAGATGGTCATACTTACCCCCATAGGAGTTACCCTGTAACTCACCTCTGTAAGTTACAGGCTCGACGAAAAGGCCAAAGGCTTTGGAGTCTGAATAAATGACTCTAAACGAAGTGGTGTTAGTTCTGGCTCTGCCATTTATTATTCATGCAATCCCGGGCAAATTATCTAATCCCTCTACGCTTTGGTTTGCTCACCTACAAAAGATGAATAATGAGAATACGGCATATCTGCTCTTAGGATGGATGGGTGTCACCTAATAACGTGCCTGGCGTTTGCATCCATTTAGTAAGTATTCATCGTTTGTCCCCATCAGTGGGACTCCTGCTCTGGGTGTTGGAAGACAGCCCTGAGGACAACATCCGCGTCCTTCACGGAGTTTACCTTCTATTTGGAGTTAAGGAAAGGAGGGGAAGGAGATACAAAATAAACAAATAAACAAATAAGAAAAACTTCAATAGTAATTAGCAGGAAAAAGAAAACAAACCAAGAGATAAAATACAGACTGACAGCAAGGGGAGGGCTACTTTCCAGAGGAAATCATCCTTCATGAGACCGTATCTGGTCTGAAAACTGAAGAACGGGGAGGAGTGGAAGAAGTGAAACTGAGGGGAAGGGCTGACCGGGCAGAGGACAGAGTCAATGCCCAGGTGGAGGCTGGAGGGCAAAGGCCAGTGAGGCGGGTGTGCAGGTGGAGAGACGGTAATGGGCGCGCTGCTCCCGTCCAGGTGAGACGCGTTGGTGTTTCAGACCAGGAAGGTGCAGGTGGCGGCCGGGGAAGACGGGGCAGGCCCAGAAATGTTTTGGAGGCCTGGTCCCTGGAAGGTGTGCGGTGACCGAAAGAAACAGATCGATCAGGGTTGACCCCTGGAGTCTTCCCCTGAATCACGCGCCGTGACAGCGGATTGCGCGCGGTGGGTACGTTTTAAGTGGCACTTATGTTCAGATCGGACACCGAAGCTGTTTTGCGTGAATGAAGATCCGCTGAACGCAATAACTGGTTTTCCTTTCTGAATAATTCCCCTCCCTCGCTCTCCCTTCACCTTTTGAGGGGGCTTGGAAGCTTCTGGGCTCCAATGCTTCATTTTTTTCTTCTCCCTGTTACTTCCTATGGGGATCTGGGGCCATGGTGAAGCAGATACAGAGAATACAGGGGGTGTTTAAAAACATAAACACTAAAAGAAGAGACTTCTGAAGACAATGACATCAGTGCCATGACCTGTGGAGTGCTAACTCATCAAGCCTTGAAGTGAAACATAAAGAAGGTAAAAATGAAGTCGTTCTTGGCTTTGCTCCCAGTGTCTTAAAATGATGCCTCCACTGAGCCACCTGACATTGTCCAGAACCTGTAAGACTATGGCGTTTCAACAAGATTTTCCCCCACGTCCTTTTTGATAATTGCATGCTAGGGGAGGGGAGAAAAGAATTCCTCACGGTATGTAAGCAAGAAATGCCAAAGTTGGGGGGTGGGGAAGAACTGCCAGTTTTCATGATTTCCCTTTCTCCCAATTTTCCATACTCTTCCCCTCTTGTTAAAAGAAGGGAAATAGTTCTCGATGAGGAACCATTCAGGTCCCACCAAACCGTAACGTGAAAAGTACAGTCCTCGCCTTTGCCTGTGCGTCTACAGGCGTGCTGTTTTCTTCAAAACAACTTCGCTAATGCTAAGATCGCTCCTTCTCCAAAGAAGTGTGTTAGTGGTGAGATAAATACAATTAGAGTTGAAGATGAGAGGGACAGTGGGAACAGAAGGTACTTAATCATGCAAAGGAGACTTTCCTTAAGGCTTGAAATCCCCTCCCTGTGGTCCGCTAGGGATAAACCAATCATAAAACACACCAGCGTAATTCATTATGACCCTTCAGGATTAATAGAAATTTCAATATAGCAAAATATTAAACCAACGTCTCTTAGCAAGTTTAAATGGGAGAATGAACGAGCCCATTGTAAGTAATCATGCAGAAACATCCCCCGATACAGTCGACCATAAAAATATCACCCCAGAAAATGAAAATGAAATACTTGTCTGGTCCAGATAATTGGAGCAGTTAACATGCCAGAGACTCAGGCATTCAACCTAGATGGATATAAATTATTTATGCCTAACTCAGGGTCTCCAAACTGGAAGCTTCATCTTGAAAACTGTAGTTTCTTGGTGGGGGAAGAATGTGCTGGCTTCAAGCTTCGTACCTCACAATGCTTTCTAACAGGCTCCCCAGTGTTTGTTTTACGTAGGCAGTACAACTGTTTTGCCCCAAGGTAATCCTGTGCTCCTCCGGAAATTACTATTGTTGAGGCTTGGCAACAGCTATTTATTTTAGAGAAGTTTATTCTTCAATATCAAATTATAAAAACAAATGCCTCTTGCGTGGGTAATGACACTCTTAAGTATCCTACTTTTGATAAGTTCAAAATTCATACATATAAACAAGTTAAGTCCATAAAATGCCATTTTGATCATCAAAAGTGCATTATAGAAGCATCTTAGGCATTGTTTTCCTGCAATTTTATTCTATGCTTAAAATTTCTTTAAAACCAGAGAAATTGGCATGAATAGATCATGAGTTACACGTAGAGATCCCTGGGAAGTGTATGAAATGCTTCTTGCCATTAAGGTCCCAGTATAAATGATTACAAGTAGTGATGGTCAGCATTTCTTAACGCCGTGAGTTTCTTAGCAAATGGATGTCTTGTCAGAAATTTTCTCATCTCCTCTCTTGAAAGAGAGAAAGAAAGAAAGAAAGAAAGAGAAAAGGAAGGAAGGAAGGAGGGAAGGAAGGAAGAGAGGAAGGAAGGAAGGAAGGGAAGAAGGGAAGAGGGAAGAGAGGAAGGGAGGAAGGAAGGAAGAGAGAAAGGAAGAGAGGAAGGAAGGAAGGAAGGAAGGGAGGAAGGAAGGAAGGGAGGAAGGGAAGAAGGGAGGAAGGAAGAGAGGAAGGGAGGAAGGAAGGAAGAGAGAAAGGAAGAGAGGAAGGAAGGAAGGAAGGAAGGAAGGGAGAAAAGAAGAGAGGAAGGAAGGAAGGAAGGAAGGAAGAGAGGAAGGAAGGAAGGGAGGGAGAAAGGAAGGAAGGAAGGAGGGGAAGAAGGGAGGAAGGAAGAGAGGAAGGGAGGAAGGAAGGAAGAGAGAAAGGAAGAGAGGAAGGAAGGAAGAGAGGAAGAGAGGAAGGAAGGAAGAGAGGAAGAGAGGAAGGAAGGAAGGAAGGGAGGGAGAGAAAGGAAGGAAGGAAGGAAGGAAGGGAGAGAAAGGAAGGAAGGAAGGAAGGAAGGAAGGAGGGAAGGAAGGAAGGAGGGAAGGAAGGAAAGAAATGAAGTTTCCTCACCTCAGTACGCGCTGATGTAACTAAGATAGCTTCCGTATGGCCAGTCTTGGGCCACGTTGCAAGCCGGAAGAGTGGAACTGATACCCAGTGGTGTCAAATGAAGAGGCCAGTAGTTAATGCAATGACGCCGGGTTCAAGCTCCCACGCGCATTCTCCCACAAGTGCTTTGTAAAGAGAAAAGCCTCTAGGTTTTCTGATCTGAAATGCAGATCTCAATTCTTTTGCTCATGTTGATACTATCCTCTGGTTACCAATAACGTAGTTATTCAGATTTGCTGCTGCCCCCTACGTATTCTTAGACTCGGCGTGAACACCAACAGTGGGCAAAATTTGCCATCGGGAATGGCAGGTATGGTCCTGACTTGTCCCAAGGTGAGTGGACTGTGTGCGTGGGACTGGCCTGCAGCAGCCCCATTAACGTTTCAGGGACCTGTGTTTCTCCATGATTGGCACGGACGCGATTTATTGGTAGCAAATGTATTACTGATCCTTATGTTTTATTTTTTTTTTTAATATTTAATATTTATTTCCTTTTGAAAGAGAGGGACAGACAGACTGTGAGCAGGGGACGCACAGAGAGAGAGGGAGACACCGAATCTGAAGCAGGCTCCAGCATCTGAGCCATCAGCACAGAGCCTGACACGGGGCTTGACCTCACGAACCGCGAGATCATGCCCTGAGCCGAAGTCACATGCTTAACTGCCTGAGCCACCCAGGCGCCACTCTAACTTAAAGACTTTAAAATTATGCACTTAAAATTTCATCTCATGGCAACTCTGCTATTTCTTTGTATTTCATTTCATATTAGAAATCACATTTAAATTGATGACCCATTTGCTGTACTCACGGATGGTGTAAGCCTCGTCAATAATCCATAGACACACTTTTGCAGGGGATTATAAACTACCATTTTCCCAAAGTTTTGATTGGGAATGATGCTGAGCTGGGCACATGACGTCATAGCATTTGCCAATATGTAAACAGCGCAAGGATCAGCTGGTGTCCGCCTAAAAAAATAAGGTAAAATCTCTTCCTAAGCTTGTTAGCTTTGAAAAAAAAGTGATTATATATTTTGTATGTGTTGGTGGATAGGTCGATCATATGAGGGCAGTCCATGCAACATGAGAGCAAATTTGATGATATGTATCAACGCTGCTTTCCGAAAATGTCAGGGGACTGTACTAACTGCAATCCTGGCACTCTGCCTGGAGGCAGCAGCTCACAGAATGCCATCCATTCCCGTGTGTCTTATGCATACCACTGGGGACTCACATTTGAGGTTGTGGGAGAACCCCTGGGTTTGAGTTTTGTTCTTTTAACTTGTTAGCAGGATAGTGTTGGACGAGTCAGTTAGCCTTTCTGGGTATCCGTTTCTGTGTTTCCAAAATGCTGTGTCAAATAATTTGGAGTATGCGTGAGCACTTTGCAAGCTCTAAAAGCATTACCCAGATGCTGAACGCTTTACTCCCTTTCAAGGTGTAGATAAAGGGACGGAGGGAAAAGAGACTGTCAAGTTGAATCCCATGCCCTTGTGTACACATCATTTAAAAATGGATAACCTGTTGTGTTAAAATCATTAAAAGGATTGAATATTATAATTATACCTCTGACTTGCTGTGAACTCATTTATTGCAGCATTTAATCTTGTGTGGGGCGACAGAAGGGATTTAAAATATGTATCTTCGGTGGATTTTTCAAAGCTGATACAGTTGTTCCCGCAATGTTTTGTGAGAAAAAGAGCATCTGAAGGAAAAACGGATGTCGAGCGCTCTGTGCTTTCAAAGGCAAGAGTGTTTCTTGCTAGGTCAGTGGGATCAGGTAACTGCGAAATAAACAGTGCTTCGCTTCGTTAGCACAGATTTAGTCTTGTCTCCGCAGAAACCTGGAGTCTTCAAATACACGGCCTCCTCTCTGAAATTTACTTACATACATGTCAAACATTATTTGTAAGGGGATCGAGAGAACGCTCTCCAGCTAAAATTCTAGAGACCACAACATCTCTATCCTGATGCTGTTTCTTTCCCCACATTCTACGTTTTATGGTGAAGACTTAAGGAGAGATGGCCCCGGACCGCACAGAGCAAAAATTTTAAGACCCAAGACTTGAACCCTCTGCCTGTGGAGGCAAGGCTTTGGCTGAGTTGTAAATTCAAGGTCTTAGACATTAAGAAGAAAATGTGTGTGGCACTAATGTGATTCGTGGGGGTGCAGGGCAGAAAGTGCACGACTCCTTGGGCCTTGGCCCTGGAGGCTCTGCTCGCGGCGAGGCTGCTGTGATCACAGAGCTGGGGGGCTCGTCCGGAGGGCACCGGGGACCACACTCTTCAACTGTCACCAGGTCCCTTTGCTTTCCTTTGCAGGACGTTTTAGCCTCCTGGGGAGTAAACCTTGAACTGAGTCCGGTTTCTAGTTTTTATCCTCCTTGATCCGGGACCCAGACGCTGGTCTGCTCTCCTGCAGGTACTTGAAGTTCATTCTTTAAAGGGGGCGTGGAAAGAATTCCTGGAAATATGTCCCTTCCCTTCCGCCGTCTCCTGCTTGCAGCAGATGTGTGTCGGAGGCAAGTCTATTTCTGCTTTTGCTCTGATATACATTTTCCAGTTCAGATGGATCGCTGAAGCCACACATAGTTTTTCAAGGGCGTATTTCTTTTAACAGCAGAAGTAATTCATTTTCGTAAAACATGAGCAGGGAACCTGAGGGCTGAGGAAAAAAATTCTAGCTGGATGCTTTCCTTCATTTAGGCTGGGGATTTCTAGAAATATGGACCTATGGCTGACCTTCTCATTTTAAATGGCGTCACTGTTACTTACTTACTCAAATATGCAGACGGTGGTGTGGATGGCAGGGTAATATTTTTATTGGCGTGAAAACGGAAAGCTCTGAGATATATTTAGCTCTATTTTACTGCTTATTATTTCTACATGGCCTGTGTCCCCTCTTAACCATAAAGAAGCAATCAAGTGGGAAAAAAAAACAAAAGGCTTCTCTCTCCGTAGTTTTAAGGACAGTCAATTCAACTCTAACCTTTATTCACGATCCAACAGGTATTAGTGCACGAGGTTGAGAAAGACTGAAGGGAAAATGTGAAAAGCACAGAAACCGTGGTCTCAGGTTAAAAAGCTTCAGTGACTTCCCTTTGTACAAATAATGAAATTGGACTCTCTCAACGTGACCCAAGCCGCTCGCCATCTGGACTCTGCCTTTTTTGTCTCCAGCAACGGCTGTTCTCACTCTTGTCCTTGCTCTCCACACGCTAGACCCACTGGCCCCCTTCCCTTTGCACGAACGCGCCAGGCCCTTACGCAGCTGGGTTTGCTCACATGCTGATCTCAGTGTGCAAATTCCTCCACTCTTTCTGCAGGCGGCTTCCTGTCTTTTCGAGGTCGGTGTTAACGCAACGCGGGGATTTCCCAGCTAGCATCTGAATGCACTCCTACCCTTGTCTTCACTGTTGCGTTTTGAGTTTTCTCCACTGTCCTTACAGCTCTGTCGATCTCTGTGTTAGTGTTGTGGTCCGTCAACTCTGTTGTGTTCCTTCTCTCTGAGAGGTTGTACCCTGTAGTGGTTCAGAGCACAGGGTAGGTTCAAATTCTCGCATGACTGCCTACCAGTCCTACGATTTAATTCTTCTGGCCTCGGTCTCTTCATCCATAAAGTGGGGCTAATAAACCGCCCCCCAATCTTTTTTAACAGCCCATAGTAATCTTGCTATTTTTTTAAGCATTGCAATGAAGACATTAAATTATACATTCATGTGGCGTGTGTGGTCATGGAATTATGAAACAATGCTTCTAGAGTGATGTGCCGACAAAGTTGAAATTTTTCTCATTGAGTAAGATGCAGATTTCCGGTTAGGTAACTGGTTTGAAAATGGTTTGAAATGAGCAAAGGGTCCGTAAAGAAGTTATTTCACAAAAATCAAAAAAGGCAATTACTTTTTCACACGGATAAGTTAATGTCCAAACCTGTGGACCCAGAGTACAGAAAATACTTTTCAATGACAGAACTGGGTTTTTGTAAGCAACAGCAACTTTACATAAACACTTCCTGATACGTGTTTTGAAGTAACATTGCGTGAAGGCGAGCAGTTTCGTGTTAAAGAGTTACAGAATGGGGGCGCCTGGGTGGCACAGTCGGTTAAGCATCCGATTTCAGCCAGGTCACGATCTCGCGGTCCGTGAGTTCGAGCCCCGCGTCAGGCTCTGGGCCGATGGCTCGGAGCCTGGAGCCTGTTTCCGATTCTGTGTCTCCCTCTGTCTCTGCCCCTCCCCCACTCACACTCTGTCTCTCAAAAATGAATAAATGTTAAAAAAAAAATCTCGGGGCGTCTGGGTGGTGCAGTCGGTGAAGCGTCCGACTTCAGCCAGGTCACAATCTCGCGGTCCGTGAGTTCAAGCCCCGCGTCGGGCTCTGGGCTGATGGCTCAGAGCCTGGAGCCTGTTTCCATTCTGTGTCTCCCTCTCTCTCTGCCCCTCCCCCGTTCATGCTCGGTCTCTCTCTGTCCCAAAAATAAATAAACGTTGAAAAAAAAAGTTAAAAAAAAAAGTGAAATAAGATGTAAAATAAAAGTGAAATGAAAGTAAATTGAAAAAGAAAATGGTTGGGGCGCCTGGGTGGCGCAGTCAGTTGGGCGTCCGACTTCAGCCGGGTCACGATCTCGCGGTCCGGGAGTTCGAGCCCCGCGTGGGGCTCTGGGCTGAGAGCTCAGAGCCTGGACTGCTTCAGGTTCTGTGTCTCCCTCTCTCTCTGCCCCTCCCCCACTCACACTCTGTCTCTCAAAAATGAATAAATGTTAAAAAAAAATCTCTGGGCGCCTGTGTGGCGCAGTCGGTTAAGCGTCCGACTTCAGCCAGGTCACGATCTCGCGGTCCGTGAGTTCGAGCCCCGCGTCAGGCCCTGGGCTGATGTCTCGGAGCCTGGAGCCTGTTTCCGATTCTGTGTCTCCCTCTCTCTCTGCCCCTCCCCCGTTCATGCTCTGTCTCTCTCTGTCCCCAAAAAAATAAAAAAAAACGTTGAGAAAAAAAAAATTTTTTTTTAATTTAAAAAAAAGAGTTACAGAATGGATGTGGTGTTCGCTACTCATTTCACATTACAATTTGCACTCACCTGCCTCCCCCGGTTTATTAAGAACTCAGACAAGCACATGATTTGGATATTAATTTCTCAAAATTTAAACCAAGTGAATTTCTTTTGACTAACTCTTTTCCAAATCCTGGAAGCACATAAAAATCCTAACGCAAAGTATTCTGCAAAGAGGTGGAGATTACTGAGTTAATATACACAAATTATGCACAGTAATATTTCGTGTGCAAAAAGACCTCAACAAGTCGAGCTGTTATTATCACGTGATTGGCTACATGACTCTCCAGTGTCATGAACAAGGTGTGGCACATCTTGGCTCCTCACTGAAATCTGTAAAATGAATGAACAAACGAATGAATGAATACATGAGTCACAAACAAGGGATCAATCCATAGAACTCAGGCTTGATGATCCATGCTCCTGGGTGCTAGGTACTTTCTACCATGTTTTTTTTGTGAGTTGGGGTAAATGAATTAACCTTCTTTCACATCAGTTTCCCAACTAACAAACAGTATGTTCAAACTAGATGACTCCAAATCCCTTCCAACCTAAATCTTTTATGATTTGGACACCTAAGTGGCTCAGTCGGTTAAGCATCCGACTTCAGCTTGGGTCATGATAATTACGGTTCGTGAGTTCAAGCCCCGCGTCAGGCTCTGTGCTGACAGTTCAGAGCCTGGAACCTGCTTCGGATTCTGTGTCTCCCTCTCTCTCTGCCCCTCCCCTGCTCATGCTCTGTCTCTGTCTCTGTCTCTTTCTCAAAAGTAAACATTAGAAAATTTGAATATGTTATGATTCTACATTAGTCACGTGAGCCATGAATTGAACGTTTTGCTTTCCTCAGAATTTAAGAATTCTCTAAAAAGATAAAGCATCCCTCCAGCCCCAATCTTCCTGGATCTCTAAAGGATTTCTGATTATCTGGAATCTACCCTAGGCACAGACAGAACTCCACCTGATTCAGTCCACTTGAAGAGTAGTCTTCTGGAATTTTCTAAGGATTGTATAAGACCACAGCACACAAAAAATGAAAGAAATTAATATTTTTCAAGTGACTATTACATTACAGTTCCCATCGCGGGTCCCTTGCATATAGTTTATAATTTAATGCAACAACCCTACAGTGTAAGTACATTTATGCCCATTTTACAGATGATGAAACAGACATGGATTAAGCAATTTGCTGGTGCTGGAACGTGAATCAAACCCCCTTTGGAATCTGTGTTTTGTCCTGTTATTTTTTTTTTAATGTTTATTTATTTTGGAGAGAGAGAGAGACACACATACACACAGAATCCCAAGAAGACTCCAGGCTCTGAGCTGTCAGCACAGAGCCTGACATGAGGCCCGAACCCACAAACCGCGAGGTCGTGACCTGAGCCAAAGGTGGTCGCTCAACCGACTGAGCCACCCAGGCGCCCCCCTGTTATTGTATTTTAAAATTGAAGTGTAACTGACATACAGCATTCTATTAGTTTCAGGTGTGCAACATCATGATTGCATATATGTGTATGTTGCAAAATGAGCACCACAATAACTCTGGGTTATTGTTGTACTTACGAAATTCTTTTCCTTGTGATAAGAACTTTTAGGTCTACCCTTTAGAAACTTTTAAATATACAAGACTCTATTATTGACCATAGTCACCATACTGTATATTACATTATTATTATTTTAGATTCCACATGTAAGTGAGGTTATATAGTATGTGTCTTTCTCTGTCTGACTTATTTCACTGTGCACAATACCTTCAAAGTCTTTCCATGTAACTAGTGGCAAGATTTTCTTTTTTCTATGGAAGAAAAATATGTGAGTGTGTGTATACGGCACATTTTCTTCATTCATCCATCCGTCCACTGATGGCTACTTAGATGGTTTCCATGTCTTGGCTATTGCACATCTGCGATGAACTTGGGGGTGCAGATACCTCCTCAACATAGTGATTTTGTGTCCTTTGAATGCATTTCCAGAAGTGGAATTGATGGATGATATGGTTGTTCTATTTGCAATTTTCTTGAGGAAGCTCCATACTGTTTTCCACAGTGGCTGCACCAATTTACATTTCCACCAGCAGTGCACGAGGATTCACTTCTGTCCACATCCTTGCTGACCCCAGTTTTCTTCCTTTTTGATAATAGATAGCCATCCCCACAGGTGTAAAGTCATATCTCATTGTGGTTTTGATCTCTATTTCCCTGATGATGAGTGAGGTTGAGCATGTTTTCATGCATCTGTTGGCCATCTGGATGCCTCCTTTGGAAACATATCTATTCATAGCCTCTGCCCATAATGTAATTGGATTGTTTGTGTTTTGCTCTTGAGTTGGATGAGTTCTTTATATATTTTGGATATTATTCCTCTATGAGATGTGTCAGGTGGAAAAATCTTCTCCCACTCTGTAGGTTGCCTTTTCATTTCTTTTTTACTGGTGTCCTTTCCTTAGCAAAAATTGGAAGTTTGATGTCATTTCATTGGTTTACTTTTGCTTTTGTTGCCTTTGCTTTTGGTGTTAAATCCAAAAAAATCATCGCCAAGACAGATGTCCTGGAGCTCCCTGTCTATGTTTTCTTCCAGGAGTTCTATGGTTTCAGGTCTTAAATTCCAGTCTTTGATTCATTTTGAGCTGATTTTTGTGTGTCCTGTAAGCTAGTGACCGAGTTTCATTCATTCTTTGGCACGTGGCTGTCCAGCCTCCCCAGCGCGATTTACCAAAGAAGCTGTCCTTTTTGCCTTGTGCATTTTTGATTTCTTTGTCATAAATTAATTGACCACGTATGTACGGGTTTATTTCTGGACTCTCTATTCTGTTCCACTGATCTCTGTGTCTGATTTGTGCCAATACCTACTGTTTTCATGACCACAGCTTTGTAGAACTTTTCGAAATGAGGAAGTGTGATGCCACCAGCTTTGGTCTTTTTTCTCAAGATTGCTTTGGCTGTTCGTGGTCTTTTGTGGTTCCATTCAAATATTAGGCTGTTTGTTCTATTCCTGCAAAAAAAAATGCCATTGGGATTTTGATAGCATTGGCATTAAATCTATAGATCGCTTTGGGGCGGTGTGGTAGAAATATTAATTCTTCTAATTACCTAACCCTGAATATCTTTCTATTTATTTGTGTCATCTTTCATTTCTTTCATCACCGTTGTATTGTTTTTGATACACAGGTCTTTCACCTCCTCGTTTAAATGGAATCTGTTTTAGAATGAACACCTGAACAAGAAATGATAGCAATGAAGGAGTGGGCTAAATAATGTGTTTCCTTAAAGAGAACAGTTTATGTAAGTGTGTTTTCAAAGAGAAGCAGAGCATCCCTTTGCATGGAGTTCAGTAATTCTCTGTTCAGGTCTTCACCTTAGCTTCAACCACACTCCTCCCTTTCAGAAGATTTTTGAGACTCTTACCAGATTTTCTATATCTAGGAGTTCCAGCTGTAAAGCCCCAGAGAATGTAATTTGAGCAAACACTAAGATATTCTTACATACACTATAATTTGAGATCCATTAATCTAGTCTTTTAGGTTCTTCCATTATTTTTTCCTACATTCCCCATCGTCCAGTCTGGCTTTACTTCCCAATTTACTCAGCTCTGTGTTTGTCCTTTGTCCTTTTGTTTTGTCTTCTCAAAAAATGTTGGATCCAAATGTTGTCTCGTTTTTACACCTGAGCTCATGGATGTTGTTAGAAGAATTGCCAGGTGGGCAGATGGAACCCTCCCATGAACTGTGCTCATCAACCCAGATGGATTCTCAGGAATCATTGAACTCATCCCTCATCTTTTCTGTTCCGTTGTCCACACATTTTTCATACAAATACATTTTCATCCTCTTAAAGCCTCCTCCTTTCTGCCTCCCTCTTCTTTTCTGAACACGCTGTGCTCACTTGTGACCTTGGATCTTGGCCCACAACTCTCGCTCCATCTGAAGGTCCAGCCCTCTTCCTCCTTTCCTGGCCTGTAGCTACTTACACGAGACGTTCCCTTTAAATGTTCCCTCTGCAGGGAATCGTTCTGGAGCTCCTCAGGCGGACCCAACTGCCCTGTCCTTTGAGACACTGTGAAGATTTCTATTATAGCACCACATGTATCGCCCAATGTGGGACCTTTAGAAAGTGAAAAGGTGCTAGCAAAAATGACATTATCTAGCATGTATAAATTAGGACTGTCCTGAGAACATTGGAATGTGTGGTCTCTCTGTGTATAATTCATATATATGTTTACCTGACTGTCTTCTCCCATTCGTGTCTTCATCAACAGTGCCGTTTTTACCTTTTTACCCCCAACTCCAAGCATCGTCCCCGGCCCCTCATCTCTGGTTGGCTGAGTGAAGGTTGGGTCTGTAAAAAGCTCCAAAGAACAAAAGGCATCAGGGCCCGGGCACCCCTTGAGGCTGGCAGGGAGGTTTTCTCAGTTTCTGTTCCTCTGTCTTCCTGCTCCTCACTTCTTCCCTGGAACATTATTCATTCTGTTATTCTTCATCTTCTGCTTTTGTTCTTTGCTCTTAAGCTGGAGACCAGGAGTTGGAAAAGATACGACCAGCGATAGCTCTTAAATGTCAAATAAAAACATTCCTCTCCTGAGGGCTTTCATAACATCGAATATTTTTGTTACTTTTGTTCTCCTTCAGCAAATATTTTAGAAGAAGATCAAAGATATTTTCCCCATAATTGCTGTACCTAAACATACTTTTTTTTTTTCTGTGCTCGCTTTGAAGGAAAACTGGCCAAAAATATGCTGTTAATCTTGGTCTCCTAATGCAAGCTCAGTGAATAGTTATAAAATAACTTGAGGTGTTGACCATGTTCTTCTCTCTTCTCATGTCACTGTACTCTCAGCCATCCACCAGTGTAGTATGTGATGAGTCCTGAGGATAGGATGCTGTGGTACATGCCAGGGATTCAGAGATGAGTGAGACATAGACTCTGTCCACAATGACGCAAGTAGTTGCCTCTGAGGGTTTAAACCACTCACTTCAACTGCTTCCTTCATCTCACCCTTCCCCCCCGCACGTTAGAACATATCCATCAGCTGGAACATTTGCCAAACATTTCTTTGGGAACTGACATAAAACTCATGGCAATAACTAATAAGGTCAGCATTAGTTTAGATAGAGGTTGAGGTGCTCTGACCAAAAGGCTACAAAAGATAATGGTTGACTGGCGATGGGTGGGGGTCTACGAGGGGGGAGCAGGGAAGGATTCCAAAGGTGCACCTGGAACCTTGGAGGGATGATGGATTTCTTCATGAGTGTCACTGTGGCGATGGCTTCACAGGTGAATATATAGATTAAAACATACCAAATTGCATAGTCTAAGTATGTGCGGATTATTGTATGTCAAATATACGTCAATAAATCTGTTAAAAATATTGTAGCTCAGATAAGATGGGGGTTTATTTCCCTCATATACATGTTTGCTCTACGTAGTCTGTCATAGACACACAGAGACCTGAGGTCACCCAGGAACCCAGATTCCCTCCATCTTTTTGTTTCTTCATCTTCCTGGAATGTTGTCCTCACCTGCATAGTCTGTGTTGGTTTTCTGCTGTGCCTTCTGACCTCCTTCATGAGGAGAAAAAGGCACACATCAGGGGAAGTGCGTGGTCTTCAATCAGAGATAATGTGGAAGATGCACGTATCCCTTCTACTCATCTTTCTTCCCCCGAATTTAATCATAAAGCCACAGACACCTGTCTGTGAGGGAAATTAGGAAATATGGATCCTAACCAGATGACTTTGTGCCCAAGGAGAACTCTACTAGAAAGGAGGAGAGTGAGAAGGAGGTTTGACGAAGCAACTAGCCCTGTGCGCAGTGACCTTATTTATTGAGCGTGTACTCTGTATGAGGCCCTGTGTTCACTGCCCTAATATATTAGCTAATTTGTTCTTCTCAGTTCTTCTGCGAGAAAGATGGGACCATTCGACCTACGTAAAAGGCGGAGTTCATCTGATTCTGCTTGCATTTGCTCCATATATTTTTAAAAATTTTGGGGGCACTTGGGTGGCTCAGTCGGTTAAGCTTCCGACTCTTGTTTTCAGCTCAGGTTGTGATCTCACAGTCGTGATATCGAGCCCCACGTCGGGCTGTGCACTGACAGCATGGAGCCCGGTGGTATTCTCTCTCTCCAGCTCTATACCCACCCCCCTCAAAATAAATAAAAAAAATTTTTTTAAGTTTTATTAAAAGTGTTTAAAGAAAATAGTTTACTCATGTCTCCTACTTCCCACACCTCCTCTTGCAACAATCAATCTGTTCCCTGTATCTATGAATTTGGTTTGGTGTATTTTTTTTTTAGATTCTGCATATAAGATCATACAGTATTTGTCTTGTTCAATCTGACTTATTTCACTTAGCATAATGCCCTCAAGGTCCATCCATGTTGTCACAAATGGAGAGATTTTATTATTTTGTATATATGCCACAATGTCTTTATCCATTCACTCATTGATGGACACCTAGGTCGTTTCCATGTCTTGGTTATTGTAAATAATGCTGCAGTGAACATGGGGGTGCATGCATACTTTCAAATTATCATTTTTGTTTTCTTTGGATAAAATCACAGAAGTAGAATTGCTTGATCATACAGTAGCTCTAGTTTTAAGTTTTTGAAGAAACTCCATAATGCTTTCCATAGTGGCCGCACCGATACACATTACCACTAATGGTCCATAAATGTTCCCTTTTATCCACATCTTCAACACTACTTGGTTTTCTTGTCTTTTTGATAACAGTCATTCTAACAGGTGAGGTGATATCTCCGTGGTTTTGATTAGTACTTTCCTGATGATTAATGATGTTGAACATCTTTTCTTATACCTGCTGGTCATCACTATGTCCTTATTGGAAATATGGCTATTCAGACCTTCTGCCCATTTTTTAGCCAGTTTTTTTTTGTTTGTTTTCACCTCTTTGCTATTGAGTTACATGCATTCTTTACATATTTTGGATTTTAGCCATTTATCAGCTATATAATTTGCAGTTATTTTCTCCCATTCAGTAGGTGGCCTTTTCATATTTTTTTTGGTAGTTTCCTTTGCTGAGCAGAAGCTGAAAGTTTGATGTAGTCCCACTTGTTTATTTTTGCTTTTGTTGCTTTGGATTGAGAAAGTATCACCAAGACGTATGTTACGGGCCTTACCGCCTATGTTTTCTTCTAGGAGTTTTATGGTTTCAGGTCTTACATTTGAATCAATTCATTTTAAGTTGACTTTTGCATATGGTGTAAGACAGTGGTCCAGTTTCATTCTTCTGCACATGGCTGTCCAGTTTTCCCAACCTCACTGTATATTCTTGGCTTCTTTGTCGTAAATATTGACCGTATACGTGTGGGTTTATTTCTGGGCTCTCTCCTCTGTTCTGTTGGTCTATTTATCTGTTTAATGCCAATACCATACTGCTTTAAGTATTGTAGTTTTGTAGCATTGTTTGAAATGAGTGTGATGCAACCAGCTTTGTTTCTCTTCCGTAAGTTTGCTTTGGCTATTTGGTTAATTTTCACTTTAATTGGGATTTTATAGAGGAAAATTCTTACCTGTTAGATCAGTGGTTGGTGATTTTTTTTTCTATAAAGGATAAATAGTAAATCTTTTACCTTCGCAGCATGTAAGGTCTCTGTCACAAATACTCAAATCTACCATTATAGTGTAAAAGGGTCCATAGACAATATGTAAGTGAATGAGGATAGCTGTGTTTCAGTAAAAAATTATTTTAAAAACAAGGTCTGGGCCAAATTTGGCTCCCAAGAAGTAGTTCCCAATGCCTAGATAAATAGGAATTTTGGTGCAGTGCAGGATATGCTAGGGCACACTGATATTTTGGCCACACCTTGTGCACAATGAGAATTATTTGTTTTCAAAAAAATTTTTAACGTTTTTATTTATTTTTGAGACAGAGAGAGACAGAGCATGAGCAGGGGAGGGGCAGAGAGAGAGGGAGACACAGAATCCGAAGCAGGCTCCAGGCTCTGAGCTGTCAGCATAGAACCCAATGTGGAGCTTGAACTCATGGAGTATGAGATCATAACCTGAGCTGAAGGCAGACACTCAAC
Organism: Prionailurus bengalensis; assembly: GCF_016509475.1. Lineage (NCBI taxonomy): Eukaryota > Metazoa > Chordata > Mammalia > Carnivora > Felidae > Prionailurus > Prionailurus bengalensis. Next base: position 2,454,498 of record NC_057346.1, read on the forward strand.
CAACTGAGCCACCCAGGTGCCCCGAGAATGACTTTTATCTACATGTGTTGCCACCTTGATTTACTGCTGACCCAGGGACACAGAGCTATAACCTGCATCACAGCCATTGCCCTGAGCCAAAGACCTTAACTCTCAAATTTTATTATTTATTTATTTATTTATTTAATGTTTATTTCTTTTTGAGAGAGAGACAAAGGCAGAGCACAAGCAGGGAAGGGGCAGAGAGAGAGAGAGGGAGACACAGAATCTGAAGCAGGTCCCAGGTTCTGAGCTGTCAGCACAGAGCCTGACATGAGACTTGAACTCACGAACTGTGAGATCATGACCTGGGCAGAAGTCGGACCCTTACCCAACTGAGCCACCCAAGTGTGCCAACTCTCACATTGTAAACTCAATTTCTAGCTTGGAAACATTCCCAAGCAAAACCTATTAAGTCTTTTTCTCTACATATCAAGAAATGATTGTGAAAAACTGAACCTCCCAAGAGGTTGAGATCATGTGACTTACTTTTCTATTTTCATCCGACACCATCCCTTCCAGCACATTCTAGGCTCTATGCCTTGTTTCTTCATTAGGTCTTCAACAGTCTGTGTCTTCTGATACTTCCCCCAGCCCATCACTATTCCCATTGCTTCAAATTTGAAGACTCTTTCTCTCCTCTCTGCTTGGTCATCCCCATCCATCTTTTAAGGCCATGGGGCAAATGGTACCTCTGTTCTGAAGCTTCTCTGACTGACCCTCCTCCCACCTGCAACAACATATTATTCTTGTCTTATCTTTACTCCTAAAGAATGTCTTACGCCATCATGGAGTTATCTGTGCGCGTGTCTGTCCTCTGGTGAAGAACAAATACCCTGACGAGCAGAACTGTGGGTGTTCATTTTCCTGTGTTGTGCATCCGGGATGGTGTAGGGGGGGTCACAGCAAACACAAAGGGCGTGCTGCTGAACAGGTGAACGAATGATCTGTTCTAGTGGCATGGGTGCAAAAACGTCATTAACCTTATGAATTCTAGATGAACTGCTATGCTTTATTAAGATATGTTAAAATGACTCAAGGATTAATAAAAGAGATGATGAACTGGACACTTCCCCTTTTGGTTCACAAACGAAAATGGTAAGTGGTAAATTTAGAAATTTTTTTCATATTCTAATTCTAATTCTTTTGCCTGGCCATTTAAAAACCACCAATGGTTGCTCATTCTCCCTCAAAATGAGAGACAAAATGTTTCGCACATTGGCTGCGCATTATTGTTATCTGGGAAACTCTAAAAAGATGTTCGCGCTTGGGGGGCGCCTGGGTGGGTCAGGTGGTTAAGCGTCCCACTCTTGGTTTCGGTTCAGGTCATGATCTCACAGTTTGTAGGATCGAGCCCTGTGTCAGGCTCTGCATTGACAGTGTGGAGCCTGATTGGGATTCTCCCTCTCTCTCTCTCTCTCTCTCTCTGCCCCTCCCCCACTTATGATGTCTCTCTGAAAATAAATAAACTTAAAAGAAAAAAAAAAGATGCTCATGCTTGGACTCCAACCCAGACCAATGAAATCAAGATCTCTGTGACGGAGAGACAAGAATCGGAATGCTTTGACTCTCATTGGTGATCACAGAATATGCAGTCCACACTATGACCCACAGTGAGAGTTCTCTCCCTTAGTTATTTTGCACAGTAAAAGGTTTCATGTTAACTCAAATGCAGTGGGAAGTAGCATGACCTACCTTACATATTATAGGGATCAGTGCAGATGGTAGACAGGGAAGAGTGGAAGATAAGTGGACCAGTTAGGGGGCCATCGATATAGGAAGTTATCGTAACACTCCTTGATTCTAGACGGGAAAAAAAATGTTTCCTGCCTAATTTTTAGTTACTCACGTATTTCGTCGGATGACAATAACACATTTTGAGAGCATTCTAGTAAATTGCTGTTATATTGTGCACATATGTCACATTTGCCATGCCATAGATCCCCTTTTAATTATTGAAGGAGTTCATGCACGCTAAGCATCAGAAGCGTTATATAATTATGTCTGACGTGCACACACCTCACACGTGTAATCTGAGAGAGCCACTGCCTTATAAACTTTTATGGTGCATTTTAAGGCATGTAAAATTTAATATGATTTTGAATAATCACTTTCACTTAAATTTCAGCAGTTAACACGCACACAAATTAAAGTTTATTAAGAAGGTAAATGCCTAATGAGCAGAAGGGCAAAAAACAATGCTGCTGAACTAAGAAAGAAGAATTTTTATTACACATTTCATTATGTTCGGTGCACTGTGTGATTTCTGCACAGCGATGCTTACGACTGGTTCTCCCAATTCTTAAAAGCCTGCCAAGATGTGTCATGGAGCTGCGTCTTGTGTTTCTCTCCCGATCTAAATGATCCTAATTGGAACATTCCTCTAATTGGAACGTCAACATGGGCCATATGGATGTCCCACCCATTGTTCACCAACCAGATGTCTCCTGAGCACCTACTATCATTAACAAAATTAGCCCAGTCTCTTCCATAATAGACAATAGAATCTGAAAGATCCACTGTCTGGTAAATTCATGCATTCATTAAATATTCATTGAACTTCTGCAATATTCAAGGTATGTCTCTAAGAGTTTGGAAACTTAAAATGGAATCTAGCATGAACACACATACAGAAAACCAGTTCTGAAGTCACGTGTGATAGGGAGTTGGAGCAAGTATCTGAATCAGCAGCCCCTAGTCAAAATTGTTATCTATCAGAAGGCATGAACATATCAAGTGCTTTGAGAGTATAGAGGAGAGGGCGATTATATCAGCTGGAGGTGTGTGTGGGGTAGGGCTGGCGTTGGGAAGCACTTTGAGAAGGTGAAGTGATCAGTTGTGGACCCGGAAGGATGAGCAGGATTGTGTATCCGGAAATAAGAGGGGTACCTTCCTTCTAACGCTGCCATGAGCAAAGGCAGGACGCAGCAAAGCCCAAAATTAAAGTAGAATTGTGTATGACTCTCACAAACATTGTGTGACTCAAAAAGCAGTCCTATTTCCTCAAAGGCTCAGTGCTTTCACTTGAGAAATACATCTACTAGGAGTGACAGTTTTCTTGGAAGGTTTGGCACTGTAGGAAAAGGGACTCTGATATCAAAACAGCCATTCCCCCCCCCACAAGATATGTTTAAAATTAACAAAAGCCAGCTCGTTTGCCCGTAAATTATTACTTGACAAGTACAGACTTGCTTCATGTTAGTTTTTAACCAGACCTCATAATTTTGACACAGGGAGGGTTATTTTCTTGTGTGTGTGTGTGTGTGTGTGTGTGTATGTGTGTGTGTGTGTGGGGGGGGTTCTTGTCCTTTTTTATATCTGAGTACTCTTCAATATTGCATTTATCCCAAGGTAGTCTTCTGTTTGTCCCTGTGCTGTGTGGCCAGCCCGGGCAGCGTCAGTGAAGCAGAGGAGTGCGGAGTTGATGGGAGGACCACGTGGAACCTCACGGAAACAGATGATCATAAGGCCACCCTTCCGCAGTGTGTTCTGTGGGAGGCGCTCTCCAGAGGACCTGTCACCCACGCGCACAGTTACTGCGCCCTAGCCAGGTGAGGTAAATACTGTCCTCTGTCTCTTCTGCAAAGAAGAATATCGAAACTCAGGCCACTCTAATGTCTTTCTGAAGGCCACATAGTTAGGGTATGACTAAGCTGCTGCTCAAACCCAGGTCCACCAAAAGCAAATACTCATCTCCACAACACCCTGCTGTTTTTCCTCAGAGTTCAGACCCTGTGCAAGGCTCCACTCATTTGCCTCAATCCGTCTTCAGGCTTCAGTAGGAACGGTGCCCAGCTTCCCTAATGGGCACAAGACTTTTTAAACAGCCATTGTCGTTCTGTCTGAATTTAGTTCTCTCTCAAGAACCAGGCCTACGCAGGCAGTCTTGAGGGCCAAGGAGGCATTGGGAAGAAGCCAAAACTCATCCAACAAAGGAGGCCATGAGTAAATCAACATACTGATGGCCTGGGTGTGTGTGCCGTGCAGTATTTCAGCAGAATTCCACAGGAGCAACCGAATGGAACTCCGGAACAGAGCAGTCCCTGCAAGGCGAGATCTGAGGGCTGAGGGGAGGGTGCAGGGTGCATCCCTGGAAGCGTGACAGCAGTGGAATGCTGGACAAACGGTGGTTGCCAGAAGTCATCGATCCTTGTGGAAAGAGCTTTTACACTTCCGGCACTCCCTTTCTCTGGGCCCGAAACAGCAGTCTTCCAAGTGGCAAGACTGGTTCGTAAGAGAACATTAATAAGGAGACATGAGAGGACAAGACACGAAGTCATCATGGCCACAGAGAAAGGAGAGCTGGGGTTGGAGTTGGAACAAGGTCTGGAAGGGCAGGATCACAGCGGACTGTGCTGAGGTCATGGCCAGCGTCCTCTCCATCCAAATGCCCAGCCTTACTGAGTCATGGCGTCTTGGCCCGGTGCACACAGGACAGGCATCTGGTGAGCATTTCTGCTGTGCCGTTTCTTCAGCTTCTGCTTGCCTGGTTATCATGCAGTGTGATCACTCTTTATGTCAAGAACCAATGTAAACCAGTCCAGTCAGGGCCTCACCACTCATGATCAATTTCTAAAGAAGCTTAAAAGGCTTTAGAGACAACACAATTAAGGGAAGAACATTTGCTGTTAAAAAAAAAAAAAGAGTGAAATTTGTCATTAGGAAAATATTTTAGACACTGAGGTCAGTTTGGCAGAAGAATAATCACCAAGACATCAGCATTTCCACGTCAAAGAGACTCCAGTTCATGAAGGAAGGACTGGCCCAATTCTGCACTGCCATTTTAGTTAATGGAGCTCACAACTGTCTATGACTGTAGGGAGGTCAATTCTAAACTCGTGTGACACTAAAAAAAATTAATAAAGAACGATAAAAATGTTTTTCAGGGGTACCTGGGTGGCTCAGTCGGTTGGGTGTCTGACTTCAGCTCCGGTCATGATCTCACAGTCTGTGAGTTCAAGCCCTGCGTCAGGCTCTGTGCTGATGCCTCAGAGCCTGGAGCCTGCTTCGGATTCTGTGTCTCCCTCTCTCTCTGCCCCTCCCCCGCTCATGCTCTGTCTCTCTCTCTCTCTCTCTCTGTCAAAAATAAATAAATATTTTTAAAAATTTAATGTTTTTCAAATTCCTAGAAAATAATATTCTACACCCCAAAATTGTTTTTAGTAAAATATTAGTGAACATACAACACTAACATATTCGTATGCAATAACTAAATGAAGGAAATATTTTATGTGTGTATGCAATACCAGCATTTTCGTATGCAATACCTAAATAAAAGAAGTGTTTTACGTGTGTGAGATTGTAAGTGGGCTACCACAAAAGGCTATTCCTGTCTTTTATTTTTAGAATGAGAGCAATTTTTTTAATAGTTTATTTGTGCATTGAGAGAGAGCATGAGCAGGGGAGGGACAGACAGAGAGACAGAGATAGAATCTGAAGCAGGTTCCAGTCTCTGAGCCGTCAGCACAGAGCCCTATGTGGGGCTCGAACCCACAAGCCATGAGATCATGACCTGAGCTGAAGTCAGACGCTCAACCGACTGAGCCACCCAGGTGCCCCAGAACAAGAGCAATTTAAAAAAAAATTTTTTTAATGTTTATTTATTTTTGAGACAGAGAGAGACAGAGCATGAATGGGGGAGGGTCAGAGAGAGGGAGACACAGAATCTGAAACAGGCTTCAGGCTCTGAGCTGTCAGTACAGAGCCCGACGCGGGACTCAAACTCACGGACCGCGAGATCATGACCTGAGCCGAAGTCAGCCGCTTAACTGACTGAGCCATCCAGGCGCCCCAAGAGCAATTTTTTAAAAATAGAGTCTATTTATGGATTGAGAAAAAGCATGAGCAAGGGAGGGGCAGAGAGAGAGAGAGAGAGAGAGAGAGAGAGACAATCCCAAGCAGGCTCCGTGCTGTCAGCGTGGAGCCTGCCACAAGGCTTGATCCCGCGACCATGAGATCAAGACCTGACTGGAAATGAAGAGCCAGATGGTTAATGGAAGGAGCCACCCAGGTGCCCAAGGCTCTCCTTTCTAAGAAGATACAAGGAGAATGATTTAAATTTGAAGTTCATTTAACTGGACAAACTTGGAGGCAATGACTTGCACTACGCTTAACACATGCTGATTATGTTTCTATGACTGCAGTTTTTGCCATACTACATTTCATGTAAAATAATTATTTCTTGATAGCATCTTAATAACTTTTAGTATGACTCCATGAGTTATTGGATCTCTTTGTAGGAAAAACTCCGTCATTATTTTTGCTTTGTGAGAACACATAAGTTATCTTAAATGCATTCACTTCATTCTAGAAGTTTAATAGTTTCGAAGCGTAGTGATCTTAGAGATGGAGCGGTACAATAGGAAACAAGGCACGGACTTTGGTCTCAGGGTTTACGACACAGAGGCAAGGAAGGAAAACAAAAAAGTCACTGTATGTGCTGCACATCTAGCATAACGGACTCACCTAAATCTGACTGGAAGGAGTGGGCCTGGCTATCAGGGATACTTTAAGATCAATGTGCTAAGAAGTAGAATGGTTTGGGTAGGGAAAATGTGCTACCATTTTGGGCACCTGGGTGCTACATAGGACAAATCTACTTATTCATCAGTTAATAATGGCTTTATATTTCTGACCAGCATCTCCCAGTTTGATGATGGAGGCACACTACCTCCTGCCCCTTTGCCAGCCCTTAGGAGAGGCTTACGTCCTGCTCCGGGGAGCTCTGGACTGGAGCGGTGGTGAGCTGCAGGTGCACGGAAAGGTGCTACCCATGCCTGCTCCTTCTTCTGGGCTCTTCTTCTAGGTTGGTATTTAGTTGGAATTTTTGTAAGAAGTGATATGGGGTGTGGCAGGGGCATGGTAGCTCTCAGGGGCTGTCACATAAACACTGGTGAGCCACTGTTTTTACACCAAATTGGTCTATGTTTTCTTTGCGTACATTGCCCATGAAACAGTATCTATGCATTTGAAATTACAACAGATGAGAATTCTCTACATTTGATTATTATCAGATGTAGTAATCAATCCATATGGCAGGGAAATACACTCTACTCTCTGCTTAAGAATTATTTCTAGAAAGTTATATTATAGAGAGGGGAAAGCCAAAATAGAAAATACGTAGATAAAAATAAATAGCATGGAAGCAATATTAGTGTTTGTTCCAGTCAAAGTGCTTGTAATAATAATGAGAAATACCAGTGACAAATAATGCATGTGAAGCTATCTCGTGTTTGTGTCTAATTGTTGTCAGGGCCGTGTAACTCGTTGATAATGGGAAACTGATATCAAACACTCAGATGGTTCTGCCACTGTTTATATTTGATCCTTAAGATCGAACAATCTCTGTCTTATGATTAAACAAGAGAATATTTATTTCTAAATGATGTTCCTTAAAAAATGGTCAAAAGGCCTATTTGCAAAATGGGCCCATCTGAAGTATGAGACTGTCAAAACAAATTCTTCCAGGAGGGATAAGAATACATGCATGATTTAGCTTGATAAAAATCTAAAAGTTGTTCAAAGTTATTATCCTTCAAGTGAAAGAATTTATGAAAAATGCAAAACCAGAGGATGGTAATTGGAATAAATTAATTCGATTTGATTCAAATTATATATTAAATATGCATTATGTGCTCAGTGCTGAGCTCATCATGTCAACATTTCTCTCTGTCCTTTATGCAGATGGTTTCGTTTAAAAAGGTCCTACTTCTTTACAGATTTACAAAAGCAGGAGGCATTGAAAGGCTGAATTTAATATTTAAAGTCATGAAGACACTCAGTTTAATTGTGGGCAAATATACTGAATAAGAGGACAATATAATAATAGTAATAATCAGAATCATCACCACGACCACCATCATCATCATCACCATCATCACCATCATCATCACCATCACCATCATCATCACCATTACCATCACCATCATCATCACCATCATCACCATCACCATCATCATCACCATCACCATCATCATCACCATCACCATCACCATCATCACCATCATCACCACCACCACCATCATCATCCCCACCATCACTGTCACCATCATCAGCATCAGCATCATCATATAACAAATTGGAACTTTTCCTAGTAATGCAGTTTCCCATTACTGTTATGGACACAGGTAAACCCAAACGAATGTGTCTGCATTCAGGAAACACAAAAACATCAGGACTCAAGGGTCTACCACTGAGGCAAAAATGCCCTGGCAGAGATCATTTTTTCCTCTTTACTACATTATGCACCACATACTTCGTTACCACATTCTGTTTCCTTTTTTTGTTACCAAAGGAGAGTTGACACACAATGTTACATTGCTGATAGATGTACAGCGTAGTGATTCCTCCAGTTCCATTTAAATGTTGTGCTGTGCTCACCACAAGTGTAGCCAACATCTGTCACCGTGCAACACTATCTGCGACACCGTGACCGTTTTGCCTATGCTGTGCCTTTTATTCTCATGATTGATTCATTCCATCCCTGGGAGTTTATACCTCCACCTTTTCATTACTACATTATTAATGCAGTCTCTTTAACTGGAACATCATACTTTTTGGTTTAGGATGTGTTTTGTTGCATTAGTGGCTATTGAAAATCCCAGGTGAACCTATTCTGTGGGCTGCTAGACAGTTCAAGAAGGTTAAAAGCCAGGTAGAGATGGGGGTAGGCAACAAAGAGCAAGAACAGGGCAAAGAAAATGGTTCAAGCCGATCAGTATGGGGTCCAAGTTTAATTTTATTGCCACCTTTCTTTTAGTGCTCAGGAAGCTGGGCCTTATTTGAAGGTGGTTGTAGATTTGGCCATTGGATGAGTAATTGCTACTTTTCCCTATGAAAATCTGTTTCTGAAATTAATGGTATCGCTTGCCACGAGAGGTAGATAGTTCTTAAAACCTTTGCAGAAATAAAACTTAGGTAATTTGACATTAACTATAGTGAGTTTCCTGCCTGAGCCTCTAGTTTAACATGGAGGCCTTAAGAATGGGCCAATGTTTTCCAAGAAAATATGCATTGCTATACTTCATCAATTAGTTTGACAGATCATTTAGCACCTCCTCTGGGCCAGGCACCAAGCCAGGCCCTGAAATTGGGTGGTGGGTGGAGCAGATATGCTGCTCTCTTGGAATTAAAGTCAGCCCTTAGATCCTGATTAAATGTTCTTGTGCCACGTTATTCAGAGGCCCATAGTTTGCCTCTATTTCCTCCCATTCATGTTACAATTCCTTTCTACAGAATTCTGGACTTTACACAGTCTATTTTACCATTGGTTTTCTGTCAACCAAGTTTCTTCAAAAAAGTTTATTTGGGAAAATACACAGGCTACTCACGAAATGAAACTAAGAGGGCATGGTTGAATTTTCTAAACCTCAGTGGAAAATTAAACTGAGTGTACCCTGAATTCTACTTCTGAGTTTATTTCCCAGACTGATCTATAAGCTCTGCTGAAAGGCAGACTAACTTACTTATGGATCAATAATAAAGTTCAGGAAAGATGGATGTTAATGAAATGGCTGAATATGAAACACTCTAGAAACTTTAGTAATGCTTGCTGTAAAGTTGAATAAAAATATCATATTTGGTGGCAAAATATATAAGCAAAAGGAATTGACACAGAATACATTTTTAGGTATTCGTTATAAGCTGCAGATTTTGACCTAGCATTTGAAGTCAGTCACTTCTTAGAAATAATCTTCCAACAGATTTTATGACTGTTACAAAATAGAATATATACATAAAACCACCAAGAGCACCCACATCTTTGCCTTTTGCGGGATATTAGTATGGTATCTTGACATAGATAAGTCTTGAAAATGCCTAATGCATCCAAAAGCCCTCCCGCTTAGTGGGGATATTCACAGCGAGACCGATGAAGAAATTGGCATATTCAGATGAAGCATAGTTGGGTGGTGTTCACCCATGAACCCTAGATCATTTCTCTGCTCTTTTGCAGGCTATTCCTGTGAGCAACAGGGCTCAAGCCCGTAGGAGACACCACAGAAAATGCTTTAAAGTTATCGAACCAAAGGGTGAAACAGTTGAGATTTTTTTTCCAGCTTTCCATCTGTCATTGATTTGATGGCTGCTTGCAAGGACATTAATTTTCTGGCGCTTCTGGCTTGCTCTGCGTGTCGGCCACGTGTGCTCCCTCAGCCAGAAAAATAAAAATAGCCCTTATGTGATTGCAGTAAGAAAACTTGATCTTTTAGAGGTGAATTTTGAGGGGATACGAACACTGAAACCACAACATCTACTACGGAGGCACATACCTGAAATACATCTGTCATAAGACGGATTCAAGCTGGCGGGCCCGGGTTTGAATGCTGATTTGCTACGTAATCTTGATTAAAGCTCGTAAATTTTTATAGCCTCGGTGTCTTCATCTATAAACAAAAACAATGCCTCCATTAAAGGACACTTGTACAGATTAGATGGGGCTATGAAAGTATAGATTAACACAGAACTAAGCACTTATGACAGCCTAATGACTAGAAACTTGTTGTTCAGTGAAGTATTTACTAAGTATGTACTATGTGCCAAGCCCGTGGTAGATGTTAGAGACGGAGATGAATAAAACAAATGCAAAACCTCATGTAGCTGTGTTCCACTGGGAGAGATACATAATATTATATGGATAAAGAAGGTGGAGTTTAGAGACGCATTGACTTGCCCAAGGTCGCGCGGCAATGAACCCCGAAAACGGGGATTCAGAATCAGCTCTAACTCTGATGCATGTGCGTTTTTGTAATGCGTAGTACCACCTGCCCAACACACCTGTTAAGAGTAAGATGGTTATAAGGCATGTGTCAAAGTGGGGTCCATGCAGAAAATGAGGTCTCTGGAACGAGTCATTAGAGGGCTTGCTTGCTTGGTGACTGGAGGGAGGGGGAGGTGGGGACTTCATATACATCCTTGCAGCTAATGACTGCTGCGTGGTTGGCTTAGAATTTGGAGGAGTAAGACTATTTGGCAGAAGATACACAAAGTTAAAGGAGAGATGCCATTTTCTGTTAAGCAGAAGAGACGCCAGCTGGGTATTTTCTCCAGATGCTATTCCTTGAAAACAGAGTACATACAAGTAGCTGGAAACAGCAGTCACCCTTTCCAGGGCACCCTGCTGGATGGGCTGAGCTGGCAGAGAAATGGGACATTTTCAAAGAAACGTAGTTTTATTATCTTCAAATATATCTGTTACTGCTAGGAACAGGTGAATAGGTGAGGGAAAGAATGTGACATAGGGAAAGATAAAATTCAGCCGAAAACCAGGCTTTTATTTTCTATCGCTTTGCGATCTTGGGCGTGTTTCTTTCACCACTTTGATCCTTAGTGTTCTGTAGCATTGAGATTATATTTGAAATCACATGTATTTCATAAAGCCGTTATAGAGGCTAACCTTGATAATATGTATGTTACCTAGATCTCCACCAGCTTGGTTAAAAATGAAGTCAAATAAACATTAACAGAACTTTTGCTAATTCCGTATTTTCCTGCCAATTTTCTGAATTCTTTAAGTGGTGTCTTTCTATCAGTTTTTGCATCATTCGAAGTTGCCACGTGCTCCAGGCTTCGGTCCCCTAAAACCGCACAGATGTCTCTGGCCTCAACCACTCGGCGAACTCTCTGGATCTCATAATATCCTTGCAGTGCTTAGAAGATGACAGTCATGTTAGGAAGGAGAAGAAGACAACTCCCTTCTCCAAGCTGGCTCAGTTGGGAGAGGTCCAACGTCAGGTGTCTGGGCACCTAAATGTTGAATAATTAATATATCCTGTCCTTCAGCCCCGCTCCCACCCATGTCTCCAAAATCATACTGGTGAACTTCTTTTACATCACATGGTCAAAAGAGGGCAGAGCCAGGAGGATTCAGAGTCCAGTGTGGCTTGCCGAGCCAGCACCCTCAAACACTCAACTGCATTTGCCTGACCGTGGAAACGGCCTTTCAGGTGAGATACAGCAGGTAACACTCCAGAGAATTCGAAGAAGACCCTGTGCCTTCCCCCCACTGGCCTGTGATTGCAGAAGCTCCTGGTTCATGTTTGGCATCCAGCTCAGTGAGGTGGACACTCACCTTGGTGGGCCTGTCATCCCCCATAAGCTTTCTGTTCGCCAGGCTGGGGCTCCGGCTCCCACAACAAATCTTTTTTTCTGCCACGTTCCTATTCTTTCCAGCAAACATATCTTCCTGCCACTATTCAAGTTAGAGTGACAGTTCTCTATGAATTTTCATTGTTTTTCCCTCCTTCCCCCTCCCCCTAAAGCTATAGTTTTTGCCTTTCTGATTTCACAGTTCCCTAACTTGGGGATCCCACTTCCCGAGGTTATGTATTAAATCCGCAAAAGAACATGACCTAGGACCCTGTCTACTGGGGAATCTTGATTGGAGGGAGTTAATCTTAGATATTCAGGTCAATTCCTAGACATGCCCCAGGCAACAGTCACAAGAATCCGGATAATTGTCTAGGCTCTGCTTCTCGAGCTCAACTTTGAAATTGTGGTCTTTGTTCTTACCTGGTTTCCTCTCTTGCACCTTTTTATTGCCCTCCCCAAATGCCTTCATATTAACTCCTGCTTGGACTGAATGCTTGCATTTTTGATTAACATCTTCCCAAATACACTGTTCAGCCTCCTAGATCTTAACCACTGTCCCAACCCAGACAACCAGGAAAATGATTACTACTCTTTTGGTTGTTGTATGTCACTGCTTACTGTCAACTGTTCTAACTGTTCAGCCCACAAAGCTTTTTTATGCTTACATCAATACCGCTCACTCAATAACCCCTCTGGCTCTTGGCTCATTTTTGCCTTATTTCCTTGCCTCTTATTTCTCCATATAAGCCACTAGATTTGGTGACCAGATGTTACATTCCCTGCCCTCCTTGTATCTTTCAATTTTTTTAATGTTTATTTGTTTTGGAGAGAGACAGAGCGTGAGCAGGGGAGAGACAGGGAGAGAGGGACACACAGAATCCGAAGCAGGCTCCAGGCTCTGAGCTGTCAGCATAGAGCCCCACATGGGGCTAGAACTCATGAACCGTGAGATGGTGACCCGAGCCGAAGTTGGAGGCTTACCTGACATAGCCACCCAGGTGCCCCTTTTTTGACTTCGATTAACGTCTCAGATCAATTGGATTTTAGAATCTCCTCACACACGGACTCATCGAGTAAGAGGTACTCTAACACCTCTCTCCCCACTTCAAGGTGGGTATATACTTAGCTTCATCGAATCAACCCATCACAGTATGCATTTGGAGACTGATTTCGATTTTCTGAATCTTTGCTTCAAATCAAGGCTCACACTTGTTTTCTATTTCTCTCCAGAACTTGAGGAAACAGTATCAATCCTAGCCCTGATCTTGCCCCCAGCTTCCATTCCCCTAGCTAATATCCAGCTGAGCCTAGTAGAGCCCCTCCCAGGAAGACTAGGCGATTGCTCAATAGATTGCAAAAGACTGTCTTCAAGGAGGAAGGAGAGGCAGGAGAAGACCAGGATTTGTGCGACACGGTCCGGATCTTGTAGGAACTTCCAATCTAATGAGGACATAAGATGACAAAAGCCCCTGTAATGCTGGGTGGGGTGAAGAGAGAAGTGCTCCTTTGTCTCCCGGTGATTATAATGAAGGAAGACATTTCAAATGATTCTCGGAGAGTAGGTAGGTAAGAACAATAGTTGATACAGATGGTATAATATAGTCAAGTTCGAATTTAGGTGATCTGACATCTGTGCTTAGCTCTCACTGTTTTCTAATGCCTCTGCATAATATTTAATAGGCGTTGGGGGGGGGGGGTGGAAGGAGAGATTTCTTCCAGGAACAAACCAGCAAAGACACACAGAGCTCAGAGCCTGCTCTATTTGGTGGAAACAGATGATACATCATCTGAAATAGCAAGAGATGAGACTAGAAATATATTTGGGACTGGTTATTGAGGTCTTTGAACGCTTTGCTAAGAGTTTTGAGAATAATTTGATCCTTAATCGATGCAGCAAAGTTACGCCGAACGTCTACGAAGTATGAGGCTTTAGGAGTGTGCTAGTGAATAAAACCGTGTTGAGCCAATGAGCAGGAGAGACTCTGTTAAAGTAATTTCATTTCAGTTGTCAAGAACAAAAACCAATTTGAGTCAATCGCAGAGATGATGTGGAGTCAATGACATATTCTCTGAAAGAATGGGGAGTGATGGAAACCATAGAGATGGGACAGTATCTGTGGAGGCTAGAGTGAAGGATTGAGGGTGGGGTGGAGATTTTGAGTGTATCTGTCCACTTAGAAGTAAGAGAAACCGGGGAGGGATAAATTGAATGAGAGTAGGGATACTTCAAGGGACAGTTGTATAGAACCTAGTGGGAAATAGGCACAAGATTGAACAGGTAGAGGTCTTGACCTTACAACAGAGTAAGGCAGTTCCTTTACCAACATGGGAATGAAGGTGGTAAAGGTAGATAAAACTATAGCCACACTTTGAACTACGAGAGGGAAATTGAGGACCGTTACACGTGCTCATTACTGTTTTTTTAAACGAAGCAGGCACTGTCATTTCCTGGAACTACCAAGGGATAGAGGTAAGGCCTCAGGAGACTTTATGATGATTGTTCTGGAGGCTAAAAGAGGGGCTTGGCTCTAGGTGGGTGAATGAACCACAAGTACACGTGACGAGCTCACGAAGAGTTTCATGAATATTGCCTTGACCACAAAGACAATCGAACGAAAATAACCTCTCAATAACCTCTGAGCATGTAGAGCGGCACCCGGTGGTAAGGCGAGTTCGATATTTTTATCTTTCAAAAGCGCTGCTGGCAAGAAGAAGTAGCCTAAAAGCAAAAAAGAACGCAAGGCGTCATTATCCTGGAAAGTCAATGGCGTGTAATGAGAGGTGGTTTTGATTTTTCTGCTTTTGAATGCAGGGTGTAGGTTTTACAGGTTTGGGGCATGGAGTTTTGCATCAATATGATATGGTTCTGAAATCCAGGAGGCTTTTCTGCAGATGAGCCCGGGGTTTTCGCTCCTCAGCGCTATTGACCATCGGAAAACCACCAGAGATCGACATTTCAGAGCAATTTCCCGTGCATTGAATACCGCGTCTTCTTCCCTTCCCATTTTTCCTTCATCTCTCCTTCCTTCTGTCTTTTTGCTGCTGTTAATGTAAAGATTCGTCACATATTTTAGTGAGATTTTGATCACTATTGTGGAGATTACAATCTCTTCATTGGCTGATGCCTATAGGATTATCCTAAGACATTTCTATAGCTTCACTTTGTGATAATGTTTAGTATTATCAGGCAGTGATATTCAGAAACCATCAAATATCATCAAGCAAAAATTGAATGAAGAGCAATGCATACCTTAAAGGATAGGGGCCTCCGTAACCACATCAAGACCAATTCCATTATGACTCCCGTCTTAGTACGTGGCTTTGTTTTCCTTCAAGGATGGTTGAAAATCAATGCTCAGCCTGTGATTGGCCCACTTTAGAATTTCTCAAGGATTAACATCATGTAGCTTTTTTCTAGCTTGGGCATGGATTAGTAAATCTTCTGGTTGACATGGAGAGAAAGAATGCAGAAAGAAAATTTATTAGAAAGTGAAGTGGACCTTGACTAATTAAAAAGCAATAAAGAAAGAGTTTGGAGGACAGTAGCTGGGGCTGTGGTGTCAAAGACTGTAGGGAATTGATATCTTACAAGGTGTAGGGTTATAGTGTTCATGTTAAGCGGAACCATAATTGCCTCCCAGGAGTCCCTGAGGTATAGACAGCTGGATTTTCCCCACGTTTAGCCCTGAGGTGCTGAGGTGATTTTTTATTTCCTACCAAGTTGATTCAACATTCTAACTGCATTTAAGGTTTTCTATAGACCCGTGCTCAGCCCTATTAGATGTAATGTCCTCTTTTTATAATAATTCTCTACACCAGTGCTCAGCCTTATTAGAGTTAATGTCCTCTTTTTATAAGAATTACTTTTTTATGCCTGCTTTGCAATTCTGAAGTGAAATTAATAGATAATAACCAATCTACAGGCAAAATTTTCAAAATTCAATATAATGCTGTGACTATATTTCAGGAGCACAACTTCTCTGTATTTCAAGGAAGTTGGTGTTCTGCCTTGTTATACACCGAGAGTTGTTTGTTGTTTTGGAAAATCATGTCACCAGTGGAAATACTGGTTATAGAATTTGAGGAGGCCACACAACGGTAGGCGTCTGCTTTTAAAGTCACAGATTCAAGGGTTTGACTACTTCAATATTTGAGTGCAAGAGTGTTTATAGAATTAAACGCACATTGTATTATATTATTCTCTTTTATTTCTCCTTTGTATTATATGTAGAGCACATTTTTGCATTTTTGAAATTTTGCCTGTAAATGGTTACCTCTTAGCTTCATTTTAGACTAATTAATCAGGCCGGACACTTATTATCTCCAAATTCAATTGGGGATGAAAGGTCCCTCATGCAGTTATTCACAGATTTTAGGTTCCTGTCCACTGGGGGACTGATGGCCTGTTTCTTCTACATTGGCCTCTCCGTAAGGCTGCTTGCAACATGGCAACTCAATTCTGCCAGAGCAGGTGATATGTCAGAGGGAGAGAGAGGGAGAGAGGAAGGGAGAGATATCAAATCTCTTATTTGATCTGTTTTAAGTTAGTTACTGCCATTCCAGTATTACTTACCATCTTTCAAGGAAGATGTTTAATACTTGCTGAAAGAACATTGAACACCCCAGGTGACTTCATCAACATTTATGGAATAATACATTGTGGTGGAAATATTTCTCTAGGAGCCCCAAACCCTGAGTTCTAATTCCAGGCCTGCCGATTACTGGTCCATTCACTGGTCACATAACCTTGGGCCAGTCACACCATTTATGACAAAACAAGAAATAGTCTCTGACTGTGTTTCCTGATTCAGAGCTCCTAAAATGCTTGTAATTTCCTGAGTAATAGGGGTGCTAAGAGCATCTTTTGTTCTAATATTTGGTCTTTGACCCTGGTTCCTGACGCAAGAGCTCCTCAGACCCTTGGAATCTCCAGAGTGATGAGTGTCTTTTTGTATGCTAATGAGATGAGTAGTGTCTGAGAGTCCCTGGATAGCTTCAGGGTGGCGGCTGGTCAGCAGAAAGTTGACCAAGTTTACAGCTTGGAACTTTCAGGCCCATCCTGCATTCTCTGTAGAGAAGAGAAGGGGCTAGAAATTGAGTACATAGTTGCTCAAGCCTGTGTGATGAAATCTTCATAAAATCCCTAAACTATGCAGAAACCTAAGCTGCTGGGTTGGTGAATCTATCCATGTACCAGGATGATGGTGCACTCCAATCCCATGGGGGCACAGAAGCTAATTTGTTCAGGACCCTCCTGGACTTGACCTCATATTAGTCTTCATCTATATCCTTCTAATAAACCAGTGAACGTAAGTGGGTTAGACTTCTGGGTCTGAGCCCTTCAACTGTGCAGTCTTAGCTAATTCCAGATAGTTAGCGTCATAATTGATTTGTAGGACATACACTTGGTGTTGGGAGAGTTGGAAAATTGGTCTGTGTGTGAAAACACCCCTCCTTTTGGTGTCAGGAATGTCCTGTGGGTAGAAGAAAACAGGAGCTTCTGTAATCGAACTAACGTGAATTCGCTGTTTAGTGAGTCACAGGTAGAAACACACCAGGAGGTGTTACACAAAGGAAATTTTATTTGCAGCAGATAAGGAGATCATGGGGAATAGCTTCCAAAGCTGTGACTGCCCAAGTGGGGGTGAGTGGATTTCTTTTATTTAGGGTTAGGATGAGTAGTCAGCATGAGTTTTGTCATCCTACGTAGAGGCAGGCGTAAGGTGCACGGGTACTTAGGAAACATGCCCATAAGTGCATGGTATGTTAATAAAATTTCCTTGGGTGGAGACTTTAACATTATGAGGTACATGTAACTGTCAGACACTCCATGGTCCATCCCTGCCAGTGTGAGTCGGTGGTTGAGGTCAGATATTGGTCTAGGTCACCGGATCTCTTCTTGTTGTTTGCCTCCAAAAGATAATGTTAATATTCCTGGGAAGAAAGGGGGTCCCCAGGGTCCTCTGGTGGCAGTTTTAACCTCCTTTACCCTATGGGGTGTGGTTTCACTTCCTCCTAATCTTTAAGCCTGTTTTTGATCATTTATATAAAGGAAACCACAATGGCCACATAAATTCCTAAGGGGTTCCTTCCAAGATGGGTAAAAAAAAAAAAATTGGTGGTGAAGATACTTTGACAACTGACATGTCAGACAACCTCAAGGAGTTATTATTACAAGTACCATTGTTTCTGTGGGGAAGGGCCTTCCAAGTTCAAAATAGCACACACATAAATAAACTTGGGAAACACAATGCTCTTGTATATTGGGAATTTCCTATATTTAAAACCCAAGTTTAAGGGGAAAAAAAAAAAGAGGTTAGAGTGGGAGAGAGCCAAAGCATAAGAGACTCTTAAAACTGAGAACAAACTGAGGGTTGATGTGGGGTGGGAGGGAGGGGAGGGTGGGTGATGGGTATTGGGGAAGGTACCTGTTGGGATGAGCACTGGGTGTTGTATGGAAACCAATTTGACAATAAATTTCATATATTAAAGAAAAACCACCCAAGTTAATACAGATAAAAGCGTCTGTGTAGTTCACACATACGTCCTAATAAGGAGGTTGGTGTGGAAATATTTTTACTGTGGTTAAATTTTAAGATTTTTGCCCGAATGATTTTTCAAATGAGATTCTCATGCCATTGAAACAGAGAAGAGAAAAGAAAGAGCAGTGAAGCTACAATATCTATGAGATTTGACTTCACTATTACAAGGAACCCACAGAACACTGAGTATACGATAGGCAATTAATGAATATCTTTCCCGTAAGGCAGAATAAACTTAAAGTCACAACCATGGGGGTGCCTGGGTGGCTCAGTCAGTTCAGTGTCCGACTTTGGCTCAGCTCATGATCTGAGTTCAGGGGTTCAAGCCGTGCATCGGGCTCTGTGCTAACAGCCTGGTGCTGGCTTTGGATTCTGTGTCTCCTTCTCTCTCTGCCCCTCCTGTGCTAGTGCTCTGTTTCTCTCTGTCTCTCAAAAATAAGTAAATATTTTAAAAAAATTTTTAAGTCACAACTATATAGCCATAGGACATCTCATACAAAGTATAGGAGAAGCTATTGATTTTTTAGTTTGCTGCGTAGCAACAACACAATAAAGCAACCAGACACAGTGACCTCTCAAGATAGCCTTCAGTGTAGATCAATGCAAATACTTGTACTCCTCGCTGTCCTCATATTCTGAATCAAAATCATTTTTGAGTACCCATGCATATGGCACACCGTGTCTGTCATGGAGACCTTTTAGACATGATTCAGGAACGAGCTCCTCAAATCATAACTTCACCAATCAAATTAGCAGGAGAGGCTTTGTTGTTTCTGCAAGAGCTGTGTGAGTCATTTATGAAAACCAACTTTTAACAATCTGAACTAAAGCTTTAAATATTTTTGGTGTTGAATATAGAATCCAAGCCTGATTAACTACTCACTCCTAAAAATTCAAACTCCGGATGTAAGATACAGGCAGAGAACAACAAATTAGCGATACTGGTCAAAATACATGCCCTGAATTTTCTGGTATTATGACCACGGCCATCATTATCATTATCATCACTACTGACCATATATAATCAGTGAAGCAGTATGTTGTTTTCTGGGTTCTGCAAATTGCCCTATTGCCTGAAAATATAAAATCCAAAATTAGTTTTCCGACAGATGATGCATGTGGGAATTTTGAAGATAAATGGATTTTCTTATAATAGGTGCCTATTAAGTGGGGCTGGAAGTTGAACAGAATAATAAAATTCTTTCATTTAGCTTGTGTGAACCTAATTTTTCCCAGGGCTGCTCTTTCCTTAGACTTTTCCTTTTGATTCTTTAATCTCTTCTCTCCCTTCATCCACACATGAAATAATAATATTCAGGGTCAGTATCTCATATTCTCCTTTCTCTATATAACCTCTCTAATGTCTTCCCATTGTTTAGCTTCCATTTACACTCAGGTGATACCAAAGTCTTTAGATCTATCCCAGGCATCTTTCCAGACCAGTACCTTTAGTCCATTTCATTGGTTCTAATGACTCTTTATACAGCTTTAACCCATCGCTCATTTATGTGGACTGAGCACACTTGAATCTTCTACCTCACCTTCTTAGAAGGTATAGAAGAGGTATTTCAATGCAGAAGTAATCCTCACTAGTGTGAGAAAATAAGAAACAGAGTTATCCATAGTATTTGAGAAATTCCTGAAAGGCCCCAAGCAAAAATCAGCCTGAAATCAACTGAGCAATAACTACTACAGTGAATTGTTGAAAAAAGGCCAGAAAGAGTTCTGAGGGTGAACCACACACACAAACAAAGAATTCCAAGGAGAGGAGAAGGGCCCAAGGGCGATCTATGTGATGATTTGAAAACTTTTATTCAGAGCAGAAAGTAGTATTGGGCCTTTTAATGTCCTTATTTTTTATTAAAAAAAAATTTTTTTTATCATCAGCCCCACCTGCTTCCCAACTATGCTTGACTCAAATGGTGAGCTTCACGGGGATTTCCCATCCAACAGCATTGATGAGCATAGTTCTTGGCTCTGAGAGGAAGAGGAAGCCTCACCTGTAGAAAATGAGCTGGCCGCCTCTGTGTGGTTGCCAGTTCCAAATCCCATCCCTTCTGCACAGCAACTAAAGGCAGGCTCAAGTAAAAAGACACTTCCCCTTGAAAGAAGAGGGCTCTTAAGATTGCTAAGGAAAACCATTGTCATGAAACAGAGGCCGTCAACAACAGAAAACCGTCAACAACAGAAAAACTACCAACCAGAGAAAGAGTTGCGAATAGAAGCAGGAAAACCCTAAGAATAATTGTCATCCTCAGATATGTAAAGGAAGACACATATGTTGCGTCCATTAGACATTTTTAGTATCAGGCCTCAGAAACAAACTGTGGTAAATTTTAACAACTAATGTATCAGAAGTATATGAGGAAGCTCCTAGAATGGTTATGAGGCCATAGACATCCAGGATTAAAAATAGAACAAGAACTACAACAAAGGCAAGGGCAGGGACCAAGCCCTGAGAGTTCTTGCTCTGCAGATATGCACTTTCCAGTGAAGAGGCCTCATGCATTTCTGTTTCCTTGATTTTTTGGATTAATATTCATATCACAGGAGAGAGAGAGTATGATTGCCTAGCTTAGACTGCACATCCACCCCTTGGTTAGGAGAGGGCAGGGACCTTGATTTATAGTTCCATAAAGCCCAAGTAAAATGGGGGGAGAAGTGATAACTCAAAATAAAATTTGTGAACTAGAAAAAAAATTAATTAATTGTTAAAAGTGAAAAAAAAAAAGCCAGCAGGGGTGGGGTGGGGGGATGGAGGGTGCACCTGGGTGGCTCAGTTGGTTAAGCATCCAACTTCGGCTCAGGTCATGATCTCACAGTTCATGAGTTTGAGCCCCACGTTGGGCTCTGTGCTGACAGCTCAGCTTTGGATTCTGTGTCTCCCTCTTTCTCTGTCCCTCCCCTGATCATGCTTTCTCTCTGTCTCTCTGTCTCTCTCTCTCTCTCTCTCTCTCTCTCTGAAATAAATAAACATTAAAAAAATGCAACATTGGTGTGCTAGTAAGGCAAACACATTCAGATATCAGAAATACAACAAATACCTATAAACATCCATGAAATGAGAATAGCAAGTTATGAAAAAAGGAGTCAGTAAGAATTGGGGAAGATAAGATCACCACTATTTTAAGAAATTGGTGGATTTATGCTAACACAGAATGGACAGAGTTTAAAAGTGAATTTTTGATTGGGCCAAGGGAATTCTCCTGGAATGAAGTTCTAAAGTACAAAGGGAAACAAAGGAGTATGTTCTAGACACTACCTAACGGAAGTTATAGAAACACAAGATAGAAAGATTGGTGGAGAAGAAGTAATAAAATTTGTTGTATAATATCTTCATTATAGTTTAAATATATTTTCTGATTTCTATCATCATTACTTCTTTGGCCCACAGATTATTAGTGTGTTTCTGAGGTTAGATTTCTGTTACTCAATTTCTAGCTCAGTTGTACTAGGGCAAGAGAATATCCTCAGAATGGGTTTCAATTCATTTAAATGTGTTGACTCCTGTTTTATTGACTAGTATATCGACTACTATGTTTTTAAATATTCTGGGTATACTTGTAGAGTATCCTGCCCTTGCTGGTTACAGTGTTCTATAGATGACCATATGTTGCCAAATTTATTAACTGTGTCGTTTAAATCTACATCATTATTTATTATTTCACGTCAACTTTTATTTGTTACTAATATAAGTATGTTAAACTTTTGTCACTGTTATTTGTGACTTGTGCTGTTTAGTGTACAGGTCTTATGTCAGATTTATCCCCATAATATCTCATATTTTGGAGGCTATTGTGAAAGTCACTTTTAATTTCCATTTTGGATTATTCATTGCTTGTATGTAGAAATACAACTGATTTTTGGACATTGATCTTGTATCACGTAAACTTGTTCACCTAATTTATTAGTTCTAGTGGCATTTTTGTTGATTCCATAAGATTTTCAAGTGGACAATTGTATCATCTATGAATAACAAATTTCATTTTTTTCCTTTCCAATCTACTCTCATATTATCTCTTGCTGTTGCCTTTTATTGTACTGGAAAGAACAAATACTGAAGTTCTTTCCAGTACAATATTGAACAGAAATGATGAGAGTAAATGTCCCTATCTTGTTCCTGACCTTTGGAGGAAAACATCTGGTTTTTCACTATTTTAAATTTTTTTTTCAACGTTTTTTATTTATTTTTGGGACAGAGAGAGACAGAGCATGAACGGGGGAGGGGCAGAGAGAGAGGGAGACACAGAATCAGAAACAGGCTCCAGGCTCCGAGCCATCAGCCCAGAGCCTGATGCGGGGCTCGAACTCACGGACCGCGAGATCGTGACCTGGCTGAAGTCAGACGCTCAACCGAATGCGCCACCCAGGCGCCCCTGGTTTTTCACTATTAATCCACTAGCTGTAGATTTTTGTAGATACCCTTTGTCAGAATGAGGAAGTTCCCATGTGGTCATAGTTTTCTGAGAGTTTGTTGTTGTTGTTGTTTTAAATCATGAATGGATGTTGAATTTCTTTCAAATGATTTTTCTGCATTTGTAAAGATGATCCTATGTTTGTTTTAAATCTATTAATGCACTGACTTACTTTGATTGCGTTTCAAATGTTAGACCATTTTTGTATTTCTGGCATAAAATCTACTTGGAAATGATGTATATTATCATTGAAAATGCTGTTATCATTGAAAATCCTACTTGTTATATTTTTCTTCAAACCTCTCTCTCTGGTTTTTGTGTCAGAGAAATATTGGCCTCATAGAATGAGTTGGCAAACATTCCCTATTCTTTGTTTTTCTGAACATTTGTTATAATTGGTATAATTTGTGACTTAAATGTTTGCTAGAATTCTCAGTAAACCTCTCTGAGTCAGGAGGCTTTTTTCCTAGGAAGATTACCAGTTACCAATTCAATTTCTTTAAGAGAGCTATTCAGGTGGTCTCTTTCTTCTCAAGTAAGCTTTGTCCAAGCAATGTGTCGATTTGATCTAATTGATCAAATTTACTGGAATTCAGTTGTTCATAACAGTCCCTGAATTGTTTTAAAATCATGTGGCATATGTGATGACGTCACCTGTATACCTACTGATTTTCTGTCTGCTGGTTCAATCAGTTGCTGGGAATGTGAGATCGAAATACCAAATTATAATTGCGGATATGTTTATATCCCCTTGCATTTCCATCAGTTTTTATTTCATCCTTGACACTGGTATTTTGTATCTTTTATCTTTTCTTTCCTTCCTAGAAGTTCATCAATATTAATTGTCTCCTCAAAAAAACCCCATATTTTACATCATTGACTTTTCTATTGTTTTTCTGTTTTCCACTCCTTGATTTCTAGTCTGTGCTATTATTTTATTTATTTGTTTATTTGTTGTATGTTCCTTTTGTAGTTTAATTACATGAAAGTTGTGGTAATTTATTTGAAAAATTTCCTTTTTTTATGGTATAAATGTTTATTGCTATAAATATGTATTTCAAGACTGCTTTAGCTGCATCCCACAAATTTTAGTATATTGCGTTTTCATGTTCTTGAAGTAAAAAATACTTTGTAATGCCTCCTTTGATTTCTTTGCTATTAGAAGGGTGTTCTCTACCATATCTCTACAGATATTTGGGCATTTTCAAGAGATGCTTCTGTTATCACATGAGTCCATTATGGTTTGTACAACATAGGTCCTTACAGATTTACTGAGGGTTGTGTTGTGGCTCACAATATGCTCAGTGAGCACATGAAAATAACATATATTCTGCTGTTGCTCTGCGTAGTGTTCTATAAATATTAATGAGGTTGACTTGCATTGGGTCTTTCATATATGGCTTTTATGATCTCGAGGTATGATCCTTCTATCCCTCCTTTCTTGAGGGTGTTTATCAAGAAACGATGCTGTATTTTGTCAAATTCTTTCCCTGCATCTATTGAGAGGATCATGTGGTTCTTGTCCTTTCTTTTATTGATGTGATGAATCATATTGATTGTTTTGCGGATATTGAACCAGCCCTGCATCCCAGGCATAAATCCCACTTGGTCATAGTGAATATTTTTTTAAATGTATTGTTGAATCTGGTTGGCTGATATCTTGTTGAGGATTTTTGCATCCATGTTCATCAGGGAAATTGGTCTGTAGTTCTCCTTTTTAGTGGGGTCTTTGATGGTTTTGGAATCAAGGTTATGCTGGCCTCATAGAAAGAGATTGGAAGTTTCCTTCCATTTCTATTTTTTGGAACAGCTTCAAGAGAACAGGTGTTAACTCTTCCTTAAATGCTTGGTAGAATTTCCCTGGGAAGCCATCTGGCCCTGGACTCTTTTGGCGGGGGGGGTGGATTTTGATTACTAATTTGATTTCTTTACTGGTTATGGGTCTGTTCAAATTTTCTGTTTCTTTATGTTTCAGATTTGGTAGTGTATATGTTTCTAGGAATTTGTCCATTTCTTCCAGATTGGCCCATTTTATTGGCATATAATTGCTCATAATATTCTCTTATTATTGTTTTTATTCCTGCTGTGTTGGGTGTGATCTCTCCTCTTTCATTCTTGATTTTATTTATTTGGGTCCTTTCCTTTTGCTTCTTGATCAAACTGGCTAGTGGTTTATCAGTTTTGTTAATTCTTTCAAAGAACCAGCTTCTGGTTTTATTGATCTGTTGTATGGTTTTTTTTTGGTTTCAATAGCATTGAAACCTGCTCTACTCTTTATTATTTCCTGTCTTCTGCTGGTTTGGGGTTTTACTTGCTGTTCTTTATCCAGATTTTTAAGGTGTAGGGTTAGGTTGTGTATCTGAGACCTTTCTTCCTTCTTTAGGAAGGCCTGGATTGCTGTCTATATACTCCCCACTTATGACTGCCTTTGTTGCATCCCAGAGGTTTTAGGCTGTGGTGTTATCATTTTCATTGGCTTCCATGTACTTTTTAATTTCTCCTTTAACTTCTTGGTTATCCCATTCATTCTTTAGTAGGATGTTGTTTAGTCTCTAAGGGTTTGTTACCTTTCCAAATTTTTTCTTGTGGTTGATTTCGAGTTTCATAGCATTGTGGTCTGAAAATATGAATGGTATGATCTTTATCTTTTTGTACTTGTTGAGGGCTAATTTGTGTCCCAGTATGTGATCTATTTTGGAGAATATTCCATGTGCACTGGAGAATAACGTATATTTTGCTGCTTTAGGATGAAATGTTCTGAATATATCTGTAAAGTCCATCTGGTCCAGTGTGTCATCAAAGGCATTGTTTCCTTGCTGATTTTTTGATTAGATATCTGTCCATTGCTATAAGTGGGAGTTTTGAAGTCCCCTACTATTATGGTATTATTATCAATGAGTTTCTTTATGTTTGTGATTAATTGATGTATATATTTGGGTGCTCTCACATTTGGAGCATAAATGTTTACAAATGTTTACAATTGTTAGGTCTTCTTGGTAGATAGATTCCTTAATTATGATATAATGCCCTTCATCTCTTGTTACAGTCTTTGCAAACCATAAGAGACTCTTGGATACCAAGAACAGACTGAGGGTTTATGGGGGTGGGGGAGAGGGGAAAGTAGGTGATGTGCATTGAGTAGGGCACTTGGGATGAGCACTGGGTGTTGTATGGAAACCAGTTTGACAATAAATTATATATAAATAAATAAATAACAATAAATAAATAAATGACAATAAATAAATAAAGTGTAGATTGTCTGATAGAAGTATGGCTACTCCAGCTTTCTTTTGTCAACCATTAGCATGATAGATGGTTCTCCATCTTCTTACTTTCAATCTGAAGGTGTCTTTAGGTCTAAAGTGGGTCTCTTGTAAACAGCATATAGATGGATCTTGTTTTCTTATTCATTCTGTTACCCTACGTCTTTTGGTTGGAGCGTTTAGTCCATTGACATTTAGAGTGAGTACTGAAAGATACAAGTTTATTGCCATTGTGTTTCTTATGGAGTTGGGAGTTTCTGGTGGTGTTCTCTGGTGCTTTCTAGTCTTTGTTTGCTTTGGGTCTTTTTTTTTTTCTTTTTTCCCTCTTTTCTCCCCTCAGACAGTCCCCCTTAAAATTTCTTGTAGGGCTGGTTTAGTGATCACAAACTCCTTTAAGTTTTGTTTGTCTGGGAAACTTTTACTCTCTCCTTCTATTGTGAATGATAGCTTTCTGGATAAAGAATTCTTGGCTGCATATTTTTCTGATTCAGCACACTGAATACATCCCTCCACTCCCTTCTGGCCTGCCAAGTTTCTGTGGATAGGTCTGCTGCAAACCTGATCTGTCTTCCCTTGTAGGTTAGGGACTTTTTACCCTTGCTGCATTCATGATTCTTTCCTTGCATGGGTATTTTGTGAATTTGACTATGATATGCCTTCTTGATGGTCGGTTTTTATTGAATCTAATGGGGGTTCTCTGTGCTTCCTGGATTTTGATGTCTGTGTCTTTCCCCAGGTGAGGAAAGTTTTTCCTATGATTTGCTCACATAACCCTTCTACCCCTATTTCTCTCTCTTCCTCTTCTGGGACCTCTATGATTCTGATGTTGTTCCTTTTTAATGAGTTACTGATTTCTCTAATTCTTATATCATGCTCTTTTGCCTTAGTCTCCCTCTTTTTTTCTGCTTTAGTATTCTCCTTAAGTTTGTCCTCTATATTTCTGATTTCCTGCTCTGCCTTATCCATTCTTGCTGCCCTGGCATCCACTCAAGACTGCAGCTCAGTTATAGCATTTTTTATTTCATCCTGACTAGATTTTACTTCTTTTGTCTCTGCAGAAAGGGATTCGAATCTATTTCTGAACCCAGCTAGTGTTCTTATTGTCATGATTCTAAATTCTGGCTCAGACATCTTGCTTGTATCTGTGTTAAGTCCCTGGCTGTCGTTTCTTCCTGCTCTTTCTTTTAGGGTGAATTCCTTTGTTTCATCATTTTGAAGGAAGAAAAGGAATTGATAAGGTTAAAAAAATAAAAAAACTAAAAAACAACACACACATACACAAAAATCAAATAAATGATGCTAGATTCTAGGTGTATTTTGGTGTGGTTATTGAAAAAAGCTTGATAGATGAGAGAAAAGGGGTGGGAAGGAAAACCTTTGAAAATTTGAGAAAATGACTACAATTAAAGAGAATAAAATGAAATGATGGAAGTAAAAAAGAATTTGAAAAACTTACAAAATAAAAAACATAGTAGAAAAAATAAAGAAAAATATTTTTAATGAAAATTGAAAAAAATAAATTTTCTCTCTTTCTGTATTCAAGAAAAAGAAATGAAAAAGAAAAAAAAAAGAAAATTGAGTAGATGGACCAGCGAATACACTGAAATACAATTGAAATTAGCTCGTTTTCCCCTAGAAATCAAGCTATGAAGTTTGCTTTATAGTCCATAAACTAAGCAGGTGGCGAGAATCGTGTTCCTGAAGAGCAAGGTTGGCCCACTTGGACGGGGCTTAGTGTAATGGCTCCATTCTCCACTAGATGGCGTTGCTTAGCTTACTGGGGTGGATTGTTGTGGGGCCTGTAGGTGCGTAAGTGCATGCATGGTAGCAGTGAAAATGGCGTCACCCAGCTACCCAGTTTCTAGTATGGGAACTCTCTTCTCCCCAACCAGCAATCGCGCACCCATCCTTTGTCTCCAGCTTCCATCCACTCCCCGCTTTTACACTGTCTGTGACCAAGCCTTCAGGCTGCCAGACGGCACCTCCCTCCTGAGTTTTATCTCAGATGCGTCTGTGTTTCCTGCCCCCTTGCATCTGAGGGACTGTGGCTTTGACCCACTCAGATCCTCTGCGGGAGGGTCTCACTTAGCGACAGCCAGCCGGACGCCCCATGAAAGTTTGTGTGATCCTGCAGCAGCAGAACCTCAGGGACTATGGAAAATCACAACACGCATCTGGCACCAGCCTTCGCCCTTCCCACCAGAGCACCGCCAGGTATCAGCTGTGGAGTTGCAGACTCTACGCTCCCCCTGTTTATAGTCTGAATGGAATTTAAACCCTCTCCTTTCTCCTTTCTCCCTTTTTAGTTCAGTCCCTGTGGCTGTTCCCACTTTTCCACTTTCTCTGTGGCTGCTTTTGAGGGGGGGCGGTGATTTTCCCAAACTCTCCCCCCAACCCCATCTCCGTCCTCTCTCCACAAGCAGAAACAGCTTCCAGCCCTCTGTGGCTTCTCTCTCCCCCAGTTCACCTCTCCGCACCATGTACGTGCAGAGTTCTGTGGTTCAGGTTGTGCAGATTGTTGTGTTAATCCTCAGATCAGTTTTCTAGGTGTGCAGGATGGTTTAGTGTTGATCTCGCTGTATTTCATGGATGCCTCCTTCATTTCACTTTTAAACACATTTGTCTTTATATTTCAAGAGGGTTTCTTGCGGACAGCTTAGAGTAAGTTCTTGTGCACTTTAAAAATTAGTGTAACAGTCTCTGTCTTTCTTTATTTTTAATGTATGTTTTAAAAATTTTTTATTGTTGGGGCGCCTGGGTGGCACATTCGGTTAAGCGTCCGACTTCAGCCAGGTCACGATCTCGTGGTCCGTGAATTCGAGCCCCGCGTCGGGCTCTGGGCTGATGGCTCAGAGCCTGGAGCCTGTTTCCGATTCTGTGTCTCCCTCTCTCTCTGCCCCTCCCCCGTTCATGCTCTGTCTCTCTCTGTCCTAAAAATAAATAAACGTTGAAAAAAAATTTTTTTTTAATTTTTTTTTATTTTTTATTTATTTTGGGGAGAGACAGAGTGCAAGTGGGGGAGCGGCAGGGAGACACAGAATCCGAAGCAGGCTCCGGGCTCCGAGCTGTCAGCACAGAGCCTGAATGCAGAGCTGAACTCATGAACTGTGAGATCATGACTTGAGACAAAGTCGGATGCATAACTGACAAAGCCACCCAGGTGCCCCCTCTGTCTTTCATTTAGGGTGTTTATACTATTTATACTTAATGTAATTATTGATATAATGGTTTTTAAATGAGCAATCTTGCTATTTGTTGTTTATCTTATTCTATTTTTCCTCTTATTTATGTTGAGTACAACTCTTTGTTGTGTATTTTAGTGGTTGCTTGAAGTTTTACAGAATATATCTTTAATTTATCAGTCTGTCTTCGTGTGATATCATACTACTTTACATATAGTATGCAAACCTTATAATACTCCACTTTAATTTTTCATCTTGCCTTTGTGCTATTGTCATAAGTTTTAATTTTACATGTATTTTAAACTCCATAATACTTTATTATTTTTGCTTTAAAAATGACTAAAATTTTAAAGAGATTTAAATAGTAAGAAAATATTTTGTATTTACTGATGTGGTTCCCAGTTCTGGTGTGCTTTATTCCTTCATGTAAATTTAAATTTTGTTTTTTACTATTTTTTCTACAACCTGAAGATATCCTTCATTAGACATGAATGTCGGGACACACGGATGGCCCGGGATCGTGGGATCAAGCCCCACATGGGGCTCCATGCTGAGCATGGACTTTGCTTGGGATTCTCTCTCCCTGTGCTCCTCTCTCCGTGACTAGTGTTCTCTCTCTCTCTCTAAAATAAAATAATTTTTAAAAATTTATTTATTTTTATTTTTTTCTTTTAAATTTTTTTATTGTGGCAAAATAAAAATAACATTAAATTTACCATTTTAATCATTTTTAAGTGTGACTTTCAGTGGCATTAAGTATATTTACATTGTGCAACCCTCGCCAGCATCCATCTCCAGGAACTTTTTTGTCATCCCAAACTAAAATCTCTATTCCTTAAACTAGACACCCCGTGTGTCCTTCCCCCAGCCCCTGGCAACCATCATTCCACTTTCTGCCTCTGAGAGTCTGGCTACTCTAGGTACCTCGTTAAGTGGGATCCTATAATATCAGTCCTTCTGTGTGTGGTTTATTTCACATAGTGTAATGTCTTCAAGGTTCATCATCTGTTATAGCATGAGTCAGATGTTCTTTTCTTTTTAAGGCTGAATATTCCATCGTGTGGGATATTTTTGTTTTTCCACCCATTTTCTTTTCTCCATGTTTATCCATTGATTTGTTGATGGGCCCTCATTTACTTCCACTTTCTAGCTCTTGTGAAGAATGCTGGTGGGAATATGGGTGTACAAGAACCCATTCAAATCTCTGCTTTCCACTCTTTTTTTTTAATATGAAATTTGTTGTCACATTGGTTTCCATACAACACCCAGTGCTCATCCCAACAGGTGCCCTCCTCAATGCCCATCACCCATGTTCCCCTCCCACCCACGCCCCAAAAAATGAATGTCTGCTGGTGATGAATACCCTCAGCTTCTGTATGTTTGAAAATTTATTTGGCTTTTCTTTTGAAAGATATTCCAAACGGTAAGGATTATATGTTGACTTCTTTTTCCTTCAATACTTTCAAATAAATACTATACCAGCATTTATAAGGTTGTGTTGTTTGGGATGAAAAACCTGTCTTTGACCTTATCTTTGCTTTTCTGTATGTAATGTGTCTTCTTTCCCTGGACGCTTTTCAGATTTTCTCTTTTAAAAAAAATATTTTTTTTTTGAGAGTGAGAGTGCCCATGTGGGGGCACAGATAGAGATATATAGAAAGAGATAGAAAGATAGGGAGATAGACTTCAGTAGGTTCCACACTCAGTGTGAAGCCAGACATGGGGCTCAAACTCACAGCCTGACCTGAGGTGAAATCAAGAATCAGATGATTAACTGAGCCATCCAGGCACCCCTTAGATTTTCTCTTTAACCCTGGCTTTAAGCAATATAATGATCATGTGCCTTGCTGTTGCTTTCATCGTTATCTCTTGTGCTAGGGTCTGTTGACTTCCTTGGATCTATGACTTTACAAATTTTCAACACATTTATAAAAAAAAAGTGGCTATTATTTCTTCAAATATTTTTGTCTCCTCTTCTTATCCTACACTACCAATATTTAAGGGATTCTGATCGTAAATATATCTGTCTGCTTGAAATTGTGTAAAGGTTTATAAGGTTCTGTTCATTTTTTTAAAATCTCCTTAAATCCCTCTTTCGATTCTGCGTGGTTTTTACTGCTATTTCTTCAGGTCCATTAATGTTTTCTTTTAAAATGTCTAACCTATGTTTAATACCATTCAGCTTAGTTTTTGACCTCAGACATTACAGCTTTCATTCCTAGAAGTTTAATTTAGGACTTTTTATTCCTTCATGGGTTTAATTAACATATCTAATATGTCCTCTAGCTTCTCGAGCATGAAGAATAGAGTCACAATAATGGTCTCAATGTCATTGTGTACTAATTCTATGCTGTCTACCATTTTTTCTCATCTTTGTGGGCTGCATATACATGTTATTAATTTTACCTTATTGGGCGCCTGGGTGGCGCAGTCGGTTAAGCGTCCGACTTCAACCAGGTCACGATCTCGCGGTCCATGAGTTCGAGCCCCGCGTCAGGCTCTGGGCTGATGGCTCAGAGCCTGGAGCCTGCTTCCGATTCTGTGTCTCCCTCTCTCTCTGCCCCTCCCCCGTTCATGCTCTGTTTCTCTCTGTCCCAAAAATAAATAAACGTTGAAAAAAAAAATTTTGTTTTTAAATTTTATCTTATTAAGTGGTGGAGTGCTACTCCTGTAAGTATTTTTTTAAGTTTATTTATTTATTTTGAGAGGGAGAGAGTGAAAGCTGGGTAGGAGCAGAGAGAGAGAGGGAGAGAGAGAAACCCTGAGCATGGGGTTCAATCTCCCAAACCGTGAGATCATGACCGGACCCAAAATTAAGAGTCGGGTGCTTAACTGAGCCATGCAGGCGCCCTTCATATAAGTATTCTGGAGCTTCATTCTAGAACGTGGTCAGGTTGTAAAGAGTTTGCTTTTCCTGAGTTTTGGTTTTAAATTTGCTCTGTTAGGATAAAACCAGTGCTTACTCAAAGGTTCACTTTTCTCTATTGTGAAGTGAGACCTTTCTTATAATTGTAACTGATGTTCTCTGAATTACGATTTTCTCTTCTACCTGTTGGAAACAGGCACTATGCCCAGCTGGATGTGAGTTTCAGCCATTATTCTATTTCTTCACACACACCTGCTGGGCAGTACTCAAGTAACACTCAACGGGACAGTCTCCAGGCATCAGAGCTGCCTCATCTGATTGTGCCCACAGGGAACACAGCCCTTCCCTGCTTGATGCCCAGTGTCTCGAGTGCCATTATTTTATATATTTTGTTTTACTCCTTTTCCATTATTTAATGCAGGGCTGTAAATCTAGCCTCTGTTTCTCCATCTTAATTAGAAGTGAACACACACACACACACACACACACACATAGTTTTTAAAACATAATTTCCTGTGTGCCTGGGTGGTTCAGTTGGTTAAGCATGTGACAGGCTCCCGTCACGATCCCACGGTTCATGAGTACGGGCCCCACATCAGGCTTTGTGCTGCCAGCTCAGAGCCTGGAGCCTGCTTTGGATTTTCTGTCTCCCTCTCTCTGCCCCTCCCCTGCTCGGGCTCTGTCTCTCTCTCTGTCTCTGTTTCTGTCTCTCTCTCTCGCAAAAGTAAATAAAAATTTAAAATAAATAAACCCAAATTTCCGTGTCTGACTTCTCACCGAGAGTGCACGCCAGCCGCAGGTGAGCCATACTTCTGCCTGATGCGTGTTTTCCATGCTGGTGTACAAATTTAAGAAGTGGGTTCTACACAGTGGCTTCCTATAGAATTGCAGGAACCACTTCTGCTCCTGGTTCTTTGGCCAAATCGAGTCACATGGATTTGCCTGCTATCAAGAAAGCAGGACTGCATATAACCCCCTGCAAGGAGAGTTAGTTCATGTTAATGATATACATGATCCTTTTCACACAATTTATTTTCTTTCAACTCTTTCTGTTAATCCAAAAGGAAACTGATTCAAATAGCCACATCTTCCTTACTCTTAAAAAAACCAGAACGCTTGCATTGCTTCAAACATTTTTAAAAAATGGTGGTAAAATACGCATGACATTTGAAGTTTACTATTTTAACCATTTGTAAGTGTGCAATTCAGTGGCACTGATTTCATCCACGTTGTTGTGTGGTAATCGTCACCATCCATCTCCAGAACTATTTTCATCTTGCAAAACTGAAAGTATGAATCTATTAAACCATAATTCCACTTTTCTCCTTCCCATCAGCCCCTGGCAACCGACATCCTACCTTCAGTTTCTACCAATCTGATTACTCTCTGTAAGTGGAATCCTACAGTGTTCATCCTTTTGTGACAAGCTGATTTCACGTAGCGTAAGACCTTTAAGGTTCATCCGTGGTATAGTGTGTGTCAGAATTTTATTCTTTTTAAGGCTAAGTACTCTTCCTTTGTATGTATGCCCTACATTTTGCTTCTCCAGTCATGTGTCGGTGAACACACACATGGGTTGCCTCCACCTTTTGGTTGTTGTGAGTAACTCTGCTGTCAACATGAGTGTACAAATAGCTATGTGAGTGTACAGATTGCTTTCACTTCTTTAGGGTGTATGTCCACCCAGCAGTAGAGTCACTGGATCACATGATAATTCGATTTTTAATTGTTTGTGGAACCTCCCTACTGTTTCTCATAGTTTCTGCCTTTTTTTACATTCCTGCCACAAGGGCCACAGGGATCCTAATTTCTCTTCATCCTTGACAACACTTATTTTTTGTTTCTTGTTTTTGATGCTAGTGATCCTCATGGGTATGAAGTGGTGTCTCACTGTGGTTTTGGTTTGCATTTTCCTAATGATTAGTGATGTTGAGCAGCTTTTAATATGACTCCTGGACATTAGTATATCCTTTTGGGAGAAATGCCTATTCAAGTTCTTTGCTCATTTCTAACCTGGGCTATTGGTTTTAGAAGGATTGAGTTTTAGGAATTCCTTATATATTCTGGATATTGATCCATTATTGGATGTATGATTTGCAGATATGTTCCCCATCCCATGGTTTGCCTTTTACCTCTGTTGATGTGGTTTCCTGTGATGTAAAAAATTTTTTTAATTTTGTCGTAGTCTGATTTATCCATTTTTTACTTTATGGCCAAAGCAGTTTTTTTAAGACAAAGGAATGAAAAGGAAAAAAGTTTCATTTACATAAGGTTTATAGAGTCTTTTGCATTCTGAAAAGTTCACCCAAATATTTAGACTTTAAATACAGTTGCACTATAGTGTAGGAAAATTTTAATGGAGGCATTTAGCATGACCCAAATACATCTTGATTTATCCATATTTTTTCCTTTTTTATGATGTTTAACATAATGAAAAAGAAACACTTAAAATTCTTCTGGCATTACACCTTTAGATTGTCAGTGCGCTCAAAGGGCAGACATTCATGAATTTCAAAAGGCCTACAATTTTCTAGCAATTTGACTGGAAGAGTTCAATTTGCTATATCAGTTCTTCCATTTTTCTGATTGGAGTAGAAAACCAAATTGACAAGATGTATTTTTGATACTTTATTTTTAGGTGATGCCTGTGACTCCCAACTCTTAGCCCTTCATTGGCTTATAGTATATGCTGTACTTTTTTCAGGAATAGAAGCAACATAGGAAAACATTTGGTGTTATAATCGTGTCAATCAGGAGTGTACATAAAACTAATATTGTCTGTTGGTCAGTGAATACAACTTTAAGCATTATGCTTTTCCTTTTTATTTATTAAAAAAAAAACTACTCCCCCAGGAAATTGTTTTCATATGAACAGACTATTTTGTATATTAAGAAACGGTAGAGAAAATGTTGTTTTTGCCTAGAGTGCACTTAAACGTCCTTGTGTAATGCAATTTTATTGATTCTCTTTGACCAGTGTGTCCTTTGCCCAAAATTTAAACAATAACATTTATGGAAATGCTCTTAGTATTCCCAGAACACATCTTGTTTGCTCTTGAGACGAAGCTTTAACATTCCAATAATATACTTTCTACTGTTAAGAGCCAATAGGTCATTAGGCCAGTGAAGAAAGGACAGTTGCAGAGTTACAGGCATGTCATATATAACAGGAGCAAAATGTCAGGTGGACTTTCTTGTTTTTTTCCCCCCTACATTAAAATCGGTGAATCAGAGGAGTTAGGGTATTGAGGAATAGAGGGCCAGGGTTGCTTTTTCACTTTTCCTTTCATTTCTGTGTGTGTTTACCTTTGACATTTCTCTTCCTTTATTGGGTATTTGTATATCTGACACATTTGCAGTCTCATCTGGCTTTTTATACTTCCCTCAAGAAATAGATGGTGTGGGGCTCCCGGGTGGTGCACTTGGTTTATCATCTGGCTCTTGGTTTGGGCCCCCATCACGATCTCACGGTTTGGTGAGTTCCAGCCCCACGTCTGGCTCTGCACTGACAGTGAGGAGCCTGCTTGGGATTCTCTCTCCCTCTCTTTGCCCCTCCCCACTTATACTGTCTCTGTCTATAAGTAAGTAAGTAAGTAAATACCTTTAAAAAAGGAAATAGATTTTAACTTGATGTAATTTCCATGAGAAAATTAGCCTACTGACTTATGATCTGAACAAGGAATATTTGACTGCAGGCGTCAACAGTTCAACATTACATTATGTTACAATTGCATTTCTGAAGTTCGTGTTTCTGTTTTAGTAAAGTCTCTGTCTTAAAATGGCATTCAATAAATGAGCATTCCCTATAACTTTGTAGGAATATTTGTTTGAATTCTACCAGTCTTGCATTGCCCTCTCAGACCGACCATTTTGTGTGGCCGTGCTATGTGTAGAAATACGTATTTAGGTGTGAAGAAAACCTATCTCATTTTACTCTGAACACTGATGTCGTCTGATAATATCACTCAAAAGCAGACATGGTTGTTGGAGACCGAAGGAGAGGGGGGAGTCATCTCTAGATGAAGAATAGTTTTCTTTCCATTTTGTGCCCTTGGAGGAAAACACCAAAACACTCTCTCCTCCACCACATGAGTGGAGACAATGTCATAGCTCAGGGAATTATAGTTGCTTATGTGGTTATAAGTACTTTCCTATTAACCAAGTTTCCATAATGAAAAGTGTTAAAGGAACGTCAGACACGGAAGTCGTGCCAGCACCACATGGAGGGAATGTGGGTAAGAAACGGGTAAGGTGTCTTGGGAAAAGTTAAATTCCATTCAAGTTGAAGTTGTACTGCATCTAGGATTAACATTCCAGAAGTTAGAAAACGGGAAAGTTGTAAGTTGTTGAATTGTTAACTATACTGCTTGATATTTATTTAATTCAACCTAAGAATAGAAAACGCTTCCCTAAGGTGCCTGTGTCCCGGGTCCCGGTTTAAGGACTTCACGCACGTAATCATTTATTCTTTATTACCTCATGAGGGATGAGCAATTCTTATCCCCACTTTACAGCTGCCCCTGACACGCCTGGAGTTTCAGCACTTTGCTCAGGCGGACCGGGCAGGGCCGCCAGAGACAGTGGTGCGGGTTGTGCGCATGAAATCCAAAGTCCACGCTCCTCACAAGTACGTCGTAAGGCCTCTTAGAAATGGCCTGTCAATAACTGGAACTCAATATAGGTACTCCATATGGTATATTACTTTCAAAATATTATGAGACAGATCTTCAGGTTTCATTTGTTACCTCAAAAGTTTTCTGACATATATTTTTTATTTATTTAAACAAAATTTTTTGAAGTTTTTATTTATTTTTGAGACAGAGAGAGACAGAGCATGAGCAGGGGAGGGGCAAAGAGGGAGGGAGACACAGAATCTGACGCAGGCTCCAGGCTCTGAGCTGTCAGCACAGAGCCCGACATGGGGCTCGAACTTACAGACTGTGAGATCATGACCTGAGCTGAAGTCGGACGCCTAACTGACCGAGCCGCCCAGGTGCCCCCAAAAGTTTTCTGATATTTTAACAAATAATTTTCACCTCTCATCTGCCTGAGACTGTGATGTCACAGTTATCCTGTGGTATGCCCAGACCAGGACTCTAAGTCGGGGAGCTGACTGTCACAGGTTCATCATGGAATTTCTCCCTACTGCCATTGTGTACAAACTTTCAGGTGCAGCTCAGAGTTTCAAAGGTTATGGAAAATGTTTTTGATGGAAATGTGTTCGTTTTATATTCCACATATAGTATATGAGATATTTACTTTTGGGTTATTTCGAAAAAGCTGATAATTTACTACTCGATAAAGAAGTAGTCGAGAAAGGAGAAGATACACCTGTGAAATTCGATTATCCTCTTACACAACCAGACCACTGTATTCTTTGGGTAGAATTATGTGAGTAAGGGAATCAAGTCTTTCTGTTTTATGCTTATGTATTCCCACCAAATTCTCGCTATTTTTCTCTTAAGTTTTCGTTTAAATTCCAGTTGGTTGACCCAGTGTAATATTAGTTTCACGTGTACAATGTTGCGATTCAACACTTCTGTGCATCACGTGGTGCTCATCACAGCGAGTGCACTCCTTAATGCCCATCACCTGTTCTCCGCACCCTCCCCCCCCCCCCCCCACCTCCCCTCTGGTGCCCATCAGTGTGATCTCTGCAGTTAAGAGTCTGTTTCTTGGTTTGCCTCTTTCTCTCTTTTTTTTACCTCTGCTCATTTGTTTTGTTTTTTCAATTCCACATATTAGTGAAATCATATGGTATTTGTCTTTCTGTGACTTATTTCGCTTAGCATTATACTGTCTAGCCGCATCCATGTCTTTGCAAATGGCAAGATGTCATTCTTTTGGATGGCTGAGGAATATTCCATTGTGCGTGTATATATACCACATCATCTTTATCCATTCATCCGTTGGTGGACATTTAGGCTGTTTCCATAATTTGGCTATTGTAAATAATGCTGCTGTAAACATTGGGGTGCATATAATCCTTTGAATTACTGGTTTTGGATTCTTTGGGTAAATACCCAGTAGTGCAATTGCTGGGTCGTGGGGTAGTTCTATTTTCAACTTTTTGAGGAACCTCCATGTTTGTCTTCCAGGGTGGCTGGACCAGTTTGCATTCCCACCAGCAGTGCCCGAGAGTTGCCCTTTCTCTGTACCCTTGTCTACTCCTGTTGTTTCTTGGGTTGTTAATTTTAACAACATTCTGCCAGGTGTGAGGTGGTATTTCTTCATGGTTTTGATTTTCATTTCCCTGATGATC
Organism: Prionailurus bengalensis; assembly: GCF_016509475.1. Lineage (NCBI taxonomy): Eukaryota > Metazoa > Chordata > Mammalia > Carnivora > Felidae > Prionailurus > Prionailurus bengalensis. The sequence continues at coordinate 2,493,133 of NC_057346.1, forward strand.
AGTGATGTGGAGCATCTTTTCATGTGTTTGTTGGCCATCTGGATGTCTTTTTTGGAAAAATGTCTATTCATGTCTTCTGCTCATTTTTTAATCAGATTGTTCATTTCTTGGGTGTTGAGATTTATAAGTTCTTCCTATATTTTGGATACTAACCCTTTATCCGATATGTCATTTGCAAATATCTTCTCCCATTCTGTAGGCTGCCTTTTAGTTTTGCTGATGGTTTGCTGTGCGGAAGCTTTTTATTTTGATCGAGTCTCAAAGTATCTCTATTAATTATTAAATAAAGGCCTTCTGTCCACTTGCTTTCAGAGCCGTTAATTACATGGCTCCCTGCTGGTTCCCACTCGGAGTTTGTTCCTTCTCAAGCAGGCATTCTGTTCTAGAACCACATCTCAATTTCAGCTCAAACATTACATCTTGGTTTGGACCACCGGCAAATTTTTAGGCCTCCTGGTTTATGTGATTTTTGCACCTTTCTTCATCTTGGGGCCCAAGGCAAGGCGAATAATAAGCTCTGAGGCTTATGAAGTGTGCAATTTTATTTCTGAACATCTACCTCATTATGAAAGGAAGTCCCATTTACTTCCGAGAGTTTCTGTAAGAATTGGGCGATATATGTTTAAACTACGCAATGTAGATGAGAAATGTGTATTGGCGCGTCCGTTTTCTGTGGCTGCCATAACTAAGTGCCATAAATTGAGTGGCTTAGAACACCACGAATTAGTTCTCCTAAAGTTTTGCAGGCCGGAAGTCCGAACTTGGCGCCAATGGGCTCAAGTTAGGTTGTTGCAGGATATTGGTTCCTTCTGGAGGCTCCAGGGAAAGAGCCCTTTCCTTGCTTTTCCCAGCTTCCGGAGCCTACCTGTGTTCCCTGGTTTGTGACTTGCCTTCCATTATTCCAACCTTTCTCCTGTTTCCTCCTTCATCCTCTGTAGTCAGAGCTCTTTCTGCCCTCCCCTTATGAGGCCACTTGTGATTACATTTATTATCAATATAAGTCAGCCTCCATAGCATGCACATCTCAAGAGCCTTCCCTTAGTCACACCTGCAGAGTCCCTTCTCCCATCTAAGTAACGTTCAGTTTCTCTGGACCAGGGCATGAGTATTCGTTATTCAGCCTCCATGCAAAGTCTTTTCAGATCCTCCTTATCCTCAAAAATGTAAACATAGCTGGCTTGACCTCAGGGCGGCCCAAAGAAAGTCCATCACTGACAAGTATCCCAAAATATTCCAACATACCCTTTTTTGGGAAACCCTTTAAAATTATATATACAACATCCTGGACATGTTCTGCTGTATATTCCCAAAGTTAGCAGTATCTGCTCTCCAAAAGCCACCATGTTCAGATCTTTAGACAATACTCTGTTTTTCCAAGGGGCTACATCACATGACATATGAGGGACCGAAAAGCCAGGGAAGATAGTAGGGTGACCTATATTTTACCATCCAAACCAGGATACCTTTAAGAGGAAAAGAGCAAGTCTTAACAATGACACTGAAATAACAAACTTGGACTATGTTGGACAAATTAGAATATATAGCTGTCCTATCCAAACAAAGGCTCCAATCATTGGAGTCCGTTTAAGAAAACTACTCCGCTCTGTCATTGTTTGGTTCGTTAGCATATTGAACAAAGTCTTTTATGTATTTATTTATTTTGTGGAAGATTTTGAAAACACTGAGTATACATAAGAAGCCTGAATTCATTGAACATCCTCCAGATCAAAACCTTCTGCTCTTCTAAAGGCAGTGTTAAGAAAATGAAAAGTCAAAAACCACAGGGTAGGAGAAAATATTCACAAGACATTTATCTGAAAGAGGGCTTGTAGCCTCACTGTTTTTAAAACTCTTGCAACTTAATAATGGGGCAAACAACCAATTTTTTTAATGTACACAGAATGTTAGTAGACATTCAGCAAAAGAATATACACCAAGGACCTGAATATACATGAAAAGATGTTCAATATCATTGGTCATTAGAGAAATAAAATTGTGATAATGAGACAGCACTACCCACCTGCCAGAACGGCTAACATTAATAACACGGACAACCCTAAATTTTGTCAGGTATGTGTAGCGGCCAGAACACTACTGGAGGGAATGTGATTCCATTGACATTTTCTCAGTTTTTTTTAATAAAGTCACACATACAAATACAGTGTTACCTAGAGATTCCAATCCTTGGTATTTTCACAGGAAAAACTAACACATGTTTACACAAAGATGTGTACATGCGTATCTTAAACAACTTTATTTTTAGAAATTTTTTAATGTTTATTCATTTTTGAAAGACAGAGACAGAGGACAAGCAGGGTGGGGCAGAGAGAGAAGGGGACACAGAATCCGAAGCAGGCTCCAGGCTCCGAGCTGTCGGCACAGAGCCCGACGCGGGGCTCGAATCCGCGAGCTGTGAGATCATGACCTGAGTCGAAGTCGGACGCTCAACCGACTGAGCCACCCAGGCGCTCCTTAAACAACTTTATTTTTAATGGTGTCAAAGTGGGGACACTCCGGGCGGTCATCAATAGGTGAAGGGTTAAATACATTATGGTTTATTCTCACAGGGGAATACTAGTCAAAAATAAGAATGATACTCACAACAACCGAAATGAGTCTCACAACTGTCTCACTCAGCAAAATCACCACCACCACCACTAACAAAAAAATCAAGACAAAAGGATATGTACAGTTGATTTTATGACTCCTTTTGTTGATTACAGTCACTAGTGATGGAATGCAAATTGGCGGTTGCTTGGGGTTAAAGGTGAGGGTTATTGTCTGGAAAGAGGCAGAGTGAGTTTTCGGGGGTGATGGAAAAAGTTCTGAATGGGGACCGGACTGGTGGCCACAAGAATGTATAATAAATTCATCAAAACTTGTTAAAATGTTTACATAAAATGGTTACATTTTCATTGTATGCACATTAAATTTCAGTGTTTATTTTAAAACATATTTGTAGATATTTTTGTTACAAAACTTATGTGTTTCATTCTTCTCTGGAATTGAAAAAATACAGAATAAGCAAAGGAAGTGTGACAGAAATAATCCATTCCTCAGAATACACACAGGAATGCGGTCTGATCGCATAAAAATACCACACCTACACATCTTTTGGTCTTTCCTTTAATCTTCACTCCCTGTTTATTGATTCCTGAATTGTGTTGAGTTTCAGTCTTCCTAGGGTCAGAGGCGGCCTTCCCAGTTGTTCCTAAGATGTCATATTTTCCCTCAGGAAAATAAAAGCAAGATCTACTTTTCAGGCTTAATCCAAGTCGTGCTCCCTCCTTTGTAATGTATAAGTAACGATACTCAGTTACTTATCGATACTTATCGTTACTTAATGATACACACAGCCCAACTTAAATACATTTAGATTTGCTATCAGAGAGACTCTTCCAAGGTTCTGTATTCCACCTCGTGATCTCCAATCTGCTTCTAGATTTGCTTCTTTAAAAAAAAAAAGACGAGCTGAAACTTTATTTTTTTAATTCGCAAAGTTTTATTGAAGTATAGATTGACACATACTATCCTGTCAGTTTCAAGTATATGTCACCGTAATGTGAAACACAGTAATTACACATCATAACGTGATGCCCCTGGTAAATCCAGTCAACGTGCAAAGGTATAACACTATTATTGACTAGATTTTCTATGCTGTGCTTTATACCCCGATGTCTCATTTATTTATTAACTGGAAATTTGTACCTCTCAATCCCCTTCACCTATTTTGCCCATTCTTCCCACCACCTCTCTGGCAACCCCGCTTTGTTCCCTGTATTGATGAGTCTGTTTCTATTTTGTTTAGTTTGCTCATGTGTTGTTTCAGTTGCATGTACGAGTGAAATCAAATGGTATTTGTCTTCCTCTGACTTATTTCACTTGGCGTTGTACCCGCTAGATCCATCCGTGTTGTTGCAAATGGCAAGATCTCGCATTTCTTTGATGTCTCGGTAATATTCCATGGCACATACACCACATCTTGTGTCCATTCATCAGTCAGTGGACTCAGGCTGCTTACGTGTCTTGGTGACTGTAAGTAACGCTGTAGTGATGATAAGGGTGCATGTATCACTCCTGTCCTGTTAGCCTTCTTTTCATTTTTGTCTTTGTCCCTTGTCTCTTGGCCTCAGTTGAGTTTGGTCGTCAGCTTGCTTCCCTTGGGCACACACCTCAATTCCTTTCGCTTGTTGTGGGCTCTAAAAACTACCCTGAGAGCCTTCTCCTGACCTGCGGATGATTCCTGGTCTAGAGTTCCGTCTTTATTCTCGGAGTAGAGTTTGAGCCCAAACCCCAGATGCCTTTGATCCTCGGGGAATTTCCTTTGAACTATTATTCTAGGCTTTCAACACTTCTTTCTCCCTTCAGTTCTCTCTTTCCTTCCCTCCCTGTCCTCCAACTGTTAGAGCCAGAACTCTCTGTTGGAAGTAAATCTTTGGATCTTGTAAGTTTTTTGGTTTCTAGGCTGCAAGTCAGATGGATCCAGGGACACCACGGGCAGGTCCACTCGTCTGAGATCACTTTACACCTCTGTTGCTTACTTGTCCTGAACTCTAATGTCACTGGCAGCTCTGGGCTTCATTCACAGGGAAAATGCACACCGTTCACTGACGCGCATCTCTCACCCTTGACCTCACCTCCCGTTCCTCCTCCTCCTGAACGTAACAACATGGCAACAGGCACCTTGTGCTGCTTTGTGGATACTTGACCGCTGATTGAAATCAAAGTCGCTTTAATTAAATGTATGCATTATAAAGTCTGTTATCCGATCCCCTCATGTACGAATGGATAACTTAAATGGAAATAATATTTTATTTAAAAAAAAACAATTTTGTGGGTGAGGTTTTGTAAACCACTGCTTGCAGATCAACTTTTTACCTTCTGAAAGTTGATCCTTAACACTAGCTTTATTCTTTTTTTTCGTTTTATTATACTCCAGAGTTCTGAGTCTCTATGGACAGGGTACCTTTTAAACAATCATTCATGGCAGTTCTTCAGCAGTAAATATAAGAGAGCAGAAGAGATGAGAGCAGCCTATCGTTTGTATTTGTGTTTGTATTTGTATTTGAAGTTGTATGATGGAGATACTACCATACATTAATATTCAGACTTTTGGCTTGGTTTACTTCGCTGTCAAAAGAGAAAAAGAAAAGAAAAGAAAAAGACAGGAGATTTTACCTGTTTCTGTCCGAGTATTTTTATTTGGATCTAAATACATACCATTCGTAATGTGTAAAAACATCTCTAAGCACAAAAGCGCTATATGAATCCCATCTATTTGATTCTATCTGCTATGAAATATTTAATCCTTTGGATCAGAACTGGTGGGAATAGATTTATTTGTATTCTAAAAAGCCAACAATTTCACCAAAATAATTATAGGACAATTAGATAATATTTCAATCAAAGTTGATTCAGTACTGCTGAAGATAGGGGTTTACCCTCTATAAAACTTACATGTTTATATATACACCAATGTATGTGGCTGTTGATCAAAATCATTTTTATAATGGAAAAGGTGGACACAATCCAATATTCATCTTCAGAGATTGGGTAAATTACCATGAGATAGTCATTTAATCTACTACTGGTATCCTTTGAAGAGAAATAAGGAGAAAGGGTGAGAAAAATGGCCACACTGAATAAGGTAAAAAGAAAAGTTCTAGAACTAAAAATAAGCACAATCCCACTTAGGCCAATGATAGGTAGATAGATAATAGATAATAGATAGATAGATAGATAGATACATAGATACATAGATACATAGATAGACAGACAGATGTGGAAAATCTCACTCACACACACATATGTATAACAATGTTTGGAAGGATATACACCTGCTAACAGTTAACTCTGGAAAATGAAAATGCAGGAAGTATTTCACCATTATTGTTTTAAGCTGGTTATTTGAATTTTACAACATAAAATTCAATCTCCAATACCTAAGCCATATTTTATTTAATCATAAACAAACACATTAGGGAGAGGCAGAAGACTGAATTGCAAACTGGACCTGTTGGTTAGGTAGGCCTAATTACTTGACCTCAATAGTCTTTGTAGACCTTCTTCTGCCAAATATCCTCTAGAATCTGATCTCCCGAGCATCCAAATACTTGTAAGTTCTAGAACAAATCCTACAATTACATGCCTTTTTGATTTTGTTACTCTGGCATGCTATCTCAGGAATTATTTTCCCTTGTCTGTATCTGCATAGCTACTAATAGTCATTCAGGATTGTGGCTCATTGTCAAGGTCTCAAGGAAGAACTTACCAGGATTGGACACCCTTGGTTCATGGGGCTGTAGTAACCTGATATATATCTATCCAAGCATTTGCCTCTGTACTGTCATTAGTTATATGGTTGATTTTATTGCACCTGTATTATTGAAAGAAGGAATTATATCTTTTAATTTGGTATCACAGTACCAATCTCAAAAAGCATTTTTTAAACAATTGAATGAAATTCTATGAATATCTTGACTTTTCATTCGGTTCCTTTACCAGTAACAAGGAAGCATGAGATAATCTCGATTTTCAAAATGAACTATTCTATCATATTTGCACTTTTGAAAAACACTGTCAATAAAAAATCTAGCTGAAGAATGCTGGCAAGTTCTTGGAGGAACATGGAGTGAAGGACCTGAGTACATGTCTTGCTAATTTATATTAGCTTCTGTGAAATGGAAAGACTAAGAGTTGCCTTTCAGGATTCTTGTGTGGATGAAAGAAAGCGCTGAATGTGGCAGCTCTATGTACATTATTATGAAATAAGGTATTACTGTATTTAATAAAAGTAACATAGATTTAGAAGGACTTAGTTATCCCTTAAGGCAATTTGCAAAAAGAGTACAAATGTAGGGGTGCCTGGGTGGCTCAGTCGGTTGAGCGTCCGACTTCAGCTCACGTCACAATCTCACAGTCCGTGAGTTCGAGCCCCGCGTCGGGCTCTGTACTGATGGCTCAGAGCCTGGAGCCTGTTTCCGATTCTGTGTCTCCCTCTCTCTCTCTGCCCCTCCCCCGTTCATGCTCTGTCTCTCTCTGTCCCCAAAATAAATAAGCGTTAAAAAAAATTTTGTTTAAAGAGGACAAATATATTATACTTCTTACTTACTGTACACTTGTCCCTTCTGGCCTGATGTCCAAATTTGACAATCCTTTTTCTACTTTTAAAATGTAATACTCTAAATTGACATTGTTACAGTACCAGATATCGAAACAGGATTGTACAGGAAATTGCCAATAACGGTTAGAGAAATGAAGCTAATTACTATGCTCCATACTTTTAGCACAATGTTGAAATCTTAACAAAACACGGGAGGAGGTATTCTCATTACCACAGCAACGATTTTCGAGTTTGTTTTGCTTTTCTGAAAATGTAACCAGTCGAGCACAGTTAATTTAACTTGAGCAGAGTGAAAAATTGATTTTTTTTAGCGAGGCAATTAGGCTTCAAAAAAAATCAACTTAAATAATGATAAGCACAGTTTAATTTGTTTACAAATCTTTAGGAACTGTCTTTTGAGTTATAGCCAACAAGGAGTGGACTATAAAATATGGAGAATGATTTGGCTGGTGGACTGTCCTATTACTTTTTGGTTGTTCATTTGAAATCAAAGACAGTTGGGGTAAATTCATAACATCCTTCGCTCATATCATGACCTCAGTGATGCTTGCGGACTGTTCGCCAATTATCGACACACTTAACATGATCCGTTCATCTGACTGAAAATAGATACATTTTCTTCTTAAACCTGTACATAGTCCAAACAAAAATTAGGTACATATGCCAATATCTTTGAAGTTGGGAATGGTCAAATTCTATTGTTAACATAATCAAGAACTATAAACAGAGATGGAACGCAGGATGATGATATTTGAATTCAAAAGTTATTTCACTGAAAGTTGTACATGTGTCCTGGCACTTCAATCCTAAATTATATGAGAAAAAGTGAAATATTGATCATATGTCTCATAACACGATTATTTACCTACTCTATATTCACCAGGGTTCCCTTGGTATTTTCAAGTTATGCATTCCTATTTAAGCTAAAAAAATTTTTTTACGCTAGCCCTTCTACCTTCTGACCTTTCACTGTTCCTTCTGCCTAGAATTTTCTGTCCTCAGCTCTTTACATGATTGACTCCTTTTCTTCCTTGATATTTAGTTCAAAGGTCTTGTCCCTTAGAGTCCTTTCCTGATTGCATTTTTGGAAACGCCCGTGCCTCCTCTCCCCAGGTACTCTGGCTTTCATTAACCTGTTAAATCTCTTCATCACACCATAGTCTGTCAGCAGATGATCCCATTAGGGCAAGGGTCAGAAATCTAGGAAGAGTTAGAGAATGAATGAATGAATGAATGAATGAATTTATGGATCTGATGACTTATAATTTCAGTCTGCGAATGCATGTATTTTCCCATTCTCTGAAAGAAGCAAATCAAACACCAGTGATATTTATTGAGTGCCCTCTATGGGTTTGAGATTTTTTTTAAAAAGTATTTTTATCTTTTATGTCCTGATTACGAATGTCATACTGAGGCACAGGAAATGATGGCAAACAACAGAAACAAGCCAGGCATAAACTGGCTACATTGCTATAGTTGCATTTGCAAGTTCAGGGAGAGAGAAATCAATGAGGGCTGGTCCAGTCATCGAAGGCTTCATGGAGAGTTCAGATCATCCTCAACGTGTGCCTTCTTTTTCATGAACACTCAGAACTTTGGAGTAAACTAGGACTCTCACTGTCTTTTAAGATACTCTTATTTTCATAGGCCAAATTCCTTCATAGAAGTAAAAAACAAAAAAATCTGAGCAGATGTAGGATACATGATCCTTTGCCCGTGTGTACCCTGCTAAGGTCATTTGAATCCTCCATGATCTTATTGCAGTAATGATGCTTTAGTCGTCCTGGATTCAGGAAGGACCAGCAGCATACAAATGATGCCTTTGATGCACTGTCAGTGCACACACCCAGGTTTAATGATGGAAACTATGGTTGCTACATGATCCCCACATCCCAAAGGACTGCTCAGCACCTTGCCTCTGACTATCAAAACATTCTGCCTTTCAATTTCTTTCAATGTCCTGGTCTGTATCGAGCCTGTGATAACTCATTTTGTCAAGAGATCAGAGGGTAACACGTACACTAATTATTATTTTTAAATCATGGAAGATAATTAGAGAGAGAAACTCAGCGGCGACTTTTAGACAGTAATACATATGCTTTCTTTTACGAATATTGAAAGGAATTTCTGTTTCAGTAAATAACAACAGTGATCCTGTAATCCTACCGGAGTTATTACATGCCAGACACATATTTTTAAAGCAGATTCTTTTGTTTCAAAGTATTTAAAATGTGTAAATGTCGTAAATTCATACTAAGTTGGATGAGTCCCCAACTGAACTGAATTAGTCTTTGAAATCAATTGGTTACTCAGAGCTCTAATATAATACCCTGAAAAGGCGCAAAAGCAAATTAGACAATCTGGTTGATGCTCAAATAAGGTACTTCACTTACAAATCTGTTCCTTCATACAAGTCACCGGATTTTATGTTTGATGCGTTTCTGTATTTATAACATCCTTTCGCTCTGCCTTGGTCGACAGCAATGTAGTTTCTCTCTTTCAGGGGCCTGAAACATTAATGGACTCATTTGAAATGGGTGGTTAACACGCAAAATTGGGCTGTCATAATGAAAAATGTAAATTCACATTCTTTCACATCTCAGCCTAGTGAGATTTCTTCTCTAATGCTGCATAATCAGAAGAAGATGAACTTTGGGGTTAGATCAGAGATCAAATCCTGACTCATTTATTTCCTCCGTGACTGTCATTAAAGTGACTTCGCTTCTTGGAGCTTCAGTTTCGTCGTGTATACAACAAAGCGGAGTTAGAAAAGAATGCTCCCGGGGCGCCTGGGTGGCGCAGTCGGTTAAGCGTCCGACTTCAGCCAGGTCACGATCTCGCGGCCCGTGAGTTCGAGCCCCGCGTGGGGCTCTGGGCTGATGGCTCAGAGCCTGGAGCCTGTTTCCGATTCTGTGTCTCCCTCTCTCTCTGCCCCTCCCCCGTTCATGCCCTGTCTCTCTCTGTCCCAAAAATAAATAAACGTTGAAAAAAAAAATTAAAAAAAAAGAAAAGAAAAGAATGCTCCCTATGTCAGGTGGCATTGAGGTTGAGAGAGCTTGGTGGAAATGGGGGCACTTGGCAATGTTATCCAGCACTTCCCGCCTTCAGACCCAGCCCCACCATTACCACAGCTACCCGAAGGATAGAAGATAAAGAATTTTGGACACAGGAGTGAATTTTTGTCAATGCTGTTACTAACTCTGCCTTTAATCTCAGACAAGTATATTTCTGGATTTGAGTCACCCACTGTGTCAGTAACAACCTATGCCTCTCTGTTCCCCGTTCACCTTTCATTTTCTCGCTTCATCAAGTAGCAGGTGCTAGGAGGACACTGGAGGAGGAAGGGGACCTCATTCCTGGTTCTGGTGTATACTTACTGTTAGCGGGCAACTTGAGGTCAGAGCACAGGAGAACCATTCAGTGCAAGATACCCTGGACCCCAGAGGACAGGTTTCTAGGGAAATTCACCAACAACACCCCCCGCCCGCCCCCAAATATCCCTACCATCCATTGGCCATCCCACACCCTTTCCAAAGATGTCTAGGTTCTAGGCCTGGGAGGGTGTAGGAGGCTGTTCCGTATTGGTCCTTTCTTTGGTTACTCTGTCTCAGCCCTACAACTAGAGGCTATTTCCTGTATCAGCTGTTTTTCTATTCTTTAGAGTTCTGAGTTTTACATTTTGTGCTTAGTAGGTAATCCACTATATTAATATTTGTTTAAAGTTGGCATGTTCAAATTCCATCTCCTAGTTAGCACACTTAACAAATGATTAGGTTACATTGCATCACCAGTAAGTTTTAAAAAACAATTTGTAGCTCTGATATTCAATACGAATTAATGGAATATGCACATATTTTTACAGAAGCGTGCCTCATGGATGTGTCCTCAGGAAGCCAGTCCCTGGTCTAGGCATAGGTTACTTTTTTATATATATATTGAAGGGAGCAATGTGAAGCTGTGAAGACCCGCGGGAAAAGGGACTGGAATGGGGACAAAAGTAGAGATCGGTGGGTTTGAATCAAAGATGATTCTGCTTGAGAATCAGACCAATTGGTTTACATTCGGAGTTCCCAGACGGTGGTAGTTGAAATGATCACCTGAGGAATATTTGAATAACAGAGGTCTACAAATCTTAACCCAGTCTGCCTGAATCAACCTGTCTGGGGTTGGCAAATGGCCTACGTATTTTGAAAAACTCCCTAGGTCATTCTGATACGTTGTTCCTCCCCATCACCGTGTACTAGTCAATTTGTAAGACACTGCTCACTCGGCATCTATTTAGCATGTGCAAGGAGAAGTTTGGACGGTGGGCCAAACTGTCCCGGATGCTGTTGGCTCAAGGACTTTGTGGCTTTATGGGAAAGAAAGAAAAGTATACTTTTAACTAGTACAGAACCCCTACTCTGTGCCAGGCATTATGCTAAGCGTTTTGCTCAGATATCTCCTTGAGTCTTGAAAACCCAGTGATGTTGGTAAAGTTATGAAAACATTTTATAGATAAGGAAACCGAAGCTCAGAAGTTGAATCATGTTTCTCATTAGAGACACTCAGGAAGCAATATCAGGACTCAAAGGAGGAAGAGAGAAAATCTTTATGCAGAGGGGCCATGAAGCTGGCACGCCGATACTTTTGAGTTCTCCGCTGTTTTCTTCTAAGAAATAGAAAACTTATTTGAAGCCAGGATCTTGGCTCTTTTTCTTTGCTTTCTTTTAGTTCATGACAGGTTTCATTTAATTATTGTTTGGTATTCCTCTGGATTTTTTTCATCTTGAATGGAGTCTTGGATCAAAGATCGAAAACCCAAATAATTCATGGCCAAAGGAGGCTGGGTGTGAAGTCAGGAGTGGGTGGGAGAGGGAAGCAGGAGAGGGTCACGGGTGGATGTATGGTCTCAGCGTAGTGACTCCTGACTGCAGATGTATTTCCATCTATTGTAGGGGTCATACAAAAACAGTCTGCTGGAAGCTCCCAAGTTCCCAGACCCATCTGATTGTGAAGGGATGTTTACTAAGCGTCATTGAAGGCAACTATTTACGAACATCCTAGGTCAATTTTAAATTTCAGCTATTTGTGGATTTCTATTGCAAGATTTCCTCTGTGGTGGATCCTGCAGTGAGGTACGGAGAGTGAGACGTGGTTTTTGGGGTGTGGTGGAAACCATTGCATAAAGATTTCTGGGGCTTGTGGCAATCCCCTTTGCGGGGGCTTTTCTGTTCTCTGTTCATTCATACGGCCCCTCAGCAGTAGAGAAGATCCCGATAGGGAGGTCTACCTGACTCCAAGCCCATACTGTATCCCCTACGTAAACATGACATCACTTATGGAAGTTTCTTCACAGATGGAGGAGGGCTAAACACAGATGACAAATTTGAAAAATAATAGCATGTCCAAGAGAGAGAAATAGAAGAGGCACAACGAGCTCACAGAAGGCAAGGTGACTGGGTTGGAAAAATCAAGAAAAGCTTCAAGGGGCTGACGTTCTCTGCGATGGGTGTTGGAAGGTGAATAAGCTCTAATAGGCGGAGTTTGGACAGAAATAGAGGCAGGATGAACAAACGGGCTGAAAAAGGAATGTCTCCATGAAGTTCAGGGAACAGGAAATATAGAATGTATTTGAAACTTACAGTTCTGGGTCATGAACAGCAGGAAATCACTACATGTGGATTGCCGTCTAGACACAGGCTGGTAAGTTTATGAGCAGGGGGTAACCATGGCTGGACCTTTTCTTCAAGAAGGACAGTCATGTAATGCGGTCACTGTGTTGTAATGTCGACAGAGTACCTTAGGTGTGAGATGAGAGAGGACTGTGTGTGTGTGTGTGTGTGTGTGTGTGTGAAAGAGACAGTGGGGCTGGAAAGATTCTCCAGTAGATACAGAGGAAGCATAATTCATAAAACCTACTGGATTAATCCATTAGACTTAAAGCAAAATGAAGTCAGTGATACTTGCAAGAATCTCAGCTGCATAACTGGGAACATGTGACTTTAAATAACAGACAAGTTGGGGCACCCGGCTGGCTCAATCCATTAAGCATCAGACTTAGGATCAGGTCATGACCTCATGGTTTGTGAGTTTGAACCCCGCGTCGGGCTCTGTGCTCACAGCTCAGAGCCTGGAGCCTGCTTCGGATTCTGCGTCTCCCTCTCTCTCTGCCCCTGCCCTGCTTGGGCTCTCTCTCTCTCTCTCTCTGTCTCTCAAAAATAAATAAACATTTAAAAAATAATAACAAAAGTTAAAAGAATGTCGCTGTGAGGGGTGCGGGAGGAAGTTGAGTGAGGGAAGTTGACAACCTTCGTTTGTGACACATTGAAGTACCATTACAGAGATTCTTAGGAGCTAGAAATGTTTGGGGCTCAGAGAAGCGTACAGGGTGTTCCAGGAAGATGTGTAGGAGCCTTCAGTACAGAGGGATGGTGTCAGGTCACCACAGCCTTTGCAAGTATGGAAGGAAAACTGTACGAAGAGGAGATGGGTGACCATTCAACTTTGGGAATGTCCACGATGAGGGAATTAGTGATGGAAGTGGAGCTACAGAGGACTGTGCAAGTCAGCAGAGTCCAGAATGGCAGGAGAGGACCGTGTGGTGGTAAGGAATTTGAGGGAGAAGAGGGAACAACGTAGGGGCTTGGGACCAGCTGTTCCTTTTGGCGACGTCTGAAAATGCCGTTTTAACAGTTGAGGTGGAAACCAGATTGCAGGGGATTCGCTTTTATTGGCTGGTGAGGAATCAAAGGCCAGGACAAGAGCCTGATGGTTCAAGCATTCTGGTTATGAGATGTAGGGCAGAAGTAGGGAAGACGCTTTCAAGGTACAAGTGATCTGGGTGTGCTCGGGGACAGAGAAGTATCTTGATGCGAAAAAGGACGGATGCAGGCGCTTAAGGGAGAGAGGGAGACAGCCAGGTTAGAGCTCTCTGTGGAGCCGGAAGTAAGCTCTGTCTCCAAAGGCCGTTTCTGAATGAGGAGAGCAATTTTCATACCCCTTGGCAAATTTGTCTTAAAATGGTTGGCTTGTCTGTGGAATGTTCTCCATCTTTCTCTCGTGCTCTTTCAACTTTTTTATTGGGAGAGAGAAATTCTGAGACTGTAAGATATCTGGTAGGCCCAACATGTCCGGCTTTCCCCTCTAAATAAGCAGTTCGCATGCTGTATAGTCCCTGCCCCTTGGGGACACCTTATGGGCTGCTGTCTGATTCTCAGAAACTTCTCAGCAGAGAGCATTCTTTAGGAAACTGAGGTCAACTCATGGCACGGTTACCCTACCCAGAGTGCTCTTGGCTTGACAGAAATCCCTTTTTCTTAAATGCCTGCCTAGCGAACTCATTGGCAAATAGATGTTGAAAGTGCTTGAGCAGTGGACGCGGAGAGATGAATGAGTGTGGTCTCCATATGGTTTTCACTGCATCAACAAAACTTCATGTGTTTTGGGATAGAACACTAGACATTCCTTCCTAACCATCCTGAACATGACGAAATTGGTGTCCTGGGGGGTGTTTGGCATGGCTATGGAATTGTGATGGGCAGCATGCCTTTCTGATGGTCAGGAGAACATTCCCGATGCTAGTGAGGAATGATAGTGAATTCTTTGACAATTCCTCAGGTCAATGGAGCGACACTAACGCTTGGTAATCGATGACAGGGCAAAGCATTGCCTTGTGAGAAATATTTGGATTTCCTGGAGGTTGCTTTCATATAGGAGAGTCTGTGGGTTACACAGAGGGAGTTCTCTGTTCCCATGTGGGCTCACCCTAGATGGGAGAAGTCGAGGTGTGTGTGTGTGTGTGTGTGTGTGTGTGGTGTGTATTCTATGAAAAAGTAGGACAAGTGTCTTTTAGTACACACTCCCCATTTCTGTAAGTGGGCCTCCGTGGCCCCACAGCCAGAGGAAGGTGCTGGGCATTATTTTCACATGGAATCCCAGTGTTTATCTCACTACTGATTTTTTTTTTCTCCACTGTTTTTTTTCGGAAATCGCTCATCAGACAGGCATGAATTTTTCTTTTCACTGGGGAGTATTTGGGTGATGTGTCCCAGATAAGGAAAGTGGATGAAAGCCAAGAAGGAAGGCTTCTCACCAGATCTGGAGTGCTCAGAAGTCAGAGGGATCGCAGGGCCAGCACATGGCCCCGGGGGCAGCCCCTCCGTGGCACGTGTGTTGTTTGCCACGCAGACAGACATCCTTTCCGACTCAGGACGCGGTGTCTCCTTGACTCACCCATCCGTAGCTTCGTTTGTTCACCCTTATTTATTTGCTGATTGTGCTCTAACCAGCTGCAACTTCTTCATGAGAACTTCACAATATCATTGCGTCTTCTCTGGCTTCTTTTGAAAGTCTCAACAGTCTTTTTTTTCTTTCTTTCTTTTCTTTTTGGACTTTCATCAGAGGCTTTATTTTACAATTCCTTTTCTTGATCTACAGGTGAACTTTCCAAAAGCTGCCCCAGTTCTGCTAGAATTTCAAAGTGAAATTGAAAATATCTGTCTTGTTTTAGGATTCGGTTCAGTTCCATGTTACAGATACGTGATCATGGGAATTAATAAAATAAGAGTGGAGACGCCCGGGTGGCTCAGTCGGTTGAGTGTGAAACTTCAGCGCAGGTCACGGGCTCATGTTTCCTGAGTTTGAGCCCCACATCTGGCTCACTGCTGTTATCGTGAGGCCTGCTTGGGATTCTCTGTCCCCCTCTTTCCACCCCTCCCGCTGGTGGAAAATTCATTCATTTGTTTAGGAGGAAAATTAAATATATCACAAGGAGGGAGGAATAGTCTTGTACAGAAAACCTGTGCTTTTCTCAGAAATCCTCTCTACCTAGCTCACTGCTTGGCTTGTGTCACACCAGCATCTCTTTTTGCAAACAGGGCTGGGGATGGGGGATGTCGGAAGGTCAGATTGCGATTTTAAACAAAATTAGAGCTCTCTTAATAAGGAAGGGAGGAGTGCTAGCAGACAGCATGGCCAGTGTCTTTTATAAGAACATCTTCTCCCAGCCTGCCTCGTATTCTGTGCCTCCCTCTCTCTCTGCCCCTCCCCGACTTGCCCTCTGTCTCTCTCCCTCTCAGAAATAAATAAACATTCCAAAAAAATTTTTTAAAAAAGAGTATCTTCCCCCCCACAAAAAAAATTCTGTTTAAGGATAGTTAATAAGTAAAATGACATTTTGTAAGAAAACAGGGAGAAATAATTCAATAAAAGCAAGTCAGGGGCGCCTGGGTGGCGCAGTCGGTTAAGTGTCCGACTTCAGCCAGGTCACGATCTCGCGGTCTGTGAGTTCGAGCCCCGCGTCAGGCTCTGGGCTGATGGCTCAGAGCCTGGAGCCTGTTTCCGATTCTGTGTCTCCCTCTCTCTCTGCCCCTCCCCCGTTCATGCTCTGTCTCTCTCTGTCCCAAAAATAAATAAACGTTGAAAAAAAAAAAATCAAGTCAGAAGTTTTGCTCATGTTATGTTAGGTGATGTTATATTATATTACGTTGGGCAGCAAAGTGGATTAGACCCATCAAAAAGATATGAAAACATAGTGATATTTATTTGTTAACCTAATTTGTGACATACCACTTTTCTGTAACATGTTTTGGTTTCTAGCCCGAGGGACTTTCCAGCTAAAACTACATTCTTTTGTTTATAAACAGAATTTCCTCTGAATTCTTACTCATTTCTTTGACTTCCGGACATGGTTTTCAATAGCAGCATTCAAAATGAAAAAGCCCTTTTATCAGATTTAATTGCGATCAGCAGTTGGCCCATTATTTAAAAGTGTTCTTCAAAATAAGAGATCATGAACATTGTGTACATGGGTTTTTTGTTTGTTTGTTTTTTCATTGTAGAAAAATATACACAACATAAATTTTACCATTTTAAGCCTTGTTCCATGTATAGCAGTGGCATTAAGTTCATTTGCAATGTTGTACATCCATTACCCCTAGCCATTTCCAGAACTTTCCATTATCCCAGGTGGAAAATAACTCCCCAGTACCCCCTTAGTTAGCGTATTTTCAAAGTTCATCCATGTTGTAGCATCTATCAGAATTTTATTCTTGTCAAAGCAGAACAGAATTCCATGGTACGTAAATACCAACTGTTGTTTACCCGTTCATCTGTTGATGGACATTTGTGTTGTTTCTGCCTTGAACTGCCATGGATGATGCTGCAGAAGGGGTGCAAGTATGTGTCTGAATCTTGCTTTCAGTGATTTGGGGTTGATACCTACACGTGGATTTGCTGGGGTATATGGGAATTCTGTGTTTGAATTCTTGAGGAACCACCAAATTTCCCACAGTCTCCTTTCTTATATTTCCATAAGCAATGCACAGAATTCCGTTTTTTCTACGTGCTCTCCAACGCTAACTTTCCATCTTGTTTTTTGCAATGGCTCTGCTGATGGAAGTGCAGTGATAGCTCATTACTTTGATTTGCATTTCTTAGTAACTACTGATATTCAGCATCTTTTCATGTGTTTATTGACAATCTGTATGTGATCTTGGCAGAAATGTCTGTCATAATCTTTTGTCCTTTTAAAAACTGGGTTTTGTCCGTTACTTTGTTGTTGAGTTGTAGGAGTTCTTTGTATATTCTGAATATTAACCCCTTATCAGATACGTGATCTACAAATATTTTCCCCCATTCCGGGGCTTGCCTCTTCACTTTGTTGAGTATCTTCTAATGCACAGAAATTTTTAATTTTGATTATTGTCCAATTTACCTACTTTTTTTTTCCTTTCCTGCTTATATCTTAAAAACAAATTTTCACCTAAAGTGCACAAATACACATGACTCAGTCAAACTATGGAGGAACAAAGACATTTTATTGTGTTTGAGTTGTTTTAAATTTTGTCTGTACTCTGGTAAAATCTATTCCTCGTCTATAATTTTTAGGTTCACATTTTGTAAAGTCAAAGGGAAACATGGTGAGTCACTCTGGAGGCAGAATTCTTTATTTCATATTTTAATTTTTATTCTTTGACTTTCTTGCCCACACTTAATTTTACACCTTTTTAAAAAATTTTTTAATTTTGTTTTAGTTTTAGCAACTCACTTTTTCTTTTTTTGTAGTCTTTCCAAAGCCCTGAACTTAGTTTCAAGGGGATTAAAAACTCTCTTTGTACATACATTTCAATAGATTATATGGCTGCTTCTCAAAAGATCTATATAAATGCCCTTTATTCCCTTTCAGTGAATCTCGGACTGAATCTTTTGTTAAATACAGTAAAATGGAATCATTAGAAACAGTGAGATAAAATGTACTTTTGTATAAAACATAAACCCTAATTTTTCATTATTAGATGCAACAGATATGACATTGCAGCTCAGTACATATAAGGCTAAGCAAATATACCTCAGGGAAAAATGAAAAGAATTACAAAATCTGCCCAAGATGTCCACCGAAAGTGTGCACATAGACAATTAATATACACATTATGTATTATTATTATGAACATTGTTATGTTCATAACTCTGTCATCCTGTAATTATAGCTGAACACAAACTGTGAAGGAGATAATAATGGACATTAAGGACCTACATGCAGCGTTTGAGCGAGCACTGTATATACCAATGTTTAAAGTTTCAGTGTGATAAACGTGTTTGGTTGCTGTTTTCGTACAGTTTGAGTTGACATTGATGCTATTCACAGAAGATAATGTGTATCTACAGAAGTTTCTCTATTCTGTGTTAAAACACAATGGGAATATAAAAAGTGATTTTGAAGCAATTTCAGTGAACTCAGGATATTTATTTTCAACTTTTATTTAAAATGATGTCGGCGGCCCTGCATTTTCAGAAACCGGTCTTCGATCTGTCAGCAGTGGTTGGTGCCAACCATGTTCCCTGTGAAGGAAATGTTGGTGAAAGAAATAGATGCAGGATCCATGAATTTCTTCTCCATGAGTCTTCTTTTGAAGGAAAATAAAATGCAAAATGTTCCATAAGATTATTATGGTGTTTGGTACTAGCTTTTCACAGATGTACAATATTGAAGTCATCACTTATGCCATTAACCAATGTTGCTAAATTGTGGGAAAGAGGGTAACTCTAGAAATTCCATCCTTCCACGCTTACAGTGATTGTTTTTGCTTTTCATTCCGCTCTTCTCTTCCAATGAAAAATATGTTACCTTGTTCTCTTTACATGGAAGTGTTAGCATTATTAAAAATATATTTATATCAGACACACAACCCCATCATCAACCACAGCTAGAATCAAACTGATTTTTTAAACTTTTATAAATCACAAAGAATTTATTTTGTAGCTTAAACATTCCCAACAGAATGTGTTTCCACAGGAGGCACTGTATATCAGCAAGCAATGACAGTATGTCTACTCAGCTTCCATATTGTGACTCACTAAAGGGGCTATTTTTCAAATTTAACATGTTACCCTTTATATAATTCACAGTTTTCACCATGCCAATAATCACATGGTTTGGTTTAGCTCACATTTTTTTATTCCAAGATTTTCTTGGTGAAAAATGCAGTACCTTGATTCAATTTCTGGCACAAACTCCTTAATCTTGGTAACCACTTTAAACTTTTTTGAGAGGCACCTGGGTGGCTTAGTCAGTTAAGCGTCCAGCTTCGGCTCAGGTCCTGATCTCATGGCTTGTGGGTTTGAGCCCCTGTCGGGTTCTGTGCTGACAGCTCAAAGATAATTTTTGAGAGAGATGAGGGAAGGGGCAAAGAGAGAGGGAGACACAGAATCTGAAGCAGGCTCCAGGCTCTGAGCTGTCAGCACAGACCCCGGCGCGGGGCTCGGACCCATGAACCGCGAGATCACGACCTGATCTGAAATCAAGAGTTGTATGCTTAACCGACAGAGCCACCCAGGTGCCCTTCTTGGGAACTACTTAGTGATAGTGAATTCCTGTCACTATTTGTAAGCCATCGGAATGTACTTTCTCACAAAATGTAAACGTCAAATCGTACCAGCTGACCCTGTTTATATGTTTGGTTGTTATGGCAACATCAAATTATTATGAAGGATTCTAGACACTTTCAATTTCTGTACTTACGTCGCTTATTTCCAGCCAGTGAAGATCAGACAGCAGTCCAGCACCATTGTGACCACACTTTGAGTAGCACTGGTTTACATAATATCTCAATTTATTGTCTAATTACAGTCACAAGTAAAACTGGACCAAGTTTCCAAAACTGTACATAAGGAAATGTACAGCTGTCAACTGGTCAGTGTCAAAGGAAACTTAGATCTCGTTTCTTGGTGGAAGAAAAGACAAAGAATTTGGGGCTCCTTTTCATTTACCCCAGCACACACTCCAGTAACAACTATTTACATTCCTCCTACATGCAAAATATTCTTACCCCTCCAAGAGTGTCATCACGTTGTAGACTCAGGCTCAGATTCTGGGATCTCATCATATAAACAAGTCCACTTGTGGGTGAGGTTTCTATGGACCATATGGACTGAAGGGTCTTCCGTAAACCCACGAGAGCTGTGAGGCAGGACCAGAATAATGACGACAAGTACTCCTGTTCAAGAAGTGGGCAAGGGAAGGCACATAATGCTTCTTCTTCAGCAATGATACCATCCAGCAAGCATGTTAACAGGTTCTCGTGGCCTGTACTTGGATGTACTTGTGAAATGGGAGCTAACTTCCCCCAAAGGGGGCACTCTGAGACAATAAGGAGGAAACCTCAGTGCTCTTCATGTCTAGTCTCTGAAATCAGACTCGGCCCTGTCTGCTTTGTTCTATTGGTTAGAGGTGAGCTGCTAGTTCATCTCCACATGCAAGTAGAGGGGAATTTGGTTCCTCTCCTAGAGGGGAGGAGGGTCAAAGAATTTGTGGACATTGGCTAAAAGTGCTTTGGAGGTCATCCAGAGTCTTTTCATTGGAACTACCTCTATCTCTTTGCTCTAAGCAGATACAAATTCCTTTAAAACTTTGTGGGGGGCGCCTGGGTGGCTCAGTCGGTTAAGCGGCCGACTTTGGCTCAGGTCATGATCTCGCGGTCCGTGAGTTCAAGCCCCGCGTCGGGCTCTGTGCTGACAGCTCAGAGCCTGGAGCCTGTTTCAGATTCTGTGTCTCCCTCTCTCTGACCCTCCCTCGTTCATGCTCTGTCTCTCTCTGTCTCAAAAATAAATAAACGTTAAAAAAAAAATTAAAACTTTGTGGGATTCCTATGAATTTCACTAACAGGAATCGATGTCACAATTTTGAAATAGATGAAAATGCATGGCAGAAACATGATTTCAATCACTCTCCTTTATCAAAAGAATTCACAGCTCAAGTGCCCAGGAAGACCAGATTGGCACAATATTTTTTTTTTCTGTCAGAGGGAAAAGAAAACAGAAGTCCTCTTGTATTAATGTGTTTAGAGTCGAGGATTTTAGTAATAATTAAATGGGTACTTCTTTATAGCAGGAACCAAATCTCTTTCACTTTTTTTTAGTGATTGCAGAAAAATCACACCTGTCAACAGGGTTGTTAGGGAGCTAACCATCCTTGTTTAGAAATACTCAGAGAAGCCACAAGTTCTGAAAAAGGACACACTCTGAGGTCCTGCGTTGGCTTGAGAAGAAATAATGAATGGGCAGTACACAAGACACAAATGGGAATTCTGGAGTTGGTTTGGAAGGACCTGTTGATGAGAGACAATAGGGAGAAAGAGGACTTGGAAGTAAGAGACAGTGAGGTGATTGCCAAGAAGTGTCGATCAACATATTTGTCTCATGTTAAAGTTGTTGGCCTCCCTGTGAGATAACACTCCTTAATCTTGCCAAATTTTCCAAAAGCCTAGCATGTGCAAATGTCTTGTGTGAGATTCCATTCCATACCCACGTTCGTGAGAAAAGAGGGGAGTTCCTTGGGATATGGGCTCTGATGGTGGTGAAAATACCGTAGGGGCAGGTCTGTGCAGCTGGGATAGACCAAGAACATAGATCCCTGGGAATGTCTGCAAGGAAACCTGATGGGGGGCGGGTCTGGGCTGCTTACCCTGTCACTGTTTTACTTTCCACAGCAACCAGCATGGTATCTGGAATATCAGAAGTACTGTATAGTGTTTGTTGAATAAATGGATGGATTAAACACAGTGATTTCTGTATGGTTTAAAGCACTAAGCAAAATCACTTTGCAACTGTCACAAGTATTAATATTAATTCTCCATTGATTGCCCTTTCTCCATATGGTGTTGAATTATTAATTTAAACTGTCTGCGTGACATATTTCTTTGCTCTCTATAGAGCTTTGCTTTGTTTGAACAATTTATTCCCTCATCATATAATGCAGAACTGATTCAGTGAAAAATTGATTATCTACCTTTGGTGAGGTGGTATGCTCAGACACTAAGCCATACTTTTCTCTCAAAGAAAATGTCATGTTTAACATCAATATGTTACATGAGGAATTATGGTCAGAAGTTAAGTCGGTGTTTATTTTAAGAGATCAGAACTTTGAGATTAATGGTGGCATCTCGTATGAAATCTAATCCCCGCCTCTCAATATAGAACTATGGCTGTGGGAAGATGCACCCTTTTCTTTGTCGTCTCATTGGGCCAGCACAAAGGGAAAATAATTTCTCATGTTTCCACAGTACCACACCCTGGAGATAAAGTTCACAGTTCTAATTTTTAGTTTTGCAATTCTAGGGTTCCCCTAGGTGGTCGTATGTTGCTTCCAAACATACCCTCACCTTCTCTTGCCCGGCAGAAAAAGAGAGGGCTTACATACATTTTGCATTTTTTTACTCCCCTCTTCAGTAATTAGTGAATGTAAAATAAAATTTGATGTATCTTCAAAGGCAACTCAACCCTTGATTAAATTAGATGTGATTTAATATCACTACCCAATGACCTGATTCTTATTCACATAAAAACTGAAAAAAATAAACTGTATGTATTGAATAGTTACATTGGTAGATTTCATAAAGCCCATGTCACTGATTCATCAGGACTATCACATACGATCTTAGTCTCTTACTCTGAATTAAAAGAACTGGGCAGTCAAATACTATTCTAAAAACTCGCAGAGGTTTTAGGGAGTAGTTGTTACTGGGAATATGTGAACTTCAGCTGAACGAGTTACAAAACAGAAAGAAATGATCATTACTTATACAGAAATAGTAAGCCTCACTCATTTAGTGGAGAAGCTGAAAAAAGAAAGTGAAGGAGTCCCACTGGGAAATTCGTTCCAGTGAATTGGCCCTGAGACAGCTCCCCGTGTGCCTTTATTCATTGCCCAAAGTAATTGAAATAGATTGTATCCTGAAGCACTTTGGGGTTAAATTGACCCATCGAAAACCTTTTTACTTTTCTCATTTTTTTCTTTTCATCTTGTAAAATCGGCACATTTTCAATAATAAAGCAGGGTACCTTGTTTTTCTGTAAGAAACTGAAATGTGAGCACTGCATAGCTGTTTTTGGTATTTATGGAACTATTTTGTTTTAAGAAAATGAACTTGAATAACTATGTCTCCATGAGATCCTATCTGATTACATCAGAGTTTTAAATTGTGAAGCTCTGAAAAAATTAATTTGCACTTATCTTGAGAACATCCTGACCTAGTGCAATCGATTGCAGGTAACAAATACGGTATCTAAGGATATTAATTCCTGGCTTTGTTTCTAAGGGATTCTTTATTATTATAAAATACTGGAAGATATTTGATGATGTCTATCTGGGATGGAGTAAAAGACTGCCTGGCATTGGGATAGAGAAAGAAATAGGCAGTTCAGGGAGGGATCTAGAAAGAGTAGAAACAGCCAGCAATGTAAGTGGCCAAAAAAAGATGAGATTATTTAATATATTGTTACTAATAAAAGTCCTATTTTATTTCTGATTCTAAATTAATAATGTGTCTGATTAAAAAACTCCTCATTTGATAATATGATATCAAGACTCTTTTTGAGTATCCAAATAACGAAATGGGGATGGATGAGTGGCTTTTGACATTTAATTCAGATGGGTACATCATTTTGATTAAATATACTTTAGAACTTGGCTTATTCAGTTAATGGGTCATGTTTCTAAGGGAAGATGATCATTATAACTGAGTTAGCTATATATTAACTCGTTATGTATATGAATCATGTTATATGTGGAGCATATACAACATATACACAGTTTATATAGAGATATATACTAATATAACTGTTGTCACAACTGAACTATTTGCCTCAACTGTCATCAAGTTTTATTGCAGTGTAATTTGCGTGCAGTACAGTGCGTATTGAGAGTACGGTTAGGCAAGTGTTGATAAATGGATAAACCCAGGCCACCAACACTACCATCAAAATATAGAGCATTTTCGTGACCCCTTAAAAATCCCTGTGTTTCTTTATAGTCCATTCCCTCTATCTTTTCCTGGACCCAGACAACCACTAATACACTTTCTCTAAATATAGACTAGGCTTGCTTTTCTTACAGTTTCCTATGAATAGAATCGTATATTATGGGGTCCTTTGTGCCTGGCTCCTTTTGCTCACGTAATTTTGTATATTTGCTTATTATATTGTGTATTTCCATAATTCATTCCTTCTTATTGCTGTGTAGGACCCATCGTGTGGATACATTAGTTTGTTGGTGTACCAGCGGTGGGTACAGCTTTCTTTCCAATTTTGGCTATTACGAATAAAATTTCTACAAATAACTGGGTATAAGTCTTGGTGTTTCTACAAGTCTTCATTCCCTTTAGGTAACTACCTAATAATGGAATGGCTGAATTATAAGGTCAGTGTATGTTGGCCATTGTAATCAACTGCCAACGACTTTTCCCAAGTGGTTATGCAATTTTGCATTCCCAGCAGCGAGGTACGAGGGTTCTCGTTCTCATGACCACTTAGTATTCTGTCACTCTTTTTATATTAACCAGTAAGCATACAGTGGTGTCTCACTGTGGCTTTAAGTCAATTTTCTCTGATGACTAACGATGTGGAACATTTTTGCATGTGCTGACTGGTCATATTCTATCTAATTTTGTGAAGTGCCTATTCAATTTTTTGTCAATAGTTTATTAGGGGTGTTTGTCTTCTTATTGATTTGTATTACAAATATTTTCTCCCAGGATGAAGATTGCCTTTTCATTTTCTTAAAGGTGTCTTTCAAAGAGAAAAAAAAGATGTAGGTGAAGTCCTTTTTACTTAGGATTCCTACTTCTGATATCCTATCTAAGAAATCTTTACCTATCTCAAAGCCAAAAGACTTAATCCTATATTTCTTCTGGAAGTACCATAGACGTGGCTTTTACACTAGGTCCTGGATGCATTCGGTTTAGTTTTTGTGTAGGACATGAGGCAAAGGTGGGGAGTCATTTTTCTCTCTAGGAATATGCATTAGTTGAAAAAAAACCTTTCATTTTCCATTGAATTATGTTGGCACCTTTACTGAAAATCATTTGACATGTGATTGTAATTTGGGCCTCTCTATTATATTGCATTGATCTGTGTGATCATTTTTATGCCAAGACCACAAAATTTGGTTTGGGAAGTCTTGAGATCTATTGTGCGTATTTTTAATTTTGTTCTCAGTTACACTTGTTGGCTATTCTCAGTTCTTTACATGTTTATATAAATTGTAGAATGGCTTGTCAATCTTTACAAAAAGAGCTAGTATCTTGGTTGGGAATGAGTTCAAATCTAAAGATCAGTATGTAGAGAATTGACACGTTAACAGTATTTAGTCTTCCAATCCATGAATGTGATATGCTGTTTGGTTTACGTGTTTTCCATCATTTCTGTCAGCCGTGTTTTGTGGTTTTTAATACGCATGTCTTACATTTCTTGTCAGATTTATCTCTTCATTGATCATTGTATGTTGGCTTCGTATTCTGTGATCTTGCTAAATGCACTTAATTTAATAGCTCCTTATTACTATTATTATGATGATGACAAATTCATTAGAATTTCTATGTAGAGGACATATCTTCTGCAGAAAAAGCAATTTTCTTTCCTCCTTACCAATCTGCATGACTTCTATTTCTTTTTCTTGACCATTGCACTGAGTAGGATCTCCAGGATGATATTTAACAGAAGTGGTGAGAGCCAGCAGACCTCTATACTCGTCCACCCCTAGGAGGAAATATTCAGACTTGCAACTTCATGATATTAGCTTGGGGATTTTCCTGGATGTTCTTTATCAGATTGAAGAGGCACCTTTCCATTTCTAGTTTTCTGTGAATTTTTTATCATAAAACATTTTGAATTTTGTCAAATATATTTTTGTCAAATGCTCACCTGAGATGATCATATGTGTTTTATCCTTTATTCAGCTAGTATGTTCAAATACATTGACTTTTTCAATGTTAAAATGACCTTGCATTACTGTTATAAACACCATTTATGTGTGGTGTGTTATCCTTTTCATGTGTTGTTGGATTTGATTTGCTAACATTTTTTAAAGGATCTCGGGTTCATGTTCATGTGGGATATGGATCTGTACTTTTATTTTCTTTTAAGTGTTTATTTTTGAAAGACAGAGAGAGAGGGAGAAGGGCAAAGAGAGGGAGAGAGAGAATCCAAAGCAGGATCCATGTTCTCAGCGTGGAGTTCGACACAGGGATTGAACTCATGAACCATGAGATCATGACCTGAGCACAAACCAGGAGTTGGACGCTTAACCGACTGAGCCACCCAGGTGCCCCTGTAGTTTTCTTACAATATCTTTTTGTTTTGATATCAGAATAATGCTTGACTCATAAAATTATTTGAAAATTTTTTCTTGGTGATTATTTCATTTTTATAATCATTTATATTGTCCTAAAAGCAAAGGTGAGGTTTCCAGATCAGAATGAAACTATTACAACTCATAGCAGATGAGGAGGCTGGCATGCACAGAAAGAGAGTTTTTGCGCTACAAGAGAGGAAGGGTAAAATTATGAATCTGGGGGTCTGTATGGGCCACATACTGCCCAGCTGCTACCTGCTCCTCCCAGAAGAGCCAGAGAAACCTGATTTCCATAATATAAACAAATACTCTCTGGAAGATGAGTAAGAGCGTCCTTAGTTTACAAGTCTTTGGAATGTAATGGGTAGCTCAGGGACCCAGTCCCCTGTGATTCTTTACTTACTTTGGGTTTAATACCCTTAAAATAGGAAAAACTAACGTTTCGGGGGGGACAATATGAATTATTCTCCTTTTTTTTTTTTTTTTTTTTTTTAATTTTTTTTTTCAATGTTTATTTATTTTTGGGACAGAGAGAGACAGAGCATGAACGGGGGAGGAGCAGAGAGAGAGGGAGACACAGAATCGGAAACAGGCTCCAGGCTCTGAGCCATCAGCCCAGAGCCCGACGCGGGGCTCGAACTCACGGACCGCGAGATCGTGACCTGGCTGAAGTCGGACGCTTAACCGACTGCGCCACCCAGGCGCCCCGAATTATTCTCCTTTTATAACTTGTCAATTTCCACTGTTCAGGAGGCTGAGGCTGAGACCATTTCTATAATGACTAATAATGTCGAGCACCTTTTTTGTGTGTTTATTAGCCATTCAAGAATCTTTATAGAAATATCTGTTCAAATCCTCTACCCATTTTTAACTAGGTTTGTTTGAAAAAGTTGTTGAGTTGTAAGAATACTTCATACATGTACACAAGTCCTTATTGGATATATTTGAAATTGTTTTCTTTCGGTTGTGGGGTTGTCTTTGTGCTTTCTTGGTGGTGTCCATTGAGACACAAAGTTTTTAATTTTGATGAAGTCCAATTTGGCACTCTCTTTATTTTGCTTTTGGTCTCATGTCTAATAAATCATTGGCTCACCTGGGGTCAAAAAATCTACTCCAATAATTTCTTTTTTTTTTTAATTTCTTAATGTTTTTATTTATTTTTGAAGGAGAGAAAGAGAGAGACAGAGCATGAGTGGGGGAGGAGCAGAGAGAGAGACACAAAATTCGAAGCAGGTTTCAGGTTCTGAGCTGTCAGCACAGAGCCTGACTCAGGGCTCAAACTCACGGACTGCGAGATCATGACCTGAGCCGAAGTTGGACGCTTAACCGACTGAGCCACCCAGGTGCCCTGATGTTATGTCTTCTTAAGTAGGCTTTGGTAGATGTTATTATTCAAGAAATTTTTCCATTTCACCTCAGTTGTCAGATTTGTTGGAATAAAGCTTTCATAATATGTCTCATTGCCCTTTTATTGTCTGATCTATCATTATGATCCTTCTTTTATTCCTGAAATTGATCATTTATGCTTTATTTCTTTTTTTTTCTTGATCCTTCTAACTAGCTTTTTAGAAGTGTGTTGAATAGGAAAAAACTTCTGGTTTGTTTTTCTCTATATGATTTTTACCATTTTCTTTTTAATAATTTTCTACTCATCTTTTCCACTTCCTTGCTTCTACTTACTGTGTGATTACTTTGTTTTTCTTTGTATAGCTTTTTAAGGTGGAAACCTAGATCATTGCTCTTGGATCATTTAATTATCTTTAAAAAAATTTTTTTAATGTTGATTTATTTTTGAGAGAGAGAGACACAGCGTGAACAGGGGAGGGGCAGAGAGAGAGAGACAGACAGAACCTGAAGCAGGCTGCAAGATCTGAGTTGTCAGCACAGAGCCAGATGCAGGGCTTAAATCCACCAACCATGAGATCATGACCTGACCTGAAGTCAGACGCTCAACTGACTGAGCCACCCAGGTGCCCTGGATCATTTAATTACCTTAATATAAAAATTTTAGTCATAAATGTCCCAGTACTTAATTACTGCTCTAGCTGCATACCATAAATTGTAATATATTCCCTTTTTCATTCTGTTCAAAATGTTCTCTTCCATTTTCTTCTTTGGCCTATGATTACATCCAAGTTTATAGTTATTTCCCAAATATTTGAGTTTTTCCAGATATTTTTCTGAATTGGTTTTGAATTCAATTCTGTTGTAGTCAAGAGAACTTTGTATAATTTCAATATTGTAAAATTCATTTAAGCTTGGTTATGGCCTGGCATGTAGTCTAGTTGGCTGACTATTTCATTCATGTATATCTGAAAACAGTATGCAATCTTCTATTTGTGTTTAGAGTTGTCTATAAAGGTCAATTTGGTAAATTATTGATAGTGTGTTTTGTTTTATTTTTGAAGTTTTTAAATTTATTTTGAGAGAGACAAACAGCATAAGCAAGGGGTGGGGTAGAGAGAGAGGGAGCCAGAGGGAGAGATAGAGAATCCCAACCAGGCTCCCCACTGTCAGTGCAGAGCCTGACATGGGGCTCGAACCCATGAAACCATGCAATCATGACCTGACTAAAACTGAGAGTCAGATGCTTAATGGACTGAGCCAGCTAGGTGTCCTCTGATAGCATTATTTTAATATAATCTGTTGACATTCTTTCTACCTGTGGGTTTCAGATTGTTTGGTTCTCCCCTACTTTACATATATTTTCCCTTCCCAGGTACCCGACCCATGGATTTCAAACTTGAGTGTCTGGCATAAAGACACCAGCCTTAGGGAGACTGTTTATACAGATCCCACAGTGACTTTAAATCTCGTAATGCTTTTCTAATTGAACTTTGACTTTTCTAATTGAACCTTGACTTACACACCTGTTTGGTCTTTTTAAATTTTGTCTACTGATTTCCACTCTTAATTATTTTTATTGTTTTCAGATGTGTTTATAAAAATGTGTTTAGAAAATTATTTGTAAAAATAACTTTTAAGTTATAGTATGGATGGATTTATGTATTTATTGTTTCCGAATGGCATTTGAAGCCATCAACCTTCCAGGGTTATCTTTATTTAATTCTGGAATTAAAACAACTCAAAGCGGAATTTTAGTTTCTTATACAAGCTGTTAACTTCCATTTTAACCTTCCTCTGTGGGTGCAACTTGTCTGTGTTAATAATAGTATTCACCTCTTTCCCCTACACTTGATAGGCCCTGGAATCTAATTCTCGTCCCCAGGTTCTCAATGCTGTCCATCTCTCAGACTCTCAGCCAGTCTCTGTGGGGAAAAACAACCCCTATAGTTGGCCTCTTTTTTCCCCAGATACTAAATAATCATGCACTATTTTACTGGTCCTTTGATGACTTCCTACATTTCTTTAAAAATTTTTTTTCAGTTATACTAGTTGCTCTCAATCAGAAGTTTAATCCAGATTACCTAGACCATAGTTACTGGAAGCAGAAGTCCTATGTAGTTGAATTCATATTATCTTTGTGTGTTAAATGTAGCCAAGTGATCATATCTTTCTTTTTTAACAGGTAGATACAAGCCAGTTCATTATAGGGTGAGTTCTGAACCCAGATTCCTTGTGTTTTTTCTTGGCCGTACCAATAACTAGCAATGTGACATTGCCCAAGCTACTTAAATCTCTCTGCTTTGCTTTCTTCATGCAATTCTCTTGAGGATTAAATAGATTAATCCAAGTTCAACCATGAGATTATTGACTAACACCTTTCAAGTATATGATCAATATTAGGTATTATTATTAGGTGTGAATTTATGTTAAATCCAGCCTAACTTAAATCAAAAGACGGATCCAACGTTATGAGCAAGGCAGCTCATTTTCGTTTCATTTTTTGAGATAGTCTATTAAAGAGTAAAGTTTCAGGTTTGACTAATTTATTGGCTAACTTCAGCCACGTACCGCCAAGAACTTCCAGATGCTAATGGTGTACGTTCTGCATGCTTTTGATTTCCCTTGGGAACCGAATATATTACAAATAAGCTTTTCATTTTGTTCCAGTAAGATCTGTCCCCATGGCTTATCATCATGTCCTGTCTCCAGATATCTGTATATCTCTTAGCACCACTTCTTGGATAGTAAATGCTTAAGGTTAAAGACATACACACCTTTATGGTAGGACGTTTCTTTATATACCTCTTTCTGCCTTAGTGTTTTATCAGAAAGGAAATACAAGTAACCTGCGTAGTCTTTCCATTTTTTCTCTTTTATATATATAGAAACTCAATATTTCTGCATTGGACTGAGGATTATCATGGCTTTCCTGTGTCTGTAAAGAGAAAGAGCCCTATGCTTTTTTTTTTTTTTTCTGTCAGCCATCACAGACTGTGACTGTGGCAGAAAATATATCAGGGCATGTCTCAAAATGTGGCAGAATGGATCATAAAGATCCAAAACTAAAGATCAAGATCACATTCTTCTCTTGTTTTTCTCTAATAGAAACTGCGAAGACCAGCGCAAAGGAAACACAGTCATATTGCTGGTATGTTCTCATTAGCAAATAGAACTGAGAGACTGCAGTTTCCATAATAGGCTTATGTTGATTCAACTTCTCCCAAGTCGACAGAGATTTTCACTCAAAAAAATCATCTGAAAACCTCTAAATATAGTTCAAACAATGAACATTTACTAGAATAAGAAGGATAAATCCTAGTACGGGTTCTATATGGATTCTCATTATTTGCACAGAACAACGCTAGGCTTCCTTTCAAATTCTGTACAGAATGTATTTCTTGAGAAATGCTAGCTGAACCATTATGGATGGAGAATATTTTGCAGTCATTTAGAAAAGTAGAGGGATATCTGAAATAAAAGAGAAATGAATGATCTGGCATTTTCTTCAGGTTATACCCTCTGCCAAACAATTTTTCTTCTACCCACCTGGGTTTGCTATATCATGCATGTGAGTAGCAATGTTGGAAAATACCACTTAGAACAATAGGTTCTATTCAGGTCATTTCACCTTTATATCTTTCCAAATGTATGGGGAACATTTTGTTTTTCCTGAAATTGACATTCCGCAGCCTCAGAAGTGAAGAAACTGTATCTTCCCCCTTAAAATCTGTGGTTTTTGTTCCTAATACCAGGAGTGGTTATGTAGGAGCTACCCGTTTTCCACCTGAAGTATCTGATAACTGATTGCACCCATCAGTCTTCCGGTTGCACGTGACAGTCACACAACTTGGGGGAAAGAGGTGGTGTTTTTTGTTTTGTTTTGTATTTTGCTGCTTTAACAAAGCTACAGAAAACCACGGCTGTGCCTGGCACCCCAGTGCCAGGTGACTGGGGAGGGTATGTGGAAAACACCAAGAATTCTTCTCCTCTCTTTCTTGAGAGACTCATTCCCCACCTCCCCTCTGTAAAGTAGCATCCAGGTGAGGGTCCCTTGGCGCTCCAGACTCACATCTCTTCCATTGGTCTCTGAGCAGACGCTGAGACCCGCTTTCCTCCATCTCAAGGTCAGAAATCCGAGTGGAGTGTGGGTTTACCCAGCCTTGGTCAAGGAGCCGGCCCGAGGTCGTCACTGTCACCTGGGCTGGGGCTGGGGATCCATCTCCCTTGCCAGTACACCCAACGAGGGGGCCGTTCTGTTGTCATCACCCAATAAAAGGGATGTCCACCTTCGTTTTTTTCTGATGTGATTGAGGGATTGTCTGGCTCTTCACTTCGTTAAATGACCTACATTAAACAGGCATGCATTTCTTTTGATTAACCACCTCTTGTCTGCTTTCACATGTTTTCAGTTTCCCAAAAAAAAGAAAAAAACAAAACCAGTGTCTAAGACCTTTGTATGTGTTTGGCCATTTGATTTTTTCAAGAGAAACTGTGACGATCTGCCCTTATTACGATGTCGAGAACTTGGAGAGCACCTAATGATAACACAATGAGGATAAGGTGACTGTGAACTCATATCTCATAGCTGAAGCCCCAGGGCGGGAAGCAGTCTGACTTGCCAAGTATTTGTGCACGTCTGTGCTTTCTACTCTCGGAGGGATGACCTAGATTTTGCTTGTCACTTCAGGCTTGTCCCTAAACTTTCCAGATTATAAATATCAACTAAAAAGCTTATTAAAGATATAGGCTCCCTGGCCCAACCTTGGATCCACTGGAAACATCATCTGTATTCTTATAATCAGTCAGGTCTGGAACAAGTGTGGGTCGTGGAAGGTGAGCTAGTGGGTTGCCTTGTCATCGTCTCTCTTAATGGAGGAATCTCTCTTACTGGTTTGGACAGAACCCGGAGGGATCAAAGTGGACTAAATGCAAGGATTTGCTTTCTGGTTGTTCAACTATTTATGTATTCTCTTACTAAAGCATTTTTTTCACAGTAAACAACATTATTTTTGGTTTTTTGAATTATTCATAAGTAACCTTGTTAATAAAAAGATACATATTCTCTTCATCTGTTTGTGGAAATGTTCTCTAAAACTCAAGGTAACTACTATGAACATTAGAAGGTAGGTTTCTGTTTACACATTTCTTTACATGGAATAACATCTTTGATCTCTATCAAAATCCTGTGAGATTATTGGGATCAGTAACTTCTGCTTCTTTAAAATGTTTATTTATTTTAGAGAGAGAGAAAGAGAAAGTAGGAGAGAGAGAGAAAGGGGGACAGAGGATGTGAAGCAGGCTTTGTGCTGACAGCAGGCAGCCCAATGTGGGGCTTGAACTCACAAACTGTGAGATGATGACCTGAGCCAAAGTTGGATGCTTAACCAGCTGAGCCCCTAAGTGCCCCAGTAACTTCAGCTTTTAAAGGAAGAACAATATCAAATTTAGAAGAATGAAGTCATTGCTTCAGTTGACAGAGTTGGTGTCCACAGAGCCAGGGTCAAGCCCTTACCTTCCTCCCCCAAATCCTACCCCACCCCTTCAATGCCTTACTCCTTCCTTTGATGGCAGCTGGTGCTCTGCTGACCCCAGTTCATCTTATCCACTCATAAAATACAAGCGATGATATATTAGAGATTTGTTGACAAGATGAAACGTGAGATCAGATTTGATAGACATCTAGAAATTTTGAAGAAAAGTAGGGGGGAGAGGATTTGATTCTTAACAGATCAACATATAGTAAGTTTTATGAAAAAACATAAAGATCTCAAAGCATCAGGAGAACAAGAGACCAGGTCTGGCTCTTCCGGGAGCTTCTAGTTTGATTGTGAGCCACTAGTATCACTTTTTGAGGTTTTAAAATTTTACTTTGAGGAAATGAAGAATATAGACTAGATTAGCAGTTCATTCTAAAGATACATTTTTTTTTTCATTTCAATTCAAGGTAGTTAACATACGGTGTAGTCTTGGCTTCAGGAGTGGAACCCGGTGATTCATCTTTTACATATAACACCCAGTGCTTATCCCAACAGGTGCCCTCCTTAATGCCCATCACCCATTTAACCCCCTCCCCTCCATCCCTCCAGCAACCCTGTTGGTTCTCTGTATTTAAGAGTCTCTTATGGTTTGTCTCCCTCTCTGTTTTTGTCTTATTTTTCCTTTCTACCCCTATGTTCATCTGTTGTGTTTCTCAAATTTCTCATGATAGTGAAATCATATGATATTTACCTTTCTCTGACTTATTTCACTTAGCAAAATACACTCTAATTCCATCCACATTGTTGTAAATGGCAAGATTTCATTCTTTCTCATCACGGAGTAGTATTCCACTCTGTGTGTGTGTGTGTGTGTGTGTGTGTGTGTGTGTGTATACACACCACATCTTTATCCATTCATCAGTCAGTGGACATTTGGGCTCTTTCCATACCTTGGCTGTTGTTGATAGTGCTACAATACACAATGGGGTGCATGTGCCCTTTCAAATTCGTGATTTTGTTATCTTTGGGTAAATACCTATTGCCATTCTTAAATTTGCTGTCTTGTAGGCATCGTCCATGCTTGGTTTCTGCTGGACCAGATGATTTTCCCCATGATCTTTCTAGGAGCCCATACGTTTTAATGTAGGTCGGCAAACTGCACCTTGAGACAAAAACAGATAGGAACAGAAGGTGGGTGAGAGGTTATGTTAGTTGCAAGAAATCAGAGAAGGAATTATAGAAGTTGGAAAATGTTTGTCCTGTAGAGTGAAGTGGCAAACAATTCCATATTCATGAAGTGTTTTCAGCATGAATGTTACCAACTTGGCCAAAGAAACTACCCAAGAAGTGATTTTGAAATGTGCATTTTTCTTCTCGCCTATGGGATTTTAATTTTCTTTCTTAAAATGCCTAAAAAGAATCTTCTTTAGAAAGATATAATTAATCTGGGGCATCTGGGTGGCTCTGTAGGTTGAGTGTCTGACTTCGGCTCAGGTCATGACCTTATGGTTCATAGGTTCGAGCCCCGCGTTGAGCTCTGTGCCTACAGCTCAGATCCTGGAGTCTGCTTTGGATTCTGTGCCCCCCTGTCTCTCTGCCCCTCCCCCGCTTGTGCTCTGTCTCTCCCTCTCTCAAAAATAAATAAACATAAAAAACAGATATAGTTCAATAAAGCAGAGGGACAAAACAGAAGACAGAATGGGAAAATTGTTAACCTCATCACATAATACTTGCACAATGATTCCAAAGAGGCAAAGAGCTTCCAAACCTCACTACCTGGGTTCCCATTCTCATTCATTAATTCATTAAATACCTACTGAAACACAACCTTGTCTAGCAAATAATTTCTCATCTCAGTAAACTTTAGAAGCCACTCTCTCTAGTGTGTATACCGCCATAATACAACAGTGCACAACAACGATTAATTTATGTGTCTGTCTTCCTTGATGTAAACACCACGAAGTTTCCATGGAACAGAAAGTCAGTTCCTAATCCTTCAATGAAGTTGAATGGAGGCTGGGATCTCAAAGATCTGCAAAACCCGTCTGGAGCTTTTTTAACATAAAGGACTTTGCACTGATTTTCAAGCTCACGCGGAGAATAACTTAGCTGCGTTTAATGCTTCTCAGTTGGGGAATTGTATGTGAATTTGCACACTGTCTTGTATTTGATGCAGAAATTTACAGTACAGGGGTGCCTGGGTGGCTCAGTAGGTTGAATGTCCAACTCTTGGTTTTCGGCTCAGGTCATGATCCCAGAGTTGTGGGGGTGAGCCCCACATCAGGCTCCCCGCTGGCAGTGCGAAGTCTGCTTGGGATTCTCTCCCTCTCCTTGTCTCCCTCTGCCCCTCCCCTGCTCATTCTCTCTCTCTCTCTCTCTCTCTCTCTCTCAGATAAATAAACCTAAAAATGTACAGCCCAATGTTGATAATGCTTGCCTTTTAGTGTGTGGCCTGTTTAGTTCAGAACAGTAAAGGTAGAAAAATTATGGGTGGAATATTTTTTGAAGCTTTAAAAAATGCTTAGCTGAAGTGGATGAGGAGTTATAGGAAATCTGGGAGCCCAAGAGGCACAAAGTGGGATCATGAGCCCAGAGAGGTGACCTAACCCCAAGCACGATGGCTGCAGGAGTTGTACACTAAGACCCCCAAGACCGTGAGCTTTGGGTTCACAGCCTGACAGAGTGACAAGAGGAACTGTGGGCCCAGTCACGGGGAACTTGCTGGCCACACTGCAGAAATATGGGCTTCCCAGAAGCTACACGTGTATCCTCACGTGACACGGTAAATCTGGAGAAGGGAAAATAATACACACCATAGAGGGGGACAGCAGGCACACATGTCCACCTTGGCTGTGGCACTCAGGGACGTGATAAAAACTATTCCCCTGACAACGTTTAATCGCCAGCTGGTCTGTATGCAGACGTGAGGCCTGAAGGAATCGAGGGAAAAAGAAAAAACTAGAAGGAGATGCACAAATACTTGAGATAGTGAAAGTATTTGCATTAACTCTACACTCACATGTTTAAGATCATAAATAAAAGAGGAAATGGAGAGTATGCGTGAAACAACAAGATGCATAGTAAGTACGCAGGTAAAATGTTAAAACAGAAACAAATAGAATTTACAGAAATTTAAAGTATAATAAGGTGATACAAATGAGGGCGATAAAAGTGTTCTAACATTGATTGTGGTGATGGTGTACAACTCTATGCATGTATTTGAAAACATTGAATTGTATATTTTAAGAAGGTGAATTGAATAGCATATGAATTATATCTCAATAAGACTGGTGTGTTTCTTTAGCAACGTGGTAGGATTTATTCCGTTCTTGCCCAACGCGACAACCAGTTTCCCAGAAAAGAAATTCTGAACCTGAGAGGGACAGAGACAGAAACAGAGAACAGAAAACGTTAATAACGTGAAAGGAATTAGATTAATTATGATGGAATTTTTCTGCTACTATACATGTGAGTTTAAAATTAGGAAGAACGTGCTGCTCAGAACATACTTGGTGTTTCTGGAAGACAGTGTCCAAAACCAAACCCGGAAAATTGGATGAGAGCAGTTCGTATGCTGATTGTATATTTGCACTGTGTACCGAGCAGATAATTCTGTACCCCGAGGTTAGTAGGACATTAAGAGGTTAGTAGGACTTCTCTTCCGACTTTTATAAAATATTTGAAGTATAATTTGCATTCAAAGAAATGCACAAATGTTATGTTTGTAGTTTGATGGATTGTGACAATTGTACGTATCTGCCACCCACATATTAAGATATTTCCATCGCTTCAGAAAAATCACTTGTGCCCGGTCCCAGTCAGTCCCATCTTCAGTGAGGGACATTAATTGTTCTGAAATATTTCACCACAGGTAAGTTTTTACTATCCTGTTTTTATCTTTGTATATGGATTTTTTAGAAACAGATAATGAGAATGAAGTTTGTACAAGGCTTCTGTCATTCAGTGTAATGTTTTTGATTTCCATGCACGTTGTTGAGGGGTTTATTCTCCTTTGGTGCTGAATAGTATTCCATCATATGGAAATAGCACGGTGTATTTATCTGTTCTCTTGATGGGGTGGACGTTTATGCTCCTTTGTGGCTTTTCACTAATTTATTTATTCATTTTTTTTAAGGTTTATTTATTTTTGAGAGAGAGACACAGCATGAGCAGGGGAGGGGCGGAGAGAGAGGGGGACACAGAATCCGAAGCAGGCTCCAGGCTCTGAGCTGTCAGCACAGAGCCCGACACGGGGCCAAACCCGTGAACTGCGAGATCATGACCTGAGCCAAAGTGGGACAATTGACCGACTGAACCCCCCAGGTGCCCCCTGGCTTTTCACTAATTTATATAAGGTTGTTTTGACACAGCACATTCCAGGGGGTTTTTTTGGTGTGTGTTTATTTTTGTAATTTCATTTCTTTGGGGTAAATGATGACTACATTCATGAGAAACTTCTAGACTGATTTCCAAATGTGTACCTTTTTATATTTGTACCAGCAACATGTGAGAGTTTCAGCCACACCACTCACTTGCCATCACTTGGTGTTCTTCACCTTTTTACTTAGTAACTGTTCTAGTTGGTAGATGATAGTATTATGTTGTGGCTTAATTTTGCATTTTTATTTTTTTTAACATTTTTAATTTATTTTTGAGAGACAGAGAGAGACATTGTGGGCGGGGTAGGGGCAGAGAGAGGGAGACACAGAATCTGAAGCAGGCTTCAGGCTCTGAGCTGTCAGCACAGATCCCGACATGGGGCTCGAACACATGAACCGTGAGATCATGACCTGAGCCGAAGTTGGTCGCTTAACCGACTGAGCCACCCAGGCACCTCTTTGCATGTTTCTGATAACTAATAATGTTAAATACACTCCTGGGCTTATTAGTCTGTGGTATATACACCTTGGTGAAATGCCCATTTTTATAACTGGGTTGTTTTTCATTATTTCATTGTAAAAGTTGTTTATATATTCTTGATTGAAGTTCTTTGTACGTTATACTCATGGCATATTTTTTCCAGTCTGAAGTTTGTATATTCATATTTTAAACAGTATGGGCAAAATATTTTAATTTTGACAACTTATTTTTAGTTAATGGTTTCTCTGTCCTGTTCGTGAGCTTTTTTTCCACCCCAATGTCAGTCCAAAGTCATGAAGCTAATCTGCATCAAGCTTTCAAATGTAAAATTTTACTTTGAGGTCTTTGGTCTTTCTCAAATTAATTTTTTTGTATAGTGTGAGATATGGTTTAAGGTTCTTTTTTTTTCAAGTATAGCCAGTCATGCCAGCACAATTTATTAAAAAGAACTTCCTTTCCAATTTTATTAACTGACCCTTGGTTGAAAGTAAATGGATTGAATAAGTGTTAGTTTCTTGTTTAATTGTTTTATTCTGTTAAATTGATCTACTTGTCTATTTTTATGGCTATGGCAATACTACATTGTCTTGAATCAATGCAGCACTATAATAAATCTTGAAATAAGATGGTGGTTTGCCAGAAAACCACTTTTTAAGATTTTTTTTAAGATTTTTTCTTTTTAAGATTATTTTAGCTGCTAGGCCCCCTTTTTCTCCCCTATTGAAAATTAGTGGAAAGAGTTAACATTGCAACAATATTAAGTATTGCAATCCATTGACATGGTATATCTTTCTCCTGGTATTTTGGGATTTCTCCCTTTATTTTTCTCTTGATTAACTTCCACTCTTATCTCTTTTCTTTCCTCCGTTCTGCTCACTTTAATTTTTAAAATTTTATATTTCTAATATCTTAAGGTAGAAGCTTTGATCATTGATACTGTGCCATTATTCTTTTCCTAATACAAGCATCCTGTTAGTTTTCTAGGGCTACAGTCAAAAGTGCCACAAACTGGGCAGCTTAAACAACAGTGATTTTTTTGTCTTACGGTTACTCATGGAGCCTAGAAGTCTGAGATCAAGATGGTGGCAGAATTAGTTCTCTCTGGGAGCTAGGAAGTAGAATGTGTTCAGGCCTCTTTCTTGGTTTCTGGTGGTTGGCTGGCAATCTTTGGCATCCCTTCCCATGAACACACATTATCCCAATCTGCACCTTCATGTTCATGTGGCATTCTTCTGTGTGTGTGCTTATGTCCAAAGTTCCACTTTTCATCAGGACACCAGGTATATTTGATTAGGGACCTGACCTACTCCAGGATGATCATATCTTAGGTAATTCCTTCTGTAGCGACACTATTTCTAAATAAGGTTACAGTCTGAGTGGTCTAGTTTAGGACTTCAACATATGAATTTGAAGGGAACAGAATTCAAGCCACAGGAAGCATTAAGTTCCCTTCTAAGTACCACTGAACTAAATCTGAAAGATCCTGCTATGTTATATATTCATTATCATTCAGTTTGACATATCTTCTAACTTCCATTTTATTTCTTTCCTCACCCACGGATTTAAAAATGTTTGTGTACTTTTGAAACATTCATTTTTTTCTTAGATATGCTCTTTTTATTGTTTTCTAATTTACTTCTGTTGAACATTCTATATGTGATCTGTTTTTAATGGCTTTTTAATATTTAATTCTAATATTCTGATTAGAACATGAAACAACATACATATTGAAAATGTACAATTTGATAAATTTTAAATACGTACGCGTCTGCCAATCTTTATGAAAATCAACGTAATGAACACATCTATCAGTCT
This sequence comes from Prionailurus bengalensis, assembly GCF_016509475.1. Classification (NCBI taxonomy): domain Eukaryota; kingdom Metazoa; phylum Chordata; class Mammalia; order Carnivora; family Felidae; genus Prionailurus; species Prionailurus bengalensis. The sequence goes on from NC_057346.1 coordinate 2,533,361, forward strand.
CTTTGTGATCCCTTCCTCCCTTCCAATTACCAAGTAAACAGCGATCTCTTGTCTGTAACTGCAGATAGTTTGCATTTCTATATTTTTACGTAAATTCTGTCAGACAGAATGCACAATTTTTTGTCTTCTCTCACCATAAATACTTTGTGATCTGCCCATACTTATGAACAGCAGTTGGTTCTTTTTTATAGTTGACTAGTTCATCCATTTACCTGTGGGTATACCTTCAGATTGTTTTCAGTTTTTGGTTGTTACAAATAAAGCTGCTATGCAAATCTGCGTACTGATCTTTGTATGAGTGTATGCTTTCATTTATCTTGAATGAATGTCTTGAAATGGAATGACTACACATATGCATGTGACCACAATTTGCCAGGTATATGTTTAAGTTTGCAAGACACTGACAAAGTGTTTCCCACAGTGGTTATAGAATTAATATTCCAAGCAGTGGTGTATGAGAGTTACATTTGTTCCACATTTATGACACCACTTGACGTGATCGTACTTTTTCATTTCAGACTATCAGAATGACAGTTTTGCAGTGGTATCTCATTTTTTGGCCTTAATTTGCATTTCCTAATGATTAGTTATGGTGAGCATGTTTTCCTACAACCTATATATACTCGTCGGTGGAGGGATTTTCTTATCTTTTACACACTTTCATTGGATTATTTATTTTTTAATTACTGACGTTTAAGAGCCATTTATGTATCTTGGATACAAATCTTTTATCAGATATATGATTTGCAAATATTTTCTTTCAGTCTCTGACTTGTTTACACATTTCCTCAGCAGTGTCCTTGAAGAGCAAAAATTCCTAATTTCAATGAGTCAGCATTCATCAGTTGGTTTTGTTTTCTGGATCATGATTATGTTGTTCCAGGTAAGAAATCTTTGCTTAGCCATCGTCACAGAGATTTCTCCTATATTCATGCTAGAATTTTAATAATTTTACGTAGTAATAACATTTAAATTTAGGTTTTCCATTTAGATCTCTGACCCATTTTGCATGACTTTTTCTGTATGGTGTGAGGTATGAACTGAAATTCCTTTTCTCTTAAGGTTAAGATATCTAATTTTTCTCACTTATTTTAAATATGTTTATCTTGCTATACCATAATGCATTTTTAACAGATGCTTTACTTCTATTTTTGGATTCTGTTGTTCTATTGACAGAGTGTTGGCTTCGGTTCAGGTAGGCAGGTTGTTTATCTCCAGATAGACTTGACCTTTTTGGTAGGTCAAGGGTCTCCAGTAGCATTTGCTGTAAGTCTAGATGAGCTCTTCTCCCATGGCGGCTTTTTATGATGTACTACATGCTTGGAAGCCGCTTTTTACTGCCTCCCTAACTTGTACAAATTCCCATAGTATCTTATAGCTCCTTTTATTTCTTTTCCTGGTAGTTGTTTCTTGCACATCCTCGTGGAGCTCTGTCCTCAGCATGTGTATTTTAGTGTTTGGCTAAACATTCAAAGATACATCCTGTGAAGGTTCTGGAATTGTTTTTCCGGCACAGCTCCCTTTTGTCTGGTACTCTGCCCGATAAGTTGCAGTCCCTCTAGGAGCCTGACTCTCATTTCTGCCTACTGAACTCAGTGAGACCACTCCATTACGAACGGACTTCCCTTCCTTGTACTTTAGTCCGGAAAGCGCTGCCTGGCAAAATGCAGGAACTTTCACGGAACTGAATTTTGTCTCCCTTCTTGCCGGGTTTGCGATTCTGTGCTACATGCTGTGAAACCTCTGAACACATTTACTTCATGTACTTGGTCCACTGTTATTGTTGGTTTCTGTTCAGCTGATGGTAACTTCATCATGGCTAACAGACGTCCGTAAGTTTTAAAACGACCAGATTGTTTAGTTTCTGACTCGAACTACTTTCCCTGACCCAGCTTGCACTTCTGGTTTGTCTTACTCCTTTTTCACCCCCTTAGGACAGTCTCCTTTCAGTCCTAAAATAGCACTTTTCGTGATTTGACTATTTCCTCCATTTCTCTTTCATCAGGATGCATTCTTCAGCCATGCTGCCAAGAGCTACCCTGAATCAATATTTTGTTTGCTTGAGCAATTTTACAGGCTCACATACATGGCACCCTTTTCAGGCTAGGTCTAAACAATAACAGATGAGCACTGTTATGTTAGATAGAATTGTTAGATTTTGTCTTTTAAAGATCTTTGTCTTTGAAGCCCTGCCTTTCTAGATAAAGCCTTGTCATGATAACAGATAGTAAGCAGTCCAGTTTGGGGATAATCTTAAATACTAATAATTAAGTCCACTTATAGGGCTTGCAGGGAGGGATAAGAGAGAGGGGACAGGCGGGCTGGCGTTAGTCACAGGATGCTCTTGGCAGGGGTTGGTAGGAGTATGTAAACCACGAAGTCGCTGGAACATTTAATGGTTTTGTCTTTAAAATGTATGGATCTGCATGGAGTAAACGTTAGATTGATTTGTCTGTGATCTTATCTTAGACCCTATGGATTTCATTTGACCGGTATTAAAAGAGTTTGTGCTTAGCCTGTAATGTCCACAATGATGTGGTCTGACACAGTTTACGTGTTGTGAGAATCAGGGTACACTTCGCAAGTTCACTTCTCCGTTTCCCGTAGCCCAGATGCCGGAGGGGCGGTTGCATTTCATCTACATGCAAGAGTTACTAGCTGTATTCTGGATATTGTGTAATGGAATTTAATTCCAAAGCTTAGAGAGAAATGAAGTATAACCAAATTGAGAATCTTAGGAAAATGTCTTTATGATTAATAATATTAATTTTCTGAAAGCAATTCAGAATGATATTCCCAGTACCAGACGTTTATTGAATGGATGAATGAATGCAATTTTAAAAAGGTTATGAGACAAGAGACGGGAATTGGTAATGTGCGTAATCTTTTATCCTTGTAGACATAATTAAGTGAAACATAATGTAGACACCTGAAGCCTACAATGTAAGAAGCTATATAAAATTAAGATACCTTAGATAGCTTCTCATGAAGGAGGTTCGAATCATTGGAAATGATTTGCCTCTTGGTTACAGGTCTGATTGGAATAGGGGAGAGAGCCAGGGATCAGGAGTTGCATGGACAGTGGTCATTAGCCTGGTAGTCCTATAACTAGTTGTAAGACCTTTGGGAAGTAATGTTTCCCTAGTCTTCATTCCTTCATCTGAAAAATGGGTGCATTCCTATGAATGGGAAGAGAATTAAGTGATTGAGTACATACGCTGAACACCTTACAGCTGCTCAGAAAATATTACTCAGCTTTGCTTCCCTTTTCATCATGGCAGTCAATGTGTAAATATATTAATACTTGCTTGCTAATAATGAAGGTTTATTTGTTACTCTGTTTAAATGCAGATTCTTCCTACGAAAAGTGAAACTTCTGAGGAAAAATAGGAAAGAGAGGGCAAGAGAGAGGGAGCAGAGAGGGAAGGCATAGAGGGCCATACAAGGAGGTCAAGTTCCAGCCCAATTGAGTTACATCTCGTGCACCAAGTTTTGAGCACCTGTGGAAATAAAAACTCTTAGAGAGAAAAATTGGTTAGATTGTCTTTTTTTTTTTATGTGTGGTATCATTCATTCAGTTTATTCAACCAGCATTTGCCATTAATTTACCAAATGCCAGACACTTTGCAAAATGCTAAAGATAAAGGAAGGGATTGGAAAAAAAGAGTTTCTGCCTTTATCAACCTTAGATCCTCGCAGGAGAGATGCATACCGGTCCCTGAAGATTCACGTTACGAAGGAGAAGAGTAATTGCTTTGGGGACAAGTAACAAGGACCCCTAAGGTGGAAGAGGACATCTTAGGAATCTTTCATGTGGAAGGGATAGTTGAGCAGAGGACTAAGCATTGTAGAGTTTTCTAGGTCACAGGATGGACTGAGAAGCGAGGGTGGATAGCATTCTAGGGAGATGAGTATGTCCACAAAGACCTCGAGAAAGGAGAAGGTGTGGTTTGCACGGGACTGGAGCAGAGCTAGCATGAGTGGACGTCGTAGTTCACCAAGGACAGGGCAGACAAGGAGACCTTAGGTGACGCCGAAGGAAGCCCAAGACTAAGTAACGGAGGGTCTTGTCTGCTCTGTTAAATATTTTGGGTTTTAAGAGCAACAGGAAGCCACTGAAAGGTTTGAGTCAGGTCAGTGCGAATGATTTGTGCTGTAAGTCAATCCGTTTCTGTGCAGCGGACTGCATATGTCTGAAGATAAAAGAGAGTGTTTATGCAAAAAGGGCCAGGCAAGGACAAAGATTTGTGTCAGGGCGGTGACAGTGGGGGTGAATGGACCAGGATAAGTGAGGAAGGGAGTGAAACATTAGCATCAATAGGATTTTGCCCAGCAGGAGAATTTGGCTTCAAAAGCCCTCCCAAACCTCCTCCTCCTACCTCCTTACTTGGAGAAGTTCTCTGCATTCTTTTAATTTAAGTTCGAGCGCTACCTGCCTTTTCACGACCTCTCTCTCACAGGCCGAGTTATTGGATTATTTTTGCGGCCCCTGGCGAATTGAAGGATTTTTAAGGCAGTGGATTTCAACCCTGGGTACACATTGAATTCATCGGGGGAACTTTTAAACTCTTGTAATACCTGCCCCCCACCCCAGACCAACTCTTTGTGAGTGGGGACAGAGCAAGACTATTGCCTGAGAGCTCTCCAGGTGGTTGTAATGTGTATCGAGGGATGGGAATCAGCACTTAAAGGCAGGTACCGTGTTGGCATTTGGGGTTGTTTTTGCATCAGGCTGCACCCCCACTATGGCTGAATCAGGACTGGTTCCTGGGGCTTAACACAGCAGTGGTACATCTGAATTTATTGCTATGTATTTAAATAAATCCAAGCATGCCACTTGAATTCTTTTTAGTCACCTGAGGCTTCTCTGCCCATGAAAATGACTGGGAATAATTCAGGGGAGATTCAGGAAGTATCTGCCCTAGAAACACCTCACTGAGGTAGAAATAGACATTTAAAAGGTATAAAAAGTGTGTAACGATTGCCAAAATATGAACATTGTTGCCCGAGGCGATACGCCCTGGTGTGGATTTTTATTCTGAGCTGAAAGACAAACATTTTTTTAAAAGTGTGTATTTCGGGGCGCCTGGGTGGCGCAGTCGGTTAAGCGTCCGACTTCAGCCAGGTCACGATCTCGCGGTCCGGGAGTTCGAGCCCCGCGTCAGGCTCTGGGCTGATGGCTCAGAGCCTGGAGCCTGTTTCCGATTCTGTGTCTCCCTCTCTCTCTGCCCCTCCCCCGTTCATGCTCTGTCTCTCTCTGTCCCCAAAATAAATAAAACGTTGAAAAAAAAATTAAAAAAAAAATAAAAGTGTGTATTTCAATAAATGTACATTCCTGTAAAATACCAAGCTGATGGGCTCCTTTGACCCTAATACCCAATCTGTTCCCAGGCACAGAGGCAATCTCTAGATTTACGGGCATAGGAAAGGTACAGACGAATTTCTTCTATCCGTTCCTGCTTCTTCTAGCTTGGGGAGGAAAGCATAGCCTGGTTTCTCTGAAAGTCTTATCATATTACCGGTTTTGGAATGACTCTACAGTTTGTCTATTACCGCAATTTGTGGGAATGGATTTCACTGTCTCATAATACAGCACCTGTTCGGTTTTTAAAGAAGCCATTTGATCCCATCATAAAGTGACTGCCCGATTTAACAGGAAGCCAAATGGTTTATGGGAAGGGCCCCTGAGAAGGAGCGGAGGGACCCTTTCCATCCCAACTGTAAGACTCTGGCCCCACAGGGAAGTGTCTGAACACTGTGCAGATCGGTACGGAATTGAATTAGTGCTGGCCTTCTGCCCTCTCATGCTCACACAAGATGTGCTCTTAGAGAACGATGCTTCTATCAAGGAGGGGACAAAGGACCAAATCAGAGACCTGACTTAGCTCTACCGGTCTTCCTGTCAGGGAAGGCAGAACTCGGGAAGGGAATCTTAATGTGAGGACAGAGTTTTGATGGAGACACAGGTAGACTGAAATCAGTGGAAGATGAAGCCTGTGGCCAAACAGTCTGGGAGAACTCAGAGGTCTGGTGGAAATGAAGGTAGAGAGGGGTGGGGGGAAATGACAGAGCTGGGGCCAAATCCAAAGCAGGGCATTGAGACACAGTACAGGCAAGAAGTTGAGAGTAAGTGCAGTGACCGAGCTCGAGGGACCTGCCTGATGTAAGATCCTAGCACAGGGTGCACCTGTACCTACTCAAGTCAAAGCAATAGCCTTTGCCATGATTTTTTAAAAAGTTTATGGCTCTTCTAGGTCTCAAATCTGGTCTTTCTAACCGTGTTAATACCCTGTTCCATTCTCAGAAGCTTAGATCTATATTTCTGGTCTACCTCTGAGGGACTTCATGGCATGAGATCTGTTCACTAGTATTTTTTTTTAATTTTTTTAATGTTTATTTACCTTTGAGAGAGAGAGAACACAAGCAGGGGAGTGGGAGAGAGAGGGGGAGACACAGAATCCATAGCAGGATCCAGGCTCTGAGCTGTCAGCACAGAGCCTGATGTAGGGCTCAAACCCTTGAACCATGAAATCATGACCTGAGCCAAAGTTGGATGCTCAACCAACTGAGCCACCCAGGCACTCCTTGTTCACTAGTCTTATTCTTGGTTTCTATACCCACTTCCTATCATGATGTGACAAATTACTACAAACTTAAACCATATGCATGGCTTAAAACCATATATGCTTATTTAAAAAAACATGTTATGGATGGGAAGGCTTCACTTTTTTTTTTTTAAGTATGCTCTGTGCCCAATGTGGGGCTTGAGCTCAAGACCCTAAGATCAAGAGTCTCATGCTCTACTGACTGAGCCACCCAGGTGTCCCCCACCTCCACCAACAGGCACTTAGGATCTCACAGTGTCTGGGGGGCAGAAGGCTGGGCATGGCTCAGCTGGGTACCCCACTCAGGGGCTCCCAGGCTGCAGGTAAGCTACCCGCGGGGGCTGCATTCTCGTCTGCATCCGTCTTGGGGAAGAATGCACTTCAGGCTCTTTCGGGTTGTTGGCACAGCTAAGCCCCTTGGGGTGGTAGGACCGAGCTCCTCAGCTCCTATAGGTCACTCATAGTTCCTCCGTCACACGGTCTTTTACGTCCAGAGCACAGTTGTTTGATATTTCAGGCCAGCTGCGGGGGGGGGGGGGGGGGGGGGGGGGGGGGATATGTGCAGTTTCCGGTCTTTCCGCTCTCTTCTAAGGGCTCACCTGAGTCTGTCCCAACTGCCCGAAGTAGTCACCCCAAATTAAAGTCAACGGACTGGAAACTTTGATAATACTTGGGAAATCCCTTCACAGAAGTACTAGGCTAACTAGCAGGCATCACTAGTAACCAGTAACTAGGTATTCTGGGTGCACGATAAATCACCCCCACACGTAATGAGTCAAACAACCATCCTTTTATTATCTCTCATAATTAATGTGAACCAGGAATGTGAGAACGTCTTGGCTAGGTGGTTGTGGTTTGGGGTGTCCCATCAGTCTGCTTTCAGGATGTGGCAGTTTTTGATTGTGGTCCCCAGTGAGCTTTTTTCTCAGTGTATTTGCCTCTCTTTCTCTCTCCCTTTCTCCTTCTCCCCACCCCATCCCCGCAGCCTTAGGGATTCAATATACAGCGTCTTTACCCAGGTTTGCGGGGCTCCTCATGGATTCACAGTATCAGGGAAATTTACTGTTTACAAGAGAGCTCAGGGCCCCAACACGAGGCCTTTACTGAGTGAAATGGAATCCATGTCACCTTTTCAAACCAAGCCTAAGATGTCACCTAGTGTCACCACATTCTACTTGAGTCCCAAACTTGCCATAATTCAAGGAGAGAGGAGTTTATTCTCTACTCCAGAGACATGACAAGGTGATAAAAAACCATGGGGCATGGGAGATGACATCAGGACCATCTTCGTCCAGTACAATATGCTCCAGGCAGGGAAAGCCAGACCTGACAGTGGAATGTAAAATGTGTATGAAGGATTGCATGCATATTCACCTATTTAAGTCAAATAGTAACATCAGGATTGAGGCCACTTTTTAAGGAACTGGATATTTTTATGAGCATAGTGTTTATGGTTCTTTGCATATTTAAATAGGCAGCTAGTTCAGTATAATGAGATATTGACACTTCTATGTGTCCTAGACCAAAAACAATGTCAAATAGTCACAGAAAAAAAAGGATCAATTAGTAAATTCTGTTAAAGGCTGTTGCTTTGGAATGTTCAGATGAAGACATCTAGAAGGCATTTTTTGTTATTGTTTTTAAAGAGTCTAAATTTCAGGAGAAATACCAGGATCAGAGACTGGGGTTAGGGAGCACTTGCAGAGTGTCACTGAACTGGCACCAGACCAGCACTCTCGTTTAGACTTTCATCCATACGGGAAGATTTGAATCAGATTCTCTGCATGAATGGGATGTGGTTTGTGGTCATTATTGTCTGTTAGGAGGATTCTGTCTGCTGCATTCAGTTGGCTTTGCTTCTTTCCACCTTCTTTCCTTCTTTCCAGAATCTCTCACGATGATTCTGTGAGAGGCTATGTTGGTGTCTGAGAAGCCAAACCCAGACTCAAGCCCAATCTTTCTATTGGTCCATCACCCTTTGAGGCCAGGGATGTGCCTATCATTGCTGCCACTATAAACGGTGGGTTTTGGTAAAAAAAAAAAAAAAAATTAGGTATATCTTTGATCCTGGCCCTGTTGGATGTCAGCTTTGTGACCTTGACCTAGTTATTTAATCTTTAGGAGCCTGTGTTCTCATCTGTAAACTTGGGAAAATAATGCCTGTAGAAATTATACGAGATTGTGAATATAAAACGTAAAACTGTACTTGGTACACAGAAGCTGATCAATAAATAAAACCACACTTTTCTGGCTCAGTCTGGTGAGTAGGATGACTAGTGGGGGAAAGCACTGAGTGTCTGATCTGAACATTTTGGGCCGTTGTAAATGTGTGTTGGCTCAAATGTGAGTTAATTCTTGAATTGTGAAGCTTCACCTGTAGCAGTGTTCTCTATAGTTAAGAGTCTGTTTCTTGGTTTGCCTCTCTTTCTCTCTCTCTTTTTTTATCTTTGTTTGTTTGCTTTGTTTCTTAAATTCCACATACGAGTGAAATCATATGGTATTTGTCTTTCTGGGACTAACCTATTCTGCTTAACGTAATACACTCTAACTCCATCCATGTCATTGCAAATGGCAAGATTTCATTCTTTTTATGGCTGAGTAGTATTCCAGTGTGTATATATATATCCCACATCTTTATCCACTCATCAAGCAATGGATGCTTGGGCTGTTTCTATAATTTGGCTATTGCAGATAATGCTGCTATAAACATAAGGGGTGCATGTATCCCTTTGTATTAGTGTTTTTGTATTCTTTGGGTAAACACCTAGTAGTCCAATTGCTGGATCATAGGGTAGTTCCAGCTTTCACTTTTTTTTTTATAGTTCATTGATTTGAGAGAGAGAGAGGAAGCCCTGGAGAGGGGCAGAGAGAGAGAATGAGAGAGAATTCCCAACGGGCTCCATGCTGACAGCAGGGGTTGATCCCACAAACCATGAGATCAGGACCCGAGCTGAAACCGAGAGTTGGAGGCTCAACTGATGTAGCCACCCAGGCACCCCTCCATTTTTAACTTTTTGAGGAACCTTCATACCTTTTTCCCAAGTTGCTTCCCTAGTCTGCATTCTCACCAACAGTGCCAGAGGGTTCCCCTTTCTCTACATCGTCATCAACCCTGTGTTTCTTGTGTTGTTGATTTTAACCATTCTGACCATTTCAAAGTGACATCTCATAGCTTTGATTTGCATTTCCATGATGATAAGTGATGTGGAGCACCTTTTCAAGTATCTATTGGCCATGTGAATGTCTTCTTTGGAAAAAAATGTCTATTCATGTTTTCTTTCATTTTCAAATTGGATTATTTGTTCTTTAGGTATTGAGTTTTCCAAGTTCTTTATATTTTGGATAGTAACCTTTTATCAGATGTCTTTTGCAAATGTATTCTCCCACTCTGTAATTTCCCTTTTGGTTTTGTTGATTGTTTCCTTCACTGCACAGAAATTTTTTATTTTGATGTATTCCCAACAGTGTATTTTTGCTTTTGTTTCCCTTGCCTCTGGAGACATCTGTAGAAAGAAATTGCTATTGCCAATGTCAAAGAAGTTACTGCCTGTGTTCTCCTCCAGGATTTTTAAGGTTTCAGCTCTAACATTTAGGTCTTTAGCTCATTTTGAATTTTTTGTGTGTGTGGTGTGAGAGAGTGGTCCAGTTTCATTCTTTTGCATGTTGCTGTTCAGTTTTCCCAGCATCATTAGTTGAAGAGACCATCTTTTTCCCATTGCATATTTTTTCCTGCTTTGTTGAAGATTAATTGACCATAATAGTTGTGGATCCATTTCTGGATTCTCTTCTGCTCTTTTGATTTATCTGAACTCAGTTGAGAATGTTATTCAGTCTTCTAGATCCTTGATGATTTTCTGCTTAGGATTACTCTGACTGATTGAAAATTGGGCATTGACATCTCCAGTTATTCTTGTTCATTTTGGTATTTCTCCTTTCAATTATGTCAATTTTTGTTTGTATATTACGGTTCTTTGTTGTTAGGTGCATACCTGTTTAAAATTGCTATTCATCAATTATAAAATTGATGAATTGACACTTTTGCTATTAAGACATGTTCTTTCACTCTATTAACTGCTTGTCTTAAAGTCTGTCTTTTTTGAGTAAAATTATAGCCACTCACTTATGGTTATCATTTGCATAGTGTATATTTTCATCTTTTTTAACCCTTAACTTTTTGTGTCATTGAATCTAAATTGTGTTTTGTGCCTATTACATACAGTTAGGCTTATAAAAAAAATCTAGTTTGAGAATGTCTGCCTCTTGATTGGATTGCTTGGTGCATTTATATTTATTGTAATTTTTACTATGGTTGGATACACACACACACACACACACACACACATACTATCTTATTTGTTTTCCATATGCCTTGTGTAGTTTTCTCTTTGTTCCCCCTTAGTGTCTTGTTTGTGCCAAACAGATAAATTTTAGTGTTCCATTTCATTAATTTTTACTATATTTTTTGAGTCATTTTGTTGGTGGTTGTTCTAGGGGTTACAGTATGCATATTAATTTAGCACAATCTACTTTAGGTTAATACTAACTTAATTTGGTAAAATGTGTAAATTTCATTCTAAATTATTTCCATTTCATCTTCCTCCTTTGCACTATTATTATTAGATATATCACATCTACATATGTTGTAATTCCAGTGATACAGTGTTCTCTTATGCATTCAACAACATTAGGTCAGTATTTGTCCTTTTTTGTATTATAGTCTCTATTTTACAGCAATGATAATTATGTGTTTTCTTGAAATCAGATTTTAATTTTGAATGCTTAAACTGTTATTGGTGTGTTATTTCCTCATATTTGTTAAGCATGTTTGATAAATGTCAACCTTTACACCATTTTTTAAAATTTTTAACATTTATTTTTGAGAAACAGGGAGAGATCGAGCATGAGCAAGGGAGGGGTAGAGACAAGGAAAGACAGAATCTGAAGCAGGTTATAGGCTCTGAGCTGTCAGCACAAAGCCAGAGGCAGGGTTCAAACTCCCAAACCATGAGATTTTGACCTGAGCCCAAGTTGGATGCTTAACCGACTGAGCCACCAAGATGCCCTGTATTTTATACCCATTTTTAATCTTTAACTTATATCTTCCACTTCCATAGGATTTTAATATTACAAAGACTATAGAAACTTTGGAGGGTAGAATGAACTAATCCAGATAAGGTGATTTCATTTACCTTTGAAATAATTCATATATTATTATATTTTTGAAAATTCTCAATCTTAGTATCTTACAGAATTTAAAACATTTTATTTGAATGGCCCATCACTTAATGTAGAAACTTTATGGCTGTGTAACTGGACCTGAAAAAGTGAATTCTTTTCCTCTTTGAGTAAGTCATATCAGTTCTTCAGACCCTCTTCACATGTCATTTATTTCATAAGTATTTCCTAGTTCAGACTAGGTCTACCAACTTCTCCCTTTTCTGAACTTCTAGGAGCCTACTATTTTATTCACCTGGTTATTATTGTGCTGCTCAATTAATTTTTCCTTTTACGTTTATGTTTCTAAGCTTAATCATTGTCCCAATCTTTAGCATTATCATTATTATGAACATGTATTCAAACTTTTACAAGTGTTTTACATGCATTACATTGCTGAATATTTTTTAAGTTCATTTATTTATTTTGAGAGTGCGATCACAAGCAGGGGAGGGGTAGAGAGAGGGAGAGAGAGAATCCCAAGCAGGCTCTGCACCATCAGCACAGAGCCTGATGTGGGACTCCATCTCATGAACCATGAGGTCGTGACCTGAGCCAAAGTTGGCTCCTTAACCCACTGAGCCACCCAGGTGCCACTACACCACTGAATATTTAAAGCACCTTTTTAATGTGGATATTAAGTGATATTCGAAATATTTAACAACTTGTAAATCATGAGCGCTGGCCACGCTGAATGGATGTTGGCCATAAACAATTTTTACAATCATATTGATGGGCATTGGTGTAATATCACCCGGAGAGGCATTATTATTATTATCATTTTAATTTTGTAGATCTGTTGCTTGAAAACAATCTACACTGCTTAGTCTGTGCCTGACAGAAGGCTCTGAAAGTATAATGAGATAAATGAGAAAAACATGTTCCTTATTCCCATGGAATCTATATGCTAGTTGGAAGGACATAAATAACAAATAGTACCCTCTTTTTATTCTTATTTCCAGAATTTACCATAATGACTTCTGAATAATAGACAATCAAAGATATTTGTTTGCTAGTAGTAATTACAATGATGGCCCTGTTAGGAGTTAGGTTCCGAAGCAGCCAGTTTTCATATTAATAACTGTTTTAAAACTGTGCATCTGACCCCGATATATTCTGTACATCTATAAAAATAAATAGGAGAGAACAGCAAATAGGACTTGATGGTGAGCTTGTTTTCTATTTTAGTGGCTAATCTCTGATAAATTAGCAAAAATAGAAATTGCATTAGAAAGAGCATGAAACCCTGTTTTACCAAATGGATTCTACTTACCAACCCCATTATTAGATAGAACTGCATGCTGAGAAATAGTATTATTTCTTCAGCCTCCACTCATATTTGTAAAGATAATGAAGCTGTGTCAAATATTTATGTAAACCCATTAGAAAGCTCATTTTTAAAATATTGTCATAAATAATCATTAAATATTATTAGTAGGCATCGTCATTCTGATCCAAACCGAAGTGCTTTAAGTATTAATTAGGTGTTCAGTACCTAGTTAAACTAAATTAAAAATCCATTTCAAATTAAACATAGAGGTACTAAAAATATTGCAGAAGCACAAATACTCTTGTGGGAATAGAACAGTGAACAGAGTTCCAGGGCAGGGCCTTCAGTGTGGCAGACTCTGCTAGGCGTTTCTGGCCACAGATCTCCTGTCATATGTCTCTCCCCCTGTTCAGGACAGTGTTTCGTACACATCCAGTATCTTAGCCCCTATTTATGAGCATTGATGTATCATCACAGAACATTGTTATACTTCCAGAAGATTGTCTGCTCTTCTTTCTATTTGGAGAAGAAAGCCTCTATTTTAGTCCCAAGGTGGAGAGGTCATGAGATGCGGAGTCAAAAGACATTGACTCAGGTCCCTGCTTTGCCATTTCTTAGCTCTTGGACAAGACATTCTTTGAAGCTTCCGGTTCTTTAACTGCTCAGTGGGGAGAGCAGTCACACCCACTTACTGACATCCCAGAGGTACTATGGTGATTGAGTAAATGCAAGGTAGCTGCATGAAATGTAAAACTAGAGACATGTATAACATTATTTAAACAGTGGTGTTTATTCTGTTATTAAATACAGTGACTACATGTTATTCAGTCACCTCTCATCTCATTTACTTTTCATGTCCCCCGGAGGTAGGCATCACCAATCTTGTTCTAGAGACAATGGAAACTGAAGGTCAGAGAGGTTAAGAGACCTCCCAAGTGTAGCAGCAGAGCCAGGACTTAGAACCAGGTTTGGTTTTTTAATCCAGAAATCAGTTCCACAGCTCTTCTGTATGTTCACTGAGCCATGTATAGTCAAGGTAAGGGGCAGGAAGCCTGGCAGGTGGCAGGAAGGAGAGGTTGTGTCTATGAGACTGGAAGTAGGCGAAGCATATGCCTTGCTTTAAGGAAACTGAATTTAGGAAACATCCTAAAATATAGAAAAATGAAAATTAAAGATAGATACTATGTTTGTACTCAGATGACTTTCTAAGGTGACATGACCAGGGACATTTAAGAAGCTATTTCTTGTGTATAAAACAATGTGCATCTGCAAACATGGCTTCCATATCCTATTTATCTGTACACACCACACCTCTGTAATGCTTTGTCAAGTGAATTACTTCCACTGTTGGACACGAGTTAATCTCTACCCCCTCCTGAGTGGGAAAGATATTTTTCTTATAGTAGATCATAGGTATTGTTTTCCCAGATCTGGGTATGGAGTGGAGGACAGTATGCAAATGTGGTTGTATTAGTTTTCTATTATGGCTATAACAAACTACCACAAATTTATTGGCTTAAAACAATACAACTTTATTCCCATAGTTTTGGAACTTACAAGTCCAAAATTACCCAATAAGGGGTTAATATCCAAAATATATAAAGAACCTCTACAACTCAACACTCTAAAAACAAACTATCCAATTAAACTATGGACAACAACCTAAATAGGTACTTTTTCCAAAGAAGATATCCAGATGACCAACAGACACATGAAAAGATGCTCAACATCACACATCATCAGGCAAATACAAATGAAAACCACAATTAGCTATCACCTCACACCTGTCAGAATGGCTAAAATTAAAAAAAAAAAAGAATAAGTGTTGGTGAGGATGTGGAAAAATAGGAACCCTTTTGACTGTCAGTGGGACTAAAAGTTGCTGCAGGCACTATGGAAACAGCATGGACGTTCCTCAACACATTGAAAATAGAAATACCATACTGTCCAACATTTCTTCTCCTGGGTATTTACCCAGGGAAAACGAAAGCACTAGCTTCAGAAGATATAGGCGCCCCATGTTTATTGCAGCGTTATTCACAACAGCCAAGACATAGAAGCAACCTAAGTGTCTGTCAACAGATAAATGGATAAGGAAAATGTGGTTTATGTATGCAATGGAATATTACACAGCCATAAAAAGGATCAGATCGTGCCATTTGTGACAACATGGGTGGATCTAGAGGGTATTATACCAAGTGAAATAAGTTGGTCAGAGAAAGACAAATACTGTAAGATGCCATATGGAAAACCATACAGTGTGGAAAACCATACTGGTGCCTTCATTTCTGGCGGTAACAAAGTTCTGACTTAGGGATACTTGTTCCTCCCTTGCCTTTGTACTCTGGCTGAGGAGCATGGCCAGGGAAGGCTCATATGGAACCCTGTTGACGTAGAGAGAAGATGCTACTGTATCAAGAAGATTCATTTCCCTTTCCTGGAATTTTTCTAACTCACTTCCCGGGGTGCACACATGCCCCAGTCGGTGTCATTTCCTCTTAGGACTACATCTGTGATCTGTATGTGCAATTGGTAATTTGTCACAAACGTTAGCCCAGTTTATCTAGATTAATCCTGCTATAGATTCAACATCAGTGACTTCAAATGGTCTCTCCCTACTGGCGAGCAAGGTTTATGTGGCCTTCATCAGTGCTTTTGATGTTGTATCCAAAACAAAAACAGTCTTCACCATTTTATTCCAAACGATGACCCTTTGTCAGCACTTTGCTTAGGAAATGGAAGCCCACCGGACACAGATGTCACACGTTGAACTGACACACACCAGCTTCTTTCTCTGTCTCTGTGCTGGTTAACGAACAGTGCCCCCCCCCATTTCTGTGCAAAATGGTGTTATTGCTTCTTTTGTCTTTCTTCTGTGGGATCATCACCGTCCCGTTATTTCCATGACCTTGATGGTTTATTTGGCAAGTCTCAACGAGCTTAATAAACAGAACAAAAAAATAATAATAATAACCAGAATGGACATTAAAAACACGTGCTCAGAAGTCAGAAAATCTGGATTTGAATCCAGGCTCCTTGACAGTTTTCTGAGCCCACCTATGACTATCCACCCTCATCTGTAAAACCGGATAATTATGGCGTACTTCCTAAGGGTATTGAAAAAGATAAACTGAAATGATGGACACAAAGGGCTTTCAAGAATGCCTGGCATGTGGTCCACACTCAGGAAGTTAGTTCTTGTAGTTATTACCTTTCCTACCCAGCCCATATTAAATACTCATCAATGTTGTTTGCTGTGCTGTTGTGATTTGAGCTGAATGGTTTGGAAATCAAAGTCTACTTATGTTCCTCTCCGATAGCTTATTATCCGTGGGATACAGTCCCAGCAGGATGTGACGCCCGTCTCCTGCTGCTCCGTGCACTCGGTTTCTCTACTCCAGCCGTACTGGGGCTTACTGAAGCTGCTTATTTAAATATTTCTAAGCTGTTTAAATGGCAGAGTAAGGACTCACCACATGCAAGCAATTATTTGTGTCTTTATTATCATTAGGAACAGCAAGCTTTGCCAATTGTCACCTGTCTTCCTCCGTGGCAAGCCATTCTCTCTGCTCTGAATGCCTGTTGTCAGACTGAGTCTGACGCCCCACTGCAGAGTGCTTTCTGTGTCTTTAAAATAAAGCCAAAGCAGAAGAGGTGGCATTGATCTGTGAAAGAATCACACATTTCTTGCAGATTTCTGGTTTTAGTTTTCTAGATTTCTTTAATTCTCGAGCTGTATTGAGATGTAAGTGAGAAATACCACAGTATAGATTTAAGGTGTGATGGTTTGATAAACATCTATGTCGTAGAGTGGTTTCCACAGGAAGGTCAGTTGATGCATGATGCATCCATACAGAGCCTCATCTAGTTTCCCTTGTTCCCCTAGGCCTGGTGCCTCTATCTCTCAGGTTTGCCTCATTTCCTGAATCGCTACTTGGCCCACAGGACTGGGCTCAGGTGCGAACTATTAGCTGGAAACCTTCCTTCTCTCTGCCAATGGCCGTCAGCTCGCCTTCTCAGTGCTCCCATCCCACTTTAACCCTCAAAGCAGATATCGTAGCAAATTGTGTCCGGATGTTTCCCTTTGAGCAGACTGAGTTTAGAAACTGGGGTTTGGGGGTGCCTGGGTGGCTCAGTCAGAGGCACCCTCAGTCAGGGGGTCCCTGGGTGGCTCAAAATCAAGCGTCTGACTCTTGATTTTGGCTCAAGTCATGATCTCCTGGTTCGTGAGTTTGAGCCCCTTGTTGGGCTCTGCGCTGACAGCTCAGAGCCTGCTTGGGATTCTCTCTCTCCTCCTCCCCAGCTTGTGTGTGTTGCTTTCTCTCTCTCAAAATAAATAAGTAAACATTTTTTTTAACAGGGCTTTTCTCATCTTTTCCCCTCTGCTTCTAGAAAAGTGTTTGCCACTTAGTATCTCCTGATTCTGACAGAATTAAGTAATAATTTGGAATTAGGATGAATGAAAAAATGAACGGATTGTGAGTTGGGAAGAAACCCAAAGGAGGCTGAACAAAGGGGCGGGGGGGTGGATGAAAGAGAATGGGAATCGTTCCATTTCCAAAGTTTCCATCCACCTTTTATTCTCAGTAACCCTGCGTGTGACAGCCTCACTGGGGCCACCAGGCATGCCAGTCACATTCAGTTCCCAGTGAGCCGCTCAACAGTGTTTATGAAGCCTCCCCCCCACCAATTCTCAGAACTCAGAAGCGGTGAGATGCCCAAGTTCCCAGCAGAACAAGTGGCTTCTTTCCAGGGTGACAAGCCCATGTTGTGGTTTGCTCCCAGAGATTCTGAGCGGTTATGCGCATTCCTTCTGCTCCTTTTCTCCTAAGGACACCTACTTGTGGGGGAAACTCTTAGTGGTAACTGTTTAGGAAGTTAGAGTTTCTTAAAGAAACACAGAGAAAGAAAATGATAATAGATCCCTACGGATAAAGAAATAAAGTGTTTCTTATGGCTTTGGATAGATGAGACCATAGCCCGTGTCACTCTGAGAGCATATGCTTGCTGAAGAAGGGACTCAGCCTTTATTGATGGCGAACTCAAAGATGCCTTTTAGGGAAGAACTTCTTTTCTGTCGCCTTCTCGCTTGTCCTAGATTCTTGCTGCTGAATGCTTTTCAGAGGGAAACAGTTACTTTGAACTAAGGAAAAACAGTAGTTGTAGTTAAGTCTGACGTTTAAGCTCGACATCGGTAATTCTTTGAATATCGTTGGGCAGAATATGTTATTGCTTAGAAATCTGTCCTTTTATTTTAAGAGTTCTTTTTAACCCCACTATCAATGGGATGTGTTGATATAATTACTTCTTGCTTAGAGGGGGTAGATTTTAAATAGGGTAACTCGATAACCTGCACAGTAATTTTTGTATGTGTGATGGTGAAACATAAAATTTTATATGTCATAGTCTGTTCCTCTATTGTTTCACACCCTCTAAAACTGATTTTCAATGTATGCATTAATAAAGTATTACTGTGTTATATTTTTAATTTTAAAGATCCTAAGGATTAT
The DNA here is from genome assembly GCF_016509475.1 of Prionailurus bengalensis. Taxonomy (NCBI): domain Eukaryota; kingdom Metazoa; phylum Chordata; class Mammalia; order Carnivora; family Felidae; genus Prionailurus; species Prionailurus bengalensis. Next base: position 2,551,960 of record NC_057346.1, read on the forward strand.
AAAGTGGAGTGACATCTGCCACAAGATGTGATTCCCCAAACGTGGCCTGAGACCACCTGACATCCTAACGTTGCGAGTCAATGGCAGGTTCAATGTATCATCATATACCTTAGGGAAAATCATCTTTACTTCTTTTTACACCAGACACCGTCGAGACCACAATCCCTTTTCTCAAGGAATTTATGACGCAGCTGTTGCTGGAGAATGACTTATTTTCTTACAATTATAAGCTAAGAAGATAAAAATGTAATAATAACAGCTCAGTGGATGGTGGAAAACCAAACATCTTCATGGTTTAGTGTCTGCTTCAAAAAGCAGGTGCACTACGTACGTAGATGGCAGGGAGGAATCATGGAGAGGTGCCTCAAGCTAATTCAGGATCTCTTGTAGAAAGTCAAAGGGATCCAATTGACCACCGTCAGCAAATACTCTAACCATCTTTCATATCTCTCTCTTTCTCAGTTTCCCACAGACCCCCTAACGCTCCTTCCTTCACCCACAAACCGGCCAAGCTCTGATCCTGACATAAAGCACAGAGAACTCTCTGCTGGCCCTCTGTTACCTCCAACTCTCATCGTTTTATTACGGACATCCATTTAGCATCTGCAGTTTCCTTAGTTTGTCTTCCTCTTTTACATCATCTTTTTCTCTTTCTCTTTCTTTCCTCCATCCTCCTTTCTTTCCCTCTCACTGTCAAATAAGGCTGTATCTCCCTGAATCCACACTCCTCAGTGTCCTCTTCTGGATCCCTGAAGCTTCATACTTCTCCAGTGATGGAATTAACTCACAAAATACATCTGACATGAGATGGTGCTATGGTATTCTTCCCCCAAATTGCCAGGAGTCACTGTGATTGGCCTCCTGTCTGATCAGTTTGGAATGGCCTCAGAACAAATATAATGATAGATGAGGATACGATCAGATTTAATCAAGTTATGAGGTCTTCCTAAATGGTTTTTTTTATGTGACTGGTGATAAATCAACATACTGAGAAAATTAAGATGAAACACAGTCTCTGGAGCCTTGTTTACTACCTAAGGGATGCATCCTTGTCCAACTCAATGTGGAGACTTATCAAAAAAGCCACAAAGTATTTCATTTCCCATTGATCCTTGGTTTTAAACTCCACAAAAACATGAACAATCTGTTTGCCATAAAAGTAAGTTATATTTGCTTAGTAAAACCAAACAAAGAGTTCGGCCATGATATAAATGTAAATAAAACAGCAAAAAATATTTCTTCTTTTAACATTTTACTTATCTACATGAACCAGGCTTAAATGATTCTGACCTATCTACTATTGTTTAGTGTTCCGGATGACTTCAATTTTTACCACTAAAGGAAATGTTTTTCACTTTTAAAGACATGAAATTAAAACTCACAGATAATATACATTCCTACCTATATATGGCAAATATCGTTGTCAAATATACATATACACTTGTCAAAAATATTTTTGCCAATACGTTTGTCAAAAATATTTACATGACGAATATATTGCACAGCAGGTTCCTGGCAGGGAAGCTGCCTCTTCTGCTGCTATATGGGCACATGCAACCACGATTGGCAAAGCTGTGTCAAAGAAATGGAGAAGTCAGTAATCACCCCAGTGGGTGTCATAGTGAGTTGTTTAAAAGCCAGCTCGTAATTGATACCAAGTAAAAGCACTGGGCACCCATTAAAATATGACGTGACTGAGAAACAAAGTACACTTGAAACTTTCTAAAGGAAAAAAAAAACCACCTGATTTTAAGACTTGCTCTAAAGCTCATTAATCACGACGCTGTCATATTGGTGTGAAAGGAACAGAATATAGAGTCCAGAAATGGACTGCCACGAATATGATCAATTGATTTTTGGTAAAATCGTCAGGGCTGTAAAATAGAGAAGGGCTCATCTTTTTAAACATGGTGCTGGAATAATTGGCCGTCTGCTTGCAAAAACATGAACCTTGGCCTATACTTCACATCTTATGCAGACATAAAGTTTTAATGGATCATGAGCTTAAATGTAACGTACGAAACCATAAAAATAATAGACAAAAGAGACAGTAGAAAATGTTCATGCCCTTCGGTTAGAGGAAGAGTTTTTAGATATGATACTAAAAGCATAATCCTCAAAAGAAACAAACTGACAAATTGGAGTTTATAGAAACTTAAAACTTTTGCTTTGTAAAAGTCATTATTTAAGAGAATGAAAAACGCACGTCACAGATATTTATAAATTATATTTCAACACACAATTTTTATTCAGAACATATAAGTAATACCCTCCATAATAAATTCGCAACCCAATTTTACAAATGGACAGAGACATTTGGCTAAAGAAAATCTATGGATTGCAAGTACTTATATAAAAAGATTCTCAACATTCAACAATAGGAAATGAAAATTGAAATCACAGAGCTTCCATTCTAAACCTTTTAGAACGGTTAATCATAATAACAGGGCAGATACTTGACAATTCCACGTGCTTGCAAGTATATGAAGCTACTTAAATTCTCCTGTTTTGCTCGTAGAGATGCAAAATTGCAGAGGCACTCTGGAAAACAACTTGACTGTCTCTTACAACATGAAGCATGTGCATACCACATGACCCAGAGATCTCGCTGCTACATATTTAGCCAAAAGAAATGAAAAGTTGTGTTGGCAGAAAGCCTGTGTGCGAGTGTTTGCAGAAGTTTTATTTCTCACACTAAATACGTGGGAACAAGCCAGGTATCATTCACTTGGTTAATGGATAAACAATCAGTGGTGCATCTACAAATGAACGACAGCTTAGCCATTTACAAAGGAAAAGGACGTTCTGGGGAATCTCGTAGTGGCAGAATGTGGGGAAGTACTTTAAGAGCAACATAAGATGTAAATATGCAGAAAGGGCGCAAATGCAGTTCCTCGTGGCCGAAGGTGAAACAGTTTGTGCAACCTAAATAATAATACTGGATTATAATCCAAAGAATAATGTAAACATTTTTGAGTCTAAACTGATATACAAATAGCTGTAAGAATAAATTAATGGAAGAGAATGGACAATTCTTCATTATCGAAGAAATACAATGAATAAGTGTGGAAAGAATGAAAGACATAAAAACATCTCCATTAGAATACCACGGTAATTCCTGGGGGTACCTGGGTGGCTCAGTTGGTTAAGCATTCGAGTACCTCATTGGGCTCTGTGCTGACAGCTCAGAGCCTCGGTCCTACTTCAGATTCTGTGTCTTGCTCTCTCTCTCTGCTCCTCCCCCACTTGCTCTCTCTCTCTCTCTCTCTCTCTGTCTCAGAAATAAAGTAAACATTAAAAAAAGAACACTATGGTAATTCCTGCAGCAGGCAAGATCCACACATGGATGCTAAAGTTAACAGGCAAAACCTTGAGGATAAAGAGTGTATTTGCCTAATTTCAAAGCATTTTCCACAAAACAAATGTTAACTACAAGGAGAAAACATAGCAACTTTACGTTAGAAGAATATGGCACATCATTTAACCAAGTGATGAAATTGAGCATCAGCAGAATATAATCTGTCAACATCATGTGCCTCCAGAAAAGATGCACTTAGGCACTTCGCCTCAGCGGCATTCTTTCCAGTAATGTGTACCCTCAGTTGAATTATGAGAGAACATATGACAAAGCCAAATTAAGAGACCTTTTATAAAATAATTGACCAGGACTCTTTAGAAATCTCAAGGTTAAGAAAGAGAAAGAAAGACCAAGGAGCCATCACAGATCAGAAGAGAGTAAGGAAACACGATAGTAACAAGCATTGAGGACCCTGGACTAGATCCTAGTGCAGGAAAGGACATTAATGGAGGAGCTCGTGAGATCCCAGTAGAGTCTCTGGTTTAGTGCAGAGAAACATAGCCATGCGAACTTCTTAGCTGTGGCGACGGGGCTGTGGCTCAGTAAGGTGTTGTCTTCAGGAAAGTCTGCATCACTGTTCAAACACTCTCTGCTACTTCTGTAACTCTTCTGTACCTCTAATTTTTTTAATTTGAAAGAAAATGGAAAGTAATCTTTAATCTTTAAATTAGGATTTCCTTTTCTGGGAGTCTCTTAAAATCAATAGTCAAAAAGATTATGGGGCACCAGGGTGGCTCAGTTAGCTACACATCCAACTCTTGGTTTCCGCTCAGGTCATGATCTTATGGTTTGTGGGATCGAGCCTCGTGTTGGGCTCTGTGCTGAGAGCGTAGAGCCTGCTTGGGATTCTCTCTCTCTCTCTCTCTCTCTCTCTCTCCACTTCCCCCACTCATGCTCAATCTCTCTATCTCTCAAATAAATAAACATTAAAATAAAAAGACTATGGCCCAGAAGGAGAGCTACTAGAAAATACAGGTATGTGATAAGCCACATAACAAGACAATTCATGAAGATGCTGTAAGAACCAAGAGAAAAGTTAAGTGAAAAATGTGAGACATTGTTACACTTCATGGCACCGAATAGAAGGAAGTGTCTCACCTTCTCCAAGATTCTGCCCAGGATTTCGTAAAGCTTTATTTTGTAAATCAGCCAGCTGCCTTTAACAGGGCAACATAAAGTTAGAATGGAGTTGGTTTTGTAGGTGAACCAACAAAAGGTCCTGAAAAGAAAGAAGAATTAAAAGGAGGTCCGAAAAAGAAAGCACCTGTGGAAAGACATCACAGATCCAAACAGAATAGGAACAATCCCCTTTGAGAAAGAACACAGCCACTGTGGGTGCTGGAGTTTCCCCTTAGACCATAGATCTTGACATTTGACCTAACTGATCTTCAGATGTGACATATCTTTTTGTTTGTCCAAAAGGACATTTGCTTTCCTTTTGTAGATTTACAAATGCAAATATATATATCCAAATATATCACTAGTTTATTAGATTGAACTATAAAGAAGCATGTTAAAATAGGACTACTGTCCAGAGCAATAAACGTGAGTTCCACCTTGTACTGGTGCCAACATCTCCCAAATGTGTCCCTTTCAGGCCATTGTTTCCATTCCCGGCTAAGAAAGCGCAGTCAAAAAGGTACCCTGAAATCGTCAAATTTGGGTCCTGATTTCCAAAATGCCTATGTGCGGTCCTATTGTACAACTTTCGTGAGGCGAGAAGGAGCTGAAAGCTACAACCTTCTAATCATGGCTTGGTCTTTCTGGCCACCAGTCACCATCTAGCACCTATCTGGAGATCCCAGTCACCCGCCACCTCATTAACATACAAAAGACTCTCTTATTCCTCAGCAGATTCCAAGGATTTTAGGAGATCTTCTAGCCTCCTTCTAGCTGCCACTCAAAATGACAACCAACCTCTCTTATTTACTGCAGCTGTGGGCTACCCTTGTGCCTGCACTCATGAGCAAGCGAGGCAAAGGTGGCAATTGAGAAGATCTCCATTTCCAGAGAGAGGTGGGACTGACCGCCTCTTTGAAACATAGCTTAGAACAACAAACAAGCAGCAGGAAGGACTGGTTGAAAAGATGGCCAGGGGGAGGACATGGCACCTTTTTTGTGGTAGATAGCATCTGCAGTCTTTATCACTACTAAAAGAACATCTGATCTGAACAAATATCAGCAGTTACAGAATATTTACCTAGGTGAAAACCCGAGCTTTCTTTAGTAATAAATGCACCTATTTATAAATCTGAAATATCGGGGTAGAGCAGGAATGAAACCAAGGTTACTCCAGTCAATAATACATTAATGGTGTCTTACTGATTATATATATATATGTACATATATATATACACATACACACATATATATATACACATACACATATATATATATATATATACATATATACATATATATATATATATGCAGAGAGAGACAGACAGACACTTTGGCCCCAGTTTACGACACAGATCTCCTAAAATCCTTGGAATCTGCTGAGGAATAAGAGTCTTTTGTATGCTAATGAGGAGACTGGTGACTGGGATCTCTAGATAGGTGCTAGATGATGGCTAGTGGCCAGAAAGACCAAGCCATGACTACAGGGTTGTAACTTTCAGGTCCTCCATCTACAAACCCCACCCTTTGGAGAGAAGGCCTGGGGATTGAATTCAATCACCAATGGCCAATGACTTAATCAACTGTGCGTATATAATGAAACCTATATAAAAACCCATTTGTAGTGTAGTTAGAGGATCATCCTAGTTGGTCCACGCATAAGTGTGCTGGAAAGGTGGCGTGCCATGGGAAGGAATGGACCTACCTACTAGGCACAACCCTCCCCCCACTGAATACCTTCACCTACATTTTTCTTCTCTTTAGGTGTTCCTAATGTGAATCTCTTGAAATAAACTAGTAAACATAAGTAAACACGAGTTCTATGAATCCTTCTAGCAGATCGTTAAACCTGATGAAGGACTTGTAGGAACCCAAATTGATCAGAAATATGGTGACCCTCTCTACCAGGACTTGTGAGTGGAGTCTGAAGGGGCAACAGTCTTATGGAGCTGAGTGCTTGACCTATGGGGTCTGCACTAACTCCAGGAATCGGTGTCAGATTTTAATCAAATTGTTGGACACCCAGTTGGTATTGGGAAATCTGAGAAAGTGGATATCTCTTTCTTAATCTGACTACCTGGATTTTAGCCTGTTCTATTAGTGGAAGGAGGGGGAAAAGATTTATTGCTTGAGGGTATCAGTAGGTTTACAATTCATACTTGTGGGAGTATGAGTGAGAACATGGAGTGGTATACCCACTTACAGCATCACCAAAAGAACCAGGGATCATCTTTTCCCACCTCACCCCTACCCTTCTGTCTTGTGGCAGGACTCAGGTGGCCAGAGACCAGCATCTACCTCGTTGAAACCTTGGAGTGAAACTCAGATTTGCAAGATGCAGACTTCAGTAAACTGTGAAAAGAAAGGGGAAAGAATCTAAGGGAATGGGATTTTTCTCTAAAGAATTGACATTTTTCTCACAGATGGAGGTAAAGATTCAGAACACGAGGTGAATATGGAAGGCACATGAACTTAAAGTAAGAGGAGCGAGATTAGGAATCAAACAAGCATTCTCAGAGGAAGCCCTATTATGACAGTCCATTGTCGTCAAGTGTCTTCGTCCTTGATATTCAAAAAAAGTTCACATTAGAGTCTCTTCTTTCTTCTTTATAGCAAATCTCCTTAATCCTGTTCATATTATCTTGAGCTCTCTGAGGAGAGGGACTCTGACTACTTAACTAGATTACAAATTGTAGGTGAGGAACACTGTCCATGGTGAAGACTTGAAAGGATAAGCAGAATCGGGATCCTCAAAAAAAAAAAAGGTCCAAGAGATATAGAAAGAGGCCCTCTGCTGATGCAGGGTGACTTTGGCTGTGGTCCTCTCATTGGGGAAGAGAGAGCACGTGGGAGTCTCTGTGTTATACTTGCTCTTCATGATTTGCCGACGCATTTCAGTGTTCATTCAGGGTTATTTCTCTGGTGACAAAGGGCCAGTCCTAAAAGGGAATTTGGGACTTGACATCCTAGATATTGGGAAGGATCCATGCTTTGAGTGTGTGTGTGTGTGTGTGTGTGTGTGTGTGTGAAGTGTCTGAATCCATTTTCTCTGAACATATTTGGGGACCACAAAAGCAGTCAAGAGTTCCTAAGTATGCGAAGTGAGGTTGGAGGGGAATCAATATACGTGTGTTTGTGCTACGTAACTCTCTGTGTGTGTTGAAGCATGCATGTCTGTATTTTAGTCCTAGATGACAAATTTTACTTTGACATTTGAGGCAACGGATGTAGGATAGATTGTAATAAATGGGGTGATCTCTAATTAGTTCAGTGCTAAATTATGGAATATTCAAATGGTCTTGCTCCTGGTGGGAAAGGGGGAAATGACAGCAAGTTGAGAATTCTGTAAAAATTGACTCTGATGTGCATGTCTTAGCTTCCTAAACTCTTATACATTATGAGGGCTAAGGCCGTACCTTGTATACTTCTTCTATATTTTTGTTACCTACCCATAATACTAAGCATGTAATAAGCCCACATCTAATTAATTAGTAAGTTGCCTGATTTAGGGTCACCTGATTTAGTCGGCCAAGAGTCTGACTTCGGCTCAGGTTGTGATCTCATGGTTCATGGGTTCGAGCCCCAAGTTGGGTTCGATTGTTGTCACTGTGCAGCCTGCTTAGGATCCTCAGATCCTCTGTCTCCCTCTCTCTGCTCCTTGCCTGCTCTCACTCTCTTTCTCTCAAAAATAAACATTTTTTTAAAAGGTGGCTGAGTTAATAATAGAGAGGTATTATATAAATAGAACACTCAGATGTTCAATATTTGGCCAGTGATGGATGAGGGTTTTAAAAGAGCGTGGAGAATATTTGTTAGGAAATCTGGGTTTACGACTAATTGGATGCATAAATTTGTTTGTGTTTAAAATTGAAATTGGGCTAATAAAATCAGTACAATTCATGTTCACTTTGGTCCCCAAATTTGCATTATCTGATAAGCAATAGAAAATGTGGAGTCTAAATTCAGTATGAAGATAAAGTAAAGATTTATAATTTCCTTTTAATGAGGGAGTCAATAGTGTCTGAGGAAACCTAGACTATTACTTATTTCCCAGAACAGGATCCTCACTGAGCCTGGTGTTCCTCATGAATAAGAGCCTGTTGTCTACAGAGACACGACTTGCCTTTGAATTTCAGATCTGCCACTGACTATCTGTATGACCTTAGGCAAGTTTCCTAAACTTTCTGTGCCTCAATTTACCCTCCATAAACGGGTAATAATAGAAGCCACCTGTTAGCATCCTTGTGAGATTAATGGGTTGATTAATGGATTAGTACATGCACGTGCTCAGTGTGTAGAGATGGCCGGGCACAGATTAATTCATCAAAAATATTATTGTGAACAGGAAGATTATACTCATTTCCTATTGCTCCTGTGGCAAATTATCAAAGTTAGAGGCTTAATACAAGACCATTTTATTATCTGACCACATGACTTTAATATCTTACAATATTGTCTTTTTATCTATATGTAGGTGACATGTCTGATACAGGTCTCACGAGGCGAACATTAAGATTCCGTGGAGGGCATTCCTCTCTGTAGGCTCGGGACGAGGATCTGTTTCTCTGCTGTCTGGTCTTGTTGCCAGAACTCACTTCCTTGTGGATGTTGGATCTAGGTCTCTGTGTTCTGGTTGGCTATGAGCCTAGGGCCATTTCCAGTTTCCGCCTCATTGCTTGGCTCATGGCCCCCACCCCCCATGTTCACAGGCAGATGAGGTCCTTGTCCTGTGGCTCCTCTTACACTCCTCTCGTGGCTGTAATCCCCGATGGGAAAGGATCTTCGCTTTCAAAGTTTCATGACATTGACAATGAGGAGCCCGCCCGGATGATCCAGGATCACCTTCCCAACTGGGAGTCCAGGCCCTTAATTGCATCGCATCCCTTTGTCCTTTGAGGTCACGTAGTCACAGGTCCGGAGACCGCTGTGTGGAAGTCCTTCCACTGTTGAGGGGGGTTATTCTTCTGCTGCGGTGGTGATAGCCTTACAGTTGAGGGCAAGGTTTCAGATCATTGCCGTTGCCAGGTGATCAGCAAGGGGATTTTTCGGTTTCTTGTATGTTTTTCAAAGTGGGAAGGAGGAAGTGACCAGCTACCCTGGGGTCTCTGTCCCAGGGAGTGTTTATAAAATGTTCTGCTGACACATTATTTTTGTGAGATAACAGACGTGAAATGAAACAAAAAACTGTGTATAGGAGGGACTCATGGCTGTTTGTCAAATAAGACTGATAAATAAAGCATGTTCAATCTGATTTTTTAACGGAAGATTATTTACTACCCTTAATATGCTAATGTGCATTGTGACTTTCAAAAAGGGGTGGATAGTGTTTCCTAATCTTATTTGACTACAGAAATTTTATTTTTATTTATTTCTTGAGGGCTTCTGAATTAACTTTAGAAAGTGATGGTCTAGGCACGGCATTCTAGCAGTGTACTTGGCAAGCAGTGAGGACAACGTCTCATTGCTTACGAGGGAGACTCTACTCTGGACATATTTAAATGTTGTCTTAGGTATAACATCCTCTTTAGGGCTTATTTTTCTTTCAAAAGATATGAAGTATTTTCCCATAGTTAGTGTATTTGGAAGCATTTTTTTTAATGTTTATTTTTGAAAGAGAGAGAGTGTGTGCACGCACAAGCAGGAGAGGGGCAAGGAGGGAGGGAGACAAAGAATTTGAAGCAGGCTTCAGGCTCTGAACTGTCAGCACAAAGCCTGATGAGGGAGCTCGAACTCAAGAACCTCTAGATCATGACCTGAGCCGAAGTTGGACGCTTAACTTATTGAGCCACCCGGACACCTCTTGAACTTTTGTACTAACAGACATTGCCAATGCCTTAAGAATAATTATTATCAACATTGGATATCCTAGCTGGGTTGAATATGTCCTAGGCACTGTGCTAAGGACTTCATGAGTAGTGTTTCACTGACTCTTCATGACAACACTTACTACGTAGGTACAGGAATTAGGGAGAAACTGAGACTCAGCAAAGTTACAATAGTAACTATTAGGTTGCTTGACTATGTTGTTTCACGGCACGTCCTCCTTCTTTCCGTGTTCTACCGCCAGTGTAAGTGTGGTTATAAATACAGCGCCTGATGCTACGGTAGACTTACAGGCGGTTTTTCTTTGGAAGTGGACATTCGTGACTACGCGGCACTCTGAGCGTAAGGTGGGCATGTCTAGATGTGCCCCAGATGTGACAGTCATTGCTTCCCTGCACCTGTCCTTTTCATGAGAAACTGCCTCCTCCCCAAAGCCTCGTCTGGCTTTCTTCTACAACTCCTCATCTCCCTCTATCCTCTGACCCCCACGGAAATAACCGTACCAGGTAGAGAATCCAGGCTCCGGAATAACCAATCCATGAAATGGTCTGAGCCAATTAGATGATTTCTTGAGACTGAATTGAGTCATGTGGGAACTGAGCTCCACTAAAGAGTCATCAGAAAAAGGACCTAGTATGAGGACCTGAATGGACCAGGGAGATGGGTGCCTCCTGGAAATGGCATTTGAAGGAGACTGGAAAAGACAAATACAAAAGAGAATATGGATTTCTACAGAGCGGGAGAGTGAGAACATACAGTTTTTTTGTGAAAGGCTGAGAGTCCCTGTTGACCGGGAATTCTGGCCTATCGGTCAGAACCACGTGGTCACTGGGGAGGGCGATTCACCAAGATGCCACTGCCTGATTAAAATATCCTGCAAAGTCTTCAAAATTCCCTTAGTGTTATTTTTCCATTTGCTGAGCAACACTCTGATTTTAATTTGCTTTCCCACAGAGGCCTAACAGGTGGTGAATGTGGGTGACAGGAATATTCCTCACAGTGATTTAATAAATCAGCATTCAGATTGGTAAATCAGTCTTTCCTCAAGAGGGTCAGAGAGAATCATAAGGTTTGGTCACCACTAGATGAACAAATTGTTATGAACCCTGAACCCCTGGGGGTGCTTGGTGGCTCAGTCGGTTAAGCATTCGACTTTGGCTCAGGTCATGATCTCATGGTTTGTGGGTTTGAGCCCCGCATCAGGTTCACAAAGCGGGTAGAGCCCACTTCGGATCCTCTGTCCCCCCTCACTCCCTCCCCCTCCCCCACTCATATGCAAGCTTGCTCTCTCTCTTTCAAAGATAAATAAACATTTAAAACAAAGAACCCTGAACCCCTTGAGGAGATGAATGGCCAGATCCAGTCCACCACCTTGGAGACCTGAGCTGACCCCCAGAAAGCCACACACACTCCTTCAGTCACGAATCAGTTCAGCACATATTTGGTGGCTGCTTCCTGCTCTAGATGTTAGACACCTTGTCGTAAGCCGAGCAGAAGTGCACACGGGCCTCAGAGAATTTAAATTTCAGAAAAAGGGAACAGACAGCGATTTGTTAAGGTAAGGAAATAGATACAGAGACAAACACCTAAACAGACAGGAAAAGTATCAGTGGTGAGTGCTGTCAGGAAAACTAAAACGGGTGACACGTCGAAGGTAACTGGGTCGCAGCTACCTCGGAGGCAGAATTCAGAACTGGTGACAGACATGGCCTTCAGACACAGGACCAAACTTATTTCTATGATCGTAGGCAGTCGTCTTAGCCTCTCTGTGCCTCCATTTCTTCCTCTGAAATTGAGGTTCAAAACCATAGGATTTCCTCGTAGGTCTGTTACTAACAGGATTGGGCTCATGGACGGAAAGTACTCGGGATTATGCCAGGATTGCGGGAAGAGCTGTGAAAGTGTGGGTGGTTACCACTGTGCCTACTTCTCTTCAAAGACATGTAGTTGACTGGACCCAGGGAGTTCCCCCCCACCCCAAAATAAATAAATAGAGACATTTAGTGGAGATTTGAATGAGCAGAAGGGCTGTCCTTTTGAGTCATGTGGTACATTTCAAGAAGAGGAGAAAGCTGGTGCCAAGGCTCAAAGACGAAAATGCAGGTGGCCCTGTTCAGGATGGAACGGAAGGTCATTGTGGCCAGAGTGTGGGCGGGGAGGGAGTGGTGGTCTGAGAGGAGCCCCCTGTATGGTAAGCCAGGCTGGGCCAGGAAGGGCCGGTCAGCAGTGGGTGGGATTTGCTCTGGAAACAATTACACTCGTGTTGCTGGGAGACTAGATAGAGAGGGTTATGGAGTTAGAAGAAGAGCAAAGACGGTCGACCAGTCAGAACGCTCTGTCAATAGCCTGGATGCGTTGTGCCTATTTCAGAACCAATATGTGTAAGGGCTTTACCGTGGAGTACCTCAACCTGTATGTGATGACATGGTGAGCAGTGAAAAGGGAAAACAGAAACGCAGAATCTTTGTCCTCATGCAGCATTCATTACATCATAAATCTTAACTCTGGGCACAAAAGCTGTCCCTTGGGGACCCCCACCCCTTGTCCTGGGGCTCATCCCAAAACTAATCAGTGATATTTGTGGGACACCCAGGGCTGTCATTATATATCTCTCTTAAAGATGCTCTGAGCATATGGACGCCATTCTTCCCATTTGGAAGGATCCCTCATCATCCCTTCGGTTTGTAGAATGATGGCTTAGGTATCTGTTGTGGGTTTTGTCACACCAGTCACTGTGGTAATGTATCAAAATGCGTGCATTTCCACCTAGGTCAAGAGTCAGCTATGTGTGGAAAGTATGTTATTGTTGCTGTAAGACAGGAACTGTCAGGCTCTCTATTCGGCGGCTCTTCTGTCCTTCTTGTGTGCTCTTGGTACAATTTCCATAGTGTAGTTGGAAACATTTCTAACTAAACAACGTCAAAATGGCATAGATTTCTATAGGTTTATTTAACAGGCAGTCAAGTGATTTTCCTTCAAACCTAGAACGTAGTCTCATTCTATTTACCGTTTCAAAAATTATTCTGACATCAAAAACCAGAGTTTCCAAACTCTTGACCTGTCTGCTTGATCTACTTAGATCCCATCAAGTGATAACTCAGCTCTCAAACTGTTCATTCAACTCTGGTTGTTTCCTTTCCTCTCATACCAAAAATAGATAGATAGATAGCTAGATAGATAAAATAAGAGTGAGATGTTGATTCACTCTTTTCCTTCTTAACAATAATCAATTCATAAAATAATTGTGAAATAGTCTTTTTTTTGTATCAGTAATTATTTCTGGGGCTTAATTTTCTGCTCAGGACAATTTTTCAAAGTCTAAAAATTTCCAAAAGAGTGTTGAAATATACTCTAATATATAAAAGGAGAATGTGTCTTAAACACCCTCTCCTCTCCGCAGAGATGTGGGAAGGCTGGGGCCTAGCTGAGGCTGTCTTGTCTGCCTGAACTCTCTTCTTCACACGGATCTTACAGGCTCTAAAATACACAATTAGAGATTAATTAATGTGTTTATCTACCTTTTGAGGTCTCCTTTAAAAAGTAATTAGTGCCGTAAAGAACTAACTCCTACTGACCTAATATTTGACCTTATTCCAACCGGTAAGGGCAGGGCATTAGAAGACGCGCCTAGAGCTTGGAGTTGGGTGAATAGCACTCAAAGAAGAAGAAAATGGTTAAATAAAGGGAAGACAAGAGAAACACTTGCCTTCTTTATCACAGCAATGGTTTGCATTTCCCAAATGGTGGCCATCACATACCCACTCAACCTTTTCAGTCCACAGCCTTGAGCAGAGTTTGTTATTGAACAAGGATCCCAACATATTCCGATAAAGTTTGGATCATGACTCTGCTCTCTGTCTTGAGCCCTGCTCTCTCTCACTAATACTTTGGAAAAACCAAAACCCAAACCTCGATATATATTTTCACTCTTCAGGGCCGCCGAGAAGACAAACAAACAGGCGGCAAAGCCAGGGAGAGGGGGCTGCATGTGAGCAGAGAGGCGATTGGATTCCGTAAATATTTAAGTGAGAGTCGCCCCCCTGTGACTGGCCAGCAGGAGCGATCTGAGGGGACCTCGGCCACCTGCCGTAAATGCCGTAAGTGCCCTAAATGCCGTGGAGAACAATGAAGAAAGTTCCGCAGCGTTCTGATCAAAGCACGCAACATTCCGCACGAACACTTTGCCCTTAAGTGAAATCAACCCTGCAGTCCATATGGGGGAAGCCTCTGTAGATCCTTACTGCTGTCGGAGCAGATGGGTCTGGGGAGGCACATGTAGCTCTCTGTTTTAATACCTGCAGGCCTGTAGGCACATGCACACACACACACACACACGCACACACAGACACCAAGGCACCATATGGTGCTGCCTGTTGACCTTTGAAACATCAAGCTACCAAAATACATATGCTTATTTTAGGCGTAAGGCACATCTGCTCGACTTCTAATGAGAACTATTATCACACTCAGTAGTCTGTTTTAACTTCTGGTTTGCTCCCAAGCCCTGTTTCATGTGTTTACTACAACCTGAATGTCCTCAGTAGCCTGAAAACTTTCTCCCCAGAAGATACTCTGCTTATATCCAGTGAGGCAGGAAAATACAGCTCAATTCTGTTCTTTCCCACATCCTTCTAAAAGCACAGGTGCTAGCTGGGTCACGATTGTGAATTCATAGCAAACCCGGAGATGACTGTGGTCCGGTTGGCCCTCCGAGACCCGGGCAATAAAGACTTACTGAACCCCGGCGGTAGTAGGCAGAAACTTTATCGGACTAATGCGGCTGGACCAAGCTATTCTATTGATGCTTCTCATGACATTGAGCCAATGTAAATCTCAGAGTGAATTCACTTACTCACTTATTATAAATTATTCCAGGGCTTCGCTTCAGTTATTCAGTGAACATTTACAGAACATTTAATGAGAAGCAGCAATAACAAAAGAATAAAACCGCTAACTTCGTGTGCCACTAATTCCCGAGCTGACACTTTGCAATGACTCTGCCATAGTCTGTCTGCTCTGTGACAGCCATATAGACAGGCGCTGCTCTGGCCGGGCTTATGCAGGGTGTACACATGTTAGTTAATATGAAGAAGCTCCCAGTCGGAAGGAGGTAAGACTTACGCATCAGCACTCGTGAGGCTGTGTGGTATGGGCACCACGTGAGCTCACAGAAGCTGGAGAGAGTAATCGGGGTATAGGGGATACGGAGTAGGGGTTCCAGAGGTTTCGTCTGACCTGCGCTCCAAGAACAAGTAGAGCCATAACATGTCATGATCGGAAAGACAAACCTCTCAGTAGGAGTGTAGGCATGCGTGAAATTCTAAATCTAGGACACCACAGAAAACATTTTCTCCCATTAGTGGGAATAGCAGAGCTCTGCAAGCAAGCAGTGGGAGAGCAGTAAGTGAGCTCATACGATGAGCGGTGACTATCGAGCAACTCTTCCACAGCCAGGCATTGTTCTCTGCTCTGGGATGCGGTAGGAAACACAACACGAAGCTCATATTCCAGAAGGGCGTGCGACCAGCAGCTTGCAAAACGGCTGGGTGAGCCCTACCTCCTGGAGGTCACGTCCTTATGTAATCCCGTCACTCTTGAGTGTGCACTCGACCTAGTGACTTGCTTTGAATGACAGAATGTAGCAGAAGACACAGCATGTCCCTTCAGAGATTATGTTACCAGAAGACTGTGATCCTCATTTGCTCACTCTCTCCCACTCTTCCTGGCAGCCTGCGAGGGGAAGCCGGGTGCCTCACGGTGAGCTGCACCACAGAAAGGCCCACGTGGCCGAGAACTGGCCAGCGGGGAGCTGAGTGCAGCCAGCAGTGACTGAGCCTGCAGGGGGCCCCTCCCCAAGTTAGCTTGAGGTGACCCCAGTCCTGGCTGAAAATGTGATCTCAGCCTCGTGAGGATCCGTAAGCCAGAGATAACCCAGACGAGGCCTGACTTCCTACTCCACAGAACCTGAGACCACACACATTTGTTACTTGAAGCTGCAAAGCTTTCGTGAATTTGTTATGCCGACATAGATAACTAACATAGGGGGAAATAATCTCTCTCTTTCGATCTCTCTCTGTTTGTCCTATGCATACGTTTAACCTTATCGTGACTTAGACGAAAAGTCATGTAGGATAGAGGGAGCCACCTGGGAGCTAGGAGTTTCAAGGGAGCAGCTAGAGGAGGTCGCGTTGCAGTTTTGTAGAGAGTGGTCAGCGACGGCCCCTGCGATGATGAGGTATTCGAGCCAAAGCCTTAAGGAGGAAGAGGGAGTGGGCAGGATGGATTGCTGGGCTACCACAGTACTGGGTAAAGAAGGCCTCGCGTAGTACCACTTTGGACAGCAGTGTGTGGGATTGATTTGAGCAAGTGCAGGAGGCCGGTGTAGCTACCGGGGCAAGAATGGTGTGGAAGGGGCTGGTTATCTGTGAGGTCAGAGATGTAGTGGGGAGACTGAATATGTAGGGCTTTAGAGGATATGGTCAGGCCATTGGATTTAATACTGAGTAAACTGGAAAGCTTTTGAAGGGGTTTAAGCAAAGGAATGATGTTACCCGAGTTACATTAACATATATATGAAACTGATGGCTTTATACCATGTTCTAGAGGAAGGCAAGGGAAGAGGCAAGGATAGTAGTCAGGAGCCCATTATAATAATCTTGCTAAGAAATGATGGGAGTGACTCAGATCAGAGAGGTAGCAGGTGGTGGGGGGAGAAGTTAAGTATATTTCAAAGGTAGAGAAGACATGATTTATGGATGGACTAGATGTAGGTGAGAAAGAAAGAGGAGTCAATAACGACTCCAGTGCCTTGGCCTGAACGTCTGTAAATGAAATTTCCATCTACTCTTTTGGAGAAGACTCCTTAAAGAGTAGGGTTTGTGAGGGGTGGCTTGAGTGTTGTGCAATCAGGACGTTTTATTTTTACCTATACAGTTTAAGAGTTACTTCTTAGACATCCCTGGAAAGATGGCAAATAACCTTTGGAGCATGAGTTTGGAGGTCAAGGAATCCAGGCTGAAACTCTACGTTTGGGAACTGTCGAAAATACAGACAATATTATGAGGCCAGTGCCTGCACTGCATAATTTTAAGAGGTATCACTTTCTTTTGGCTCCTCAGAACAATATTCATACAGTTACTATGAGAATTAGGACACTGGAAATATGAAAGACAGTCACCCTATATGAGGCAGGATGATTCAGCTCAGGAGTTAATGATAGAAAAGAAGGAGAAAGGTCTATAGACTGGACCCTGGGAAGCCCAACATTGGATCTTTGGGAGCAAAAACAGACTAGCAACGGAGGCTCAAAAGAGGACGCCAGCAATGCAGGCGGGATGTATCAAGGCAGAGGCCAGGCAGAGAAGTTGTGTCAGGAAGCATAGAATAAGCAACTGTGTCGAAGGCTATGGAGAGATTTAACATGATTAATATAACCACTGGGCTGATTGATTGGACCGCATGGAGATACGTTTGTACACTGGTAGGAACAATCCAGCAAAGAGAAGAGAAAGTCGGATGTGCGGAAGGAGAGTCAAATTGTCAGAGGGAGGGCCTTGATTGTAGGACAAGTGAGGTGTTGTATCCATTGCACTGACATGATGGTTGGTACTGAGGAGAAAGCAAGGTGTTCATCCACAGAAAACGGGGGACCACACAGCAGGGTCGGTCCTTGAAGGTGGATATGTAGCTGTAGGAGCCTGTGGGATTTCTCTTTTGATTGTATTTTCTCAGTGGAACAGAAAGCACGGCTCCTGAGAGTGAGGCTGGGGGGGAGGAAGGAGGTGCAGGAAGTGTGTAGAGACATAAGAAGGTATCTAACTGCCATGTCAGAGAGAGGAAAAGTGGTTGGACCAGTGGCAGGGCTACCCCATAGCTCCAGGGGCCCGCCCGGTGCTCGTCCGGTCTCACTCAGGGTCCACATGTGAAGTGAGACCAATCAGCATGAATGCGTGTTTTTCTGCAATGTTTCCACTGTCCCGGAGCAAATGTAGGTTAGGTGGAAAGTGGGATTTAACCAAGGGTTGGGCTTTGGCCAAGGGAATGTAACAACCTAGAGAGGACCACACAGGTGGGGATGTAAGCTGTGTGAGGACAGAAAGAGAACAGAAGGATGAGAGAGAGTGAAAGAGTAGTAGCATTGATGGGTGGTAGATTCTTAGAAAAAGCCAAGGGGTCAAAGCTTGCCGGGGTGGTGGTACTGGAAGGAGCAAGCAGGAGCGATGGAAGATGGTAATTAGTGTGTGAGACCCAGGCTGTAGAAGCAGGAAGCCCCTTCTCCGTGATGCTCTCTTCCCCGAGGAAGGATAGGTCAAACCAGTGTGCCTGGAAGACCCATCCGATAGTTACATGCATGGCAAGAGGTGGACGAATATGTACGGGGCATTCCAATAGCAAAGGTGATTTTTTTTTTGACAAAATGTTTAAGTTGCATTGTTTTATACTCATCTCGTCATTGGAGAGTGTTCCTTAATAGTTACTCTCTGAAAAAGGCAAAGATAGATTTCCTTCTCTAGAGCACCTGCAGCTGGTCTCTTGTCGGTTGTTCAAATATCATTTGCCAGCTGGTAATGAGACAAAGAAAATAGTGCTGCTGCCTGGGTGTGCAGTGACATCTTATACCTGCAGGCTGTGTGTTCAGCCGAATCGGTAGACTTGCACGCACTTGGGATCGGCACCCCTTTACGGGCTCTGACTTCTTCCACTGCAGGCTTTTGCAAAGCTGTGTGAGTGAAGCAATATATTTAATGCCCGTAGGAAAATATCATTGAAAGGAAACTCGAAAGCCATCCCTTTATTAAGTAGAAAAACTATATTTCACAAATGATTGTGCTGTGGCATAATTTATAGCTTTACTTTCAATGTCAGTATTTGAACATAATGTTAGGAAGTCATAAAATTAAAACATACAGAACTTCTCTCCTGATTCCTCACCCCATAGAGGTTGCTAAGTGATCTCAAGAATACGAGTTTCAGATACTGTTTTTGAGATCGGCCTGTCCGGAGGAAAAGGACTCCCCCGTTTTAGTTACTGGCTCTCTGAAACTTAAGATGTAAATGCATAGGGGAAATAAAGTCTTCCTCAAGATCCAGACTTGCTCTACCCCCATTTAGAACCATGTAGATTTAAATAAAAGATATTTATATTACATGACAGATAACCTTATTATAGGAAGTTCTGTTGACCTTTTCTTCTGCTATCCTCCTCTCAAAGATAATAGTACATTAAATGAGAGATATTTGTATTTCTTCTGAAATGACCTAAGATCATTTTTTTTTACTCTTTGAATATTAATCAAAGTTAGGTCATTGAAATGTCATAAGCAAAAATTTTCTGTCTTCTAATGGGATCTTGGGAAAGACTTTCACATTTATTATTATTATTAATTATATTTTGGCTTCTCTATGGAGCTGTGGGCATAACATTAAAAGATCTTCAGTAGATATGACATAGCTCTCTGAGGCAAGAGTACATCTGGCTAGCCTCAGCGTGGAAGTTCCAAAGGACTGTAATAGAACCGAATTTTTCCTGTCCTGTTCCTCAGAATTGTTGTGAAGAATTACAAATAAAAATCTCTGTTGAAAAAGTGTCAAAGAAGGAAAGGAGGGAGGAGGGAGGAGGGAGGGAGGGAAGAGAGGGAAGACAGGGAGGGAAGAAGGAAGGAAGGAAGGAAGGAAGGAAGGAAGGAAGGAAGGAAAGGAAGGAAGGAGTAACTGGAAGAAGCAAAAGAAAAGCTAGGTGATGGAGAACATTGGTGACGCGTTTATCAGGAAAGTCTTAGCACCCGGATTTTCAGTGTCTGGAACAGAAGACAGTAAAAGAGCGAGGGCTGCCAAATAAGGTGCCCTTGAGCTGTTCCAGTCAACTGGAATATGTTTAATTATATGTCACTTACTATGTTTCCCTAAGGAGGGAAATTCAGGCATTTTTCTCCTCATGTCAAATTCAGAAAGTTATTCTTTTTACCAAAAGGGATGGAAAATAATCACCTATCTCTGAGTATGAATATGAGTGAAAACTGGTGTAGCATTGCATCGCTGCCTAAGTAATCGAGATTTGAATACATAAACGAAAACTGTTTCTAGGGTAAGAAGAAATTAGCAGCAGATATCATGCAGGGTGTTTTGGGACGAACAAATCTGAGGGCACATTAATAAGTAATCAAAGTTAAAAGGAACTTTGATTAATTCTAGGTGATGCTTGAGAGTATCTGCAAACCGTTCTTTGAACCCTGGCTGCTGGAGGAGGCCAATCCCAGGAGAGTCAACGTGGTCCCAAGTAGTATAAGAGAAGGAGAGAAAAACAGTAGACCTTGAGCAACACAGCACGAATACCAATATTGCTGTCATGCCTATGGCTGCTACCACAGCAAAGCCTACAGATACTTAAGCAGTTGCTGGAAGTCAAGCACTCTCATGACATTTTACACATATTAATTATTTAAGGAAAAGGAGACTGTAAACTTCATGAGAAAAGAAGACTAACGCTTACTCAGGTTTGTAATTGAAGGCATCCAGTACAGTACTTGACATAGATTAAGCACTCAATAAATGCTGTGGAACCAGATGAAAGAATACTGGGGCTAGAAGAAAGCTTGATTCATGCTGCCCAAGGCCTTTTGCTAGTTCTTTAGTAAGAAGAGCGGAACGGTGGTATTGGAATATTAAATGCATGCTAGGTCTTTAGGGAAGACAAGCCCATTCTCTCCCTGAAAAGCCTGGCCTAGTGCGTCCCATGCTTGATCTTTCAAACTTGCAGCAGCTCATACTCCTCTGTTTGAGTTCTGAAATGCCTTCTCAGTCACCTCCCGAAATGTCAACTTGTCCCAAGAGAGTAAGTTATCCTTGGCTCTTATCTGTTACCTGTGAGACCCAGTGTGTGTATGTGGCAGGGAGTGGGGGGCAGGAGGGGGGGGGCTTGGTAATGCTCTGGGCATCAGAGTACTTACAAGGCATTGCCTCAATAATGAAGAAAAATTGACTCTGGAATAAAGGCTGTTGTGATTTAGTTCTCTGTGGCTGAGAACTCTTAAAAAAAAAAGGCAACCTTAAAAAAAAAAAAAAAAACAAAGGCTTTCCATATAACTGCATTCCATAACAGAGCTCAAGAATATTTAAAAAGAAATTTTTTAATGTTTATTTATTTTTGAGACAGAGAGAGACAGAGTAGGGGAGGGGCAGAGAGAGAGAGGGAGACACAGAATCTGAAACAGGTTCCAGGCTCTGAGCTTTCAGCACAGAGCCTGATGCGGGGCTCAAACTCATGAACCATGAGATCATGACCTGAGCTGAAGTCAGCTGCCCAACCGAGCCACCCAGGTACCCCAGACCTCAAGAATATTTATAGCAGTACAGAACATGTCCTATATCAGCAAAGTACAATTCCCAATATCTAGCATCCAAAAAATTACCAGCCATGCAAAGAGAGAGAAAAAATACATTAATAATGAGGAAATCAAGAAATGACACAGATGTACCTCATGCCTGTTAGAATGGCTATCATCAAAAAAAAAAAGTTAGAGAGGGAGAGAGATAACCCATAAGAGACTCTTAAAAACTGAGAATAAACTGAGGGTTGATGGGGGGTGGGAGGGAGGGGAAAGTGGGTGATAGGCATTGAGGAGGGCACCTGTTGGGATGAGCACTGGGTGTTGTATGGAAACCAATTTGACAATAAATTTCATATTAAAAAAAAACTCTCACAAAAACACAGAAACAAAACCAAGAGATAACAAGTGGTGGTGAGGATGTCAAAAAAAAGGAGACCATGTGCACTGTTGGTGGGAATGCAAATGGTGCAGCCACTGTGGAAAACAGTATGGAGGATCCTCAAAAAGTTAAAATTAGTCCTACCATATGATCCAGTCATTCCACTTCTGACTGTATACCTGAAGGAGACAAAAACACTATGTCTGGTACATATCTGTCCCCCTACATTCACTGCAGCATTAGGTATAGTAGCCAAGACATAGAAACAACCTAATTGTCTATCAACCTATGAATTGATAAATGGATCCATACACACACACATACACACTCACACACAATGGAATATAATTCAGCCATAAAAAAGGAGGAAATCCTGCCATTTGTGACAACATGGATGGATGCTAAGTGAAAAAAGTCAGAGAAAGACGAGTGTGATCTTACTTCAATGTGGAATCTGGAAAAAAAAAACACTCATGGAAAAAAGAGTTCAGATTTGTGGTTACCAGAGGTGGGTGTAGGGAGGGGGGCACTAGAGGAAGGTGGCCAAATGGTACAGACTTCCACTTATACGATGATTAAATATCGAGGACATAATGAGCAACATAATGATTATAGTTACCGCTGCTCTTCGGGATTATTTGAAAGTTGTTAAGGAAGTAGATCCCAAGGGTTCTCATCACAAGGAAAATTTTTTTTTCTCTTTTTGGTATCTATGTGAGATTATGGATGTTATCTAGACTTCCTCTGGTTATCATTTTACACTATATGTAAGTCAAATCATTACTATGCACCTTAAACTTACACAGTGCTGTATGTCAATTTTAAAACAGTTCAAAAAAGCATAGCAATAGATAGGATTCAAATGAAAGAAGAAGAAGAAGAAGAAGAAAAAGAAGAAGAAGAAGAAGAAAGAAAGAAAAGAAAGAAAGAAAAGAAGGAAAGAAAGAGGAGAAGAGAGAAGGAAGGGAGGAAGGAAGGAAGAAAGGAAGGGGTATCTCATTGAGCTGCAGAGCAATTTCAGTCTAACGTACATGGTCAGAATCCCTGCAGAGGAAGGCCAAGAAAAATACTTGAAGAAATAATAGCTTAACATATTATAAATTTGGTTCACCACCATAATCTCACAAATCCAAGGACAGCAAAAAAATCCAAGAACAAGAAAATGAAACACGTGTTAAACCAATTACTCTAAGCCTGTGATAAAGAGAAAATCTTAAAATCAGCACGAGAAAAAAGGCACATTGGATAGCAGATAGGGGAATAAAGATAAGAAAGCAGCAGATAACTCCGAACCAAAAGCTTACACAGGGCAGAAGAGAAACAGAGTTTTCGATCCATGTGCTAGAAGCTGGCCCGTGGAAAAATTCTTCCAATCCTCAGATGGCTAAAACGTTAAGTAGAGGACCCACAATGCAAGCCAGAAGCCAGAAGAGCAACATGCGAAAAGGGGAAGAAACATAACACCTCACAACCCAAAATTCTTTACCCAGTGAACGTATCTTTAAAAGCGAAAGGTAAAACAAAGGCTTCTTTCAGACATCAAAGGTGAAAGAGTTGATCACCAGCGGACTTGCACTCGGAGAAACCTTAAGGGAGGAACTCGTAGCGGAAAGAAAATGACATCGGACGGAAATCTGCATCTTCACAGGAAAGAAACGGGCACCAGAAATGGTAAATGTGTTGAGTTGTAATGGCTTCTCCATTGTAGGAATGGCTCCATTCTGCCATCACATCTGGATTCAGGGCGAGAAAGCAGAGTGTCAGACGCTATCCCTTGACCTAATATGCCCCCGTACGCTTAGTACCAGAAGTTTATTAGTAATGGAAGAGAAACACGGTTTTAAACTCTACGTGCCAGAAGCTGGCCCGTGAGAATGTTTTCCAGTCATGAGATGTGAAAAATAGAACTGGAGGGTTTCGTTCCTATTGACAAGTAGTCAAATGCAAATCTTCCACTTTTAGTCCTGTAATTGATATAACCATGATTACAGTTACAAATGTAACATGTTTTTGGATGTGCATTTTTGGAGAAAGAATTGTATCGTCATTGTGCTTGTAGGGCAACACCTGTGGCAATTCAATTCTGTGACTCTCCACCATAACCTCATGTGAATCTGCTAATTATGTGTATATCCCAACATTTCAAACTGCATCAGTATATCTGACACATTTTTTTTTTTCCTGATGAAGCCTGGTCCTTCCAGAAAAGTAAGAGGCTTGCAAAATCACCATCAGTACAGTTAAGAGAAGCCTTACCCGGACTCACCAATAAATGATCGCATGTCAACAGGAGAGTGATCGGATGAAATGCTGTGTTGTTCAGTGCAACAGGGCAGCGATTTTGCATGTTTTTGGATCGCTCTTGTGCAGGATTTCGTTTCAGATTGATTTTCTACATTATGAGTAATTAAAAACAAAGGACAGCTGTAGTGAGGAAGAGCTGAATTATCTTTTTACTTTCTCTATAGAAAACTCTATTGTGATGGATTCTTCATATGAAGAGATGACCCAGCGTATTCGGCCAGAAACTGTAGAAAAGAAAGAGTATTCTAGAGGACAATTAAGTAATACAATATGACATTATTTCCTGAAATTGACGACAATGTGTTTGTCAGCTTTTAAAATTGATAATTGGCTTTTATGTTCTAAGTGTACATTTATTTTTAGGTCCCATTTCGTGATGGTTATTTTGTTTACGTTTCTTAGAACTTCACCTTAACTGGATAATCTTTTAGCCCCACAAAACCTGTGTCTGTGCCACAGCATAGCCCTGGTGGACATTAAACTTTGGTGGGGCGCCTGGGTGGCTCAGTCGGTTAAGCGTCCAACTTCGGCTCAGGTCATGATCTTGCGGTTTGTGGGTTCGAGCCCCGCATCAGGCTCTGGGCTGACAGCTCAGAGCCTGGAGCCTGCTTCGGATTCTGTGTCTCCCTCTCTCTCTGCTCCTCCCCCATTTGTGCTCTGTCTCTATCAAAAATAAATAAAAAGTGTAAAAAAGCAAATTTTAAACTTTGGTGTGGCGTCTCCCTAGACCTGTTTTAAAATGCAGCTCTCGTTTTAGACATTTTTGATGGAGGTTTTAATGTGTCTTCTTTAGTTAATTATATCGGGGATAGTATAATATACTCTATCCAAAAGGAAGTTAGAGATGAAAAGAATTGTTTGTTAGGGAAAGGAAGGTGAATTCACATCGATCCTGGGTCTTATCAAGCTGAACGGTAATTACCGGATGAAGGATCGCATAGAATGTGACTTAACATTTGCATGTTCAGGAGTGAGAGCCGAGCTGGGTGACTCTATTTTTATTTTCCTGCCAGCCATGAAATCCTGCTTTCCCCAGAACACCCAGGTGTCATCTGGAGCTCTGGATCCTCCGGAAAGGTGGGTTTTCTCTAAACACCCTTCCCTCTCTCACCCGTGGTTTCTCTGCGTCACTGGATTTGTCCTTCTGCCAGTAGTCTCAGTTGAGCTCACATCCGTCAGGCAAAATTCTGCCCCACTACAGATTTCCACAAAATGTTCGTTCATCCCAGAACATTAATGAACCACTGTGAGAGAATCTGGGACTTTGTCCTGCTAGAATTCTCAGCCCATCTTTGACCTGACTGTTGACACATGGAACTTTTTTGACAGGTTCCAGGTAGAAACACAGCTCGCTGAAAGATGGATGAAGCCGAGGGGTCCCAGAGTCTTACCGTGGAAGACCACAATTCCCCATTATACCAGGCGAGGTGGGAGGAAATTTGCTTCTGTCTCGCCCAGGGACATTGTTCTGGAATTACAGGTTCTCCGACGCACTTCCCCAGAGCCACCAGGAAGGAGGTGCTCACTGCTCGTGAAGGATTCCCTTGCCTGTTCCTAAATGGGTACCAGTCTTCGCGGTGCTGACTTCCTGGTTAGGTCAGGCATGATCTATCACCAGAATTTCCTGTCCTTATAAATTAGCAAAGGTCACACAGAAGCAAGGACTTTGTCTTGTTCGCAGTTCAGAAGGATGGAAGGTTTTCTTTCTCCTGTGGGATCCAGGCAAGGAGCACTGATTGGTGAGTATCCAGTATTGCCTCCAGAAGAGAAGATGACCGGGCAGGAGAAAGTTAAGTTTCCTGCTGAGCTTTGAAGTTAAATCTCTTGACAAAAAAAGATTAAACTGGATGGCGACGCTTTTCTACCTTCCACACACGTACAATAGACACTCTAAGATGATCACTTTAGTCTTCTTCTGTGTAAAAATGTTACATGCGGAAATGCTGGTGGTCATGACATCACACCGGAAGGGGGCAAAATAGGACTTGTCCGGCAACTGCCTCTCTCTTCAAATTTAGGACAGGCCTGGGCCCCTTAAGTCATGAGGTGTTTGCTATTTCTGAGCCAAACTCATTCTTCAGCGAGTGCCATTGCTACCCGTAGACACGTTCTCATGAGCCATTTACAAAGCCCAAAGGAGAATATGTATCAAGAGTTGAGTGTCCCAGAGCCACTATATGAGGCATCTTGTGTGATGTTCAGGGTGTGCACACATTTCCTGGGCACACATATCTACAGAAGGGAATACTTATAATCTTTTTTGTTTGTTTGTTTTCTTTTTACCAGATACACTCTTCCAATGAGTTGTTTCAGAGGAACGCCTTTGTGTGTTGGGCATTCATCGGTAAGAGAGCGCGTTACGTGTCATTTATCTGGAGCTAGGAATTGACGTAGGTGGCATACAGCTCAATAGATTAGTTTATTTCTGTAAGTAGAATTATTTCTCCTGGTGCCCACTGCCAGTTGAATCTCATGTAGAGAGTGAAGGAGCCCTTGGTCAGGTGAAAAGAGGAGAAAAACAGTTCTCTTGTGGTTTATGCAGACTTTCGGATCTTCTCTTAGTGAGTCTGTTTATTTAGTGTGACTTTAAATGGACATCGGATAATGTTTAATATGGACTCCCCCCTTCCGCCCTTCCCATCCCAGTCTACCTGCTCTGAATGGCTAGTGGGGAATCTGACACCCCGGGAGAACTACTCCTTCTAACTATGATGTGTAGATGGGATTGGTAAGGATGGGGAAAAGTCTAGTTGATGCAGAAATGCTTCACCATCTGCTTGCCCTTGTGCCTGAAATTACTACAATGGATGGTAATTTACAGAGATGGTAAAACTTTGAATGTATATTTATTTCTAAGCAGAATACCCGTCATTGACCCAACAGTTCTATCTGAATAGCCAGCGAAAACTAGAATGATTCCATACTTTTTTTTTTGAAATGTTTATTTATTTTTGAGAGAGAGAGAAACAGAGCGTGAGTGGGGGGAGGCACAGAAAGAGAGGGAGACACAGAATCTGAAGCAGGGTCCAGGCTCTGAGGTGTCAGCAAAGAGCCCGATGTGGGTCTCAAACCATGAGTGAGCCATGAGATCATGACCTGATCTGAAGCTTAGCCGACTGAGCTCAGCTGACTGAGCCACCCAGGTGCCCGATTCCATGGTTTTAAACGTCATGCCTTAACTTGATATAAAGGAGGTTGGAACAGACACTCGGCTTTTAAAAGGTCATGATTTAGATTCGTGAGTTCCAGCCCCATGTGTGCCTTTCTGCAGTCAGCATGGAGCACCATTCGGTTCCCCTGTCCTCCTCTTTCTCTGCTTCTCCCCCACTCACACATGCTCTGTCTCTCAAACATAAATAAACGTTAAAAAAAATAATAAAAGGTCATGATGTACTCTGGAGACCTCACCTTGTATACACCCGCGCTCTCTGGTCTGAGTAAATTCCTTTTTATCAGCACCTCCTGACTTTGGCTTTGATTACTTAAATCCATCTGACTTGGGATCTTGCCTTGGCCCATTTTTGTCTAATATCTCTCATTTCCTCTGTCCCAAAATTCAATTCTCCAAGACCATTTTGGTTTGCTTTCTGGCCTTGATTTTGATGATTTGGCTCTCTTTTCTGTAATACCGGAGATTTTTAAAAATGCTGTAGCAAGGACAGCTTCACCCTCTGACACTTCCTGGAGTTTTACAAGGTTGCCGATGCCGTGAGAAATGGAGAAAAAGATTTTCATTCAGAAGTCCGGGGAAACCAATGACTTGGGGGCGCTCCTAGTACGTCAATGGAGAAATATCAGTAGTCCTTGGGGGAAGGACAGGAATCCAGAAAACACTTTGTCAGTTTGGTTATTGCCAGGAAGAGACCCTGCCCTGAGTAGGTACTGACCTTGCAGGGTCAGAACTCGCCCACGTGCTAGGCCCAGGCTTAGAGGATTTCTACAGGGTTCGCCAGGTAGACGAGACCTACCAGGAGATCTCACAGCTCCGCCTGGACTGCGTGTAAAGGAGTCACCACCACTGTTTGTCTCCTGGTAATTTGCCAGGAGACCCTAACCCCCCTAAAGCACTGCCCCATCATCGGTGATCTCTGGCCTTTGGGAACCTCTGAAACATCTCCACGGGCTGCAGAGTTTTGATACAAGAATAAGAGTCTTCCTCGCTCCTTCTTCCTCTCAGTTCAAGTGTCTTCCCTTTTGTGGGAGTCTTGACCTGCTGTTAGGTACAGTTAGGGACCTCCTCCTTCTTGCCCCCGGGACCCATTGTGCACGTTGTAGTTGTTCTTTGTTTGCACACATGCCAACTAATATTTGTCGAACGAATTACCTGTAACGGTGTTCCGAACTCGCAGAGCATCTTTTCCAAAGCTTCTAAGGTAAACACTTGCCTTGTTTAGTAATGCTGCTCTTCTTTAGAGGTGATGTATTGATTACAATGTGGAAGTCACTGAGAGTGGTCTCAAACGTTTGCATTTCCCGTTTCCTGCTTGCACTTTGGTTCTGTGGTCTCCTTTCTTTTTGCTGTTCATTTTCATTTCAGGAAAAGCTAGGAAAAAGAGGCTCCTAGAATACATCCTTATCTTTTGGAATTATCGCGTAGAACATTCTGAAAAAAATATATATTGGCTCTATTATACTTTTTCAACTGTAATCATACTCAATCTGTGGTAGTTATATAAACAAATGAGTGACACAGATAACAGCGTATCGTATCTAGTTCCACAACTGAGTTTCCTGACTTTTATGACAAGGGGTGTTACTTTGACAAGGTTTGGGATGAAGCCTGATATCCATCGCTTACTTTTCCGAGTACATTTCTCTTTTGGTACATACGCCTTCTTGCTCTGGGCTTTACACTTGAACTTGGAGATTGCAATGGATGTCTTAAGTCTAGTTTTCCTCCCAGAGACTGGCTACACAAAATTAGGACCCTGAACAGCTGGCTGAACTTGAACTCCTTCCAAGGGCAAATTCTTCTAAGTTCTTGTGTTGCTTTAATTTGCATTCAAATTGCTCAGAATTTTGGTGGTGTGTTTCCACTCGAATGATCTGCTATCAACTGGAGAATGAATAGATGACATGTACAGACCTAAGTGTGGAGCTGAATCTTAAAATATTTACCGATTTTAATAGAACGATATTAATACCATAACAAAGGGTAAGCTATTGCAGCAAATGGTGGCTTAGCATTGTTTCTTAAACAAATCCTGGAAAATGGCATTGATTGTGAATTATCTTTATGCATTTGGTTTTATCTAGCATAAGAATTCATGATACAATTTTGTTAATCTGGCTTTATTGAGCTTAAATTATTAATTTTTTTCACTGTAATGAAATTATCATTTAAATCAGTAGTTCCTTTTGATGCATATTAACCACAGGATGCAGTAACTATCATTTAAATGTTCACTTTATAACGTGTGATGTATATTTAATGTGTGGTATGTTTATTATTCTAACCATCTGACTGCTTGGAATACAAATAGAAAAAAACCCTTTCATTATCTGTCTTGGCATTCCTGCCAGTAGTTGAACCTGCCCTGGGACCTACTGAAAATGTTAATAGTCAGTAATATTTGAACCATCATCTGTCACCACGCGGTGCCAAACCCTGCACATGTAGAAGTTGCTTTTGGCTCTTCTGGGTTAAGAGAATGCAAGTGTTTCCTAGAGCACATACACTTAGATCGCCTGCAGGCTCCACGGACTACGTTCACTCTATGGTGAAATTTGTCTATAGCGGTATATGTGTTTATAAGTGAAATGGATTAATGGCTTTGTTTTTGCAGGAACTTCCTTCTTTTTGCTAGTGTTGAGGCAATATCATGGAGAAAAACGTATCTATTTTATGGTGTGGCAGATGGCAGGAAGCACAGTGCTAACTATTTAACAGGTGCTCAAATATTTTATAAATAAATAAAAGGAGGAAACATGAATAAATGAAGTAAGCAAAGGCACACGGTGGAAATATACCAGGTTCCTGACCTGTGGCAAAGAGACAGAAATCAATCTCTTCTTGTTTCTTCTTCAAAGAGATGAGGATTGAAGTAAACGATGAGATGTGAGCATATTACAGTGTTTGCAGTCAAAAAGAATAAATAAAATCACAACTGTAAGTATTGTGGTTTTCTTGTTTGTTTATTCTTGACAGAGAGAGAGAGACAGAGTGTGAGCGGGGGAGAGTCAGAGAGAGAGGGAGACACAGAATCAGAATCAGGCTCCAGGCTCTGAGCTGTCAGCACAGAGCCCGACTTGGGGCTTGAACCCACCGACCGTGAAATCATGACCTGAGCCGAAGCCAGACGCCCAACTGACTGAGCCACCCAGCGGCCCCTGAAAGTATTGTTTATTTGCAACCAAAGTGCACCTAGAATAACACATTTAATCCTCAAAGATTTTTTTATGGTAACCACCAATATTATAATTTTGCTGTATTTGAGAAGGCTTAAGTGAATTTTCTCTGGTTTAGACACCATGTTTGTTAAACCTCTTATCACAAACAGGTCTGTCAGATAGGCACAGTCCTGGAACACTGCTCCCTCCTTCATATGACACCTGGGCCAATATTTAGGATTTAATTAATTGGCTAATTATAGCTCCTATACTCTTATGATAATGCTGCTTTTTAGTTGATTTTCTTTTTTTTTAAGACTTATTTATTTGTTTGCTTGTTTGTTTGTTTTGAGTGGGGGGGGGGCGGGGAGAGCAGAGAGAGAGAGAGGGAGAGAGAATCCCTAGCAGGTTCTGCACCATTAGTTCAGAACTCATTGCAGGGCTCGATCCCATGAACTGTGAGATCATGACCTAAGCCAAAGTTGGATGCTTAACCAGCTGAGCCACCCAGACATCCCACGTTGGTCCATTTTCTGATTCCTCCATTGACTGCTTCAGAAATGAAGGTAAATATTAACCATGTGTGTGCTCTGAGAGTGCTGGGGGAAATAGACTAAGCAGTGACTGAGAGAAACCATGAGACATCAAAGAAAGGTCAAGAAATGACTGGATACAAAGAGTGCATGGGCACTGTGGCCTCAAGGGTTCACAGAATTATAACCGTCGTATTATAGCTTGGTACCTTGGCACGGCGTTTTGCATCCTGAATGTTTATAAATTCAATTCAGTCTTTCTAGAATAAAACACAAACAACAAAAAACACAAACTTGAGAAATGCAAGGTTTTGTTATTTTATGAATTCCTTAAAATTCTCAGAACTATGACATGAATTGTATTTCAGAAAAAGTTCTCAACTCAGTAAGGAACTTGTTTTAGCTGAAAAAAATGTCTTCCTTTTCTACTGAGTATCTACACACTATGATGATTACAAGTATTGGATAAAATCCATGAAACTGAGAGAAGCCTTGGGAAGAGATGAGAGCCAGTGAAAGAGACTCTAGAAAGGCACGATAGTGACCCTTGGTTATG
Source organism: Prionailurus bengalensis (assembly GCF_016509475.1). Classification (NCBI taxonomy): domain Eukaryota; kingdom Metazoa; phylum Chordata; class Mammalia; order Carnivora; family Felidae; genus Prionailurus; species Prionailurus bengalensis. Next base: position 2,583,689 of record NC_057346.1, read on the forward strand.
GGGGCACGTGGTGGAGGGTGAGGTGGCCATGTGGCGGGTTATGGACTTTCCGGGAAGGGCCAAACTATGTTTAGGTGTGATTACAAGTTATTGGACTTTGTCCATGTGATTAATCTTATTTTTACAAGACATTTTTTCTCGAAACATCACATAGAAGATGTGACCTGCTTATCCAGAGATATTTGCTTTTTGTTCGCATGTGTGAGGGATAAAGCCACGGAGGTGATCCGAGGGGTGGAGCTGCTAGGAGCAGAATAGGGACACCTCGTGATGAACTCAGTGGGATAGTTGAGAACCTTTTCAGTTGGGAAAGTGAGTTTTGACTGTCAATCATCTCCCCATCTCCTTAATACGAGATGCTCTTAATTACTTCCTAGACTAATTGTTCTCCAAAATGCAGTCATCTTCTGAAGAACACCTCTGAGCAAGAAAGTCCTCTGGTCAAGAAGCTTCAATGGTTTCCATTGTCTATTGGACAAAGTTAAGGAGGAGGGAAGAGGTTTGTTGAATTTCTGGACACTTAACATAATCTCATGTAACCTTCAGCAAAATTCTATGAAGCAGGTAAGACTGCACAGGGAGACACTTGAGCTCTACTGGAAGCAAGCAGCCTGACAGGAGAGTCTGTGAAGTCCAGTACTCACGTACCTTGCTCATGTTGTCTCCAGAATCCGTTAATGTCTGGGAGATTTTTCAGACATATTTGTTGAATGAATGAATTATGTAGGACTGTGTTTATACTCTATACATTGGTCCCTACTATAGTTCATACCCCTACTTAGCAATCACTTACTTGCTACCCCTACTGTGGTTGTGTAGAAAAATTGCATAAGCAAGACTGGGAAAATAGTTGACTGTGTTTTCCTAACAGGCTTCTGAGATCTGACTCTACTACTACCCTACTGAAATTATACAGGTGGAATTTTCTTTGCCAATCTCTGATTTCAGTCAGAGAGTTTCAAGCTATGGGTTTCAATGTCTGTGATTTCCTGTTTCGGCATATTTAAATTAACGTGGGGATGTGAGGGCGTGTGGGAAGCCATCAGAATTCAGAATCCCTCCAGGTTTTATACTTTTCCCTTCTCTATAACAGTTGTTGTGCTAAAAATAATCCTAGGAGTTGCTGGAGGATGTTGTTAAAATGCATAGTCTAATTCAGTAGGTCTGGAGTCGTGGACTGGGATTCTGCATTTTTAACACATTTTCAGGTGTGGCTGATGCTGTTGGTCCTTGGATCACAACTTGAATAGCAAGGTATCGGCCTACTTGTTACAATCTTTCACAATGCGGTCAACATTAGTATTTGTTTTAAGAAAACAGACAGCTGGCTTGTCACGTGTAGGTTTCTTAAAGGGAATGTCTCCTGCATAGTTATGTTTGGTAGGTAGAAAGCGGAGAATGAGTGTCATCTTTGTTTCTTACCGAGTATACAACGAAGGCACTATAAAATGTTGGCAAGTTGATCACATGTAACCGTAAACCTCATCAACATTATCAGTAAACATATGACCCAGGGATTGACGTTAGGTAAGAGTCTGTGTAAGTAGCTGGGGTTCAGCGCGTGAAAGTCCAAAGATGTCAGCAAAGTGCCAGGATTATTTTAAAGAACGAAATCTAAGGGGCACATGGGTGGCTCAGTCGGTCAGGTGTCCAGTTGGTGATTTCAGCTCAGATCCTGATCTCACATTTTATAACATGGAGCCCATGTAGGGCTCTGACAGGGTGGAGCCTGCTTGGGATTCTCTCTCTCCCTCTCTGTCTGCTGCTCCCCTGCTTGTGCTCTCTCCCTCTCAAAATAAATACACATTCTTTTTAAATTAAGGAAAAAAAAGAAAGAAATTTAAAAGCAAGGACAATGTATAGGAGAAAAACATAATATGAACAAAAGAGATGATTGCATAATTTGTCAATTTCTTTTTATTATGGTTCCATGCTACATATGGTGTAACACAACAAAATTAGAGGGCTTCTAAAGCTTGAGTCTTTGGTCTGTGTTGTTTGTAGCTTCATTTTACTCTCTGGGCTGTAGTATCTTTTAGCAAATGCTTTACTGTTGTAAACAGTTGCAATAGCTAGCCAGTTGTGCTAAAGGGCCTTCCGTGTATAATTACCAATTTAAATAAATTTACTCAGAGTATGTGAATATTGGAATGGCCTTTGCAGTAATAGCAAGGACAACCTTTAGCATAGAGGGTGGATTTAAACATTGTTTTTAAAACTCTTGTAATGAGAATAAATTGTTGAAGAAAAATTGAAAATTTCCACCAAATTTACACCATGTCTCTAATACCCAACTCTAACAAAAACAAGTCATTCTCCTGACTTCGGGAGATTTTCCAGCAAGATGTGGGCACTGAGGAATGTGAATCGTGTTCTCGGTCAGGCAATGCATCTTGAAACACATTCATTTACGAGCAGGAAAGAATGTGAAATGAGCAGCAAACAGTAATGTCTAGACACGTGCGAGCAGATGTTAGGGTTCTAATAAAACTCAGTTGGTTTTACATATACTTTAATCAAGTATAATAATGATGCCCATGATTGTTACAGTAACTGAGAAGCAGAATGGTGTAGTGGAAAGAGTAATAACTGAGGAATTAAAAGACTCGGATTTCGGTTCCAGTCCTGTGGCTCTGTGATGGGTACACAGCCCGTGTATAAGCCTCAGTAGATGCCCTTGCATAATAAAAGGGACCGACTTGAAGGGTTCTTTTATTTGCAACACTTGATTCTCTGGGATCTGTAGCAAACTCTACGTCCACTCTTGCAAGGTGTATGCTTAACCATGATGTACCTTTATTTGTAAAAGTCTTTTTCTTTTTACAAAGACTGCATTCCCTTCTTTCTTTGTTTTCTATATTACCCCACCCTTGTCTGTTAATTAAAAAGAGGGATAGAAAATGTGTTCTGCCCTCCCTTCCCTCCATGAGTGTCATAAATACAGTATAGGACAGAAGTTATGTGAAGACACACACAATAAGTGAGATAAGTGTGAGAAGTCCTGATCAGATCGTCCTGGTCAGAGAGCACTCAGAATATAAGTGCAAGTGGGTTGGCTTTATGTGGAGGGGGTCAGGGAATGCTTGTATGAAGGTTTCAAGATCTGCTTAGCATCTTGGAAGACAGGAAGGAATTGAATACGCTGGAGGTGAGGGGTGGGGGCTCGCTCTGAGTAGGGAAATAATGTACTTTAGAGATCTGTTTAAGGAATTCGTCCTTAAATATGCTTCTCTGGCCTTATTTCTTCCCTTCATTCCCCTACCTCTCATGTCCTTTTGTTTTTTCAAAACTCACTTTTATCCTCAAAGCCAAGTTATATATAACTTTGCGTGTAGAGCCTCGCATAAGTTCTAGACCGTGACTTCCCAGAATGCGTTATTGCAAAAACTCTTTCAAGACATGACAATAGGCATAACATGGGGAAAAAATAATCATTGTGTTGTAAGGATTAGCTGCATACATCATGAAATCATAATAAATTAGGATAAGAGAAAGGCTGTAGAAAATGAAATTGAATCTAGGGGCACCTGGGTGGCACAGTCGGTTAAGCGTCCGACTTCAGCCAGGTCACCATCTCGCGGTCCGTGAGTTCGAGCCCCGCGTCGGGCTCTGGGCTGATGGCTCAGAGCCTGGAGCCTGTTTCCGATTCTGTGTCTCCCTCTCTCTCTGCCCCTCCCCCGTTCATGCTCTGTCTCTCTCTGTCCCAAAAATAAATAAACGTTGAAAAAAAAAAATTTAAAATAAAAAAAAAAGAAAATGAAATTGAATCTTGAGCTAAAATCTTTAAGAAATGAAGGACAGTTATCTCCAGGAGTTAGATGACTCAAATAAGGAGCCTCAATCTCATGTCAAGTGATTCCAAGTTGAGAGTTTTTAGAAAGGACAGAAGGGGGGGCGCCTGGGTGGTGCAGTCGGTTAAGCGTCTGACTTCAGCCAGGTCACGATCTCACGGTCCGTGAGTTCGAGCCCCGCGTCGGGCTCTGGGCTGATGGCTCAGAGCCTGGAGCCTGTTTCCGATTCTGTGTCTCCCTCTCTCTCTGCCCCTCCCCCGTTTATGCTCTGTCTCTCTCTGTCCCAAAAATAAATAAGAAACGTTGAAAAAAAATTAAAAAAAAAAAAGAAAGGACAGAAGGGGACACTTGCCATACTCCAGGTTCAAGGGTAAGGGGAGAACAGTGGAGGCATCTTCTGGTCTTGCCAACTTAGAACAAGGGTAATCCACCCTAATCCAGGTCTGGAGGTGAGAGGGGTAGGGGAGAGGAAACAGTCCATTTTTGAGTGCTGTCAAGAAAGCGGCATCATCAGTAACACACTCAAGTTTAATTGCTGCATTAAGATGATAGACATTTTAGAGAGGAGACCAAGACTTTAGGGGGTCTTTCTGATGACTGAGTACAGGGCCCAAGAAAAGGGATTCTGGGTGTTGATAAGTAGAAGTTTATGGGGTTAGAAAAGAAGATGTATAGAGTCAAATGGTTGTGGCAGTATGAGTATTGATGATTTAGGTCTGCATAGTTTTTCTTAGTAATGAGAATGGAAGCCCAATTGGAGAGGAATAGGGAAGACTGAGAGATGAGGAAAAAGATGCAGTGACTCTGGCCCCCACCTGAAAGACACAGAGAAACGAGGGCACTAGCTCAGAGGGAATGTGAGGTATTATTTTTCTAACTTGGAGGAAAGAGAGTATGTTTATAGATGATACAAAGTCCCTTGAAGAAAAAGATAAATAGTTTATGTGGGAGAGAGTGACAAGAGAGAGGGTTTGATTGGATGAGGGGAGCCGGACTCCAAACCGTAGCGGATGGATTAGGCTTTGATTGAACAAGGCTACTCTATTCAAGTACTTCGTACAGTTTTTATTTAATTCCAAGAAAAACTGAACGATACGAGTGTAATTATGATCCTCATCTTACAGATGAGGGAACTGAGTCATGAATCAGTGAAGTAAAAATTTACCTAGTGTTGCACACCCAGTAAGAGGTGGAGTGAGGATTCAAATCTAGGTTAATTTGAATACAGGTCATGGCATGTCAGTATGGCAACTCTCATTAGGTTGACGGTCACAAGGAAGATGCCTGTAAAAGTCAAAGCTGGGCTGACAAATTTGGAAACGGCTACGATAATGACAAATATTATTAGCATTTTCCTAAAATCCCATTTTGCCTCTAATCTGCTCAGTTATTTTAGTCAATGTGTTCCTACACTAGTCATAGAACAACGAATTGACACGTAAGTATACTCGTTCTGGTAGAGTATGGCATTCTATGGAGCTGCAGGTTACTTGGAAAAGCCATGTAATTAATTCTCTAGGGAGCAATTTGAACTAAAGGAAAACAAAAATTCCAAAACTGGATTAGAGACCGTGCAGTAGGTTCCTCAAGAGTCCTATGACCTTGTTCTTCTGGAAAGAGGTAGAGGGGATGCATGGTGGAAATGCTATTCTTTCAACCAGTTCAAACTTAAATATGCACTAGTTTGCTACTGTAGCCGCAAATATTTTCATAATTTTGCAGTTTAATTATTGACAAATTCAAATGTATCGTCTTCAGTAGTTGACATGCATCTTTGGAACACACGCATTACGTAGAAGGCACCAAACACCATGCGGTTTTATAAACTTTGGTGTCTTTGTTAACCCTCAGTCATCTTGTTACAAGTCCATATGTCAGCGAGTGCTGCAGAACTCAGTCCACTAGCATGTGTTGGTCTGTAGGGTTTTGGAGAGCTGGGACAATGTCTATCTTTTATGTTGTTTTATTCTTAGCACCTGTCATACTGCTTCCTATTAGGTGCCCAATCCATATTTATTAAATTACAGAACAATGCACGCTGACATTAATAAGACATCTGTAATTCTGCAATAGCTTTAGCTTTCAGGTGATTTCTGGGAATCATGTGTCCTCTCATTTCGCTCCAAGGGATCCTATATATCTACCAAATGGATAAAATCTATCTTAGGACAACAGTAAGTGTTTAGTACAGATGTTACAAAACTTGTGTTGACACAATTTTCAAGGGATAGGGATTTGTTCATTTCAAAAACAAAATTCGAAAGTAAAAAACTGAGTTGTGTGTGTATCAGAAATATCTCTGTGCCTGATGTGCTCAGTTTCTGTTTAGATGTTAGTGAGACAAATAGATACGATAATTCATTTTCCCGATTATTGATTCATTCATTCACAGAAAGATGTGATCTAGGAAAACAGTGAATTAATTATGAAATAATCAAAACAAAAACACTTTTATCACAAAGACATAATACATAAGAAAGCAGAGAATTCTTGTTTTTAAGCCATTACTTCTAATCACAGGGAGTACAGTGACAATGAAATCTCAGTGGAATTTGGTATGAAGTCATATTAGAGTAAGATATTTATAATATTATAAAAAATCCCTCAAACTTTTTGGGGTTCATATTGTGTTTACACAATATTAGAGTTTTTTATTTTACTCATGGAAATGGGTATTTCAAGAAACTCAAACTCATGCAATAGAACATTCAAATTAATCTTGAATTTACACAATCAAACTAATGTGAAAATCCAAAAGATAAGGGAAAAACTTAACATTTAACATTTTTCTGGAAATATTTGACTCATCCATGTGTTTCATGCTTCTATTGATGCTGAACATTTACAGCTGCTTTTCTGGACCAAGAGTTGGCTATACTTTGGTAAAATAAAAATTTTCGCTGGAGTTTGGAACAAAAAAGACTATAAGTACAACACACAATCATATGAATCGACTAAAACAAATGACCTACATGTTTTATAACATTCAGTCCAAAATTACTCAATTTTATGTCAACAATAGAACATTGTTTTACTGATACTATTAGCCACGTATTAACACAGATATTCTAAAAGAGGCTCTCACAATAATTTTGTCATGTTAGGTAGACGCAAAGTTTTCTGTCCTTTTTGTATTGGAATATAAATTCAATATATCATGACTACAGAGGTCTCAGTGACAGGGATACCACTTCTAATTAATTGTCTTATTTGTCTGAGATTAATTCAGATTTGGAAAACTTCTAGTTATAATTTTTGAGTTATTTCTTGGCAGTTGATACGACTTACAATAAACGTCTTCACCTGTCAGAATTGCCTTCAGACCTACATTCCCTTAGTTCCAGTTAAACATAGAAATTTTAGTCCCATAGAGCTCCATTCCTGCAAATCTTTTTCATATTAATACTGTTAATATGAAAATAATCTATTAAGAAGAACACTTAGAATTTAGGGGTGCCTCACTGGCTCAGTGGGAAGAGCATGCGACTCTTGGTCTCGGGGTTGTGAGTTCGAGCTCCACGTTGGGTGTAGAGATTGCTTTAAATAAATGAATGAATTTTTAAAAAATGAATAACACTTGGAATTTAAAAATAATTAAATATTATTTGGAATTAGATAATTATATATTAGAATAATTGATTAATTTTAATATTGCATCTTTGTTACACACCTAACAATACATCATTATAATTATTACTTTATACAATCTTATATCTTTTAAAGAAGCTGAGAGAGAAAACAGAACATGTATCTATTTATAGAGTTTGTTTTTATTAACATCTTATTTATCATTTCTAGCTCTCCTAATTCCTTCCTGTGGCTTCTTTCCATCTTGTGTCATTTCCTTACCCTAAAAGCTTTGTTCTCACCTTTTCCCCTTTGTGTTACTATCAGATATGTTACTTTTCTATTTTTGATAGACCTGATAATACAGGTTTATACATCGTTTTTATGTAATTCCTTTTCAAATCAGTCAAGAGAAGAAACATGAAATGATATTGTCTTCTGTAATTACCTGTATACTCACCTTTTATTGTACCTTTGTGTGCATGTGGTTTTAAGTTACTGTTCATTGTCACCTGCTTTCCACCTGAAGAACTTCCGGTAGTAGTTTTTGCAATTCATGTCTGCTAGCAATGAATTCTCTTAGCTTTTGTTCGTCCAGAGACGTCTTTAGCCTTTATTTTTTTAAGTTAATTTCTTCGAATAAAAAAGATCTCCATTGGCATTTTTTTCACTTTCAGCATTTTGAATATGTTCTCCTGCTCCCTTTGGTGTCCATACCTTTCTGGTTAGAAGTCAGCCGTACTCTTGTTGGGGTTCATTATACATAATGAGTCATTTTTCTCTTATTACTTAGATTATTTTCTTCATCTCTGGCTTTCAGCGTTGTGGCTATGAAGTGTCTTTGTGAATCTCTTTGGGTCTATCCTACTTGGAGTTCATTGAGCTTCTAGGATGTTGTAGTTTGAGGTTTTTCAAACACCTTGGGAACTTTTCAGCCATTATTTATTTACATTTTTTATCTATTCCTTTCTCTCTTCTCCTGGTACTCCCATTACATATATGGTGGTGAACTTACTAGTACCCCACATTTCTCTAAAACTCTTATCTCTTTGCCCTTTCTTCTGTCCATGCTTCATATTGCATAATCTCCATTGCTGTCTTCAAGTCTATTAATTCTTTCTTTTACCAGCACCAATCTGACACTAACTTCTCCTAGTGAACTTTTCATTTGGGTTATTATACTTCTAAATCCGGAATTTTCACTTGGCTCCTTTTTGTAATTTATGTACGTTTATTTATGTTCTCTGTTTGGTAAGACATTGTCATCACACCTTCCTTTAATTCTTTTTTTTATTTTTAAAGTTTTATTTACTTATTTTGAGAGACACAGAGACAGTGCAAGCAGGGGTGGGGCAGAGAGAGAGAGAGAGAGAGAACCCCAAGCAGGCTCCACACTGCCAGATGTAGGGCTTGAACCCACAAAACTGCAAGATCATGACCTGAGCTGATAACAACAGCCAAATGCTCAGCAGTCTGTGCTACCCAGGTGCCGCTGGTTTTTTTTCAAATTTTTTCTAAAGTTTTCCTTTAATTCTTTAAACGTGGTTTCCTTTGTTTTCTTGAACCTATTTACAATCAGTACTTTGAAGTCTTTGTTTTCCAGGTCTACCTGTGGACCCCTCAAAGGCAGTTTCTATTACCAGCCTATTTTCTGTGTATGGATTAAATTTCTCCATTTCTTTGCATGCCTCTTGCATTTGTTGTTGTTGAAAATTAGATAATACACTGTAGAAACTCTGGATCTGGTCCCCCTCCTCATCCTCCAGTCCCCAGGAGTTGTGGTAGTTGGTGTTCACTTGGACATCTGTTAATTTGTTAAATCACTTGGCTAAACTCATCATGCGGTTTATTTCCACAGCAGTGTGTATGTAGTATCTGACGTGGCTGTTCAGATTTGTTTTCTCTCATTTTTAAATTTTGGTCTGGCGACCTATGTTTCGCCCTGAGATATGCCATTTACTGGTCAAAGGTTAGATTTTCACCCTTTACCTATGCGTGTGTGTGTGGTTTGTCACCTGCTATTGTAGTTCAGGGAGTTTACGTTTTGCCTCACATTCAGCCAGTGACTGGTAGTTTGGATGTCTCCTCTCTGAGTTTTTTGTTTGTTTATTTGTTTGTTCTTTTGTTTTTCTGTAGGTAAGAAGATACAGTCTTCCACACTGGCAGGGATGAATGTAACTTATCAGGAATTTCATTTAAGCTGCTTCTTCTATTGAGGATTCATCCTGGGCTGATGGGTCCGTGTGCAGTTTGAGGAAAGTTTTCAAGTCCGTCGTGGGTGCAACTCTGCCCTCTTCTAAGTGGGTACAGCCTAGTGCATGCACAGACTTCTTGACCCCCAGCATGACTGTGATCCCAGGAGGGCTCCCCTTGGCTACTTCTTTTCTTGCCTCTACAAACATATGATGGTTCTACTCTTTTTCTTGTATCATAGAGTGTCAGCCTTCTCTTAATTACTTTCTACACGATCTCCATTGTTTTTGACAAATTCCTTAAGCATGGAGTTCTCCACTCTACCAGACGAAGTCAGTCCCCTCAGGTAGAGCTTTGGAACTCTTGGTTCTTACGGCCTTTATTCCTGAGCTGGAGTCCCATGCCATTGCACTGAAACTGAGGATGGGGACCCGCTTCCCCTGGAAGGACACTCCTACTCTAGGAGTGAGTGGTTGGCACGTTCTGGTCTTGTTTTACCTATCCCACAACAGAGCTTTCGTGCTATGAGTGAGTTGGGGGTGGTGGCAATCAGTGCCCACTTGTTCCCAGCCTGCCACACCTGGTGTGGATCTTCTGGTCTGCGAGTGGAGGCTGGGTAGGGGGAGGGAGAGCTGGTCCTCTTGGCCACACTTTCCTGGAATAAAGCTTCAGCAAAAAATGGGCCAGTTGGGCTGGATAGCATTGCTGATAGTCTGCCCCTCCTGAGGTAACACCAGAGCGAGAATGGCAGGTGGCATGAGAAGCAGTCCCAGGGTTCTTGTCCATACCTTGCTGGGGTACGGCATTGGCGGTTGAGCTTCTGTAACGAGGAAATTGTGGTGGTAAGTGAGCTGGATGTGGTTCTAGTACCACAGATACGCACTATAGTACTGAGATTTAGTCCACCTTTTTGAATGAGGGTTTTTCTGTTTGCTATATGCTCTGAGGGTAGTTTCCAGAGACTTTCATGTGTGATTGTTATATAATCATTAGTTACATTGTTATTTTGCTGGCAGACGTTCCGCTGAGTGACTCTACTTGTCGCTGGTCAATGGATTTTTGACAGATGTCACAAGGTTGTTCAATGGGTAAAAGATTATCCTTCTAATAATTGGCCCTAGGGCAACTAAATATTCATATACAGAAAAAGAGAGAGAGAGAGCTTCTACCATTAACTCACATCATATACAAATACTGACTTGAAATGGATCATAGCTCTAAACATAAAAATATACAATGATAAATCTTCTAGAAGGAAAACTTAGAAGAAAATCACCGTGGTCTAGGACTAGGCAACACTTTCTTAGAAAAGTCCCCAAATCATGAGAAAATGAAATGAAAAATCACAGATTAGGAGACTCTCTTCACAAAGCATAGGCCACAATAAAGTAAAAAAGTCTCTATAATCCAAAGGCCAGGCACTCAACTCAAAATGGGTAAAATAATGGACAGACGCCTCACAAAATAAGACGTGTTCATGGCCAGTAAGCCCACTGTAAGTTGTTCAAATTCATTAGTCATCAGAGAATCTCAAATTAAAACCACAATGAAATACCGCTATTCACACATTAGAATGAACGATCTTAAATAGACAGACAGTGTTTGGGTGGATGTAGGCCATCTTACCTGGAATTCTCATATATTACTGGTGCTACAAGGTCTTGGGAAAACTTTTAACACTTTCCTATAAAGTTGAAGACCTACGTTTTGATGTAGCAACATCCTTCCTAGATATTATTACCTGGAGGGATGAAAATACCTATCTCCACAAAAACTTGCCCATGAATTTAATAGTAGCTTTATTTCTAATAGCCAAAACCTGGAAATAATCTCAATGTCCAGTAACAGATGAGTTGACACACAAAACATGGTTTATCCGTTTAGTGAAACACTACTCAGGGACACATAAATGCGTGCCACAACATGAACACACCTCAGAAACATTAGTTGGAGACAAAACCAAATTGTCACAAAGGGCTGTATATTGTGTGATTCCCTTTAAATGAATTCTAAAGTGGCAAAACTAATCTATGGTGGTAGGAAGCATATCAGTGTGGCCAAAGTGAAGGGATGAATTGCAAAAAAGAATGTGAGGGGACATCTGATGGTGATAAAAATGGTTCTTGGAAAGGGTTATGTTAATGTATATATTTGCCAAAACTCACTGAACTATATACTTAAAAAGGAGGTGTTTTTAATATAAATTATACCTGACTAAATTGACTGAAAAGTGGTAATACGGTATAGCTACTAAGAAGCACAGTATGATTATTACAAACTATTTTGTTATATCGAAATGTGAAGCATACTTCACTAAATTTTTCGAATGACATTTAACAAAACAAAACAAACGATGCCAAAAATGCACTGGGGACAGCTAGAGCAGAGATGTACTTACCGAAAGCTAAGTAACAGTGATCAGTAAAAACAGAAGTTGAATAAAACCATTCTTCATTTGAGTGTCTCCTGAGCATTTGAGGGAGGAAAGGAGAATAAATGAATTAAAACTGTGTATTACTTGTGCTAGGTTTTTATAAAGGAAATGTCTAGCCTATTTAGAGTTCTACAATTTTGGTTCATGGTTCAACAGTAACTAGCACCTCTGACTTGAGGTTTTGTTTTCATGATGATGATAAATATCTCGAAGCTCATTCTGGTTTTGATTATTATGGTGTTTCTGATTTCGTTTCAAATCCCTATAAGATGCCAAATAATTTTAAATGCCTACTTTTCTGAGGTATATAATTAATATGTTTGCACACACATTCGTGGAATGTAGGAACTAAATGCAGATTTTAACTAGAGGACGTGATTCTTTTGACTCTAGTTATTTATTCAAATGAGTACACATTGAGCAAGCCATCTATTCCTTAATGGTGATTTTTGTTCTATCCCTTTTCTTATTATAATATCCAGATGTGAAAAAAAGTGTTTATATTCCTTGTCCTTTCTAGCTTACTTAGAAGAAACAAATCTGATGGGCAAAATAGGTAAAGGGAATTAAGGGAGAAGAAGGAGAGGGGGAAGAGGAGGGAGAAACACATTTGGAAAATGATCATTTATTCTTTCTAAGAGGGAAGAAGGGCAAGCTAACACATATGTGTTGGAACTGACAACACCTTTTTGAAACTGGGACACAAGTGGTCAGACCATTACAGTATTATTTAGCATTGTTATTTAATATGATACATTATTCTTGCCCCTGGAATACATCTCTGACCCCTTAAGCCTGAGTTAGGAGTCATCAGGATATTAGGAAACCCTGTGCATTTCATTGTAATTCTGCATTAAAGAGTCTTATCTTTTCACTAGGTTGTGAAGGTGGGAGTAAAGTTTTACTCCTCTCTCCACTTCTATAACGACTACACGGCCTGGAACATTGAACTGATATATATTTCTTCCTGAATTTCTGGGAGAAGAGCCTGTGGAATAAAGCATCCACAGTCCAACAGGAGCACAGTTGGTTAGAGGCTGGTTAGAAGGTTTTCCATTGATGAGATTGAAGAACCAAATGCATCACCATGGAGTTCCCAGCTGATGCCACTATCAGTTTTTAAGCAAAACCTCTCTCTGCGAGCTCACCATCAATAATTTTACATGAAGTGATCACAGCAGGTATTTGTGATATTTGTTTTTGACTATAATTGGAAATAGCATGGATACGATGTCTTAATTCATGTAGTAGGGGCAACCTAGGGTAGTAGAATGGTAATTTTCTTTTACAATTGTAAGAGCTAGAGTTCATCTGACCATAATAGTAGAGATTACTAAAATAAAAAGATTCTGTCTGCAACATTGTATTCCCATAGCTTTGAAGCATATTAATAAATTTTATTAATTATAAATCCAGATTTTCTATACAATGGCTTGATTCCCCAAATACTAATCACAACTGAATCCCAACACCAGTCAACATGGTGGTTGGTATTGCACAATGGTTAAGAGCTTGACCACTGGAATCAGACAGATGTAGTTGCTCAATTAAATGATAGCACTTATTAGCCATGTTACCTCAAAGAAATTATTTAGTCATTCTGAATCTCGGGCTCTTTATTTGTAAGATAGAATAACAGTAGTACCTATATCTTGGCATCATTGGGTTAGTAGGTTAAATATCCTACTGCCTTCTATACAGTATTTGGGACAATACCTGGTAGAAAATCCTCCATGAGTTTGATGTTTATTGTTATTATTTTTAAAATAGTCTAATGCATAATTAATATAAAGGAAAGGGCATAACATATAAACAAAAGCTGAATAAAGTAGTATAAAGTAAACATCAGTGCCAAGAAAGGAACACGTGCGTCAAGAAAGAGAGAAATGAATACAGCCCAGGACCCTGTGTTTGTCTTTCCTGATCACAACTTCCTTCCTCCAGTCTAGTTTTAACAACTATCCATACTTGTATGGAAAATATTTTCTTGCTTTGAGTTTTACTACCCATGTACGCATTTCTAAATAAAATTCCTGTTATTGACCTTTATGTAATAAAGAATCTCAAAAGTCAACAACAGAACCAACCAAACAAAAAATCTAATTAGAAAATCATCAAAGTACATAAAGAGGCATTTCACTGATGAAGACATCCAGATGGCAAAGGGGCACATGAAGAGATGTTCAACATGGCTAACCATTAGGGGATTGCAAATGAGACCATTACAAGAGATCGTTACACAACTATTGGAACCGTTAACATTTAAGGAAAAAGATGACCACAGCATTTTCTAGTGTGTGGAGAAACTGGGTCTTTCATACATTATAGGAGCAAATATAAAGTGTGGTACAGCCACTTTGGGTGACAGTTTAGTACTTTCTTAGAAAGTAAACGTACACTTTCCATAACACCTATCCATTGCACTACATTTATCCTGGAGAAATGAAAATTTATGTCTACACAAAAATCTGTATATGACCGTTCAGAGCAGCTTTATCTGCTAGAGCCCCAAACTGGAAATGACCAAGATGTCCTTCAATGTGTGAATGTTTAAATAAACCACAGTACAGGGGCACCTGGGTGGCTCAGTCAGTTGAGCGTTCGACCTCAGCTCTGGTCATGATCTCATGGTTCACGGGTTCGAGCCCCACATCAGGATCTGTGCTGACAGCTCAGAGCCTGGAGCCTGCTTCAGATTCTCTCTCCCTCTCTCTCTGCCCCTCCCCTGCTTGCACTCTGTCTCTCTCTGTCTCTCTCTCTCTCAAAAATAAATAAACATTAAAATAATAAATAAACCATAGTCCATTCCAAACAATAGAATACTACTCAGCAATAAAAAGGAGTGAACTACTGATAGACACAACAACTTGGTTGGGTCTTGAGGATATTATGCTGAGTGAAAGATATTATGATTTCTAACGGTTACATACTATTTATGTTACATTCTCAATGTCAAAATAATCTAGATGATAAATAGATTAGAAGCTGCCAGGGATTAGGAATCATAGAGGGGGATGGGGCGAGTGTGTCTTTAAAGGTGTCGTTCAGTTAGTATCTTTGTGTGATTGGTAGTTTTGCTGTTGTAGAAGCATAAAGGACACAGAGGTGCACACACACATATTATTCAAGTGCCACTTTCTGGGTTTGGTACTGTACATAAGGTTATCGTAACACCACAGAGAGAGCAATCACTGGCAGTTTCCCAGGATTCTCACAGATGCATTTGGACCCAAACAGAAGGTACCAAGTAAGACTACCCATTGTGGCTCACCGTGCAGATTTTCACAATTTCAACTGATGGACATCCATGAAACAAAAAATAGGGGCGCCTGGGTAGCTCCGGTGGTTAAGCTGCCGACTTCAGCTCAGGTCATGATCTCATGGCTCATGGGTTTGAGCCCCGTGTCGGGCTCTGTGCTGACAGCTCAGAGCCTGGAGCTTGCTTCGGATTCTGTGTCTCCCTCACTCTCTGCCCCGCCCCTCTGCTAGCACTCTCTCTCAAAAATGAATAAAAACATTAAAAAAATTAAAAACTAAATAAATAATAAGAAAGAAAACTGTTATAGCTTTTGTTTTAACTTTCTTCTCTTTCATTTTTAAATCAAATTGCTCTAAAAACAGAAATAAAATACTACAATAAAATTAGCTGGAATACCATGGTTGCCATTAGTGGCTATCTGATCTTTGTAAAATCACTCAGCCTCTCGAAGGCTCCCTTTCTCCATCCCTGAAATAGACTGTATCTACTCTAACAGTCTTACTAGAGAAATTGCAATAGAAAAATGTTACCTGTAACAAACTCTAAGTATGTGTGTTATTATTGTGTTTCCTTATTTTCCCCTGAATAAAGATCGACCTGGCCCCACATATGCTCTTCTAATAGACCAGTGGAATTTATTTAGATGTATAGACTGATGAGCTATTACCCCTGTTTTCATTTATGATTCTTTGAAAATGCCCAATGTGTCTTTGTAATTATTCAAATGGCTCTTGATTCTTCTTAAGTGAAGGTATACCACACAGTTATTAGCATTCAAGAAAGTCTGAGCAAATTATGCGTGCCCTTGATTTACATTTGGTATTTCCATCGTTGGTTAACGACTGGAGTTTTACAAATAAACAGACATTAATAGGAAATTCATTAATTAAGGTAATCTCAACAATACTTTTGAAATTATTAAATGCTGGTGGGCTGTATTAAGATTCATTTAGTTCATTTGCAGTCATCGGTGACTGTTATTAAAAGAGAACAGAGTCAGATTTTTTATTTTGCATCTCTTGAAAGTGCAATGCAGTCACATTTAATGCTTTCATGCATTAGCAATTACATTTGGGGTTAAATTCATAGGCTAGCTCTCCCATTTCCGTGCAATCGCGAACAGTACTATTATTGATAAATGTGGTGATGGCTCTTCTCTGTCTTGTGATATAATTGCTCTCTTGTCTTCACTATAGAGTTCCATCTAGGCTTGGTCATGTTGTTCTTTTAATCCAGTATATGTATGGCTAATTTAGGGGGTAGTAATGGAAGAATACCTCACAGACTTTGGCATGAGATTTATTTTTTCAATATTTATTTACTTTAAGAGAGAGCGGGGGAGGGACAGAGAAGAGGGAGGGAGAGAGAGAGAATTCCAAGCAGGCTATGTGCTGACACCGAGCTCAAACTCAGGAACTGTGAGCTCCTGACCTGAGATGAAACAAGAGTTGGACGCTTAACCAGCTGAGCCCCCCAGGGGCCCTGCATGAGATGTTTTTTCTTTTTTTATTAAAAATGTTTTTTTAATGTTTATTTATTTTTGAGAGAGAGACAGAGCGCGAGAGGCGGAGGGGCAGAGAGAGAAGGAGTCACAAAATCTGAAGTGGGCTCCAGGCTCTGAGCTGTCAGCACAGAGCCCGACCCGGGGCTCGGACTCACGGAGTGTAAGATCATGACCTGAGCTGAAGTCGGACGCTAAACTGACTGAGCCACCCAGGCGCCCCTACATGAGATGTTTTGAACACACCCACTTATTACTAGCTATGAGACCGGGGTAGGTAATTATCTAACATGCCGCAGGTTCTTCAACATTAAAATAGAGACAATAGTAACTTTTTAGAGCTGTTGTAAACATCGAAAAGACAATTCCTATACAGCACTGGGCAGTAGCTGAAGAAATGGTACCAATGATGGTACCAATGATAACGATAGTGATTATCGTTATTTCTGACGCTATCATTATGTTTATTAGGTTCTACGTATCAAAAAGGCAGGAAGGAACCACATGTACACACAAGAACTGTTTAAAGTGCTCCTGGCCTACTGTCTCTCCATCAATGTTTTTGTTTTTGACAGTTTCTTTTCCCTAGATCAGTGCTGTCAGTCCTAATTTGTAAACTCTTACGGGGATGGAGCCACATCTCTTTATCTTACTCAATAAATCCACATCACTCTGACAAATATTTCTTGATTATGCTGCTGATTCAGCTGTCTTGTTTCCCCTAATCCAGCCGAAGACATTCTGGCACGCCTTCTCTTTTTGCACGTACATTAATTCGAAACGAAAGAAAGACCATTGCCGGTTCAGTTGGCTTGGCCCGACACCACCCCTAAGCTTCATTTTTGGATTAACGCGGGCACTTTTGCCATTTCATTCTTTCTTTGGCCCCTTCTGCTATGTAGGACTTCAAGATGACCATTCCCTTTGGACTTTTGGCTGAAGGCACCTGTCACTTCCAATTTATTATTTCCTTGATATTTACTCACTGCAGGGCATTTGTCTCCACGCAAGTGGCTTTGGTAGAGGGTACACATCTCTGTGATAGCAAGACAAATATGATGCCTGATGAGAAGCTTAGGAAAATGAAAATACAGGAGGGCTATTTCAGAGTTTCCAGAACCTCCCATGGATATGTCTTATCAACACTGCTATTTGAGTTTCTAGCAGGTATAATGCCTATGACGTACCTCCGGGGAACAATATTAGTCATGGAAGGCAGGTTGACTTGCGGAAGTTTTATTCAGCATTGTCTCCTGCATCACGTGACCTGACTTAGGATGATATTCATAAGCTGGAAAGTTTCATACCTTTGAGTAAACAAAGGCTGGCGTGCCTTGTATGAGGGAATAAACAAGCAATATCTATGAATATAACTCACTCATTTTTTTGACTCACGACACTTGGTGCTAAATTTTGTTTGTACTTCTCCTTAAAAAAATGTTCAGAACATCCAACAACTTTCTTCCCAAGCAGGTCACCAGTTAGATGCTTACCATCCAGAAGCTACTAGCTTTCATATCACTTAATTCTGCTGAAGATGTAATTTTGAACTATTGGACAAATGATTACAGGCTGTGAAGCCCAAAACAATTGAGAATGTGGCATGTTATAGTTGGGAGAGCAGCGGACTTAGAATCAGGAGTATGAGCATTTCTGTCTCCTGAATTTGTGACCTTAGTCAATAAGCTTCTCTGGGCCCGTGAAATACGTGCTTCCCCCCGGATGGCAGAGATCTTGGAAGATCTATAAAAGATAATAGATACGGGGGTGCCTGGGTGGCTCAGTCAGTTAAGTGTCCGACTTTGGCTCAGGCCATGATCTCACGGTCCGTGAGTTCAAGCCCCGCGTCGGGCTCTGTGCTGACAGCTCAGAGCCTGGAGCCTGTTTCAGATTCTGTGTCTCCCTCTCTCTCTCTGCCCCTCCTCTGTTCATGCTCTGTCTCTCTCTGTCTCAAAAATAAATAAACGTTAAAAAAAATAAAAAAATAGTAGATATGAAAGTATTTAATGTACACAGCAAATTTGTTCTTTTGTGATCTATTATTGCGTGAAAGATTTCATTGTTTTTATTTTTTTTCTTTGCAGTTATGGCCTCTGACCTCTACCAGGCATTCCTTGTGCTTTACTTTTAAGAGCAAGTATTCAGTAATCCATTCATCGCCTGTTTTTGAGCACTTTCTGGTAGTAGGTGCTGTGGATACAGCAAAATCGAACCAGCAGGGCCAAAACTAAGCACAGAAAGGACCCTTTAGCAGGTGACGGCATCTGGATGTTAAGTTTCAGTGTGTTAGAGTTTCGTTAGTTTCAGTATTAGGTCATTAATTCATTAATTCAGGGCTACAATAGGAAAAACTACAAGCAATTGTAATGCAAAAAAGATAAAGCTTATCTTAAAAGAATAATTAGTTTGAAATAAAAACAGTAACATGTGGGGCGACTGGGTGGCTCAGTTGGTTAAGCCTCTGACTCTTGATTTTGTCTCAGGTCATGATCTCAGGGTTCATGAGTTCAAGCCCTGGGTCAGGCTCTGTGTTGACTGGGGAGCCTGCTTGGGGTTCTTGCTCTCTCTGCCCCTCTCTTCCCCACAACTCTCAAAAAAAAAAGTTTAAACATAGTAACATGAAGTTTACACTGAGAAAAATGAAATATATTTTTTAAGTATTTTTTAACGTTTATTTATTTTTGAGAGAGACAGAGTGCCAGTGGGTTAGGGGCAGATGAGAGGGAGACACAGAATCCGAAGCAGATCCAGACTCTGAGCTGTCAGCACAGAGCGTGATGTGGGGCTCGAACCCACGAGCTGTGAGATCATGACCTGAGCCGAAGTTGGACGCTCAACCGACTGAGCCACCCAGGCACCCCCAAAAATGAATACTTTAAAAGCTATTTTCTACATTGTGCAAGCAACCAAACACACAAACCCATGTGGCTATAAATTGAAATATTCAGTTCATCAGCCTGATGGTCATAGCGAACATGTCAAGGGATCTGAAAACGATGGCATTTGTCACATCTGCCATGTCTTGAAGAAGCTGGGTATCTGGAAGGTTATGGAACAAGTATCGCTGAAGATGAAAGGACTTTGCACTTTCATCAACTCATGTGGATTTCCTCGAGAAGACATACAAATCAAGGTTTGCGATGAACGGCTTGCCCCTCCACACTTCGATGGGCATGAACAATACGGTCCTATGGGCAGAGAGTGGTCAGTAGGACTGGACGTCTCTTACCCTGACATCCCATCATCAGCACACACTAGTTGAGCTGAGTTATTTTTTACCTCTTTTCCTTGGGAGAAGAGCTGCTGATGTGGCTTGGACCCTCCGTCTGTTATGCCCAGAATTCGTGATCCCCAAAGACCACCAGGGAGCCGAGTCCGATGCAAAAGCAAAGAGCCTTTATTCGAGCTAGCTCGAGCTCAATCCCCTACCTGCACCGACGCAGCGGTGAGATACTAGGGAAAGAGAGCGAGTTTCAAAAGCACAAAGGTTTTATAGGGGTCTAGGGGCAGCCGATTGGCTGGGGAAGTGGCGTGTTTTGATCAGGAAGCTTGAATGGGTGAGCGGGAGGTCACTCAAAGAGAGGAGGCGTGGTCTAGGTGAAGGACACAGAACAAGATGGAGTCGGCTGGCGTAGGCCTGCCCTTTCACGTCCTGTGCGTCTCAGCCTTGTTGTCCTGCGGATCATATGGAAAATCAAGGCAGAGACACAGCTGCTCATTGGACAAGGTCTCCTTACTTTTGAAATCTCTAAGGAGATTTAACTTTTTCTGCCTAAGTATCGCTTTCAACAGAAACTTTACAGCAGGGTTTTTGTGGATGTTGAGTGAGTGAATCTAGAGATGACTTCCATCACCTAGAACTTTCTAGTTCCGGAAACGGTGCTGGAGTCGAGAGGTAGTGGTGAGTGTGTGCAGTTCACGAGGAGCGAGGTCTCACTCAATTACCCGGCCGGCTCGGCTCTCTGTTTCATTTTCTGTAACGTATCTCTTAGATAGATCCCTTTGCCTCTGTGAGTATTTATTGAGCAGCTAGGTGCTGAGGGTATAAGAGTGCCTGGAATTCTCTAAGTCATCAGAATGCTTTCAAGGGCACTGATACATCATTTTCCATTATTCTATGAAATATATTTCATACAGGTGTGGAATCTCACTCTTTCCAACATACAACATGCTTATTTCTCCCCTTGTGATTTTTTGTTTCCTTGTAGAGTCTTCTTTATGTGGCACACCTACTCCATCCACCTGAATATGTAAATCCTATCGGTACCTCAGGGACAGAGCTCAAATCTCACCCACTCCATAAATCTCTCCCATTTTCACTATTCCAATCCATGAAGCTCAATTCAATGTATCATCTCACTGTTCAGTTCCCCTTTGTTTGAAGTGTGTTAGTTTTCTTTCCGGTTAGAATGTAAACGCCTTTAGATTATAAATTATATCCTATATCCCTTTTGCTGATCCTCAGAACTTACCTAAGAGTTAACTGCACAAGAGATATCTAATAAACACCAATTCTAATTGCTTAATCAGTTTTAGCTTTCAGCACCCCAAATGCTCCAACAGATGAATCAGGTGTCGTTTCCCCAAATAACGCAATTGATGGACTGCTGACTCTTGAGCAGATCGAGTATATTTCCTCTTGGTTCTGAAGTTAAAAAAGCAACATTTGAGTATTCTTCTTATGTTTACCTCACAAGGACATTCAGTAACTGACCAGATAGTCCCCATTAGCTGTTGCAAACAAGTAACAGTTTAACAGCGTTGCACTAGAAAGACCGTGACCTGGTAATTTTGCCCAACGAGAAATTGTTTCCAACTTGAGATCCAATGAGAAATTTGACCTTTCAGTAAATTGTTACTTTTAAGTAAAAGCCTGCTAAGAAAATGTTGTAGAGAATTGCACAAAGAAGGAAGAAAAGTCCTTACAAAGTTAACAAGCAAAACAGGGAGCCAGAATTTTTGAATAACATATTGAAAGCATCAAAAAGGCATTTAAAGTCTAAAATTTGAAAACTGGTGCAAAGTGAGACTAATCGAGAGTTAGGTTTCTCAGAGGGGTGCCTGGGTGGTTCAGTCAGTTAAGCGTCGGACTTCGGCTCCAGTCACGATCTCATGGTTCATGAGGTCGAGCCCCGTGTCAAGCTCTGTGCTGACAGCTCGGAGCCTGGAGCCTGCTTCGGATTCTGTGTCTCCCTCTCTCTCTGCCCCTCTCCCGCTCGTGCTCGGTCTCTCTCACTCTCAAAAATAAAATAAACAAACAAACAAAAAGAGGTGGAAGGTACCCTGAAGAGACCAACACAGGACAGAGGGCTTTGGGGGCAACTCTGTCCTTTTCTAATTTTTTTTAAAGTTTATTTATTTATTTGAGAGAGAGAGAGCACACAAGCAGGGGAGGGAGAAAGGGACTCTCAAGCAGGCTGCATGCTGGCAATGTAGAGCCTGATGTAGGAATCGAACCCACCAACCATGAGATCATGACCTGAGCCACGATCAAGAGTTGGACATTTATCCACCTGAGTCACCCAGGCTCTCTGTATCCATTTTTAAAGTGAAGGACTCTCCATGCTGTCCCCATCCTGAGACATGGTATGTATACCCATTTCCACCTGGGCAAACTCTTCTGTGAAGCCCCTGGCACCCAGAGTGAATAAATTCAGGTACCAGGTGTCCTCAGAGGATGTCATGTTAATAAGTGTTATTCAGCAAGCAGTAACTACAATTGTGCCACTTTTACCGTAGATTATAAGTCACAGTTTATTAGTTCATAAAATAACTTATTCATTTATTTATTAATGCACTTGTATCTAGCTTTCGATAAAAAATTAACATGTGACGGCTAGGTCAAGAAAACTGTTCTTTAGTTTTGACTGTGCTACAAACCAGCCTTTGGGCAATTAATGTGCCTTTGGGCAATTAAGTCAGTCTTTCTGGGGCTCCTCAGTTTCCACATCTGAAAATAAAGGGATGAAATGAAATGATCTATGAAATCTCTTCTTGCATATTTCTATACAATGCTCTGATTTCTTTAATATGCTTAGCAGGAATCACCAGAAAGGGCTTGTTGTGAATAAAGTATCAGATGAAGAAGGAGGCTATATAAATGCAAAGTAATAATAATATAAATGCAAAACAATAATTATCCCTGAGATCTGCACTTTACTACCAGTGGTGTCATTGGTAGAAGGTGATTCATAGAAGCACAACCGCCCTGATTAAGGCAATAATGAGAGAGACTTAGAGGGAGCAGAGCTAAGTAAACACAGCATGAATAAGCAATCACTAAGTGGTGGCAAGCTCTTTAAAAGTCAAAGCTGCAAGGAAAGAATGAATTTATGGTATCCAAGCATGGGGCCCATCATAGGATACAACGAATAGAAATTTGTAAGGAAATGCAGGCTAACCATGATCAAATCTCCACAGTAACATGAAGTCCTGTGTTTTGGAGAGCTCAGAACTTTATACATGGCTTCAAAGAGTGAGACCATTGGAGAACTTGCAAGATTCCACAATGAACTTATCTTCAAATAGAACAATCCTTATTAATCTGCTTCCTTACCTCCATCAGGGCCTTGGCAGATCCCTAAGGAGGGACCAAAGCTGTTAACCTGGCTGCCTGCAGACTCTACTTGATGCTAACAGTCTCCGACCAACATGCTTTCCCTCTAGTGTTCTCAGGGACCGGGCTCTCCCTGCTCAGTCCTACAAAACACAGCCTGAGACTTCAACTTCCATAAATGTGTGGCAGTGGGCTCATTGTAGGTGGGGGTGCGGATGGAGAGGGGCGGAGGAATAAAAGGGAATGAACACATTAATTCCTCTGTGGCTTGCCCTGTAATAAAATGCAAGTTCACAAACCATCACGCAGATGGAAATATTCTCCTCGGGCTTCACGGATGGTGACCACCACACCCTGTTCTCTAGACTTGGATAACCTGGTTGAACAACTGCAGCTCAAGACATTTACCTGATGATCTTTGCGAGAACTTCCCTTAGAGTAGGGACTTTAACCTGTTACAGAGTTTTATATGTGCTATTTATTCTTGTCACATCTTTGTTTTATTCATTCAAAAAAAAGTTTGTAGACAATGTCATCAAAGGCAATTTAGTGAAGTCCTTAAGTCTTTGTCTCAAATATGCCAATAATAATTAATTCAGTCAAGTCAGAAAAAAAAAAAATTAAATGAACTTCAGTTAAATTACCAGTTGGCACGATTGTATTTTTAAAAAAAGGTTGGTGGGGATTTTTACTTTAGTTAATTGTTTTGGCATGCTGTAAGAGTCATACACAGATTTTAATTCAGTTATTGCATTTGATATTTAAAGTACATAATTACAATCAATATTAGTTTCTAGTTTGATATTCATATTTCTTTATATTCTTGTATATATCTTTTGGGAGATTAGCCACAAGAAGGATTGGTTTCTTTTTAAAAGTAATTTATTGTAAGATCAAAGAAAAATGCAGAAAACCACACAAATCAAATGTGTGGTGAAACAAGCAAGTGAAGAAACATAACTTTGCAGTCACTCTAGAAGCGCCTTTCCTGTGACCCACTTCTAATTTTAATCCCCCTCCTCCCCACACATAACCAGTATCCTAATTTTTATAGTAACTGCTTTCTTGTGTGTGTTTGATTCACGCATACCTTCCTAGACGCCATGTTTTAAACCTGCCATTTTGAAATTTCAATGTAATGTGTGCTTTAGGTAACCATCTGGTTCTTTGCTTAGAGGATATGGCATCTGTAAAGCTTTCCATGGCCTCTGGATTTTGCAGGTTACATATTCATGGTACAGTCCTTGTAAGAAAATGTACCAGAATGATACGATCTCTCTTTCTCCCCCTCTCCTCTGCTTTCTCTTTCTCTGAGGAGAGATTACATCAGCACACAAGGAGAGGGTGCGGTCATTAGCTCAAGAGGAGAGACCTCACGGGATACTAACTCTGCCGGCACCTTGATCTTGGACCTCAAGTCTCCTGAACTGTGAGAAAATAAATTTATTTTGCTTAAACCCCCCCAACTGTGGTATTTTGCTATGGCAGCCCAGCCAGGGTGGACCAAGACTGTGAATATTGAATAACCACCTTTCTAAAAACCAACTATTGCCGTAAATGGCCAAATTCAAGCTATCCACATGACTTTGAGAATAGAGTTGCTAAGGAACCTGCACAAGTGGTTCATGAACTACATCATGTGTGTATATCATCATTACATGCAACCTCTTTCCCTTGGAACCTTTGTTTCTCTTAATCTACAACTAGCTGTAGGTTTCACATTTACCCCTAACCTTCATGTCTCTGATTCCTTAGTGGTTGTGACTGTGCTCACCCACCCATTGATTTCTCAGGAAGAAGTCTCTGCAACAATGGTTCCTGAATTCTGGCAATAGGATACCATTGTTCTGTGATTTGCTGGGCATGACCCCCTGCACCCATGTTTTTGTCTACTTCCCTGCAACCCCCAAGAATCTAGAATATGCTACTCCTCTTTTCTTGTGGCATAAAGTGATACCAATGAAAATTTTGATGACAAACTCATGTCAAGACACAGGCCGTTGATTTCAGGATATTTTTCTCTTATCCTTTACTTCAAAAAAAAATTAGTAGGATAGATTTAATTTTTCTTTTCTGGCCAGATCAAGTATTCTCAGACATGGGGTACATTCTTTCAATGTATAGTTTCTTTTCTATTTCAAGATATTTTTATTATAGCCCCTAGTATTTATTTTCTTTAACTTCTTTCTTCAGACTTCTGTTTTTTGTGTGTTGAATTATTCTTGTCTTCCATCAGTATTCTTATTTTTCTTTCAAACAATTTTATCAGTTTCTTTGTATGTATGTATGTATTTAATGTTTATTTATCTGAGAGAGACATACAGCATAAGTTGGAGAGGGGTGGGGGGGAGGCGGGCAGAAGATCTGAAGAAGGCTCCAGGCTCCGAGCTGTCAGCACAGAGCCCAATATGGTGCTGGAACTCATGGACTGTGGGATCATGACCTGAGCCGAAGTCGGATGCTTAACTGACTGAGCCACCCAGGTGCCCTCCCAATTTTTTTTAAATGTTTATTTATTTTGGGGAAGAAAGACAGAGTGAGAGTGGGGGAGGGGCAGAGAGGGAGACCCAGAATCCCAAGCAGGCTCCAGGCTCTCATCTGTCAGCACAGAGCCCAACGCTGGGCTCAAACCTACGAACTGTGAGATCATGACCTGCACCGAAGTCAGATGCTTAAATGACTGAGCCACCCAGGGGCCCCTCGCCTTCTTTGCCTTTCAGACATGTTTTCATTTTAATTTTTTTGTATGTTTTCTGATGTCTTCACTCCTGTGTTCCTTCTATTTTATTCTTTCCACCTGAAGTGATCTGTCTTTCCCTTTGTATCTAATTATTTCCTGTGCTCTGCCGTGTCTTCAGTTTGTGCATTTTAATTGGCTCATTTTGAAATAATAGTTACATATCCAGTGTCATTTTTGAGTGTGTTTGTCTGGGGTCTGGGTGTGCTTCTTGTAGGAATACCTTCTTGTCTTGTTTCCTTTGTGTTTATAACATGTGTGGGATTTAACCTTACACATTTGTATTGTTCTTTCTCGTGTGATACTGCTTTTGCTGAACTTTAGAAGGAGGTGTGTTTCAGGGAAGTTTTTCTTATTTTTTTCAATGTTTATTTATTTATTTTTGGGACAGAGAGAGACAGAGCATGAACAGGGGAGGGGCAGAGAGAGAGGGAGA
This sequence comes from Prionailurus bengalensis, assembly GCF_016509475.1. Classification (NCBI taxonomy): domain Eukaryota; kingdom Metazoa; phylum Chordata; class Mammalia; order Carnivora; family Felidae; genus Prionailurus; species Prionailurus bengalensis. The sequence goes on from NC_057346.1 coordinate 2,610,163, forward strand.
CACAGAATCGGAAACAGGCTCCAGGCTCTGAGCCATCAGCCCAGAGCCCCACGCGGGGCTCGAACTCATGGACCGCGAGATCGTGACCTGGCTGAAGTTGGACGCTTAACCGACGGCGCCACCCAGGCGCCCCAGTTTTTCTTATTTTTTAATCTACTTGTTTATTTTTGAGAGAGAGAGAGAGAGTGGGAGAGAGAGCGCACATATGCAAGCAGGGAAGGGGCATGTAGAGAGACAGAGAGAGAGAGAGAGAGAGAGAGAATTCCAAGCAGGTTTCGTGCTGTTAGTGCAGAGCCCGACCTGGGCCTTGACCTCATGAACCGTGAGATCATGAACTGAGCCGAAAATAAGAACCAAACGCTTAAATGAATGCCCCTCCCCCGACAGGACTCCACCCCCCCAATCCTGGGCAAGCTTTTCTAACTTCACAGAACTTCTGTTGTTCCGTACAGTGCTTAGAAATAGAGGGACTTTCTTTGTGAGAATCCTGAGCTCTGCTTCACTTCCATCTCCCCCCTCTTTCCCCCAGAACTTTCTCTTTCTTCCTTCTCCACTAGTGTGAGCTTGCTCAATTTTAAATCCACTTCCAGTAGGTTTTTGTCAGTATTAGATCCTATCCTGGAAAGGAAGGGGTTCAAAGGCAACGATGAAGCTAACATCTTATTCCCTTCTTACAGTGGGCCCATCGCACCTGCTGTTGGGTGGGGGAGGGTTCCTCCCTTTGCAGTTGGCTTTCTCAGATTGACCTGATGTGTTTTCTAGCAAATATTCATTGCTGCTGTCAGATTCTTGTATTTCAGGTCCATCAGCCTGCTTGCTTGGTTTCCCATTTTTCCCATACGGATGCTAATAACATTCAGGTCGTGTAGCTGAGAAGATGTTGTGTGGCACCCTCCCTAGAGTTTTGATTTTGCCATTCAGGTTCTGTGTCCATTTTTTTATGTGGGGATTTGGAAAGAGTCAAAAATGATGCTGCCACCATTACCGCCTTCCCACAACTTGTCAGTATTGGCTCCTTAGCCTACAATTCTTCAGATGCTTATTGTTCTAGTACTGGGCCATCTCTAGGCATTTGGTTATGAATCCTAAGATGAGCTGATCTGTTTTTCCCACAACTACAGAGCATGGTGTTCACTTAGGTGGGAAGTCCTGACAGCAAGTTAAAAGGAACATTGACCTTGCAGCACATGGGACAGCAGACAGAACATGGCTTAAGCTGGGGAAAACGTTTCTCAAGGGCCATTTAATAGGCATTGAAATCTGACTTGTGCTTTAAAGAAATTGTTGCAAAAACAGTCAGACATATGCACACACATGTTGACAATTTTCAGTACCGTTCAGGATAAATAAATATTAATAGATCAATGGATGCATTCTAGAAGAACCTATATATCTGTTAGTAGGAGATAAGTGAAAACATGTTATGCAATCACTGAAAATAATGATGTCCAGCTATATTCAATATTTAAGGGAAAGAGCTCTATAATTAACCATTTCCAGAATTGCTATTATTTTTTCAATTTGTTTTACCTCTCTATAGCATTCAGGATCATTTTTATATTTTTATTTTTATCTTATTTTTAATTTTTTTAAATGTACATCCAAATTAGTTAGCATATAGTGCAACAGTGATTTCAGGAGTAGAGTCCTTAGTGCCCCTTACCCATTCAGGCCATCCCCCTCCCACAACCCCTCCAGTAACCTTGTTCTCCATATTTATGAGTCTCTTCTGTTTGGTCCCCCTCCCTGTTTTTACATTATTTTTGTTTCCTTTCCCTCATGTTCATCTGTTTTGTCTCTTAAGGTCCTCCCATGAGTGAAGTCATATGATTTTTTTTCTTTCTCTGGCCATTCCCAGAATTATTAAACCAAAATGATGTTTACACAGTCATTGTGGAGATATGCACACATACACATATATATAGAAAGACTTATGGTGATATAATTTTCGTTGGTTAAAAATTGTTTTGAGAATATTTTTTGCATGGCTCTCTTTTTCCCCATGAGAATGCATTACTTTTATATCCTAGAGAAAGAGGTGGAGACACAAAGAGTGGACACACATTGGCATTCAACAGATCTAGTATCGAGTACAGTCATTGTCATTATTTATGGATTCTGTATTTGCGAATTTGCCGATATGCTAAAATGTTTATGTAACCCCCAAATCGAAACTCAAAGCCCTTTCCCAGTCACTCACAGACACCTGCAGAGCAGTGAAAATTTTGAGTTGCCCAAAGAGCATGTTCCTAGCTGATGTGTGAACAAGTTGACGATTTGCCTACTTGTGTCTACTCTTACAGTGTAAACAAGCAAATACAAGTGTGATGTATTTAGTGCCATGTTTTTATCATTTTCTTGCTTTTTTTTTTTTTTTTTTGCTAACTTCTCAGTTTGGCCTTGAGCATAGTGCTGAAGTGGGGTCTCACATTCCTAAGTGCAAGAAGGCTGCTGTGTGTCTTCCGGAGAAAATACATGTGCTGGATAACTTTCATTCCAGCATGAATACGTATTTTCCAGGAATTCATTGTGAAGAAAACAATAATATATATTAAATAAGTTGTCTTTAAACAGAAACACACGTAAAACAAAGTAATGATCAGTCAATAGTGTGACCAGAGGATTGCAAGCATCTAAACCCTAGGAGCAAGAGGTCCACATTTGCTAATTAAGTGGTCACAGTCACTTTAGAGAACACAACTACTATGAATAGTGGGAATCAACTATATGGACTTGTCAAGTGCTAGTTAGTTAGCCTTTCTGGGACTGCATCTACACGTGCAAGAAGAGGTACTTCTTGGGATTTCTGGGTATTAAATATCATGGTGTATGGAGAGCCCATGTTGTATGGTTAACACTGAGCCCATATGAGGCTTGACTCACTCCCTTCTCGAACTCTCTCACACCATTACTGCTACTGATGATTTTTAACTCTGCATACTCGTACTATAAACAATTGTGACCAAGAACATACTTTATCTTTGTTGGAACATCTGAAGCCTCTCACATTTACAGAACTTCCCATAGTGGATCATGGGAATGTGTGGGAGTGTAGCATGTGTAATGTAAAAGTCATAGGAATCATTTATTTTTAATTCAATAAAGTTTTTTTTTACATGTTTGACATAGGAAAGTATCACTGAATGCTATCTCTTAAGGAGAACATGGCCAATGATATTTGTTTCTGCTTAAAATTCTGCCTTTTTTTTTTTTTTGGCTTTGAATTTGCCAAGAATGACTTGCTTCTCTGGGGGCAGTTCTGAACCCTCACTTTCAATGTGACCATTTCTGGCTGATGAGTAGCAGATGTGTCTGAGTGCAGGTAAGGGAAAATAATGACTCAACTCCTAAAAATCCCTAAAGATGAGACTAGAACTAAAGCTAAAATAAAGAGCAATTTCCTACCTACCATTCCTTTGAGAACCTATTTGTTAGAGACCAGCCTGTGGCTGAACTGGTAGCAGCTGTATTTAGGAATTCTAAAGTCAGTGAGATTTGGGATGAATGATTCTGGGGATAGTTTAGTGAGCATAAAAGAAATATGACCACGTAGAATCCCAACCAGTTTATAAGTTTTTAGTGCCTTACAAATTATTTCAAAAAACTCATCGTCCATAAGGTGACTTTGGTCAGTGGGTCAAATGTCCAAAAATATATGATATTGTCTTCCAGATTTGGAGTTTTTCAAAATTACTGTGTATTAAGGTATATCTTAGAGAAAAACAGGGATTAGGAACTTTAGCTATGGCCTACGGCAGAGCATATACACAGTACATTTTAACTTGGTACCAACATATAGTGCTGGTGATGATAAAGATTCCTTTATGCATTTATAACTTGCCAGGTATTAAGTAGATCATATGTTGAAACAAATGCCTCACTTCCTTCACCTTCCTTGGAATGTAATCATACGAGAAGCAAAACATATTCTGTAGGAATTTTGTTGTCATAAACTCTGAAAAGAATGTGTTCTATTTTTGATCTTTTAACCTCTGTTGAAATAGCTAATTAAAAAAATTTTTTTAACGTTTGTTTATTTTTGAGACAGAGAGAGACAGAGCATGAACGGGGAAGGGGCAGAGAGAGAGGGAGACACAGATCTGAAGCAGGCTCCAGGCTCTGAGCTGTCAGCCCAGAGCCTGACGTGGGGCTCGAACTCACAGACCGTGAGATTGTGACCTGAGCTGAAGTCGGATGCTTAACCAACTGAGCCACCTAGGCGCCCCAGAAATAACTAATTTAGGTAGATTCTCCAAATGAAGAGAATAAGAGTTTAAACTTGAATATAAGGAAAGAGAATGGTTTGGTGAATGTGAAATGATGGAGTGATCGACGGTGAACAAAGGGTTTTGATATGTGACATATATGCATGTGCAGAAATATACATGTACAGGATGAAGGATAAGACAGACTTCTAGAGTTCTGGGGACAGGTGAGATGGGAATTATGGAAGTGATCAAAGGTATGATACAGCCAAATGCATCATGAAACTGTAAAGTTGAATCTAGAACAGAAGTATCTCACAATTACAAGTTAAATTAAAACAAAAGTTAAATAGAATGCATATTCTAGGAATCCTTACTGTTTTTTACAGTGATACCAACTATGCCGTTTGGAATTCTGGTCAGAGTCACAATAAAACATTGGATTTTCTTTGTTTTAAGATGAAAGATAGTTGAAATTGCTATTGGATTGTTGTCCTGCTGGCTATTCTAGGGTAATGTATCAAGTCACTGAGGACATTATTTTGTACAGCTTATATAAGAATAATTTTTTATTGGATTTCAGTGAGACCATCAGTTTTCAGTTGCCAGTAAAGAAATACTTTCAAAGTTATTGGTGCATGTACCCTTTCACTGGATGCATACGCTCCTAGCAAAATCTGGGGAGACAGGATATTTAACTATGGCCAGACAGAACAAGAACACAGTGCATTCTTAATTTTAGGAGCATTTTCTTCCCTTATCACTCAGAAGGATTTTTAATGTATCTATTTTGTTTTAAACTCAGTATCAAGCACAGTAAAAATCATATAAAAGAAATAGAAGATGGTCATTATCCCAAAAGTTTATTACAATAACTGATTGTTACAACAGTTAAGGCTATCAGATTTCAGTACATTCAACTAAGCAAGGTCACCTTGACCCTGTAATTTTAGTGAAATTACATTTAGTGCCCATCTAAGATTTAATACCATTCTCCAATACTTTCCCCCCCCCCCCCCCGGCTTTTTATAAATCTCTTGATATTCTTGGTTCACCTGTAACTTCAGCCTTATTTTTCCAGTTTCTGCAGAATTCTCATTACCTAATTTACAACATGCTATGCTAGGTTTGCCTGCCCTGGTGTGGCCCATCATTGGAATATGGCTCTTTTCATTACTGATTCACTCTCTCCCTACATTATCATTCACAGAAGAGGGTGTTCCTGGGTTTAAGGCAATCCAGTGATAGTCATTATCACAAAGCCACAGAGAAGATCCATTAAAAATTTGAATATTAGATACTTCTAGGTAAGGAGAATAGACTGAACACTTGTGTTTATCTCTTTCAAAACTACATTCAATCATATATATATATGTGTGCATATATATATATAATCTAACAACATATATACTCTCAAGTAAAAAGAGAGATTATTTCATTATCTCGAATAAACTTTATTATAGTAGTTTTAGATTTACAAACAAAAAATTACAGGAATAGTACAGAGGTTGCCATATGCCCCATATCCAGTTTCCAGGGTAAGGAAGCAGAAACACCTATATTTAACAATATTATTTCAATGATGAAGTAAACGGGAGATACTTTAACTATAAAATAAGAATAGAATGCTATTTACAACAGCAACAAAAAAATCAGCAAGAACAAACTTTTGCAATTAAAAATATATTACACACATTTTAAAACAAATAAAGAATTCAAGGAAAAAGTTTATGAGTTAGGTTGAGGAATTTTCCGAGAATAGAAAATATGTATGTATATATTCACGTATATATGAAGATGGATAAAGGAAATATAAAAGTTAGAAGCTAATTGTAGGAGGTCAAACATCTGAATGGTAGGCATTTCAAGAGGAGAAAACAGAAGATACAAAGAAGGAACTCAGCAAAGAAATAATTCAAAACAAATTCCCGGAGTTTTTAGATGAAAAGGGCCCATTGAGGACTAGCACAATGAATGAAACGATCACCCAGGCACATTAGAGATAAATGTCAGGGCACTGGGGAACAAGAAATATTCTCAAAAATTTCCAGAGAGACAAGAAGAAGCCTGCATAGAAAGAATCAGGAATCAATTGGGATCCAGAGGTCAAGTATGTACTGGAAGCTGGAACATTAAAAAAACAGCTTCAAAATTCTGGAGGGAAATTATTTCCAAAAAGGTATTTTGCTCCATGGAACCTATTATTTACAAGTGAGTAGAGACAGAACGGGCATTTTTCAAAAAAAGCCAGCCTCTATACGACCCTCCTTAGGAACCATCGAAGTATGTGTCCACAGAAATAAAAACAAGAAAAGGCAGGAGGAGAAAGAAAGCAGGAAGAGGGAGCCGCAGGCAGGGCCGTCCTGGCGGCAGGGGCTCCCCCGGCGGCTGGGAAGTGCCCACAATCCCCCACAGGAGCCATCTCTGCCGCCCCGCGGCAGGTGCATCGAGGCGTGGCAGGTGCGTCGAGGCGCGGCCGCAGGGCATCGGGATGAGCGCCCTGCGCAAAGGGATGGCTGGCGCCTTCCGCAGCCTTCTCCAGCGGGAAGCCGTCTTCGTTGGAGGACCGTGGCCCAAGCCGCAGAGCCGGGGCCCGGTCGTGGTCCGGGTGGGCCAGGGCGGGCTTTCCCGGGAAGACAGACGTGAGCAGAGCGAGCGGCACGCTGCGCTCTGGGACTTCTTCGTTAGGTGTGAGTCCCGGTGGCCGCGTGAGGATAGGACGGGCTCGGATGTGCTGAGCCAGGCGGCGGCGGCCCCGGGAACGGCAGGTCAGGCCTGCGGCGCAGCAGGCGGGACCTACTTCTGGAAGAAGCCGGCCTTCGCAGGCTCTCGGGTTCTGCGGCCAGGCGCTGCCTGGAACGAGAGGCACCTGCGTGCCAGGTGCCAGAGGCTCCTCGTCCCACACTCCGCCCACCACCGCGCAGGCAATCCCAGCAGCTCGTGGATTCCTCGCCCCGCCCCGGCCCTCCCCCCCCTCCTCCGCCCGGCCCCAATTAGAGCCACTTAGTGGAGGCACCTAACCCCACAGGCCCAGGCGCCTGGAACCTTTGTGGCGGGAACGCTGAGTGTGGGCGGAACTTCCGGAAACCAGGCCCGGGGAGTGAAATGCGCAGGCGCGGGCTACAAGCCCAACCGCGGAAGCCTCTCAGCAACCCCCAGAAGTGCCGCGTGTGGTGATATGGCACTGGGGCTACACACCGGGTCCTGCCTGAGCTTTAGCAAACGTTTTAGGCCAGTGCGGCCCTAACGCGTGGGTCCACGGTGTCCACAGTGTGCAGGCTCCCGGGGGTCCCCTTGGGGGGCTCCTCTGGGGAGACCACGTCTGCAGTCCGTTCAGCCCTTGCCTCCAGTGCAGGGGACATGACTCCACGTCTTCCAGTTGCTGCTGTGGACCGAGTTCTTCTCGGGATGTGAACAGATAAGACCCCGGCGTGTCGTTTGTGCGCACGTTTGCAACTGGTGGAACCTCTTGATTTACCTCTGTGGTCTGGAGACCTGGGGGCTTTCCGGGGGAAAAGCTGACACCGCCGGGTTTCGTGGAGCGCCAGGGGACGCTGTGGAAAGAGCCGGGAGCCCCACGGAGGAAGGTGGCGGAGGTGGTGAGCATTGCGCGTCCACAAGGGACTCGTCCGCCGAGGACTTACCGGTTCGTACCTGTAAGATACACCAGCCCTAGGTTCCTTTGCGTCCCCCGGCCAGATGACGTCAGTGCCACCTTGCTTCCCCCCCCCCCCCCCCCCCCCCCCCCCCCCCCGCCACGGCCGCGTCCTTGCAACAGCTCCAGGTAGTGGGATGCTGGACAGGGGTGCAGGGCAAGGATGGGGGCTGGCGGGGCAGCCTCTGATTGACCGGGGTCACACCCCCTCCCTGACTTCCTCCCACCTCACTGTGCTGTTTGCATTTCTGCTGTTAGAATAGAGTCATTTCTTTGTGAAGATATAGGAGTTTGGTTCATAATTTGGGTGGTGAACAGGGATCCTTTCTATAGTCCATAAACATTTACCAGAGATCTTTATAGAAGGTGCTAATTCAGTCTCCTACCATGTATTGAGTGACTTCTGTGCCGCGTAATATGACAGGCACCTGGGTTGTGAAGGTAAATGGTATAAAGATGTGTGATCTGAGAGTTAAGGAGGTAGTAGGGGAGGCAGTGTATATAATTGTGAACACGGGGCACCTGGGTGGCTCAGTCTGTTGAACTTGCAACTCTTCACTTCAGCTCAGGTCATAATCTCATGGTTCAGGAGTTCGAACCCCATGTCCAGTTTAGTGCTGACAACTCTGCCTGGAACCTGCTTCGGATTTTGTGTCTCCGTTTCTATCTGTGCCTCCCCTGCTTGTGCTCTCTCTCAAATGTTAAAAATTAAAAAAAAAAAAGTAAACTTGAAAAATAATTGCGAACATGTATATAGTGTCGTGGATTTAATAAAAAGGTAGATGCAGGTTACAGTGCTGGGGGGTGGGTCATCTCAAATTCAGGAGCAGGGGTTTCTTGGAGACCTTACTGAACACCATGTACACAGTTTGAGGAGTGTGTAGCAGTTTGGCTGGACAAGTGAGGTAGAGCGCTTTAAACATGGAGGGCAGATCATGCACAAAGTGACAAAACTAGTTTCTTTAGTAACATGCAAGAGATTTTATATAATTCATCAGTATGGTTTGTATATTCCATATAGTTCTTGAATAGGATTTGTTATTTGAGTAGGGGTACAGACAAACAGTGGAAAGTGGGTTTAGGGATATGTGTATCAGCCTTATAGTCTTGAAAATCTGATGAACACCTATATCACATAATGGATAGTTCTTAAACCAAGCCTTGGATAGCTGATGTTTCAGTGCCATTAGAAATGATCCAGACCTTCTTGGATTAGTTCTAACTTGTACGCATTTCACTCTTGCTCCCATAAAATATTCTTAACTCTTAGTTCTAGTGTCTTTCATTAAAAAAAAAAAAAAAATTTTTTTTTTTTTTTTACATTTATTTATTTTTGGTGGACAGAGATAGAGCACAAGTGGGAGAGGGGCAGAGAGAGAGAGGGAGACGCAGAATGCGAAGCAGGCTCCAGGCTCTGAGCTGTCAGCCCAGAGCCCAATGCGGGGCTCGAACTCACAGATGGCGAGATCATGACCTGAGCCGAAGTCAGACGCTTAACCGACTGAGCCACCCAGGCACACCTAGTCTCTTTCATTTTTAACTTGAATAACATCTGTTCTCATTTTAACTCTTTTCTGTTTTTCAAAATTTTTGTCTTAACGATATTTTCTCCTGGATTCCAGAATTTACTGGAATCTTGGATCTTAGGGTTGTTTTTGACCATCGGTGGTGATGCAATAGTAGTAACCTTTTATTTTGTTGTTGTTGTTGCAGTTGGCACTGACTTATAGGGAACCACACACGAATCACAGATGTTTAAAATTCCTAGTGTATTTTCATCTCCTGGATACCAGATACCAGTAACATACTGGGTCACTCTAACCAGGTATACAGTTACATTTTCAGTTTCACCTATAGGATAGATGTTGATTAGGTAAGCATTCTTGTTTTTCCATACATTGGTATTTTGAAATTTCAAAAGTAATTTAAGATTGACTTGCCTACCTTCCAAAATAAGAAGAACCAGAAGCCCTCAAATAATGATAGGTATGGTTCCAGTGTCCACGTTGACATCTAAAGAACTTTATTTGGTGGTAATATCTCTTGTATGGTTAGATAAAATAACCTACTTTACTGTTTGTGTAGAGAGAGAGACAGAGACAGAGACAGCATGAACAGGCGAGAGGCAGAGAGACAGAGAGGGAGACCCAGAATCTGAAGCAGGCTCCAGTCTCTAAGCTGTTAGGACAGAGCCAGACACGGAGCTCAAACTCAAGAACCATGAATTAAGCGTCCAACTCTTGGTTTGGGCTCAGGTCTTGATCTCACAGTTTGTGAGTTGGAGCCCCGCATTGGGCTCTGTGCTGACAGCATGGAATCTGCTAATTGAGAAATACAATAAAAATACTAATTTTGACAACATGCTTTAATTCTGCACCAAAGTATCAGTCTTAAAAATAACATGAAGTATTTCAAAAGTATTTTTTGCTGTTCATGTAATAATCCTTAATAAAGTCATTACCTTCATTACTATTCTGAGGAGATTCTTGTTTCAGGATCTGAAGCCATGGGTGAAATTAGTGCAGTGGAGTGCTCGATGCATTTAGTAAAAACTTAATAAATAGTAATTGATTGATGAAGTGTCAAAGCAGCTTTTTTTCCCCCTTTGTCTGATCGTATCTACTCTAAAATGCCCAATGGAAAAATACAGCTATTCAGTTGTTACATTATGCTCATGCAAAAAAATTAAATTCATATGAATGTAAAAATTACTTCAGAATTGAGTCAAATTGATTTGTATACATAGACATGTCCAGAATATAGGTATACTTGTATTTAGTTAAGATGTATCTGGTTAGGGGCGCCTGGGTGGCGCAGTCGGTTGAGCATCCGACTTCAGCCAGGTCACGATCTTGCGGTCTGTGAGTTCGAGCCCCGCGTCAGGCTCTGGGCTGATGGCTCGGAGCCTGGAGCCTGTTTCTGATTCTGTGTCTCCCTCTCTCTCTGCCCCTCCCCCGTTCATGCTCTGTCTCTCTCTGTCCCAAAAATAAAAATAAAAACGTTGAAAAAAAAATTTAAAAAAAAAAAAAAAAAAAAAAAAAAGATGTATCTGGTTATATAATCACTTTATTACTTCCCAAACTGTATCTTAACATTATGTCAAGGAATGAACATTTGACAGGAGTTAAATTTTGCAGATCTTGAGAATTTATAGGTAATAGTCAAAAGGTTATGAGAAACAAAAATTGTCACAGGCATTAAAAATGACTGATTAGTACTATAATTCTTTTTATCAGAATTGTTAAATGCTGGCTTTCCCTATTATAGCCTTTTATATCACCTTTTAAAACTAATAATTTAATCAATGTGATTTGATTAGTATGATTAATTCAAGTCACTGCAGTATGGTAAGGGTCTAGTCTTTGGAGCCAGGTGTCTGAGTATGAATTCTGGCTTTGCCACTTTCTACACATAAGACCTTCAGCAAGCTATTTAACCTCTCTGTGTCTCAGTTTCTTTTATTTAAAAAAGAGGTATAACAATATTCATTTTATAGTGTAGTTATGATAATTAGGTTAATGTTTATAAAGCACTTAGAATAATCCTTGGAATATAGTAAACTATGTAAATGTTTTCTCTGTAGTAAAGTAGGTAAATGAAAAAATTCTCAGTGAACAAAATTCTTACAACACTGAAAACTATAAAGAGGGAATCAGTGAATCACACACCAAAACAGTTTCATTACCAAGATAGAACATTCTGTGAATATTATTTCAGAATTTTCTCTTTGAATATGTATGAAAAGAATAATGGATTGATAACTTGGAAAGAAAAATAACTTTATAAGAAGTATTGTTGTATGGGCTTTTTAAAAATAAAATAGCATTAGATATGATTTTATTTGAATTTAATAGATGAAAAGGAAACTAAAGTGTAATTGATATAATTGCCAAAGTTCAGGTAGTTACTCAACGCAAATTAATATTTTATAAAGGATCCCTCTTTTAAGGAAAGAGATTGTAAAACTCATTAACATGTTAGAATCTTTATTTTTTAAATCTGTTTCAATCGATTTGTTATGAGAGGTGAACTGATTAACCTTCCCATTCATTTTTTTATACTTCTTCCCCTTACCAGTATTTCCTCCTTGCATTTCAAGGATTCAATCAGAATTTATCTTTAGGGGAGGACTAGGTGGCTTAGTTAGTTGAGTGTCCAACTCTTGATTTCTGCTCAGGTCTTGATTCCAGGGTCTTGAGATTGAGCCCTGCGTTGGGCTCTGTGCTGATGGCTGGGAGTCTGCTTGGTATTCTCAATCTCTGTCTCTGTCTGTCCCTGCCCTGCTTGTGCACGCATGAGTGGTTGCACTCTCTAAAAAAAAAAAAAAAAAAAGATAATAAAAAAATTAACCAGAATTTATCTTGAAATTAATTAGCGTGTTTATCTTCTGTGGTGTGTTTTGTGGTATTTTGCAGCTTCGGCTCTCCCTTGTGTCCGACAACCTCTCTGATCACTTTTCCTGTTATGCGTGTTCCTGACTATTTCAATTGTAAGAATTACCTTCATGTTGAGTCATTCTCTGTCTGCACAAGCGGTTGTCATCTTTCCATTTGTTCTCATTTATTTTACTTTAGTTTTTGCCTCCGTAGTTACTGAGATCACTCTTACCTGTTCTCCTTATCATCGATTTGATTTTTAGGAATGTCTTGTTTCTTGTTGTTTCTAACTTACTAGGTAAGAGTCAATGCTGTGTTTGTTGTCAACATTTTCCCTTGGTCCCCTACTTATCATTCTGATTTTAGTATGTTTTTTCCTTATTGAGGTCTTTTTTCATTTGTTACATTTATATTTTTGAGAACTTCTCTAACATGAGGCAATTGAAAAAAACCTCCTTCTGTTGCTTGAGTTACCTTTTCTTCCAGACTGGTTCTTCATTTTTCCTTTGTCTGCCATTCTATTTTGACTTCGTATTTTTCCTGCACCATGCCTGTCATTTGTATGCCGTTTATTTTCATCTTGTGCATACTCTGCTGTGATTGTAGAACGTCTGCTTGCTCTGATAAAGTTAGGGGTGAGTTCTCCTTGACACGGGCCCCATTTGTGCTGTGATCACTTTATCATCCTTTGGAGCTACAGGAGCTAGAATCAGGTATTGCTTTGAAGACAACTGTTCTGTAGTTTGAGGGTTGAGTGGAAAATGAAGTGGTAGGCCGATTGAAAACCTACATTTGCTCTTTGTTCTGAGATCCTGTTACGTGTGACCCCACACAGTGCTTCATCGGGGTCCACCAGTGGGAACAGGGCCCGGAAGCTGGCACGTCCTGGTTATCTTTCTTTTTACTACTAAGATGTTGCTGAAACATGTAGGGGCTTCTGATAGATATTAAGGGTTTTTGCCTTATTGATTAAGTTTTTTAGAATTTCCTATTTTCTCCCTTGACCTGTATCTCTACAAACTGGAGGGTATTCATGAAAACTCTGAGAATTTTTGAGTCATAAACCTTGTGTAATCATGTTCTTTCCCGTTCTTTAATTGCTGCGTGTATTTGTAAAATCTAGCCATCCATCCTTTTTATCTGTCCATCAATGTTTTAATGACAGGAAAGTCTGTAATGCTAATTTATTTTGCCATCGTTAGTCCCATTTTATTTCTCTTTATTTTTTTATTTCCCAGTTCTTTTTTCTTAATTTGTCCTTGTTACAATATGGCTTGGGATTTGGCCTACATTGTAACTAAACTTAATGACTCTTGACTCAAAGGTTTAAAACAGTGGTACGAAAACACTGCTTTTAGCCAAAATGTATACACAACCTTGAACCTGGAGTATTTGAATTATTGGTGGCACCTCCATGACGTCAGTGCCGTGATGCATCATGATGGCGTGTTGAGTTCATTACCCAGTTCATTACAAGGATGATCATGAGGACAGGGGGAGCTCAGTTGTTGGTCATTGGTCTTTCCAAGGGAGGTAGATCGCCCCATCACTTCATGCCTCACAATGGAGCAAGCACTGCTTCAACTCACAGAGGTTTAAACACAGATGATGGTGACTTTTGGGGACAGTCCTGGACTTTGTTCTGATGCTTTCAGTGTTTAGACTTCCAATAAGTAGAAGTGTGCTATAATGGAGTAATCAGAGATTTTTCTGAGTCACATAGACTTGGTTTCAAACCCTGGGTCTATTAGCTCTGTGATCCATTGTAAATTCTTTGGTCCCTGTTTGTACTGTGTGATCTGTAACTTATCAAAGCTATTTGCAAGGATTAAATTAGATTAATTACATGTGCACAGCACTTGAAACATTGTAGTTGCCCAATAAATACTGTCTTCCCCACTCTTCATTTATGACTGTTTTTAGGATTGTTAGTGATTGCCTGTCAGTTCTATTCTATGGTAGAGGAAAGCAGTAATTGGTCTTTTTTCCTCAATATTGTTTTAGGCTACCATAAAATAGATTTTGGCATCAAGGAAGGCACACATTTTAGTTTTGCTCTGTTCTGCCTGATCACGTGCTATCATGGGAGTCCTCAGGACCAATGTTGTCAATTACACTTTGACAAGCTCTCCACATAGGCTCTTAATCCCAGAGGTGTAGTTTAAAGGGTAGTAGTTAGGAGGCCAGATTTTGGAATCAGATCTCTTGAGTTTCATTGTAGGCCACACCCACTTGTATTTTGGTTAAGTTACTCTTGGCATTGTGTACCTCAAATTTTTTCATTTCAGCGGTAAAGTGGGCGAATAGTTGTTAAGTGGTTTTTATGAGTACTCAGCAAGCTAATTCATGTGAATTGCTTAGCATACTGTGTGACATGGAGCACATGTAATAAATGTTATTGTCTCTTACCACTAGGGGCATTGTTAAAAGGAAGATTCAGTTCAGTGGTTAACTCAACATTTTCTTGATATCTCCATTCTTATAGGTAGGATTAGCTGCTGTCTCCTTTGTAGCCCCAGCTAATGTAGTATATACTGCTATGATAGCGTAGTTGACATTTTATCACACCTTCCAAATTACCTATTGTTTCCTGCTCTCAGTCTGCATACCTTAAAGGGCAAATACTACATTTATTCACCTGTGGATCTTTGATACTTGGCACAGCCTAGTATGTAATACGTGCTTGATAGGTGTTGTGTAGTGGTTAAGAATGAAAGCTCTCGAGAGAGACTGCCTTTGTTTAAATACTGGTTTGGTCATAGACTAATTACTTAATATCCCTGTGACTCAGTTCCCCTTTGGTAAAAGAAGGTAATTATATGCCTACATCATTGGGTTGTTACAAAGATCAAATGAATACATACACATGCAGCGATTAGAGCAGGGCTTGGCCTATTTTGAGAGCTCAATAAATAGTAGTTTTCAAACACTTCTCTACTGTTGTAAAATTGAATTGGTAAATGAAAAGAAAATGCTAAGGGATGTCATGGTCTAACATGTAAACACGAAAGTTTCAAGTCCTGACTGTCAAGGGAGTATTACAGGATATTTCCTCATGGGCAGAACAAGTCCAGAGTCCACATTCAGAACATTTTCTTCATCTCTTGTTTATCTTCCTCTGGGAAGGAGCCATTTTTTATCACTTCATAATCACGTGAACCTGGTCTGCATTCTTCTCTCTGCCCTCTGAGTACTTGCTCAGAGTCCCACAGCTTTACTTGGGGGACATTGGCTTCCTCTTCCTGGCATTAGTCTGTCCTGACTTCAAGATTGCGACATTTTCTGGAGACATTACTTTTTCCCATTGCATCTTTTCCTGACTTCACAGATTGGGCCTTACCCGGTGAAGAGACCCACTGGCTGTTTCAGTTTGCTGAGCTTTAATTTCATGGTCCACTAGGGAGAAGATTCTTTGATGTTATTCCTAGTAGCCATTGGAATGGGGTGACGCAGGGTGAACAGAGCAATAGAGGAGATTTATGTTGACTTGTGATGTCTAATAGCTGGCCGTTTGTGGCAAACAATAATAGACAATTCCTTAGTGGAACAATTTTAATCAAAAGCAAGCAGTATTACCTTCATATTTTTCCCCCTTATTGACTGTTTTCAATTTATATTAGTTCTTAGTATCATTGGGTCAGAATTGGAAATATTGCAATTAAAAAATATATATATATATATAAAAATCTCTCCCTGTTTTATGTATGTGCATACATAAATATACATGCATCTATCCTTTTCTAACCCATTGAGCCAAAAGAGGGGAATTGTTTCGAGGGCAGGAATCATGCCATTGATTTCACCATCCCTGGCATCTAGCACAGGCCTATTATAGATAGGATAGGCATACCCGGTAAATGCTTATCAACCGAATGAATACAAGTTTTCTGTAAGGTGGTACATTTTGATTCACTGAACACTCTCTGAATATTTGCCGTGTTCAAAGCCCAATAGTAAGCAGTGTCTCCTTCATTTCCCAGTTAGTCCTCCTCATAATCTTCCCATAGATCAATTCTGTTAGTCTCCTTTTATAGAAAGAGAAAAATAGACCAGCTAGGTTAAAATCATATCCCCAGGACCCAGATTAGGGTATGTTTATAAATGAAAATGGCCAAAGGATGCAAGATTTCTTATGTTTTTTTTTGGTAACATAAGATAACTTCATGTCCATACAGAAAAGGCAAGTCCAGTTAAAGCATTTATATTTGCATGAGGTAATTGTACAAGTGAGTACATGGAAACTACATTTCACGAAGTACACCAAAGTGGCGGAAGTGAGCTGTGTGTGTGCACGTGCATGCACATGTACACATGTTCATAGAGGCGTGCATATATATTTTAGGTGAGCGAGTTTTTGTAAGTAAATAATTGGTTAGACCAGAGGGAGGATCCAATTGGCATATAATGAATAATGAGGGAGATTCAGAGAGAAGGTTGATAAAGATCTTAAACTCTAGGCTGAATAGTTGATATTTTATGAGAACAGATAAGTTCAGGATGGGTTCTTCCGTGGTGCATTAACAGCATGAATAATGCATCAGAAGAGCGCTCTGATCCTTACGCACAGTAAAGGTCTTGGGTCGAACTCAGAGCTGTCACTTCATCTTGGTTTGCTTCTGGTTCGTTGTAGTTCAGAGCGTTCTGCTGACTTAGCACAGGGGTCCTTTTTCTCTTGCATACCAATATCTCACATATTTAGTAAGCTTTTACATATGTTTTGCCTGATACGTACTTAAGCTTGTTTCCGGAGCATAGTCCTAAGCAATCAGCAGTCCCTAAATGACTATCTGCGGGACTTGCGAGAATGCTCACAGCCCAGTGAGCTGGAAGAATTTCCTGGAGGACTAGAAGCATATTGTAAGACCAGCTTTCAGGATCCTTGTGGTTTGTCATGCATTCCTGAGTAAAATAGATGGCATAAAATATTCACTTAATACAACCTTGCTTCATGCCTTTGGGGAGGTTACAACCCACTGTAATTATTATTAGCAGACCATACATCAACAGACAGATAATGAAACAAGTGCGGGACTTAGAATTACAGCCCAAGTTTAGTCTCACCACAACTAACAGTTACCAGAGAGGGATTTTTGAGGCCACAGATAACCTAACTGTTGACCTAAGGAACCCTACCAAGCAAGACTCTCTCTGTACGTTTTGTTTTTCTGTTGAGATTGTTGTAACTCAGTCCTTTTGAGACCATAACTCTCCATGATTTAGTCCTTTTGGTCCCATGCCTTACTCTGTTTCATACTTCATGTTCCCAGTAATGCTACATAAAGCTTTCTGTAAGTTCTATGCGCTTTCTTGCTTTAGTGTTGAGAATAATGCTGTCCTTTTTGCTGGGAATGTGCTTTCTTCCTCTTATTCTTTCAGATTCAGCTCAGTTTGTCATGGCCTTCCATGACTGTAAAGACTGGGTGTGCCCTTTCCTTATCTGATAGTTGGTTCTCATTTTTGTAATCGTCATATAACTACTTTTTATGTGTTTTTTTTTTTTTTTCTTTTGCCGGGTCAGATTCTGTGTCTTAATCATATTTTTAACTCTCAGTCCCTAAAACAATTGTAAGCACAGTCTTGGGACTCGGTAATAGTTTGTTGAGTCATTAGTCATTAGCTTCAGGTTGTCCCACTCCGTGCAGGAGGAGTTCCAGCTTGAATATTTAAGGAAATGTTTCTGGAAGACTTGATAGACAAAGAAAGCTTTTTACTCTGTCTTAACCAGTTAGATCCCAAAGATCCATCAGGGAGATAGCAGGGTACAATGCTTACATAACAGAGTAAGGTCTTTATAGTTTGTTGGTTCCTATAAGTGAATAGTAAAGACACATAGCTGTAGGTGAGGGTCAAATACCAAGAGTTGGTCAGGATGCCAACATTTAGTCTGGGAAGGAAGATCTGAGTCTTAGGAATGTTGGGACCTCATTCGTGTCTGACACCTGTGAAAGTTAGACCCTTAAAAAAGTTTAAGGTCAAAATATGGCAAAAACTACCTGGGAGACGTGGCTGGCAAGGCAGCAGCCTGATTACAGTGGATTCGATACATTGTTGTGGACACAGCCGTTTTTGAGCATTTTTTTCCCAAGGCCTAGTGTCTGGATCCTGAAGAGTCTCCCACGTTAAAAATTGTGGTGATCGTTGAGCCTTGATGTGACAGCATGATGGCAGGCTGGACTCTGCTAGGATAAGGAGGAGGGGTCAGATTCAGGCCAGAGTCTTTTGTAGGGTCCCATGCTGAGAGTTTGAGGGGATTAAGAATTCTAACTTCTGAATGCACACTTGAATGACTGATGTGGAAAGGCTGTATTCGGAGGTAGAAGAAAAGAATTGAGATTCCAGATAAAATTCTCCGGTGGTCATTTTCTTGGGACCTGTCCAACATTGTTGCCGGAGTTGTGGCTGTGATGAAGACTCTGGGGGATGCAAGCACTGGATCCATCAGAAGGGACACAAGTGGAGAGGCTCATTCAGGATGTGTCGGAGACGGTGGTGACTGACGGGGACCTTCCCCTCCTCCTGTGTTTCACAGTTCCCGGTGATTTGTCTTTCCTCCTCCCCGAGTTTCTTAAGGATTGATGAAGAAGTCCAACCAGATTCAGAACCAGGTTATGAAAGAGTCTTCAGCAAATCCACTTGGTGTTCCATGCAGATTCTTTGAGAAGTCGCTGTGACTTACGTCGTCTTTTATGGGAACTGTTGGAAGAGACCAATCTTTTCAGCTTGAGGCTTCCTCTAGTAGGAGATAAAATTTTTGCTTTATTCCACGTCTGTTGAAAAATGGGAGCTCCTCACCCATGTGACTTTGCTTTCTTTCCGCTCTGGTTTCGACATCGTTCTTGTTTGCTTAGATTGTTGATTGACATCGTTTCTTCAGTCTGTCTCCCTATTCTAACCATGCTCCGTTTTTTTTCCTACAGATTTTAGTACTCTCATTTTATTGTACAGGATGACTTTTAATTTGCTTAACAGTACTCGCTAGTTAGTTCTGTTTATTGAGTTAGTTCTGTTTACCGAGGCTTCAGCCTCCTGCACCCTGGGACTGCTTGTCTTTGTGTAAGCTGTCCTCCCTGGGCAGAATAGAAAAGCCATAAACTACAGAAAACCTTAGGATAGTACTGATTTGGTAAAATTTAGATTGTAACTGATAGTTTATATTTTGATAAGTTCTGAGAAATTCTCTCTACATATCCAGATTTCATGGGAAAATTAATATAAAGGCAAAGTGCAAACAAAAAAGAAAAAAAAAAACCATTTTATCCAGGTTTTTAAAAGCCCCCTGCCTTTTTTTAAAAAAAAAAAAAAAAAAAAAAGCTCTTCCTTCTCCATGGTAAGCGCTGAGGCCCAGATATGTTAATTGAGTTCTCTGGAGCTGAGCGGTTGGTCAGAAATAGAGGCGAACAGACAGCAGGCTCCAGTTTCCCAGTTCTGTAACCGCAGGGACAGCCTGGGTCCCTTTCTCTGAGCTTCTGCCTTTAAACTGATAGCGTGAAAGAAATTCCATTCTTCAAAATGAAAGAGAGTGTTGCTTTTGTGTAACGTTACAGTTCCTTTGTAGCGCTAAGAATGTGTTGTAGGAAATATATCATTCCCAACTGCAGCAGCATAAAAGATAAAATACAGGGAAATGCTCCCATTTTTCTAGGTTACCTGAGCAGCCAGTGTGCACAATTGGAATAGACTTGCTGTTTGGGGCTAAAACCAGCGTTTTATAGCATTTTTGGATGTCGCACATCTCACTTGGCTTTCAAGTATGCAGTGTGTACTGAGAAGCATTTCTGTGTCTCTTTTTTAAGGCCTTTTAGGAAATTGTGGAGATGTTAAGTAGTTCAGGAAGCACGTTAGTACACTTGTAGATAGGCTTGAAGATCATGAGAAATTTGTGTTTTGTCATTATTTCACTTATGTAGAAAAATGTTGAAGAACTCTCAATGTGCCCCAATAATCGCACGTTGAACTGTAGTAAAAAATTACTAGTGGCTAAATTGTTTTAATTTTTATTTTTATATTATTGTGAGTTCAAAAGCAACCTGCCTTATGATCTTAATTCACCCTATTTCTTTTCTTAAATGCCTTTCATAATTTTTATTCCTGTTTTCAAAGGTTGGACAAAAGCTCCAACTAGACAAGCAGGCTGCCTTATTTGTTAAGCTTTATTAAGCTTTACAACACATAATATACTTTATTTCATGCCTTAGCCTGAGGCAAGCGTGGTAGTGTGGGACTTCGGTCTTTTATTGAGAGCGTACAACACTCTGTCTACAGGCTTCACACACAATCACAAACAATGTTGTGTTATGCAAAGAAATTAAGAAAAAATGTAAGTTTGACTTTCTGATGCTGTGCGACATAAACATAACCTCCCATTCTGCCCACGTACCTGTGTCTTTGGTTATAAAACAGCATGTGATAGGAATAAACGTTAATTGAATAATTGCTTTTGACAATTTTTATTTCCGCATTTTTGAGGAATTGAATTAGTTTTGGACATATGCTGTGTTGAGTAAAAACTCTCTGGGGCACCCGGGTGGCTCAGTCGGGTGAGCGTCTGACCGTTGATTTTGTCTCAGGTCACGGTCTCACAGTTCGTGAGTTTGAGCCCTGCATCTGGCTCTGTGCTGACAGTGCTGTGCTTGCTTGGGATTCTCTCTCTCTGCCCCTCCCTTGCCTGGCTCACTCTTGTGTGCTCTCTTTCTCTCTCAAATAAATACATAAAAACATTTAAAAATTTATTAAAAAACTGTCAGAAGGTAAGTGCAGAGCTCAGTGCCGTACCATCCTCGGATTTTCCCAGAGCCCCCAGTCTTGCCCCCTTTGCCCTATAAACCACCCTTCACTCCTGTGAACAAACTGTAGTGGCTGTAATACCTCAAAGAAGGATCGCTAGGGAGGTGTTTTCTAGAAAATGTTTTCCAAATGGCATATTTAACTAAAATGTTACTTCCCCATTATAGATAGCTTTAACTTATTACATATTAAAATAACAGGCCAATGGAATAGAATAGAAACCCCAGAACTAGACCCACAAACGTATGGTCAACTAATCTTTGACAAAGCAGGAGAGAATGTCCAATGGAAAAAAGACAGTCTCTTTAACAAATGGTCCTGGGAGAACTGGACAGCAACATGCAGAAGAATGAAACTAGACCACTTTCTTACACCATTCACAAAAACAAACTCAAAATGGATAAAGGACCTGAATATGAGACAGGAAACCATCAAAACCCTAGAGAAGAAAGCAGGGAAAAACCTCTCTGACCTCAGCCGCAGCAATTTCTTACTTGACACATCCCCAAAGGCAAGGGAATTAAAAAGAAAAAGGAACTATTGGGACCTCATGAAGATAAAAAGCTTCTGCACAGCCAAGGAAACAATCAACAAAACTAAAAGGCAACCAACGGAATGGGAAAAGATATTTGCAAATGACATATCGGACATAGGGCTAATACCCAAAATCTATAAAGAGCTCACCAAACTCCACACCCGAAAAACAAATGATCCAATGAAGAAATGGACAGAAAACATGAATAGACACTTCTCTAAAGAAGACATCCAGATGGCCAACAGGCACATGAAAAGATGCTCAACGTAACTCCTCATCAGGGAAATACAAATCAAACCCACACTCAGATATCACCTCATGCCAGTCAGAGTGGCTAAAATGAACAAAACAGGAGACTATAGATGCTGGCGAGGATGTGGAGAAACGGGAACCCTCTTGCTTTGTTGGTGGGAATGCAAATTGGTGCAGCCGCTCTGGAAAACAGTGTGGAGGTTCCTCAGAAAATTAAAATAGACCTACCCTATGACCCAGCAGTAGCACTGCTAGGAATTTACCCAAGGGATACAGGAGTGCTGATACATAGGGGCACTTGTACCCCAATGTTTACAGCAGCACTCTCAACAATAGCCAAATTATGGAAAGAGCCTAAATGTCCATCAACTGATGAATGGATAAAGAAATTGTGATTTATATACACAATGGAATACTACATGGCAATGAGAAAGAATGAAATATGGCCTTTTGTAGCAACATGGATGTAACTGGAGAGTGTTATGCTAAGTGAAATAAGTCATGCAGAGAAGGACAGATTCCATATGTTTTCACTCCTATGTGGATCCTGAGAAACTTAACAGAAGACCATGGGGGAGGGGAAGAAAAAAAGTGGTTAGAGAGGGAGGGAGCCAAAACATAAGAGACTGCTAAAAACAGAACAAACCGAGGGTTTATGGGGGGTGGGAGGGAGGGGTGGGTGGGTGATGGGTATTGAGGGGACCTGTTGGGATGAGCACTGGGTGTTGTATGGAAACCAATTTGACAATTTCATAATAAAAAAAATAAAATAACAGTAAATTGAATTATTAGGAAATTAATATCACCCTATGTTGCTTATTTCTTCTAAGCATTTTATTTTATTTAAATTTTTTTTCAATATATGAAATTTATTGTCAAATTGGTTTCCATACAACACCCAGTGCTCATCCCAAAAGGTGCCCTCCTCAATACCCATCACCCACTCTCCCCTCCCTCCCACCCCCCATCAACCCTCAGTTTGTTCTCAGTTTTTAAGAGTCTCTTATGCTTTGGCTCTCTCCCACTCTAACCTCTTTTTTTTTTTCCCCCCTTTGCCTCCCCCATGGGTTTCTGTTAAGTTTCTCAGGATCCACATAAGAGTGAAAACATATGGTATCTGTCTTTCTCTGTATGGCTTATTTCACTTAGCATCACACTCTCCAGTTCCATCCACGTTGCTATTTTTTAAATTTTCAATGTTTATTTTTGACAGAGAGCGTGAGCGGGGGAGGGGCAGAGAGAGAGAGAGAGAGGGAGACAGAATCTGAAGCAGGCTCCAAGCTCTGAGCTTTCAGCACAGAGTCCGACGCGGGCTCGAACTAAGAGACCGCAAGATCATGACCTGAGCTGAAGTTGGATGCTTAACCGACTGAGCCACCCAGGTGCCCCAACATTTTAATATTATAATACCTTGGACTGTCATGGAAATCATTTTATCATGTATTACCTATTCTATTGAAATGCATTTTAAAAAATTTAGTTTGATGTAATCAGATGTGACTGTTGGAATTAATCATAGTCTCCTAGTTTAGCTGCCTATTTTTATATAGTAAATCATTTCTTATTGTTTCTATTGATTATTTTACTCTTGAGACCAAAAATAAAAATAATAAGGATTTCCATTGGAATGGAAAAAATGCTAATCTTCACGGGAATGAGAAAAGAAGAAATAAAGTCTCAGGTATTCATTCCTAAAGCCAATTATGAACTAAAACAACAAATTTGATAGCACATTTTACCAGATTATTTTGAAGGCTTTAACAATTTATTTATTATTAGGTATTTCCCTGTGTCTATAAGCATGTGCATGGTTCATAGATTTTACGCATCCACTCCTGCTGTTTCTGGAAATAACCCTCTACTTCAGAATGTATTCTAATCCCCTATCAAATTGTTTGAGATCAAGAAAAATCATGAACCTAAAAAAACTGCAACTGCGTTGTCAAACTTATTTTTCTTCTCGAAGGGAAGGGGACATGTTAATAGCAAGTTGTACCGGTCATAGGTTTTTTTTTTTTTTTTTTTTTGAGTTTATTTTGAGAGAGAGAGAGCAAGCACAAGTTGGGGGAGGGGCTAAGGGGGGGGGAAGAGAGAAGAATTCTCAGCAGGCTTTGTGGTGTCAGCACAGAGCTGGACGAGGGGTTTGAACTCACAAACTGTGAGATCATGACCTTATTAAGAGTTGGACTCCCAGATGAATGAGCCAGCCAGGTGTCCCAGTCATACTGGCTTTTAAAAAATCACGGGATACAGGGGCGCCCAGGTGGTTAGGTGTCTGACTTCGGCTCAGGTCGTGATCTCACAGTTGGTGAGTTCGAGCGCTGTGTCCGGCTCTATGCTGATGGCTCAGAGCCTGGAGGTTGCTTTGGATGCTCTGTCTCCTTGTCTCCACCCCTCCCTAGCGTGTGCTCTGTCTCTCTGTCTGTCTCTCTCTCAAAAATAAATAAACATTAAAAAAAAAAGTTATGGGATATAGACAAAGTTGATTTATTGTACCTTCTTAACCTAAATTAATGGTCTTATTACCGTCTGCTTCTTGCTGGACCCCCCCATCCAGTCCACCTCCAGAAGCAACTCCAAATGCTCTATCTAGAGCACCCCTACGTGCTAACCAAAGATATTTCCAGTGTTTTATTGTGAATTGTTGGGTTGGTTAACGATATATCAAGTAATAGCAATAGTCCTGACTTAATGAGCTGTCATCGTGTGGTCAGCATTGTACCCATCAGTGTATCATGTGTTGGTTTATTTAATCATCACAAAAATTCTGTGAGATGGTTGCATTATTCTCACTTCTCGATGAGGAAATTGGGTCCAGAAAGGTAAAGGCAGTGAGCTCCAGGGCTGGGATTTGAATTTGGGGCCGTATCGTTCCAGAGTCCATTGTCTACTCAGTGATCAATGAAACACCAGGCTGATCAGCTCATCTAGCGGTGATGTCAGTTCTATGAAGTACCAATAAACTGTTTCCATCCCCTCGATGGCGATTTGGAGACATGTAGGTGATGTTCTGGTTGTGACCATGATTGTGAGGAGTGCATGTGGTGCTGGTGGGGCCGGGGGAGGTAGAGGGCAGTGTTGGGCAAGGGCGCCAGACTTCCTGCACTTCTTGAGACAGTTTCATGCAAAAAGAACTTCCTCATGACCTGCTGAATTTTGAAATTCAGGTATCCACGAAAGTGAGGAATTTGATCACTTTTACGTGAGCCTAAAACCTACCTCTGCTTTACATATAAGTGCACATTTTTGCTTTTTTCTCGGTTTTAATATACACTAGATTTTCAAGGATGCAATCACCATACAAATTGAAGGGAGAACATACTTTTTTTTGAGGAGTGGGAGTTGTGCTTTAGAATTCATGGATAGCAAGCCAATTGTGGCCTTTCAGTTGTCACTAACGCTCATGTATATCTTTCTTAGGAGCCGTCACATCCTGTGATTCTACAAATAGATGCTCGAATCTGCCCATTCCATCATTTTTTTATAGTATAGTCATGCCTGATGATTTAAATGACATAATGCATTTTATTACTAAATTGCTTTTATTTTGTTACTGTTTGTATTTTTATTTTCTCCTGCAAGTTACATTAAGTGCATAATACTACTTTTCTTTAAAGAAATTAAGTGGGTAGTTAGATTATGTTACCTACTGGTTTCATTTTTGCACAGTGAAAAGTGAAGGTTATGTGAAATATTTGGTAAGGTGAAGTGTGTTGGGTCTGATAACCACTATTTCCTTGTCACTCCCTCCATAGGAGGGCCTGGTAAGCAGGAGGTAATGGCCTGTGATTATAGGAGCAGTTTCTGTCTTGTTGTGGGTTCTCTATAGTCTAAATTAACTTTTTCTCTGTCCTTTGGAATGTTTCAGGACCCTTCATTATCCCAGCTGCTAATTCCTTGTTACTTGTACTGTAGTGAAAACTATGGTCTGGAGTCTAGGAGATGAAGGTTAAATGCTAGTTTTCATACTTTTCATTTGGGAGACTGCACAACAATTTTCATTTTTATGAAGCTTATTTTCTTCATTTAAAAGCTAGAAGCCAGGGGAGTGTGGCTGGCGCAGTCTTTAGAGCGACTCTTGATCTCAGGGTTGAGAGTTCGAGCCCCACGATGGGTGTAGAGATTAGTTAAAAAAATCTAAAAGTTAGAAGCCAGTTTTCTATTCAACAAGATTGTGGTAAACAATAAACAGTAATTATGTGCTTATAAACAATGACTGACAATGATATGTGTGTGTGTGTATATGTATTTATATGCACCACATAGGGTCTGTCACTGAGTTTTTAGTTAGTTACATGACACAGTTCCTCCTGAATCCCACCCAAGGAATAGTTGCACATTTTCTTTGCTCTGTGTGTGTGTGGAATGTCCTTGTTCCCTGGTTTTGTTCTCTCTCACGAGCTGCCTGCCTGCAGTCCTCTGGTGTGGCCCCTTTTTCGGTTCTACAGATACCAAGTGTTTGCTGACATGTAGCTTAACGGGCTGTACCGTTTTCCCCAGAAACTGGACATTCGGGAGGCTGGGGGACGGCTTGTGCTCCTGACTGAGGGGCAGGGCACTCTTCTCCTTCTCCTTTCCCAGCCAGGAAAGCCGTTCCCACAGGGTTCAAGACAGGCTCACTGTCTCCAGTGCAAATGATATTCCAGCCCCCAAGGAAGCCGCCATAGTGTGAAGTCCTTGAGTGGATGTGGAAGGAAGGCATGAAGTGTGGGGGACATAGCAATTTTACTTTTAAACCTTTATTGAGTACCATTTCATGTGAGAAAATACACATGGGATATCACTCGTTCAGCAGTAGGAATAATGACAGTACTAATGACAAACATGGTGACCCTTTATGAGTCTAGGTGTTAAGCAGTTAGCTAGTCACTTTAAATGTATTATTAGGTCGATTAGTACATACTAAATTAGGTGGTGAATGTGGTTGCCCCACCATTCTACAAATAGGGAAATGTGCCTCAGTTCACTTGGTTTATAAACTGCAAAACTGAGATTTGATCCTGGGTCTGTCTGATCTGAGACTCCTGCTCCTTCCAGATCTAATGGAAATCCCGATCTGTAATGTACATACATCTATGGCGTAAGAAGTTCTCTGAAATATAAGAAGCTCAAGTCTGTAACTTTGCTCTTGTCAGTTGATGAATGAATAGATTCTTCTGATTACTGAGTTTAGAAAATAAATTGTTAATTGACCTTTTTTTTTGATGTCTCAATAGTGACTTTTTAGACATTTCCCAAAATAGCTTTCAGTGAACAAAATTTCAGAAGTCTCAGAAAAGTACACTGAGGTAGTACTTTTCAAACTCACTGCACTGACATAATAGAAAATTTAAAAAAAAGTGATTTTGATTGTAAAAGCATAAAGAAATTGAATTCAGCTTCAAAGGGATGCTGCAAAGGACTTTAAGGGTACCACCAAGATTTTATTAGACCACGGTGATCTGCTTTGGAAGTCTTTGAAGTTAAATACCCCTGCGAAACTTGAAAGTATACAGCTTAGAACCCAGAATAAAACTGCTGGGGGCCTCTCATCAACTACTTAGAGGAATTTTTGAATTGGCAAAGAAAATCGTATTTGGACATTGTGTGTGTGCATTACTCAGAACAAATCCCAGAGAATTGACAAATTGTTGAAACTTAAACTGGGCCTCTCCACAAGCAAGCTTGTCTTGATTACATAAAACACTCCTCTCTCCTTCGAAAATGGAGACATGTGTTCAAAAGTATGGGCTTGAACCTTAACATTGGAGTTTATTGGCTGTGTGGCTTTGGGCAAATTTAACCTCTTCACCTCTAAATGTTTACATCTTTAAACTAGGGTACCAGTCCCTACCTCCCCTGTAGAGTAAGAGATATTAATAATGCTAAGTGCTTGGAATAGTGAAGAGCACACAGTGTATCTTCCGTAAATCACTATGAAGTATGCTTTTCCAGATTCAAAAATTCAGGAATAAAATCAGAATTTTTGAGATGCATTGGAGTCCAGAGAAAACACCCGAGTATCATTCTGCCTGATTTTATTCTCAGAATTCTTTTTTACTTAACAATTATTTTTCATCCTAACATAATGGGTAATCCTAGAAATTTTTATTTTTTCAGGTCTCACATTCTCCTCTTTATTTGGGAAATTAGCTCATATGTCGTTTGAGATACAAAGTATATTTTTGTATTATAAACTCTTACTATAGAAAATTTTCAGTTTTGGAAAACAGAAAAAATTCAATGCCCACACCTCCAAAATAACTTTTTAAACATTTTTATGTCCTTCTTCTCATTTCTTTTTCTCTATGTATTTGCACATTGTTGATTCAGTACATATTTGATTAGCCATTTAATAGGCCTGAACTGTTAACCTAGGAACAATTACTCAATGCCTTTTTTAATTTTGCATTTTCACACTTTAATTCAGGGCGTCTCTTTTTATCCTTAATTTTTTCAAATGTTTATGTGTGAGTGAGCGGCAGAATGCGAGCCGGGAAGAGGCAGAGAGAGAGGGAGACACAGAATCTGAAGCAGGCTCCCTGCAGGCTCTGAGCTGTCAGCACAAGCCTGACGCGTGGCTTGAACCCAGGACCTGCGAGATCATGACCTGAGCTGAAGTCTGATGCTTAACCTACTGAGCCACCCAGGTGCCCCAAGGGCTTCTATGAATTAGCACAGTAAACTGACAGTGTAGGAACTCAGATTTGGAACCTTCCTTGATGGTATTCAAGTAGTCCCTTTGGTTTTCTTCTTCCATGTAAATGGGATTAACTTCCTTTGACGCTCTTTGGAAATTTTATATAAAATGTCTTTTAGCTGTGATTCTGTGCTACCCCCTAGGTTTATGTTGGCCTCAGATCTCCTGAATGTGTGTCTTTAATCTGGCCAGCCCACTGGTGTCCTGTTAACCAGTGCGGGTACTGGCAGAACCTGGTAATGTGCTTAGCCAAGGCCCCAGTCAGCCTTCTTAAGACCACTACAAACCCCCTGACATTCCGGACCATATTTGGTAATTTTACAGTTACTTTTCCTGTCTTCCCTGTGGTATGCTCATGATTTACCTTTTTTTATTATTTATGCAAATAATTGTACCCCGTTAACATAGATCTAACCACATTGAATTCCCCTCTTCCTTCACCCCCAGATTTTTTACCGGAGCCTTCAGCTGTGCCTTAGGGAAGCTTTTATTCTGACCAAGCTAGTAATACCTGTTTGTAGCCAAGTAAGATCTTCCTTCCGTAATTATACTGTAGACCCCTATCCTCCTGCTATCCAAATCAAGTCACTTTATAGGAAATGAAAAGGAACAGCTGTGAGATCGTAAATGCCAAGTGTAATTAAAAAAACTTTTCATTTTCTAGTACTCCGTATACCCGAATGTGGATCCTGTGTAAATTGAGAGGTTTCCTAATTACTTAGCTCAGTAATGACAGGGCAGGCTTGGTTCCTACCTGGACGTGGAGGTGCCAACACAATTACTGTTGCGCACCAGTGACGATTCCTAATTTACCGTACGATAGTTCCACCAGCTAAGTGTCTGCTTCTCAGGTCTGATTTCCATGCAGATTTCACAGTTACAGTCTTGTTTACTGAGAATACAGCATATTTGGGAAATACATGACAACACAAGACTTGGGTTATAACTTGATGAGCAGACCTCAATTAGACAAGCCCCAGATACTCAGGATTGTGGAATGCCTACAGAAGACACTGTAGAGGTCTTCTGTTCCTCCTAGAGCCCTGTAAGGGAAGTTGTGTGGCCATCATCACAGATCTAGTAAACAGTGAAGCCAGGCCTTGAACTCCAGTCACCTAATGCTCGTGGGTGCCAGGTCCAGTGTATAACCCTTTAATGAGATTTGTTTTGATTATGTACCTTCAGTGTACAGATCCTGAGAGTCAGGCCCTTGTCACTCGTGTGTTATAGGTAAGTCTGGAAAAGATACCGACTCCATCAATAGCAGAATTTTAGAGAGCTAGAATAACGACTTGCATGTGATTTGTATTAATGAGGGAAAATTGCATAGTGAAAAATAGAAGAGCGGTAATTGGGAAAGATTTACTGTTCCTATTTTCTTCCCAATTCCAAAAGGGAACCGTTTGTTCTTAGTTTGTGATAAAATTGTGCTGTGTGCCTTGCTACGACCTTGGAGTTGAGGCACTTGAAAGGTAGGCTCACTTTGCTGTTTCGGCTTCTCAGCCCTACATGTGTTCTTATAAATTCTACTTATTAATAAGTGCAGCATTCAGATACGCTTACTTTGGTCTTAACACAGTTTAGGCACATCTGCTTCAATGATTTTTCTTGATGTCTAGAATTTTACTTTTATTTACAAAGCAAATGTAAAGGAGAATAAAGCATATAGCTTGTTTTCTTTCAGAATTGGGTATTCATGCAGTGTAAGAGTAGATGCTCACAATGCGTTTGGTTGAAATCTGTATCTAATTGAATGTGTCATAACATGAGATCACTTTTACCTTATAGGTAGGATTGATTGGTTTAGTTTTCAGGGACATTGTTAGATTTATCAGTCTAGAAACATCTGTGTTGTTTTTCCTCTTTTCTCATGATGATATTCACAAATATAGTCCTCTAAACAAAGTCCTAATCAGCTTAGCACAGCAACGAACATGAGTGGTACCAGGTGCAGAGAGTCCTACGGTGTTGCCTGACTGAGGTTCCTGCCTCCCTGGGACCATCACTCAGGTTTAGTCTCCTGAGGGATTTTGCACAAGGGATAAATAAGCATGTATCCTAGCGTTGTTGTAAAGCAAAGTTTATTCCACAGATCCCTGGTCCTTTCTTAATTGTGACTTAGCTTCCATGGTCTAGAAAAGAGTCAGTATAATACGGGGCTTAAGCACTTGGTGTTGAAGGCAAGCTGCAGAGTTTGAATTCCAATTCTATTTTGTATTTTCCATGTGATTTGCATGTTATTTCACCTTTTCGCCCTAAAATACACACCAACTTCATAGCTTCTCTGCCCGAACTGAATGTAGTAGTTCATGTGCAATGCCTAGCCCATGCGTGGCATGTGGCGGGTGGGCAATAAAACGATGATGATTATCCTGCATAAGGAATTTTTTTCTCACCTTAAGCATTGACTCCCAGAGAGCTTGTTGGGTGAAATTGCCTTCTGCTCGTGGAAAACGTCCTGGTGTGTTTGCTAGACTGAGTGCCTGGACCCAAAGCGAAAGGGAGGTGGAAAGAGAGTGAAATTCTAGACTCGAGGCAGAGAGGGCTTTATCAGGATCTACAAAGTAAGACTGTGTGCTTGAGTTTTGACGTCTGTAAATATTTTTCATCCTACTTGTGAGAGTTACATTTCTCTAGGGAATGCTGTGGTGGGTGAGGATCTTAAACATTTTTTCGAGTGACCTTTCTACTTGTAAAGAAAACTAGGGCAAGAGAGGAAGAGAAAACCTCCATTTGTCAACAGGATCACAGTGCTGAGTAACAACAAACTCACTGTATCTGTCAGGTTGAAAAATATAGTTTATAAAGCCTTGAGAGGCTTCCAAAGGATTAAAAAGCTAACTCCTTAAATTTTAGTTTTAAGAGGGGCAAAAGATTAAGTAGAAATGTTTTTGTTTTGTTTTTATATGGTGAACTCTGTTTGCTTACAGCCTCAGCAAGGGTGCAGAGTTATATACACTTTACAAGGTTTGGTTTATTTGAACATATAGACTGGATTCAGCCAAGTTAAGGTTTCGTTGTATGTTATTGTTATATCGTAACGTTTACCAGGAGAGATACTTCCAGATTTTTTAAGCGCCGGAACATTTATCAACAAGTGTGCAGAAGGTACGTTAGATGCCTGAATACGAGGCTGTTTTACCTCCGAGGGGGAGCACATACACTGTGTTCGCACAGCACTCGTATAAGCTTATTTTAGAGCGTACTTGCCCTGTAGTATCGTGAGGAACTGTCTGTGTGTCCGGGGCACAGAGTGAACTCTGCGTTTGTTGAGGCAAGGTGTTAGGCTTTTCTCGTTGTTTCCCAGAACCTGACATAAAAGAACTTCTTAATAAAGTTGTGCTACATATTGAGCTGTTGCCTTTTAAGAATATGGAGGATTAAAAAGTCTGCTTCTATCTAAAATCGAGTAACAGGAACCAGATTTCCATTTGAAACAACGAAGAAAAGAGACAGAGTACAGGAGGCAGTAGTTCTCAAGACACTGGACGTCAGCCACTGAAGGATGCTGATCCGAGAGATGAGGGGCAGTGGGGTGAGTCCTAGGATTGCCCCCAGCCACCGTGTGGGCAGAGCTCCCTGCCACCGTGTGGGGAGACAGCCGCAGGGTGGACTCTGCCTCTGAGGAGTAGAGGGGGAGCTGGGAGAACAGAGACCAGACTGGACTTGCGGAGTGCGGGCCACAGTGCCGAGGAGAGAGCTGCACAGAAAGAAGGCCCGGGCCGTTCGCAGAGGACCTACCTTGCGCATCTGGCAGGACCGTGGTTAGGATTCTGTATAAGGAATTACCTGGGAATAGGGTAGGAGGATCAGAGGAAAAGCATCCACCTCTCACACGGGCTCTGGAGTAGTACCTGTTTCTACCGCTTAGAGGGGAACTTGGGATCGATGATGTTTTGGGTGGAGAGCTCAAAATGGTCTTAACCTGACAGGAAAGTTATTTGATTTGAAAGTAAATGATGCTCTGTTGCCTCCATTCAAGGCTTGAAAGCAAGACCCAAAGAATAAAACTATTTCCAACAGCTGACCTTGTGCAGTTTTAGTGTAAGGTCTGGTGTGACGGACAGACTCCAATGGGCTCCCTCCCTCCCTCTCCCCCTGAGTGTCAACCTCCTAGTATTGCCACCATTGTCGAGTTCTCCCTCATTGTACAACTAGGAGGGAGTTCTTGCCACAACCCGAACATCCTGGGAGGCAGATGGTTTGTAGCTCAGCCCCCGGATGGGGAGGCAGCTCAAGGGAGACCTTGATGACGGGGTTGTGAAATCCTGAGCGGAATGCCCAGCTAAGCCATGCCTGGGTTCCTGACCCACAGAAACCAAGAATGCATTTGCACACGTTGCTAAGTCTGTGGTAATTTCTTAGGCAGCATAGTAAACTCCTGTTTTTGACATCCAGACATCACTACCAGGTACCAGAGAAGTAGTGAGAAAAGTGAGAAAAGTCAACCAGCGCTGACTGAGGAGTGATGCAGATGATAGCATCAGTAGACAAAGGTCACGACGGTATGATGGCTTCAGCCTCTGTGTTCAAGGAACTCTGGGAAGGATTGAACACGGGAAGTGTAGACACGGAAGATACACAAATGACCCACACTTCCTTTCTAGGTGGAATGGGGCGAGGGGTTGCTGATGACAAATTGTAGAAGACAAGATCACTGAGTTTGAAGATACAGCCCTGGGAACTGCGTAATGAGGCACACCAAAGATGAGAAGGTGGAAAATACAGTGAGCACAGCGTTAAGGAGCTGGGGGATGACTTCAAGTGGCCGGGCACGCATACAACTTGAGTCCCTGATGAACATTTCTTTTCCACAGTGGTGGCAGAGGTGGTTGATTTGCAGGCTGCTCTCTCGGCGGGTGTCCGAGAAGCTCACTCTAAATCTGTCCTCATCATTACCTTTGCATCTGGCTCTCAGGCAGTGGGCTTTATTTACGATAACGCCGTAGCAGTTCTGAATTATTTACAATGTTGATAGACTGTGAGTGTCCTTGACGTGATTTCCATTTCATCATGATCAAGCTTCTGTTACTTAGGTTCCAAGTAATGCTCAAAACTGCATCAGCACTATTTTTGTTGTCTCTCATCCATTCCTTCTTTCTAACGAAGTGCCCCTGGGGAATCGCCTCTTTCCTACTTTGAGCCCATGTGCACCACATGGGGTGGATCCCCCCTCCCCCAGCCCCACAGGAGTTCCATGACTGATTCTACCTCCTGGCTACAGTGGTGGGTTCCAGACACGTGTTTCCACCTTGAGGCTTATTGAGATCTTGGACTGAAACTCAGGCTTCACTGGTTGGAAGAGAGAAGCTTTCTCTTTCCCACCAGGCACAAAGCTGCAATTGGAGGTGAGTGCTGCCACAGCTGTTCTGTAACCAGAACTGATAAGGTGACATCCTGTATGAGAATGAGGCTCAGGCCAAAGGCTGTAGAGTCAGTTGGAGGAGAAGGAGGACGACGAAGATGATGACCACCACCACCAATAACAGCCTTTTGGTTTTAGCCAGTTGATGTCAGGTTTTCTTTCTCTCATAATGGAGGGATGCTAAGAGCAACACCTTTGTTCACTCCCATCTCAGATCTGTGATCTATGACCCCGAGAGAGAAGGGCATGACTGGGGCCCACTGCTGACTCGTACATACCTTGGCCAGTTTTCTGTCAGACATGTGTGCACACAAAGGAAAAAAGATGTGGAGAGGTTTGTTTTTAACTCAAAATGAGGCATGGCCATCGTACATATTAGGGTATTTGAAGAGTGAGGGGGTGCATTTACTAATTATTGTGGATGTAATCATTTCATTTTGGGTATTGGTTTCAAACTGGAAAATACCATGTCAAACTGGGTGAGTATGTGTGTGAACACCTTGTCCAGGTCGTCTGTCCCAACTTCATCTAAGGAGACCTTATTTTAGAAAACCAGAGCTTTTGATCACTTGTCTCAACCAAAACTCCGGCTACTAACTGTTTGGTTTCCTAATATTATTGGCTCAGAAACAAATTCCTGCTGCCCTTCCCTGCTGGCCAGCCCGCCCGGTGTTAGGTTTTGGGGGGTGAAGCTTTGTGCTTCCCCTGGAGCCTGGAGGTAAGTCTGGCAGCTGGGATCATTTGTCAAGATGGAAGACACAAGTGTAAACAGTGCTTGACAAAGTCATCTAGGTGTGTCAGGCCTGGCCTTGTTCTGTCTGAGATAATCTTCGTAAAGTAGTGTAGTTTGATGGGGTAGCTGCCTAAACCCAGAAAGAGAAGGTCTCCACTGAAATCTGGGTTCTTCCTTTCAGTACTGATCATATGAACTTTAATATCCCTCCTCTGCCTTATACTGGGAATTGCAACATTTCCCCTGCCTAGATCACAGTGTTACTTAAAAAAATTTTTTTAAATGTTTATTTTTGAGAGGGGGAGAGAGAGAGAGAGAGAGAGGTGGGGGAGGGGTAGAGAGAAAGAGTGTGGTGGGGGAGGGGCAGAGAGTGAGAGAGAGATAATCAGAAGCACAGAGCCCAACCTGGGGTTCAAACGATCAGACCATAAGATCGTGACCTGAGCTGAAGTCGGATGCTTAACCCGCTGAGCCACCCACGTGCCGCTCACAGTGTTATTTTAAAAATATGATGAAGGCACCTGGCCATCTCAGTTGGTAGGGCTTGTGACTCTTGATCTCGGTGTTGTGAATTCAAGCCCCGCACTGGGTGTAGAGATTACTTAAAAAAAAAAATCTTAAGATATATTTTAAAAACAACGATGAGATCGTTCACTTCAAGGGCTATATAAGTACAGAACGTTACACTTACTGTTTATTTTCCTTTTATATTGCTAACTTGACTTACTGTTAATTTTTAACACTCTAGAGCATCAGTAGGTAATGGATGCTTCACTCCTTTCCTAGAAAACGAAAAACTAACATTGAGGCTTAGAACACTTAATCAGTAGTCAGTATAAGAACCCGCAGTTCATTCGAGGTGCATTTTCTATAAATATTGTCAACTCATCATAGTTGCTATATTAGTAGTTCATAAACTGCTTCTTTCCATCTCATTCACAGAGCACAATACACAAATAATGATCAGTTTACTCTTATAATCTTGGATATTCAAACTGTTGATACGTATCTAAGTATTATCTTTTTTTTCTTTTCTGTTATCTGTTTATTTATATCTGTATATGTCTATGTGTGTATGCATATGTAGTCTACAGTGTACTAACAGATTTATATCGATACTGTGCTTCTCTCTTTCTCCAAACTTGACATTTTAAGTGTTTGTAATTATCATGGGAAAATATCTTCCCAATCTAAACTGAGACATTCAGAGAAAGAGCAAAAAGAATTTGATGCCACAGGATGTCTCTTGCCTAAGACTTTACACACTTTGGCTATACCAGCATTATGATATAGATGAGTTTCCTCATCTATAAATTGAGGAAAGTATTTGGTTTGATCATTTCTAAGGTACTTTCCAAACCTCAAAGTTGATAGCACTTTGATGTTCTTTTCATTTGGGGCTTACTTTCAGACACGTTTATGCCTAGAAGTTGCTTTTGTAAGTACATAGCTCTGAGATTAAATCTACCAATATCTTTATGGTGTCTTATGCTGGAGTATGTGTTGCTGATATTTTCAAACACTGGAAAAAGCAAGTGAAAGAACTAAGAGCAAGCAGTAGCAAACAATGGTTCTTTATTACGTGACACCAAATAAACAGGCTTGCAAAACATGAGGCTCTCGAAGATGTAGACTGTGTTGAATAAAAATATTGCCAGGTAAGGAGTTTCTATAAATGAATGTAAGAATTGACTGGACAGTGCAATGTTTAGCCCAGTGACTTGAATATTGCTGGTGTGTTTCTTATGGACTTATTCTAGAAGCAAAACCAATACTAGTTATTACTAACATTATTCATACTAGCAAACATTAATTATAGATTTGGAATTAAAAACTGATTTCTTAAAACAGTTTTCAAAACCATTTTTATTTCCTATTAGAACAGTGTACCCACCACTAAAGAAACAAAACATTAAATAATAAATGAAACTAGATACCTGGTTATGAATGAAATGTAACCAATTTTTGCCAACATTTTTATTGAAATATTTTTCTTGAATACATCTTACCTACTTGGTAGTATTTGCTTTACATTGAATTTGAAATATTTAGACAATCGTGTTCATGATGCTCTTTTTTGTGTATTCTGAGTAGACTTAATATGGCATTTGTATGCTCCCATTCATTGGGCAATCCGATATCAGTGTTAGCTGCAAAGAGGGTGGAGTCATAACCATGTCCAAAGCTAACATGAGTACTTACAGAAACTTCTTCTAGAGAAATGTGTTTAGTTGTTTAATTACCTACTGTGTGTTTGCACTAGTCCCACTGAAGTGAATGATCTGGTTAAGAAAAGGTGCACTACAGAAATCAGCAGTCAGAAGGAGTAAACGCCAAGGCAGACTTGGGGGCTGACTGTCATTGGCTGCAGTCACATGGGACGTCGGTGGTAGAGCATCTGTGGTGAGAGTCAGAGATTGACTCTCGTGAGGAATCCTGAAAGCTCTTGGTTCCTGGTGCCAAGAAAACGAAATGTCGTGTGAAATGCACATACGGAAGAAAAAGTAAAGGAAGGGAGTTTTAAAAAGTTAAAATTTTGGTTTTGAATACAAGTGAGGGTGTGTGTGAGGGACGGGCAGAGAAACAGGGAGGGAGAATCCTAAGCAGGCTCCATGCTCAGCACGGAGCCCGACGTGGGTCTTGATCTCACAACTGTGACATCATGACCTGAGCTGACATCAAGAGTCGGACGCTTAACCAACTGAGCCACCCAGGTGCTCCAAGGAAGGGACTTTTAAATTTTGCTTTTCCTTTTGTTTTTAAGGGTCTTGTGTTTTAATGTCTAAGCCTAAACAATGAACATTTAGCTTTAAGAGTGGAAAATCATTGCTGAATCTCTATGACCTGATAAATTCAGGGTAAAATGATTGAACACCTACACTGTGTTTGATACATTTGAATGGTAACAAAAGATGAATCACGTGTATGTAAGAAGATAGCTGAGAAGTGTTTCTTAAGCATCTTCAGTAGCATTTGAAAATTATATGAAGGTAACGGGACTGTAGTTTGAGGCTAGGAGAATACAGATTCCCTCAAAACGGGAAATGCACAAGTTGGGGCGGGGCAGAAAGAGAGAATCCTAAGCAGGCTCCGTGCTCAGCACAGAGCCCAACATGGGTCTTTATCTCACAACTGTGAGATCATGACCTGAGCTGAAATCAAGAGCCCAGCGCTCAACCAACTGGGCTGCCAAGGTGCCCCAAACGTTATTCTTTTTTTTTTTTTTAATTTTTTTTTTCAACGTTTATTTTGGGACAGAGAGAGACAGAGCATGAACGGGGGAGGGGCAGAGAGAGAGGGAGACAGAGAATCGGAAACAGGCTCCAGGCTCTGAGCCATCAGCCCAGAGCCCGACGCGGGGCTCGAACTCCCGGACCGCGAGATCGTGACCTGGCTGAAGTCGGACGCTTAACCGAATGCGCCACCCAGGCACCCCACGTTATTCTTTTTAAAGTGAAGAGTTCCGTGGCATCATAGTGTTCAGAGAGTCTGCGGCTGTCCAGTTTATCATCGCCATCGTTACTCCTGGAAGAGCCCTGTACCTGCTCCTCTTGGCCAGTTTGTTTCCGTCCCCCCGCTCCCCGCATCCAGTCAGCCGCCCATGTATTTTCTGTCGAAATGGATTCACCTGTTCTAGATGTTTCATACAAATGTCATTGTAAAATGTGTCATCTTTTCTGCCTCCCAAATTAAGTCATTTTTATCAGAATAACATAGTATAATAAACCCAAAGAAATTTTTAACAACCTAATAAAGACGGAAATCTGTGAAATTGAAATCAATGTTACATAAGAAAAAAAATCGAAATTTATTAAAATGAATCAAGTCAGGTGGGGAGAAAAAGAGACAAAGCAGTGTTAGGAATAATTACTGATGTAATAGAAATTAGAGAGTTAAGAGGTAAGAAGTTTCTATAACATTCTTAAGGTACACCAATAGACATAAATGAAAAGATCCTAAACTTACTGCTACTGAGAGAAATGAGATTAAGACCATTGTGAAAAACCACTCAGCAAAATGAAGACACCTTACTTGGTTAGTAGGTGTGGAGCTTTGCCTAATCAGTTTGCAGAATACTTTTTTTGTAAAATTGAACACGTACGTTCTTATTCTCTGGTCATTCCTTTATTAGAAATACCTTAAAGGAGTGCATGGGTGGCTCAGTTGATTAAGCATCCAACTCTTGATTTTGACTCAGGTCATGACCTCACACCTCATGAGATCGATCCCCACATTGGGCTCCGTGCTGACAGCATGGAGTCTGCTTGGGATTCTCTCTCTCTCTCTGCCTCTCCCCTGCTTGTGCACATGCCCTCTCCCTCTCTTACTCTCTCAAAATAAATAAAACAGTAAAAACAACACAAAAAAGAGAAATATACCTTAAATTTACTGTCATATTTATGTACTAGAAATATGCAGAAATGTTCATAGCAGTACTGAATGTAATAAAAATAATGGAAATAGAACAAAAAAGGAAAAAATCCCTTGGTAGACAAGTAAATGAGATGCGTATATGAAATAATTGTGGGAACATCATCTTAAGTGGAAAGCGGGTCACAGAAGACTGCACTCAGCATGGGAGGGTACCCAAGTAAACACAGTATTTAAGGATACATTTGTGTTTCAAAGATTGCGTAGTAATGATCAACACTGAGTTTCATGATACAGACCATCTGGGGTTTGAGGCCCAGGAGGACCACAATGGTGGATTCAAGGCTATCTGTAGGATTCTTTTTCTAAGGTTGTAAGTTCCCAAATGTTACTTTCATTATTGCAATTCATAACTTATGTAACAGGTAGATGTGTGATTATGATATATTAGATTTACATACTTAAAAAAGCGATAATATTTAGAGAGATTTGTGGAGACTAAGGTAATGGGGGAAACTATACTGTCATACATTATGCCCAGTAAATGTTAGCTATTACTATCACTTTTCTCTCAGAGGTCTAAACGTTTCTAACTCTGTCAGTAAAAACTATGTTCATACGCAGTTCTAACATACATTTATTTTTAAACTATGTTAGTACCACTGCTCTAAGAATTCTATTGGACCAATAAATATAAGTATATAAAATATCAATAAAAATATATGAAATAAACAATATTTTTAAATTAGTAAGTTTTATATATTAATGGTAAATAATACTAGTGAGTGTAGGTTTCTGTTTCTTTTTTTTTTTTAATTATTTTTTTTTCAACGTTTATTTATTTTTGGGACAGAGAGAGACAGAGCATGAATTGGGGAGGGGGCAGAGAGAGAGGGAGACACAGAATCGGAAACAGGCTCCAGGCTCTGAGCCATCAGCCCAGAGCCTGACGCGGGGGCTCGAACTCACGGACCGCGAGATCGTGACCTGGCTGAAGTCGGACGCTTAACCGACTGCGCCACCCAGGCGCCCCTAGGTTTCTGTTTCTAATAGTGCCCTATATCAGAACGTTTTTATTTACTTTCTTTATAGAGTGCTTAGACACTTACTGTTTTCATAATGTGAGCTGACAAACTGACTTTAGGACAGAAAGAAGCATGAACTCTTACCTGATTTCATTTGCATTATTAGGCATTATTGTTTTTATTTATTTTTTAAATTTTTAAATTTTTTTATTTTAGAGAAAAGGATAGAGAACGTTCATGTGTGAGTCGGGAAGGGGGGGGTAGAGAGAGAGAGAGAGAGAGAGAGCACGCACGCACAAGAGAGACACAGACAGACAGTGATCCCAAGCAGGTTCCACACTTAGCTTGGAGCCCAACGTAGGGTCCCGGGAGCCTGGGACCATGGCCTGAACCGAAATCAAGAGTTGGACGCTCAACCGACTGAGCCACCCTGGCACCCCAGGAATTATTTTTAATATGTAGTTTCTTTAAAAAATTATTTTAAAGCTAATTGTCCATTGTTTGAGGATTGACTTTATGAAACCTGATACAAGATTGCGTAAATCTGTAATAGCTTGCAGTGTGTAGCCATATGCTGAAAATAAGTCCAAGTGTGGGACACCCATATCTCCAGGAATGGCCACCCTTCCTGAAATTGTGGCATGTGTGCACTTCAAATACAAAGAGACGATTCACGTTTCAGTCAGAATAGTAAATGTCAGAAAACTTCTGTTTTTAAAATTTGGATGAAAAATATTTTAAGTTCTAATTCTTCCATCAGTCACTTCCTGCAGGTGATTGTCTTGCTGTCTCCACTTTGGGTTCATTAATGTCACAAGTGAGGAAGGCTGGCCTACCACCCAGCGTCCAGGCTTCTGTAGTGGTTACTTTTACCTGGGGGATCATTTGCGATTCTTTGAAAGTTTCACTCGCCTGCTATCTGGAGCCCACTTGGTTAAAGTATTTATCCATTTAACTGTTTATGAAACCAACTCTGTTTCAGGCAACGTGTTCGGATATGAAGACACTTCAGACATAATCCCTGGCCTGGAGAAGCTTTCAGCCTAGTGGGGAAGCAGGTAAGTGAACAAGTACAATGTCCTTTGCTAAGCACGATGGTGAACACTATTGCTGTGATGCCGTGAAGTCCGCTTATCTTCACAACACTTCGTGAGGTCAGTAGGGTGCCTGATCTTACTTCATTGTGTAGGTAAAAACACTGAGAGGTCATCAGAGTCACATAGGCCCCAATACTGTCACGTCACTGTCCTAACCCAGGGCCTCTGGGTTTTGAGGACCGTGTACCTTCCACAGCTTGGTACTTGCTGCATCGATTTCCTAAACCTGAGCACCTGTGAGAGAAATGTTGTGCCTTTCTTTGAAAATCCTGTTGATTCTTTTCCTCGTAAGGATCTAAATGTGAAGTTTCATATTTCAAGAAACATC
Source organism: Prionailurus bengalensis (assembly GCF_016509475.1). Taxonomy (NCBI): domain Eukaryota; kingdom Metazoa; phylum Chordata; class Mammalia; order Carnivora; family Felidae; genus Prionailurus; species Prionailurus bengalensis. Next base: position 2,651,568 of record NC_057346.1, read on the forward strand.
CTGATGAAATGAGGAAGGAATGATGTTGATAGTCTTGGATGGATACACGAGGGCTTATTAAAAAATTGTTACTTGTTATGTGCAAGACATTTCTGTAGCCAAATGTTTTAAATTGTCATCTTGAGCTAAGCTTCATGATCTCTTTTCAAAATGTAGCCAGGTCATCATCAAGAACAAAGTTGAGATATTACGTTAGTGTTAGAAATCCCTCTTGCACCAGCTGAGGGGAAAAAAGCCTCGTTAGGTGATTTTAACTCTCACTTTTGTGTTGGTGCATTGGGCATTCTTCCTATTTTCCACTAGTGCTTTGTGTACTAGTCACAGCAACAGAGCCATATTTTCAGAAGCACTTTAGTTAGCCAGAATTCTTAAAAAGAACTGCTAATCGCCCGAAAGAATTTGCAATCATTAATTAGCAAAGAAAGATTACAGTAATGAAATTATCATGAAATTTAGAGAGCATGAAAAGCATTTCAAAAACATATTTTAGAAATTAATTTGAAGGATAGTGATGATTTCCTATTAAAACCTCGATTTGAGTATAATCTGTTCTGATGAGCCTCTGCTTTTGAGTCTGCATAGGAGAGATTTTTCAGGAGAGAATATTTCATTGAAACAGTTTTAACACTGAAATTTTCAAACCATCAATCTCTTCTTCATTTTCTCACATCATTTGGTTACATTCGTAAATCATCTAAAATGTTAAGCTTAGGATATTAGGATCTAATGTGAAATAAATCACCACTGCAATACTTTTTCTAAAATTTCATGAGTTTGTACTGAAAGGAAGGACATGTGATAAGGGGAAACCCAAATACCACCTTGCATTAGGTTGAGTAGGGTTTAAATAAAATATTAGGCCTCTCTGTTTCTTCCCCTACACTGACTAGGAAGGAAGTTAGGAACTTAACTAAAACGTCCTCGAGGTCCGTGAGGTGGGTAGAAAAACGTGGCCAGGTCCGGGATGCTCAGTGGTGGCTCGCCTGTTGTGTTGCAGCTAAATTTTCCCTGTGTGGTTGTGACCTGTCCTTTCCCAGCCAGAGCGTACAATAGGTGCGTTTCGTCAGATGTCCTGTGTGCCAGACAGAGAGATATACCTGGGTGCCAATCGTGTCATCACGTCAGAGCACAGAACCTTAGAAACCACCTCCTCTGGCGGCTTTGTGTTTCACGTTCGGGAAGCTGGCCCCAGGAGGTGAGCTGTTGCAAAGCCCCTGACGCTGGAGAGGAGAAGTGGAGTGAGGACCCAGGACGCTCGCTTGTAACTCAGAGCGTTTTCTCCTCTGCTGTCTTCCTTTCACTGGTGTTCTTTCTGTTCCACGTGGAGCAGATGGTCCTGAAGAGACAATGTTTGTCAGATTTTGATTCTTCTGTCTCAAGTCTTCCACGTCGGTAATTTGATGCCCTAAGTGGATGTGCTTTGACCTGTTACTCTTGACGAGCTCCCTGGGGAATGTGCGTTCAGCCAAGCCCGTGTTCACTCGTCAGGAGAAAACCAGCGGATTAACACGCTCCCCCCTGAGGTTGTCTCCTTCTTCTACCCCCACCCCCACCGCCTAATCCGATTTCACCATAACCCAAACCCGACATGTCTGCAAACAACTATTCCTTTAGGAAACAGACATGGGAACGAGAGGCAGACCCCAGACAGGGCCGTGGTCACGTCACAAAACTGTGAACACACACTTCATGCGAGATGCTTAAAGAGCCAGCGTGTAAAAGAGCATGTCTGCCGAGATAGCAGAACGCATCTTCTGCTGGGCCGCTTAACTCACATCATCTCCCTCTCGGCCCTTCACCTCCCTCCGAAGATGCAAACCTCTGAGCAGCCTTTGTCCTCTTGGGAGGTATGTCATTCTCACTAGACTTCTGTTGAGCCCTCGTACCGTTGTGAGCCTACACTCTGCCACGGCCAGGTACGTGGGACCCTGCCCCCGGGGGACCCGCTGAGCTGTAGACAGTTGTGCCCCAGAAGTCAGCTCAGTCTTCGGCAGTCGCGGTGTAGTCGGAAAGCCGTAACAAATCTATCTGTCAGAAGCGTGATTTTTTAAGGACATTTTGTCTTCTACTTCAATGTACTCATCTCTAAACTTCACGTTCTGTTATTGGCCTACTTTTCAAGAAAACTAAGTAGCACTGTTTGGTCCAGCAATCATTTTTCTTAAATAATAATTTAATTCTGATTCTTTCCATTGCAAAGCTAATAACACACATTTCATGATGTGAAGTCCTTTTAAAGTATCAGCATGCAGAAAATGTTCTTTACCATTTTAATTAATGTGCCTGTCATATTCCAAATATTCTGAAATACTTTCAAGGGGTGTGAAGTATTAGGTACATAAATAAATAAAAATATTCATTGTTGCATTTCATTAGCACTCAGGCAATGAATAGAAAAGGAAATTTCCATAAATTGATGTATTGAATTTTCAACTCATTCACTGAACTCAACTCTTTGAAGCCTGTAATTTTCCATCTCGAGTATTCCCTTCATCAAATAATTTACTCCTTCCTTAATAAGGCTCAACATTGAGAACGGCAGCGACTAGTGAGGAAGGGACATGTGCCATGTGTGTCTGTGTCTGTGGAGTGACCTGTGTCCAAAGGAGGTGTTTTCTTTGTGGATTTATGGTAGAGGTTATGGCGTCACTGGTGTTCTGAGCGTGACGGGCGGGACGGAGCAGCCGCTCCTGGACAGCAGGTGCTTCTGGCGACAGCTGGGGGATGGGCAGAGGTTAGTGACCAGGTCCTGCTCTCACCCTCACCCTCACCCACAGCCGGTGGACAGGCAGAGGTTAATGACCAGGTCCTGCTCGCACCCTCCACTGCTGAGAGGACTCACCTCAGAGCAGGAAGGGTTCCCTTCCTGCCTCCTCCTCTCTCCCCCTTTCAGATTTTCCACCATGTCCTTGCGTTGGTAGAAATGAAGGAGAGAGCCAGCTGGCTGGGAGCCTGGAGCCCTGACTGCACACCTGCAGGGTGGAGGGAAGAGGGTTGCGTCAGGCCTGTGAAGGGTTAGGACAGTGACGGGCTCGGAGATTGTGACCCATGTCCTAGAGGGAGCTTGCACGTGGATATCCACCTTGCCGTTGTTTCCAGTCGTTACATGCTGGATGCACTTACACGCTCCACAAGATGATGGGGAAATACGGAAAAATGGGTAGATTACTGCCTCGTATCAAGTGGATAGACGTAACAATATAAAGTAGAAAAAACTGGAATTGCTAAAGAATGCACGAAGTGAGTTCACTTAGGTAAGGCCACAAAACACAGGTCACCCTGTACAGTGGTTTACGGAACAAGTAACAGATAGCGATGGGGGGTTACTTGTAGGAAACATGGTGATGGATAGAATTTAGGAAAAATTCAGAGGGGTTTCACCTGTACCTACTGTTTGTTTCTTAAGAAAAATATAAACGAGTCAAACATAGCAAAATGTTGTGGGTTATTATAGATGAACGGCCAGTGCGTTAATGCTTATTTTGTTATTGTCTATTATTGGTCAATATTTGAGTTATCCCATAGTTTTAAAAAAGACAAAGAAAGAAGTCCGGTGCTCCTTTTCACGACTCCTCGGTGGTTCCGGCGCGGGCACGGGCACCCGCCTCTTAGCCCTGGTGGTCGGCTCTGTTCCCGGCTCTGAGTGTCCTTGCAGGGACAGGACAGGGAGATGTCCAGTGCCTCCCACGGGAAGGCCCTCAGGGATGCTCCCTTTGTATTGGTGATAACGTTCGGCCCACCTACAGTACACGTTTGTTAAATACGTGAAAACCAGTGATCTTAGGCAACTGGCAGCCTATTTTTCTAATTTTTCATATGAACTTTGTATTTCACAAATGCTTTGAAATATACTGGTTTCAGTTTTTATGGGTAAGAAAACTGTGGCTCAGATAAAAAGTTGCGTAGGGTCACCTGTTTGTGTCAGTACGAGATACACCTCCCTGCGTCCTTTTGCCTGTGATGCTCTACCACCCACGGTCAGGGAGGCGTGTCAAAGGCCTCCCTAACCAGCGTAGACAGTGCAGACTAATGTGCGGGGACAGAGACCCTTGTGCAAACGTTCAGACTCGTCATAGACCTGTCGTCCCCGTGTACTTGTTAGAACATCACCTGTCATTCTTCACAGCATCACAGTTTGAGGTATCAATTCTCTCTTTATCTTCACACTCAGGAGAGCAGTCAGCTTGCTCTTAGTTCGTCCTGAGCAACATACTTGCTACATACTGTCCTAGTTGGCTGGCAGTATTTTAACAAGGGTCTTGACAAAGTAGTCCATCAAAAAGGAAAAAAAAAAAAAAAAAAGACAAGACTGATAACCATTTAAGGACTGTTTGAAAGATTTAGGCATCCTTACAGAAGAACACATTTGGGGGAATGGTGAAGTTTGTTGTTTTTGTTTTAGTTTTTGGTCAAATTCTCAAGCTGTCAGGTTGAAGAAGATTCGGGCGTAATCTTTGTGGCTTCTAGAACAAAATGAAGACTGCTGATGGTTGTTAGGGAGAAACGGCTTCTCTCAAAGTCATGAACTTGCTAACAATTAGAATGGACATTGGTTTCTTGTGTCTGATAAATGTGTTGGGATTTCCAGGTACAGGATCGTGACACCAACATGCACACCTAGCTGGCCTCTTCCCTTCCTTTCCGGTAGAAATGCTCTGTTTTCTCTGGACGGATTGCCTTGGCTAAAGTCTCTCATGAAACGTCTACAAAATGGCAGCTTACGAGACATCTTTGTCTCACTCCCGATTTTAGCAGAAGTTCTGTCTGTGTCTGCATTAAAGAAATCTGTTTTTATTTTTACTCGGGAATGGGCGTTGAATTTGTTCAGTGTCCTTTGACTACGGTAATCATACTGTTTTTATTATTTATTATTTATTTTTTTGAGGGGGGGGCCAGGGGTAGAGGGGGAGAGTGAGAGGGAGAGAGAGAGATTGATTTTTAAGCAGGCCCCCTGGTCAGTGCAGAGCCTGACACGGGGCTCAGTCTCATGACTGTGGGATGATGACCTGGAGTGAAATGAACAGTCAGGTGCTCAACCCACTGACCACCCAGGTGCCCCACAACATGGACTTTTAAATCTTCTGTTTCAGGGTGATTGTCATTGTTGTTTCTGACAGTTGACTCTTTTCCATTGATTTTTACGAAGTTGCTACCTATTTATCTTTTTCAGGGACTTTAAAAAAAATTTTTTTTTCAACGTTTATTTATTTTTGGGACAGAGAGAGACAGAGCATGAACGGGCGAGGGGCAGAGAGAGAGGGAGACACAGAATCAGAAACAGGCTCCAGGCTCTGAGCCATCAGCCCAGAGCCCGACACGGGGCTCGAACTCACGGACCGCGAGATCGTGACCAGGCTGAAGTCGGACGCTTAACCGACTGCGCCACCCAGGCACCCCTTTCAGGGACTTTTTAGAGGAAACACCTTTGTGGTGTAATTACTTGACTGGATTTTTTTTGTTTCTGACTCATCTGCTCTATTACTTTTCTATTTTATCTTTATTTTTTATTTCATGCTTGCTTTCTTATTCAAAAAGATGTAACTGGTTTTTTAATTTTTATTCCTAATTTCTCTTGATTTGAGTATTTAAAATCATGAATTTAAAATTATGAATCTTGTATATCACTGCTTTAATTGTATTCCATAGATTATGATTTATGTATTATCTTTATCATTTTCTAGCAAGGCTGCATCTAACTTTTTATGCCTTCATTAACTCAAGCTAATACACACACATGCATAGCATATATACGCGTGTAAATTTCTAGGAAAGATGCTGTCTTGGGTTTTTGTTTCTCTCTTTGAATGAAATTTCTATAATTTTTCATTTATGATAGTTATGAGGCTTTTCATAACCCAAATGTTAAATTTTTAAAAAAAAAAATTTTTTTTTCAACATTTATTTATTTTTGGGACAGAGAGAGACAGAGCATGAACGGGGGAGGGGCAGAGAGAGAGGGAGACACAGAATCGGAAGCAGGCTCCAGGCTCCGAGCCATCAGCCCAGAGCCCGACGCGGGGCTCGAACTCACGGACCGCGAGATCGTGACCTGGCTGAAGTCGGACGCTTAACCGACTGCGCCACCCAGGCGCCCCCCAAATGTTAAATTTTTAAAATATTTAGTATGGATTTGAAATGTATACTTTATCATAAGGATGCAAAGTTTGATAGATGTTCATAATATCTCTTCCACTTATTACATGCTTTAGGACTTCTGTATGTTTTTGCGGTGTCTGTGTGCCATGTCATGGACGGAGTGGCATGTTGACTATAACTATTGGTGCCATTCTAGATATTTTTCCTTGCACCTCTTGCAATTTCTGCTCTTAAAAAGTTGTATTTTGGTTGATAGATATTGCTAGTTATTCAGCCTGTATGCAAATTGTGGTTTTTAGCATTATAGAATGTCTTATTTTTGGGGGGTAAATATCTTTGGCTTGGGTTCTAAACTTTTAGCAAACAAAATTGTAACACAGATTCTTTCAGAAGAAAGGTTCTATAAATCAACTTTACAGAGGTATATAATTTACTAGCTATAAAATACATACATTTAAAATTTATATTTTGATTTGTTCTGTTGAATTTATATACTTGATAAGCACCACCACAAACAAGATACAGAACATTTAGATCATTACCCCCCAAATTCCCTTTTCCCCTTGAGTTGTTTTCTGCCCCAGGTGACCACTACTAATCTGCTTCTGGTCATTTACCAATCAGTTTTGCCATTTTTAGAATTTTATATAAATGGAATAATATGCTGTATAATTATTTGAGGCTGCCTTTTTTTAGTGAAAATGATATTTTTGAGATTCATTAAAAATGTAGCAGGTGTTAGTGGGGTCTCCTCCCCATTAATAACTCAGCAGTATTTCATTGTATAGAAATATTCTAATTTGTTTATCTGCTTACCTGTTGATGGATATTTGGGTTATTTCCGGTGTTTAATTACTAAGGATAAAAGTCCTATGGATATTCATATGTATCTTCATTTCTTTTGGTTAACAATTAAGAGTGAAATTCCCAAATTATATAGCAAGTGTTTTTTTTTCTTTATAAGAAACTGCCAACCTTTTTTCCAGTGTGATTGAAAGATTTTACATTTTTCCCAAAGTTAAAAAAAAAAATCACCATGACTTCATGTCCATATCAACATCTGTTACTGTCACACTTTTAAGTTTCAGCCATTTTAATAGGTATGTATTAGTATCACATCGTGATCTTAATTTTAATTTTCCCATTGACCTATGATGTCAACCAGTTTTTATGTGTTTATCGGACATTAATATATCTTTAATGAAATATTGTTGAAATCTTTCTTCGTCTTTTATTAGGTTGCTTGTCTTGTGAATAATTTATTAATATGCTGGATTAAATCTTTTGGTATAAGTATGTATATATAAAGAGAGAGCAAGAGAGAGCTTAGAAGTTTATAAGTATGTAAGAGAAAATTTTCTCTTCATCTCTGAACTACCTTTTCATTTTTATCACAGTATCTCATAAAGAATAAACATTTTGGGTTTTGACTTGGGCAACTCAGTATGGCACCTTCAGCTTCTGGGTATCGACTCTACTTAGTGTTTCTTTTAAAACCACAAACTTGCCACCCTTTCCCTTGCCGAAGGCAACTTCTACCTGATTCTCTTCTCTGCTGAGATCTCGTGAGCTTCCTCTCTTGCTTTTGGGCTTTTATAGCCTCCGTTACATTACATTATCACAGTAAACTCTGTCTCAGTTACACTGGATGCATGCACTGTGGGTGATAGCAATATTTGAATTGCTTTTGTTTACAGAGCACACATACACACAAAGTTTAAGAATTAAAAGTCAGGTTGCCTCAATTATTACACCACCTTTCAAAATTTGAATTACAACTAAAAATTTAGTAGCATGTTGATAGTCACAGGGAAATTATGTCATTTGTTATTACCCCTATTTCTATAAGATAGGCAGAGAATTAATTTTAGCTTCACTTTATAGACAAAGAAAAAGAAACTCCACATTTTTTTTATTTCATATTCCCATGGTTGTAAAGTGAAAATGCAGAGCCAGGAATTCATGATATACTCTTCCCAGTCTACTGTGTTGATTCTCGATAGCTATTTTCCCTTTGAACAACTCTAACCTGTGTTAATGGAACCAAGAGCATGATACTGTAAATAGAGAAGAATTGTCTGTACTAGAACATGGCTCGGAAGTACCAGGTAGAAAGACAGAATCAAAGCAAGAGAATTAAATGTGCCAGTGAGTGAGTGACTGAGAGAGAGAGAGAGAGAGAGAGAGAGAGAGAGAGAGAGAGAGAGAGAGTGTGTGTGTGTGTGTGTGTGTGTGTGTGTGTGTGTGTGTGTGTGGGGTGGGAAGGAAGGAGGAGATAATTGTGTGGGGATTAAGAGGTAGAGAGAAGATTTGATTGGTCAATTAGATTTCACAGTCTCAACAGTGTTTTCTAATTCATAAACTTTATGCTTACTTTTATTTACTAAGCCAAAAAAGCATAATAGCTTTAGTACAGTGGTATCAGTGACCAGTGCACAAATGGTTGGGAGCATTCCTTTTTCATATTAAGGAATCATTATCCTAAGTGAAACTTTGCTAAGGGGCTTACCTGACTTTTATTTTCTGAAAGTGGTTGAAAGAGAAAGAAGAAATACAGAAGATGTTCTTAATTTTATAGAACCATTGAGATAAATTTATTCCTCCAGATGTATTCGTGTAGACTATGAAGACTGATGAGAGAAAGTGGGGATGAGAATCACAGCAGACGAATTCGTTCTCTGATTCTGCCCATCTGTTGGGATGTGGCGACCCCTTACATAGAAATGTTTACATTTGTGGCCACTTAGCTCCTGACGCTGATTTACAGTTAGAGTCTAACAGAGTGGATTTTCCCTTGCCTAACTGTGATACAGAGACACATATAGATGTCACGGGAGATGGGTGATTGCGCACAGTCGTTCTGATCAGGTCGGGGTGCTTGGTGTCTCTGTTCAGTGGCCTTCACACACAGGTCTGCCCACATGCTCTCAGGAGCAACTGAAAACCGGCATAAAACATTACCCCACCTCCCTCTCAAATTCAGTTTATGCGGTATTATTGCTGGTCAGTTTTAATAGTGGTTCACTTAAGAAAGCAGGGGTTCTTAAATAAAAGATTTTGTGATGGGATTAAGGAGATGAAGCTGATTTTACTTAATTCAGAAATGGGGGGGAGCTCTGCGTATGTGTAGGGAAAGGATGTAGAGAGGGGGAAAGGGACTTTATGAGAGGGGAAGACTGTTCTGACGATTAAGGGGATGTTGCAAATATTAGCAAGATACAAATTGACTGTCTTTAATTACACATCTGTTTTAGATGATTCCAACTTTGTAAGGTGGTTTCTCATAAAATTAAATGCAGGCATCTATTAAAGGACTGTTTCTTATGTTTTCACTCATATGTGCAAGACTCAGAAGACTGAGGGGAAGAGGAAAAAATAGTTACACACAGAGAGGGAGGGAGGCAAACCTTAAGAGACTCTAAAATACAGAGAACACAGTGAGGGTAGATGGGGGTGGGGGAGGGGGAAAAGTGGGGGATGGGCATTGAGGAGGGCACCTGTTGGGATGAGCACTGGGTGTTGTATGGAAGTGATGAACCACGGGAATCTACCCCCCAAAACCAAGAGCCCACTGTACCCATTATATGTTAGTCAACTTGATAATTATGTTAAAATACAAAAATAAAAATTTCTGTATATATATTTTTACATTAAAAGAAGGACTATTTCTTAAAGGTCTTCTTTCTGCCACCAAGTCACAGAACCAAACAAACTCTACCTCCAGTTATTTAGACCTTTGAGGTATAATGATTTCATATGTTTCATTTTACGGAACCCTTACTAGGGAAAGGGGAAAAATAACAAACATGCCTTCCTAGAGAATAAGCAGTCACTATCCAAGCATTTAACCCTGACGTGATGATGTGACTCTGAAAAGCCACAAATGAAGATAACGAGTAACTTTTTGGAAACTTGTAAGTCTAGCATTAAGAAATCTTTTCAATTCCAGATCCGTTTACTCCCCTGAAAGTATTCAAGCTGAATTCTTTTTTATTTCAGCATCTAAGCTGTCTGTCTAGGGCAAGATCATTGCTACCAGTGATCTCTGTTTGTTGACTGTTGCCTTAACAACGAGTCTTTCATTGTTACATTGCAGTTTTAGAAAAGGTCTCTCCTTTTCTGTTTCTCCTTTTGAACCGCTTCAAGCGTGTGATATTTAATGAAGTACGGAGAGCCTTCTCCCCCTGTATCTGCGCCCTGAGAATCCCGGTCCACCCGACCACATGACTGCGAACATGACTCAGCAGTTTGTCGTTATGGAGGTTCCTGCCCACGGTGGCTGGTTTTGTGTTCACCTACACAGCTCCCTGCTCAGGTTAGCACACCCAGAGGGGAGAAGTGAGCCCTTGTGGTTTAATTGATTCTCTGTCACACAACATTTCAATTTAGAGAATCATGGAGAAAGCTACTCACACAAAATACCCATATTTAGGTCTTGTTTATTTAAATTATTTGTGTAAACTGATCATGGGAAGTAGCTGATTCTGTTTTGTGCCGAGCAGATGTAACTTCAGAGAAAATAATAATTTAATCTTCCAGATTTTTGCAGTCAGCACGAGGCTGTGTCGTGGGAATAGCTGAAATCAGATCAGCCGTGGCCAGAACCGAACGTACACGAGGAACGTAGGCACTGTTTTGCTGATAAAGGTTTTAGCAGAGGAGTAGAAAATAAGTTCTGGCTTAGGTTAATACAAAATAGATCGAATGATCAGGGACCATAGTGGTTTCCTCCCTACCTGCTTCCTTGTGGGTTTTCTCTGTGAGGGTGTCTGGCAGGTAGGCCGGGGGTGTGGCGGGTAGGGGGTCAGGTAGGTGCCCAGAACTGAGAGACGATGGGGCAACCGTGCCAGGCTGCATTTTACGGCATCCTGTCGGGTCTGCCGTTCGAGTGGGCCTGTCCAGGCAGAGCTTGCCTAGGCTTCATCATCAGAGAATTAAAGAAAGGTGACCTTGTTGAAAGAGAAATGCCCCGTAGAAAGTCAGTTTTCGCTTTATGTCAGCCTATTTGCAAACTTCATAAACCTTGTGCGGGAAGAGCGTTGCAAGGGCAGCTGGATCTGAACGTGCGTTGCGGTGGTTCAACACTCGGAGACCGTTTGGCCACAGAAGTTTGGAAAATTAACAAAAAAGGGAAGCAGTGTTTTTCTTCTTAGGAATGGTTCAGAGAAATGCTCAAATTGCCATTTCTGTAAAGAAGTAGTCTTAGCAGAAAATTTTATTTTTAAGTCTTGTTTGTTTTAAATGAGAAAAAGCCGAGCATATGCATGCATGTGGCATCTTTATTTCCAGAACTTTTAAATCTACCAATAGCATTAGAAATACTGCACACTGAAAACACCATCGCAGAGTGTTTTTACCCTGCATTCAGATATCTAGTTTTGTGAACTAGATAGAACACAGAGTCCTTGTGTGTAAACTGGGAATGATAATACCTTGTTCATGGGTGGTTTTAAGTTATTTATTTATGCTTAATTTTTAATTTATGAAAGAATTCCTTTCGGGGTGGGATAGTTGCCACTATTCTTTGGTAACCCCAACTAAGGATCGCCAGTATGCATAGGATTAGTGGTTGCAAATAACAGAAACCAATTCTGCTTTGCACACAAAATGCAAGCTCTTTAGTGGAAGAGCGTTGAAGAGATCATGGTGTTTCCCTGAATGCCGGAGGACCGGTGTGGGGACTCCTAAGGGAGGAAAGGCAGAGGTAGGATCCTGTCAGAGAACTAGTCTGCTTAGGACACCTCTGTTCAACTCTTAAAGGAGATGGCTCCTGGAAAATACTTAGAGGGGTGCCTGGCCCAGGAAAAGGACTTACTTAGGTAGGATGGCCAATTACTACTTTGGTTTTGAAGAGTATTTGAAAGCAGAACTTTAATGGGGGAGAATGGGATGGAGAAAGGAATGTCTTCCTTTTGGACTGTGACGTGCTGCTCTGAGAGGGATAATCTTTGGCACAGAACTGGTTGTCCCCAAAGCACTAGCGATGCGGGAGTCACAGGTGGAGGACTGCACCCACGCTGCCATCCAGTTACGTGCTCGGGCCACCTCTGTCGTTTTGTGTCAGGAATTGTGCTCAGAAAGGATGAAAGAAAATCATCAAAGTCAAATTAATACTCTCTTACTACACTTCAACTGAAGATATCCTTTGTGTGGGAATAAGCATTTTTGTAATTAGATAACGACATAAAAATTGATTGGCGGATCAGTGGAAAGCATTTTTAAACGATGAGAACAAAAAAGCCAGCATCGTCCTTTAGGAGAAGCGTGAAAACAGACACTCGTTGGAGATGGTTTTAAAAAACTACGACTGAAGACCAGTGACTTCTGTCTACTGTGGACAGATGACAGCACCACTATTGAGAACGGGAGTAGATGCGTGCCTATACGCTTTTAAATAAAATGTGTCTCTTTTTTAAAAAAAAAGTATATTTTTGAGAGAGAGTGCATGCACGTGCACAAGTGGGGGAGGGGCGGGGGGGGAAGAGAGAGAATCCCAGGAAGGCTTGACATGTCAGCACAGAGCCTGACGTGGGGCTCGAACTCACCAACCGTGACATCATGACCTGAGCTGAAGTGGGACAGTCAACCGACTGAACCACCCAGACTCCCTAATAAAATGTATCTTTACATGAAAACACATTGAACGTCCAAATATGATAGAAATTCTGTGTTCTTCTGGTTTGCAGAGATATACTTTGGAGATATACTTTGACATAACTTGTACAGCAATGTTTAGACTCTTAATTTTTGATGTGTCAGGGGAAGAATGGGGAGATGGGATAAAACTTAGGGTTTTTGGATTGTCCTGAACAGTACAAGACGTGTGGTCTGTGAGCCAGTAACACTTCCATGCAAAGGAAACGGTATTGTGGACCCACTGGAGATCAGTCAGTCTTAAGAAATTGTTATTATTCCTCTTGATGTTTCAGCTGTGGTTTTGAATCAGATTTAAGTTCCCCCCGTTTCTCAGTTTTAAACTAGAAGTGATACCGTTTTCAGGAGTCCTCTGTGGAATATTATCTTACACAGTAATAGTTAACATTTCTACCCGGGGTGCCTTTCCTTGTATGATCTCTAGGAGGGGTGTATACGATACAGCTCATCAGAGGGAAATAATGTTTCTTTCTTGACCTAGCTACTGCAGTCTCTCATTCCATACCTGACGGTGATGGTTACACTTGTGAATGTGCCACCTGATGTCCTTGGAATCCTGTAGCTTTAGAGACGTTTATACACAGACTGTGCTAGGAAATTATCTAGCTGAAAAGAATATCCAGTTAATTGGATTAAGAAAACTAAAAAACCCAAAACCAAAAACACATAACTATGCTTTATTTATTTATGATAGAATTCCTTTTAGGGCCTAGATATTTGCCATGGCTTTTAGGCAAGTACAGCTAATGCTTGCCAGCATACGTCAGATTAATAGTTGCACATAACAGAAACCAGTTCTTGTTTGCACAGAAAATATCTGGTGGAGGAGTTGAAGAGATCATGGCGTGTAGCTGAATGCTAGAGAGCCCGGTGTGGGGATTCTTAAGGGAGGAAAGGCATAGGAGCCTGTACTCCAAATCTACTAATTCTCTAAATCTGACATACTTATATCCAAAACCATATACTCTTTCTTGCATTAAAATTTTTTAAATGTCTGTTTATTTTTGAGACAGAACATGAATGGGGAGGGTCACAGAGAGGGGGAGACACAGAATCTGAAATAGGCTCCAGGCTCTGAGCTGTCAGCCCAGAGCCCGACGCGGGGCTCGAACTCCCGGACCGCGAGATCGTGACCTGAGCCGAAGTCGGACGCTTAACCGACTGAGCCACCCAGACGGGGCCCCATCTTTCTTCCATTTTAATGGGTGGGTTATTTGTTCTTAAGTTTATGCTGTGTCCTTTGAAATGAGCATTGGGTCCCAGTAAGTAAGCAAGACTTACTCAAGGACTTTGATCGTGAAATTGTTTTCTGTCTTTTCTGCATTATCATTTTCCCTGAATTGGATCATGTGCATCATTGTGTAAATATATTCTTATATCTGAGAGAGATTAAAGCAAAATCTGTTGACCACATAACTAGTTGAACTACTGCTACTTAAGTTCTCTGCCTCCCCTTTTTTTTTGTTTTTACAAAACTGCAAATCTGCCAGTACTTACTATATCCGTATTATCTTCTCTTTTATCTTAAAAATTTTTTTTAAATGTTTATTTACTTTTGAGAGAGAGCGTGAGTGGGGGAGGGGCAGAGAGAGAGGGAGACAATCCAGCACAGGTTCCAGGCTCTGAGCTGTCAGCACAGAGCCCGATGTGGGGCTTGAACTCAAAAACGGTGAGATCACGACCTGAGCTGAAGCCCCGTGCTTAACTAACTGAGCCACCCAGGTGCCCCCTCATTTATCTTTTGAATCCATACCAAAGAGCCTTTTCTCTCCATCATTCTGTGCAACTATCTTTTTTTTTTTTTGTAATTCTTAATGACCTACATCTTTTTTTTTTTAATTTTTTTTTTACTTTTATTTATTTTTGAGACAGAGAGAGACAGAGCATGAACGGGGGAGGGGCAGAGAGAGAGGGAGACACAGAATCGGAAGCAGGCTCCAGGCTCCGAGCCTTCAGCGCAGAGCCCGACGCGGGGCTCGAACTCACGGACCGCGAGATCGTGCCCTGAGTCGAAGTCGGACGCTTAACCGACTGAGCCACCCAGGCGCCCCTCGACATCTTATTTAATCCAATCACCAATAACCCATCCTTGTCTTACTCAAGTCATCCATAGCATTTTACAAAGTTGATCAGTTGTTGACTCATTTTCATTAACTGATTTTTTCCTCTTCTCATTGGCCACTCTGTCTTTTCTTCTCCCTTCTTTTATCTTGCCAGCCTCTAAATACTGTAATAGTCCAACACCCAGTCCTTGGACATCCTGTCTTCTCTGTCTGTTCTCACTTCCCAAGAGATCTTATCCAGATTCAAAGATGGCCCTACCATAGCGAGGCTGATGACTTTCATCTACTCCTAATTCTGGCCCTACACCCTTCTTCCCTCACCTCTTCCCTAAGTAACATCTGGCTCATTCTAGCAGTGGCTCAAGTCACAACCCTTTTAGCTGTTCTTGACTTGGGTTTTTCATTCACACTCCAAACTCAAACCATCAAGAAAAAAAAAAATTGAATACATTCAGTGTCTTACCATTTCTTTGTTTAAAAAAACAATTTTCATGTTTATTTTTGAGAGACAGAGATAGAACACAAGCAGGGGAGGGGCAGAGAGAGAGGGAGACACAGGATTGGAAGCAGGTTCCAAGCTCTGAGCTGTCACTGTAGAGCCTGACATGGGGTCAAGCCACAGTCAACAGTTGGATGCTCAATTGACTGAGACACCCAGGTGCCCCAGCATCTCACCACTTCTGTTTGTTTAAAAAAAAATTTTTTTTTAGTATTTATTTATTTTTGATAGAGACAGAGCACAAGCAGGGGAGGGGCAGAGAGAGAAGGAGACACAGAATCCGAAGCAGGCTCCAGGCTCTGAGCTGTCAGCACAGAGGCCGACACGGGGCTCGAACTCATGAACCGTGAGATCATGACCCGAGCCGAAGTTGGATGCTTAACCGACTGAGCCACTCGGGTGCCCCAGCATCTCACTGCTTCTAACCACCCCCATTACTGCCACCTCTGACTAAGCTGCCTTCGTCTCTCAACCTGGGAGTTCTAATGATCTTCCAAAATTATCCCCTTGCTTCTATCTTTGCCCTAGCCCAGAACATACTCCACGCAGAAGTATGAGAGATCTTTGAAGTTGTAACTTAGCACATACTGCTTTTCAGTTTGGAATCTTCCAGTGGCTTCGTATATCGCTTAGAATGAAATAAAGATCCCCACCAGCCATGTACCCCTTATGAGGTCTGGGTCCCGTTTGTGCTCTGGTCTTTTAGTCTCCCACTCTCCTCCCCATCACCTGTTGCACTCTTCCTGCAGTGGTGGCCTTACTGTGTCACGTTCTTGCCAGTCCCACTTTTTCATCAGTCAGCACATGGCTCTTGTCTCTTACTGTCTGGTTTCTTTTGCCCTTACCCCACCCTATTCTTACTCTCTCTGTGGTTTCCTCCCTCCCTCCCTCCCTCCCTTCCTTCCTTCCTTCCTCCTTCTTTCCTGCGCTTACCCCACCCTATTCATTCTGTCTCTGTGATTTTCTCCCTTCCTTCCTGCCCTGCAGATTGGTCTCCAGGGCCGTCTTATCATATGACCTTCCCCTGATGGATCTGCTCATAGTGTGCCACCAGCTTGCTTCAGCTCTGGCATTCCAGGTCTTCTGTTCTTACAAGAGACCATTCCCTGACAGGTGCAAAAGCGAGTCATGAGCTCACCCGCTTTGTGTCTTTTTCCTTGCTGTTGTATTTTCTTTACCAGCCAGCACCTAGAATAGACGATACGTAAATGTTTCTTAAATGAATAATACTGGGCACTCAAATCAATGCATTTCAACTATATCTTAATGTAGTATTAACACATTCTTTCAATATGAATTGCTTTCAACTAAACAAATACTGTAAGAAGCTGTGAGCTCAGAACTGTACCTGCATCATAAAGTAGGAAGACATTTAACTTGAAGGTCAAACTCAAACTATGGAACATTTTTAAGCTGCACATGTTCAGGAATAAAGATTCTACGCATATCACATCTAAGAGCTAGTGATCTGCTTTAATCTGATGCTGTGAGCTTTTATCGAACCAGGACTGCACCTGCATTCATGGCACAGAAGCAGATTCTCCTTGTGATATGGTTTCATGATTTAGTCCCCAAAATGAGTATGTTCTTTGGGCTTTTTGTTTGTTTGCTATTAGCAACCCTGAACCCAGTTCAAAAAACTTGAAGTTATGGATTCCAAAATGAGGCAATATAAGCACTAGGAATAAAGAGAATCTTCAGTGGCGTTATTAATCACACATACTGAAACCACACAATGCGGATCCCACTGGGTTATAGTTTACCTCCCTGTTAGAGGACCACCTGCTTAAGTACACATTTTTGCCCACCTAGTAGTTTAGTTGTTGTGCTAAATACTGAAAGGGACTTTCAAAAAATGTAACTCGGGAATTTCTGGGAAGTTAGAAGGATCTGGAAGCATGCTAAATGCTGAGGTGGTTCTACAATGATTAAAACACACACAACTTATTTCTTGACTTTATGAAACTTACACATAGAATAAGACCATCTTTTTTTTTTTTTTAATGTTTTATTTATTTTTGAGACAGAGAGCATGAACGGGGGAGGGTCAGAGAGAGAGGGAGACACAGAATCTGAAGCAGGCTCCAGGCTCTGAGCTGTCAGCACAGAGCCTGATGCAGGGCTTGAACTCACGGACCGCGAGATCATGACCTGAGCGGAAGTCAGACGCTTAACCGACTGAGCCACGCAGGCGCCCCACTTTTTTTTTTTTAATGTTTATTTATTTTGGGATACAGAGTGCAAGCAGGGGAGGGGCAGAATGAGAGGGAGACACAGAATTGGAAATAGGCTCCAGGCTCTGGGCTGTCAGCACAGAGCCCGATGTGGGGCACGAACCCTTGAATGCTGGGATCATGACCTGGGCCGAAGTCGGATGCCCAACTGACTGAGCCACCCAGGCACCCCAAGACCATCTTTGTTCTTAAATGAGTTTACATATGAGTGATTGACAGATGTATATATGTGTCTGTTACAGGTTTTGTGATGAGAACAATAGTGGTTAAAAGATGAAGGGATTCAAAGAAGAGTAAGGTCCACTCAAAGCCCATGAGTAGAGAAGGCTTTGTAAGGAAATGTTAGATCTACCTTGGAAAATAGCATGTTGGCATTTGGTGGATTGAAACAGAGATAGTGAAATTGAGTGGGGAAAAAAAAGGAAAGAAATTTCTAAGTATACCTCTTAGGAACATTAAAGATTAGAGGACTACAGAGGAAGCCATTACCAGTAATGCCCGTTCACTTAATTTTTACTAACTATGTATATGACCATGTATTTGTAATAGAGTATGCATGCTTACAGCATTATACAGCATTCTGAGTTAACTTGTCCAGAAGTACGATAGAGATCTGTATTGGATTTATGTTAGCATTGAGCTCATATTACTAATTAATCAGTAATTAGCTGATAATCAGTAACATAGTTAATGTTCGTAATTAACTAATTACTAATATTGCTTTAGTAGTCAGTGAAACATGATGCAGTTCACCAAAAGATACTGTGTTACTATTAAAGAAGGAAGTAGGTTCAGCTTTATTTTTAATACTGCATGGTAACTAAAGTTTTTTTTTATATTGTGATTTTATTTATTTGCTTAAGTTTATTTATTTTGAGAGAGAGAGAGAGAGAGAGGAGAGAATCCCAAGCAGGCTCTGCATTGTCAGCACAGAGTCTGATGCAGGACTCAATCCCACAAATTAGAAGATCATGACCTGAGCCAAAATCAAGAGTTAGACTCTCAACCGACTAAGGCACCCAGGCACCCCCACCTCCTAAATTATTGTTATTTTAACATGTAGAAAGTTGGATTCTTTTTCTCAGGGTTATCAAATGTAAGTGAACACGTTAGCATTACAAAGGAAAACATACGTCTTTTATATATTTATTCAGTAATAACTTATTCACTGCCTGCCATTATAAGACATGTCTTTGAAATAACTGCTGTGCTTGAAAGTTGATTCCCCAAAGTGCTTCTTGAATAAATAAAGAGATTAATTGATAAGAATGACTATTGAGAATTTAAGAAAGAGCTAACAAATAACAATGGCATGGCATATTTTACCCATTGCACTGGAGAAAAAAAGTCATATCCAAATCTGGCAAAAGTATATGGAAATGAGCCTTATCACAAATAATCTTTGGAGTATAAAGTCCTATAGGAATTTTGGGAGGGAATTTGGGAGTATTCAAATTTAGGATGTAGATGACCTTTGACACATTTTGTGAATATATCTTGAGATAAATATATTTTTTGGTAGAAAGTATTATAGGATTTTTATGTGGTTATAATAAAAATATATTTAATTCGGGATTAAGAACCTACATTTTAAAAATGTTTTTCCAAAAAATAATTCAAAATAAATGATTAGTATCATAAGTCCACTCCCCATGTCACTGGATCACTTTGTTTCTATTTGTTTTCCACCTCCTTCAATTAATAATGCTTCTCCGTGGAAAGGAATAGATTTAAAGTGGCTTAAGTTAAACCTTCAGAGATAAATTTATATATATTTCCTCACATATGTTCATGAAGTAAAGGGGCAGTAATCCTCAGAATATATTCTTGGATCTTTGGCAAAATTTAAAATGCTGGTGCTAATAAAAAGCTCCTATTTAAAACTCTTGGCGCAGTTTTTCTCCCAACCTATTTTCTGCTGAATCTGTGCTTTTCCTGCCAACTGACTTCCTGATTTGGTGCCATCTCTTTGTAATGGACCTGATTTGTTGGTAGGATTTGTCAGGGAGCCCTCATGACTCACCCACGCTGAGCACTGATAGGTAACAGGCTTTAATTTAGCAAAGTTAATGGACAAGAGTCCTAATTAGGACTGTAAACTCTCGGTGAGAGCAACTGACAAGACGTTAAGCTATTCTTGTTTAATTACTTGTTACTTAACATCCTTAAAGGTAAATATGTTAGGATTAAAAGAGTGGAAGGCCAAGCCATCTGTTGACATGTACTCTCTTGTAACTTAGTGTGACTAATGTTTGTGAATTTTAGATGCTGCAAGATACTAGGGAGCCAAAGAGAGCTTGTAGGTGTATCTGTGTTTTTCTTACAGATGTGATTTCTCTTGCTAAGAATCGAAACACTTACTATTCTGTTCTTTAATGCAAGTTTCAGTTGCTGTGTTGACCCTACTGATTCCCTCTTCAGAATTCTTCTTTTTTCCTCTTAAAATACTATTCATACCAATGATAGTGATATTATTCAATTCTATATTTCTATTTCTCATACACGACAATATTTTAAAATCCCATAGCTAACATTGAAAATACTTACAGTATAGGATAAAGCAATGAAGTTTTCATGATAAATCAAAAAGCGTAACTTAGTTTTATTCAACACTTATGTGATTTCTCTGAAGTATGCAAGTCAACTAAGCTGTCTTTCTGAAAATTCTCCAAAGCTAAAAATCACCCTCCTAGTGGGACTAGGGTTCATACTGTCTTCCAGCTTTTTCCCACTTTGATGCTGTCCATGTTTTAGTATTGTCATATTTCTTCATGGCCCCATGTTGGTGTACAGGTAGTGATGTCCACGAGAAAAAACCCATAGCACTGGTGAGGAGATAGTGATGGGGACTTGATTCATTTTGATAGCAACTAGTAGTTTTTTGAAAACTAGAACATGCAGTACATTTCTGAGTTACCTAACTGATTAGTCATCTTATTAGAGAAACAGGAGTAATAGAATATTTGAGGAAAAGAAACTCTCAAATGGACAGACAAAAAAAATAATTTGATCTGATATGCATGATATGAAAGGCTAGATTAATTAATGAAAATGAACAATTTTATAGGAATAAATGCAAATACCTTATAATTAGTGTACAAAAGACCCCTACCCAATGTTTTATTTAATAGAACTTGGTGTATTTTTATTTTTTGATTTGAAGTTATTTGTGTATTGCTCGTGGAAAATGATAAATGGTGATTTAATCTGGGGCTGGTCTCATGGGTTGAGAAAGTGTGCAGGGTGGTGGTGCATGGTAGCATCTGGATGGCTTGTGGGGAGGGCGTTGGTGGCAAGGCCAGGGGAGTGGGTGACCCTTACTGTGTGGGGTGTTTCCTCTGCGTGTCTACATTATCACAGTAATGACAGAGGAAGATCCTATCATTTCTTTTTTTCTATTTTAATTTATGTTTTAGTTAATGTACAGTGCAAGATTGGTTTCAGAAATAGAATTTAGTGATTTATCACTTACATACAACCCCATGGCTCATCACAACAGGTGTCCTCCTTAATTAATGTCTACCCATTTAGCCCATCCCCCATCCATCTCCCTCTATCAACCCTCAGTTCTCTATTTTTTTTTTTAATGTGAAATTTATTGTCAAACTGGTTTCCATACAACACCCAGTGCTCATCCCAACAGGTGCCCTCCTCAATACCCATCACCCATCCTCCTCTTCCTCCCACCCCACATCAACCCTCAGTTTGTTCTCAGTTTTTAAGAGTCTCTTATGGTTTGGCTCCCTCCCTCTCTAAGTTCTTTTTTATTATTATTTTTATTTATTTATTTTTTGTTCTCTATTGTTAAGAGTCTTTTGTGGTTTGTTTCCCTGTCTCCCCGCCCCCTTCCCATATAGTCATCTGCTTTGTTTCTTAAATTCCACATATGAGTGAAATCATGATATATGTCTTTCACTGATTAACTTATTTCACTCACCATAATACTATCCAGCGCCATGTATATCATTGAAAATGGCAAGATTACATTTTTTTGATGGCTAATATTTCATTGTGTATATACCACATCTTCTTTGTCCATCAGTTGAGGGACAGTTTGTCTATGGACAAACTCCATAGTCTGGCTATTGTTGGTAATGTTGCTATAAACATTGGGGTGCATGTGCACCTGTGAATCAGCACTCCTATATTCTTTGGATAAATTCCTACTAGTGCTGTTGCTGGGTCATAGGGTAGGAACCTTCATACTGTTTTCCAGGGTGGCTGTACCACTTTGCATTCTCACCAACAGTGTGAGAGAGTTCTCCTTTCTCTGTACCCTTGCCAACATCTTTTGTTTCCTGAGTTGTTAATGTTAGCTATTCGGACATGTTGAGGTGGTATCCCATTGTGGTTCTTATTTGCAATTCCCTAATGATGAGTGATGTTGAGCATGTGTCTGTTTGCCATCTGGATGTCTTTGGAAAAGTGTCTGTTCATGTCTTCTGCACATTTCTTTTTTTTAATAAATTTTCTAAGTTTATGTATTTATTTTGGGGGGGGAGGGGCAGAGAGAGAGGGAGAGAGAGAATCCCAAGCAGGCTCCACGCTGTCAGCACACAGCCTGATGTGGGCCTCGAACTCACGAACTGTGAGATCATGACCTGAACCGAAATCAAGAGTCAGATGCTTAACCAGTTAGGCACCTGGGTGCCCCTCTTCTGCCCAGTCCTTAACTGCATTGTTTGTCTTTTTGGGTGTTGAGTTTGATAAGTTCTTTATAGATTTTGGGTACTATAACCTTTCATCAGATACATCATTTGCAAATAGCTTCTTCCATTCCATAGGCTGCCTTTTAGTTTTGTTGATTATTTCCTTCACTGTGCAGAAGGTTTTATCTTGATGAGGTCCCAATAGTTCATGTTTGTGTCTGTTTCCCTTGCCTTTAGCAATGTTTCTAGTAAGAAATTGCTCTGGCTGAGGTCAGAGAGGTTGCTGCCTGTGTTCTTCTCTAGGCTTTTGATGGTTTCCTGTCTCACATGTAGGTCTTTAATGCATTTGGAATTTATTTCTTGTGTATGGTGTAAGAAAGTGGTCCAGTTTCATTCTCTTGCATGTCCAGTTTTCCCAGCATCATTCGTTTGAAGAGAGTGTCTTTTTTCCATTGGATGTTCTTTCCTGCTTTTTCTGAGTTAACCATATAGTTGTAGGTTCATTTCTGGGTTTTCTGTTCTGTTCCATTGATCCATGTGTCTGTTTTTGTGCCAGTACCATACTGTCTTGATGACTACAGCTTTGTAATATAGCTTGAAATCTGGAATTATGATGTTTCTAGTTTTGTTTTTCTTGTTTAGGATTGTTTTGGCTAGTTGGGCTCTTTTTTGGTTCCATACAGTTTTAAGGGTGGTTTGTTGTAGCTCTGTGAAGAATGCTGGTGGTATTTTGATAGTGATTGCACTACATGTGTGGATGATTTGGGTAGTATAGACTTTTTAACAATATTTGTTCTTCTGGTCCATGAACATGGAATGCTTTTCCATTTTTTTGAGTCCTCTTCAACTTCTTTCATAAGTGTTTTATAGTTTTCAGAGTACAGTTCTTTTACCTCTTTAGTTAGGTTCATTCTTAGGTATGTTACTGTTTTTGGTGCACTTGCAAATGGGATCAATTCCTTGATTTCTTTTTCTGGTGCTTTATTGTTGGTGTATACAAAGGCAACAAAGTTCTGTACATTGATTTTATATCCTGCAACTTTGCTGAATTCATGTATTAGTTCTAACAACTTTTTGGTGAAGTGTTTTGGGTTTTCTACATGGAGTATCATGTCATCTGCAAATAGTGAAAGTTTGACTTCTTCCTTACTGATTTGTATACCCTTTATTTCTTCTTCTTGTCTGATTGCTGATGCTAAGGTTTCCAGGATTATATTAAATAGTAATGGTGACAGTGGGCATCCTTGTCTTATTCCTGACTGTACAGGAAGGGCTCTCAGATTTTCCCTATGAAGGATGATATTAGCTATAGGTCTTTCATATATGGCCTTTATGATGTTCATGTGTTCCCTCTATCCCTACTTTGTGGAGGATTTTTATCAAGAATGGATACTGTATTTTGTTAAATGCTTTTTCTGCATCTATTGACGGGATCACACGGTTTTTATTCTTTCTTGTATTAATGTGTATCATGTTGATTGATTTGTGAATATTGAACCAGCCCGCAGGCCAGGAATAAACCCCACTTGATCATGGTGAATGATTCTTTTGATGTACTGTTGAATTCGGCTTGGTAGTATCTTGTTGAGAATTTTTGCATCCAGGTTCACCATGGCTATTGGCTATAATTCTCTTTTTTTCAACGTTTATTTATTTTTGGGACAGAGAGAGACAGAGCATGAACGGGGGAGGGGCAGAGAGAGAGGGAGACACAGAATCGGAAACAGGCTCCAGGCTCTGAGCCATCAGCCCAGAGCCTGACGCGGGGCTCGAACTCACGGACCGCGAGATCGTGACCTGGCTGAAGTCGGACGCTTAACCGACTGCGCCACCCAGGCGCCCCTATAATTCTCTTTTTTACTGGGGTCTTTGTCTGGTTTCGGAATCGAGATTCTTCTGGCCTAGTAGGATGAACTTGGAAGCTTTCCTTCCATTTCTGCTTTTTTTGGAACAATTTGAGAAGAGTAGGTGTTAACTTTTCTTTATATGTCTGATAGAATTCCCCTGGGAAGCCACCTGACCCAGGACTCATGTTTTTTGGGAGATTTTTGATTACTGATTCAATTTCTTTGCTGGTTATT
This sequence comes from Prionailurus bengalensis, assembly GCF_016509475.1. Classification (NCBI taxonomy): domain Eukaryota; kingdom Metazoa; phylum Chordata; class Mammalia; order Carnivora; family Felidae; genus Prionailurus; species Prionailurus bengalensis. Next base: position 2,675,844 of record NC_057346.1, read on the forward strand.
TGTTCAAAAGTTCAATTTCTTCCTGTTTGAGTTTACAGTCCTATCATTTCTGTCAGGAATGGAGAATTCAATAAATGAGGCTGCCCTAGCAGGATGCTCCCCTTAATGCTGGGGACTGTCATTGTGATCTCTGTTTCCAACCACAGATAGCTGCATGCGTGTTTTATAGACTGCTTACTCCAGGCACAAGATGTCAGTTCGGAGCGCCCAGGGGGCTCGCATGAAAGGCTCCAGCATCCTCCTTCCTGTGTAGGATAATCCGAGGTACATGTTTGGTGCCATCACCTAGAGCTTTTCTTACGGATTAGTCTCCGGCCACCCACTACGCAGGCCGCTTTAGTAATTCGCTCTTTTATCTGGTATCCCCTATTCCTCCTCCATTTCTCCTTCTTCGCTGTATCACCAGTGTTTCCTGTACCTGCCAGAGAAGCTCTTTGCACTCCTGTTCCTATTTTAGAGTCTGCTTTTCAGGGAACCCAAACTGTCATGCACTGATGTGGCCAGCATTCAGGCTCATGCCTGTCTCTGAAGCCTGTGGCCTTTTCACGATGCCCCGTGGTTTTCCTCCAGATAAACGGCTCCAAATGCTCCTTTATTCTGGAATCACATCATGTGATTCTGTGCCTGACACGGTCACATTTATGATTTTGAGCTTCTCTGACCAATAAAGAGGTGCACTGCGATGTTTTGTTCCCACTCTTCTGAGAATAATCTGATGTCTGTTATTAATAACATCGCCCGTGTGCTGAACTAGCCATCCTTTGTGAGCTGGTTTTAGAACAAAGGAACTTCTGAAAGCTTGGCAGAGCTATTTGTTGTTTTAGTCAATCCAGCATATTTAATATTCGGAGGAAATGGTTTACTCGTAAATTGCCTTTATTACCTGTCACTGCTGGGACATTATTTAGACACCATTAACATGTTTGTGCCATTATTTTCATTTTTTCTCAGAGGCATTTATGATTTCTTATGCTTGAAAACCCAGGAACTTTTTTTTTTTTTGCCTATATATATATTATCTAATCTCACTGAGCTTTCTAAACTGGATTTCGAATGGATCTTGTGTTTTTAAATAGATGCAGTGAAGTTTGTCTTCATTGAAGAAGACAAGACTATGGAGACTAACCACATGTGTAGGCATGACTTACTTTTATTCTAGATTATGTCAAGTAAAGCATAACCAAAACTAAATGACATTTGTCAGTGGAGTCTTTAAAGACCTTTTCCACTGCAAAATTCTGAGACAGTAGAAAGAAGACTTCGAGTGGTTCCTAGTTGAGCCGTATTCGACAGAGTAGGAAGAAGGTGCTGTTGTCGTTTTCATTATAGTTAATCTTATGATCCTATTTTGTCCAAGAGTTTTATAAACTCTTCACGGGAAGAAATCCCTATCTCTTCTATAAATCCTGGAAAACCAGCCAATCCTCAAGGAGAGAAAACTTGCCATCTTACGAAACTGATGCATTCCTTTGCAGACATTTGGATTTCGTGGGATCTCTTTCTTATGATTATATTACTTAGTTACCACTAATTGGTCCTAATTTTACTCCTGGTATCACATAGTAAAAAAACAAAACAAAAAACAACACATAATCCTTAGAATTGATGTCTTGGGTGTGAAGGATGGCTTTCATTTCTAAATCTTCTTCCATCCTCCCAGTAAAGTGCCGTCACCACAACAGGCAAGTCAGGTGTGCTCAGGACTCTCTCTGGCCCTTTCTTCTCATCCAGGAGTGCGGGGCTTCTGCCTCTGGGAAAGAGCAAGGCGGTGTGAGGGCGTACCATGAACCAGAATGAAAACTATTCTATTCCCTGTTTCAAGGAATAGAAACAGAGAGTATTGATTGGCTTATGCCACTTAAGAAAATATTTATAGCTAATAGTATATACGGGTGATCTGTGGCTTGGCGTTCGGTACCATCGAAGGCCTTTTTAGTTTACGCCGTCAATCACACTATAGTGATTTCTCCTGCTTGGGTTGTATCTTCCCGGGGAATGTGGTAGAATGAGCCTGTGGGACCACTTTCTCAGAGTGACACGAAGCAGAATCGCTTTTTAACTCTGTGTTTTGAATAGACATCAATGCCATCCCTACTGTGACGGGAACTGTGTACCCATGGAATGTACTGTTTGAGCCCGGTGACACCACGTTGACCGGCATGCGTAGTTTGAGGCCCTTACATAGAAAGTGGACCATTGGGGTTCGCGAATTCAGCCTTTACTCTAAGATGGAGCAGTGTTACTCCCTCTCGCTTCTCAGTTGTATGTGAGACCTGGCCTTCTCTCACCTGACGCCTTTAAGGAAATCAAAAGAGAAACAAGTGAGAAGGGATGTGGTAGGAGCAGCGTTTGCGAATTTGTGATCATACATTCTTGCTGGCACTTCCTGGTCTAAAAGTTCTTCCTGCCTCCAGAACTGTTTTAGGATTCCCCACCATTCAGATCTTGCCCGGCCAGTCACCTGAGTGGTTGGTAGAATGAGGGTGTTAATTCCATGTTCCTCTCATGACAGTGCTCATTTATCCCTCTTTCCACTTCCTTACTCTCTGCTCTCCACCTGCAGTAATCAGGGTTTTGTCCTTGCAAGTATGTTACGGAACCAGGCTGGAACGTCGGCGAATAAACTAAGCGGCACTCGGAGATCTTGGTGGATCCGAGATTTCCTTAACATCGGTGGGCCCAGAGGAGACCGTTTCCCCAAAGATCTGAGCCCTGAATGCAAGGGGGGAGGGTAATTTATAGTTGTCAGCTTCCACATCTGTGGGGGTTTTTGCCCACACAGCAAACAAAGGAGGAAGACACCAGAGGAAGGGTCTGTAAGCTAGAGACCAGAGTTTCTTTTGGCCCCGTCGGGCATCTTTGGCGTACTTCATTTACTTCTCCAACAATTACACTGATGTTTCTTTTTCGAATGCCACTCATGGCCTCCAAACGGATAAAACTTGGTTGTATTTGGCTCCCTTCCTGCCTCTTGCTGGATCCTTCTCTATGATGAAGTCTGTGCTCAAATGTCACCTTCTCTGACAGGCCTTCACTAAAAGAGCTCCCACCTCCATTGCCCTTACTACATAATGTTTCACATATTTGTGATTCCTTGTTTTCATTGCTTGTTTATACAGGTGTGGTATACACATATGTATGTGTGTATTCACGTACACACATAATTTCATCTCTCCTTTCCCATTAGCAAGTAAATGACTAAACGTGGATAGGACATGGATGTCATGAACACATTCATGCCATGGGATTTCATGTCAGGTAACGCCTTCCTGATGCACTTCATATGAAAGTGCAGGTTTGGTCGAAGAGTTCTTAATTGGTAGGATTAGAAATTCTTACTCAGTGAGGTACTTTTGGTATCACCTTTCTGGAATAAATTATACCCTGACCGTACCATCAATGACCTTCACTTTAAATTTATGTACAACGGAACAAAAAAACTTTAAAAACAACATGTGAAAATCAATATTTATGCAGCAACATCTGGATTGGTGTTATTTCTCTACACCCAACTCACCACAACTACTTGTTACTTGATTTCACTGTCTTTCCCCACCATTCAGCTTAATTTTCGTATGAACAGCAGCTCTTTTGTATTGTATGTCCCCTTTCCCCTTTCACATACATTTAAATTAGATCAGAGACTTAACCTTCTAGCACTGCAGGACTTACCTGCACAAATCGGACTCTTGGGGAATTCAGGCTTAGCCCTGGAGGCACAAGTGGGACTGCCCACCAGCTGTTACTGAGGAATGTGCCCTAGGGAACAGGGAGACTTTGTAAGGAGAGGTTTAGTTCATTAGAGATCTGGTAAGAAAACTCCCGATGTATCAGTTTAAAAATTTTTTTTATTAATTTATATTTACTTAGATACAAAGAATATAGTGGATTGGACATTTTAATATCAGTCTTTTAGCAAATTAGATTTAGGTAATTATATGAAATGTAAATGGAAAATATTTGCAGATAGGAATGCATTTGTAAACTTTTTATTTTAGCCAGTTGTCCACTGGATGTTTCTTAGGACTTACTTGTTCGTGTATTGATTCAGTAAATGCTTACTGAATATTTCCCATGCTAGTCGGTCGGTAGGAATACATTGAAGAACAAAACACAGATGGCTCTGATTTCCTTGGGAAGATGTGCTGAGGACCTTCTTTGCCCATCCATATGTACTCTACTCTTTTCCAGTCTAACTGGGAGCTGACTCCTGTGGCTGTTAGACAGCTTCTCCGAGGCTGATTGTGAACACACAGGCCTCTCTCGGCGGCCGTCTCCACATGGCTTTCTTTTTCTTAGTCCTTGTAACCTTCCCATCTCTGATTCTTTGAAACCTGGAGGCAGGAAATGGTCCTTTGCTAGGAGACCTGGGGGTCCTTAACTGTCCCAAGTGATCCCTCCACCCCCTACTCTGAACCTTCTAGTAAGTCCTTTACAAATTAACTCCTCATAAATTATCCTAATTTAAGTGTGCCATCCATCTGTCTTCCATTTAGACTTTTTGTATATAAGATTCTTTGAAAAGTATTGAAGTTTCTTTTGAGTTATGAAAGATTGAAACACTTTGGCAAATTTTAGTACCGATTTTATCTTAAGATAGTCTTGATTGTGCTTTGCCGGTTTGGCAACCAAATGAACTGTTAACTTGGTTAATTACCAAGAATGCCATAATTACTAGAGTAAAAATCAAACTTGCCAAAATTTAAGAGGCCTGCTGGAGCATTTTTAGAGTGCATGGAGCCTAAAAATACTATTTAAGGGTTTAGACAAGGATAAAGAACTATAGGCCAGACTCAGGCATGAGTGTAGATCCATAGTGTTAAGTAAAAGGTTGGCAAGTTGTATTTGGTATGTGTAGTGCTTTAAATATTAATGAGCCATAACTAATTATGTTTTATCAGATGAATGCAGAGATGGTTCAGCATTAAGAGATCTGTTAATATGATTTGTTGCATTAAATTAAAAAGAAAATCCATATGAACACACATGTGCTCAAAAAACAATTGAAAAATCAAACCCCAAACTATCCTTTTTTTTTTTAATTCTTATTTTATTTTTGAAAGAGAGAGCAGGCGAGCACGCATGAATGGAGGCAGGATAGAGAGAGAAGGAGATACAGAATCTGAACCAGCCTCCAGGCTCTGAGCTGTCAGCCCAGAGCCCGATGCAGGTCTTGAACCCAAGAACTGTGAGATCATGACCTGAGCTGGAGTCGGACGCTTAACTGACTGAGCAACCCAGGCACCCCAAACCGCAAACTATTCTTAAGTTGTGAAGGGTGGAAATAGCCCATGTCTTGTAAATATACAACTCTGCCACTGGTGTTATGTTTGATTTCTACATATTGGATGCATGCTCAATAATGTTAAGAACAAAACAGTATCCAACTGGCACCGCTGTTGTCTAACTTTATAATGGAGGTCTAGCTATTGTAATAGATCAAGAAAAATAAATAAGAATTATAAATATTTGAAAAGGAAAGATTAACTTATTTCCACATATTATCTTAAAAACCTACAAAACATAGGCAATAATTTATGAGAATTAATTTAGAAATTAATTTTGATGGAAATAGCATCAACAAAAAAATCAATAGTTTTTTCATTCCATTGGTAGGAGTAATTAGTTGAGATCTATATGACAAAATTACCGTTTACCATAGCAACCAAAAATACCACATTCCTAAGAATAAACATAGAAAAAAAATCCTACAGAAAGAGTACAAGACATTTAAATTTTTTAGTAAAGGTTATACAAACAGATTAATCAGTGAAAATATTCAATGTTTTTATCTGTTGCTCCTAAATTATTCTCTATATTGAATGCAATCCCGGTCATACTAAATCTCTACATCATGCAGAGGAGAAAACGAGAGAGGATAGCAAAGTAAAACAAAAGACAAAAACAACGATGGTCAGGTACTGAGGCATGTTGCAAAATCAAAAGAATAAAAATAGAAGGGCAGTAACAAAATAGACTACACAATAACAGTGGGAACAGATTAAAGCCTCTTGAGTCATACCCAGTGCAGTAAGTTCCCTGACATGTTTTAAGAGAGAACACAATTTCAAAGCAATGGAAAAGGAATTTATTTTCAGGGGCAAATGCTGATCTATTAGAATGAAACAGATTTCTGGTTTGTGCAATATTAAAAAAGGCATACCAATTTAAAAACTAATTCAGTAAATCACTAAGGATATTTTCCACAGTATTTGGGTATGAGAGGCCTTTTTCAGTAGGTTACAAAACTGAGAGCCATAAAGAGATATATTTACAAAATAATGATTGTAAATATAATTTTAAACACTATGTTAGGAGGACAGATAAATTGAAGTAAACAAAAACAAAAACAAGTCCTATCTTGTAGAAAAGATGACGATTTACGATTAGTCGTATAGAGGGTTTCCTTAAATCAGTAAGAGACATATAAACAGCCCAATAAGAAAAAACAGGCCGTGACTGTAACTCTTCACAGAAACTTACAAGGTTCTCAAGCCTACTTATAGTGAAAGATATGGGAATTGTAATAGCATTCAGATTTTATGTAATCAACAAGATTTTCAAAACTTGAAACAATAACTTGGTAACTTTCAGTTGAAACAAGAACAAAAGTGAATATTAACTTTCAAATATTGATTGGATCTAATGTTTAGAAAGTAATCAAGAATTTTTTTTATCAAAATAAAGAATGTGTTTTCTTACTCCCTCTCTCTAAAAAAAATTATATTTTGCCCCCTCCCCCAAATGTTTATCGCAGCAGTTCTCCTAACAGGGAAAGTTGGAAATTACCTAAGTATCCATCAATAGGGAATGTTTAAATAGTTTTGTTTTGTTTTTTTTTTTTTTTGAGTTTGTAATATAATCAGAAGCCAGTGGAAAAAACATGGGAAGCAATTTATATTTACCCGTTTATCTGTGACAGATTTTGTAAATAGCTGATGTTCTCTATGGTGCAAGCTGTAAAATCACCTCGCTTCATGTGCTTGTGCGTAGACATGTAGGTAAATTAATAGAAATGCTGGAAACCTGCAAAATAATTTTGGATGTTTGGATTTTTTTTACATATTTCCTTGCCTATGGAGAGCGTTTTCTTGCACAGTTTGTAAAAACCTGTCCGAGTTTTTGCCGGCATTTTCGTCAGTGAAGGAAAATGACTAACTTCATCGGTGATTCTAGTTACCTAATGTTTATTATAAGTATAGTTCTCACATTCGTACTTTGGTACCACACAGTGAACGCATATCCAGTTGCTGTGCTCAATTGTTAATTTTGTCTATGAGAAAACTCCAAGAGGTAAGAATATTTGCTAAAGTTACAGGGCTGGTATGTGTGAGAGATGCTGGTAGCCACTATCAATAGTTTATTTTTCTTGAAAAATACTTTAACATTTATCTTGCCTTGAGCACTTCCAATGGATTGTAAAATAGAGAGTATGATAGCATGATAGACCCCAGAATGTTGAAGAGATAAATAGGCTCCTTTCCTTCCCATGAAAATTACAAAGCTCTTGTCCACCTGATTATTCACAGTCGTCCACTGTGAGAATGGGAAACAGTGTCCTAGCAAACGCAGCATGACATGAACCGTACCGGTCTAGATGGCACTTGATTCTAGGCTGCTTGAGTTCGGGGGTGCCGTTACAGACACAAGACGTTTCGGGTCCCACCGTCATACGCTGAGTAAGACGGGCGTGTTAAGGAAGGAGTCTGAAGTACAAGTGGGTCCCTGGAGATACTGCTTGTGGAGGACGCAGGCGGGACCCTGATGCTGAGTGCCCTCTGTGCATGGAGGCTGGGGAGGGGGAGGCAGGGAGGAAGAGCCCGGGGGAGCCTCAGCCAGCTCTGGCCCGGGATTGGCCGCACAGGAGTGGACTCTTAGCAGAAATGGCCGGAGCGTCGTCAGGTCAGACAGGCGTTTGCTGGGCGCTGCCGTGGGGAGTGTGGCGTGGGGCCCAGTGCTACGGCAGATCTTGAAGGGGCTGTGTTTGGAGACGCTCGGGACACTGCTCCCCTGTGCCGGGTCCCCTTTGGAAGGGACATGTGAGGAGCGCACCTGCCTGGCTGCCACACCGAAGGACAGTGCTTTGTGGCAACCTTCACATGGAATTAGTGAGTACGCCTCCCTCTTGTGTCCTTGTGTCCAGACAGTGTGCTGTGATTGCGACGTGCTTGTGTTGTGTCTATAGCCCATATCCGAGATAGTTGTGAACAATACATGAATTGGTACGTTAATAATGAATGACGGTGATTCACCCCACTGAGCCCCCTTGGTCTTTAGACCACACAGGTAGGAGGTGGTGTCCTGGAGGAGTGAATTCACACCTCACACGTCTAAGGGCATCCCGTGTTATTATCATGCTCACAGTGTCTAAATTATTGAGCCGTGAGGTATTTGAGCGGGTTGTGAGAAAATCACAATATGAATTTAATTGTTTTCCCAATTGAAAAAAAAATACCTGTTGGAGGAAAATGTGTTACTTGGCTGTAGTGCTCTTCCCTAGCCAATGGACAGATTTCTTTGCATGTGTGCAAATGCTTTTTAATCATCAAAGTGTATGACTGACTGGCTTAGAGATGATTAGTATTTTAGTGCCACCGAATATCTTTTTTAAAGAATAAATCATTTCAGTGACTGTATAATAAATAAAGCTGAAAACTGTAATTCACTTATTTTTAGCCAAAAATGATTCCAAAGTTACGTTAAGTCATCTAAATGTAAAAGCTGAATTAAAAATTTTTACTTAATTTTTCTAGTAGACTTAAGAATTTCTTTGTATTTATGCTTTAAATATGTGTTTGTAGGGACTGTTTCTACTATGGTCTGAATACGTGTGTTTCCCCAACCCCCGAATTCCTATGTTGACATCATAACCCCCGACGTGATGGTATTAGGTATTTGGGAGGTGATCAGGTCATGAAGGGCAGGGCCCCTATGGATGGGATTACTGTCCTTCTAAAGGAGGCCTCAGAGGGTACCCTTGCCGGCTGTGCCATGTGAGGACATAGCATAAACACGGCTGTGTTTCTACAACTGGAAACCCGTCCCTCACCAGACACTGAACCTGCCGGTGCCTTGATTTTATATTTCCTAGACTCTAGAATTGTGGGAAATAAATTGCTGTCTCTTTTTTTAAGTTTATTTCTTTTGAGAGAGCGAGAAAGAAAGAGGCAGGGAGAGAGAGAGAGAGAGGTAAGGGGATAGAGAGAGAGAGAAAGAGAGAGAGAGGGAGAGAATATGAATTCCAAGCATGCTCCACACTGTCAACACAGAGCCTGATGTGGGGCTCAGTCCCATAAACCATGAGATGGTGACCTGAGCCAAAATCAAGAGTTGGACACTCAACCTACTGAGTCACCCAGGCACCCCCAAAGTTCTTTTTTAAGCCACTTTGTCTATGGTATTTTGTTATAGTAGCCCAAATGGACTAGGCAATTGGTTAAATTGATTAAATGTGTTTGAAATGTATATATCCCTGTCTCTACCTCAGTGTCTGGGACATTGCCACATACACAGAATGATCAAAAAATATTTGTTAACTGAGTAGTTGCTTACTTCAAATATATATTGTACTCATAACAACTTTTAGATGCCACAGACACCCAAGGAAATATTAGAGGTAAATTTGCCTTAAAGGTTTCTTTACCAAAATCCTATAACTGTATTATTAATTTCATGATAACAAAGATAAAAAATGTTATGATACCTGATTTATGTCTCTTATATTGGTCTCTGGGAATAGGGCATCTGTCTTTCACATCCTTGTGTCATGAAAAGTGGAGATCTTTTTGGGGGGGATCATCAGCACTTAGCAGTAGTCTTCAAGGGGAGAGTCTCTGGGGAAACCTGCAAATGACGTTTCTCTCACCTTTTCCATAAACGTTGCTATTTGTGTCCCCACTTAATGTTGTGTGCAGTGGTATTAGCTCCTCTCTGAAAATTAATTCTCATGCGGAGTTTGGCATTTAGATAATTTAATGGAATGAAGAGGTGTGGTAAGTTGACCCTATGTATTAGGATTTTTCTTGGTTTACATCTGCTTACTGAGAGGTAGTGACTTTTCTCTCTTGTCCTTCCTGCACCTGTGTTGATAACCTAATAATCCTGTCCAGCGTGGTAATGTTTAATTGGAATGTATCAGCTATCAGCTAATATAGCATATCCATTTTTGATAAATTATGACATGAAATACAGTTGCTATGACAATATGTTAGATGTTTATTATATAATATATAAAATAGAAGTTCAGAATATAAAATATAATGTAATAATATATTATGTAATATAATGTATAATATGCATATATATATTATTCCCTCTGTAGCTGCAGAAAACTCACCCACCACCAGAAAAAGAAAGTTATAGAAGCTCCTAGGTAATTTCCTTGGATTCTTTTCGCATTTCCCTCATCCTGCATTTCCTATCAGTCTTTCTGTGACTACAAACCTTGGCTTAACACTGGGAATCTAGCTCTCATTCTGTTTTTGGCCCTCTGGTGTTTATACTTGGCCTTCCTGGAGTTTGGCTCATGGCCTCGGACTTAGACTTGTCTTCTGGTTTGCTTTTAGTGCCAGCCCTTGGAAGCCAGTTCAGGTGCTGGTCGGTGGACAGACTTGCCTATCAGGTCATTTTTCCTCCATCACTCAGAGGAATGTATATACACAAACAAATTAGGACTCTTATTATTTTATAAGAAGAGAAGTCTTTATGAGAAAGAGACTAAGGCAGGTCTCTTTCACATCGATTATATTGAATTGGCATTAAGATTTGTCTCTGGACTCAACATCCTTAGCCCCTTCCATTAAAATATGGTTTCTCAAGACGTGTAAGTTTCATATTATTCTTGGACTCTGGGTTCTGTCTTCTAACTTCACTGTGATTTTACTCATTGCCTTTTTTTTTTTCCTTTTTTCTTGGATAGTGTGTCACTGGTTACAAACTCTGATGAGCTAGTCTTGTTATCTGCAGGAGGGTAAATATTTTATATTTTAAGAAATTCAGTGACTGCTTCAAATACTTGAAAATATATCAAGAGAGAATTAAGCTTTCTTTGTTTGATACTAGATAGAACTAAGTTCTGCAGAGGTGTTCTGCCAAAGATTTCTTCTGGCTCCTTTCCTAGAAGCCTTCTGAGAAAAGTCAACATGTGAACACTTGATTGGGGCAGTAGATGTTGACCTCTGCCCTGCCTTCGTCTGGGAGTCTTACCTTAAGCAAGTCCTATCACTTTTCTATGCCTTGGTTTCCTCATTGGTAAATTTGGTAGATGAAGAGAGAGTTTTAATTCTCTTGATCCTGGGATCTAGGCTTGGGAAGAATGGATTTGTTCTGGAAGATGGGAGCTTACTTGTATTTCTGTACCCTTTGAAGCCAGGATCTTACCTTCACTCTTGAATGCACCCATTCTCTATTTCTGGTGCCTGGTACCATGTATTAAGATCCTCCAGTCCACGTGGTAACAATGAAATCACAGCAGATCTTACGTCCCAGAATACGCCCTGTAAGCCACAAGGTTCCAGACTACAGGAGAAAGAATGTGGCTCACAATTTGGTTTAACCATGTAACGGCCTTTGTAGATTAGAGTCCTGTTTACCATTTGGCTCGTCCATTGCCACTGAGCTGCTGTGGATCAACTCTGCCCATCTGTGCTGTGTTCTAACCAAAAGGATGGGAAACTTCCTTTCTCACATGGTGTGGATGTGCCACGTGGGATGAAATGGAAATACTAGGAGTCTGGGGGTCATGTTTCTCATTCTCCTCTGCTTTTGTCTTTCTTTTTTCTTCTCTTCCCAGTATTCCCCGTCCAGGTGTTTAATGATCTTGCACAGCCCTTTTCCGACTGAGGTTCTGGAGTCTGCCCCAGAATTCCTTTTTCTTCCTTCTTCCTCAACTACATCCCCTCTTGGCTAGTGGTTTAGAGAGGAAGCCACACATTAAACTCATGTCTATTATAAGTGAAGGGCTCCAAGTTTCTTAAGATAACTTACTCTTCGGAGGTGTCTGTATTTTGAAAGGAATTGACACCTCAGAAAAGGCTAGGCTAGGCATGAGATGATATATAGGCTAGGCATATATATGTATTTACAGAATAGCTTTTCCAGAGCCCCATAAATCATACCTAAGGATGCCCAGCGCATTTGCTTACTTTTATACTTATACACAGTAGAGTAGTGAAATTTATTTAAAAAAAATTTTTTTTTTTTTAACGTTTATTTATTTTTGAGACAGAGATAGAGCATGAACGGGGGAGGGTCACAGAGGGAGGGAGACACAGAATCTGAAACAGGCTCCAGGCTCCGAGCTGTCAGCACAGAGCCTGACACGGGGCTAGAACCCACGGACCGTGAGATCATGACCTGAGCCGAAGTCGGATGCTTAACCGACCGAGCCACCCAGGCGCCCCGAGTAGTGACATTTAAAGCATAAAAAAGTAAACAGTCTCTCAGTTTTACCAGTTTTGTTTTCTATGAAAAGACCAGTTGCTGACCCTCTTGTGTACCTTCATATTTAATCCATTTCTTTTTTTTTGTCTCCACAGTGGAAGCTTTGTCTTTAACTCCAGGCATTTTAATGACATTCTGCTGTTTTTGGAATGACCGTGTATTGAAGGCTTTAGTATTCCGGGAAATTTGAAAACTATGTTAAATCAAAATTTGAAATGTCCAGCAAGCACTTCTTTATGGGTTTCCATCTTTAAAAAAATCCTAATACTCAACTGTTAGGGTGATCTTCCACTCAGTCCAAGAGAACACAGTGTTTAAAAGTTTTCAGCACACATGTCTCTCTTTTATTGCTGATGAAGCTAATGATGATGATACCTTGGCTCCCTACAATTGTGTGGAGTTAAGTTTTTAAAAATGCTCTGAGTTGTCTTTTCCTGTCGTCTTCCTTGTTTTCTATTTTTACTGGCAGAAGAAATTGCTGTTCCTACCAAAGGAATCATTTTAGTTGGGAATGAAAGTTTGAGTGGAGATGGGTCCGTGTGGCCATGAACAAAGGGTGCCAGTAAACTTCATATAAACAGCATGTATGAGAACTCTGTCCTTTTCGGTGACGACACACTTTCTTCACCTTCTGAACCACCACTGACCATTGGATCCGGGGAGAAGAGCGAATAGTCTCAACATCGTCTGTGGTGGTGGTTTTGATAGTATCCGATTACATCTCAGCAAGACTCCTCACTGTCCTTGTGTATCTTAGTCAATTCATGCAGTCCACCATTCCATTTTGTAAAATTTATTTTTAATTTTCCCTCTTCTTCTGTTCTCATTGTATTTTCCCTTTTTCTTATGCCAAGCCATCAATTAGCCAAATGGTATGGTCAGGTTTAAGGGTTATGTTTGCCTTGATCTAAAGTTTCTAGTTTGTGGTATTCTCAAGTCAGGTGACCTTAGGTAGCTTTTACAGGTTTTCTGAGACCCCTGTGAAATAGATACTATTATTGTTCCAGTATCATAATAAAAATTGAGACTCAAAGTGTTAAATAAGGTGTTCAAGCTCTCACAGCAAGATTCAAGAGTTTGTGACTCTCAAGTCCTTGATCTTAACAATTCCTGTGTTTTATGTGTGTGTGGTGGTGTGAAGACAGGTGCTAGGAAGGGCGAGGGGTGGCTTAATCCTCTTTATGCAGAGAGAGATAATAGAACCTTTGAGGTTGGAAGGGAGGCTTTAACCCTTAGCATTTCTAAAGCTGCTTTATCTTTTAAAAGCCCATTCACTCTCTCTCCTATGAAGGGCGAGTGTCCTATCTCTAAGCGATTGGAGAAGAGGATGGTATGTGTGGGGAACTGTTTTTCATTTGAGGCTACATGTTAGATTTAAGAGGGCAGGTGCAAGATCCCCTTGTCTTGTGCTGAGTCACATGGCCCCTTGTTGATGCTAGGTGGGTATCAACTGAGTGAAAGGGTGCAGGTGATAGATGTTGGCCGTTGAAAGTAGACCTAGGACATGAATGTTCAGGATGCCAGAATTCAGGCAACAGAATGGTCGGAGTTGTGGGTGCATGCTAAATTTTGAATATTTCTCTGAGCTCTACTTGGGATGGTAATAAGCACACACACGCACACACACACACACACACGCACTCACACACCCCTTATGAATCATAATCATTAAAAGAAAATATTAATTATTTGAGTGGTTGTTAGAAGAGTCAGAATAATGGAAGGAATTGTCATGTGGACCGCGATAAGCTGCTGTGCAAATTTCTGATTGAATTATACCCTAAGGCAAAGATAGTATGGCTGAGCCCTTGGAAGTATTAAAAAACTAATTAACAGGGATTATATCTTTAATATTCAGATTTTACCAAATATAGAAGCAATCTTGAAAAATATAAAAGATTAATGTTAAATTTGTGTTCATTTCTTCTCCTCCAGCTCCTTACCACCTCTGACGTTCACCAATATTTGGTCCCTTTTCTCTCCTAAAACTTGGATAACGTTCTCCCTTGACCATATTTTTTTCTTAAGCAATTAGCCATTTGAGAATTATAGCTAGGAAACAGTTATCCCCAGAATGCATGGGAATAAAGTCCCCAGTGTTTCTTTAGTTGTCAAGCCTTTAGCAGTGCCAAATTATTTTAGACTTGTGATCAGATAAGAATTGATTTTCCAAATTAATTGGGCAAGTTCCAGTTCTGGTTGAAAAAAAGTAACAACAGCAAAAAGATACTCTTATTTTTTAACACAATTTTTTAGAGCGGTTTTAGATTCACAGCGAAATTGAGGGGCAGGTACAGAGATTCACAATATGCCACCTCTCCCACACATGCATAGACTTGCCCGTTGTCAACATCCCCCACTAGAGCAATATGTCTATTACAGTTGATGTATCCACATTGAAATGTCATAGGTTACTGTAAGGCTCGTTCTTGGTGTTGTACATTCTGTGGGTTTGGACAAGCATGTAAGTGACATGTATCCATCGTTATGGTGTCCCATGGAGTACTTCTGCTGCCCTAAAAGTCTTCTGTGCTCCACCTGTTCATTCCCCTGTTCCACACTGGCAGTCACTGACCTTCGTCAGGAGATCTATGTCTCCATAGTTTTGCTTTCTCTGTAATGTCACTTAGCTGGAGCCATACAGTATGTAGCCTTTTCAGATTGGCTCCATTCTCTTGATAATATGCCTTTAAGCCTCTTCCATGCCTTTTTAGGGCTTTGTAGCCCCTCTCTTTTTAGTGTAGAATAATACTCCACTAAATGGATGTATCACTCATTTACTGAAGGACTTCTTGGTTGCTTTCAAGGTTTGGCGATCATGAGTAAAGCTGCCGTAACCATTTGTGTACAGGTTTTTGTGTGAAAATATGTTTTCAGGTCTGTTGGGTGAATACCGAGAAGTGTGATGATTGAACCAGATGGTAAGGGCATCTTTAGTTTCGTAAGAAATTGCCACATTGTCTTCCAGAGTGTTGGTACCATTCTCATTCCCATCGGCAGTGAGAGTTGCATTGCTCTACATCCTCACTGGTGTGTGTTTTGTCAGTGTTCTGGATTTTGGTTGTCCTCATAGGTGTGTGGTGGCATCTGATTGTTGTTTTTATTTCCATTTCCCTGATGACATAAGACGTGGAGCATCTTTTCATATGTTTCTTTGTCATCTGTGGATCTTCTTTGGTGAGGCATCTGTTAAGGTCTTCGGCCCAGTGTTTATTGGGTTGTTTTCTTATTGTTGAATTTCAAGAGTTCTTGGTATATTTTGCAAAGAGTCCTTTTTCAGATGTGCGTTCTGCAAATTCTTTTCCCAGTCTCTAGCTTATCTTCTCATTCTCTTGACATTGTCTTTCTCAGAGCAGAAGTTTCTAATTTTAATGAAGTCCATTTTATCAATTATTTATTTTGTGGATCACAGGTTTGGTGGTGTTGATTGAATAAAAGTCATTGCCATACCCCAGGTCATCTGGGTTTTCTCTCTAATTTCATTTAAAGACAAGTAAATATTAAGTGAAATTAACCTCTTTTAAATCTCCATAATCACATCTGAGTCCGTTCTCTTAAAGCAAAAAATAAAAAGAAGACAGCACATCTTTAATATTTCATACCACGATGCAGTGATAGAATGAATACTTGTCACACAAGTTCAAGTTTAATAGTCACCTATATATGAGGGTGAGATGGTCTGTTTCGTTATCTAAATTTTAGAATATAGAATAAAAAGGAATTAATATTCCTTGCTAATTTTTTATCATTAAAGTTTCAGTAAACAAGACGCATGCTGGGGGCACTCTTCATGTACTGAATGTGATAACAGTGCTAAAAATAAAAAAGTACTAAACTAGCCCTTTCTCCTTTTTTAAACGTTCACTTTATATAATGTTAGCAGTTCTGTGATGTAGATATTTTTATGTCCATTTTAAAGGTGAGAGTATTGGGTTTCACGGAGGTTCCCTGGGTCTCCAAGGAGATGTGGCTCCAAAGTGGCTATCAGTGCTTATTGAAGTGAGTAGTGTGACTGTTAGCAGTGGACGACATACTTGGGTTTAAATGGCCACAGGGGCTTCGGTTTTCTCACATGAAGCACAGTGTAGATGTGGACGGCTGCTGGCCTTGCCTCAGTGGCGTGAGAGTAACAGGGCCGAATTCTCTGCAGCTCTGTGCCTCCTCCCTCTTGGTGACACAATGGCAGTGCTGGTATAGACACTGTCTTTCTGGAAGTTCAAAGAGGAAATGGAAGAGTAGAGGGGAGAGTGGTTCCTGTGTCAGGAAAGCAGTCTTTCTCTGACCTCTAATCCATCATGGATGGGCCACTTCGCAGTCTTCAGCCTCCGATGATTCTGGGATGGTCAGTTGTTAACTTTTCAGGGTCTGCTACAAAGGACAGCAAGGAAGAGGTGATTGGGAATGGGGACAGGAGAGCCAGACTGTAGTACCTGTCACAGTGGTACATTCACAGTGGTAAACTCCAGTGTCAGACGACCAGCTGTGTTTTTTAAAAACATACAGGCCTTCCAGATATACACATATTGTCCTTCAACACTACAATCAAAATAATTAAGCAAAATAAAGTTGTTGCTATCCAAAAGAATTCTTGTTTTCCCCTCATGCAAGTAATTATCTCTGTACACTAAATATAAACATGATTTTATTGCATTTAAATGGGAAACTAGTCTAACTTAACATATCAGGTGTAAATTTTTTTTATGAGGTGTAACTGATGTACAATATCCTGTTAGTTTCAGGTATGGATCACAGGGATTTGATATTTTCATACGTTATGCACTGATTCCTTGGTAAATCTAGTTACCACTGTTACCGTATAAAGTTAGTAGTATATTATTGACTATGTTCCTTGTACTGTACTTTTCATCCCCATGACTTATTTTGCTTTAATGTTTTATTTATTTTGAGAGAAAGAGAGAGAGAGCAAGCTGGGGAGGGGCACAGAGAGAGGGAGACACAGAATCCGAGGCAGGCTGCAGGCTGTAGGCTGTGAGCTGTCAGCACAGAGCCCGATGTGGGCTCGAACTCACGAACTGTGAGATCGTGACCTGAGCTGAAGTTGGACACTCAACCGACCAAGCCACCCAGGTGCCCCTGACTTACTTATTTTATAACTGTAGGTTTGTATCTCTTAATTCCTCTTCATCTATTTAACCTGTCTCTCCACCCCCTCCCCCTTGTCATAACCACCAGTTTGTTTCCTGTATCTGAGTCTTTGTTTTGTTTTATGTCTTGGGTTTTGTTTTTCAGATTCCACATATAAGTGAAATCACAGTGTGTGTCTTTGTCTGACTTAGTGAACTTAGCATAATGCCCTCTTGGTCTATCCATGTTGTTGCAAATGGGAAGATCTATCCTTTTTTTTTTTTTTTAAGTTTATTTATTTACTTTTGAGAGAGAGAGCACGTGCACACTTGGACGCACAAAAGCTAGTTGGGGGAGAGGCAGAGAGAGGGGATCCCAAGCAGGCTCCATGCTCTCAGCGCAGAGCCCAACATGGGACTAGAACCCACGAACCATGACTGGAGCCGAAGTCAGATGCTTCACTGACTGGGCCACCCAGGGGCCCTGAGATCGCATTCTCTGTGATGGCTGAGAAACTATAAATGATTACCAGAGGTTATTTTTAGAGGAGGGTGTGTGGTCCTTTGTGTGGCTGAAGCTGTTCATTGGTCACAAGCCTGTCTCCTCTTGTTACAATCCTCCCCTTACAATCACATTCCCTTGTTGAGCCTCCCTTGCCGTTAGCTGTGGCCTTACGCCATGTGCCAGCTGCTGGAAGTGGCCCAGAAGCGAGGTGTGGCACCTTTCAGGGTGAACCACATGAACGTTCCGTGCGCTTCTGTCGTGTCGCTCGCTCTCCACCCAACTCTTGTGGCAGACCCTGGTGGTTCTGGGAAGTGGGGGAGCCACCATGTGGGAAGAGCTGTCTGCAAATGAGAAACACTCACACGGGTCCATCAAGTGAGCAAAACATTAACATTTGGTGTGTTAGGCTGAAATTTGGGGGTTTTCCAGTGAGAGCATTTATAACACTTCAGAAACAGTTATGTTTGGACAAGGGAAGGAGGTAAGAGAGCTCATTTGCAGTCAGGTTTGGCCATGGCCCAACCTTCGGCAGAGTCACCCTCAGAGAGACAGGCCTCTAAGTCAAGGCTGGTGGTGCCCCCTCAAGAAGGACTTGGCTTTGAGCGTCCCTGCTCAGCTCAGTCCGTGCAGACCGTTAAAGTCTGTCCCACTGAAGCTTTTTTAAAAATTAGCTCTTGTTCACAACTGTGTAAGTAAATTACAGTAACAGTTCAGTTGGATTTTCTAGGCCAAGAAGCCACACAGTTAAAATCTGTGAATAGATAAAAGTATATACTTTAATATATCACTTTTGGCAAATGTTTGCAGATGTGTTTGAAAAAAAATATTTTGTGAAGTGTGTGTTTCCTGACCTTTCATAGCCTGGGTGTTCTGGCTCTGCGTTTATTTCCTATAGGAATTCCATAATGTCTAGACATTTATGAACTGCTGGATACCAGAGTTAATGCCATCGTGATAAAACATTGTTGTCAGTGGCCTTCTGAAGAGGCTGGCTTGAATCTCTTGGAGGGCGTATTAAGCTCAGGTTGATATTAAACTTCCCGACTTGGGCCCCTGCCCCTCCATACCGGGCAGTTCCCGGTCCTAGGTCCTTGAGGACAGGAACCTTGTATGACGCATCTTTGTGCCCTGAAGGCCTCGATCATGCCATACCCACTGGAGACATGCAGTGGATATTAGGTGATCAAATGAGTAAATGGCTTAGGAATGGGTATAAACTGTTACAGTTCTGTTTCTGCTCTGATGGTTCATTTTTAAAGCATTCAGTTTCATAACAGAGATCAATACAATTGAATTCACAGTTCAAATGCTGACATTCATCAGTGAAATAACTTGTGATGACATTATGAGAACTAGCATTGAACATTTAACTTCAGGTGACCATAAAGAGAATGTGATCTGCAAAAGAAAAAGGTGTCAGTGAGCCATAGCGACAAGCATGCTCGCTGGGCTGGTGGTGACGGTGACGGGAAGGGGAACCTGTCACACGCTACTCCTCCCTGTGTTGGTCGTGGTCCAGGCTGCCGCGTGAGTCTGCCTGCCTCCCTTGGTTCTACCTGGCATCCTTCCTCTGGGCTTGGGTGTGGAACACGTGACGGCATACCTGGGAACAGAGAGTGTGGAAGATCCAGAAGCCGCCTGTCGTGGTGTCCCGGAGCCGACCTGATCTGACTCCGCCTGAGTTTGCAGCCCGTTTCTTTCTGGCTTGGCTTCCACCATCTGTTCCTCCAGGTAAAAAACTCTAGAAACCAGCGTTTACATAAACGTGTCCGCGTGGAAGGCCTAACCCCGGCTTGATGGTCGGATGACCTCCTCCTCACTGTGCAGACTATGGCACGAATGGTCAAAGAGCAAACGGGGTGATTGTAAAAGTCTTCGGGGGCAAGGCAGACGGGAGCACGTATCTGTGATGGCTTCATGGGCCACCAGTAATCAGGGATTCATCAAGAAGTAACTATTGCGAACCACAGAAAGAGACGTGATATTAATAGTCGCTGGAACTTCTCCAGTACCTTTAGGTCTTCTAAAAACCCATTGAATGGAACCACTCTGTACATCCCCAGAAGGCTCTGCTCATGTGGTGAATGGGAGCAATTCTGAAATAGTTTTATGTATCCTAAGGATTGCCGCGATAAACAATAGTTCACTCGCTTATTCTTCCCTTGGAGTCCCTGCAAACTGGAGTCGGGGGGGATGGAGAAGGCAGGACACAGAGCTTGCTGCCTTTATACGGTGGCTGCTCTCATGTCCTGCCTCCTTCTCCCATAACCCGGGACGTGAGTAGATGGCAGCCTCGGTTCTTCCTGCCTCCCAGCACAGCAGCCCCTCGCCACCCCCCCCCCCCCCACCGGGAGCAGCCCCAGCGCTGCCACTTTGACATCGGCCACGGTTTGGCACGTACCCGAGGGAGAGCAGCAGTTCCCCAACACCAGACGGTTGTCTGCGCCTTCCGAGAAGATGCTCTGAAGTTTGGCTCTTCGGAAATGTGACCCAGAAATTGATGTGCAGAACGTTGAGGGTTTCTTCCTCAGTGACTTGGTCCTGTGAGCAGGATCAAACCCAAGGGACAAGGTGCTGTTTGAGTTCAGTCTCTCTGCACACAGGTTATTTTATGGGGGTTTCTTGTGTGCGTCCGGTGTCTTTAAAGTGCCTGCGTGTGTGTGTGCAGACACACAACTTTATGAAGATCGGCCTTGAGAGTGTTTTATAACAGAGGCTACGGAGAGATCAAAGTCATGAAGGCCAGGCAAACGGATAGTGGAAAACAGATTTCGGGGTCAGTCAATGCTCTGCTCTTCCTTTCCTCCTGTTAGTAGGCCCACATCCATGGTTGGTCTACACAGGCGAGAGAGGCTTCTGTAGGAGCTGCTGGGGGAACCGTATGAGGTGCATCAGTTGGGCCACCCGGCCCCGCTGCTTCTCCTAAGTGATGCCCTGAGCATTGCCCCAGAATCGCACGAGCAAAGTCTTTCCGCCCATTTCATCTGCATTCCCCTCTGGGGTGTGTGTGTGTGTGTGTGTGTGTGTGTGTGTGTGTGTGTGTGTTGTTCATATGTATGTGTACATTTAGCAGCCACAGCCTCTGCAAAGGTGGACGCTTCCTCATTCGGAACCTGTAAAAGTGATCTACACAGGGTATAACATTAAAGTCTCAGGCGAAGAAAAAATAAATCCTCCTGCTTCACGTGTTTCCCAGGCATAATGATGGACAATTTTCTTTCCCCAATTCCTCCTAGCCTAATTATTCCTATCTTTGTGCCTCACTCAGGTTTGCAGGCCTTTGCAAATTGTGGGCACTTGATTGAAGCCCATTTACTCACCGCTGTGCTGCACAGAAAACTTGCATGGCGAGGTCTGCGTACTGGCCGTCCCAGCCCTCCGCCTAAGACTTCATTCTTCATCTGATTTCCTGTTTGAATTCTCACCATGCCGTAGATCCATTATGACATTCATAACATAGAAAATCTCAAGTAATTTTTGGTGTGGATTGTTTTCGGTTGGTGTACATGTAAGCATGCATGCATGTATGCCTATTATGTGAAGCCGTATCACTTTTACGTTTTTATTTTTGAAATTTTCAAATGGTTGAGTTGGTTCTGTCTTAAAAAATATTCTCACTTATCCTAGGTCAGCAAGCAAGTTTTCTCTTCGTAACAAGAGAACCCATCCTTCATTTCACAACCCCCAAGAGTAACGTCTGGGTTCTTTTTTAGGAGGGCACAGTTACCAACCCCCACCTTCTTCCCAGATACAGAATGTCTTCTACCCCGTGCTATGTCACTATTTTCTATGAACCTTTTTGTGACGCTCAGTATGTTTCGTTGTGCCGTATTGATGTATGTGCTGGTGTCCTCTTCTGAACTCTCATTGTCCAGGCAGACCTGTGTCTTTGTGTTTCCGTGCCCACTAGCACGATGGCTGACATGGAAAGTGCTCACATGAGGCCCACGATTCTCTTCTCTCTGTTCCTCCTGTTGATTGAAACTCAGATGAGGGAAAGCAATGATAGGAGGACGTTTGAAGTTTCTCTCAGCTGCTAATAATGAGAAAGGAAGGTAGGTGCTTTCTGAAAACTGCCAGACAGAAAGAGCACCGTGGAGGTTGACACTCAGGATGGCGTCCCTGGTCCCGGTGCGGCAGTGCTCACGTGCGCCCGCCTGGCCCCTTTTGCAAGATGTCACTTCTTGTTCTGGAGCGAGAATCTTGCTCTCACCATTCCAAAAGAACGTCTAAAGCATCACAAGCAGAATAGCCTCCTTCTGGAGCCAAATCACCCAACGTGGGTTTCAGGGAAGCAGATCAGGGTAAGAGGAGAGGCTGGAGAGAAGCAGCGACGATAGAATCGCAGCCCTTTGGTGGCTGGAACGTGAAGAAGGTGAACGGCGTCTGATGCCAGAGACCGGCCCTCGCCGCGATCCTGCCCCCCACGAGGAGACGCCGTTTGTCCCCGAGACTGTGTGCACCTTGACCTCGTTCCACTCACACAGAGGAGTCTGTCTCTTCTCGTAGCTGCTGGACAGAAACGCGCTTAAAGCACATCTTTTTCTCGTGCTCACTGGTGCTGTTCCCTCTGCCTAGACGTCTTGTTGTCTGCTGGAAGTGCAGCAGATAGAAGCACACTGCCGGCCGTGCGCGCTGTGAAATGTGTGGCCTCCCATTCACGGCCAGGAGGCCCGGAGAGCTGCACCGTCCTCCAGGGAAGACAGGCCCTCCAGGTGACCACGGCGATGGCCACAGGCCAGGCCCGGAGAGCTGCACCGTCCTCCGGGGAAGGCAGGCCCTCCAGGTGACCACGGCGATGGCCACAGGCCAGGCCCGGAGAGCTGCACCGTCCTCCAGGGAAGACAGGCCCTCCAGGTGACCACGGCGATGGCCACAGGCCAGGCCCGGAGAGCTGCACCGTCCTCCGGGGAAGGCAGGCCCTCCAGGTGACCACAGCGATGGCCACAGGCCAGGCCCGGAGAGCTGCACCGTCCTCCGGGGAAGACAGGCCCTCCAGGTGACCACGGCGATGGCCACAGGCCAGGCCCGGAGAGCTGCACCGTCCTCCAGGGAAGACAGGCCCTCCAGGTGACCACGGCGATGGCCACAGGCCAGGCCTGGAGAGCTGCACCGTCCTCCGGGGAAGGCAGGCCCTCCAGGTGACCACGGCGATGGCCACAGGCCAGGCCCGGAGAGCTGCACCATCCTCCGGGGAAGGCAGGCCCTCCAAGTGACCACGGTGATGGCCAGAAACTAGGCCCAGAGAGCTGCACTGTCCTCCGGGGAAGACAGGCCCTCCAGGTGACCACGGCGATGGCCAGAAACCAGGCCCGGAGAGCTGCACCGTCCTCCGGGGAAGGCAGGCCCTCCAGGTGACCACGGTGATGGCCAGAAACCAGGCCCAGAGAGCTGCACCGTCCTCCGGGGAAGACAGGCCCTCCAGGTGACCACGGCGATGGCCACAGGGTAGGCCCAGAGAGCTGCACCATCCTCCGGGGAAGGCAGGCCCTCCAGGTGACCACGGCGATGGCCACAGGCCAGGCCTGGAGAGCTGCACCGTCCTCCGGGGAAGGCAGGCCCTCCAGGTGACCACGGCGATGGCCACAGGCCAGGCCCGGAGAGCTGCACCGTCCTCCGGGGAAGGCAGGCCCTCCAGGTGACCACGGTGATGGCCAGAAACCAGGCCCGGAGAGCTGCACCGTCCTCCGGGGAAGACAGGCCCTCCAGGTGACCACGGCGATGGCCACAGGCCAGGCCCGGAGAGCTACACCGTCCTCCGGGGAAGGCAGGCCCTCCAGGTGACCACGGCGATGGCCACAGGCCAGGCCCGGAGAGCTACACCGTCCTCCGGGGAAGGCAGGCCCTCCAGGTGACCATGGTGATGGCCAGAAACCAGGCCCGGAGAGCTGCACCATCCTCCGGGGAAGACAGGCCCTCCAGGTGACCACGGCGATGGCCACAGGCCAGGCCCGGAGAGCTGCACCGTCCTCTGGGGAAGATAAGCCCTCCAGGTGACCACGGCGACAGCCACAAGCCAGGCATTGGCCTCGTGCTGGCAGTTGTGAGTGCCTGGCACGTGGTCTCTTGTTAAGTCTTCCCTACAGTGCTCTGAAGAGAGAGCCCTGCCTTCTCAGTTTCTCTCGTGGGGAGATGAGGCGCGGAGTGGTCAGGGCGAATGTCTAATATAAAGAGAGGTAAGCACCACGGATTCACAGCTACACAAGTGTGACGTCAGAAGCTGAGCTCTGACGCTTCTGTGCTGCTTCCTGGTGTGGGATACACGGACTGAAAGGATGGAACTTTGGGACCATGCTTGTCCTTCCCTCCTCCCCTCCCCTCCCTTCCTTCTCTCCTACCTTCCTCCCCTCCTCTCTTCCTTCCTTTCCTCCCTCCTTCCTCCCTTCCTTCCCACCTTCCTCCCTGCCTTCCTCCCTTCCCTTGAGACACACAGGGACTGTCCCATGTTGGGTGGCAGATCCTATTGGTTGTCATTACATATGAATTTTAGGCAAGGAGGTACCCTCCTCGGTACGCATGTGGCAGAAATACTCTAAGCTTTAGACTTTTCACTGTAATTAACAGCTGGGGCTGTAACTATTGAGGACTAGAGAGAGAGCAGCAGGACAGTAGCCACAGGAAGAGAAGTGTGAAGAAGGAGAGCAGTGACGCAGAGTTTCCTGAAATTAGAGCATTTTTAAAATGTTCATTTTGAGAGGGAGGGAGGGAGGGATGGGGGGGGGGGAGAGAGAAAGAGAAAGAGGGAGGGATGTATGAGGGGAGGGACAGAGAGAAAGAGAATCCCAAGCAGGTTCCATGCTGACAGCACAGAGCCCACCATGGGGCTTGATCCCATGAACCGTGAGATTGTGACCTGACCTGAGCCAAAATCAAGAGTCACATGCTTAACCGTCTGAGCCACCTGGATGCCTCCAACTTAAAACGTTTTGTAGACATGCTTTTTGACATTTATGTTCTCGTCTCTAAAAGTCCTTAGGTATAAACAGTGAACATTTCTTTATCCATGAAAATAGCTCTGTGGTTAGCTCATTATATATGAGGAAAAATCACTTTCACTGGATCCATCTCTTTGATTTACAATTGATGTAATTTATGGACCTTATTTCGCTGTCTTCATATAAAAGGAACAAATTTAGCCTGAAGGGAAGAGGGAATGATGATCAGTGGGATACTTGGCCCCAGTCTACAGAGGATGGAATAAAACACGACAGAAGTTAGGAGGAAGAGGGGTCTAACAGTGAAAAGCTTTTATTATCAGAATGTATTAAGAGCCCGCTTACATGCTGCCACCAGAGCAGTAAAACGTTGTGGGGTACACTGTTAAAATGTATAGTCAAGTTTGTTTGTTTTAGCTGTATAGACTATTAGAATTAATACAGATATGATTTTGATATCACACATTCCATTTCTCTGTTCAATAATTATTATTCAGTTCTGTCATTGTAAAGCTGGACTATACAGTTTGGTAGCTAATAGCCACTTGTGACTATTGAGCAATTGACAGGTAGCTTTTCTGAATTAAGGAATTCTGTGAATGTAGAGCTAGAACAAACAATCCTAAAATTTGTATGGAACCACAAAAGACTCCAAATAGCCAAAGTAATGTTGAAGAAGAAAACCAAAGCTGGAGGCATCACAATCCCAGACTTTACCTCTGTTACAAAGCTGTAATTATCTTTTTTTTTTTTAAATTTTTTCCCAACGTTTTTATTTATTTTTGGGACAGAGAGAGACAGAGCATGAACGGGGGAGGGGCAGAGAGAGAGGGAGACACAGAATCGGAAACAGGCTCCAGGCTCCGAGCCATCAGCCCAGAGCCTGACGCGGGGCTCGAACTCACGGACCGTGAGATCGTGACCTGGCTGAAGTCGGACGCTTAACCGACTGCGCCACCCAGGCGCCCCAAAGCTGTAATTATCAAGACAGTATGGTATTGACACAAAGATAGACACACAGACCAATGGAACAGAATAGAGAAGCCAGAAATGGACCCACACACATATGACCAACTAAGCTTTGACAGAGCAGGAAAGAATATCCAATGGAATAAAGCCAGTCTCTTCAGCAGGTGGTTCTGGGAAAACTGGACAGCGACATGCAGAAAAATGAACATGGACTACTTTCTTACACCATTCACAAAAATAAACTCAAAATGGATGAAAGACTTAAATGTGAGACAGGAAACCAGCAAAATCCTACAAAATCCATCTTTGACCTCTGCTGCAGCAGCTTCTTACTTGACATGTCTTCAGAGGCAAGGGAAGTAAAAGCAAAAAGGAGTATTGGGTCCTCATCAAGATACAAAGCTTCTGCCCCACAAGGAACACAATCAACTAAAAGGGAACAGACAGAATGGGAGAAGATATTCGTGAATGACATATCAGATAAAGGGTTAGTATCCAAAATCTATAAACAACTTAGCAGACTCACCACCCTGCCCCCCCCCCCCCAAATAATCCAGTGAAGAAATGGGCAGAAGCCATGAATGGACACTTTTCCTAAGAAAAGTGGCCTACAGACCAATGAAAAGATACTCAACATCACTCATCATCAGGGTAATACAACTAAAAACCACAATGAGATACCACCTCACACCTGTCAGAATGGCTAATATTAACAACTCAGGCAACAACAGATGTTGACTAGGATGTGGAGAAAGAGGAACCCTTTTACGATGTTGGTGGGAATGCGAGCTGGTGCAGACAGTCTGGAAAATAGTATGGAGATTCCTCAAAATATTAAAAGTAGAACTACCCTAAGAGTCAGTAATTATACTACAAGGAATTGATCCATAGGATACAAAAATTCTGATTTGAAGGGGCACATGCACCCCCGTGTTTATAGCAGCACTTTCAACAATAGCCAAATCATGGAAAGAGTCCAAATGTCCATCAAAGTAGACTATTAGTGATGAAGAAGAATGAAATCTTGCTATTTGCAACAACATGGATGGAACTGGAGGGTATTATGCTAAGTGAAATAAGTCAGTCAGGAAGACAGATACCATATGATTTTACTCGTGCGTGGAATTTGAGAAACACAACAGATGGACTTAGGAGCAGGGAAGGAAAAATAAGATAAAAACAGAGGGGGAGGAAAGCCATAAGAGACTCTTGAATATGGAGAACAAACTGAGGGTTGCTGGAGGAGGCAGTGGGGGTGGGTTAAATGGTTGATGGGCATGAAGGAGGGCACTTTTCAGGATGAGCACTGGGTGTCATATGTAATAAATGAATCCCTGGGTTCCACTCTTCAAGCCAAGACTACACTGTATGTTAACTAACTTGAAAATAATAATAAAAACACCCCAAAATCTGTAAATGTAAAATACACACTGGATATTGAAGACTTCTTATGAAATAAAAGTATAAAATTCATCACTGGCAGTGTTTTGTATTCACAAAACAAAATAATAATTTTATCATGAAAATTGTAATATAAATTGATAGCATTTTGGGTATTTTGCATTCAGTAAAGTATATTATTAAAATTATTTTCATGTTTCTTTTACTTTTTAGATATGGCTACCAGAGAATGTCAAATGATGTGGGTAATGCGTACGTGCCTCATGTTATAATTCGGTTGGACATCCCTGCTCTGGATTTTTCTCTTCTTTCTGTTCAGCTCCATATAAATATTTTGAGTAATAAGTAGAATTAGATGATCAGTACAGTTACATTTGGCTCATGGGAGAAAACAGCTGAAAAAATTGACCCCTTAGTAGATGGAATGTTTGCTTTTTGTAGAAAACAAAATACATTTTAACAAAGATATTTATATTTTACTTATTTAAAAATTTTAATTGGATTACAGGTGACATACTATATTAGTTTCAGTTGTATGACACAGTGAAATCAACATTTACATACATTACAAAACGCTCACAACGATAGGTATAGTTATTATCTGTCACTGTACAAAATTACTGTTTGTATTCCCTGTGCTGTGTACTTTTTAACCCCATGATTTATTTATTTTAAAGCTCAAAGTTTGTACCTGTTAATCTCCTTCACCTCTTTCACCCATATCCTCTTCTATTTCCTCTGGCAACTTCCAATTTGTTTTCTATATTGACAAATGGTTTTGTTTTTGTTGGTTTGTTCATTTGTTTTTTTAGGATTCCACCTATCAGTAGAATTGTATGGTACTTTTTGTTCTCTGATTTATTTCACTCGGTATAATACTCTGTAGGTGCAACTCTCTAGATTGTTGCAAATGGCAAGATTTCATTCTTTTTTATGGTGAGTAATACTCCATTGTGTATAAATTCCACATCTTCTTTATCCATTTATCTCTCACTGGACACTTAGGTTGCTTCCTTATCTTGGCCATTGTAAATAATGCTGCAGTGAGTATAGGGGTGCATATATATTTTCAAACCAGTATTTTCATTTACATCGTGTAAACACCCAGAATTGGAATTACTAGACCATATGGTCTGTCTGGTTTTACTTTTTGAGAAGCTTGTACTGTCTTCCATAATGGCTGCATCAGTTTACCATCCCACCAGCGTTGTACAAGGCCTGCCTTTTTTCTGTGTCCTTGCTAGCACCTGTTACTTCTTGTCTTTTTTTCTTTTTTCCTTCCAATCTCCATGTGTACAGTGTTACATTAGTTTCACGTGTACAATAGAATGGTTCAACAGTTCCATATATTAGGGCTCATCAAGAAAAGTGGACTTTTAATCCCCTTCACCTGTTGCACCCATCTCCCCTCCCATGTCCCCTCTGCTGATCATGTGTTTTTGTTCTCTATAGTTCAGAGTCTGTTTTTTGGTTTCTCTCTCTCTCTTTTTTTTTTCTGCCTTTGTTTGTTTACTTTGTTTCTTAAATTCCACATATGATTGGAATCATATGGTATTTGTCTTTCTGTGATGGACTGATTTTGCTTAGTACTGTGGTCTCTAGCTCCATCTATGTTGTTGCAGATGGCAAGATTTTTCTTTTTTATGGCTGAATAATACTCGATTGCACAACTTCTCTATCCATCATCTATGGATGGACACTTGAACTGCTTCCATAGTTTGGCTATTGTACATAATGCTGTGGTAAACATAGGGGTGCATCTGTCCCTTCAAATTAGTGTTTTCGTAGTCTTTGGGTGAGTACCCAGAGTGCGATTGCTGGATTGTAGGGTAGTCCTATTTTTAATTTTTTGAGGAACCTCCACACTGTTTTCTGCAGTGGCTGTACCAGTTTGCATTCCCACCAGCCCTGAAAAAGGGCTGCTTTTTCTCCACATCCTCACCAACACTTGCTCTCTCTTGGGTTTTTTATTTTATCCTTTCCTACAGGTGTGAAGTGATACCTCACTTTGGTTTTGATTTACATTTCCCCGATGATCAGTGTTTCGTATCTTTTCATGTGTCTCTTGGCCCTCTATATGTCTTCATTGGAGAAATGTCTGTCTCTTCTGCCCATTTTTTAATTGGATCGTTTGCATTTTGGGTGTTGAGTTGTATAAATTCTTCACGTAGATTAGATAATAATCCTTTATCAGATATGTCATTTGCTAATATCTTCTCCCATTCAGTGGTTTACCTTTTAGTTTTGCTAATTGTTCCTTCATTGTACAGAAGGTTTTTATTTTGATGTAGCCCCAGTAGTTTCTTTTTGCTTTTGTTTCCCTTGCCTCGAGAGACATATCAAGAAAGATGTTGCTATGACCAGTGCCAGAGAAATAACTGCCTGTGGTCTGTCCTAGGATTGTTATGGTTTCACATCTCACATTTAGGTCTTTGATCCATTTTGAGTTTATTTTTGTGTATGGTGTAAGAAAGTGGTCCAATTTTATTCTTTTGCATGTAGCTGTCCAGTTTTCCCAATACCATTTGTTGAAGAGACCGTCTTTTTCCCATTGTATATTCTTTACTGCATTATGAAAGATTAACCATATGGTTGTGGGTTTATTTCTGTATTTTATATTCTGTTACATTGATAATGTGTCTGCTTTTATGCCAGTACCATATTGTTATGGTTACTACAGCTTCGTAATGTAACTTGAAGTCTGGAATTGTGATACCTGCAGTTCTCTTTCCCTTTTTCAAGCTTGCTTTGGTTCCATACAAATTTTAGGATTGCTTCTTCTGGATCTGTGAACAATGCTGTTGGTATTTTGATAGAGATTGCATTAAATGTGTATATTGCTTTGGGTGGTATGGATATTTTAACAGTATTTTTTTCTCCAAATCCATGAACATGGAATGTCTTTCCATTTCTTTGTGTTGTCTTTACTTTCTTTCATCAATGTTTTATAGGTTTTTAGTACAGATTTTTCACCCCTTTGGTTAAATTTCTTCCTAGGTATTTAATTTTTTGGTACAATTGTAAATGAGATTGTTTCCTTAATTTGTATTTCTGCCACTTCATTATTGTACAAAAAAGCAATGGATTTCTGTATATTGATTTTGTATCCCATGTCCTTACTGAATTCATTTATCACTGCTACTGTTTTTTTTTTTTGGGGGGGGTGGACTCTTCAGGGTTTTTTATATAGTATTATGTCATCTGCAAGTAGTGAAAATTTTGTTTCTTCTTTACCAATTTGGATGCCTTTAATTTTTTGTTGCTGTCGTTGTTGTTGTCTGATATCTCTGGCTAGGACTTCCAGTACTGTGTTGAATAATAAAAGTGGTAAGAGTGGACATCCTTCTCTTTGTCCTGACAAAGAAATGTTGAGGTATGTCCCCTTTAAACCTACTTTGTTGAGGGATTTTTAATCATGAATGGATGTTGTACTTTACCCAATTTTTTTTTTTTGCATCTACTGAAATGATCATATGGTTTTTATCCTTTCGCTTACTGATGTCATGTATCATGTCGATTGATTTGTGAAAATTGAACCACTCTTGTGTCCTGGCAATAAATCCCACTTGATCTTGGTGAATAATTTTTTAAATGTATTGTTGGATTTAGTTTGCTAATACTTTGTTGAGAGTTTTTGCATCTTTGTCCATGAGATATATTGGACTGTATTTCTTTACCTCTCTCTCTCTCTTTTGTTGTAGTATCTTTTTCTGGTTTTGGTATGAGGGTAATGCTGGCTACATAGAACGAATTTGGAAGTTTTCCTTCCTTTTGTTTTTTCGATTAGTTTGAGAAGAATAGGTATTAACTCTTCTTTCATTGTTTGATAGAATTCACCTGTGAAGCCATCTGGCCCTGGGCATTGGTTTTGGGGAGTAATTTGGTGTTCAAATTTTCTGTTTCTCCTGTTTCAGTTTTGGTAGTTTATATATTTGTAGGAATTTTTCCATTTCTTCTAGGGTGTCCAGTTTGTTGGCATAGAGTTTTTTATAATAATGTCTTACAATCATTTGTATTTCTGTGGTGCTTTT
This sequence comes from Prionailurus bengalensis, assembly GCF_016509475.1. NCBI lineage: Eukaryota > Metazoa > Chordata > Mammalia > Carnivora > Felidae > Prionailurus > Prionailurus bengalensis. The sequence goes on from NC_057346.1 coordinate 2,707,210, forward strand.
ATTTCTCCTCTTTCATTTCTAACATTTGATATCTCTCTCTCTCTCTCTCTCTCTCTCTCTCTCTCATAATGAGTCTGGATAGAGGTTTATTAATTTTGTTGTTCTTTTCAAAGAACACGCTCTTGGTTTCGCTGATCTATTTATTTATTTTTTAGTTACTATATAATTTATTTCTGCTCTAATCATTATCATTTTCTTTCTTCTGTTGGTTTTGGTTTTGTTTGTTCTTTTTTTTAGCCCTTTTAAGTGTAAAGTTAGTTTATTGAGATTTTTTTCTTGCTTTTTGAGGTAGACTGGTATTGCTAGAAACTTCCCTCTTAGAAACACTTTGCTGTATCCCAAAAGATTTTGGACTGTTGTGTTTTCATTTTTATTCCTGTCCCTGTAATTTTTTATTACTTCTTTGATTTCTCTGTTGATTCATTCATTGTTGCTTTTTTAAAACTTTTTTTTAAAGTATAGTTATTTTGAAGGTGAGAGAGCACATGAGCATAAGCACAGGAGAAGGACAGACAGAGAGAGAGAGAGGGAGAGAGAGAATCCTGAGCAGACTCCACACTCAGCTCAGAGTCTGATGCAGGGCTCAGTCTCATGAACTGTGAGAACTTGACCTGAGCTAAAATCAGCAGTTGATGATGCTTAACTGGCTGAGCCACCCAGGAGCCTTTCCAGTCATTATTTAATAGCATGTTATTTAATTTTCATAAGTGTGTGCTCTTTCTAGATTTTTTTTCTTGTGGTTGACTTCTAGTTTCATAGTATTGTCAGAAAGGATGGATGGTATGACTTTTATCTTTATGAATTTGTTGAGACTTGTTTTGTGGCCTGATAAGTAATTGATTCTGGAGAATATTCCATGTTCCCTTGAAAAGAATGTGTATTCTGTTGTTTTAGGTTGGAATGTTCTGAATATATCTGCTAAATACATCTGATCCAGTGTGTCATTCAAAGCTATTGTTTCCTTGTTGATCGTTTGCTTGGATAATCTGTATTGATGTAAGTGGGGTGTTAAAATTCCCTGCTATTACTGTATTATTATCGATTAATTCCTTTATATTTGTTAGTGTTTTTTTTTTTTAATGTTTATTTATTTTTGAGACAGAGAGAGACACAGCATGAGCAGGGAAGGGGCAGAGAGAGAGGGAGACACAGAATGTGAAGCAGGCTCCAGGCTGTGAGCTGTCAGCACAGAGCCTGACGCGGGGCTCGAACTCACAGACCGTGAGATCATGACCTGAGCCGAAGTCGGACGCTTAACCGACTGAGCCACCCAGGCGCCCCTGTATTTGTTAGTGTTTTATGTCTTGAATGCTCTCATGTTGTGCATAAATATGTACAATAGTTATATCTTCTTGTTGGATTGTTCAACACAGTATCCTCCATTGTCTTTTGTCACAGTCCTTGTTTTAAAGTCTGTTTTGTCTAGTATAAGTATTGCTGCTGTGGCTTTCTTTTGATACCCATTTGCATTACAGATGTCTCCCTGTTCCCACATTTTCAATCTGCAGGTGTCTTGAGATCTGAAATGAGTCCTCGTAGGTGGCATATAGATGGGTCTTGTTCTTGTATCTGTCACCTGTGTTTTGTGATTGGAGCATTTAGTCCATTTACAGTGAAAATAGTTGTTGATAGATACGTATTTATTGGTATTTTTTAGTTGTTTTTGTAGTTTTTCTGTGATCCTTCTCTTGCTCTCATTCACTCAGTTTCTTAGATGGTATACTTGGATTTCTTTTTCTTTATTGTTTTTCTGTGTATTACTGGGTTTTGAGTTGTGGTTACCATTAGGTTTGTATATAACATCTTCTATATGTAGCAGTATATATTAGGTTGATGGTCACTTAAGTTTGAACCCATTCTTTACTCCTTTCCATCCCACTTTAGGGATATGGTGTCATATTTTATATCCTCTTATTTTGTGAATCCCTTCCCTGATTTTTATGGATATACTTATTTTTACTGCTTTTATGTTTCTTACCTTTGTAGTCTTCTTTTTTAAAAAAAATCTTTTAATGTTTGTTTGTTTGTTTATTTATTTATTTATTTATTTTTGAGAGACAGAGTACAAGCAGGGCCTAGGGGCAGAGAGAGGGAGACACAGAATCCGAAGCAAGCTCCAGGCTCTGAGCTGTCAGCACAGAGCCCAATGAGGGGCTTGAACTCACAGACCATGAGATCATGACCTGAGCTGAAGTCAGATGCCCAACCGACTGAGCCACCCAGGCGCCCCATATCCCAGTTCTTGATTTCAGAGCCTGGAGCCTGCTTCGGATTCTGTGTCTCCCTCTCTCTCTGCCCCTCCCCTGCACATGCTCTGTCTCTCTCTGTCTCAAAAATAAATAAAAACATTAAAAAAAAAAAAAAAGAGTTGGAGCCCTTACTGACCGAGCCACCGAGGTGCCCCTCTAATGCATTTTTAATTGTATTTATTGTGTTCTTCATCTCTAGTTATTTTTTTATTTCTTAGTTAAGGGTCTCACTATTTCTTGCACTCTCTTCTCATGTCCAGTGAGTATCTTTATCATCATTGCCTTAAATTCTCTATCAGGCATATTATTTATCTCTGTTTTGTTTTGATCTTTTGTCGTGGTTTCGGCATGTTCTTTCATTTGGGACATATTCCTCTGTCTCCTCACTTTGTCTAACTCTGTGTGTCTGTGTGTGTTAGGAAAGTCAGGTACTTCTCTTGTTCTTAGAAGGAATATCCTTATCAAGAAGAGGTCCTGTGGTGTCCTGCGGTGCAGGGTACCCTGGTCCCCAGAACCTGGGAGTGTCTCCAAGTGTGTTCTCTTTGCCCTGCTGTGCCCTGGCTGCTTTGTCCTTCACTTGTCTGCAGTGTTAGGTCCCCAGCCAAGGTGGGGTGTCCATCGTTACCAAGGTATCCCTGGGGGCACTGCAGGGGTCCCCCCTCTACACTGCATCGGTCAGGATATATGATGTTGTCCGGGTGTGCACGGGTGCCCTAGGGTCATTGCCTCTACAGTGCTGGGACTCTGGCAAGGGTGACTGGAAAGGGCAGATGCACTGAGGTGCAGGCTGGGGGGAGCTTGCACGAGCTAGGTAGGTGGTGCATGCCGGGCCTCTGCTGGTTCCCACAGGTGTCCATGTGTTTATGCTGGGGGCGAAGGAGGGAAATGGTGGCTGCCAGCTGCTTGGTTCCTGTGATCCCTGCCTGTAGGGACAAGTCCTGAGGAGAGTAAACAACGCGCCCTCCTGTGTGCCCCAGGTATTTTTCCAGCTGCTGCTTCTGCACTACTTCTGAGGGCTCTTTGTCGTTCTTTGTGCGGGAGAGGACTCAGCTTCCTGTGGTCCTCCGGGCTCTCCCAGAAGTAAGCCCGCTCATTTTTTAAAAAAAATTCCAGTCTTTAAATCCTTCTGGTTGTAAGAACTCATGAAATGCGTCCCCTCTCGCTTTCAAAATCGAATGTTATGGGGCTTTGTCTTTGCCGTGTAGGTGTTAGGAAAGTATGGTACCCGTGGAACCTAGAGAGAGTTATTTCACTTGGTGGGCATGTTGCTGGCATCATGTAAAGAGGGTACAGAGACAACACATGAAGACAAGATGTTTCAAGAAGTGTGACATTGATGGGGGGCGGGCTGCATGGCTCAACCGGAAGAACGTGAGACTCCAGATCTCAGAGTTGTGTGTATGAGCCCCGTGTTGGGTATAAAGATTACTTGAAAATAAAATTTTTTTTTTTTGAAGTGTAACATTGACAAGGACCAGAGAACTGCAGCCATAATTGGAAATGATTCTGAACAAAGAAAAATGAAAGGAACATACTTTACATCCGGTTCTGTTACACCCTGACCTTCAGGAATAACCCTCATTTTATAGTTCTTGAATAATGCAGTAGTTTCTTATTCTAGCTTCCCAGTCTGTCCCTGGGGAAATCATGTGTCTGTTGACCCGGTACTGGAGAACCTATTACATGCTGAACCCCAGACTTGTCCTGTGATCCAGCAGTGAAGAAGGCAGTCCCCGGCCCAAAAGGCTGGGATAGTGACACAAGTAAGCAGGAAAACCGGCGATGTGGAGATGTGTACCCGTGCTGAGAGCCCTGACAAGTGGCTGCTAGGCTTGGCGACCCAGAGTGACTTCCTATGACTCGAGAGAAGCCAGGTGAAGTCTGAGCAGCTAGGAGACCTGAAGCAGGGAGAGGGTGACACAGGGAGGAAGGTAAAGGTTCACACAGCAGTAACAGCCTGCAAAACGGCTTCAAGGGACAGGGGGTTCGATGGACTCCCAGCCTGTTAGTGTGACTGGAGCATGGGCTGGAGGTGAGGGCTGGGGAAACCCGGGGTCCTGGATGCAAGCTCTGTTTGTGTGCCTCTTTCTGTGTTGGGACACTGAGGGACCTGATTGAGGCTGGTCTAGGGTTGCCATGTTGGGGACCCTGCGGGACAAGACTGGGGCTGGTCTGGAGTGTTCGTGTTGGGGACACTGAGGGGGTGACTGGTGTTGAGTGTCTGTTGGGGACACCCAGGGACATGATTGAGCCTGGTCTGGAGTCTCCATATTGGGTACACTGAGGGACATGACCGAGGCTGGTCTGGACAGAAAACCCTTTAAACAAATGTTAAGGTAACAGCGGATCCACCTTTTTTCATAAGATTTTTCAAAGCAGCTTTGTAAATGTTTGAACCACTACGCCAGCGCTAAGGAGGTAGAAAGACATAGTGGGAGAAAGTGGTGAGAAGTGTTGAAGTCAGACCTTAGCTTAAACATTCGTTTCCAGGTGGCTCAACATTTAGACAGTGGAGAAATAGTGGCCAGACATACACTCTTACTCTTTTAATAAAACGATGTAGGTTTTCATCATTGTTGTTCATTTTACTCTTGTTGAGCAATGTGTGTCACCAAAAATATACCCTACACCTAGGAAGTAAGTACTTAGAACCCGGTAGTTCTTTGTATTTCTTCTGGTGAAAGCAAAACACAGAAAGCATGTATCTTATGGACGTCACATGCAAATAAGATTTCAGCTAATATGTGATATATTCTTTCTTGTGTAATTATTTCCTAAAAGATACAGTATTTCAAACAAACTACATAATAATTTATTAAAATATTGCTAAATAATAGGCATCCCTATTTCTAGCATGGTATTTTTTTTTACATTTATATGTTTCCATTTTTGCCAGATCTTTAACACATAAAAAGGATTTTAGTGACAGATTTTTCTGCCTGGAAAAATAAGAGAAATAAAAATGAAACCACCAGTCGATTCCCAGCTTCATTCCATGTAATATAAAAATTATTACCTGACGTAACAACACAGCAGTGGGTTTTCGTCTCAGAGTAAATGCGTGAAAAGAACGTAAACTCTGCACACCTGAAAATCTTTTGAGTTGTTTCCTTCCCTGTGAAAACCAGAATGTACCTGGTACCGGTTATCCCATATAAAGCTGATTGTGAAACTCATTAGAATTCAAAGAACATTCCAGAGGAGATGAATAAAAGCTTTGGTTATTTTGCATAAGTAATGGTAAGCTCCTGAAATAAATGTGGAAAAGTTTTTATATGTAGCAGTTAAAGTCTGTGTTCTTGTTCTCTTGTGGAAAGACACATTTATATGCTAATGAATTCTACTTCAACAGGATTCTGTATTTTCAAAACATCTCCTGGTATCACTAAGGGGCAAGTTGTTCCCGCACCCACCAGTATTCTTTCCCAAATGATAAATTAGAGCACTTGTCATGAATTGAAATGAAAGCCTCTCATGTTTTATAAAGAATTAATGATAATATCCTAGGTTGGTATTTACTATTTACAAGACTGTCCTGTGTTTCCTGTGCGCACACACATACACACACACGTGCACATATATATTTGCATAATATGTACCTACTTCATGTTCTTCACAGCAACCCTGTGCTGCAGGTACTATTATTACTTACTTGGTACAGGTGAAGAAACTGATGCAGAGAGGTTAAGAACTCGCTAGTCGTATACACTCACAAGTCCTGTAGGTAGGGCACTTGATCAAATACAGAACACCCAGGTAAATTCGAATTTCACATAAGTAACAGTATTGTTTATAGAAATATGTTCCAGATATTCAGTTGGATATAATTAGATTTGAAATGTTAACTGTCTGTCTGAAAGTCAGGTTTAGCTGCGTATCCTGTATTTTGATTCGCTAAGTCTGGAAACCCTAAGTGGAACAGAGATTTCTAGTTTGGCCGCAGAAGTTGTGCTCTTTTCCATGACCCTGAATCAGTACTTGGTGTATCAGATAAGAAGGTTGAGGGGGCACCCCGGTGGCTCAGTTGGTCAAGTGTCCGACTTCGGCTCAGGTCATGATCTCACTGTTCCTGAGTTGGAGCCCCGCGTTGGGCTCCACACAGAGAGTGCGGAGCCTGCTTGAGTTTGCCTCTCTTCCCTCCCCCCACTTGTGCTTTCTGTCTCTCTCAAAAATAAATAAATAAATCTTTTTTTAAAAAAAAACTTGATAGACAAAATGAGGGGCTAAAGTACTGGAAATCAAATACTGGGCAAGGACAGCTTGAGAACCCAAAACACAGCACAGCATTTCTTCATTGTTTGCAAGTCTGTCATTGGAGTCATCGTCGTGGGTGCTACCTGTGCTGGAAAGTCCTTCCTGGGCACCAGGCACGGTGCTTCCTGCCCTGCGTACGGTAATTCATGTTTTAATTTCTTTTAATGTTTATTTTAGAGAGAGACAGAGCGTGAGCAGGGGAGGGGCAGAGAGAGGGTGACAGAGAATCAAAGCAGGCTCCAGGCTCTGAGCAGTCAGCACAGAGCCCTACGCAGGGCTTGAACCCATGAACCGTGAGGTCATGACCTGAGCCGAAGTCGGACGCTCAACCGACTGAGCCACCCAGGCGCCCCTACATTAATTCATTAATTGCAGATATTCTTTCTGTTTAATAGGAGGGTTCAGAGAGGTTAATATGGTCTTTGAGTGTCACACAGCTAGGAAGTGGTTTGAATTCCAAGCAGGTGCCCTTGTGCTGAACCTGAGATCACCTTTCCTACCTGGTAATGTTACCAGCCAGCGGTTGTCTGATTTTAGCTTCCATCACCGTCTCCCACATGAGGACTAGTTAAAACCCAGATCCCGGAGCCCCGTCTCCGGAGTTCCTGCCTCAGGTGTTGTGGTGTGGCACTCAGGGAATTAGAAGAGTCTCCAGCTGCTGGTCTGGAGATGGTCTGTGAGAGCTGTCTCCCGTCTACAGTTCTGTCCCCCCTTGGGCTGCAGTCCTAGGACACCCCGGGTTGGGGGGCTTCTAAACACCAGAGATTTATGTCTCACAGTTCTGGAGCCTGGGGAGTCTAAGCTCAACGTGGCGGCAGGTTCAGTGTCTACATAGACCTGGTTCCTGGTTCAGAGATGGCTCTTGTCTCATTGTGTCCTCCTGTGACTGAAGGTGAGAGAGCTCTCTGCTCTCTTTAAAAGAACGCCAGCCCCATTCATTAGGGCTGTGCCCTTCTGACCCGGTTGCCTCGCAGAGGCCCAACCTCCTAATACCATCCCATGAGGGGTTAGGTTTCCACGTAGCAGTTTGGAGGGACATAGTCCTCACAGGGGTTTTCCTCCAACGATCCAAACATCAATGAAATGAAGGTTAGAAAATAGAACCTTAACAAGAAAATTAATAGTATCTGTGAGAAGAAGACACAGAACAGCAAAGTGAACATTCAAGTAGCCACATGTGGTATCTACGTGGCATTTTCTGAAAATGTTTAAGCAGAATGCAGAATAGCCACAACACCTGATTGATGGGTGCTGAGGGACCTCATTCAGGGACTACGATGAAATGAGTTTATTACCATTTCAGATGTTACACATGTAAGCTGGCTCTCCGTCCAGAAAATAATGCGGAAGGACTTCAGGACTGTTTTCTATTAGCTATGACTTTTTGGGGGTGAAGTTTTTATCTTCAGCGTGGAATCAGATGTGTACAAAATCCATCCGGTATTAATAATTGCTGCCCTTGAGTATGAAGCTAACCTTCCCCTCAGGAAGCTGGGGATTGTGTTAAAAACAAAAAACATAAAAATACTACCTTTGACCCAGCGAGCCCCCCTTTCAGGAGTTGATACGAAGAAATTATTACATGGTGACAGGCTTATAAAGATACTAATCACAGCTCTGCGTCCAATAGAGGTAATTGGGGACTAGCTGTATCAAGCTGTCAGGGCACCTGTCAGGCTGATCTCTTCACTTCCCGGAGCCCGGGTCCTTTTCACCCCAGGGCCTTGCTGGTTGGCTCCTTCACACCTTTGCTGTGTCACCTGATGTGTTCTCGTGTTTCGTATGCTTTTTGGAGTTAGTTACGTGTACATGCTGCTGCCTGATTCGTATGTGTTCATCTCCAGTATGTAATGTCCTGCCTGCTGGACTCAACACCATGTCTAGCACTTAGTAAGCACTGGGTATTTACTAAATGAGTTGATGCATAAATCCCTTCCAAGATTTCTGCCTTAGAGATTTATGTTTTGGAATTCTGTATACTGTTGATTGAGCCTTTGCAGTGAAAAGTGCCACAGATTGTCTGTGTTAGGTGACTCTGTGCCATTGGTATTTTATAGGAACTGTGGTGTTAAGTTCTGGGTTTTTGTTGGCTGATGGTAGTATCTCTCTGCTTTAAAGAAGAGAATATTGCTTAATTAGTCGGTAGGTTGAACTGGAACCTCTATTTGCCAGTTAAATTTTCATCAACCTCGCTAATCAAAGAGAATGCAAAAAGTTGTCTTCCAGGCATAAACCTTTTGAAAAATTCAAATGAAAAGAGGAGATGAGCAATACATTCTATGCACCATTGGGTCAATGCCTTAGGTATACGAATGGTTTCAGGGACTAGAATTTATCTCCCCATATTCTTGATGTTAACTAATTGAAAAATTAACAATTAGCCCTGAATAGGGACGCAGATATGTTCTGGCAACAAACACACATAAAAAAACCATGTTCGTGTAAAAATACTCGAGAATACATTAACTTAAGGTACTTTTCACTAAAATCATCAAATACTCTGCAGTAACAGTGATGAGCCCAGTTTGTTCTGGGCTCTGCGGTAACTTTATATCTGGACATATTGTTCTCCACTTGTTCTTAGAATGCTGGGCTCTTTATGACAGTCCCTCCCGTTTGTTGATACAACTTACAAACTTTCAAGCTTGTGTATCCTCTGTTGTGTTGGAGCTGAAGTCTTGCTCGTGGTAAGTCCTTTGATGTAATTTTAACACTAGCTCGAAGATTGGGAGAGAATTTTAGGGGGTTGGGATTTATTTCTATGTTTGCAGTATCTGAGTGCAAACCCATGGCCCTGATTGTATTTTACTTTGTTAGTTGTGTCGGTAGGGCTCAGTCAGAGAAACAGAACAACAGGAGATATGTAGGGAGAGATTTATTGCAAGGTGTTGGCTCGCATGATTCTTGGGGCCAGTAGGTGTGTCTCAAATCCATGGTGTGGGCTGTCAGGAAGACATGCTGTCCCTGGACACAAGTTCAAGCTGCCATCCATGGGCAGAATTTCTTCTTCAGGGAGCCCCAGATAAGCCATACAAAATATTTCACAGAAACACCTAGCTGACTGATTGAATTCCTGGGGAGCACAAGTTGAGAAATTAAACTATCGCATTAGTGTGCTCGTCTGAACTACAACAATTGTGTCTTGCATACTATTAAATAGAAAAAAAAAAATTCAACTATAGAAGTGAGGTAATTGGGAAAGAAACTCTTCAAATTCCCTTTCAGCTCCACATTATGAAAAGTGAGATATTTCCCAATGGTAACACCAAGATTTCATTCCCATGTTAAAGGGTTGCTGGATAGAAGAAAGATGGTGATCCGGAAATAGGATGTTAGGTAGGGCTTTCAAGGACTATGGGAATGAAGCATTATTTTCATAATAATTCTGTTTTTTGCATAACAGTTCATGAATCTTGACTGGTAAAATATCAAAACCTTGAAAAATAGGAAAACACAGAATGTGTGTGAAGTGGATATTTTTAAACATACCCTTACAAAAAATGTCTGCTGTGCTCCAAATATTTCAAAATTACCAAATATTCAGTAGTCCGTGAATTTGTAGATATCTCCATGAGTGTAAATTTGAACACTTGGGAAAATTGCAGAAGAAATCGGGAGTGTGAGGGAGAGAGGGGTAAGAAGAGAAGAAGAGGAAAACTTCTTGGAGAAAAATGGCGAGTTGCTGTATTCTTTCTTTCTGCATAGACAGACTTATTCTTTCTTTTTCTTTTTCTTTTTTAAGATTTTGGAGATGTTTAGTTTATGTAAAGCAGAAGTCAGTGTGTCAGATAACACAGATGCTGTCCACACAAAACAGGGGTTGAAAGATGTCCCTGGAGAATTCTGCAAAACGGGTAGTTGCTCTACTGAGACGTTGTGCTCTTCTTCCCCATCCCCTGGTTTGCTCTAACTTGGCATCTGGTATAGTAGAAAGTGGATTCATACGTGAATGTATCGACTGTTACTTTGTGACTTCTTCATTCTGCCTTTCTTGTCAGTACTTTATGGGCATGTTTTATGTGTTCACACTTAAATTTTCTTTAGTCCCAATAATGAAAATATTTTTAGAAGACCGTTAGATGTTGTTGAAAACGTGATGATAGGAATACACAGGCCTGGTAGTCTGTTACATACTTCCAGTCATAGAAATGAGGGAAAAATGGGAGATTGCTATCTGCTTCTACTTTTTTGACCTCATTTTTTCCCTCAAAGTTTTGACCATCTACCACTCAGAGAAACTCTATGAAAGTCAGAAATAAGGGGATATATTGGGTGACGGGGATTTTTCAATACCATACAGGTGTTTCAGGTGAAACACCTGAGAATTTTCTAGGTGAATGTCTTTGGGTCATCCCACTGTTCATTATAACTAAAGGTGCCAGACATTGTAGGGAAGGTAGGTGCAAATGCATCCTTTTTTTATTTTTAGTAGAGATGCAAATAAAGTCTGTTGCAGTAGAGCAGATAATCCTGGTGACTCTGTTTTATGGCCCTGGATATTTTCTGGTCTTTTTCTAACCAGGCAATTTTATCTTAGAATTTATCTCTTCCTGCTTAATTCACTCCTTTCTCAATTAATTTTGGAAATGAAAGATAGTGTGTACAATCATATTTTGCAGCTGTGTACAAGCTGAGTATACTTATTCTGTGTCATTTTATATTTTGTGGGGAGATTTTTTAGTTATGAAAACCATTAAAATTAAATATCAGAATTAAATAAATATCAGACTTCAAATTCATGGATGGAAAGTTGTGAAGATTTTCACAACCAGTGGAGTATTTTTATATTTTTCTTATAGGGACACATACTACCTATAAATGAAATTAAATGTACTTAGAGTGTAATTTCATTCATTTATTTCTAATCAGTGGTCTTCCAGAAGAAATGTAAGTAATCTCTAGAGGACAATAGCCTCATTTAGAGCCTCTGCACACTTTGATACACTATGTCCAAGACTCAATTCCTGATTAAAACAGGACAAAATGAGCAAACCCTAAAATAGGGGGAAAAGACCGTAGAATAAGAACCACAAGTGATCCAGATATTGTAGTTAGCAGAGAGAGACTTTATAAATAACTGTGATAAACATTTGTAAAGAAATAAGAAGATTTTTACAACAGAGATCCGTAAAAATAGAACCAGATGGAAATTCTAGAACTGAAAATAAGACAACTGAAATTTGAGATCAAAATTTTGGCTACAAAGCAAGTAAGACATAACAGAATAGAAAATTCCTGAAATGGGAGATAAATCCATAGAAAATAACAGATTGAAGAGAGAAAAGGATAGAAAACACACAAAAGATTATGAGACATATGGTACACAGTAGAGGATCTAAAAAATATTCAGTGAGAGTTCCAGATGGAGAAGATACAGAAGACGCACCAGGGCACTATTTGAAGAGACAGTGACTGACGCTTTTTCACAACTTAGGAAGCAGATTACATCACAGATTCAAGAAACTATGAACACCAAGAAGGATGAATACAGAGAACTACACTGTGCACATTATGGTCAAACTGCTGGAATTCAGCCAAAGACTGAAAGAAAATCAATTTAAATAAAAAAATGGGAGGGGGCGTGTGACCATCAACAAAACAATAATGTTCTCGTGTGTTTCTCCAGAAATGATGGAAACTACATGGGGATGATATGTTCAGCTTCCTGACATAAAATAACTGCTGGTCTGGCTCTAGAGCTTCTGAAAATAAATTAAAATATAAAAAATAAAACAAGGACATTTAAGGAAAAACTGAGATAACTCCTTGAAAGTGGAAGAAATACTGAGGGCAGCTTATGAGGCAGGTGGATATCCCAAAATCTGAGGGAATAAAGATTTTAGTAAAAATATATACATGTGTGAATTTAAATGTCTGTCAGCCAAAAAAACAAAAATACTGTTTGCTGGTTTGAAATGTATGTGTGTAGAATGAAATCATACGCAAACAATGGCACAAGCATAAAGAGGTTAAAAGGCAGTTCAAGTATTAAAGGTAAAAAGGAAGATAGCACCCATCTCGATTGGGACGTGATGGATTCTAATTCTAGTATCTCTCATGAGTCATCAGTATGCGTTAAAATCTTTAGAGAGGATCCTGGGAAGATGGCGGCGTAGGAGGACGCTGGTCTCACCGCGTCCTGGGTATCACGTAGATTCCACCTACACCTGCCTAAATAACCCAGAAAACCGCCAGAAGACTAGCAGAATGGAGTCTCCAGAGCCAAGTGCAGACGAGAAGCCCAGGGAAGAGGGTAGGAAGGGCGGCGAGGCGGTGCACGCTCCACGGACTGGCGGGAGGGAGCCGGGGCGGAGGGGCGGCTCGCCGGCCAAGCAGAGGCCCCGAGTCTGGCTGGCAAAAGCGGAGGGGCCTGATGGAGTGTGTTCCGACAGCAAGCGTGACTTAGCATCTGGGAGGTCATAAGTTAACAGCTCTGCTCAGAAAGTGGGAAGACTGGAGGACAAAGGGAGGGAGAGTTGCTGAGCCCCGGGACAACAGAACTCAGTTTGGCGGGGAACAAAGGCCCTAGCCAGCGCCATCTCCCTTGCCGATCCCCCAGCCAAAATCCCAAAGGGAACCCGTTCCTGCCAGGGAACTTTCTCACTCCGCACAAACACCCAACACTGTGCTTCTGCGGAGCCACCCCTCCGGCAGCAGGTCTGACTCCCTCCCACGGCCACAAGGCCCCTCATGAAGTGGATCACCTAAGGAGAAGCGAGCTAAGCCTGCCCCTCCTGCCCCTGTGCACCTTGCCTACCCACCCCAGCTAATACGCCAGATCCCCAGCACCACAAGCCTGGCAGTGTGCAAGTAGCCCAGACGGGCCATGCCACCCCACAGTGAATCCCGCCCCTAGGAGAGGGGAAGAGAAGGCACACACCAGTCTGACTGTGGCCCCAGTGGTGGGCTGGGGGCAGACATCAGGTCTGACTGCGGCCCCGCCCACCAACTCCAGTTATACACCACAGCACAGGGGAAGTGCCCTGCAGGTCCGCACCACTCCAGGGACTATCCAAAAAGACCAAATGGAAGAATTCCCCTCAAAAGAATCTCCAGGAAATAACAACAGCTAATGAAATGATAAAAAAGGATTTGAATGATATAACAGAAAGTGAATTTAGAATAATAGTCATAAAATTAATCGCTGGGCTTGAAAACAGTATACAGGACAGCAGAGAATCTCTTGCTACAGAGATCAAGGGACTAAGGAACAGTCACGAGGAGCTGAAAAGCGCTTTAAACGAAATGCAAAAACAAAATGGAAACGACGACAGCTCTGATTGAAGAGGCAGAGGAGAGAATAGGTGAACTAGAAGATAAAGTTATGGAAAAAGAGGAAGCTGAGAGAAAGATAAAAAAGTCCAGGAGTATGAGGGGAAAATTAGAGAACTAAGTGATACACTAAAAAGAAATAATATACGCATAATTGGTATCCCAGAGGAGGAAGAGAGAGGGAAAGGTGCTGAAGGGGTACTTGAAGAAACTATAGCTGAGAACTTCCCTGAACTGGGGAAGGAAAAAGGCATTGAAATCCAAGAGGCACAGAGAACTCCCTTCAGACGTAACTTGAATCGATCTTCTGCACGACATATCATAGTGAAACTGGCAAAATACAAGGATAAAGAGAAAATTCTGAAAGCAGCAAGGGGTAAACGTGCCCTCACATATAAAGGGAGACCTATAAGACTCGTGACTGATCTCTCTTTTGAAACTTGGCAGGCCAGAAAGAATTGGCACGAGATTTTCAGGGTGCTAAACAGGAAAAATATGCAGCCGAGAATCCTTTATCCAGCAAGTCTGTCATTTAGAATAGAAGGAGAGATAAAGGTCTTCCCAAGCAAACAAAAACTGAAGGAATTCATCACCACTAAACCAGCCCTACAAGAGATCCTAAGGGGGACCCTGTGAGACAAAGTACCAGAGACATCGCTACAAGCATGAAACCTACGGACATCACAATGACTCTAAACCCATATCTTTCTATAATAACACTGAATGTAAATGGACTAAATGCGCCAACCAAAAGACATAGGGTATCGGAATGGATAACAAAACAAGACCCATCTATTTGCTGTCTACAAGAGACTCATTTTAGACCTGAGGACACCTTCAGATTGAGAGTGAGGGGATGGAGAACTATTTATCATGCCACTGGAAGTCAAAAGAAAGCTGGAGTAGCCATAGTTGTATCAGACAAACTAGACTTTAAATTAAAGGCTGTAACAAGAGGATGAAGAAGGGCATTATATAATAATCACAGGGTCTATCCATCAGGAAGAGCTAACAATTATAAATGTCTATGCGCCGAATACAGGAGCCCCCAAATATATAAAACAATTACTCACAAACATAAGCAACCTTATTGATAAGAATGTGGTAATTGCAGGGGACTTTAACACTCCACTTACAGAAATGGATAGATCATCTAGACACATGGTCAATAAAGAAACAAGGGCCCTGAATGATACATTGGATCAGATGGACTTGACAGATATGTTTAGAACTCTGCATCCCAAAGCAACAGAATATACTTTCTTCTCGAGTGCACATGGAACATTCTCCAAGATAGATCACATACTGGGTCACAAAACAGCCCTTCATAAGTATACAAGAATTGAAATCATACCATGCATACTTTCAGACCACAATGCTATGAAGCTTGAAATCAACCACAGGAAAAAGTCTGGAAAACCTCCAAAAGCATGTAGGTTAAAGAACACCCTATTAAGGAAGGAATGGATCAACCAGTCAATTAGAGAAAAAACTTAAAAATATATGGAAACAAATGAAAATGAAAATACAACAATCCAAATGCTTTGGGATGCAGCGAAGGCAGTCCTGAGAGGAGAATACATTGCAATCCAGGCCTATCTCAAGAAACAAGAAAAATCCCAAAAACAAAATCTAACAGCACACCTAAAGGAAATAGAAGCAGAATAGCAAAGACACTCCAAACCCAGCAGCAGAAGAGAAATAATAAAGATCAGAGCAGAAATAAACAATATAGAATCTAAAAACACTGGAGAGCAGATCAACAAAACCAAGAGTTGGTTTTTTGAAAAAATAAACAAAATTGATAAACCTCTAGCCAGGCTTCTCAAAACGAAAAGGGAGATGACCCAAATAGATAAAATCATGAATGAAAATGGAATTATTACAACCAATCCCTCAGAGATACAAGCAATTATCAGGGAATACTATGAAAAATTATATGCCAACAAGTTAACTGGACAACCTGGAAGAAATGGACAAATTCCTAAACACCCACACGCTTCCAGAACTCAATCAGGAGGAAATAGAAAGCTTGAACAGACCCATAACCAGCGAAGAAATTGAATCGGTTATCAAAAATCTCCCAACAAATAAGAGTCCAGGACCAGATGTCTTCCCAGGGGGTTCTACCAGACGTTTAAAGCAGAGGTAATACCTATCCTTCTCAAGCTATTCTAAAAAATAGAAAGGGAAGGAAAACTTCCAGACTCATTCTATGAAGCCAGTATTACTTTGATTCCTAAACCAGACAGAGACCCAGTAAAAAAAGAGAACTACAGGCCAATATCCCTGATGAACATGAATGCAAAAATTCTCAATAAGATACTAGCAAATCGAATTCAACAGCATATAAAAAGAATTATTCACCATGATCAAGTGGGATTCATTCCTGGGATGCAGGGCTGGTTCAACATTCGCAAATCAATCAATGTGATACATCACATTAATAAAAGAAAAGATAAGAACCATATGATCCTGTCAATCGATGCTGAACAGGCCTTTGACAAAACTCAACCTTTCTTAATAAAAACCCTCGAGAAAGTCGGGATAGAAGGAGCATACTTAAAGATCATAAAAGCCATTTATGAAAAGCCCACAGCTAACATCATCCTCAATGCAGAAAAACAGAGCTTTTTCCCTGAGATCAGGAACACGACAGGGATGCCCACTCTCACCGCTGTTGTTTAACATAGTGTTGGAAGTTCTAGCATCAGCAATCAGACAACAAAAGGAAATCAAAGGCATCAAAATTGGCAAAGATGAAGTTAAGCTTTCACTTTTTGCAGATGACATGATATTATACATGGAAAATCTGATAGACTCCACCAGAAGTCTGCTAGAACTGATACATGAATTTAGCAAAGTTGCAGGATACAAAATCAATGTACAGAAATCAGTTGCATTCTTATACACTAATAATGAAGCAACAGAAATACAAAGAAACTGATCCCATTCACAATTGCACCAAGAAGCATGAAATACGTAGGAATAAATCTAACCAAAGATGTAAAAGATCTGTATGCTGAAAACTATAGAAAGCTTATGAAGGAAATTGAAGAAGATATAAAGAAATGGAAAAACATTCCATGCTCATGGATTGGAAGAATAAATATTGTTAAAATGTCAATACTACCCAAAGCTATCTACACATTCAGTGCAATCCCAATCAAAATTGCACCAGCATTCTTCTCAAAACTAGAACAAGCAATCCTAAAATTCATATGGAACTACACAAGGCCCCGAGTAGCCAAAGTAATTTTGAAGAAGACCAAAGCAGGAGGCATCACAATCCCAGACTTTAGCCTCTACTACAAAGCTGTCATCATCAAGACAGCATGGTATTGGCACAAAAACAGACACATAGACCAAGGGAATAGAATAGAAACCCCAGAACTAGACCCACAAACGTATGGCCAACTCATCTTTGACAAAGCAGGAAAGAACATCCAATGGAAAAAAGAGAGTCTCTTTAACAAATGGTGCTGGGAGAACTGGACAGCGACATGTAGAAGATTGAAACTAGACCACTTTCTCACACCATTCACAAAAATAAACTCAAAATGGGTAAAGGACTTGAATGTGAGACAGGAAACCATCCAAACCCTAGAGGAGAAAGCAGGAAAAGACCTCTCTGACCTCAGCCGTAGCAATCTCTTACTCGACACATCCCCAAAGACAAGGGAATTAAAAGCAAAAATGAACTACTGGGACCTTATGAAGATAAAAAGCTTCTGCACAGCAAAGGAAACAACCAACAAAACTAAAAGGCAACCAACGGAATGGGAAAAGATATTTGCAAACGACATATCAGACAAAGGTCTAGTATCCAAAATCTATAAAGAGCTCACCAAACTCCACACCCGAAAAACAAATAACCCAGTGAAGAAATGGGCAGAAAACATGAATAGACACTTCTCTAAAGAAGACATCCAGATGGCCAGAAGGCACATGAAAAGATGCTCAACGTCGTTCCACATCAGGGCAATACAAATCAAAACCACACTCAGATATCACCTCACACCAGTCAGAGTGGCCAAAATGAACAAATCAGGAGACTAGATGCTGGATGGGATGTGGAGAAACGGGAACCCTCTTGCACTGTTGGTGGGAATGCAAATTGGTGCAGCCACTCTGGAAAACAGTGTGGAGGTTCCTCAGAAAATTAAAAATAGACCTACCCTATGACCCAGCAATAGCACTGCTAGGAATTTACCCAAGGGATACAGGAGTACTGATGCATAGGGGCACTTGTACCCCAATGTTCATAGCAGCACTCTCAACAATAGCCGAATTATGGAAAGAGCCTAAATGTCCATCAACTGATGAATGGATAAAGAAATTGTGGTTTATATACACAATGCAGTACTACGTGGCAATGAGAAAGAATGAAATAGGGCCCTTTGTAGCAACATGGATGGAATTGGAGAGTGTGATGCTAAGTGAAATAAGCCATACAGAGAAAGACAGATACCATATGGTTTCACTCTTATGTGGATCCTGAGAAACTTAATAGAAACCCATGGGGAGGGGAAGGAAAAAAAAAAAGGTTAGAGTGGAAGAGAGTGAAAGCATAAGAGACTCTTAAAAACTGAGAACAAACTGAGGTTTGATGGGGGTGGGAGGGAGGGGAGGGTGGGTGATGGGTATTGAGGAGGGCACCTTTTGGGATGAGGACTGGGTGTTGTATGGAAACCAATTTGACAATAAACTTCATATATTGAAAAAAAATTATTAAAAAAAACTCTTTAGAGAAACTACTTAAAAGTGGAAGATACAGTAAAAATATTTAAAAATCTAAAGGAGGGGAGTGTGGAAAAAAGTAATAACGATAGCACTTATGGTGTTGTAATTGTATTTCTTGATCACCTAAAAGAAATCAAGGAAGGACAAAAAAAAAATGAGAGTAGGGAGGACAAATGGGAAATTAATAACAAAGTGGGAGATGTGAATCCAAAGTGGTGATGATACTAAATGTGAATTAACTAAATATTCCTCCTTAAACATCAATATTGGCAGCCAGATTTTAAAAATTACAGTCCAACTCTGTGCTGCTTATATGAAGCACATCTTAAGTACACTGACACAGGAAAGTTGAAAGGGAAATAATCAACGTATATTTTCACTTACAACCTCCTCTTTGCTTCCTCCACTTGCCCCTGAAAAACAGGAAGAGAAGTGGGAAATAAATATAGAATAAAATTATTTTGAACACATTGTGGTCAATAAATAGGAAAATATAGATCAAATAAACATCAGAAGAAACAAAAATCTAAAATATACTGTAATCTGTTAATGAGATTATTTTACTGAAATACACAAAGAACTCTCCGTGCTGAGATGCCTTCACTGGTGAATTTCAAACTCTTAACGAGTCTTTATCACTGATAATACACAAACTCTTTCAGATGAAATACATATCTACTCACTTTATAAAACACAATACCAACCAAAACTTTACACGAGCATCACAAGAAAGAAAATTCCATACCCTTCTATCTCATGGAAATTGACACAGAAGTCCTAAGTGGAAAATTAGCAGATCAAATACCAATTGTTCCACTTACCTGTTGCTTTAGAAGAAGGACAACAACAACCCCTAAGACAATAGTTTATTATTATCTCCCACAGGTCTGTGTGTTGGATAGATGCATGTGGCGGGTGTTTTCTTGGGGTCTTTCCTACAAGTGTAGTCAGATGGGGGCTCTGATGAGGGCCGTGTGAAGGCTTCTCCACTCTCCTGTCTAATGTGTGTGCTGGGGGGGCTGACACAATGGGTATTGGTGGGGCCTGTGGCCTCTCCACATTGTTAACCTGGGTTTCCTCAGGGTCTGGCCTCACAAGGTCTACGTGAGTTCTTCATGTCAGCAGGCTTCCCCTAGAGAGAGTGACTCCTGGAGGGGCTTCAAGTCAGAATTCACACCCTGGCTCTGCTATTGCAGTGGCCAACAACAGGTCAAGTTGCAGAGCTAGCCCAAAAGCAAGGAAATCGGACTACATAAGAGAATAGATATGTGTTCATTTGTTGGGGACATATTGATCATGTTTACAGGGGATATTATATAACAAGGCATGATGTTTGCTCCAGGGATGGAATATTTTGTGTTACCTTTTCACATTTGAAATTCAGTCAGTGTTGTTCATCATAAGAGAAAAAAGAGGAAAAATATATGATCTTCTGAAGATTAAAGTTAAAAAGGATTTATAAACATCTGTACTCATAATTTTAAAAACTCAGAAAAAGCAATATATGGATTTGATAAGCATTGAAAGCTTTCTTCCTGAGATTTGGGTGGGACAAGGAAGTGCTCTGTCACCAGAGTCATTTAAGAGTGCACAGGAGATGATAACCAATTTAGTAAACTGAGAACTATAGAGATTGACATAAAATAAACCATTAAACCTAAATGGTATGTTTGTGCTTGGAGGAAGTTGAAAAGCATCACAAACAGTTAAATGAGTTGTATTGAGCCGAGTGTATATTCATATGGAAAAAAATTACTTCTGCCTCAATTTTACAGTCAAAACGAAAATTAATTTCAGGTGAGATTATGGACCTAAATGCAAAGGTTACAGTAATAAATATTCTGGAAGATTATGCAAAAAAATCTTCATGACCTTAGATTAGGCTGTGACTTCTTTTTAAAAAAAAAATTTTTTTTTTAATGTTTATGTATTTTTGAGACAGAGACAGAGCATGAACGGGGGAGGGGCAGAGAGAGAGAGAGACACAGAAGCTAAAACAGGCTCCAGGCTCTGAGCAGTCAGCACAGAACCCCATGCGAGGCTCGAACTCACGGACCGCGAGATCATGACCTGAGCTGAAATCGGAGGCTTAACCGACTGAGCCACCTAGGCGCCCCTAGGCCATGACTTCTTAACCAGCCATGAAAGGGAGGAGCCATAGAAAAAGTGGTTTACAAATTGGAATCTATTAAAATTAAGACTCTCTCTTCCTGTAACGATATTGTTAAGAGAGAAAAAAACTTAGAGGATGGGAGACTCCGTGGGCAGTACATATATGTGGTAAAGAACTTGTTTCTCCAGTATGTTTATTTGTGCACATATACTGCCGTAAATCAAAGGCAATAAATAAAATAGAAAATCTGGAACATTTCATAAAAGATTACGTGCAGGAGTTGAACAAATGTGAAAATATCCTATTATCAGGGAAATACTAAAACAACGATGTGGTAACATCACTCACTCACCAGAATGAATAAGATATTTAAAAGGACCAAAACCCTGTGTTGGAGCGCATGTGGACGTTCCCGTGCATTGATGGTAAAACTGTGAACTGTGGCAGCACGCTGGAAGACTCTTGGCGAGTGTCATCAGCTCGATTTACATATGTGCGCAAGTAGCAATCCCATATGTAGGTATTGACTCAGCAGTGATATGTGCACCAAAATGCATGTAGCCGAAGGTTCATACATCTTTTTTGTTTTGTTTTTAATGTTTTCGTTTATTTTTGAGAGACAGAGCAGGTGGGGAGGGGCAGAGAGAAGGAGACACAGAATCCAAAGCAGGCTCCAGGCTCTGAGCTGTCAGCACAGAGCCTGACGTGGGGCTTGAAGTCACGAACTGTGACATGATCATGACCTGAACCGCCGTGAGATGCTTAACTGACTGAGCCACCCAGGTGTCGACACCTCAAAAATGCACATTTAGAAAGAAAGGAAGAGTGTGAGCCTGATTGTATTTGATCTCTATTTAGCACTGTCCTAGGCTTCCCTTCATCTGCAGGTGAAGACCATCATTAACAACAAAGTACACATGATCTGGGCGGGGCCTTTCTCACTGGCCCCATTTCACACCCTCTGTCTCTAACCATGCTGGTGGTTTTCTCTCCTGGGATTTTTTACACTGTGTTCATCTGGTTGGGTTGACCCTTTCTGCTGCCTGCGTGCTGACCACACCTCCAATCACCTAGTTAACTTTTACTCATCTGTTGGAACTCAACTCAAAAGGCATTTCTTTGGGGAAGCATTTTCTTTTTCTTTTCTTTTCTTTTCACTCTTTTTTTTTTTTTTTTTTTTTTACTTTAACCAGATTAAGTCAGTCTTTCTTTCTATAATCTTTCTGAACACCTTGAACTTTATTTCACAGGATGTAACAAATCATAGTTACGTACCTAACTACAGAGCTTGTTGGTTTAGTCTTGACTGCTAGAACGTAAGGTCCATTAGTTCAGACTCTTTGTTTTCTATACTGTTCTGCTTCCTCCATACCTAATGTCTTGCCTGTGTAGATATTCCATTCATATTTGTTTAAATTTATTTAAATTAATGAAAATGATTAGACTAATGAAAACATTTGGAGCCAAATAACCCTAAATTCAGGCCCCAGTTCTACCCATTTGTACCTTTTTACCTTATTCATATTGTGTATTTTCTTTGTTAACCTTATTTTTTATTATCTCTAGAATGGGAGCAGTGACATCTTTCCTCAGGTGGGTTTTGTGACTGTTGAACTTTCTATAGGTAGAGTTCCTGGCACGTAGTAGGTGGTTGGTAAGCATTAGTGCTCATAAAAACAAGTTTTCATCCTTGATTATCTTAACCCACAACTGTCTTAAGCCCTTGTACTCACAGCGTGGTCAGCGATCCCAGGGGGCTTGTTAGAAATGTGGAATGTCCACCAAATCGGAATCAGATTTTGAACAAGATCCCTGGGTGATTGTTCCGTGTTGTGACCAGCACTGCGTGACGTGTGGACGTGTCGAATCACCATATTGTACACCTGAAACTAATATTACCCTGTGTGCTAAGAGTTTAAATAAAAACTTAAAAAAAATAAAATTTCAGATCCCCCATATCTAGATTTCACTTGTTTCAGTTGTTTTCCCAGTTTTGGAAGATAGCTAAAGATGTTTTACTTGTCATCTGATCTAATTTGATGGTATGGAAAAGAGGCTAAGCATCATTTGATTATTAATGAGTCTTACTTTGTCTTTGACCCACCATTCTTTATTAAAAATTGCCTGTGCTTGAAACTGATCTGTGTGTATCGGCTGAGTAACCTGTAGTCCTGTAGCTAGTCCTGGTTGAGGAACGTTAGCTTTCTAAGAAATATTTGTACTTCACTTTGCTTTGAAACAAGTGGAAGCCTTTGCCTGTGTTGTGCCTGTGAAGGTGATGTCGGGCAGCACAGATCGAGTAAACTCCACCAGCCAAGCCCCTTGTGGGACCAGTGCCCAAATCAATAGTGTAGGTAACACAATTACCGCTTAACAAATCGTATCCGAGTTTCCTGGAGATGAAATAACCCACATTTCATTGTTGTGATAGAAACAATATTGTGAAAGAATGAGACCCAAGTGTCGGAAGATTAAGGGAGATTGTCAGAGAAATTTAGTAGCGTCTAGGGATGGAACACATTTTTCTTATTATTCGACTAAATAGCGTATAGTAATTTGTTTCCATTGTTCATCTCCAAGGCATTGGGCTGCATCTTGTCTTGTTTAATATCCCCGTGGAGCTGAACCAAGAAGTAAAAAGTACCTTTGAAGCTAACGGGAGCTCTGTGCTCAGGTGAGCCCTACCGGATTGGTGCAGTAAAGCAAGAAGCAGGACTTTATTTATGTTGGTGTGGGTGTAATCGCAGGGGAAGCGACTCCTCCCAAGGACGGCTCTTAGAGCAGCCAGGGTGTTTGTAGTTTTAACTCTGCTTTAGTGGTTTGTGTGTTTTCTTTATTAGTCACTTGCTCCATGCTAGCAATGTGTTCTTGGAATGCAAGTGCCTCCCTTAATTGAAAGAGCTTTGGACAAATGGCCGGGAGTCTTGCCCTGGTCCCAGCCCTGGTCCTTCCCAGCAGAATGTCCTTGGGAAAATCACCTCACCTCTCCAGGCTTTAAGTAAACCAGATTAGGTAATCTCTGAAGTCCTCTCCTGAGGAATTTTTGTGACTCAGGGTAGTAAGAGAAAGAAAGGTGTCAAGGGAAATGTTCTTCCTACAGTCCGAAGATGGCACTCGTGGGTCCAGGAAGTACCCGTGTCATGTATACAGTTGTTTGCTTGCATGTGTTCATGGAGGGAGTCTGGCTGTCATCTGATCCTTGAATGTGTCTGTGACCCTACAACGCAGAAGGATCATGAGTTGAGACCACCTCTCTGAATGAAAGCTTAACATAAGCATATTTCTAAACTTTTAATAATGACTTAACTTCTGATAATACCACAAACGTGTGTGCTACACGCTGCCCAGCATATCCTACTCACATACACACACACCCGTACACACACGTGCACACTACATACACATACATAACACACACAAACTATATACACACATATACATACACACACCACACACATCACACACTACACGTACCTACCCCTGAAATAATTTACCTCATGTTTGGCTAATCCTATGAATTACTGCTTTTTATTTAGACCAGTTATAAGCTAATTCAAATAGTGTTAAAAACACCATTTCAGAGACAACTGAGAACTCAAGGGGAATGAGAGGCATATTTAAAATACAATCAGCTTCTACAAGAGAAACCTGGGTAAGTTTTAAAGACTGGGGCTGCTCTTCTGGAAAAGAATAATTTTAAAGGTGTCATTTCATATAACGGAAGGATCTTGGCAACTGCTCAAGGTTTATTTCTTTCCCATTCTAACAAAATTGAATTCTCCTGAATGCCGTACATATATTCCCGAGGACACAGGATTCTCCCCAGCAGAGGTGATTTTGTTTACCGCATCATTTGCGAGAGGGTGCCTCGCTACAAAGAAGCCCATGCACGTAATTTGCTGTTGGTGTTTCCCTGGACACCAGTGTCTGGGATGCGACTTGCTCCTTGCGTACAGCCCAGGCCGTAGTGATTTTGAAGGTGTTGGGCACACTTAAGGTAAAATATTTACAGGTAAAGTGACCCTGCCTTGTGTGACTTCCTGTCTCTCTAGTCTTGTTATTTTCATCTGTGTTTTGCCCAGGTGACGAGGAGGCAGTCTTTGCTTCCGGGGAGCCCTGCCTGGTGGGCGTGTGTTAAGAACAGCATCTTGGGGCGCCTGGGTGGCGCAGTTGGTTAAGCGTCCGACTTCAGCCAGGTCACGATCTCATGGTCCGTGAGTTCGAGCCCCGCGTCAGGCTCTGGGCTGATGGCTCAGAGTCTGGAGCCTGTTTCCCATTCTGTGTCTCCCTCTCTCTCCGCCCCTCCCCCGTTCATGCTCTGTCTCTCTCTGTCCCAAAAATAAATAAAAACGTGGAAAAAAAAATTAAAAAAAAAAAAAAAAAAAGAACGGCATCTCTCCAGCCACAGGGAGCAGATGGGAGGTTCAGTGCCCGCGCATACAACCACCCTTCGCTTCAGGGCGCCAGCTCGGACTTGTCGTCTTAACAAGGACCCTGAAATTCTTCCAGAAGATCTTAGTTTTCTTGTTAGTAGCAATCCAGTTCCATTCACAGATGTGCTTTAGGAGACAAAACACTGGTTTCTCCTCTCTGCTTCCTCCCCTCTCTGCTTCCCCCCGATGTAGGATCAGACCATCCCCTCCCCTGCAGCTCTCTGAGGATCTGGTTCATGGCTGCTGATGGTTGGGATTTTTGTCCTGGGTTCATTACCCGAGAGCCACTTTTGTGACTCCCAGAAAGCCATGGACCTGTCATTCTCACTGGGTGAAGGCAGGCTGCTAAGAGGTGTGGCCTCCAGGACCAAACGTTTTGGACCCAGGAAATGGACTCTTTTCCAGAACGCCTTGCGTTT
The DNA here is from genome assembly GCF_016509475.1 of Prionailurus bengalensis. Taxonomy (NCBI): domain Eukaryota; kingdom Metazoa; phylum Chordata; class Mammalia; order Carnivora; family Felidae; genus Prionailurus; species Prionailurus bengalensis. The sequence goes on from NC_057346.1 coordinate 2,732,693, forward strand.
CTGAGGTGAGAAGCAGTAAGAGCAGGAGCAGAGCCCCGCCATTATCTCCCAATCCCCCCGAAGTAACTGTCTCCCACCCTCTGCCTCACGCTCACGGCCTGCTCGTGTTTGGGGGACAGAGAAGGCAACTGGGTTCTCTTCTGTGCTGATCCAATTCAGAAATCAGGCTTTGCGGACCATTTTTCTTTGGCTGATCACGCAAGTTGCTGGCACGTCTCCCGGCCTGGATGGTGGTCTGTGGACACATAAGGTTGCGTGCTAGTGTGGTCAGAAGGAGCATAATATTGGGGCCTCACCAGACGGCTGAGGTGCCTGGGGGGAGAGCCGAGCACCGCCCCACGGAAACATGGGGTTCGGGGTGCCCTGCGGTGGCTTCGGGTTGGTCACGTGCGTGGTAAAGCGCATAGAACGCACTCCTGCATACACAAGTCTGTCCTCTTCCAAGGACAGTCCTCCTTTCAAATACTTGTCTGTTTGAAGGTTTGCATACCTGCTGGGCCAGCTGGTATGAGTGATTCCAGCTGTTGGGTCAGGTGGATGAGTCACAGACTTAGCGAGACTTAGCCTCTGTGTTCTGGGGCCGTGCCTCTTGTTGGGAATGGAGGGAGACCGCGAGGGCCCTAACGTCACTGCGTTCCTGGTGTTAGGTTTTGAGGTCATTTGGTTTGGTTGGGGTTTTGAAAGATGGGGGGGCGGGGGTGAGGGCTGGAAAGTAGGCGTCGCACAAATGGTGACAGGACCCTGTCAGGGGAGCTCTGGGAGACAGCCTACGGGAGCTGCTTCTGTCCTGCGGGCTTTTCCCGCCCTCTTGGCCCCACCCGGTTCTGTTCCACCTTCCAGTCCCCGCAAAGCTTCCGCCCGCGCCGACCGGCCCTGGCACACACCGGCCACAGCCCGCGCTTCTCTGTCTTCGCCGCCAATGCGTGGGCACGCACGTCGCTCTTGATGTGGGTTTTCGGGCTCGCTGTCACTCCTCGAGGCTCTCCGTCTCTGCGAGCAGGACCCTGGCCTCCCCCGGCCTCCGTCACATCAGAGCGCCTCCTACCGGGCCTGGACATAGCAGCACGGGCACAGCTTGCTGGACGCATGCCTTCGTTGTGCTTCTCGGACGCCGCGGTGGGTTCAAAGTGCAGGGCTGTGGCAGCCAGCCCCGCGTCGAGAAAGCCCACCGCTCACACTGCCTTTGCCCACTTCATGTCTCCGCCACATCTGGCGAGCGCTCTCAGTATCGCGGACTTTTCATTATGATCATATCTGCTACGGTGGTCCTGGACCGGACGGGTAGAGAGAAGTGTTGGGAAGGAAGTTGCATTGAGGACTCAGAGACACCAGGATTCGGTGACTGGATATAGGAAACTGAAGGAGGGGAAGGAAAAATAGATGTTGCAGGCTCTTCAGGCAGGAGGCTGGAGTAGGAGGGGAAAGAAGAGACGAGGGCAGAGTCTGACCTGGCAGCCTGGTGCTCCGGTGGCCGTGATCACGGACAGGTGAGGAGGTCTCTCTTGAGCTTCCAAGGCAGGTGCAGGCTGGGAACATAAACCCGGGGTGGGGAGGTCGGCATCCCGACCCAAGCCACGGGAGCCCAGGGCAAGAGCGGACAAGGGGCCCCCGTGCCCACGAGAAGTGTTAGCGTCTGGATGTTTCCAGCCTCGGGCTTCTGTGCACTACACTGCGTCTACACCGGGTGCCGGTGGTAGGCTTGTATGGAGCGAGCGAGCGCCCGTGTCAGCCCCTGGCACCAGGGAAGCGTCTGGGAAGGTCGTTGTTTCCCTTGCTTCTGTGTATTTAATTTGAGTTTTAAAGGTAACCTCAAAACTGAAAGCTAACAAGAGGAGATTTTAAAGTCTAAAACACGGACACGAGATTAGCGATGTCTAATCAATGATGTAACACTTTGATTGCCTTTTTACTTTAGTTGACTGTCTGTGTTTCATTTCTAAAGTTCTTTGTATTTTCACATTGGCCCTTCTCTTATTATTTCTTTCTTACGGTTGTTTTATTTTCCTTTAATCATTATAAACACATTTATTGTTGATTGTCAGAGAGTGGATGCTAAACTTCAAGAATTATGATAGGAATTGGTAGGAAAAGACAGGATTCTATCTCCTAATTAAATGTAGATTGCTATTTAAACCAAGAAAGAGAGAGAATCAAATTTAAAAACAAAACCCCAAAAGTACAAAACACTCATTTAAGGTTTATGCTGAGATTTCCCTTTGATTTGTTTTTGTTTCGCTAGATGTAAACCCTATGCATTTTTCTTGTTTGGCAGTGATGCAGGGATTGGAATCCATACATTATACGATTAAAGAGCAAAAGTTAGTATAATAATAGAAAGGAAAGCATCTTTCCTGAATAGAAGGATTAGGAGTCAGAGTTGCTAGAATGGATGCCAGATTTAAAATTAAAAAACAAAACAAAAAAGAAAGGATATTTTTGACTAGGTTCTTTAAGATAATATCTTCAAATAAGCTATTGGGTGTGGGGCTTAAAATGAACTGTCGATAACTGAAAAGATGCAGTTATCCCAAATGTAACGTTGTCTGTCCTTTTATAAATTCACTGAGCTTTTTGATTAGATAAATTTATTATATTCTGTCCCTGCAAGATTCAAGGGGAAAAAGACAACACAGTGAGTGCATTAATAAGTTTTACACACACACCCTTAAACTGTTCCTTCCTAATTCATCTAGGGACTTGCTTCATGCTAAGTCCAAGCCCAAGAGTTGTATCAGCCGCCGAAATGAAATTATTACAGACATTGTGGCTGTAATTCATATGCTTCTGGTTTAGTGAAAGTTTTCATCATTCTAAAGTGCCTGCCCATAATGGAAAACAAGGGCGTAATTTTTCCTTAAAAATCTCTCTTCATTTCACTGCACACATGGAGCGTTATCCTTCCGTACCCATTTGGAGTAGTTCTGAAGGAGTCACAGAGAAATTTCACACCAAGTTGGAAAATGTCAAGTACGTTTGGTATTATGTTTGACGGTTGATGGACAGATTCCTTCATTCAGTTTCTTCATTTTATTTCTTAACATGTGAAGACTTCTCTGATTAATATGCAGACGTCCTTTAAATAGGCCAGCTTTGAGACTTCTGTGATAAACGTGCATTTCGGGTCCTAAATTCTCTATTCCCTTCAAGTCACCTGTCGGTGATTTCCTGTCCTGTATTTTCAGAGCCTTCCTCTGGCTGTTTCTGCTGCAGGAGAAGTCAGGGGTCCTAAAGGCATATCTCAGATGATTCCGAATCGGGCCCCTTACCTACCCCCTTCCCCAGTTTCTCTTGTCCGCTAGATTGTTTTAGAAAGCAGCATTTTTCTGTCCTCAGGCAGCTCAGAATCTGGCCACATAAGATGTTAATATAATGATTGTGGAGCTGACTGTTGACACATTTATGTTCTGTATTTGTACGTAAATGCCACTAATGCACGTGACGTCATGAAGTCACAGAGGTGCCTGCGTTTGTGACATAAAAAAGTGCTTTGGTATCAAGTAGCATCATTGTTTGATTGGACCCTGGGTGTGGGGATGTGTGTGTGCTAGGGATCTCATCGGAGCTAGGCCCTCATGTCGGTTACACCTAAAGACAAAAGCAAAATCAGAAACATCTGCAAATACGTGCATTTCCAGATGCATCCCTAGAGTCTGCATCCTTGCGCACTAAGGTCCCAGAAGCAGATGAGAAAGTTTTAAATGGACTTGCCCCCAGTTTTCTTTGTGACGGTGAAAGGTCATGACCCACCCCTGGGAGCGTGCCCCGTTTGTCCTCTTTCGTGACCCCGAGCCCCTTGACTGTGTCAGGTCTCTTTTCCCCTACTTCACTGGAAAGGTGTAGATGGGCTGGGTGCTCCGCACATGTCCTCACCCACTGGGCGGTGTTTCAGCATTGCTGGGCTCTCATGGACGCCCGCTCCCTCCCTTCCGTCTCCTCAGGGCTCGTCCCTCTTCTGCACCAGGTGCCGTCCCTTGGCCTCGGCCCTTTGTCCGCCCTCTGTGTCTCCCCCCAGACCTCGCGCTCCGTCACTTTCCCCTACGTTCTTGCATCTTTCTCTCTTGGTCTGTCTCTCCTCGTGTCATACACCTGTGCACCTGTCTACACATCTTCAACCCAAAACCAGTATCTTTTCCTCAGCAACTTCACAAGTTTCTATACTCTCTTTCCTTCTTTTGGCCACAGATACTTTTGACAGTCCCGACACCTGATGGTGATTGGCGATTTCTCCTTTAATCCCCATGTTGTTCCTGCATTTTCTCCCTTCCTGCTCTCTCGCTGTCGTTCGTCATTCTTGGCCCCCACCGTCTCCTCGGAACTCTCTCCACCTTGACTTCTGTGTTCTTCTGTTTCTGTGCGGTCTTCTCTCTCTCGTCTTCGTATATTTAGGATTGAGTGTAAGCATTCTCTAACGTGTTCTTTACGACTTCTGTGTCTTCTGTAATCTCGTGTGTGTGTGTGTGTGTGTGTGTGTGGCTGCAAATATCATCTTCACTCGAGTGCCTTTCAGATGTAAGATCTCTGTTGAGTATCATCATTGGGATGTTGTGCACACATCTCAGACTCACCTGAAAGAGGTCTCAGCATCATCCTAAACTTCAGTTTTTGATCCCAAATTTCGATTGAGCTGTTTCTGACTTCTGTTTTTGTTAGGACTGTTGCTGTCATTCTCCAAGATACTTGGATTTAAAATCTGGATGTCACTTTGCCCACTCTCGGTACTTCAGTAATCCTCTCTTACTGAAACCGGTCATATCTTTTCTCTCCTTGAAATACCATGGCTACCACTCTATTTCACATTCTCTGCGCTGTCTCATATAATTGAGAAGGTTGTGCCCATTGGTAAGGGTGCCGTGTGCGTAGGATTAATGTGAATAGTGTTTCCCCAGTGCTTTCACACTACAGCATCTGCAGAAATGCACACAACCTCCTGCACACCATACGTGGACCACTGTCACAGACACACCATGCCACGTGGATCACTGTCACCCCTGGCCAGTCTTCTAACTCGTGCTTTTCTGTGTGAACTAAACCACACAACAAATTATCTTCTCTAAAGTTTGGTACCCGTCAGAACATTTTCCTATTTTGAAGCCTTCAGTGGCTGTGTTATGTCTTACTGAAGGAAGCATCAACTCCCTTAATATTTTAATGAAGGTCTTTGTCAAAATGCCCCTACTTTCCGGGGTACCTGGGTGGCTTGGTTGGTTAAGTGCCCAACTCTTGATGCTTGGTGTCAGCTCAGGTCATGATCTCAGGGTTCGTGGGTTCAAGCCCTGCATCAGGATTTGTGTGCTGGTGGTATAGAGTCTGCTTGGGATTGTCTCTCTGTTCCTCTGTCTCTGCCCGTCCCCTGTTCATGCGCTCTCTCTCTCTCTCTCTCTCTCTCTCTCTCTCAATAAATAAACTTTAACAAAATGCCCCTACTCTCCTAATGTAAATTTTTCATTTTTTTTTAATGATTACTTATTATTGGGAGAGAGGGAGAGAGAGAGAGAGTGAGCAGCAGAGGGGCAGAGAGGGAGAAGGAGACACAGAATCTGACGCAGGCTCCAGGCTCCGAGCTGTCAGCACAGAGCCTGAGGTTGGGCTCTAACTCATGAACCATGAGTTTATGACCTGAGCCGAAGTCAGACACTTAACCGACTGAACCACCTAGGTATCCTTTAATCTCCTAAAGTATTTTGTGGTTTTGAAACAGAAGTATTGTTTTTTAAAAAAAAAAAATTTTTTTTAACGTTTATTTTTGAGACAGAGAGAGACAGACCATGAACGGGTCTCTAACTGTCAGAGAGAGGGAGACACAGAATCTGAAACAGGCTCCAGGCTCTGAGCTGTCAGCACAGAGCCCGACGTGAGGCTCGAACTCACGGACCGCGAGATCATGACCTGAGCCGAAGCCGGCCGCTCAACCGACTGAGCCACCCAGGCGCCCCCAGGAGTATTGTTTTAAACATTGGCATGAATTAAGATCTATTTGTTATTTCAGATACAAATTGGTTTCTCTTTTTTCTTTTTTCTTTGTTTTTGGTTGCTATTTCAAATTCACATTGGAACTTATTTAACACCAATGGACTATCTCAGGTATCTAAGTAAGTGTAGCAGTGACACAACACAAAACAAAAAACAAAACAAATATCCTATAGTTTAGGAACCAGTTCAGCCATTCAGACTGTCAGTATCAGGAATTCACGATGTGTCCCTGGTTAAAGAAAAAAGAATATATATATATTCATGGTAAAAATTTTACCCACGGCCCTAGTTAAAGATGGCAGTGAGTCCCAGGGGTGACAGTGGGGCTTTGCAGCAGGAGAGAGACCAGGGTCAACTCCGAACACGGCCAAGACAAGTGAGGTTTTAGCCACAGCGCCAGGTGGGGTCAGTGGATGGAGGTTACTAAGAGGAAGCTCGAAGGCTGGGGCATTGTTGCTAAGCTGACTCCGCAGGTGTCTCGCTGAAGTCAGGCTACGGGGATAAGATTCCCAGGAGATAGATGAGGGATTTGATCCAGTGTCAAGGTCGGGGGACTTTGCTAGTGACCCGGCAGAGTTGTTGTTGAACCTGAACCGCACTGGCCAAGGGCAGAGCCCAAGGGGAGGGCCTTGACGGTGTGGAGGACTCTGGGTAGAGTCCGGTCACGGGGCGAGTGTTTGTCACCATCCGGCTCCCTCGGAGCTCGGCGCCCAGCGGCTCTGGGTGTCTGCGCATCTCAGTTCAAACTCCAGGGATCTGGGAAGAACGGGTCTGTCTGCTGCATGTAGCAGCGGCTCTTACAGTCCAGCATCTGGGGGCCGCTGCACAGTCATTTCCTTCATTACACTTCCCTGATCCCCCTAAGAGGTCGTGGCCCTCTTTCCTGCGAGTCCCCTAGAACACGAACCTATTTTGTCAAACCTGTATTTGTTGTCGCACCCCGCACCTGGAGCACAAGTACGCGTCCCCGCGAGCGTCTTGCCCCTGTCCCCTAGCAGGCAGGGCAACACCTGGTTTAGAAGCACTTCTCAGTCAATGCTGGAGAAAAGTGCATTCAGAGGGTTATGTCTTGAGTTACTGTATCCCGAGTCCCTTCCCGATACGGAAGAAGAACCCATCCTGGTCTTTGAGCTCACTGTCTCCTCCTCCACGTCGCCCTCCTTCCTGCTGCTCGGGACCCTGTTCGCATAGTCCCGTGATGCCGCATCGGGACATACCCTGCCCAGAAAACGGAGCTCTCCCTTGCCAGCCTGGAATTTTCCTCAAGTACGCGCCTCCACATTTTCCCTCCAGTGTGATTCTCAGCGTGCATTCTGCACGTTATTGATGCCGAGAGTCTGAAGTGTAACATTTTGAGTTAAAACCAGCTACTTAATTACACTGCTTGATGCCTGATTATCAGAGATAGTGATTTGTGCATCTCTGGGATTGATCATTTTTGGAAGCCTGAGGTGCAACATTCCCACCTGCTGTCTCTGTCTCATGGGCAGATTTACATATTTGACTAAATGCTGTTCACACTTGGATGAAATTTAAATTAATTATACTTAGTTAAGGCTTATTTAAAAATGCCCAGTTGCCTGGGGCTCGGGAAGGATTCCCACTCAATTTTCTAAGTTCAGGGTGGACGACAAAAAAAATAAATAAATAAAGAGGGAAACCTAAGTGTCCTGACAAAACAGATTTAGTGTCGTACCCCAACACAATTTGCCAGAGTGACCCAGGCTAGTTAGTAACATGTGCTTCTGAGACTAGCCTGCACGGTAATTTGGTAAAAAGAGTAAGCATTTAATGCTGATTACCATAAATAATAAGGTTTTCCTACACCAAAGTACGTGATCTGAGGTTGGCTCAGGGGAAAGCAGCAAGGAGGGTAGTTCAAGTTGGTTGGCTCTTGTGTCCTCGCGGTAGAGAGCTCTGGAACCTGACCTGGCAGCAGCGTTTTGTGGCTAACTTGTGACTGTCACCTGCTTCATCCGGGCAGGACCGCCCGGTAAGGACTGCAGTGTGTCACTACTTCTGCGTGGTTAGAATGCACAGAGAAGGGCCGAGTTCCTGCAGAATGTTCTGGTAACTTGTCCGCTCCCTGTATCCGTGGCAAACTTTTTCTTTAAGTGTTTAGACATTAACTTAACACCATCTGTAGAGCTCCTGGGAATGGACAGCTGCTGTGGAAACGGGTGATGGGGATGACCTGTGGGGGGGGGGGTTGGGCGTAAGCACACTGGGGCCTTTCTTCTTCACGTCTGTCTTGCGTTTCCTGCTTCTTAGGCTTAGCCTGGCAGTGTTGTGTGTGAAATCTCCAAAGTGCTTTGCGGGGCTCATTTTTCTATCACTCCTGCTGCAGGTTTGAACCTGAGTAAACACCATCAGGGCCCCTTGGCTTGGGCAGGGCCTCCTGTTGCTAATTGCCGTTCCCTAAGCAGGACATGCTGTTCCCACGAAGTAGCATTGCTTTGCCCTGGGAGAATCCGTTCCGTGTCAGGTGGTGACAGGTGTGGCGAGTCCCCCTCCTGCTGTTCAGGCTCCGGTGCGCTCTCCCCGCTTCCCCGTCTCCCGTCTGTGGGTGCCCATGATCCCGGGCTTGGGGGCTTGGCTCTGATGCTGGGCCTCCGCATCCTGTAGGATGCAGGGCGCCCCTGGCTTTCCTCTCCGGGTTGAGCCCCAACTTCTCTCCTGGGTCACCACTTTTCCTCTCCAGTGTCAGGACCAACAGTAAAGCCATCTTCCGTGTGCGTTCTAGAACAGCGTTGGTGAGGTAACAGGTGAACTCCAGAATCCCACGCGTCGCTTACTCACGTGAAGTCAGAGGTGGGGATCTTGACGGGCAGGGGTTATCCTCCACTTGGTGCCAGAATTCAGGTTCTCCCGATCTTGCAGCCAAGCCTGTTAGCTTCAGCATGTCATGTGCAAGGGAGTACATTTTTCTCCCTCTCAGAGAGGAGGGAGCTTGGAGAAGGGAATACTGGGGGGGTTTCTAGGCCACCCCAGCCGGGAACACATATCAGTTCTGCTTGCGTTCCTGGCATTCATTCACAGGATTTCTTCTTCGTACACGAGAGGGTGCTAACTGTGGTCCAGCTACGTGCCCCCAGATCAGAGGAGAGGTCTGAGGAACAGCTAGCCAGGCTCCCTTTACTAAGTGGAGGTTGCACTAAGACATTTAGTTGAACAGTAGCACATTTTAGTAAATTCACCTTGTGGTTCACTTACAGCAGCTTTTATCCTGCCTAGTTAACGATTCCACACGGTTCAGAATGTCTCACAGCTTCAGATCACGCTAGAATTTAGAGGCTAAATAAAGCGTGAACTCCGCAAGGCAGGGCGAGGACAAATGGAGGGCTGTAGAGAGGAGGGCAGGAAGGGGATCGTCAGGGACGGTGCCGTGTTGTATAGGCGGGTGCCTTTGGTTGCCGACTCACAGAGATGACGTCTGTCGGGTCTTCTGTTTGTAGGCACAGGATCCCACCTGAGCTAGCCCGGAGCCCAGCGAAACATGCTGAGATGCCAGAACTGGCCTCTCACTTAGTACCCTCTCTTTTCTTACTCTCTGTCCCGGAGCTAACTTCCCTTTTGATTGTATGTGCTATCAAATAGTTGCCCCAGCTGCAACACTGAAATCAGGACCTGCAGGATATCCAGGTCGGTGAGTAAAACCGAAGTCTTTAATTGGTCAGCTGTGGCCGGGAGGTCAGAGTGTGTGTATCCATTCAGTAACATTTTATTAACATCATTAATTATCACTTCCTTCTTTTATTGCATACTAAGAGCCAGGCACTATTCTGTATACGTGCTGTAAACACGTTTGTAGGGGCACCTGTGTGTCTGCCTGTCCTGTGTCTCATTCAGAGGAGGACTCTGGTTGGGCAGAGACCCCACAGGATCGAAGGGTAGAAGTCACAGTTGCGTAGTCCAGTGTGTGTTGTGTGTGTCTTAACTCAGCTGTCTCTTGTTGGCTAGACTGCAGAAATAGCTCCCATGTAAAAACAAAAGAAAAAATTCAAGTGTATAAAAATGAACATCTAGATGTAAAAAGGACAAGTAGGGTCAGAGGATAGATTTAAAGGCAGACGCTTGTTAAACAAATCTGGCAAAAAAGAATGTCATTTTTCTTTTAAATGAATTGTTTTGGACATTTTTTCTGTGACTGTATGTTATTTAAATGGGGCTTGACACTGTGCCATCAAGCTTCTACCAGTCCAAATTGTCGCTTGTGAATTATGAGATCGAAAAAAAAAATGTGTGTGTGTATAATTGTAGGAAAAAGTTGTTGAATTTTCAAAAATGTTTTCAAACTGGTCTTAGGAAGACATTCTCAAACCATTACCTGTGCTTAAAACAAACAACAGCAAAACACTTAATGTTTTCCAAAGGGACACTACAGATTCATTTAAATGACATTAAATGGCTTTCTCAGAATCAAATTCTGTGTATAGGTATTTTAATTATCTTCACCCAACTGTGACCCAAAATCAGGATAGAAATGGGAACGCCCCTGGGCGCCTGGGGGGCTCAGTTGGTTGAGCTTTTGACTTTGGCTCAGGTCAAGATCTTGCAGTTCATAGGTTCGAGCCTCGCCTTGGGCTCTGTGCTGACGGCTCAGAGTCTGAGCCTGTTTCAGATTCTGCGTCTCCCACTCTCTCTTCCCCTGCCCTGCTCGTGCTGTCTCTCTTTATCTCAAAAATGAATAAAACATTAAAAAAAAAAAGAAAAAAGAAATGGGAATACCCCTTAGCATTCACAAAATTAGTAGTTCTGCATGAACATGTATGACTTTGTAAAGTGTGTGGACCTACTGTTTTTTTTTTTTAATTTTTTTTTTTTAACGTTTATTTATTTTTCAGACAGAGAGCATGAACAGGGGAGGGGCAGAGAGAGAGGGAGACACAGAATCTGAAACTGGCTCCAGGCTCTGAGCTGTCAGCACAGAGCCCGACCCGGGGCTCGACCTCACGGACCGTGAGATCATGACCGGAGCCAAAGTTGGCTGCTTAACCGACTGAGCCACTCAGGCGCCCCTAACCTACTGTTTTTACAATAAATACCACAGCAGTGGAACGGGATACACCCTCTTGGCTAAAGCAGAAGGCAGAGGGAGAAACCAGCAGTCGGGGCAAGAACACCACCCAAGGAGCTGGAATTGCCTGAGAACAGCAGCCAACAAACTTCCTGGGGATGCTTGTGATAAATAAACCACTCTTCTTGAAGTCATATCCCAATACTTAGCGAGCTTCTTTCTTTTTAAAGAACTTCCTGTATACTCTTTGCCCAGGGCGAGATGGAACCATCAGCTCCAACATACAAAGCAAGGAAAACTGGGGTACAGTGGTCTTCACCACGGGGTGGAAGCTCCCGCTGGGGGCCTCCCAAAGGCCGCCAAGTCACAACTAAGGAACCAGGAAACAAGCTCCAGGATTTCAGGAGAAGGTCATAAGAACCAGGATATATGAGCAACGACTAGAGTGTCTATATGCGTGCACCCACTGTGTGTTGAGATGTGTGATGTGACCACTTAGTAGTTTTAATTCCTGTTAGTACTTACAACAATGTGCTTCAGTCTCGTTTTGCGTATGGTAAAGTTGAATATCAGAGAACTTAAAAAATGTCTAAAATCCTGTATCTAAGTCTGAGCGGCCTAGTGGAGTAGCCGTTAGGCACATGTGACTGCTAAAATGTGAATATAAATTAAAGGAAATTAAAAACCCCGGTCCGTAGCCATCCTGGTCACGTTTCAAGTATTCCGTGATCACATGTGCCCGTAGCTCTGGCATTGGATAGTCCAGATGGGACATTTCAGAAACCCCCACTCTGGGCTGGTTCTCCAAGAGCCTGGGTTTGAATCCAGCTTGTCCCCAAGTCAAGCTCTGTCCCCTTCAGTAATGCGTGGGCGATGCTTACACTGACTCACTTGAGAGAGTTTACATCATCGTATTTCTAGTCTTTTAGAAATTAATGAATGCAAAAATCTATTTTGAATATTTCTTTGACTAGTAGTTATATATGATTACACACCTATTTTTCTTTTTGCATTGAAGAGGTGTTTACAATGATTTTTTATATTTATTTATTTATTTGTTTATTTATTTATTTATTAATGTTTATTTGTGTGAGAGAGACAGAGTGTGAGCAGGGGAGGGGCAGAGAGAGAGAGGGAGACACAGAACCCGAAGCAGGCTGAGCTGTCGGCACAGAGCGCGACGCGGGACTCCAACTCAAGAACAGTGAGATCATGACCTGAGCCGAAGTTGGACGCTTCACTGACTGAGCCACCCAGGCGCCCCTACAATGATTTTTTAAAAAACCACTTAAGGGCAAAATATTCACAAGTAGAGCACGCACCAAAATCGTTCCTCTTCAAATGTTTATGTGCAGAAATTTTTCTGTTTCCTGAACGTACGGTGGTTCCCGGAGCAGACAAAAATTCCCTCGGATTCAGAGCTTTTCGTTGTAGGAGGGAGACAGACAAGTTTATATAATTTACTTGTCATACGTTACCAAGCAATAGATGCGTTAAGAAGTACAAGAAGGTGGTCTCGGGGAGGCTGTAATTGGAAATCTGGTTTCAGATATTAAAGAGAAGATGATGTGTGAGTACAGGCATAAAGTGATTGATAGTTGGTTCCATAAGTGGTACGGTCATGCCGGAGAGATGAATACGGACAGAGACTCCATGGCGAGCTCGCCTGATGAGTTCTTGGACGGTGAGAGGGGTTGGGCTGTGTGCGAAGAAGGAGCGGGTGAGGAAACAGAGAGGTGGGTGGGGCGGAAGGGACTTTGGCCAGTTCCGTTGGACCAGTGTGAAAGTTTTCTTTGTCAACAAGACTGGGCCAAAGGGTACGCAGGCAGATGGTAAAGCATGGCCTCTGGGCCTGTGTGTGAGGGTGTTTCCAGACGACCTGAGTGTTCGAATCGAGACTGAGTGAACCGGTGGGCATCATCTGTTGAGGGTCTGCATGGAACAGAGAGAGGGAGGAGGGGTAGATTTGCTCTCTGCTTGAACTGGAGCATTCGTCTCCTGCCCTTAGGTATCGGTGCTCCTGGGGGTCCTTCGGGCTCAGGTCAGGCTTGCACCATCAGCCACCAACTCTCAGGCCAACCAGCTTGAACTGGAGCCTCCCCACCCACTTCCTTCCTGGGCCTCCAGCTTGCAGACAGCAGGCCAGGGACTCCTCAGCCCCTGTGATCGCGCAGACCAGTCCCTGACACCACGTCTCTTTCTGTTTGTCTTTTGTTCTCCTCTTGGTTCTGTTTCTCTGGAAATTTTGATTCAGCCAGGTAGGTCACTTAAAAAATACTTATTAGCTCTTGTTGAGTGAACGAAGAAGACCTAGGAGTCAATCACGTCAGGTACAGAATGCGCTAAGAAACACGCGTTTTGCCAGAGCCAAATATTTTGACAGACACCTCAGGTCCTCATAAGGGAGTTTTATAACCTGTAGGTAAGCATATGTCTGTATTTAGATTAAATTACTGTACTTTAGATAGCCATTATATTTAAAGCAAGCTATTATGACCACACTTCAATCAGGAAGCGCCAGCTAAGAATGGTAACGATCCTCATTTGGCAGACTGTGTTCTAAGTACTTTAAATCAGATATTATCAAACACTTCCCGAGAACTTGAGTCACTCGCGAGTTGATTCAGTCCTTTGGCCTTGGGGAGGAAGACGTCGGGGAGTCAGTCAGGTGTGTGTCTGTCACCCCAAAGCGTACAGTCTGCTGGGAAGAAACACGCAAATGCAGACAACTAGCACCTGAAGGTCTTCCTGGATCTGTGGAGACACCTCCGATGTGCCTAGTACAGAGCTGTGTGGTTCCGTAGTGTCTCTGATAACGCAGCTAGATACAGTGGCTTTATATGCATTCTCTCTCAGTAAGAGCCAGAAGCAGATACCCTATTTATGAGTTCTCAGTGTTACTTCCTTGACTTCCTACTTTTGAAGCCAAAGTGGTTCTTGGTGCCAATTAAAGACCGGCACATCCCCATACTACTAATGTACGAAGTTGTGGTTATGCCTCAGGGCGGATACCTGCAGATGCTGCTTTGAAAGAGAGTTACTGAAAATCACTGCATATCAGCGCGATGCGCTCAGTCCTGCAAATTAAGCTCCTGTAACCTTGAGGATATGTTAGAGCATTTTGGCTTTTGAAACCTTTGTAGTTTATATGATACTGCATCCAGCCTCCAAATATTGGATTGCATCCTTGAGATCATGCATTTCATTCAAAACATGGTACCTTTTACTGCTACTGATATTCTGTAAGGACAGACTCATATACAATGTCCATATATGTGTGTGTGTGTGTGTGTATCATATATATATATATATATATGGACATTGTGTATGAGTTCTTATATATATATATATAGAGAGAGAGAGAGAGGGAGAGGGAGAGGCATGATTATACAGAAGCTGAAATCCATAGGCATTCTGTTTAAACCAGTGGCAGCTCAATGTTGAAGACATTAATATGTGTTTAACTGTTTATTAGCCTGCACTTTGTATTATTTGGAATAATAAGTATATTTTATAGTGAATCCAGGGATTACCAGCTCCAAACCATTTCCAAATAGATATCACCCTGGATTTATTTACTGTCTTGCCATAAATGAATTGCTGAGGTGAAGTCAGTTAGCTCATTATAAAAACGGGATATCTGCTTCTTACACGGAGTATAGGGACAGTAAGTAACAAGAAATGGAGATAATAAATCCTTTCACCTAAACTCGGCTGACATAAAAACACATCTATTTAAAATTAGTTATCTAAAAACATTTTACCAAAATGTTCATGTGATGTTTCTAACAAGTCACTTAAAATTTAATTTGGGGGTGTTAATTTTTTGGGACCATTTTTGTATGTTAGTGATTATTAAATGTGATAAGGTTGAAAATTGAAATATTTTTCCTCAAACCTTTGCTCACTGCTGCATTTCAAACTATTTTATATGCTCACAGTGCTGTATGAGCACCAGTGTTACAGTAGGCCACCGTGCCCCCATGGGAATGACGTTATGTCGTGATGTCTTGGGAACTTCTGATAGGAATAGGACTCTGATAATGACTGTCACGCAGGATAGCCGAGGTTATGCTGCGGTGACGATCCCGTGTCTTAATGTCGTGAGATAGCAGTCATGTTTTCTAGTCATGCATCCCATATGCCACAGGTCCCCGGGGTTTCCTGCTCCCTGTCGTCCTTGTCTGGGGACCTTGAGCCCAGGGAAGCCCCACCACTGCTGCATGGGAAGATGGGGTGGTCCACTGGCTCTGAAAGGTGTCTGCCAGAAAGAGGCACTCACTTTGCACACATTTCTTCGGGTGACACAAATCACGTGATCATGGTTAAATTCCAGGAATAGAGAATTAATTGTAATAGTTGTATCATGTGCCCCGAATGAAGAGAACCACAAATATAGTGAGAAATACTAGTAATGACGTCTGTTTCAAGGTTATTAGTAAAGAAAGAACAAAAGGGAGAAAGGGAGGAGAGGAAGGGGAAGGAGGGAAGAGGAAGGGGAAGGAGGAGGAGAGGAAGGGGAGAAAGAGGAGGACAGAAACGGGAGAAGGAGGAGGAGAGGAAAGGGAGAGAGAGAGAGGAGGGGAGGAAGGAAAGAAGGAGAGAGGAAGGGGAGAAGGAGGGGAGAAGGAGGGGGAACAAGGGGAGAAGGAGTGGGGGAGGAAGGGAGAAGAGAAGAGGATGGAGGAGGGGAGAGGAAGGGAAGGAGGAGGGTAGAAGGATGGGAAAGGAAGGGGAGAAGGAGGGGAGACGAAGGGGAGAAGGAGGATGGAGGAGGGGGGAGGAAGGGAAGGAAGAGGGGGGAGGAAGGGAAGGAGGAGAGGAGGGGGAGAGGGAGGAGGTGGGGGAGGGAGAGAGAATAAAAAGAAACGCAGAAAAGGAAAGAAACAAAGAAAACCTACCTAAAATACTTAAACTGTGCATCTGGGTGCGTCTCCTTAATGGCAAGTCACGGTGTTGGCGTCCACATGCGGTTGACATGGTGGGTTTAGGAAAGGCTTGTGAAGTGGGGTGATGTGTGAGCATGATCTTGTAGAGGAGGACCAGGAACTTAGCAGGTGACATGATCTCACAGAGGAGGACCAGGAATTTAGCAGGTGACGTTTGAGCATGATCTGGCAGGAGAGAACCAGGGGCTTACCAGCTGACTTTGAGCGGGTTCTAGAAGAGAAACAGGGACTTACCAGGGGAAGGAGAGGTGAAAGGGATTCCAGCTGTGAGATTAGCATCAGTGAAGATAGAGAATCAATAAAGGAGACAGTGACTCAGAAACTGCTTTTATCTAGTTTTCAAATGACTGGACGTGGTAACTTGGATTGTTGGTCACCTTGTATTCCCCATTCTATCATCTCTGGGGCAAACACATATTTCTGCCCCGTTGATTTGTTTTAGGCATGACCACAGACTTTTCTGGCCAGGAGAGCGTGGCTATGATTGACAGGGTGCAAATTCTGAGCTTTGACATAATAAGGTGTCACGTGTTCCTGTTTGTCTTCAGTAGCATCTGACCTCTTTGGTAAAGAGAACGTGCCCAGATAGCTGCTTTCTCTCCAGTCAGGGCTGGTGAACGGGCCTGTGAAGTCAGACAAAAGCTCACCCCCCGGTCTGTGGTCTCTGTAAATGTGGTAATAGATGCGTTTTGTCGTTATCACTGAGTTTTGTGTTGATCCCTTTGTTACATAGCAGTATTGTATCCACAGTTAACTAATACAGTAGAACACTTTCTAATGTTCTGAGTTCTTTGAGGCCAAATGCTTTAAGCAAGGATCCTAGATATGTAGTGTCTGTTTTACCTCTTTGTAGGCACGTGGGAGGGGAGGGGTGGCATGCCTTTATGTCTTCAAGAGGAAAGTTCCACACGGTAGCTCTTGGTCTGGATCGCTGCCAGCTTGTGCTGGACGGGGTGACCAAGATGGTGGGGAATGTCCTATGCCAGCTCTCTGCTTTGTGGGGCCCCCTGCCTGGATAGCCTATGCACGGGTTGTTAACAGGCTACCAAAGGTTGGTCGTCCTTCATGCTTTAAATCAAATTCTCTGAATTACTTCGAGAGGAACGTTCTCAGACGTAGATGCCTCATCCCTTGTTTTCAGCCCAGACTTGGAAGTGTGATGCGATGGTGAAAAACTTGGGTCTGGAACTTGACCCTGCCACTTAACTAGCTGTGTTGTCTTCTGTAGATGATTGAACTTACTTATTTTATTTTTTTTTAATTTCTTTCAACATTTATTTATTTTTGGGACAGAGCATGAACGGGGGAGGGGCAGAGAGAGAGGGAGACACAGAATCGGAAACAGGCTCCAGGCTCTGAGCCATCAGCCCAGAGCCCGACGCGGGGCTCGAACTCACGGACCGCGAGATCGTGACCTGGGTGAAGTCGGACGCTTAACCGACTGCGCCACCCAGGCGCCCCAGATTGAACTTACTTAAACCTGAGTTTTGTGATGCCCAAAGTGAAATAATGATACAACAATTGCACCTGACTGTTCTTAGCTCCTCTTTGCAAAGGTATTTGGCGTAATGCCTGGCGCAGTGGAAGAGCTCAGCGTTCAGCAGTGATGAAAGCACGGATGATAATGGGTTTCTGCTGGTCGCTTTTGTCACAGCTTAAAGACAGAAAAGCAAATGTCCATTTTTGTTGTCACCTTATGGATTCTACAAACTTTGCGTCATTTGATTTTGGGGTAGCCTAAAGGAGAAAATGTCTTACGCAGAGTTTGTTCAGAGAGTTGTAACCTGTTTGAATCTATAGTGTTTCTGGTGTACTGTCACTTTTTTTTTTTTTTTTTTGGTAAAAGTACAGAATTCTAAGTATTTTTAATGAAAACATGAGGTTAGGGTAATTGAGAATTTCCTGGTACGGTGATCTTTTACTTATTGATTTAAAAATTTTTAATTACGTTTATTTTTTTATCCCAGTATAGTTAACAATACAGTGTTAGTTTCAGGTGCTACTTTTTTTTCAGAAGTTTTTAATTTTTAAGCAATCTCCACACAACATGGGGCTCGAACTACAACCCCAAGATGAAGAGGCCCCCGCTCTGCCAGCTGAGCCAGCCAGGAACCCTTCTGGTGCTACTTTTAAAAATAACGTGAATACACTGTATTTTCCTAGTCTGCCCCAATTTAAATCAGCTCGGTAGAAATTTTTCATTGATTGATTTAAGAAGTTAATGTTTAATTGTTCTTGCTCTTGGCCCACATGCAGACCTTATCACATATTTGACTGGACAGATAAACAGACCATTGAAACTATTTTCATGTTTTGGTCTGGGCTCGTAGAACAGTCAACTTTCATGTTGTGAAATAGACCATCATTTGAAACATTACACAAGAGGTGCATCAGAGACTAAAACATGAAAATCACGCAGTTAGCTTCAGTAGTGAGGACTGAGTGTAAGCGGCCACATTTTGACAGATTGAAAATAATGACAACAGCAACAAAGCTCACGAACCAAGTCATTTACCATGTCACGGGTGAGATAGTCATAGAGTTTTTTCCCCTGCCATTTTTCTTTGAGTTCCTTTTCCTCCTTTTCTTTGTGCCCTTTTAAGTTCAGCTTTAATCATAGTCTGTGTGACTGATTCTTATATTGTAGTTCTTCCGGGGATTGTGTGCACGTGTGTGTGTGTGTGCATGTGTGTTATGGGGTACATGTACAAGTTGCACAGGATGGGGATTGTGTGTGTGTATGTGTGCGTGTGTGCACGTGCGTGCATGCGTGTTATGGGGTGCGTGTACGTGTCGTACAGGATGGGGATTGTGTGTCGCGTGTGTGTGTGTGTGCACGTGCATGCATGCGTGTTATGGGGTGCATGTACGTGTTGCACAGGATGGGGATTGTGTGTCGTGTGTGTGTGCGTGTGTGCACGTGTGTGCATGCGTGTTAAGGGGTGCATGTACGTGTTGTACAGGATGCACAATGCTGTGTGCAGGGTGTGTTCTGGGCCATATGTAAAGGCTACATAGAATAAGACATAGATTTCTAGAACTGCTTTGAATTTTTTTTTAACGTCTATTTATTTCTGAGACGGAGAGACAGAGCATGAGCAGGGGAGGTACAGAGAGGGAGACACAGAATCCGAAGCAGGTTCTGGGCTCTGAGCTGTCAGCACAGAGCCTGACGCGGGGCTCAAACTCTCAAACCGTGAGATCATGACCTGAGCCGAAGTTGGTTGCTCAACCGACTGAACCACCCAGGCGCCCCTAGCTCTAGTTTTTAAAAAAAAAATTTTTTTAATGTCTATTTATCTAGAAGTGCTTTAAATCAAGGGCAAGAGAAAAATCACTGTGATGGGTCAAGGTTCTTTTGGTTGCAATTACCACTGCCAGTTAGTAGTTTAAGTCAAAAGTGAATGTATAGATCCTGGAAATAAAGAGTCTCTAACAGTGAATGCTAGATGCAGGCATGGCTGTTACAGGGTCAGCAGTGGGACCTTCAGGGATATCTCCCTGTCTCTCAGTTGTCTCCTTTGTGTGGGCTTCCTTCCCATGAGTACTCAGTGGGCACGGTGGCTCCTGGCAGCTCCCCACCATTTCCTGCCTTCCTGTCAGCACTTGCAAATAGATGTATATCTGAATGGACTGGTTGTACTTTAAACATTCCTTTATGACTTTATGGGCTATTCCTGGTCCCTGACATACCCTCTCCCCTTTATTTAACCAATCAATGATTAATATTTATTCAATTATTAATATTCAATTATTAGTTTAGATTTTTCCTCCGTGGAGCCCTCCCTGATCACCTGAGACTTGGATCTCTTCGTAATGTGCTAATTACACCATCTGTTCATCCTCTTTGGGCATTTATTCCATGACTGGAAATGTATACTTTTATTTCTGTGTGCAACCTGAAACTTGATGCCTGTGAGAAAGTAGGTGCAGTGTGCTTTTCTCAGTGCCTCAGTTCCTGTTTTCCTGGAAAAATCTCTGCCTGTTACAAGTAATTATCTGAAAAAATAATCAGTAATGTGTCTTTGATCTTCATAGGCATTTCTCTCCTGGTTAAATATGGAATGAAAATATGTGTATCTTATTAATTTGTAAAATGCCTCTGCTCCCCTCCCCCTTTCTGCACCCCCCTACCCTGTATCGATTGGTATTAGCCTGCAGACATTTTGCTCCCATCAAAACAGTCTGGTGTGGGGTGTGGATTCATTTAAGCAGTTTATATCTATCTGGAAAAAAATAGTAGCACTCCTCTGAAGTTGTGTATCAGGTGAGGTTTCTCAGAGAAGATAAATAGAACATAAAAGAGCTTATACCGTAATAGGTGCTGACTGTTCATATTATTGTAAGCAATAACTTATTCCCTGCCTTCCCTTCTCCCTCCTCCTTTTAAATCCTTTCCTTGTCTCTTTCTTCCTCATCTCCATCTCTTCCTCCTCGTACTATTTCTTGTCCTCCCGTCACCATCACCACCACCGTCATCATCCATCACCATCTATCTATCCACCACCATCACTGTCATTATCACCATCCTCCTCCTCCTCTTCATCATCACCATTACCATCATCATCACCACCACCACCATCATCCATCACCTCCTATCTATCCACCACCATCACTATCATCATCACCACTGTCCTCCTCATCACCATCTTCCTCTTCCTCCTCATCATCACCATCCCCATCCCCATCCCCATCATCATCACCATCCCCATCATCCATAACCACCACCACCATCATCATCACCATCGTTGCCATCACCATCAGCATCTACCTGTGGATAACCATGGCTGAGTGCAAACTCAGGGGCCTGAATGGATCAGGCTGGGAATGCCTGTGCATGGCATCATTTTATATGTGGTGTAAAGTTATAGGTGCCAGACTTCTTGGTGAGATTCTAAACCTAACACCTGATGAGTCAAAGTACATTGCAAACTCCTGGACAGACTAAAACAGGTTTGTGAAGATACAAAAAAAGCACAAACGATCAAATGAACCTGTTGGGTGAGTTCTGCCCCCTGATTGTCAGTTTGCTGTCTCTGCTGTACAGGCCATGTGGCCGCCAGGATAGGTGAAATGAACCACACGGCAGGAAGCTGCAGTCCTGACCACGGAGTTCACGGCCTTCGGTGTCACCAGAAGCTATATAATAGTGGTTGAAAGCACAGCCCCTGGGGCACGAGATCATCAGTGTTGCCCTCTGTCCCCAACTGGATGACTGCAGTCAAGTCACATGACCTCTCCTTGTCTTTTGTGTCATAGGTCATAGTGACAGTTAAATGAGGTCATAAACGAGAAATGCTAGAATTGTGTCAGGTACACAGTAGTATATGTCTCTGTATTAGGCTTCACTTCTTTTGCTATAATAGACACTTGGACTTGGGTTATTTCTAAGATACATTTTGGCTCTGATTCTTTATGCCCCAAAGAATTTGCATTGATACTGGCTTTAAAAAATCATTTTGAGAAAGCCTGAAAGGTATTAATTGTCCCAGTTAGAAAGAGAGAAATGGAGGGGCACCTGGGTGGCTCAGTCACTTAAGTATCTGACTCTTGGTTTCGGCTCAGGTCATGATGTCACAGTTTGTGTGTTCAAGCCCCATGTCGGGCTCTGTGCTGAGAGTAGAGCCTGCTTGGGATTTTCCCTCTCTGCTGTGTGTGCTCTCTTTCAAATGAATGAATGAATGAATGGATGAATGAAATTGAGTCTGATAAATGTTAGAATTACTGGCCTGTAAACACTTGGCCAGCGTGTTGAAGTCCTGTGCTTCTGTAGTGGACCCTGTGGTCTGTCCGCACCATGCCTCACCAGCTTCAGGCCTAGGTATTCGTTCTCTCCCAGTTGCTGGAGATGCAGGCAGGTGACAGGTCTCAGTAGAGCCCGTCCCCAGGACTGCCTTCTGCTGAAGGGAGTCTCTGCTCCCAGGGTTGTGCCCTGCTCTCCAGGTGCCACCGTCCAGTGTCTGAACCACGTGGAGGTGCAGGCCCTGCTCTTCTTCCCCAGTTTGTAAGAGCAAGGCCTTCCCAGCTCTAGACATTTCCACAGATTCCAGGAAGGCCACTGCTGGGGCCACAGCTCTGCTCAGCTCCTGCCTCTGCTGTGTCCTGCTTTCTTGGCTGCTCCAGAAGGTCCCATCCAGACAGCTTCCTGCACACAAGTTCTGTCTCAGGGATTTTGTTCTCAGGAAATCCAACCTGTGACACTTTGGAATCTTTGTAAGCTTCTTTCTGTAAGACTGGAGATGAGAACGCAGGTCCGTAAATGGACCAAAGCGGGGCTGACTTTACATTCAGTGTTTTTTACATTCTCATCAAAGTGAAGCTCATTTTAGGAGCATAGTTTTAAATTTATATTTACAATCATAAAAATGGCTAAATTTCCCATTTTAAAAGATAATAACTAACTTTTGTAGAGAAAAGATGAATTGAAGTCCAACGGATTTTAAGACCTTAGATTTAAAATGACTAATTCACGGTTGCTTATCCTGAGAATGGGTCAGCCTGGGTGTCAGACCCAGTAGTGGGTATATTGTGCCTCTGCTAAAATTAGACTTGACGTCTTGGGTATTTATACAAATCCTCAGAGCAGTAGTTATAGCCTTGGGAAGAAAACAAAATATCTCTGCACATTTAAATCTATACAGTGACTGGGAAAATCACTCTTTATTTGAGAAAGAAAGTGGACCATCAGTCAGACAATTTCTGTTCTGTCTAGTCTAGATTTTGAATAATCCCAGGAAAGGAGCATTAGATTTTTGCTAAGTGTTCGTGGCAGCTGAGGGGCATTTAAATTCAAAGCAGTGTAAAGGACCAAAGTAACTTCATTGTTGCTTCTAAGGGGAACGGAATTAAATATAATACCAAGCAGAATTTCATGACGTGGAATCAAAATGGCAGATAGGTTTCTGTTTCACTTTAGATGCTGATTTTCAGGGTCATTTGTATGTAAAATTACCTGAATTTAGTTATTCTTTGAAAAGCATGATATGTGCCCACCAAATTAGAGGTTATTTACTTTTCTTCAGTGTTTGATTGGCAACAATATGTTATATTGATATTTATGTATATTTATGTTAACATTTGAGTGGATTGTAACAGAAAATGGGAAATGGTTTCATAGACCCTCAGATAAATACCAAATAGAAATAATTACGCAGAGTGCATTAGTGTGCTGTGGTTTCTAGAACAGGTAGTGTAGACAAAGTGGCATTAAGACCGGCATTTCCCTTTGCCAGGATTCTGAGATGAAGGTGTATACAGGGTTGGTTTGGTTCTTTGGCCTCTGTCCTTGTCTTGCAGATGGTCACCTTCCCCTGGGTCCTCACATAGTGGCCCCTAAGGCTGTGTATGTTGTCTGTGTCCTCGTCTCTTGTTGTTGGTCAGGTTGGATTAGGGCCCAGCCTTATGATGTCATGTCACCTTCATTACCTTTTTAAAGGCCCTCTCTCTAATTCGTCTTATACTCAGGTCCTGGGATTCCACCTTTATCACGAGGGTTTTGGGGAGACAGAATTCAGTCCATAACACAAGTTAATATATCCTTGAGCCCCAAAGGAATTCACTGAATATTAAATAAGCACATTCTATGGAATCATGAAAACAAAGTGCTTGTTTTCACCCCAGCTCTGGCATTCAGTAGTGGGTACTAACAGACGTGAGAGCCCTTCAGCCTCTGCTCTCATGAGTATAAGACACACCGAGCGCGTGCATCATACCGACACCAGCAGCAGATTAAAGAAAAGAAAGTTGGGTGAGGTCTGAGAGGAATGTGGCAAGTCTCCTGTAGGAAAGGGACCTCGGTTGAGGAACCAGATAAGTGCAGAAGGAGGAGAAGAGGAACGGGCATTTCAGGAGAGTGAAAAGGTGTCACCCTTGACATAGATATGCACAGAGTGCATGATATGATGAAGAGAAGGGAGTGAATCAGTCTGGCGCGAGGAGAAGGTCGTTGAAGGTTTTCTGCAGTAGAGAAGTATATTAAGAAGATGAAACTGGCAACAGAGTGCCGAATAGATTGCAGAGGGTGCGACCAGAGACCAGTCAGAATGTTAATGACATCAGTCAGACAGAGTGATATTGAACTCAGACAGCGGTGCTCCAGCCCAGCCAGCGGTAAAGACGCCAGGGTTATTACGAAGGAGGCAGTGAACCCGCGGAACAGGAGCTATCAGAATATTCCAAGGTGGCTGGTAAAGACGGAAGACACTTAAATGGAGAGTTTTGACATAAAGCTTCTGATTTGGAGGGGGGTTGAGTTAACTTTTATTTTTATTTATTTATTTTTTTCAATATATGAAATTTATTGTCAAATTGGTTTCCATACAACACCCAGTGCTCATCCCAAAAGGTGCCCTCCTCAATACCCGTCACCCACCCTCTCCTCCCTCCCACGCCCCATCAACCCTCAGTTTGTTCTCAGTTTTTAAGAGTCTCTTATGCTTTGGCTCTCTTCCGCTCTAACCTCTTTTTTTTTTTCCCTTCCCCTCCCCCATGGGTTTCTGTTAAGTTTCTCAGGATCCACATAAGAGTGAAACCATATGGTATCTGTCTTTCTCTGTATGGCTTATTTCACTTAGCATCACACTCTCCAGTTCCATCCGTGTTGCTACAAAGGGCCGTATTTCATTCTTTCTCATTGCCACATAGTACTCCATTGTGTATATAAACCACAATTTCTTTATCCATTCATCAGTTGATGGACATTTAGGCTCTTTCTATAATTTGGCTATTGTTGAGAGTGCTGCTATAAACATTGGGGTACAAGTGCCCCTATGCATCAGTACTCCTGTATCCTTTGGGTAAAGTCCTAGCAGTGCTATTGCTGGGTCTTGGGTAGGTCTGTTTTAATTTTCTGAGGAACCTCCACACTGTTTCCAGAGTGGATACACCAGTTTGCATTCCCACCAACAGTGCAAGAGGGTTCCCGTTTCTCCACATCCTATCCAGCATCTATAGTCTCCTGATTTGTTCATTTTGGCCACTCTGACTGGCGTGAGGTGATATCTGAGTGTGGTTTTGATTTGTATTTCCCTGATGTGGAGCGACGTTGAGCATCTTTTCATGTGCCTGTTGGCCATCCGGATGTCTTCTTTAGAGAAGTGTCTATTCATGTTTTCTGCCCATTTCTTCATTGGATTATTTGTTTTTCGGGTGTGGAGTTTGGTGAGCTCTTTATAGATTTTGGATATTAGCCCTATGTCCGATATGTCATTTGCAAATATCTTTTCCCATTCCGTTGGTTGCCTTTTAGTTTTGTTGATTGTTTCCTTTGCTGTGCAGAAGCTTTTTATTTTCATAAGGTCCAAGTAATTAATTTTTGCTTTTAATTCCCTTGCCTTTGGGGATGTGTCAAGTAAGAAATTGCTACGGCTGAGGTCAGAGAGGTCTTTTCCTGCTTTCTCCTCTAGGGTTTTGATGGTTTCCTGTCTCACATTCAGGTCCTTTATCCATTTTGAGTTTATTTTTGTGAATGGTGTGAGAAAGTGGTCTTTTCTTCTCGAAACTAGAACAAGCAATCCTAAAATTCATATGTAGCCACAGAAGGCCCCGAATAGCCAAAGTAATTTTGAAGAAGAAGACCAAAGCAGGAGGCATCACAATCCCAGACTTTAGCCTCTACTACAAAGCTGTCATCATCAAGACAGCATGGTATTGGCACAAAAACAGACACATAGACCAATGGAATAGAATAGAAACCCCAGAACTAAACCCACAAACGTATGGCCAACTAATCTTTGACAAAGCAGGAAAGAACATCCAGTGGAAAAATGATAGTCTCTTTAACAAATGGTGCTGGGAGAACTGGACAGCAACATGCAGAAGAGTTAACTTTTAAATACCTGAAAGGGCCATGGATTATCCTGGTGAAAATACCTAGTAGGCACTTAGGAACTGGCAGTCACGCACAGCAGGGAATGTCCAGTGGAGACACACATGTATAAGTGCAGGAATCCCTGTTGTGCCAGGTGAGTGGGTAAGGGGTTATACAGGAGGTGGATATTGAGGGCGCCATGGTATGAAACGCTGACAACAGGCTTGTAGACCTTACAAGTCGCACAACATGATTGGATGGTGAGGTCCTAGATGTCGTCCTGTTGACCCAGGGAGTAAGGCGTATGGGTCCTCATTGGGATCAAGGAAGTCAGCAGTGCCAAAGTATCATTAACATAAATATTTGAGTTATCAAGACAATGGTTGACCTTAAGGATTCCAGCCAAACCCTAAATTCACTTTAGGAAATGCAGGTGGAAGTTGCTAACAAGAGAGGTGAGTAGCCGCAGTGTTGGAAAACGGAAATCTCAGATAACATACATTTCCCTCAACAGGACACACATGTCCCAGATTGGGGGCTGTGTTCACTTTTACATCCACATGGCTTCAGTAGTAGTGACAATAGTGTGCTTGTGACAACATACCTGTGTGTGTAGGTATTAATTACAGGAGTGTACGTGTTTTGTCTTCTCTAGAGACTGTAGTCCTTCAAGGAGCTCCTCCTTCCATCTCTCCTAAAGAAATTGGTACTTTTTTTTTTTTTTTTTGGTAGAGAGTAGTTCTAAGCATCAACTTTCTTACATTTCAAATGTTTGAAAACTGTAACTAAACCAGTAATTAATTTCACACACATACACACACACACACACACACACACACAAGCATGTATGTGCACATGTGAATACAAACGTATTTAGAACAATAGAACATTGAATCTTGGAGGCCATGAAGAGGTTATCTGAGCTGTCCTCTTATTTTACATGTTTCAATAAATTCTTAGGAAGTTTAAATACCTTACATACAACATTTAGGTGAATTAATATAATCAAGCCATTAGAATAGTTCATGGCACAAAGGAAATGTTCAACAAATATTGGCTGGAGTTAATATTTTAATCACTATCACATTCCTTTATTCTCAAACATCTGTTAGAAAATGAGTGGGAAAGCCAATAAATGGCCAAACACCCATACAAATATTTCTGGACAATTGTATATCTTCTGGAATATTTTGAGGAGTCATAAGAAATTGAAAGAGTTTCAAAAACTCATATTTATGGAAATAATAGAGTCTATTTTCTTTTTTTCTTTTTAAACTTTTTTTTTTCAACGTTTATTTTTTTGGGGACAGAGAGAGATAGAGCATGGACGGGGGAGGGGCAGAGAGAGAGGGAGACACAGAATCGGAAACAGGCTCCAGGCTCTGAGCCATCAGCCCAGAGCCTGACGCGGGGCTCGAACTCACGGACCGCGAGATCGTGACCTGGCTGAAGTCGGACGCTTAACCGACTGCGCCACCCAGGCGCCCCTAGAGTCTATTTTCTAAGGTAGCATTTGCTTTATTTCACACCTATAATGAAGAATGAATGTATTCTACACTATAAAGTTGAGAATCCAGAAATATCACTATTATTACATATTATTATCATTATACTGTTTGTGAGTAGTATGTACATGGAAGTTTGGGATTAATGCACTTTTGGATAATTTCTATTTTATCTATGATAACACGTTCTTTAAAAAAAAAAAGTTACGTGTTTTTTTATTTTGAGAGAGGTAGACAGAGTGCAAGCAGGGGAGGGGCAGAGAGAGAGGGAAACACAGAACCTGAAGCAGGCTCCAGGCTCCGAGCTGTCAGCACAGAGCCTGACACGGAGCTCAGACTCAGGAATCGTGAGATCATGACCTGTGGTAAAGTCGGATGCTCAACCGACTCACTGAGTCACCCAGGTTCCCCCTATGATAACACATTCTTAATGCTTTGCCCACCCTCAAAAGTACTGATTTCCTTAATACCCTGTAGTATATGCGTACTTATTTGTGGTTACCAGAAAATTGATGCTATGTAAGGAAGTTCGCATGCACTGAAGAGATTCTTAAGTAAATAAGTGCTGGTAATATATTGGGGGCTGAGGCCTGGAATATTCTCTTCAGCCCTGGACATGAAGGGCAGCTGACTGGAGCTCGCTAAATGTGTTTCTCACCAGCCAGACACACAGCCGGCCCATCTGAGGCTGCCGTTACTCAACTTTCTTCGAATGACCAAGAGTCTTCCAGATTGTGCGGAGCGCTGTTATGAACGTTGCCTACGGTGGTAGTGATTGTGCCTCCACAGCTGGGCTTGACGCTTCGTACGGTGTTGGAGGTCCTCTCGTCTCTGATCAGCAGGTCGTATCAGGATAATAGGGCAAATCACTCGGTGATAGTGTGAATGAGTTTTATAAGCCAAATGATTGTATCGTTAGCGTTCATATTAAAACAGTCAAAATGGTCAAAGATTGCAGCAGGAAGGTTGCTTGGAATTTTGTGCTCGACATACGTAATTTCCTGAAGGTATCTGATTTAGGGGTGGTGTCAGCAGATAACATCATACAAATCTGGCTGTTAGTGAACAAGGCAGATGGCCTGGGAACTTGCCAGGTAGCCTGTGTGACATGTTGCCAACCTCCATCAGAATGAGGCAGGTTACGTAAGAGATCGGTTTTGTTCAGCCCCCTTTTGGCCACACCGCTCAGGGGAAGAGCACTTAATGAAGAACGGCTTGGCGATGCTTCCCAAAGGCAGTCAATACACATTAGCTCATTTAAGACGTCATTTATTATGTGCAGCTGACCCTGGTCCTGGTGCATATGTATAAATGACACATTTGGCAGAGCACCAGGCTGCGTGCCACTTGTCGCGAGGGAGGCCTTGCGCGTAGCCGCGGCTGGCCCCAGTGTTTGGCTTTCCCATTTAATGAATCATAAGAAACACACAGGAAGTAAAGGGTATACATGGTTTATCATGGCACCTCGATCCACATGTGAATGTCTGCTTGAACGTCGTGTGTGTGGGGAAAGGAGCGAGATGCCACGTGTGTCCTCACCTCGGTGCCAGGTCGGCCCTGCCCGCCGACTGTGGGAGAGCCAGCTCTTTGGATCCCACGGAGGGGTGTGTGTGTGTGTGTGTGTGTGTGTGTGTGTGTGTGTGTGTGTGTGCTCATGGATGAACAGGAATATACCCTGGTTCCGTTTAGGAGGGGTCTTCTAGAAGGGGAAGAACAAAGATTTTGCAGTTTCCGCTAGTGTTTATCCTGGGTAAGAAGTAAGCAGTCGCGACTTCTCAACCTTTTTTAATAGGGGCTCCTTCCCTGCATTTTATCAGGTTTTGTTAATAAGGGTTAACTGTCAATGTGAAGACCAGATCACCAAATCGGGAGGTTTCAGACGTGCTGTTTACCCGGCCTTGACCCTTAAGGCGGTCAGAATGCCTCACCTTTCTCTTGCATGGGGTCGCATGAGACACATTCCGAAGTATAGGGTCGTTCAGTGGTCACAGTAATTGTGTGCGGTGTCGGCTCCCCCACCTCACAAAGGAAAACGGAGACTGAGCCCAGCGGTCCACAGGCAACAAGTGGCAAAGCCGAGCCATGAGTCCGCCTCCAGCCAGTCCTGGAAGCTTCTTCCCACCTCCCACTTGTCTCTCCTGGATGGGAGGCGGGCAGAGAAAGTATGATGGCAGAGGTCACACTTAACTTGCTGAATGCCCCCATGGGGTGCACGAGAATGAATCGTAGGTGAACTGCGGGAAGGAGAGAACTGAAGATCTGAATCTGTTCAAACAAAAGCACCAGGATAACACATCACGTAAGGTCCGTGTAAATGAGGAAATGGCAGTTATTTTAATAACAGTGATCTCTAGACTGGTGTATCTGTGTATTTATTCTTTTAAAAGATTGAACTTCTGAGGAATCCATCAGGTCCCATCCAAATCAATGAAATGTTTCTGTCATCATCGATCTGAGGTGATCACTTTGGGAAGACCATTCTAAATGAAAAGCATTTTCAGAGGCACATGAATACTTTGGTGAGTGAGTTGTCTAGTGCTCGGATTATTTGCCCTGGACTTGAATCTTAGAGCTCATCAGCGTTTGTCAACGTACCTCACACGAAAGAGGTAAAGAAAGCAGGGCGTTTCCAGTAAGCAATACCATGGCTCTTCTCATCAGGTCATCTCTAACATGACCTGTAAATTCCACCTGCTGGAATTTGCACACATGGCCACTGTGGGTCCACCAGGGCATTCCAGCCTCTGTCAGTTTTGGGGCAACAGACCTTGACACCCGTCATAGAAGAAGAAGAAGACAGCTAACATAGATTATCAGTTTCGGAGTAATTCCGTTTGACACACTTTTGTTTTTATTTAACAAACATCTCTATGGGCTCCTTACTCATGTAGTCCATTTTACACTACTGTCCTCATACAGGTTATAGCTAGAACTGAAGCCCTCCTTCCTGTGATTTGAGGGTGCCAGTAGGACTTTGGTGTATTTCACCCCCAATGTGGGCTGGATCATGCCTTCACACCACCAGAGCCCCGTGTTGAAGCCCTGACCCCTGGAACTTCAGAAGGGAGTCTGCTGTAGACGGGGCCCCTGAAGGCATGAGGAAGGTGGCACCAGGCTCAGAGCGTGGGCTCTGATGCAGTCTGATCAGTGTCTTTCCAAGAAGAAGAGATAGGGACACAAGGACACAGCACAGGTGCGCACACAGAGCGACGTCCTGGAGATGCAGCCAGAGGGCCATGTGTAAGCCTGGGAGTGTCCTGGAACACATCCTCCCACGGTGGTCCCGGGACATGTCCTTCCACGGTGGCCCTGGGTCACGTACTTCCACGGTGGCACTGGACACGTCCTTCCCCAGGGGCCCTGGAGGACCCCTGTCAGCATCTTGATCTTGGACTCTTGGCCTCCAGAACTGTGGGAAAATACATGTCTGTCATGTCAGCCCCTCAGTTGGTGATGCTGGTTGTGACAGCTTTGGGACGTGAGTACGATTCCTCAGCACCCGTCACTGTGCCCGGCGTGTTGTACGTGTTCCGTGGCCCAGTGGATGAAGTTCTTCTGCAGAAAATGACGTCCTTTCATTCTGCTCCAAAGCAGGTGGACACCTTCCTGCACCACCTTCCCTTCCTCTCCTGTCGCAGAACAGCCTTATGCAGTTCAGGGAACACTTGGAGTAGCTCATGGACTTGTGGACACTGGTGCTCACATACGGGATTCCTGTTTTCGCCTTTGCCGTTTACGTTGCGTTCTCCAGAAAGTTCTTTCGTCAGAACTTTTCACCCTTTGCTATTATTATCTTTAATATTTCATATTATTTCCCTCAGAACGTTTTTAGTGTGATGTCTGCACCAGAAAAACACTGTATAGATCATACCAAAGTCATGGGAACATGACAAGCATAATCAAAGTTTTTTTTCCCCTGTGGTTTTGTTTTTCTATTTTGTGTCTCAGAATTTGGAGAGGACTTGGGGAAAAGGAAAAGAGCTTTGGCTTTCCTACATGCTCCTCAGGAAAAATAGATGCAGCCTTCAGCTTTTAGGCTTGCGGTGTGCTCCCAGGAGAGAGCATTCTTGTGTCCTACAGAGTAAGCTGTGGAGTGGTTTCTGGAGAGGAAAATCTCGTATCTGGCATCTAGTATAACTAATCATTCAGCTCGCTTGGGAAAACTGGCAGCTTGACATTTAAAACGATGGCTTGAAATTTGTATTTTGCAGACCACATTGATCTTTAAGACAAGCTGGGGAGGGTTTTAATAAATCTGGAAAGCATAATCATCCAATTATGTCTCATTGTGATGGTGACTATTTCTAGCAATTGTAACAGAAAGAACAAAGGCTACACATGGAAAAACATTCGCCCTTCTTTTTAGAAATTTGGCTACAAATGCTGCTTATGATAATTCACTAAGATCTTAAATTCTTTCTGCAGTATTTACCCTCAGAGGAAAAGAGTTACCCTATTTTCAATGAAGTCAGAGGTCACGTTTAGACAAAAATGAAGTTAGTGCTCTGGTGCAGCCACTCTGGAACACAGGATGGAGTTTCCTCAAAAAATTAAAGATAGAGCTACTCTACGACCCAGGAATTGCACTACTAGGTATTTATCCAAGGGATACAGGTATGCTGCTTCGAAGGGACACATGCACCCCTATGTTTCTAGCAGCACTATCAACAATAGCCAAAGTATGGAAAGTGTCCAGATGTCTATCGATGGATGAATGCATGAAGAAGATGTGGGGTGTGTGTATATGTGTATATATATACATATATATACACATACACACACACACACACACAATTGAGTATTATTCAGCAATCAAAAAGAATGAAATCTTGCCATTTGCAACTACGTGGATGGGACTGGAGGGTATTATGCTAAGCGAAATTAGAGAAAGACAAATATATGACTTCGCTCATATGAGGACTTGCAGATACAAAACATAAACATAAGGGAAGGGAAGCAAAAATAATGTAAAAACAGGGAGGAGGACAAAACATAAGAGACTCTTAGATATGGAGAACAAACAGAGGGTTGCTGGAGGGAGTGTGGGAGGGGGGGATGGGCTAAATGGGTAAGGGGCATTAAGGAATCTCCTGAAATCATTGTTGCACATTATGCTAACTAATTTGGATGTAAATTTAAAAATAAAAAAATTAAAAAAATAAAAACATTATTCTCTACAAGAAAATAAAATGAAGTTAGTGCTAATACTTCCTCAGGAAAGGAGAGTCAATAATACTACTTACAAGTAACATATCCTACCCACGGTTAGAACACAAGTCCTTGCCATATATGCATACATTTGTCATTTTTCTGATACATTGGGAAAAAAGATGGTGTCTGATGTACTCTAGCACAAGATGGGATCTTTGGGAATGTAGGAAATGTGGAGTCCTGGGGAGCTATGGACTTCCAATATATCTGTATGTAAGTCTAACATAGACTGCTCCTTTTACTGGAGCCAGGAATTAGCCTGTGAATCCAGAACCTTGTTAAAGAGGTGCCTGGGTGGCTCAGCCGGTTAAGCATCTGACTCTTTGTTTCATGTCTGGTCACAACCTCCCAGTTGGGGGATTAAGTCCTGCTTTGGGCCTCATGCTGAGCATGGAGCCTACTTGGGATTCTTTCTCTTTCTGGTTCCCCCCCACCCCTCCACCTCCCATGTGCCTCTACTCATGCTGTTTCTGTCTGTCTCAAAATAAGTGAAATAAACAAAGTTAAAAAAAGGAATATGTATAAAAAAGTTATTAAAGAAAACGTCTTCATATATACATATACATGTGTATATATGTGTACGTATATGTATATGAAAAAGATAAGTAGCTTTTAACTATATATATACATACATACGTACATATATATATAGTTAAAAGCTACTTACCTTTTTTTTCAATGTTTGTGAGAAAGAGCACGAGTGGGCAGAGAGACAGAGAGAGAGAGAAAGAGAGAGACAGAGAATCTGAAGCAGGCTCCAGGCTCTGAGCTGTCAGCACAGAGTTGGACGCGGGGTTCAAATTCACAAACTGAACTCAACAGCCTTGAGATCGTGACCTGAGCGGAAGTCGGAAGCTTAACAGACTGAGTCCCCCAGAGGCCCTGAAGCTACTTCCCTAATGTATTTACCTGCGTGTAAATGTGCTAATTCTTTAGTGCAGAGATCTGGCTTTTTAAAACAGTACGTATTCTTTGGTAATCAGCATTGTTGGTTTTGTATTAATTCCAGTTAAAATGTATGTTCGACAGTTTCCCTACCTATGGAATCTTAGAGAAGAATACCATGTTATTTTCAGTTACTTTTTCTCCAATTTTAACATTTCTTTCACCCAGGTAAAATTTACCAGCAAGTTTTTAGTGTCTTCTCTTCCTTGAACCATTCCAAAGCAGCCTCCTTGGTCTTCATAGAAATAATAACTCTCTTCTTTTTTGCCTTTGTGTTTGATTGTCTACTTAGAAATACAAGTCAGCTGATGTTAGCCGGTAAAGAAAGAACTGATGTGAACAGAGCAGAGTAAGTGGAAGGCACACCAGAGATTCAGCCAATAGCTATGAGCTTCCAGGACCCGTGGGCCTCTGCGTTTATGTTCTTTGGAAGAAATGGAGAGCTGTAGGTAATGGTGACTTGAGTAAATGGAGGTCAGTGAAAGGTTATCTGGGAAGAGGTGGGGAAGCTGCCGGAAGATGCCCTGACTCGGCCCACGCCTGTGATGACAGGGATGCGGACAGAGTCCCAGGAGGCTGTTGCCGGAATTACACCCATCTGTCTACTGCAGTTGGGCAGACGCAAATGAAGATAAGTCTTAGAAATAGCTAACTATGAGTGGTACCCTAGGTTAAAAACGTCTTTGCTATTATATATGCTGCTTAAAAATTAATATGCTGTATTAAGCTTAATAGGCTCAATTTGATCTTTTTTTTTTTAATTAATGTTTATTTTTGACAGAGAGACAGAGCATGAGTCGGGGGAGGGTCAGAGAGAGGGAGACACAGAATCTGAAACAGGCTCCAGGCTCTGAGCTGTCGGCACAGAGCCCGACGCGGGGCTCGAACCCACAGACCGTGAGATCGTGACCTGAGCCGAAGCCGGAAGCTCGACTGACTGAGCCACCCAGGCACCCATGATCCCTTTTTCTAGACTGAAGATCACCCCTTATAAAAGTCCAGGCAAACACTGTCCCCTTCATTTTCTGAAATCGCAGAGGTCATAGATGTGTGCGGTTAAGTGTGGTTACTGGTTACTGCAGGCTCCTCATTGTTTAAACCTTCTCTCCTTTCAGTCTTGGGCTTCGGGCAGAGGAGATGTGGAGGGAGTAATGGGGCGGGTTTCCTGCCAGCTTCTGGGGGACAGTGGTGCCATACACTCCCCTTTGTCACTAATCGCTTCATCTTCATTAATTATTGAACACAGGCTACAAAATAAAAGATGAGTATAAGCTGTAAAGTGAGAGTCCAACAGCACATCCGTTCACTCTAAGCTATTGTGGTGCTAAATAAAGAAAATTCCTTTTAGTCAATCAGACAGTAACGAACAATGTTAAAAAAACAAACAACAAGCTTCCACAGAACCTGGTGGATAATTGATAACAATATTTTTTTATTAGTGCTCCAGTGGTGACTGTGGGAGTCAGAAAAAGATGATGTTCATATCCCGAAGATGTTCACATCCTCATACCTGAACCTGTGAATCTGTCCCATTCCCTGGCAAAGGGAGTCAAGGTCACCTTTGCAGTTGAGGCTGCTGGTCGGCTGACCTCAGGCCAAGCCAGCACCCTGGATTGCCTCTGTGGGCCCAGTGTATCTACACAGATCTCTATTTGCCATGATGGGTTCCCTTCTTGTCTGTTTATTGTAATAGGAGAGAGCACCTTTTTTTACTTTTGGATTTTCCTCCCCTCCTTCATGTAATGCACTTACCTGAGCTATTTTGCCGCCTTTCCTGGATCCCTGCTGAAGATTGGCACTGTGTTCTTGTGGGGGGACAATCTGAATTCATCTCTGTGGTCACTGCTAAAACAGGAACAAGCACAAGGCGTCGGATGACAGGGTTACTTGGGGCCTGTGTTTGGGGTGTGTGCCTGTATGTACAAAATGTGATCCTTGAAGAGTCAGTAGAGGGTGAGGCATGAATCCTCAAAGGCCAGAAGAGTGTGTAAACTGAGGCAGAATGGCAAATGGGAGTTGCTGTGCTCGGGAAAAGATGTTTACGTATTATGCAGGGAAAGTGGGGAAAACGCTTTGTGTATAGGATCCTGAAGAAGCTTTCAGAGGATTGTGGGTGGTTCAGTTTGACTGGAATGACAGGGATGATGGGAGGAAGCGGCAGAAGTTGAGTGTGAGGAGCTTAGAGACCCAGTGAGGGACTTTTGGAAGATATCGCAAGCCCACACCTGCAGAGAAGTCCGGCAAGTGGGATGTGGAGGGGTGCAGATGCTCACCGACCTCGGACAGTGTCAACCCGTTAGCTGTGCCTTATTTGAGACGTTATTAAGCAAGAGTCCTTGAGCCCAGGAAGCTCCTTAATTTTAATTTGGATGCTCTCATTTTGAAATGTCATGTCGCTTATGCTTTCTATTTATTCTCGAAGTTTCTAGTTAATTTATTAATTTTTTTAATCTGTTTTTTTTTAATTATTTTTTTTAATGTTTATTCACTTTTGAGAGGGAGACAGAGTGTGAGCGGGGGAGGAGCAGAGAGAGAGGGAGACACAGAATCCGAAGCAGGCTCCAGGCTCTGAGCTGTCAGCACAGAGCTCGATGCGGGGCTCGAACTCATGAACTGTGAGATCATGACCTGAGCCAAAGCCGGATGCTCACTGACTGAGCCACCCAGGCGCCCCAGTTAATTTGTTTTTTAAACTTAACTGATTTTCTCTGGTTAGTCTAAAAAGGAGCTTTCTGCTCACACGTGTCTGGGCTAGTAGAGGGTGCTACTATGGCATATGCTTGGCTGAGAACCTGGGGAAGCCGGGTGGAATCGGGCTCCTTGGGAGTAACTTGGGGAGAATTCTGAGTGCAACTCGGTGGCCACTAGAAGTGTTTCCTGCTTACTGACTTTTGAGTTACAGTGAAAGCATTTAGTTCCATAAACGTTTTTATAGTTTGGAGCCATAAAAAGCAATTCTGACAGTAGTTTTCATGAAAAAGATTAGTAAGTGGACTCTAATGAAGAAGATACATTCCATTTTGCCATGTCGTAGTTGTTAAGCTTTTACCATCAGGGAATGAATTCTTTTTGAGGATGGCCCTAGTTTTGTAAATTCGTTCTGGCAGTTCTAGAAAGGACATATCCCTCAGAATGGAGTCAGAAGGTGAAGTTTTCATAACAGTACAGGAAGGAGCTAGATTGGTGAACCAACATGGATGTAGTTAAACAGGAAAGGTGGACAGGGGTGGAAAACACTGGAAAAACCGCATTCACGATATTTATTAGGCTAATAGTTCACACTCACAGCTGAATCTGCAAATTACAGTACACAGTTATTGAAAGCGTTCTTCAAGGACTTTCTACAGCAGTCATTTCTACTGAAGTTGAGAGTTCGTAAGAACAAAATGTTTCCTAGCATTGGCTCCTGAGTTCATTTTTCTCCTCTGTCAAAATCTGTTATTGTGTGCATTTAGCACAACTTACTCTCTTGCCTATCTTTGATTGTATTAGTAAAAGTGGAAATAATCTTAATTAGGTAATTGAATCACCATATATTAGAATTATGCAGTTCCCCAGAAGTCTAGATTATTCCCTATATTTTCAGTAATCCTGTCTTGTGCTAGACCATATGAGACATGACCTTTTTTCCCCAGTATAGTAGAAAATGGAAAGGATTTGCATTTTATGACTATGCTGTATTGCTGAGGACTTTTTGCTTTTTGGTGGATTATTTATCCTGAAGGTCATGCTTATTCTTTTTTAAAAAATTTTTTTTTCAACGTTTTTATTTATTTTTGGGACAGAGAGAGACAGAGCATGAATGGGGGAGGGGCAGAGAGAGAGGGAGACACAGAATCGGAAGCAGGCTCCAGGCTCCGAGCCATCAGCCCAGAGCCTGACGCGGGGCTCGAACTCACGGACCGCAAGATTGTGACCTGGCTGAAGTCGGACGCTTAACCGACCAAGCCACCCAGGCGCCCCAGGTCATGCTTATTCTTGAGTTTGGGTTTGTGCTAGTCATTGAGTCTAGTTTGCAAATGAATTAAGAAGTAGATTACTCATCATGTGTACAGTGATTATTCTGAAGTTTCATACTTTTTAGAGCTGAAAGAGACCTTCTGGATCCTCATGATAAATGAAAATGCTAAGTTCACTGAGGGTGCACATCGTAGTGATTAGGGGCACGGTGTCTGACGCCTGACTGCCTCTCTGTGAGTTCTGATGTAGCCTGGCTCTATGAACTTGAGCAGGTTACTTAACTTAGGTTGACTTCAGTTTCCATATTGAGATAGTGAAAATAAAAAGTGGGATATATCATGGTTGTTGTGAGGTTTAAACAAATCAGTGCACATGGACTTAATAGAATCTAGCTGGCTTGCATACCATAGGCATGCTCCCTTTTATTTACAGTAGGATGACTTTTCTGGGGTCTTTCACATTATTAGTGGTTGAGTGAAAAATAGAACACAGATCTCAGCTACGAAATATTAATAAACTAAGATACTGTTTGTAGCATCAGCTCATAATTGATCTTGAGTAGATATAACTGTTACCATGAGCTATCTTATGTTTCTAAATTTGTTGTAAAATGTTATTTTAGCGCACCTAAGTGGCTCAGTCAGTTAGTTATGTGTCCCACTCATGGTTTTGGCTCAGGTCACAATCTTGAGGTTTGTGGGATCGAGCGCCATGTTGCGCTCTGCGCTAACAGCACTGAGCCTGCTTGGGCTTCTCTCTCCCTCTTTCTCTCTGTCCCTCCTCCCCATCAGCTGTGTATTCTCTCTCTCTCTGTCAAATAAGTAAACTTAAAAAAATATTCACCTGTCCCTGGAAGGAAAGAACCAGGTTTTCTAGTTTTGAGCCATAGGAGTTCATGAAGCTTTTCTTTACAAATGCAGGGGCCAAGCTTGGTGCCCGTAGAAACACAGGTCCTGTCTTCAATGAGCTTACAGGTAGTAGAAGTAAAAGTAAATAAACATGTATACACACCACACATATATTCGTACCCACACACACATAGCAGGGTATAGCTGAGAATTCCAAAGGGAAGATTGTCTCCTTTGTAGATGTGGTGTTTCTGAAAGATCGTTTTGTTTATGGTGTGTGTGTGTGTGCATATGTGTGTGTGTGTTTTCTGAATAAGTAGCTTTGAGACGTGGACCTAAAAGATTAGAAGTTTGCACATGCTCTGTGACTGGTCAGATGCACTAGCGAATCTTGATGTACGAAGGGACACATAAATGTTTTCTCACTCAGTAATCCATACACGATGGAAACGTAGGTTATGACTATGGCATCAAGTAATTGATGTGTCCAGGATTGCTGTGTAGCTCATTTATAATTAAAACCCCTTGGTATACGATTTTTCCCTGGCTACTTCAAACACATTCTGTCCTGTAGCCATAGGTAGTTGACACAAGAGACTCCTTCCTATTTAGTGAACGATTGGCCGTTCCAGTGTAAATTTCATGGACTGTCTTCCACAGAGTCAGGAAAAGGTGATGGAGAGAGAGCTGTAGCCGGTGTCTCGCATCTCCTAACAAACTGAAATGTGGAATTTTGTTCAGTTACAGGTTGCCAGAAAGTTATGCTTTGAAGAGTCATCAGTGTTACTTTCAGGGTCCTCTGTCATTGTGAACCAGGCGCACTCAGTCTAGTTAGCACCCACTGTCAGGGCATCTAGCAGAACGTTCCATTTAGTGATGAAACAGCGATGGCAAACATAGGCCACATCATGTGAATTCCTGAATGTTGGAGGCCGTGTTTCCTGGTGCTTGTTCAATAACTGGACCCTTAGTTAAACTTGGAGGGAATTGGAGGAACATGGGCTCTACGGGACTGCTTCCCACTGCTGTAGGCTTTTTTGGGAACCCTTTTCTTGAGGCCAACGGTGATCAAATTCAACCCTTAGGAATGATCACAATAACTTCCCATAACGATTATCTTAAATTTCGCAATTCTTTTCCATAATTCTCCCCATCAGGGAATGAATTATTTCTCAATAAATAAATTGAATCAATCAGTGAGTAAATAAACCTCCTCTCCAAAAGCTTCAATCTGAGGGACAAATATTGAGGCAAATTTTTTTCACAGTGTCTAATTGTCAAAAATGTGCATTTTCATTGGATTTGGTACTGAATTCACAACAGTGCTGTCTGCCAGCCACACAGTCTAATAAGTCTTAGGCTGCCTCTGTCTGAGTTTTTGTAACCAAGTCTGTCAGATAATATGTGGTCATAATATAGGTAAGTAGAAGAGAATAATCATAAAACATTATTGTAATCTGTGAGCCTCAGTTCCTATTCCAGACAGTTACTACTCATCATAGTTTATCTTCACAACAATCCTCAATATTGGTATCTTTAGTTCTTTTTTTCCTAAAAATGGTACACTGCATCATAGCAAAAGGATCTTAAATTACAGGCTACTAGATATATGTGGCCTATTTTATATTCATCCATATTCACGGTTTCTCCTGGAGGTGCTCCTCAGTGACGGAGAATGTCCTTTCCCACCTGTGGCTCTCAGGCATGACCACGTGACACGCTTGGGCCAATGACATCTAGGCAGAAATAACATCTGTCATTTCTAAGCAGAAGCTCTAAGACCCAGCATGTGATTCCCCATTCTGCCCTGTTGTGAGAATTAGCAATGTTCAAAATAGAACCTGCCCCATCAGCCAGGGCTCCGTGGAGAAATCACGTGGAACAGAGTTAGAGCCAGCACAGTATAGACACATAATAGATGCCAGAAATAAACCTTCGCTGTCAGCTGCTGACATATTGGGGTCACTTGTTACTAGAGCATAACCCTTCTTCACTGACACAGAACCAAAGACAGGACATTCTCAACTCAATCTCAAGGCTCAAGTTTATACTGCTGTTACTTTCTTAAAAGAAAAAACCTCTTAGCGTAGAATATTCATCGATGTTTTCTTCTTGACCATGTAGCCTCTTCTTGTACATTTAGAGTTCTCTTAGTAATCAGTCTTCCACTCTGGGATTTCTTTTTTTCTTTTCTTTTTTTTTTTTTGGCCTTTATTTATTCGTATAAATGAACAACAAGTAGTGAGTAATGTTTGTTTCTCTTTCCCTTTTATCCGAAAAATCTTTACAGTGCTCAAGACCTGACTTGTAATTTTCTTGTTCCAGAACATACTTTTGATTAACTGTATACCTTGCAGCGAGTGAATACAGTGAAAACCATCAAATGCATCCTTGTATCTGGACGTTGTTACCATGGTCTCTCAATTCACGGGGCTCTTAGGTCACTAACTGACTGTGAATGCACTTGGACTCTTTCTCCATGAATGAGAAAGTCTCGTACTGTGGGGGACCAAAGTGCTGTTCCTACCACACGCCGGATATAATGCAAGCCATTATTGATGTCCCAAAGGAAGTCATGTTCCAAGAAATGTTGTTCCACAGCATCTCTTCTATTATCTAAAGAGTCCAGAATTGCTAACTTCCTCATGAGCTGATGGTCTTGTAATTTTGTTGTTTGGCAAGGACTGGGTGAAGTTTCTGGCAGAAAGCAGCTGAGGGACTTTATATTCGAGGACCGGACAAGCTGGTCCTCATCAGTGGTCTAAGTGTGCAGGCATTTCCCTTGTGGGAAATATTTTCACTCAAAAAAAGTAACTAGAACATTCCTGAGGAGGAAAACAGCAGCGGGAAAAGATGCTAGCTCAGTGTTTGGTCGAGCCTGTTAGATAGCCCCAAAGGCCAGATAAAAATCCTAATAGTTTTAAGAATTCTTTTTGGTTTCCTCTCCATTTTAAGTAATGTTTTATTTTATTTTCTGTATTTTCTTTGGGTATGATTTAAAAAAAATAGTATTGTGTTAAGGAAGATACTGACAATGGGATTTATTGATAGGGTAGACATACCTGCTTTTCTTTTAATTCTTGAAAGATTCTAGCTTTCTTTTTGAAGAGTAAGGTCATAAGATTTGTATAACATTAAGTGAAAAGATAATTTACCTTACTTATAAGGCAAACAGGAAAGTGTCCATTTCAGATACAAGTGACGCAGAACCCTTATAAGGACTATATTAGGAATATTGTATTAATAGTATATTAATAATCCTGCTAGTATAATGATGGTTGTGTTCTTACCTCATAATAGCTGCCTGATGGTGCCCTTTTCTTTCGAGGGTTTAAGTGAACCTGGTATACAAGCATGCCAAGGTAAAAAGAAGAATACATCTTATTAACAGGGTCAGTCTTGGCTAAGAATTTTATCATTAGTTTTACTCCATAACAGTGTCCCAAATCCCATTGCTTGTTTTCTATTCATGATAATATTAATCCCAGATAAACTGCCCAAGAGTTCTTATGGGGAAACTTTTGAAAAGATCTCAAATGTGATATATGACTGCTGAAACTCCATTTATTTCATTTCAGTCTAATTCAGTTCTTTATATGCTTGGACTCTCCTCTCGCTAGCCAATTAATTGGCACAACAACACCCTTACTATAAGCTTCCAGAAACGGTAAGGTAGCTCCATTGGAACCAAACTTCTCACAGAAAACAACCGTAAAATCTGGGAGTGGGGGGGGGGGAATATTGTATGTTTAAAAATTGTTAAGAGAGTAAGTTTTCATCATGAGGAAGAAAAAGTTGTGGCTATGAGTGGGGACACCTGTTGACTTCCTATAGCGATCACTTTGCAGAGCACACGTGCGTCAAATCATGACGTATGACTATAATTAGTACCATGTTATAAATCATTTATATCTCAGTTTTTAAAAATGTGGGAAAAAATAAAACTACCCAGAGCCACAGGACAGTCCACACATGAAGACAGAAACTGAAGTGCAGTTGGCATCTGAAAGAGAGAAATGCTCAGTGAGTTTACTCCTTGCGCAGCCACTAGTCTGAGGGCACACTCCGCTTAGCACCAAGGTGACCATCTGAAACGCCCAGAGAAACCTCTAGTTTTCTTGACTCGGGGAACCCGAGAGTAAGTGTTGAGGCAACCATGGTCACAGAAATGTTAGGGCTCAGCCCCGGGAAGGATGTCACCAGAGCGGAACGCCCCACGTTCTACGCAGCATCTTGAACTGTGCACCTGCTGTGGAGGGAGCGGCTGAGTGAGGCCTTAAGAGCTGGTGGGCAGTCTGAGTCCAGCACAGGGCTACCGGCTTGTGCAGCTATCGGTCAGCCCCATCAACTGCCCGCTTAAGAATCAATAGCCCTCAGGGGCGCCTGGGTGGCTCAGTCGGTTAAGCGTCCGACTTCAGCTCAGGTCATGACTCACGGTCCGTGAGTTCGAGCCCCGCGTCAGGCTCTGGGCTGACGGCTCGGAGCCTGGAGCCTGTTTCCGATTCTGTGTCTCCCTCTCTCTCTGCCCCTCCCCCGTTCATGCTCTGTCTCTCTCTGTCCCAAAAATAAATATAAACGTTGAAAAAAAAAATTAAAAAAGAATCAATAGCCCTCTTTGGGGAAACAAAAAAAATTAGAGTTTTGTACAATAAAAATTCACTGTGTCCGTGGTCTCATTCACAATGGCTTGTCGCATGAATAAGAAAACATATTTTCTCCAGAGGAAAGACAAAGGATCAAAACTTTGAGATAGCCCAGATACTGGAATTAGCCAATATTTTAAGGCAGTTACTACATTTATGCTGAAGGATTTTTTTAAATCAAAGATAACACTAGATATTCCTTTAATAAAAATAGAGTCACTATGCCTGGAAAACATAGCACTCCCCATAATGTCCACACACATAGAAATGCCCTCTCGTTTAGGCTGTATGTGAACATTCTGAGAGTTTATTTCCCAGTGGATAAGAACTATTCTGACAATACAATTTCCTGTAGTTATGCTGATAGGAAAAATTCCTTGGCAGTCCTACTCTTGTATTCTACCAGAGAAAATTCTCACAGTAAATCCGATGTCTCTGCCTTCTTCAGATATTTCTTAGTGGTGAGCGGAGGTCCCTCCAATGATTGGAGCCTTCTTCCGTCAACCACTCAGCCCAGAGATAAAGTATAGAGATAAAGATAGCAAATCATTGTAACAGAGGGTATTTTAATGAAGCATGCGTACAAGGTTTATAGAAGGAAACCTTAACAAATGAAGACAGACCACCTGAAATAGGTGTAATCATCCACGGGGATGCATTTAAACGCTGAGATCATGCATCAGAGAAAAGCAGGGTATTTTGCCTCTAACGTTACCACTCACTGTTGCAAAGTTGCCACTCGGTACTTAGAGATTCAGATACTGCAGAGAACAATGAGAAAATCTATTGGCTCGCTTTCGGGGAAGACTGTTGAGGTACATAAATCATTGCACGTTATCCTGAGGGAAGATCAAAACTGTATGGGATTCCACGTTTCTCAGGTATTCTGAACAAAAAGCGAGAAGGCAGAAAGCAGAATGGAGGCTGAGGGCATTGAGGTGCGCGCCGTGTTCTGTAAGGTCGAGAACCTGTTCCCCTGGGCGGTGCCCAGGGAAGCTCAGAGCCAGCGCCCTCTCCTATAGGGAGCTTTCCTGGTGCGTTAGCTCCTGTGGTTCTAACCCCAGGCGACCTAGGGCAGAATTGCTGGGAGGAGGGTGACTGAACATTGCTAGTTTCCATGCGTGTTCTGGGTGATCCCGACGCGGTGGCATGGTTTGGAACCATTGCTGTAGGAATTCTGTGAGGATCTACTTTTTGCTCGTAGGCATGTGAGTTGAGGTAACTGTGGATTTCAGTCCTGTGCTCTTTCTGTAACATTCACATCCCTGGTTTTTTCTTAGAGCTATCCCAACTAGCGGGCACGCTCATGTTTTTGGTGGGATTTCAAATACCATCACAAGAGCCCTGTACTTAAAGGAGGTGAATGG
Organism: Prionailurus bengalensis; assembly: GCF_016509475.1. Taxonomy (NCBI): domain Eukaryota; kingdom Metazoa; phylum Chordata; class Mammalia; order Carnivora; family Felidae; genus Prionailurus; species Prionailurus bengalensis. Next base: position 2,776,916 of record NC_057346.1, read on the forward strand.
TGAAGCAGTAATTCACAGCTGTCCTCTGGGCCTCCAGAGAAAAGCCAGAGGCTGAGCCCAGAAGCCTTCAATACTGCTGAATAAATACCCCAGAATCTCGCCCCACATTAAGGTTTTAGATTAATCTTAGATGAGTCTAGATGAACTTAATCAGGTTAAGTTTTCTGCCATCTCCTCACTGTAGCCAGATTCTTTGCTCTTATTCGACTTGGTCATTTTTCAACATTGCACAAGAAGGAAACTCTTGACTAAGGTACCATTCAGCTCATCATTTCCTCCGGATGAATAAAGGCGAATACCGCTAACCTCTAAGTGAATGATAGCTAAATATTTGCGACCTTCATTGAAATACTCTCAGGGAGTGTGTGAGTCTGCAGGCTCGCTGCCAGGCCGCTTGACGAGGACAGGTGTCCGTCCGTCTGCAGACTCTGTCACAAGGCTGCTGAGCGCAAGTTCCTCGTGCTGTCGCCTGGACTCTGGGAGAGGGTGACACGTTTCAGCCTTTGTGGAAAGGGCCGTTCAGTCTCCATACTGTGTAAACTCCGCCTTTGTCATTCAGTCGCCTAAACGGGAGCCTCCAGCCAGAGCATGTCTGTTGTGCCGTGGCCCAGGGTGCAGTTGTGAGCACTTGACTTCTTTGTGGACTTGCTGTGATTTGTGGAGCGTGCAAAACAGACACAGCTCACTAAGCCACTTGCCCGCTGGACACTTGGACTTTTTAATAACCTGTGCACACGAACACCCGGGCCGAAGGAGATCTCATAAACACTGTTTTGATAACAATGTATTTGTGTGATGCATCCCTGAGTAACGCTTCCCACAGTGATGCATGAGGCTGCTTACGGGGTTAGACTTTTGTCCAACCTCAGAATATGTTTTGCTTTCAAAACAAGGTACATTTCTTTTGTGTGTGTTGTGGGAGCTGAACAGATTTCCAGATTAATTATTTACAAGTCATTTATGACTTGGGATTTTCAAATTTCTTAAAAAAAATTTTTTTTTAACGTTTATTTTTGAGACAGGGAGAGACACAGCATCAACGGGGGAGGGTCAGAGAGAGAGGGAGACACAGAATCTGAAACAGGCTCCAGGCTCTGAGCTGTCAGCACAGAGCCCGACGCGGGGCTCGAACTCACGGACCGCGAGATCATGTCCTGAGCCGAAGCCAGATGCCTAACCAATTGAGCCACCCAGGCGCCCTGGGATTTTCATATTTCAAAGCAAAGACGTGGAAAATATAATCGTATCCATTACCTCATGTTATTTTGGTGGTTTCACAAGAGGAACGCCATCATTCAAAGCATGTTGTTTTCCTATATATGATACCTTTTAATACTGTGAAAGAGGGTGCCAGTTCACTATCAGGAAGTCATTGCAACTTCATCTCCTCTCAATGTGAGCATCCGAGTGTCTTTTCACATCAGCCTATCTTTCTGTAAAATTAACAGAAGTTCAACGTGGTGTAGTATTCCGTCGAGAAAGGAATATGATATCAGGATGCTATTGCTCAATATTTTTTGAGTTAAAAAATATTTTTCAGGGCGCCTGGGTGGCTCAGTCGGTTGAGCGTCTGACTTCAGCTCAGGTCAGGATCTCACAGTCTGTGGGTTCAAGCCCTGGGTCGGGCTCTATGCTGACAGCTCGGAGTCTGGAGCCTGTTTCAGAGTCTGTGTCTCCCTCTCTCTGCCCCTTCCCTGCTCATGTTCTGTTTCTCTCTGACTCTCAAAAATGAATAAACGTTAAAAAAAATTTTAAAAAGTATTTTTCTGGTTGAGTAAGAGGCAGATGATTCCTAGTGATTATTTTCATTGCAAATATTGTACAGTCTTCAGCATGTTTATTTTTTTTCCAAGGTATAACTGAATCTTGAGATGACTTATTTTCATGGTTTTGTGATTTGAACAAAGCTTTTAAACAATTTATAATCATGGATAAATCTATAAATAGATCACTGCAGTCAGTTCCATTTAATAAAAGTAGCAGCCTTGAGTTCTTGGGAGTTCTGATATCCTTTTATTAACAGAGAGGAAGCCTGTTTATAGACATAATCACCTGTATTTAATGAAAATAATAAGTCATTTTGTATGAGACTTAATACTCTCTGTGGGAAGGAAGGTGCCAATTAAGCAGGCTAATCAGTGTTGATGGGTGTTGAGTAGATCGCTTTTTCCAGTCAGTCTCATCTTCCATTAAATATGCTTCACAAGGAAGGTACATAGTAGTAGACAAAAACAACTTTGTACCATTTACACTTTTAAAGGAGAGATGGACAGAAAAACGAAAAATTCTTTGCTTGGCTGAATTGTGTCTTCCTCTGATGTTGGGGATTCATTTCTTCCTTTACCATATACCAGTAAAGTGCCTTGCCCAGTGTTAAGATATGTATGTATGTATTTATTTATTTTAACCTTTATTTTTTGAGAGACAGAGAGTGAGTGGGGGAGAGGCAGAGAGAGGGAGACCCAGAATCCGAAGCAGGCCCCAGGCTCTGAGCTGTCAGCACACAGCTGACATGACTGTGAGATCATGACCCGAGTCAAAGTCAGAAGCTTAACCTACTGAGCCACCCATGCACCCCTCCGGTGTTAATTTTTTATAATGAAAACATGATAGAAATAGGGTCCTACGGATTAACTCAAAAGGAAGCTGTGACCATTTTTCGGCCAGCTTAGAACTATCTAAATACTTCAGCACCAAAGGATTTGGTGTTTGGGAGTAGGAGCCCTACCAGTATCTTTGTGTTCACGAGGAACTACCTGCTCTACTCCATGTTGTCAGTGGAAAGATGGGCTGTAGAGTTCTTTTCAAGGAATATTTTATGTGTGATATCATACATATAAAGTTATGCAAGTTTCAGATGTTATATTTGCATATAAACTGACCAATGTGAATACACCAGTGAGAAGTGAGGCATTTTCTTATATATATGTACATATATGTACATATATATATGTATTAATTAAATGAACACTTCTCTTTCACATACAAAGCTTAAGTACTAGAAATTAGAGTTTACATATGACCATTGTAATGTAACTATTAGAACACTACTGAGCAAGTTGCATTCACTCATTACAGTACACTTCCATCTCCTGGAAATAACTTCTCAGCTCTTCCTGTAAATTCATATTCCCAAGTCCAAAAAATTACCTAGCTGTTGAGAAAGCAGAGAACTTGCAGATACGTGCCTGAACCAAGGAAAAGAGAAGTGTAGTCCCTGAAGACTTGGGCTTGCGACATGTAAGCCCTTCTGACCCCAAAGCCCTCCGCCTGCCTTCTGTGGACTCCCCTCTTTCTTTGCTCTTTGTGTTCTCCGGCACTGTTCATCCATATTTCTCGTCTTCCTTTACTTACCTCCTTGCCTTAATTATGTCCCAGTCTCCGCATGTTTCTGCCTCTGGCATGGCAGCTTAATCTTGATTCCTAGTAATGCCCTCGTTCGGTGGCTCAGTTTTGGTATTATTCATCTTTAGCTGATTTCTGACTCTACCTAATCTAAAAAAAATTTACAAGTAAAAAAAAAAAAATCTCTCTAACAGGGATGGTGATGGTGGTAATGATTATCATGATGATACTGATGGTGGAAGGGACACTTTGTGACCAGATAGTAATTGTTTATATACAATATTTCTCTTCTAAAGTGATTCTGTGAGGCTGGCATTATTAGTATCATTTTCCGGAAGATAAAACAAGACATTGGATAGATTAAATAAATCTCCCAAAGTTATGTAATTAACCGTGTTAAAGTGGGACTGGAGCCTCATCTGACTCACAGTACTGTGCTCCTGCTGTGAAATCCTGCTGTGAAATCCTCCTCTGAGTAGAATTATTGAATGAAAACAGCATGTCAGGCATGTGTAGTACGTCTCATATGTTGCATTTATACATAAATAGATTTGTAAATATACCAGTGATAAGTGGATCGTTTTCATTTCTTTCTTATGTCAAATTTCATGTTTCTTTCTGGGATTGAATTTTCCACCTACAGATTACCTATATGCGATACTGGCTCAGAGTGGAACCAGATCTTTCTAGAATGCCATGCACGGGCATTTAGTGCCATCCCACTCTTGTTTACCGTCTTGTTTATTGTATCTCAGTTATGTTGAGATTTTAGAATTAGAGGTACAACAGCATGCATGATGAATTCAGTCAACAGATGATCATAGTCTCAGGGCTTTGGATGAACACACATACACACTTATGTCTATATATGTGTGTGTGTGCCTAAGTATATGTGTATGTATATGTGTATGTGAGCAGCATGTGTAAACACACTCACACAGTCTTCCAGTGTGACATAAGCCACTGTTAAAGTGTTTCTGATTGTTTAGATTTTATTTCATTCAAAAAATGTCTTGCTTTCCTGGCATGTATTATATATGAGTGGTTTCTGGCAGTTAATTTATTGTGATGATTAGTAACACGTGCAGATCAGTTAGCTACATAAACATTCCTTTAAAAAAGCACATATGAGAATTGCTTGAATTTATAAAAACATGAATCAACATTTGATTCAAATCAGAATACAGATCAAGGGAAAAGAAACATCAAATTTTTGTTAGGAGGATATAGGTAGGAAGAGATAATGCAAGAAATCTCTCTCTCTCTCTCTCTGTTCAAGAGGATAGTGTGAAACCTTTGACTCAGGTCACAAACAGACTGCCCTGTAACCACCTACCCAATTTCCTGGAACCGTTTCCCTCTATAAATAAGAGCTCACCCCACTGACCCTATTATGGGGAAAGGAAAAGAGAATAGCCAAGTATATTTATTCCGGGCAGCTAGGCTACAGACTTCCAGAAAACATGCCCAACAAATGTCTTCCCCCAGAGAATTCAGCCCTAGCAGCTCTACTGTCCTGGCTTCCTGGACTTCTCTTTCTCTCTCTTTCTCTCTCTCTCTGTCTCTCTCTCTCTCTTTCCTTCTCTCCCTCCCTCTCTCCCCAACCCTCTCTCTCCTTCTCCCTCTCCTTTTCTTTCTTTCCCCGCAAACCTCTATGAGTGTGTCTGCGTCCACACATAAGTATGCCGTGTATTGCATTTATTTGACAATGATTCCTTATCCATCATTGTTACAAAGAAACTCTGAGGATAAGTATTGTCAACAGTTGTTCGCATACAGATTCCCAAGTTTCTATATCTGTGTGTTCACAAACTGACAAGCTAAAGAATAAAAGAGAGAAAGAGAGAGGGCAGAGGAAGGTGAGACAAAGGGCAGGGAGTAAAATTAGAGAATTAACCCAAATCACGGTCAACGTGTGTGCAACTGATGTATTGCACTATGTTCTCTGTGTCTGGTATGTCCTTTTAAAACTCACCTAAGATCTAAATTCCTGTTGTGTGAGCACAGATTACACACTGGTGAAACCCTAAATAGAAAATACATTTCAATGGAAATTTCTGTTTAATACAGCTAGTTTTCAGTTCCAGTAGGAGGCCAACTTATTTCAATAACTATTTGCTGCCACACAGGTGCTGTGCAATGACAGACTTTAAACCATGTTCTTGAACATACTGTATTACGATCACTTCTGCGCTTATGAAACTCAGATTCTTTTCAACACACAAAACATGTTTAAAAATGGAGTAAATTATGTATAACTTTTAAGTAAGATGTTAGTGGAATAGAATGTGCTTCTTGCTGTGATCACAGAAGATACTTTGTTCTGATTTAAAAGTTGTTTTCCCAATGGCTGCGTATTGGTGAGGTTGGCAACGCCAGCTGTGGTGTCAGGGTGGTCTGAGGTTAGAGTTTGCCCCACAGGGTGCAGCAAGTTTCCTAACTTGCGCTGCACTGCACATTCCCCGTAGCACGTTGGGTTGTGGTAAGAATTACCATGACCTAACTTAGCATCATTTAACTGAGCATTTACGACAGATTTGCAGCGTTTTGTCCTTACACAAGTTTTTAGGTCATGCTTTTACCACCCCTGTCTTGCAACGTAAGAATTGAAACTCAGAAAGATTCTGTGACTTTTCTGAGGGCATGGAGGTAGCGAGTGTGGACTTGCGATTGAGAGGCACAGAGTCTCAGCGGGGAGCGGAGTTTCCCCTTCGCCGCTGTGATAAACTCCATCAGATCATGCTTGTGTGCGCGCACAGTGGTTGGTGTTAAGTGCTCCGTAGATGCGAGCTTCAGTTTTCAAGCCTTTTGTCCACCATTTCGTGTGTCCGTTATTACTAATGATAAGTTCTCTTTCAATTTTTCTGTTAATTCATCCAGTAAATGTGTCTTGTGTGCCCACTCTGTGCCAAGCATTGCTCTTGAATCAGCAAACACGAAGGAAACAAAGCAGCGAAATCTCCGTACGGGTGGAGCTCATGTGACGCTCCCGTGCGTGTGGGGAGATACCCAAAAATAAGGCAAGGTGGATATACTGTGTGGTAGTGATGAAACATAGGAAAGGAAGTGCAAGGAATATAAATAACCAGAAAAATGATACAGGAAAGTGGAATAGTGCCAGGGTACGTAATTTCGCGTGGACTGTGGAATGCTTGTAACCATTGGCGTGAGCTGTTACGTGCCTTTGTATCTTCATTCAGGATGGGAGTAGTAATGTTTACTCTGATGATTCTGACAAATTATGTGAGAATCTATTTTTTAGATAAGAGCATGCTTTAAAAATCATATGCTGCTGCTAAAAATATTCAGTGCCTCAACACTTCGTAACACCTGCATGTGAATTATGTATGTTTCTGAAAACGCATATGACTTACCAAATGTTGATTAACCGTTGCATCTGGTGTATAACTGGGAGTAAAATTAGGGAAGAGGAACTCCCAGAAAACCAGATACTTCAGGAAAAGCTGCACGTGGCGGACAGAGAGCGAACAGTGTTTGAGTGGCAGCTAATATCCTGCATTGCGTGTGCATTCAGCAGGTAAGGTATAACTTAACTAGTAACGTAATGTAACGTAATGTACACCCATGGGTGGTTCTCATGACGTTCCTGTACCGAATCAGACCTGTGGGTTTCATGACTTTCTGCATTTTGTCTCCAGTTTTATCAATGTAACTCGGAAAGTACCCCCCTGGTATTGCCAGGGAGGGGGCAGTCCAGTTTCTCTCAACTCATGCCCTGACCTCTACAGATAATTCCTTTTAGAGGCAGCATCAGGTTGCGTTTTCTCCACAATTTCATGTTAGAGAAGTGGGCCTGAGTACTTCCATGGGGGACGCGAGAAGTAACATTGGAAAGTCTTCCAGAGGGAACTGTGGCTCCCGCCGGCAACACTGTTGCATCCACATCCCTCCTCTTTCCTGCCCCTTGATGTTGGCCTCTGTAACGGCAGGCACCGCAGCGGGCATGAGGGGTGGGGCTGAGTGAGGAGCTGGTTCCGAGGGCACCTGTCCCTTCCGACAGTCCCTGAGCATTGAAGGACAGGTCAGGGTCAGGGGCGTGGGTGAGCATGCACAAACCTTGGGGCCGAATCAAGGAAGGATGGCACACAGAGAAAGCAGAAAGCAAAACATTGGGAATTTACAGGAACGGAAAGACTGGGACAGAGCAGGGGTCGGGAATCTCAGATTTGTGGCAGGGGGATGCTGGCCGGAAGTTGAGGTCACAACCACCACAGACTGACATTGAAAAGGGACGCTTCAGTCGAGGGACCTGTCCACCCAGGCCTGCAGGTTGCGTACCCGCTTCCTGCCTGGGAGAGGAGCAGATGGTCTGAAGCCCCAGCTTCCGTGGCTGTAGCGCACATGCTGAACGTTCATCTAGAACATCCGTCTGGCACCGGGTCCCGACTCCCTGCTCCTTACAGCTTCCGCGTCACTGCTGGATGAAAGTAGGAGAAACGAATGAATAGAGGGTAGCTGTAATTTTCCTTCTCCAACTTGGAAGGGAAGACAGTGCTGTGAACATGTCTTCTCCGGGGCGCCCGGGTGGCTCAGTCGGTTAAGCGTCCGACTTGGGCTCAGGTCATGATCTTACGGTTTGTGAGTTCAAGCCCCGCATCAGGCTCTGTGCTGACACCTCAGAGCCTGGAGCCTGCTTCAGATTCTCTGTCTCCCTCTCTGTCCGTGCCCCTCCCCAACTTGCTCTCTGTCTCTGTTTCTCAAAAAGAAATAAACACCTGAAAAAAATTAAAGAAATAACTTCCCTCTGTGCTGTTGTGTCTTCCTCCTCTGACCATCCAACAGCATTCGGACTGCAGCCAGGCACCAGCTGCTCACTGCTGATGCTCAGTAAACTGAGCTAAGGAAGAGAGTGTGAGCACATTCGAGAAGGGAGTGAAGTACGTTTCTCGTGTGAAAGTTCAACACGCCATGTTTCATTCAGATTTTGCACCTACTCTTCCGATTCCTATGGAGTCAGCCCCTCATGAGCTGAGTGTTTCACGTATCAAAAAGCAGACTCATTATTATCTTCCTTGCATCTGTCCCTCCCCTGTTACCTCTCCACCCCCTTTGTTGACCGCTAGAGTCTCCAAGGGTTCTGCTTGAGGCAGCATTATCTTAGATGATTTCCAGCATCACATAAAACAGTGCTGAGTCCTGTCATTTCCACCTTCTCGGGAACTTTCATGTGTGTCTGCACTTGTGCAATTCACTTGTCTTCACGGGCTCTCGTTGAGACTTTTTGCATCTTTTCCTTGGAATAGGGCACATGACTCCCAGGAGCTCTCCTTTCTAGTATCTTTCACTTCCTAATCCTCTTCTGTAAGTGGACTTCCTGAATAGCAGATCAATTATGCAATTCCCTCCTGAGACCAATACCCCAGTACCTCCTAATACCTACAGGTTAAAATCCAAACTCATTAATATGGTTCCAGCCAAGCACCCAGGATTCCCCAAACACATTGTGCTTCGCTCTGTACAAGCTGCATCTTCTGCATTGAATTCTCATCTACTTTTTGCCTAATGACCTGCTACTTATCATTCAAGACCTTAAGTATAACTAATCTCTTTGATTGATCCATCTTAAATAAAGTTGGTTACTTCCTTCAGTGAGTTGTCACTGTATTTTTATTTAATTTCTAATTTGGAATCATCATGCTCTGCTACACTTACTTGTTTATGTATGTCTCCCCTTGGAGATTATGTATAAATGACTTGAGAGCAGATACCATGACTAAATGGTAAACATTGTTTAGCATCCTTTATATAGAGCTTGGCATATAGTAGTAGTGATTGTGTAAGGAACACTGAAAGGCATAACTCTCAATTTCTCTGATTGCATTATTAAAGAAAATTTATATCCCCCAACATATATTATCTTTTTTACTCTAATGTGTGTTCTACCAACCATACGATGAATAATTTTCTGCTTGTTTCAATCGAATAAGAACATTCCTTCTCATATTCAAATATCGGAACTAATTTCTTCATAACATGTATATGTGTGTGTGTGTGAGGTGTGTGTTTGTAGTATGTGTATGCTCAAAGAAAAGTGTTTTCATTTCCTATAGAAAAAAAAGGACCAGTACTTCTAGAAACTTCCAAGGTCATCAAAAACAAAAATCTGAAAACCCATCAGAACCAAGAGGAGCCTAAGGAAACAAAACAACTACATGCAGTGTGGTGTTTTGGAATGAATCCTGGAACGGAGAAGAGCTTTGGGTAAAAACCAAGAAATAGGAGCAAACTGTGGACTTTGTCTAATGACGTCATGTCAGCGCTGGTTCATTAGCTGAAGCAGATACACCACCCCAATGCAAGATGTTACTTAGGAGAAACTGTAGGATATGTAGGGACTCCTTGTAGTAGTTTTACAACTTTTCTTTAAATATAAAACTTCTAAAAATCAAGTCTATCAGTTATTTAGGAATAGAGGTGAAATAGTTTCTGAGACAAAAAAATAAATGATAGAATGGTCAGCAAACTTGCATACTGGACTTGTTAAAAGGGCGGTCTTCAGGCAGAAGGAATATGGTACCAGATACTTGGAGCTTCCAAAGATGGTTAAAAAGCTTATAAAAGACATCTTCCCTATCTCTAATGACTCTAAACGACATGTTATTGTTCAAAGTGTAAATAGTCACAAGATAATGTGGTATTTTAACGTATAAAAATAAATGATGTGGCAACACAAGAAAAACAGTGGGAGATGGAAATAGGAAATGTTGCCTATATTGTGAATAAGGCAGTAATTTCTTTAAAAAGTTGAATAGTGATAAACCAACGATGTCTACCGTAAACCCTAATACAACAACTAAAAAAGAAAAATGAGGCTGTGGTCTAACTACTAAGCCAGTATTGGAGATGAAAGGGAACAATTAAGTAAAAAGTCAAAACTAGGGAGAAACCAAAATGTGAAAGCACAGAGGGCGCCCAGAGGAAGCAGAAAGTGGCTCGAAAAAATGGTTGAGTGTACTTTCACACACATCAACGAGGTTTAAAACATTTCAGTTACGAAGGAAGGGTTGTGAAGTTGGAGGAGAGAACTAGGAGACTGCCTCACATGGACCGCAAGAACCCAGGTTTTCAATACACAGACACAGAGAAGTGAAGCACCAGAGGATGAAAACACACAGGAAAGACGGCCAGCGGAAAGACGGCGGGAGCGGCTGTGTGTGTGGCAGGTGGAAGAAACTCCAGAGCAAGGAACAGAACTCCCACTTGCAGACAAGGTGCACTAGTAGGAACCGGACCGACCCTCCTTCCTGAAACAACCAAACACACACACACAGTACACACCTGAAAATGCAGGACCTTGACCTCCAAGTGGCTAGAAGATAAGGAGGGGATCTCCCCATCCTCGAGAGAGGTCCAGGTATGGGCGCGGGGGGCAGAGTGTCTGTAAGTGTCCTGCCTCAGCAGTGACCAGCAGCCGTCCCTGGAAAAGACCCGTCGGGCGGCCAGATTCTCGCCCTGACTCAAGTGAGGTAGCCAGGCTCCGCCGAGCCCCCTTTTGACGAGGCCTCAACCTTGACCTCTAAAACCTTGAGGGAAACACTGAGCATAGTTTCTAACAGCCTCAAGGGTGAAGTGCCTGCCTGGGAAAACTCAAGGCTACTAAAACAGTTGCCTGCTGTTCCCTTCAACACCTGAAGATCGGGCGCGTCTCCCAGTCTCCGTGGGACGTACGAGCCTAACTTCAGTAAGCGCCACTTAGCAAACCCAGATGGCTTTCACGTGGGCCAACCTGTCCTTCTTGCTTTTTGTAACTTTTCACTTCCCTGTAATTTTTCTGCTGAGGCCTACTCAGCTCTCCCCCTTTCCCCTCATTCTCCTTTTCAAACGTCCAGCCACCTCTGCACGTCCAAGTTGAGGTCAGCTCATTCGGGACACCTTTCCTATGGCCACAGTACAGGACGCCACTGATTGAAATATGCCCTTTTGCCTTAAGTTGTGCTGGCCTTCTTTATCTTTGACCCTGGCCCAGCCCGACGTTGAGCAGAGGGCTGGAGGCGGGAAGCAGTGGAGGGAGCCTGGCCGCAAGCGTGGGTCGGGTGCACCTGATACCAGGTTGGAGAAGGTTGGAGAAGGCTGGAGCTTGGTGAGCTGCAGAAGCTGAACTCTTGTTAGCTCTTCGACTTTAACGGAATAAACTCTGGAGCCATTTGGTGCTTTTAAGTAGATGAGCAGCATCATTTGACTGAATTTTAAAAGGACAACTGTTGGGGTGCCTGGGTGGCGCAGTCGGTTAAGCGTCCGACTTCAGCCAGGTCACGATCTCGCGGTCCGTGAGTTCGAGCCCCGCGTCGGGCTCTAGGCTGATGGCTCAGAGCCTGGAGCCTGTTTCCAATTCTGTGTCTCCCTCTCTCTCTGCCCCTCCCCCGTTCATGCTCTGTCTCTCTCTGTCTCAAAAGTAAATAAAAACGTTGGAAAAAAAAATTTAAAAGGACAACTGTTAACTTTTGTGACTGATGTGGAGACAGAACCTAGCAGGTAGGGAATGGACACGGAAGTGGAGTGAGATCACAGGAATCCTGGGGGAACTTGATGCTGTTCCAGAGCAGGTGTGTAGAACCAGATGAGGTAACAGTGGTTCGGATGTTAGAGGTGGTGTTACAGGCCCATAGTGCTCACAGATTGGATGTGAAGTTTGAGAGAAGTGCTGGGGCCAAGGGTGTTTCCAAGGTATTCATCTGAGCAGAGAAAAGGGTCAGGTTGTCCCTCGCTGAGAGTGGAGAAACCCTTGGGAGGGCTTCTTGGAGGGGGGTGGTGGGACGCTTGGTGCGGACGTCAGTTTGAGGGTTCTGTTAGACGTGAAAGGGGGTGTGTTACATACAAAGGTGGTGTGCAAGTCTGGCGTTCGGGAGTGGAGTTAAGCCTTTGAGAGTCATCAGCACGTACGCGTGTGTGTGTGTGTGTGTGTGAGTGTGTGTGTGTGTGTGTAAAGGTGTAAGAATCAGTAAAATTAAGACAGTGGATATAGGAAGAGAGCAAATAGAGAGTCTCCGAGGTGATACCCGCATCATCTGAAAATCGAGTAGTCAGAGAGGTCAAGGAGACTGCCAGAGGATGGCAGGAAAGTCAGGAGGATCGTGAAGAAAGCATTTTCACGACAGAGGGTGTTCCCAGCTGTGTCATTCGCTGCCGCTAGGTTTTGACAGTTGACCAGTGCATTTGGCAAAGTGGAGGTTCTTGTTCATACAGACAGGAGCGTTTTTAGGGGAGTGTAGGGCAGGGACCCTGATGTAAGGGGGTTAATGAGAAAAAGGGAGGAAAGAAAGTGTGCAGTAATCGTGATGATTTATCCCATCTATAAAATAAATAAAGCACTTCACACAGAGGCTCGCCTATCATAAATGATCTATTCACTATAGTGATTGTATTATTGTCAATCAAAATAAAATTTATTTTACTACATTATGAGCTTATCCAGTCCATGGACTGCTGACATGTTTTAATACTCTCTGCCTTTTATAGGACCTTGCATTTAATGGATGATCAATTAGGCACTATCAAATGAATAATTAAAAAAATATTCGAGAGCTTAAAATAAATCATTGTGTGAGTTCTGGGTAAGGTGCAACTAAAACTTACCATTTGCTGGAAGAAATTTCCCCATGCATGTGGAGAGGGAGCCTCTATCTGTGTTCACATACACAATAATGAGGGAATTAAGCCCTTTGTGAGATCATTGATGTATACTCTGCTGGCAGAGTTAGTTTGGGTCATACTGGCTGTCCAAAATAGTCATATTTTAACCTAAAGAACTGTTCACTTTTAGACGAAATTACGCTAGAGCTAAGATAATGGAGTTGGCCAGTTGTGTTTTTATTATGTAAGTTATTGTTTGTAGTAGCAAAAATTGGCTGTACTAGGCATTTTCTCAGTGTTAATAATCAAAGTTTAAATGGGAGTAATTTTAAAATGTCTTTGACATCAGCTCCAAATCCCCCTGTGTTAATTCTCGTGTTTTTTAAATTAATGACTTATGCAAGTTTTGCAAACTCACTGGAGATAATTGAATCCTGTTTGCATGGATACCAAATCAGGGCATCCTTCACTATTTTTTGACAAACTACTGACACTGATCGACAGGAAACAGCAGACAATTAAACAGAAAATAAAATGCCTGTTTTCTTAGGCACAGTGCATGCTCTGAAAACCAAAGCACTTAATTTGGGGAATAATAATGAACTTTCAACATGTTGGGTGTTGGTTTTACTCTCAGCTAAATTTTAAATCCCTTCTAGTATATTAATATCGAACACTGGGAATCTAAATGAAAATATTTTGCTTATTACTTATATTCACTGGTGTTGGTGAAAGTGAAAGCCCTTTTGCCAAAGAGAGTCCCCTTTCTAAAATTGTTGAAAAATCTCATGGACAGAGAATCTTTGTTTTCACCTGTTTACCAAATCCACCTTGTAGACACAGTGACGTGAAGACTTCTCTTTAGAGAATACGTTTGCCTGAATTAGTCATAACGTGTTAGAAACTGTGCGTTTTGTTTGGCACACACACCACTCCATAGCCCAGAGGACCAATATGCCCAAGGAATACTTGGGTTCTTCTGTCTAGAGGGAAATAAAAGGACACATTTCAAATGAAGCCCTGAAGTTGGGGCGAGGAGCACACAGATGGACGGGATGACCAAGCTGGACTTTTCCCATCTTGCCGAGTAGTTCAGACTATCCCCAGAGAAGCACCCCTTTCCTGTGTGTTGTTGACTTGGCCATCCACACTGGAGATCAGAAGTCAAGGGGCTGATAGTTCGTGTGGACGCACTCTGGTGGACTCCTAGTCGTTCCTCAAGAGCCAGGTCCAGTAGCCCCTGTGGAATCTCCTTGTTCTGGGTGTCTCTGACCCTCTCCTTGGACCCACCACACAGCAAGGGGTGCGTCTTTCTCATCAGCCCATCCCCAGTCATCTGCACTTAGTGATTGCTCTGTTAATACTGAATGTGAAAACCTCCCACTGAAAGACTGACAAGAATAGGGACTGTGTTCTGTTCTCTACGGCTGTATCCCCAGCTCCTGGTATCGTCCTGTACTTACCAGGTGCTAAAATAATACCTATTACATGGATACACTGATGAGAATTATGCAGCCCATTGTATCAGCACCAGTTCCTGCCCAAGTGGATTGTTTTTCCAAAGGTCTGGCCACTTGGTCCCTCTCACATCTGTCTGGTCCATCTCCGGGTCAGTGACTCTGATCTTGTATCCCCATTTCCTTCTTAGTACATCTGCCTGCACATTCGGCTAGTGCTCTAGAGTGAAGGGGTTTAAAATTGAATTAAAATTGTAGGACGCCTGGGTGGCTCAGTAGATTAAGCATCCGACTTTGGCTCAGGTCATGATCTCGCGGTTCATGGGTTCGAGCCCCGCGTAGGGCTATGTGCTGACAGCTCGGAGCCTGGAGCCTGCTTCTGATTCTGTGTCTCCCTCTCTCTCTCTGCCCCTCCCCTGCTTGTGCTGTGTCTCTCTCTCTCTCTCTTTCTCAAAAATAAACATTAAATTAATAATAAAATAGAATTTCTAGCTACTTGTTTTAAATTTCTTTTCTGATAAACAGACCTCGGTTTACTGGATTGTCTGTAATTTCCGGAGTTCGTCCACATCGTCCTCTTCCTTGCTGCACTTCCCATGCTCTTCCCCGTGCGGCCCATGACCTCAGCCCACACTCTCACTTCTGACTCTGACCTTTCTTCCCGGAAGTGCATAGTAGAGTCCTCACGGTCTTTTATCCTGGACTTCTGGGTAGATTTCTGTCTGCTTAAGTCCGTACCACTGTGTGTGTGCCCTGTGTACCCTGCTCTCTCTGCTTCAGGTTCCTCCGCCGTCTTCGCCCGACTCCATCTGTTCTACATGGTTTTTAAATCTACCAAACGCTCCTATTTCCCATCTCTTTCCTGCTTAAAATCAGTCTTGCAAAAATTTTTTACTAAAGAGAAGTTCACCTCCTTAGGGCACGCAAAGTTAACAGTATCTAGACCCGACCTATTTTTACAGTCTTTCTCCTCCCCTTGCTTTGTTTTATAATTATATTCCAGCCAAACTAAACTGAGCCCCTCTGCTCAAACATTCTCTGTAGTTGGCAAATATTTGCTTTGTGTCTGAAATAACACTTTCCTTCCTTTCTGTTTAAACCCTACTTACTCCACTAAGATTCATCTCAAATGCTACTCCCTAAGAGCATGCCCGGACTGGAACTCGGATCCAGGACTGCTCACACTCAGCGGGTCCCAGCCTGCTGTCAACCCTGGTCCGTTTGTGGCCCTCCTTCTGTTTCACCCAGCTACATAGGCCCTTGCAACCCACCCGTTGATCCTGTTCCTGCGCAGCCTTTCAAGAGCAACCCTTTGAAGGGGGTTAATCTACAGCCGTTGATTCATGTGTGTGCCAGTTGGGCCCCCGGTATGTAAGTGGCGTTGGGCTGCAGGGCACGTCGTGCCTTTTCCTGTCGTTCAGTGCCGGGGTTGTGGGAGTCCTGCCCGCCTCTCCGTGTGGGCGCCTCGACTGTGGCTTGTAACTGCTGCCTCGTTTTCTGCCAGCCCACTCACTCCACCTCAGCCCAAGTGACCTTTAAAAACACACATATGAGGGGCGCCTGGGTGGCGCAGTCAGTTAAGCATCCGACTTCAGCCAGGTCATGATCTCGTGGTCCGTGAGTTCGAGCCCCGCGTCGGGCTCTGGGCTGATGGCTCAGAGCCTGGAGCCTGTTTCCAATTCTGTGTCTCCCTCTCTCTCTGCTCCTGCCCCTGTACATGCTCTGTCTCTGTCTCAAGAATAAATAAACATTTGGGGCGCCTGGGTGGCACAGTCGGTTAAGCGTCCGACTTCAGCCAGGTCACGATCTCGCGGTCCGTGAGTTCGAGCCCCGCGTCGGGCTCTGGGCTGATGGCTCAGAGCCTGGAGCCTGTTTCCGATTCTGTGTCTCCCTCTCTCTCTGCCCCTCCCCTGTTCATGCTCTGTCTCTCTCTGTCCCAAAAATAAATAAACGTTGAAAAAAAAATTAAAAAAAAATAAAAACACACATTTGATCGTGTCATTCAGTTGCTTAGCATCCTTCAGCGATGTTTCATGTCATTTAGGATAAATCCCACAATCTTGACACGTCCATGCGGCTTTCCGGGCTGTGGGCTGCAGGCAGCTCTTCAGTTCCCGCCCTTGCCCTTCTTCCTGTGGGTCCTTGTGCTACAGCCACAGCAACCCCGTGCTCCTCAAACCCGCTTCATTCTCCGTTTGGCTCTGTCTTCGTCGGGCTGCCAGATTAGCTTGCACTTCCTCAGGGAAGCCTTCGGGGCCTTGCAACCTCAGCCGGGTTCCAGAGTCTTAAATATTCTCTCCCATCAAGTTCTTGTTACACTCTGTATGGTCTGTATATGTATTTATGTCTGGGTTCAGTTCTTCACTGTAGGTCTGACCCACCCTGACATCAGCTCCATGAAGGCTGAACCCTTCCCCAGTCTGTCTTGTTTCTGGCCAATGGGCAGCCTACAGTAAAGCAAGTGCTAGATGAACAGATGACTCAAGAAAAGCGTCTTACCCAAGGTCAGACACCTAATGAGAAGTCAGGCTCAGGACAAGGAAGCATAGCGCCTTTTCCCGTCGTGAGTGTGATGGGTCTTTGAATGTGGTGCTGTGGTGTCTTCTGTCCATTTCCACCTCAGTGCCTTGTGGACTGCAGGTGCTCACTACCACAGGAATGCACGGAAGTAGCAAGAAATGAGACTGTTGATTATGTGGCTTTACATTTGCACTGAATGGCTACTTACTCTTCCATGAAATCTGCAAATCTTAGAAATTAGTGGCAAAAAAGGGCCATTGCCATTCTCTCACATTCATATGGAGACAGTAACTACATTTTCCATTTTTTACCAGGTTGAAGCTGTTTTTATTTTTTTATTTTTTTATTTTTATTTTATTTTATTTTATTTTATTTTATTTTAATTTTTATTTTTTACAATCATAAGTTCAGAGCTACATTCTGAAAGTGTTGCCAGGAGATTCTGACTCAGAAAGTGTCTGCTAAAATGTATGGAAGCTGAGTTGCAGACCACAGCCGAATAGAGAGAATCAATTTATGAATGTTCGCTTTATGCTCATTTTAATAAAGGAAAAAGACTAATGACCTCTGCTTAAAAGAGGATGGATGGATTCAACTTTCTAAGGATATTTCCTTCACTTCAGGAGAACTAGAATAATAAACTGTCATTCTCCCCAATTTGGTTTCTGCCTGAGCAGCTCTTATCAATGGGCCTGTCACAATGCTGAAATTGGGAGCTCTTGCTATGTTGTTTTATAAAGCTAATTATCTTTAATCCTGCAGTATCAGCAAAAAAAAAAAAAAAAAAAAAAAAAAAAAAAAAAAAAAAATTTAAAAAGTGTCCCAAATAGACTTTTTCCCCGCTTACTTAAATTCCTAGCAGTATGAGTGACATTGCCATGTTTTCACCAAGTGGTGTATTTATATTACTTACTGAATCCAGACCTTGAAAACCAAGAATGATATTTTTTCCTGTTGTGTTCGAAAAGTTAAATTATTTGGAAGGTCATACTATTTTAACTTGGGGCGGTGTGGATAGGTAGGTGAACAGACAATGTTGCCCCTGTTTAGTGTGACCGGAGAAGACACGGGGAGAAGAGTTCCTGGTGCCACTAGCCTGTGTCAGCGTCTGATGGTCTGTTATCTGCAGCTCACTCCTTTGGTTTAAGGTATTATGTTCACAGAATTCTCTTATTGATAAAATTGTATCCAATCTTCAGCTTTTACCTGTGCATTAAGTGTTTCATCTTCACACACCCATTAGCCAGATGAGGTGTTAATACCCAGTAACAAAAAAGGAAAGCTGAAACTCAGCAAGGCTCGTTGATTTGCCCAAGGACTCGGAGCAAACATTCAGGCCTTCTGCCTGGAGGATTTCGTCAGTATCACCAAGTGCTAATGAGTATTTACTGCCCGTGCTTTGGGGCTTTTACGAGTCAGTTTTCATAAATGTAAACCTTTTTTCCTTTCCAGGAGACTCTCATTGGACAACCTTTTACTTGTTTTAGAAGCGGCCGTCCCGCCAGGAGCTGCTCTGTCCAACAAGTTTATCTGTCTGGTGCTGTCTGCACCTGTCAGGGCTCCCACCGTCAAGTCCTCAAGCTCTTGACAGGCCCCCTGGTGGGATTCAGGAAGGCAAACAGGATGAGGATGAAATTCTTGAAGGAAAAAGAGGATGCTAGGCGGTTGCCTCTGGCCTCAGATGGTTTAAAGAGGAGTCCAGGGATAATATTGCATTTACGGGCATGAAGCAGGTCCTCGAAAAGGTGACAGAGGACTGAAGCCAGCGTGAGGGTGAGAAGTGGCAGTTGCAGTCGTCATAATTGTTTATTCACAAGTGACAGTTCTCTAGTGTGGCAGCTTAAGCGAAAACAGGAAGTTCACCGCCCCCTTCACTAGATGGAAGAACAGAAGAGGGAGTGTGGGTGGAGGGTGGCTTCAGGGACGACTGTAGTCAGGGATCTGAACATCGGGACACCCTCCACTTCTCGTTTCTACTCTCCTCTGTACAGTTTCTTCTTTCTCTGCTACTTTCCTGGCTGGGGTAGAAATATTTAGGAGGTAAATCTGATGAACCACTTTGGGGCATATGCCATCTTCTTTGCCAAGCCACGTGGATGGTCGAAGTTTTGTGACAGCCCAGTTTGGGTCATGTGCCCACAGCTGCAGCCGGGGAGGAAGGCTGGATTGCCGGAGGAAGTGGAAATGGTGCATTGATTGCCTTTCAGACCAGGGATGGATCATGGGGAGCTCATATGCCTTGCCTAAAAATTCAGAATTTATCCTATATGCAGAGCTTATCCATTGCAGGACTTAAAGCAGGGAACACATAAGTTTTGAGTTCAAAAAATAATTCTGGTAATGATGTAAAGGATGAAATAGATCCCCCCCCCGGTTGATTGAGGCATAATTTTTTCCAGCTTTATTAGTATATAATTGACCTGTAGCATCACGTTAAGTCTAAGGTATACAGCATGATGATTTAGCACGTGTATACATTGTGGAGTGATTATCTAAACAAGGTGAGTTAACACATCCATCACTTCATGTAGTTACTTCCGTGTGTGTGGGGGGGTGGTAGAAGTGGGGGTACAGAGTAGGGTCATGCTTTAGAATTGGTATCGAGATAGAATCTATAGGATTGTCCAGGTTGGAGGTGGAGAGTGGGAGAAGATAAGATATTTCTAGCTAATGTGATTG
Organism: Prionailurus bengalensis; assembly: GCF_016509475.1. Taxonomy (NCBI): domain Eukaryota; kingdom Metazoa; phylum Chordata; class Mammalia; order Carnivora; family Felidae; genus Prionailurus; species Prionailurus bengalensis. The sequence goes on from NC_057346.1 coordinate 2,796,508, forward strand.
CATAAGTGATGGTGTAATTCACAATGTACAGGAAACATGAGGAGAAGCAGAGTTTCCAATCATCTTCTTTATAAAGTCATTGTAAGTCCTGCCCGGTTTTTATCTCTGGGTTACCGGGCAGTGACTGTGAGCTTTCTTATGTCTTATGTGTATGTATAGCTGTGTATGCATTGCACATGAACCGCACACCACTTTTCAAATCTTCTGTAAGGGGAGTCTGGGTGGCTTATTTGGTTGAGCATCTAACTCTTGGTTTCGGTTCCGGTCATGATGTCACGGTTGTGAGATCGAGCCCCACGTCGGGGTCCACACTGGGTGTGAAGCATGCTTCAGATTTTCTCTCTCTCTCACTCTCTCTCCCTGTCTCTCTGCCCCTTTCCCATTCTCTCTCATCCTGTGAAAACAAACAAACTTCCTTAAAAGTTGTAACAAGGAATAGCTAGAGTGGATATGGGACAGGTGTCTGCAAGGATCTCAGTGAAGAGCTTGGAGATTCTCCATGATCATCACACATTCAAGATTCTGAAACGCTCTCAAATTCACTTAATACCTTTCCATGCGGATATGGTTTTTCAAGGAATTTTGCTTATGCTGCCACAGAGCTCAGGCTCACTGACTGTATTGTCTTGACACGGATAAAAACATCTTGTTCTTGATTGGATCTTACTGTCTCAAGCTATCAAGTGCATTGTTTGTTTTATGGTGTTTTTACCCATAAATAACAGGAAGAATATTAGCACATACTTCCTCAGATCATTTTGACAAGCTTTCTAGTGTGATCTTTTTTAAAAAAAAATTTTTTTTCAACGTTTATTTATTTTTGGGACAGAGACAGACAGAGCATGAACGGGGGAGGGGCAGAGAGAGAGGGAGACACAGAATCGGAAACTGGCTCCAGGCTCCGAGCCATCAGCCCAGAGCCTGACGTGGGGCTCGAACTCCCGGACCGCGAGATCGTGACCTGGCTGAAGTCGGACGCTTAACCGACTGCGCCACCCAGGCGCCCCTCTAGTGTGATCTTTTAAGATTCCATTATATAACAGTTTCAGGTCATTTTATAAGAAGCATTTGTATTTCTGAATCTCTATCTTCTAGACCAGAGATTTCAAACTATGGCCAACAGCCTGATTGCTAGTTTTTGTTTTGTTTTGTTTTAATGTGGTTTTATCGGAATACCGTCATTCCCATGTGTTTAAGTCTGTGGCTACTGTTGTGATAAAATGGCAGAATGGAACAGTTGTGATAGAAACCAGTTAGCCTTCAAAGCCTAAAATATGTATTATCTGTCTTTTTAAGGAAGAGTTGTGCCAGCCTCTGTTGTAAACTATGATTTCTTGATAAGGGGAGATCCTAATTACAGCTAACATTCTTATTAAAAGCATATAAGAATGGGGCAGTGAAATACTCTTTAAAAAAAAAAATCTGTTTCCTCTGTCAGTTTCCTTTTCTTCCTGCAGTTCGTTTTGTGTCTGTAAGTTTGTGTGAATCTGCTGCATTTGCCCCACAAACCAGTACAAGTTGGTACAAGTGGACCAACACCAGGGTACATGTGTTGCACAGGTTGATTTTTTGGGTGAAATTGGAAAAAGAAAATAGATCATAAATATTTTCTGCTACTGTTCTGCTATTCTCCCTATGGTAGAGAATTCTTTTTCATTCAGATTCTTTCTGGGAGGAGCTAACAAAACTAAGACATAATGCTCTTCTCTGTGCCTTCTGGGTTTCAGTTTATTTCCAGGGAAACAGAGATGTCACAGTTGTGTCACAGTCCTTCTGTCTGGATATATATGAGTCATAAGATCTGTGGACTGAATGCACATTTAGTGAAATGACTTACAGTCTCTCATATGATGCTAACCTTTTTGTAATTCAGGTCCTCCCTTAGGCAAAATGAGGTCCCTTTCTGAAGGAAACAGAAGTTAAAAAATACAGGTAAAACAAACAAACAGAAGCCCGTATCCCTTTGCTGAAACAGGAAAGGGAGAAAGCAGTGGTTAGAGTCCCAGTACCTGGGGGTGGTTTCACATGGTCTTCTGGGATTAGTTTGAGTCTCTGTGCTATGACTTGGCCGCTGTGTGACCTAAGATCCATTTCTTATCTGTAATGTGGGATAATAATAGGTCCTATTTTGTAGAGTTGTAAAGGAGATTAAAAGAGTAATTGCACATAAAGCACTTAGCATAGAGCCTGATGTTTAACAAATGTTCAACAAACGTTAGCTCTGTTAATAGGGGCAATAATACTCGGAAGGCTTATTACTGTCTTAGCTCAGTCTGCCGTCCCCAGATACCATAAACTGGGTAGTTTATCCACAGCAGGCATTTAGTTTTCAGAATCCTGGGGTTTGGAAATCTGAAGTCTTGATGCCGGCCAGCAGGGTCAGGTTCTAGTTAAGACCGTCTTCCAAGTTGCAAACGGCTGCATTCTTCGTGTATCCTCAGGTCAGAAACAGCGCCAGCTATGTGTCTCTCAACGGCCTCACTTTGTAATACTGCCCCACTGGGGGGTTGAAATTCCAACATACGGATTGGGGGAGGGCACAGACATTCAAATCATAATACCCATTACTCTTAGGGAACAAATTATGTTCCAAGAGACTCTGGAATAACATCTATATAAACACATTTATTCAATGGGAGGCCAGGGGTTTAATGGAAATGAATGGCTACGCAGAAGCTGACAGACACTGAGAACTGGCCTGAAGGGGAGAAAATGGGACTGAATGGAAGACAGTCTCACTGGTATTTAAATCTACGCTTTTGATCACATGCACTCTCGTCAGTAAGACTCACCAGGTGAACAGAATTACTTACTTAGAAGAGATTTTCAAAGTGGCCACTGCTTTATTTAAAAATAAGTTGATTACTCATATTTTTATAAATAAGAAATTAAGAACACTATTTTGTGGACATTAATTTTTAATAATGAATATGTAGAGTATTTCAATTTAATTGATATTTCTAATCCATCAACAGTGACCAATAAATATACATATCTTCTAAAACATTAGGTAGTCACAGGGAAAAAGTAGTAAAAGAAATAACAAATAAAAACTAGGACCCTGTCTTTTCCTACCTGAGGAAGAAGACGAAGGATTTCTACCTGAAGGCCTGGAGATATGGCCTTCCTCTCTGTAAAAGGAATGATGTTACTGAACAGTATCACACTGACGATGATTCTTGTCCCTTTAGCTGTGTGGTAAGCTGGTGGAAAAATCTGCAACCTGGTCATCCTTCTTGTTAAGTTCTTGACTTCAGAATACACTGGGGATATGATGGCGCCTTAACTTAAAAACAAACGAACAAAAACAATGTTTTTCATTATTACCAAATTTCAGTAAAAACATTTACCTGGTGTTCCATTTCACAGATCTTCACGAGTTCTCCAGGGATCCTTCGGTACTTCGTCAGTCACATGTGGTCTTTTCTAAACTAGCTTTAAAATGGATTCTTTTCGTTAGTAGGTATTTAGGCTTTCTTGTGCTAGTCATTTTTTCCCCCCAAAATAGGTTTATTTTAGAAATTAAAAACTCGAGATCCATTAATGTTTCAATGACCAGTGATCTTCCTACTGTAACTGACTGCTGAGTGTAATATTTTTAAAAACATTTTACGAGTTATTTTAGAAATCTGATGATAGAGAGTAGAAGAGAATCCTGATTGTATTAGCAGAGTTGCAAGAGAAGCTGCAAATTAGCTAAAGTTATCTTCAAGAATAGAAAACAGGGATGTGTTTGCCAGACAGTGAGGATCTGTGGGTGATCCTTCAGGTCAGTCGATAAGCTACGGTTTTACTTGAGTTGGGTTGTGATTATCTTCGGTAAGCTGTAGAGGTTTCCTTTTGAGAAAAATAAATATGAAGCAAAATGTGAATGGAATCAACTGTGTAGTGTGCGAAAGTGGATTTCTTTTAAGAAATTGCCTGTGTGCTCATCTGGGAAATTTAAGGCCGTTTTTAGTATTGCTGCTTTAGAACATCATACCGCACATAATTCCATCTGCCTTATGACGAAGCTAGACTGCTCTAGCAGTCAACAGAGAGACAACAGAAACAACATGGAGACATTGTATCTGTTTAAGTCAGGATTTGTCTTTCTTTTGGATTGCCAGCCTCCCTGAAAGTAATTTAAGTCCGTCAAGTCACAAAGCTGCTGCTGTCTGTTATATCTCAAGTTCAAAGCTTTACCTACTCACTTACGGAGACTATAATTTTAAATTGTCTGATTTGTCCGCCTGTCTACTTGGTGGGAGCCTGGGAATGTCAGGTCCTGTCATGTTTAGTCCTTTAATGAGCCCCGATGAGTCACATGAACTTCATCTTTACTCTCCCCCCACCTGCCGCCGTTACAAGCACGCATGTGGACGATTGGAGAATCTATGAAGGGGATCGTCCAAGGTCTGTTCCTGAACTCAGGCAATCCCTTCTGTGAATCTGGAAAGTTGGGAAAAGCTAAGATGCTGAAGATAGAAAACTATAATCCAGTATTCTCACAGATTACAAATACTTGGGCTCTGAGAGGTAAATTTACTGTTGACCAAAAATTAGTGGCAAAACCAGGAATGGAAACCAGATTATTGATTCCTGTGTCAAAAATATAACTTGTATTTTCACTTAAAAGCTACATTATAGACAAAATTTTTACTTTTAACAATATGTACTGAAATGGAAGGATTACGTTTAGATTTATGTGCATTCAGATTATTTTGGATAAATTCCTTCAGTTTTCGATTCAGTTTCTACTTTAGTAATGATTTGGGAAATTCCGCTAAATTATTTTTTCCATTATTTATTTTTCTGTTAAATTATTAACTCCTCTTGCCACAATTTTCAAAATAATGATTGATTTTCTGATTATATAGTTGATAAAAAATCACTTTATAAAACTAGTAAAATAAGTACATAAAGACTTAGATGTGACTACAAAAATGTATATAATCTCAACGTTTAAATAACTCACTAGTACCATTTTGGAAAATTTTCCTTTGTTTTTTATTTAAAAAAATTTTTTTAATGTTTATTTCTGAGAGACAGAGCACGAATGGGGGAGGGTCAGAGAGAGAGGGAGACACAGAATCCGAAACAGGCTCCAGGCTCTGAGCTGTCAGCACAGAGCCCGACGAGGGGCTCAAACTCAGAAGATCACGAGTCATGACCTGAGCCGAAGTTGGACGCTCAACCGAGTGAGCCACTCAGGTGCCCCTGTTTTTTATTTTTAATATCAATCAAGCAACCATTAAATCTATCAATCATTTGTATTCATTTTCTCAACCTATTCTGGAGTATTCACAAGTTTTAGATGCTGGACATACATTAAATGTAAGACAAATAGCCCCTTTTGTATTTATATTTTGTGTTTCTTGTGAAAGTTACAATTAAATAACTTGAAAATAATAAATGATAACTATAATTGCAAGGAAGAAGAACAGTGTGTCCTGTGAATATATAACAGAGGGAATTGGGCTGGAGAGAGGCCAGACAAAGCTCCTCTAGGAAAGTGACATTCAGGTTGATCCTGAATGATAAGTGAAAGCTAGGTAAGGAAAAAGTAGGGGAAGGGGTTAAGGCAAGTATATCACGTTATATACCTCGCTTTTTAATTTTATTTTTTATTTTGAACATTAAAAAAACTAGCAGTAGCTGTCATTTATTGTGCCCTGCCAAATAAAAATTGCCCAGTCTAATCTTCACATGTTTTAAAAGTAATCTCTACACCCAATGTGGGGCTCAAACTCACAGTCCCAAGATCAAGTATTGCACGTGCTACCAACTGAGCCAGACAGGTAGCCCCTGGTCTCAACTTTTGAAAAATAAAATGAGTATAAATATAACTTCGGTTTTTTGTTTGACAGAGAGCGAGAGGGTGTGTGTATGGGGGGGTGAGGGGCGGAAAAAGGGAGTGAGGGTGGGAGAGATTGAGAGAGAGAGAGGGAGAGGGAGAGAAAGAGAGGGAGAGAATCCCAAGAAGGCTCCACACTGTCAGCACAGAGCCTGATGCAGAGCTGAATCTCCCAAGTATGAGGTCATGATCATTACCTGAACCGAAATCAAGAGTCAGACACTCAACTGACTGGGCCACCCAGGCACCCCTAAATATAACTTAATAAGTGAGGAATTTACAGGATGCTTTTAGTGCCTTTTATTGTATATTTTGAATATCCATTATTTCATTTGTCTAAGTAAACTATAATGACAATATTTAATCAAAAATGCTTTTTGAATCTGTGACTATTTCCTTAATGTTTATTCAGAAATCTGTAAAACCTTGGCTAAAAATTGTAATGATATTAATGACTCTCAATACATACTGAAAACCTTATTTTAGGAAATATATCAATTATTCTAAAATTAAAAAAAAATTTTAATGTTTATTTATTTTTGAGAGAGACAGAGACAGAATGTGAGTGGGTTAGGGGCAGAGAGAGAGGGAGACATAGAATCTGAAATAGGCTCCAGGCTCAAAGCTGAACCCGATGAGCACAGAGCCCGACACGGGGCTCGAACCCACGAACCATGAGATCATGGCCTGAGCTGAAGTCAGCCCCTCAACTGACTGAGCCATCCAGGTGCCCCATATTCTAAAATTTTTTTTAATGTTTTTATTTTATTTTTGAGAGAGAGAGAAAGAGCATGAGTGGGGGAGGTGCAGAGAGAGGAGGAGACACAGAATGTGAAGCAGGCTCCAGGCTCTGAGCTGTCAGCACAGAGCCTGATGTGGGGCTTGAACTCATGAACTGTAAGATTATGACCTGAGCCAAAGTCGGACGCTCAACTGACTGAATCACCCATGTGCCCCTCAATTAGTTACTGTAATGGCACTATGGGCAAGTTTCTATGTAACTGTACCTGTAGTATATGTTTTTATGTCTAACAATAATAATATTTAAATTTGAAATCTTTTGAATGCTTGAACACTTTATTTTTATTTTCTTCTTTTTCTGTTTATGATTGTTTGCCACGAAGGTAAATTACTATTTTGTGTGCCCTTCCTCTGTATTAGGATAATTTTTTCATTGCTGTCTTTCTTAATTTTATTCTTTATCAGAAAGTTTTGCATATTGAAACTATTAATACATTGGATGTTTGGCAAATATTTCCTTATTCTTTATTATTTAGCTTTAGTATTTAAATATGTTATACAAGCATATTGACATTATCTTATTACAGATTTTGAAAGTAGTCTCTATCGTAGGTTATATATTCTGTGTAGAGAGATATTTAGTGAAGCAAACCCCAACCCCACCGTGGTCCACACAGCCCACCTTGCTTGGCTATTTTATGTGAATTCCTGCAGCTTTTATTCTGTATATTTATATATGTGCACATTCATAGAAGCTTTTCTTTTCCACAAAGATCCTATTCTATAAACATAGTTCTTCATGGAATTGTTATGTCCTCGAAATGACTTCTCGTCGTAAATTTATTTCTTTTTGGTACAGATAGCTCTGCCTCATTCTTGTAAATGTTTATATAATGTTTCACAATGAGAAGCTAGAAATAAAAGCAGTGTTGTGCTGGGAAATGTGTAACCACCGCCTCATTGGGGAAAAAACACTAAAGCCCTGATCTCTACCTTTACGGACTTGCAAGGGGGAGATCATCTCACTCTTGGTGGTTTCAGGCTGCGAGTAGTTTCACTGCCAGATCACAGAATTGTGAAAATAACTCTTGGCTTTTTGCCCCTTGCACAAAGCTGATCCTTTGCAGGCCAGCTTCCCGGCAGAGCCGACTGCTTGCGGGAGAAGTTCTCTGCAGCCCGGTGCTTGAGAGAAGTCATGGCCATGAACAACGCACACTCCTCCCGTCCGTTGGGGTGCAGAAACGGTGGCACAGTGGTGGAAATGGAGTTTCTTGCCATCCTCTCTGGCTAGAGCCCTTGATTCGGCCAAGGAGAAGCAGACACTTCTATTCATCCAGGTTGTAACCTGAGTACCAGGGGCCTGCATCTGTCTCTACAGGAATCTGACCTCTGGCCTTGAACCGGTCACCAAATTCTGGATGCATTTTTTCCCAATCAGTTCTGTTCCAGTGTGGGACCAATCTTTTAAACCAGTGCTCTGTCAATGAATATTAAATTATTTCCACGTTTTCAGTTTTTTAAATGTTATTTATTTATTTATTTATTTATTTATTTATTTATTTATTTATTTATTTATGAAAGGCAGAGCGTGAGCAGGGCAGGGGCAGAGAGAGAGGGAGACATAGAATCTGAAGCAGGCTTCAGGCTCTGAGCTGTCAGCACAGAGCCCGACGCGGGGCTCGAACTCACGATCTTTGAGATCATGACCTGAGCTGAAGTCGGACAGTGAACTAACTGAGCCCCCAGGTGACCCTCCAGGTTTTCATTTTTAAAAATATTGTTTCGTAAATGCTATTATATATGCAAATATAAGACAATTTCTGAATGATAGAAAACTGGAATTTGAATTACTTGATTAAATAACTTAAACTTTCCATGAAACATGCCAACATACCCTCTCGGATACTACAGTCGGACTTTCCCCTCCAATTCTTTTGTGTACTTGTTTCTCTTCAATGTTTCCACTATTGTTTGTCTGAAGTTTTTAATTGTTTCCAAAGTAGAGGACACAAAAAGAAGCATTTTGAGCCATTTTAACTTGCATTTTCTCACTTCTGTCAGTACCGATCATATTTATACTTCCTTCCAAGTGTTTTGGATTTATTCTTGGAAATCTTGTTCATATAATCTAATTTCTGGGTATATGTTTTTTTTCTTAATATATAGAAGGTTAATATATATTCCGGGTGTTAATTTTTTTTTTAATTTTTTTTTTCAACGTTTATTTATTTTTGGGACAGAGAGAGACAGAGCATGAACGGGGAGGGGCAGAGAGAGAGGGAGACACAGAATCGGAAACAGGCTCCAGGCTCTGAGCCATCAGCCCAGAGCCCGACGCGGGGCTCGAACTCACAGACCGCGAGATCGTGACCTGGCTGAAGTCGGACGCTTAACCGACTGCGCCACCCAGGCGCCCCTCCGGGTGTTAATTTTGATAGAATATTAAGTATTTTCAAATGATCATTTGTCCTTTAATTTTGACACTGGTGCTTTTCCTCCTATAGAAGTTAATGCCAGTCTTTCTTCCTTATGGCTTTTGATTTTTATATCTAACTTACTGTGTCCTTTTTCATTTCACGTAGAAGAATATTTTCCTATATTGGCTCTGTATATCTCTAAGAATTGCTTTCCTTTCTGGTACGAATAAGTAATAGAAGTTCCTAAATATCGCTTGTCTGTTTCTTCCAGTGATTTGGAATTCTCCCACCTTCGTTAATAAGGTTATGATTATAGACTCCTTACTTCCTTCCATGGACTTGTGTTTCCCTGTAACAATACGATAGCTTTATCATCGTCCTGCCTTTTGAAAGTTATCCCGTGCATTCTTGAGCATTTTATTTCCCGATGAACTTGAGAATCACGTCAGGTTCTGTAAACTGTCTTTGAGAAATATTCTGAATTTTTTTGAGAAATTTTCTGAATTCAGAAATTGTACTGAATTTAGACAGATATTTGGACATTCGACTTCTCTGGTAATTTATTATTATTATTGAGCCTTCTTTATCTTCTTCAGTAAGGCTTTGGCATTTTACTACATACCTCGTAACAATTTCTCGTTGTGTTTATCCCCAGGTGCTCGTATCAGTTAGGATTCTAGGTTGCAAGCAACAACATTCTCTGGACAAAAATAGGCAATAAAGACTTTTTCCAAAGATATTGGGAGGCTCACAAATAGGCACCAGGAAGCTTTTCAGTAGGGGATAGTGAAGCACTTCCAGAGTGCTGAGAAAAAGGAAATACGGTGACACTGAACCAGCCAAGCACAAGCCAGGATCTCTGCCGCTGCAGTAGATCTGGTCCAGTCGTTCTTTGTGAACTTGAGTCGTGAGCTGGACGTGAAAGATCCTGGAGAGGCCAGGGGGTGGAGCTGAGGCAGGATATGTGTCCTCTGTACTCCAAGGAGTTGGGAGGGAAAGATTTACGTCCTTCCGACTTCCACAGACGGAGTTGGACTCCTGGGATTATTTCCCACAAACACTGTATTTCCTGGTGAAGTGCTTCCCTCCGTGGAACTGGGGGTGTCTGTAGGCAGTGGGGGAGTGTTGGGTGGCAGAGGCAGCCCGCGTACCACGATACCCTCTGGGGGTCTGTAGGGAAGCTGCTCAGCGTTATATGCTTATCCTGTATTTGCTTACTGAACGCTTTTATTAAGTGAAAGAATTGTTCACTTGACTGGCATAGAGATTTTCTAGATACATCTTTGTATTATAAATATAAATTATTATACATATTTATAAGCATAAATTTTGTCTCTTCATGTCCAATATTGCGTCTTGACTTTTCTTATTTTATTGCATTTCTTTTTGGCCTTTCTGGAGCCTGTTGTTTGTTTCTTTCTTTCTCTCTCTTCCTTCCTTCCTTCCTTCCTTCCTTCCTTCCTTCCTTCCTTTCTTTCTTTCTCTCTCTCTCCCTCTCTCCCTCTCTCCCTCTCTCTCTTTCTTTCTTTCTTATTTATTTTGACAGGAGAGGGGGCAAAAGATACAGAATCCCAAGCCGACTCCATGCTGTCAGCACAGAGCTGAATGTGGGGCTCAATCTCATGACCCTGAGATCATGACCTAAATCGAGATCAAGAGTTGGATGCTTAATCTACTGAGCCACCCAGCACCCCAAGCCTATTGTTTCGTTTATCTTTTATAGTTACTATGTCCTAAGTAATAAAGACATATTGTTTAGATAGAAATAGTAAATAGCTCTATAAACCTCATACTCAAAACCAGATTTTCCACAGCCACCCTCACTTGTCTTCCAAATTCCTCTCTCTAATGACAGTCACTTTTGATTCTTCCATCTATTTTTTCTGATAGTTATATTCATATTTCTGTATGGTATATCTTTAAAAAAATTTTTTTTATTATTATTTAGTTTTGAGAGAGAGAGAGACAGAGTGAGGGTGGGGGAGGAGCAGAGAGAGAGGGAGACACAGAATCTTAAGCAGGCTCTAGGCTCTGGGCTGTCAGCACAGGGCCTGACGCGGGGCTCAAAGCCATGAACTGTGAGATCATGACCTGAGCCGAAGTCAGATGCTTAACTGACTGAGCCACCCAGGTGGCCCTGGAAGGTATATCTGTAGAATTCTTTTTTGTTTGTTTAAGTTTTTATTTAAATTCCAGTTAACATAGAGTGTAATATTTGTTTCAGGTGTACAACATAGTGATTCTACACTTCATTACATCACCCGGTGCTCATCATAACAAATTTCACCCGTTCCCTACCCACCTCCCCTTCAGTGACCATCACTGTGGTCTCCATGGTTAAGAGTCTGTTTGTTGGTTTGCCTCATTCTCCCTCTTTTATCCACTCTGCTCATTTGTTTTGTTTCTTAAATTCCACATATGAGTGAAATTGCATATGTGTCTTGCTGTGACTAATTTCGCTTAGCAGAATACTCTGTAGCTCCATCCATGTCATTGCAAATGGCAAGATTTCATTCTTTTTTTATGGCTGAGTAATGTGTGTGTGTGTGTGTGTGTGTGTGTGTGTCTGTATGTATGTATATATATTGTATGTGTGTGTGTATGAATCACATCTTCTTTGTCCATTCATCAGTCAGTGGACACTTGGGCTATTTCCATATCTGACTATTGTAAATAATGCTACTATTAACATAAGGGTGCATGTATCCCTTTGAGTTAGTGTTTTTGTATTCTTTGGCTAAATACCCAGTAGTGGGAATACTGGATCATAGGGTTAGTTCCATTTTTAACTTTTTGAGGAACATTCATACTGTTTTCCACAGTGTCTGGACTAGTTTGCATTCACACCCACAGTGCATGAGGATTCTTTTTTTGTCCACATCTTTACCAACACTTGTTATTGATTACGTTGTTGATTTTAGCCATTCCAACAGGTATGTGGTGATATATTATTGTAGTTTTGATTTGCCTTTTCTTGATGATGAGTGATGTTGAACATCTTTTCATGTGTCTTTTGGATATCTGGATGTCTTCTTTGCAGAAATGTCTGTTCATTGGTTCCCATTTTTTATTGGATTTTTCGGGTTTTGTGTGTTGAGTTGTATAAGTTCTTTATATATTTTAGATACTAACCCTTTATCAGATATATTATTTACAAATATCTTCTCCCATACGTTGCCTTTTAGTTTTGTTGATTGTTTCTTTTGCTGTGCAGAAGCTTTTTATTTTGATGTAGTCCCAATAGTTTATTATTGCTTTTGTTTCCCTTGCCTTAGGAGACATACCTAGGAAGAAGTTGCTACAGTCAGAGAAATTACTGTCTGTGCTCTCCTCTAGGATTTTCATGGTTTCAGGTGTCACATTTAGGTCTTTAATCCAGTTTGAATTTATTTTTATGTATGGTGTAAGAAAGTGGTCCAGTTTCATTCTTCTGCATGTTGCTGTCCAGTTTTCCCAACACCATTTGTTGAAGAGACTAACCTCTTCCCATTGGGTATTCTTTATCTCTAGAAACTCTTCAGAAGTTTCAATTTTGGTAGAGATTACTGGTTCTGCTTTGACTTCCTTATATAATTTCCTCCTTATTTCCCTGCTTTTATTTTCCCAACATAATTGCAGTATAATTAGTGAAACCAGTAGCAGGCTCTTACAATATTCTGTGTAGGTAAATACATATGTATGTTTTCACTGATGAGGCCAAAAGTATAGATGATGTATTCTTTACTCATATTATTTTTCCTCATATTTAATTATTGCCTTATAGCTTTTATTTACATAATTATCTATTTATCTTCCATCACTTTTCCCAGAAGCGATGATTTTCCACACAAGCCCTAATTTTTACAGAGCTAGAACATACCACATCACACATCTGGCTTGTCGTTTTTAAACTCCTGGTTCTCCTCCTCCTCCTCCTCCTCCTCCTCCTCCTCCTCCTCCTCCTCCTCTCTTCCCTCCTGCTGCGGTTTGGACCGGTCACTTGTCACCTGCTGCAGGGCAGGTACCCTGGGACCCTCTTTAGCCGTCCTTCATCACGTGAGGCCTCTTTTCTGGATCCCATACCTTCCTCTTGCTTTACTTTCCATCAGCGCCTTTTGTAAAACTCCCTCGGAAAGGGTACCTGGAAGATTAACTGTTAAATCTTTGGATATTTTTAAATGTCTGTGATCTGTCGCACGGTTTGATGGAATTCAGTCATGACCCTGCACGCTGGGCTAAAAATGAATTTTCCGCAGAATTCAGAGGGTGTTTCTCCATTTTACTCTGGGAAGCAGACTTGCTGTTCCGCGGTCAAATTTCGTGTTGCTTCTGACCCTGTCACATGCCCAGCTCCTGACCCACCACCTCATGCTTTTAAGATTATCTCTCTATTCCACGTGGTATTGAAACGTCATGATGACGTACACAGATGAAATCCCTTGTTCCTTTTACTGGTCTTTCACTAAACCCTTTCAGTATTGACATTTAATGTGTGCCTCTTTTCGGAAATTTTCATGCTTTAAAAAAAAGTATATATTAGTTGCATACACAAATATATGTTTTTATCTGCTCCTTATCCTTGTTCTCCTTATTTGGGTTTCTTAGCTGTGCCTAGGAAGCATTATCCGGCAACCCTGCCCCTCACCGTTGTGCCAGAACCATCTGTCACTGGGTTGCATTTTATTGTCGCTCCTGAGGCCTGATTTTATCAGTTTTTATCAAAATGACTTTTCTTTTTCAAAATAAAATGTTCTTATTTGAGCATGTGTGCTCGGCAGTTAGAAGCACGCATTACTGCCGGCGTCTTACCGGCAAACACGGATATAGGACGAAGAAGCTGGGGTGAGGGTCTTATTTATAATATTTTTAATATGTTCATTTCTTACATGGTATGAGACGACTCTTGTGGTCTTGGAAGTAACAAAAGTCCAGTATCACATAGCCATGCCCTCATTTACGAATTTTTTTCAAGAAAATGAACCTGCTCTGTGAGTTGGAAATTGGAGGACGCCGACTTTGATGAAATAAAACCTGAAGCACGTTCCCTGGACCGGAGGGGCTCTCAGCAGGTACAAGGAGGCGAGAACATCAATGAATGAGAGCAAAATAGTGAATAAATACAATGGCACACCATTTTCTGTTGCCTAATGAGACAATTATGGTTTAGAATTTTATAATTAACTGTGACTCTGGAGTTTGTTTTGTCCAGAAAAGAAACAACAACAGTGATCACTTACTCTGGAAGAATACCTTTAGATATTTTCATTAAACCCCCAAACAAATAGGATACTGTATCACATTTGCAGGTGAGAAAAATATCCAGGGTTTCACCCACTCACCTGTTATTTGGCCCTTACTAAGTGTCAGAGCCTATACTCTGCACAGTACAGACGGTCAGAAATTAGACTCATTGACCCTGATTTCAGAGTTTAGTCGGGTAGGTGTGCAATCCACATCAAATAATCACACACACAAAATGTGTAAGGGTTTAGGACACATGACATATGCTGTTGTCAGCATTCAATAGTGGACTTTGTCCTTGTTGTTCATTCAAGAAGTGTTTTAGAACTTTGGCTTGTGGCCAGGCTTTGTCCTCCGGCTGGAAATACCACCCAAAGAAGTCAGACACAGATCTTGCCCTCAGGGGAATTACAAGCTAGTAGATCCTTAGAAAGGACAGGAAATATGCTGGAGGTTATAAATTTGGGAAATAGGGAGCTGAAATTCCAAAATTCACACTCTGATGCCAAAGCCCATCGTCCTCTATCTCACACACCTTTCCTGAGTTCACATGTGTTTTTGTGAACATTGGTCTCTTTGCTTGGGTAGCTGCCCCGCAGGTGAACGTCCTTCCCGTGTTGGAGAACTCCCCACACTGTGTGAGTCTACAGACACTGAACACACAGGTACTTGTTTTCCAGGCTGCTGTGCAGAAACAGGTCGGGCGTGTGGTCTTACCAATTCCCTATGCTCATCTCCATTTTATTTAGGGTTAGGTGTCTCAAAGGAGGGACCATGTGTGAGTGTATTGACAGAGAAAACACCTGGCTTTAGGGGATCACTGTCACGGAGTCCAGTTTGTGGCTCTCGCAGCCACAGAGTCTGTCTGTGGCTCTGATATTCAGCCACGGAGTCTGTCTGTGGCTCTTGCAGCTACTGAGTTCATTTGTGGCTCTGACATTCATCCACGGAGTCCATCTGTGGCTCTGCTGTTCTGCAGTGGAGTCCAGTCTGTGGCCGTGATAATCAGCAGTGGCAGCGGGAATGGTCTCATTGTGCTGTGGTTTTGACTCTAGTTGTCCCTTTTTCTTACTACTGTTGAGTCTGGTTCTCCCTCTCTCTCTCGGCTGATGAAATCATCTCATAGCGTCATTTTCTGTTACTTACAACCAAGAGTCCAGGCTAATTCACTTTGGATTATTTCATTGCAAACACCGACATTGCCTGGCCAACAGTGGGTCGGATGACAGGGAAATTAAATTTGTTGTGTGCTAATGCGGAGTTCTCTATAATTTCCTCCTTCCTTCCTTTACTGTAGGAAAAGGTACTTTAATAAGAATTAAAGTATTGAAAATGCTTTCAGGACCATTGACTTGTGTCCTGGCAAAGATAATCCACTTAGAATAATTTGGCCTATTGAAACCTATACATTGATTCGCCCACAATGAATGTCTACAAATATCCAGACTTTAACTGATAGCATCTTCAAGACAATTGAAATCAGTGATAAACCAGAGATACTTTCACTTTCCTTTTAGTCTGCTCCTAGTAGTTGTTAACCTTTTATTCTTATTTTGTAACTTGTCTTTCAGATTTTTGTGTGAACATAATCATTTTAAAAATGTGAACTGAAAAATCTGTCAGTCTTTAACCTCATATCACCAAATAACTGAGATTTTTTTCACTTCTCAACCAGTAACTTTGATATCGTCTGCATACACCCTAAAGAAAATGTCAGTCAGGGAATTTGTCGATTCTCAGAGCTGTGTTCTAGCAAAGGAGGTTTCTAACCGCCCCTGCATTTGTCTGTGCTGACTGGTTTGCTTACCAATGCCTCGTTTACCTTGTGATTTATGAGGAATTCGTTTTTCTGAGTTTTCACTAACATTAATTTACACAAACCTTCTTTGTGTTGTTGTGGAAATTTAAAAGAGCTTTATGTTTGCCCCCAGCAAAGTTTGTCAAAATAAATACCTATCTGGCTAAGTAGAAATTTTCTGTGATACTTATTCATGATAGAAATTGGTAAAGACTCTGTTGATTCAACGTGTTTAATTATAGGACCACATTAATGGTTCTGAAAAGAAAAATGGTTACACTGTCCACATTGTTCATTCTGTCAGCCTTTCGGATCTTTCAAGGATATTGGGGAGCCCTGGCCACTGGGCATGTGGTCTGTTGGTTAATACCAGGACATGTCAACCACCACATCTTAATCACATGCCGGTTAAACTCTATATGCAGTAATGTGGATATTTCTAGATATCTGGATGTTTGATAGATGGATACCTAAGCAATTAAAACAAATTCCAAATGTTTATCTTCGAAGCCTATGTTACCATGAACTGATGCCTTTAATGGCTTATCTGAAGTTCATGGAGAATAAGGAAAAGTGCTGTTATGTCAGTGTCCAATAAAAATAAAGTGCAGCACATAGATAAAAAGATACATCCTGGTCCCTAACCCTCAGATACAGGTAAACATCTCTATGTGAAAGCCGATGCTAGTAGAGCTTTGTATCAGTTCCTTCTTGCTGCATTTACTCCATTGCCATCATCACTGTGTCTCTGAGTTCATCGGCGTTAGCTTTGGTGTTTCTTTCTTTTGGATCAGTTTCTTTGGGAGTGATGTTTTTCACATTGACTTCATGTACTTTGAGCCGTATTATTTATTTACGTTTTCACCATAGCTTAATGTACCAAAATACGTGAGTGATATTGATCCTTTGTCCTGAGTGACATTCTGTGCTACAGTTAATATTTTGTAAGATAAAAGCTATTCACAGTAAGTTTGTTTTAATATTAAACCGAAGACTTAATGAAACCTTTCTACCTCAGATTTAGAGGTGGAGACAGAAGAGGTCCAGATAACTTCAACAGGAGGCCAGCATGCATGACCAGTGCCTTCATCCATTCTCTGCTCTCGTTTTTTCTTGCAAGATCTCTAAGTGAATGAAAGGCCTTTTGTCTTCATCTGTCATTGGGGAAGGTTTAGTTTCATTCTCTTCCAGAACGGAAGGGACTCACGGTGCCCTGAGATGTACCGAGTCTCAGCTTCCTTCTTGTTTTATTACAGATACTAGTACTGCAGTAAGCTTATATTTGCTTGTGCTGTTATGTATTGCAAATACTTACACAAACGTTATCACTTTGTGTGTCCCACGCAGTCTAGCCAAGTATCAGTTTTTATCTTCACTTTATAGATAAGGACACTAAGGGCCAACGAATTACGTAACACGTGATGGCTTGATGTGTAGATTCACTGTTGAGAAGGGCTGGTTCCAGAACCTGTGTCTCCAAGCTGAGTGGCCTTTGTAGTACAACACAGCATCTTTCAGTTATTATGTTTGTAATAAGTGTTTACCCGGCCAAACCCCTATTTTTTGGACCCATGATAAAGCCCATGGCCACTTTTATTACCGTAGGGCGCCAGGTAATAGGGATTCAAGTTCGATGGTGAAGTATCAAAAATACTGCTTTCTAGATATTGCAGTGTGGTGAGTGCAGGCGGGAGCAGTTTGGTCGTATTGTAAGACGAGAATCAAATTCACTTTGGTATCAGAGAATTAAATCTCTGGGATCTCTCAGTCTCAATGGACGGCAAACTGACCCTTTAGTGTTGCTAACTTACAGCTTTTCTCAGAGTTAGCTTCTTACGCATGGGGACCGATTCCAGCTTTTCTCAATCATCTTAAGAGTAAATATGAGACTATAGAATAACAGTGCTGTTCAGTTGAATTGCATTTTCCAGGTTTTTAACAGCCTGATCTGATAGGAATCCTGGGGGGTGGGAGTGGGTGGGTGATGGAACAAACAGGTTTTAGAACTCTCGTTTTAGAGATGAAAAACTGAGACGAAGGGGCTCGTACAAGCACACAGATCCTGAGCAATCATCTTGGGGCTAGAACTCCGTTTTCCTGACCGTCGGGTTTGCATTTCTCCTACCTCCCTACCCCTGCCTCTCTCCCCCCTCCCCCCCCCCCCCCCCCCCACAGCCCCAGCCCTACCGGGGTTGGGGGCTATGCCAGCGCTCCCGGCAGGTGGCGTTTTGTGATAGTGAAGCGGCGGCCACACTGTTTTTTTTCAGTTCTGTTCAAGAGAGGATACGTAGTCTGGACACGAGCCTTCGTGTCATCAAGCGGTCAGAATTCCTTACGGTAAAACTCAAACCCTCGCCCTCAGGTGACGCGTGGAGGAAACGCTTTCTGGGGGTTGTAACGTGTAAGTGAATGTCTGTACCGCGTGGCCCTGGGTGCTGCTCGGTGCCCTCCCTCGATTGAACCCTCCCCCCCCCCCCCCCCCCCCCCCCCGTGGGTCTCGCCCACGCCCTCGGGGGTCCTCGCCGGGCGGGCCGTCCCAGTCTTCTGGTTTAAGAACACCTGCCTTGAAACAGAAGCGTGCGCACCGGACAGCATGGCCGACAGCTGGCCGTTTGTCCGCTCACAGCCGGCCTGTTGACGCGTGGCTCGCCCGTGGGAGCCGACGGGTCGCGATCCCGGAGTGCGTCTTCCGCGACGCAGACGACGTGTGGGGGACGGCCCAGCCCCGTCCCCGCAGAGGAGGACGCGCCCCTGGGGAAAGGAGGAAGGCGGCGGTGATGGGGAGCACACCCGGTGAGCGCGCGGAAGGGGGGAGGGGGGTGCCCGCCGATGCACCTGCGCGGACCACGCGCCCCACCTGAATTGGCACGTGAAGGACGGTGCCCGGCCGGGCTGCCTGCTTAGGTCGCGGGGCCATCGGCCGGTCGGTCGGGGCGCCTCCTGCCACAGCTGGCGCCGGTGGGGGGGGGGGGGGCAGGTCCCCAGCCTCTGGCAGCTGAGCGCAGGCGCGCGTGGCGCGAGCAGCCCTCGCGGAGTTGCACCCGTCAGCCCTCCTGTGTCCGCAACGTGTCCGTGTGCACGGCCGCTTCTCCCTTATTGGCGGGCGAAGAGGACAGAGGGCCCTAAGACGCCCTCTTCAGCCTCCGAATCTTTCAAAGCGATCCTCATCCGAAAGTCGAAAGTCGTAGCGCCCTGCTCAGAAAATCCACCTGTGCAGCCAGCCCTGCAGAGACCCGGCGGCGGGTTCGGTTGTAGTGGCCGCAGGCTCCCTTTTGGCCGCGTCCGGCGTCCTACTGCAGGGTGTCCTCACTGCCCCATCAGCGGTGTCCCGCCTGCGGGCCGGCCTCCACGGCCCTCCCGAACTTCCGCCCCGCCTGCCTCTCCCGTTTCCCTTCGCTTAGCTTCTCCTGTCCCAGCAACAGCTTTCTCCTCCAAGGCCTTCTGCTCCTCCCGCTGCCTCGTGCCTCCTTCCCACGCCGGGGGCTACCCTGGATTCTTCCAGGAAGTTCCTATTCGGATGCATCCTCTCTCCGGAAGTGTTTTCTCCTTGCAAATGGGCAGGGGGTCACCCATTTAATCCCAGTCACCGACGTCGGCAGGTTACAGCCCACAAGGGTCTGTTGTGAGCGGTTCTCCGTATTTCTCAAGCCTTCCTCGGAAGCAGAATCGGCAGGGCTCTAGGTGTTGGGGGACAGACGTTTTGTTGACAAAGGGTCATTTTATCAGGCTCCAAGAGCTGACCCAGAGTGCTTTCTCTGTGCTTACTGAGCGCCGTTTGAGAGCTCAGTCGGCTCTGTAGTGAAGATTCAAAGAAGCATGTTCTGTGTTTATATTTGCAGCACTTTGTTTCAGAAAGATGCAGGGCGACGGTCCATTCCCTTCGCAGCATTGTAATTATCTTAATGATGACTAACTCACCAAGCTCTTTCTGTACAGTCATCAAGATTCTTGCGGTTGCTGCGTCCAAGAACTTTGTCAGATTGCAATGTCCCCCAAATGTGATGGTCCTCAGGACATATTAGCTAGCGTGACACATCCATTCCAATTGTTTTTCTTCATTTGAGTTCCAGAAATCAGGAATAAACCTTAAAAATGATTAGAGATCATAAAAAATTACAGGAGGTATTTGTATGTTTTCCTTTTTTTGAAGCTACTAGGATGCATTTCCCTTTGTTTAGCAAATAAATACTGAGTAGTCACTCTTTTCCTTAATATACTATTCCTCGAAGGTAGTGTTGTGCAAGTGTTGGGGAGGGTCTACTTAAAGTTATATCTTTTTATGTCATTAACAAAATTATTTTTATTTTTAACTTATTTTTATTAAATGTTTATCTGTTTTGAGAAGCAGATAGAGTGAATGGGGGAGGGGCAGACAGAGGAGAGAGAATCCCAAGCAGGTTCCACGCTGTCCACACAGAGCCTGACCTGTGGGTTCGAACTCACAGAATCTGAGATGATGAACGGAGCCTAAACCCTGAGTCAGACACTTAACTGACTGAGCCACCCGGGCATGCTGAAAATGATGTATTTTTAAATAAAAATTCTGATACCTTAACGTAAAGTGATCGCTGATCTTGTTAAAACATTAAAAATTTTTCAAGCCTTGTGCTAGTATTTGGCCCTAACGAGCTGTGTTCTGGTTACAGGAACTTGTTTACCTACAGAATCATAGGGAGCGAAAGGGGGTATTGCAGTCAGTGTTGCTTGTTTTCGTCCCAACAGACTTGGAGTGAGTGCTGACGTCTGTGTCTTAGGATTCCTCACCCTCTGAGACACACAGAACAGGGACACCAGTTACTTCCCTCAGGAAGCTCCCAGTCTCGTGGGGGAAAATAGTTCACATGTAATAGTGTCTCATAATATCGATGTATTTTACTTATTTGTGCTTAGCGCTGTTTCACAGATGGGACACCGAATGTCGTGAGTCGTCGTTTGCCCGAAGTCACACAGTAATGGGGTGGTCAAAGCTACGTTTCAACAAAGGTGTCGTGCCTGTGGATCAAGGGAACCGCCTGCCCAGGATTTGCCCGTACATCATGGGGCACCAGAAGCCCTGAGAAAATTAGAACCTGACTTCTCTCAGACTCTTGAGTTGGGAAAATTAATGCAACGATGGCACTTCCTTCTGGATAAACAATCACTGTCTTCCGATGTTTTCTATATTCTTCTGTCCATTTGATCTCTTGAGTGTTTCATAGCTTTTCGAGTGGGGGAGAAACAGAGACACTGTTGTGCTGTCCTGAAAACTCTGGAGAAACTGCCAGCAATTCTGGAAACGCCCAGAGTCAGTTACAAAGGCTCAGCCTCTGTTTTCTGGAATGAGTGTAGTTGAGTGCTAACCCACTTGGCCGTTGAGACAAAAGGATTCCATGTTTCTCAGTGGGCTTACCTCCCCTCAGCCTCTCGAAGAACTACAAAGCCATGGGCCTCTCAACAGCCATGACTGTTGGTTCCAGGGAAAACGAGAAAAATGCTAGTCTGGGAAGTGTATGACCAATGGAAAGACGAGCACAGCCAGTTACGGGCAGAAAGGCCCTCTGCCCCGTCAGAAAACACGAGTCAGGACACAGCTCGTGAGAAGAAGCTCTTCTCGTGGTTCCAGCGGACCAAGAACAGAGTAAGTGGACTTCGAGGTAGTGAGGTTCCTGTGGCTGGACGTTTCCCAGAACGCTCTGTGAAAATGTTACCGGTAGTAGCTGAGGCAGTCCCGGCAGAGGGTGAGGGGCTGACACACGGGCTCATTTCCCCTCCGTCCTGCTGCTCTGGCGCTCTCCCTAGGGTAATGCTTTTTGCTCCTGTCCCTTCCTTTTGCGGCTGGCGGTTTTGAAAAGCGGGTCTACGAGAGGCAGAAGGAGGATCATAAAAAGGAGAGAAGGCGAGGAGGAGGAGGAGGAGGAAGGCAGGTAGGAGATAAGGGAGGTAGATGCATGGTGGTGAGGTGGTGAGGTGTTGTCCTTGGCAGGAGCATGCCAGCACAAAATTACTCCCGTCTACCTGTGTCACAGACGTGTTGGCACGGTGTGTGGATGCCCAGTGGAGAGCTCCAGGATGTCGGGGTGTAGGGTAGGGTAGTGATGCCCGGGTGACCGCTGACACTCGGCCTGACCCCTTGCACACCTTTTGCCCCCACGGCCTGCACAGAGGCCAGTGGGGAGGCCCCGTCCCAGTACCGGTGGCCCTCTTAGGAGTAACGCTCCTAAGCTTCTGCACACAGCCTGCCTTCGGCTGTCCATGTGTCAGTGCAGTCTCTCTGCCTGGTTTCTGTGGTCTTCTCCCTGTTCAGTGCAGTGGTTGCCCCTCTGACGTTACCTTTGCTTCCTCTTAGGGAAAGTGTGCCTGTGTGTTTTGGCATTGTCCAGAGAGGAAGTTGTCTAACTTAAGCCCCTGCATGCTTGCCTTGGCCCTTAAGGCCCTTTTCGTGGCAGGACATGGTCTCATGACCTGCCCTTAGGACTCTCCAGGTCCTCCCCTCCCCTCCCCTCCCCTCCCCTCCCCTCCCCTCCCCTCCCCTCCCCTCCCCTCCCCTCCCCTCTTTTTCAAAGGTCCCTGCCTAAGGTCTCCAGGCTCTAGTTGGTGTGGTACCAGACTCTCCCAAAGCTTTCTTCAGGATGGCAATGGTGAAAAACTCCACCATTAAAATTAAACACTGAAAGCCAAAAAAGGCCTTCTGTTTTCTCTTGCAGTAAAGAACAATGTAGAGACTTAAAGGGCAGTGAGTGTGAGGGAGTTGTGTAAGAAATGAAAGAGCATCCATACTTGCCGCCTTGCCGGGCACATCTGTTCCCTTTTCTCGTCTCAAATCACTGCACGTCTTGAACTTGATGTACACGTGTAAGTGCCACGCGTGGGCAGTGGGCTCTGTGGGGGACCCTAA
Organism: Prionailurus bengalensis; assembly: GCF_016509475.1. Lineage (NCBI taxonomy): Eukaryota > Metazoa > Chordata > Mammalia > Carnivora > Felidae > Prionailurus > Prionailurus bengalensis. Next base: position 2,819,394 of record NC_057346.1, read on the forward strand.
AGCCCATGCAGGGTGTAGAAAGGCTCTCCCTCGTGTGACAGTCCATGCAGGGATCGTTCCAGCGTTTTGCCGAAGTTACTGTGTTTCTGCCTGTGGCTTCCTGCTAACCTTCCCTCATTGGGCCAAGGCTCTCTCTTCAGGGAGGTCGTGCGTGTGACAAATTGCTCTGCTATGTGGCCGGAGCCACAAGACAATATATGGGCGGTTTTAGCATTTCTCAGAGTATCTCTGAAGTTTGGAATTTTGATAACAAAACAAAATTGGCAAATATGTCTAGACTTGAATTAAATCGGAAGCAAACACTATTATGGTTTATATCTTTAGAACCACAGTTGGGACTTTGGCTTCTGTTTGGGAGGGAGTAGCTGGTATCAAAGAAATCCTCCAGAAGGAAGGAAATGCCAGATCTGGATAGAAAACGAAAACAAAACACGGCAACTGTTGGAATTCGTTTGGCAACGATCACAGCAGCCGAGTTCTGTGGAGACAAGACCGAAGAGCAGACGAAGTCGCATCAGGGTGAACCCCACGTGTGCCTCTGTTTCCCCCCACGTTCATCGGTGAATCTCAGCGATGGGGATGAAGGCGAAGGAGACCGTCAGTCGTAGAGTCCTGCCAGTCTTGTTGTGATGGGGAGAACGCATTCCGGGAAACTGAGGCAGCCAAAACGTGAGAGGAAATGGTCCTCGAGGAGAGTGCACTGCAGAGACACGAGCCTCACATTGTGTTGGCAGCTTTGCCTGCGGCCTGTGCCACCCACACACGCATGCACACACACTGCACACACACCACACACATATACCACACGCACACCACACACACCATGGAGACTCAGGAAAACACCTCAGTTGAGATCTCAAAGGGCTACATCGGCAGTAAGAGCTGCACCATAAAAACCTAAGTACCACATTGAAACGTAAAGACAATGTGGAACTGAATAGGGCTAACAAAGCCTGCACCACATCAAGGTGATCTGGTCACCCTTCAGTGGCTCGTGACAATTATGCTAAATTCTTTTTGCTGGAAGATCATATTATTCACTATCACTCTAGTGATTGTTACCTCCAAAGCCAAGTTAGAAAAAAAAAAAAAGTTGTCACAGAAGGAAAAAGAACAAAATTACCAAAAAAGGAAAAAAAAAAAAGACAAAAAAGAAAACTAAAAAAAAAAAAAAAAAGACAATAGTAAAACACCTGTAAGAGATTTGATTATTGTAATTACCAGGCACAAAACTTCAATATAACTATGATTAATGGGTTTGAGTAGTAGAGAAAAAAATGGAGAATTTACCCAGAGAACTGCAATCTACTTAAATAATATAAAATCTAAAAACATATATAGTAACAAATTAAGACAGTGATAAAAGTTAAAATAGTAATTTAGGCACAATAAAACCAAGGATTAGTGAACTAGAAGTTGATTCAGCAAGAAATTCCTAGATTGAAGTCCAAAGAATACAAAAGATGAAAAAGAGAAGATTGTAAGAGCCAGATACAACATAGTGAAGTCTGGAAATTTGTGTCATTAGAGTCTTCGAAGACAGGCAACAGAGAATTGAAGGAAGCAACATTCACATAGCTTTCAAAATACCTCAAATAACACACAAGACACACACACACACACACACACACACACACACACACACACACTTGTGCGGACCATATAAAACGTCCTGTTTCCTTCAAGGGTGAAATAATAAGACAGCAAAGTTTTTATCAGAAACAGTACAAGACAAAGAGATGTTATCCTAAAACACTTGAGAATAAAATAAGTCCCACTTGAGAATTATATTCCTTCAGAGAATAAAGAAAATAAAGTCCTTTATAAACAAAGAACAGAGATTCATCTTGGAGTGACCACACTAAAAGAACTATGAAAAGATGTTATCATCGAGGTGAAAAGAAAAGAATATTCACTGTTTAAAACAGTAATAATGATATGTTGTGGGGTTTAAAAAATGTAGAGAAATCACATAAAGGAAAAGAAGTGCACAGAGCCAGGAAATAGTTCAGGTTGTGAGTTCCTTGTGTTGTCAAGGCAGTAGGGAAAGTATTCGTTTGAAATAAGATCTAATAAGTCAAGGATACCTATAGTTATATTTAGGTTAGCCACTAAAATAATTAAGTAAAAAGTCATAGAAGAAAATAAAGTGAACGGTTTAAAAATCCTAAATAAGAGGGCCGCCTGAGTGGCTCAGTTGGTTTAGTGTCCAAATCTTGATTTCAGCTCAGGTCACAGTCTTATGGTTTGTGGGATCAAGCCCCATGTTGGGCTCTGTGCTGACAGCGTGGAACCTGCTTGGGACTCTCTCCCTCTCTGCCCCTTACCTGCTTGCACATGTGTGCTCACTTTCTCTCTCTCTTTTTCAAAATAAATAACTAAACCTAAAAAAATTTTTTTTTAATCTTTTTTGATGTTTTTTTTTTTAATTTATTTTTGAGACAGAGAGAGACAGAGCATGAGCAGAGGAGGGGCAGAGAGAGAGGGAGACTCAGAATCTGAAGCAGGTTCCAGGCTCTGAGCTGCCAGCACAGAGCCCAACGCGGGGCTCAAACTCACCGTGAGATCATGACCTGAGCTCAAGTCAGATGCTTAACCAACTGAGCCACCCAGGCACCCCAAAAAATTTTTTAAATAAGAGGGGATTTAAAAGGAACAAAGAACAAATAGGATAAGTAGGACACTTAAGTGGGACACTTTAACATGGTATATTTAAAACTGAATATATCAGTAATTATATTACATATAGATATATGTATTCAAAACTAAAGACAAAAAATTTCGAGTTGGAAAAATCTCAACTACTTTGATAGGTTATAGACAATAAGTTATGTCCTGTAGAAGTCTGATGTAGCTTAATAAATTTATATACAACTTGGACTAAGGACAAAAACTATTGAAAAGATCGACATTTCATCAAAATAAAATTTTCCATTCATCAGAAAGTTACAATAATTCTAAATTTGTATGCTGCTCATGCAGTAACATAGACAAAAATGGTCTAATAACACAGACTCAAAGTACAGAAGGCAAATCTAACAAAAGGAACAGAAAACATGGAAAAGATAGAATCATTGGAGCCTATGTAAATGTTAGGACACGTAGGAAATAAATCATTAAGGATGAAAAATATAACATTTGTAACCATTGACATAAGTGAAATAAGTAAAAGATTGCATCAAACAAGTGAAGAGTAAGTATACATAAAACAGTTTTCAAAGTAGACGATACGCTGGATCAGAAAAAAATCACTACGTTTCATAGGATTCAAGTTCTTCAGAGTATGTACTTTTCTTAGAGGAAAATCATGCAAGAAGGCAATATGAAAAGATTACTTAAAAAATTCAAGTATTATCAGAGTAAGCAATAAACATTTACAATAACCCATGAGTCGACAATATTAAGTTTTAAACCTGTGGGATTTAGTTAAATCTGCGAGTAGTGGGAAGTTTATAAGTGTAAATACTGTAATGGACAAAAATAGAAACCTTAATATTGTGATTTATGTGTTCCTCTCAAGAAGGTAGAAAAGGAACAGCAAATTAAATACGAGTAAATCAGTAGAGAAGAACAGAAATAAGAACAGAAGTCAGTGAAAGAAACAATAGAGAAAATTAAAACTAAAAGTTGTGTTTTTGAAAAGGTTGATGCAATGCGGTAGATCTGGAAGTGTGTAGGGAGAATTCTCTTCCAAAGGAGTTTGGGTCTGGGGGTGCTTGGCCAGCTCAGGAGGTAGAGCGTGTGACTCTTCCTCTCGGGGTTGTGAGTTTGAGCCCCACGTTGGGTGTAGAGATGACCCACAAATAAAATCTTAAAAAAAAAAAGTCAAAGGACTTTGCATCCTGCTGTAGGGGTGAGGTGAGGAGAGTCATCATTTGTGGCCTCCTTCAGGGTCTGCCCCACCTGTAGAGATCCATGTGCTCTAAATCATTACCATCCTGGGGCAGCTCAGATCAGCTCGAGGCAGATATGTAAAGTCTCTACAATTTGAACCTGCTAGGGGGTAACCGTTGGGACTTAATTCAGCCTGCCATGTTGGTCAAGGTTTCGGCAGGCCAATATCATAATATTCATTCCCTATAAATTGCGTTTGTGGGCTGGGAGGAGTTGAAGAAAGTGGGTAAGAAGATGCATAATTTTTGAAGTTGTGCTTTAAAGTTGGATCCTCCAGCAGCCACCTGACAGTAAGAGTCCCAGTGCTGCAGGTTGGAGCACAGGTAGACCTCCCAGAAGGTGGTGGCCCCCTTGCCAACCGTTTCACTCCTGGTGAACTAAGAGGTGTAGTGTGGGTAGGGAAGGCAGGGGGTGTTTGAAACGCACACAGGAAATGGCGGCTGTAAGGCTGACATGCGTGTCTGGCTCTTGGCAAATGCCATTGAGGTCCCACGGAAAGGTAATGCAGGGGGGAGTCCTGGGAAACTGAAAGCCCGATGTGAAAGCCTCTCCTGCAGTGAGAGGAAGAGAAAGCTGAGGACCAAGTCAGCAACTTAACAGAGAGGCCCGCCTCAAAGACAATTCAGTGCTTACCAAGGCTGTCCTATTATGTCAAGGTCATTTTCCCTGGCTGAAAAAAACGAACACCCTGGGGCTTTGACACACTGGATGAAGACAGCAGTGTGGATGCATGTGACTTTCTGTCTTCCCAGAATCCCTCTGAGTTCACAAAAGTAGCACCTCCCTCCAGAGCCGACGTGCCTTGTTCCCCACCTCTTATGTTGGAAGACGGCTCCGAATCAGGTGTGCGGGATCCACCTTCCGTCGTGGCCACCACTCCTGTAACCAGGGTTAACTTGTTGCATAACCTGGGTGGTTTTAGAGCCCCTGAGAGCTGCAAGAAATTGATGTTCTATTCCAGGAGGTCCTGGGGGAGTAAGAGCAGGACTGTATTCTGAGGGTGCTAAGTCAAGAGGCAAGAAAATACATTAGGAGGGGAATGAGTTTATTCACTTGGAAATGCTCTCCTGGGATGTAGGATTTAACACAAAGGAGAAAAGGAAACCAAAGTGCTCATGAAAGTGGGCATCTGGGATGGGACACGGTATGTATGCCAGGTCAACCACGTAATCATGTTCTATGGAAAGGTGCAAAGGACATGCTGCTTCCAAAGGTTTTCATGACAGGGACCCGAGAAATGCTGGAAATTTATGGTGATTTTACTCTGTAAGCCTGGCTCTTGGAAAGACTGTTATAAAATGCAGCTAGCTGATAATAACAGGGATGAGAGGACCTCCCTCAACACTGGATAGGCGCTGGGGTTAAATACTAACTCTAATAGGCTACAGTGATCCTATTGGCTAACAAGTTGAAGTGGAAGCCAAGAGATCTGATGGACAAAGGGTTTTGTACATGGCGTCCTTGAGGGCGAAACGGGCTGTGTGCAAGGGTGCCACTCAGCTCTTCTCAAAGAAGAAGGCAAAGATTGATTAGGGGAGGCTGAGGGCAGATGCCTCAGTAAGAAGCGGGGGTCCCTTTCTCACTTTGCTAACTTGAGTCTCTTTCTCACTTCCCTAACATTTCAGGGGCCCCTGGGACACCTACCTGAACTGACGCTGATCCCTGGAGTCCCTTTCAAAGTATCATCATGGCTCCCTGCCAGGGTCTGGTCCTTTGGGGCCAGATGATATAGAGAGTCTTGACAAAGTTGTAGCTTATGGTGGATCTCTTGGCTGTGTGGGTTCATCCAGGAGCCATTTTTCAGTTTCCTAAATGTGTAATTAAAATACTTAGCAGTTGGGACACCTAGGTGGCTCAGTCGGTTAAGTGTCCGACTTTGGCTCAGGTCGTGATCTCGTGGTTTGTGAGTTAAAGCCCCACATTGGGCTCTGTGCTGACAGCTCAGAGCCTGGAGCCTGCCTCCCTCCCTCCCTCCCTCTCTCTCTGTCTGCCCCTGCCCTGTTCATGCTCTGTCTCTCTTTGTCTCTCAATAATAAATAAATTTAAAAAAAAATTTAAAAATGCTTAGCATTTGGTAAAATCTGATGCCTTAGCCTTTGGAATAAAAACTGTCACACTGGGGAAGACAAAGTCATAGACTCTGGAACTACTTCATCCTTCAGCCAAGATAGTAACTAAAAACCACTCTCGTGCTCCAGTGTGATAGGGGAAAATGGGTACCGTAAGGTTAATTTGCCCCCGCCCCTTTTTTATTTACTTTAAAAAAAAATTTTTTTTTTCAACGTTTATTTATTTTTGGGACAGAGAGAGACAGAGCACGAACGGGGGAAGGGCAGAGAGAGAGGGAGACACAGAATCAGAAACAGGCTCCAGGCTCTGAGCCATCAGACCAGAGCCCTACACGGGGCTCGAACTCACAGACCGCGAGATCGTGACCTGGCTGAAGTCGGACGCCCAACCGACTGCGCCACCCAGGCGCCCCCCCCCCCGCCCCTTTTTTAATGCACCCTGCTCTCCTTCCGCGGCTCCTTTCCCCAGGACCTTGAAGTAACTCACCTACTCGGTTTCAGCACACTCCTTACAGGGATTCTTGCCCCCGGTCTTCCGTGTCCTCTTGCTGCGCTAGAGTGGTCATTCTAACACAAGTCTAGTCCGATAGCTACTCCTCTTCGGCATCCATGCATGGTTCACTTTTGGGTTAGGTCAGAGGTCTATAACCTGGCACGTTCCAGTAGTGTGCATTTTGGAGACCCCTCCGCTGACCTTTAGTGTGGACTGCCATGGGGCTCTCCTTCATATCTTCCCAGACCACCCTGTATGTCTGTACTATAGCTTACCCGTTCCCTCCGGGCATCCTGCCCACTTGAAATTATACTCGGAGGCAAGGAGCCGTGCCTTTCTTACCTTTCTTCCCAGCGCCTTATCTTGCGGCTAGTCCTTCGTCAGGTGCTCGGTACACGTATGAAGGAGTCCGTGCTTGCAAAAGTACCTAGACCACATTAGCAGGAAGAGTCAACAGTGACTGGCTAAATCCATTAGTTGAGTACTGCCAGCAGGCACAGTGGAGGGGGCTACCAGGGTGATATTTGCTTTAGGGATGCGGGATTGGCTTGTTGTCTTTGCAGAATTTATTTGCTTTCATAATTAATTTTTAGCCTGGGCTAACATTAAAATTAGTTGTTCTCCCTAAGGGCATGGAGGATGCCAGTAAATGATGTCAGGGACAATTTTGTCGGAGCAGAAGCTCTAATAATGTTGCAGTGGTTAATTCATATGCAGGTGGTGCAGTTGGCTGCGATAGCAATGCTGATCGATGATGAAAAGGCACGTTAAGTTCTCTCCTGTGCAAGTGACACCTGCCCACGAATTCTTGCCACGTCGGTACCCGGAGGACACGTATGTAGCCCTAGTCTCTTTTCTGAGCCCAGAGGTTGGAAAAGTGACCACCCACCCCTCTGTCATGCGATGGGATATTCGGGACAGGAGGACTGGTCCCGATCTGTGTACGGCTAACTCCGCTGAGCTTGACTCGCAGATTTCTAGAGATGCCATATGCCAGAAATGGAAGGGTTTTTAGTATTATTTTCATTTGACCCTGTTCCCATAGGTAGTCCATAAAGTTGGTCTGCAGATATTCTGGAGCTCTAGCCAGCAGCCCACATTCAGGGAGCATCTGGAGCCCTCGTGCATTTTTTTTCCTTCACGGAATGATGCCTCTGTGAGTGGTGTGGCCTGATAGGGTCTCCTCAGGGTCTGATTTAGTGAGGGTCACATAGCCACAGCGTCAGGGACGTGGATCACAGAGGTAAACTCCAGCAGGTAGCCCACGTCACGTATGCTTGTGTACCTGTTTTGCCAGACGTCGTGTCAACTTAGACATATAGATTGTTCTTTGGAACATTTCGTTCATTAATTCTGTTAGGTTTCCTTTTCTTCCTGAAAGTAGAAAGTAGAATGCTCACGTGAAGGGCTTGGTTATACATTGGTTATCTCTTGAGGTTTCAGGGAAAGATCATTCATTCTTTCAGTATGCTTCTGTGGGTAAATTTTGGGAAAACCATGAAACTAATTCCATTCCCAAAGTATAGTAAAAAAAAAAAAAAATCATTCACCAACATGTTTTAATCTAGGGAAAGCAAAATAATTTCAATTAGAATTCTAAAATAATAATAAAATTTCAGGACTAAAACCTCATTTCTTGTCAGTATTTAAAGGCCCACTCTATCGTTGGAAATATTTTTAATCTATAAGTGACTATAAAAGGATATTTTAATTCCAATGGCCTTCAGTTTGTTTGAAACTGTGAAATATCCTAGTCAATTTTATTAAAGTATTTGTAAAATAATCCTTTTATCTCTGAGTAAGCAGTTTGACAGTTATAACCCAAAACTGAGGAGCTGAGAATTCATCTCAGCCAGTGTATACTACCTGTTAGCATTCTCTGGGCAGTACTGATCTTGGTTGCAGATACAGCAATTATTGGTAACTCCTCTCTCTGTATAATTACAACAAAACGAAATTCTAAGAATGCACTGATTTATCAAAAAGTATTTTTTTGGGCTCCACCTTCTATCTGAAACTGCCCAAAGCAGTGTGTTAAGAGTCTAGGTTCATTTCTGGAGAGGCGCTAAGATTCTGGGACCTAGATATTATTTTAGAGGCCCAAGTCTTGCAATTTTCAAAGTTTGTTTTTAAAATATAGAGAACAAAATCTTTGCATACATTGAAGAACTACCTTATCTTGCCCTCCAAACCTCTTAGGTTTCATTTTCAAGGAGTTTCCTTAAGAAGCCACTCAGTCAACCAGAGTCTGTAGAATTTCATGTGAAAAAAATATTAGGTCCTAAATACATTTGTAAAATATCTATACCCTCAAAACTTCCGACTCCCTGCGTCTTCTCATCCCAGTGGAAGATGGCATGTTTACTGCCTAGAGAGTTTGAGGATACCAGGTGCACCTAAATACAAGACAGAAGTGCCTTACCAAGATAGGACACCAGCTCGAACTTCAAAGTTAAGAATGGAAGAGAGCAAAAGCAAAATTGAAGATTAGTTGTGCTGTGAATGAGCCACCACACCAGCTCTGGAATTCCTACTTTGAGATTTCTTCTATATCCAAGACCATTACGTGTCTTTAATGCTCAGTCTACTCTTTTCTTTCATTTCTGAACTTCCAGAAACACTACCCACCTGCTTAATAGTACCTTTGTCAGGAAAATAAAGGACTGTTCTCTTGGGAAGTCAATTCAGTAGACCATCCCTCTGTGGTCGGTCAGCCTTCTGTCCCTGTCCCCCTGCCATAATTCCTGGCGCCACTTAACTTTTTACCATCTTTGTAGTTTTACCTTTTCCACAATGCCATGTGGCTGGAGTCACACAGTGTGTTGCTGCTTCATGCTGGCGCATTTCACTTAGGAATATGCGTTTAAGGTTCCTTCATGTCTCTTCATGGCTTGACAGCCCATTTCTTTTCAGTGAAGAATAATATTCCACCGTCTGGAGGCTTTACCTCTAATGGAAGGAAGTATAAACTGACACTGTCCAATACAGGGATGCAAGAAAGGGAATAATTGGGGCATTTTCTTTCTAAAATTTTAAACCAGCCCAGGCAATTTATCTCCGTTCCTCATTGCTTTGCTTTTTACTTTTAGGGTATCATTGATCTACGATTGAGTATATATATGGAGTGTACAATTTTATAAGTTGAGACGTATTTATACACTCATGAGACCATCACCACAATCAGGATATTGTCTCTATCCATCACCCCCCCCCAGATTTCCTTACAATCTCACCTTCCTGTACACCCCACACCTGTGCCTGTTCTGTAGTAACCTCTGACCCACTTTCTATCACTGTGCATTAGTTTGGATTCTTTAGGTTTTCATGGAAACGTAATCGTAGTAATAGATAATCATTTTTTACTTGCTTCCTTCCCTCAACGTGGTTTATTTGAGATTCATCGTGTTATTTTGTGTATCGTTGGTTTATTATTTTTATTGCTGAGTAGTAGTTTATTTTTACTAAATTTGTTCATTCACTGGTTTATTAATGGAAATGTGGGTTGTTTCGGGTTTGGTCCATCATATATAATATTGCCATGAACACCCTTTTCTGCGGACGTAATCTTTCATTTATCTTGCGTTAATACTTACAAGTGAAATGGATGATTCCACATCCCTCACCACATTTGGTGGATCCCCCCCGCCTTTTTCTTTCAATTTTAAACATCCGAGTGGGTGTGTGGACAGATGCCTTGTTGCAGTTTGCATTTCCCTAACGACTAATCATTTGAGCATATTTTCCTGTGCTTATATAGCGTCCACATACTTTATTTTTTCTTACACAATAGAAATTTTTTTCTCACATTCCTGGAGGTTGGGAAGGGCAAGAGGCTTCACTGGTAGGGGGTTCCCACCTCACCCGCTGCTCCTGTGAGCTCTTTGTGGGGGTGGAAGGAGTGGACTCATCCATCCGTGTTTTGTGAAGAGTCTGTTCTAAACTTCTGCCGAAGATTGAGTCTGGTTTTTGTTTCTTACTTAACAAGTTCCTTCTGTATTCCAGCTGTAAATTCTTTGCCACCTGTATTTATTGCAGATACTTTCCTCTGACCTGGGCTTTCCTTTTCTTTCCCTTAACAGTGTCTTTTGATGAGCAGATGTACTTAATTTTAATATGGGGTTTATCACTTTTTTTCCTTGGATATGTTTGTGCTCTTAGTTTTTTCATGTAAGAAATCCTTCTTAATTTGATATAGCAAAGACTATCTTCTGTTTTCCTCCAGGAATTTAAACCGTTTCAAGGTGACACCTAGATCTGTGATCCATTTCGAGTTAACTTTTGTACATGGTGTGAAGTATGGATTAAAGTTCACCGTTTTTTGCACATGGACATCCAACTGTTCAGCATCATTTTATTCTGAAAAGACTATTCGTTCTGCACTGAATTGCCTTTTCACTTTTGCTAAAAATCAATCCTTGTATTCTTTAATCTGTTCCATTGATCTCTTTTGCTAATTCGTTCCATTGATCTACTTTGACGCCAACATCAGAGTCTTGATGCCTGTAGCTTTTATAATCTGTATTGAAGTCAGGTTATGTCATCATCCAACTATTTTTCCAAGGTTATTTTAACTTCTCTAGATCCTTGAATTTCCATGTGAAAAATTATAATTTTATCTCCATTTTCTAGAGAATAGCCTACTGAGTTTTAACTAAAATTGCATTGACTTGGGGCCAATTTGTGGAGAATTAATATCTTAACAATATTGAGTCTTCTGATATATGAGCATGGACTAACTTTATTTCCCTTTGCTTATGTTTTCTTTAATTTCTGTCATCACTGCTTTGTAGTTTTCAGTGTCAGGGTCTTCATATCTTTTATCACATTTATTTATAAGTGCTTTGGGGGCGCCTGGGTGGCGCAGTCGGTTAAGCGTCCGACTTCAGCCAGGTCACGATCTCGTGGTCCGGGAGTTCGAGCCCCGCGTCGGGCTCTGGGCTGATGGCTCAGAGCCTGGAGCCTGTTTCCGATTCTGTGTCTCCCTCTCTCTCTGCCCCTCCCCTGTTCATGCTTTGTCTCTCTCTGTCCCAAAAATAAATAAAAGTTGAAAAAAAAAAAATTTATAAGTGCTTTGTGTTTTTTTATTTTCAAAAAGCTATTTTTATTTCTGATTGTTCATTGCTAGTGTATAGAGATACACTTTATTTATTCTAGATTGATCTTGCATCTATCAAGTTTTCTAAACTCACTTATTAGTTCCAATAGCTTTTTTGTGGCTGCTGTAGATGCTAATGAATTTTCCACGGAAAGGATTATGCTGGCTGCAAACAGAGTTTGACTTTTTCCTTTCCAATCTGCATGTGGGTTTTGTTTTTCTTGCTGTAGTGTATTGGCTAGAATATCCAGTACAGTGTTGAATGGACGTAATGAGATTTTCTGATTCCTGATCTTAGGAGCAAAGCAATCAATCTCTTAACACTAAACGTATGATGTTTTACATAGGCTTATTTTTTCTAATACTTTTTAAATCAACTTCTCATCTTTTCCTCATATACTGAGAGTTTTTATCAGGCGTGGACATTTGATTTCATCATGTGGTGTTTTATTTTTTTTTTTTTTCAATTGAGATTATCATACGATTTTTCTTCTTTCATCCATTAATATGGTAAATTGTATTGGTAAATTTTCGAGCATTAAACCAGCCTTGCGTTTCATAGTGCCACCTGGGTAATGAGATATTGCTTCTTTTACATATTGTTGGATTCCGTTTACTTATTACATGTCTATTCATGAGAAATTTTGGTATCTGGTTTTCTTTTCTTGTAAAGCTTCCTTTCTGGTTTTGTTGTCAGGTTAATGCTGTCATCAGAGAGTGATGGGGATGGTTTCCCTCCTCTTCAGTTTTTGGAAGTCTGCATACATTTGGCATTACTTCTCCCATCAGTTATTCAGAGTAGGATGTTGAAATCTCTACCTATAATTGTGGATCTATTTCCCCTTGTAATTAGGTCTGTTCTTTCTTCATGTATTTGGCAGCTCTGTTACTGTATGCAGACGCATTTAGGCTTGTTATATCTTCTAGATAGCCTAACTCTTCTGGATGGTGGGAGGAGTCAGTATTCATGGCTCTTCATGAACTCCGCTTATTCTCCCTAACCCTTCCAGGATGAGACCCTCTCTTCAGCTTCAGGAAGATTTCTCACACACGTGTACGGATCAGTCCTCTCCCAGAGAACTGGAGACAGCCTTCTACGTCTTGTCAGAAGTTTCTTCGCCACTGTTTACCCTCTGGTGCTGTGTAGACTCTTGCTGGTTTGGCCTCTGAGCTCTCACCTTGGCCAGAACGCCACACTCCATACTTATCCTCGCTCACCTAACTTGGAAACTGTAGCTGATTGCATAATGCTCGAGTTCAGTTAGGCTAATTTAGTACGAAGATCTGAAATCTCATGTGAAATCATTCTTATACTCTTTATTTAAAAAATAAGATGCTACGGGGCACCTAGGTGGCTCAGTCAGTTAAGTGACTTCAGCTGGGGTCATGATCTCACGGTTCGTGGGTTCAACCCCACCTTGGGCTTTGTGCTGACAGCACGGAGCCTGCTTCAGTTCCTATCTCTCTCTGTTTCTCTGCTCCTGTCCCTCCCCCCCACCCCACTTTCTCTCTCTCAAAAAATAAATAAACATTTGGAAAAAAAGAAATAAGAGGTTATAATTCTGTTCTAAAACAAATTATGTAGAATATAAGGATTGAAAAAAGGATAAATAACTTAGGAAATAGTGACACCACTGAACTAATTCCGTTTCCTAGTGTCAGGGAAAAGAAAGTTTTCAGAGGCATTTTCAAAATGTAACTACTATTCTTACAGTGTGATGTATGGTCACCATGTTATAAAGAGAAGCAAGTATAAATAATCATTTTCTGAAAGACTGTTATAGATGCACACACTTTAAATAGAACAAGGCTAAAGAACATTCTGTTTTTGTTATTGCTTCTCCAAAGTCTGGTGGTTTGGTTGCGTTCAGATAAACCCTCCAGATATTTGGCTCCTTGTCTGAGCTCATAGCAAAGATGCTCAAATGCCTTGTCAACCGCCTGTGCCCTTTCTCTGCTTCTCATCTCCTGTCTTCTCATCTTCCCTCTAACTGTCCCCTGCCCTCGTGGCCTCCACATCTAATATTCCTTCAGTAAGGACTGAACAGCAGCCGGACAGATTTCTGGGCTGGAGTTTCCTCTCTCCACACATTTCAATTAAAATTCCGTGATGTTCTCATTGCACTGAGTCAGTAAAACTCCCTCATGTTTCCATTCTTTAGTATTTCCCTGCTTGTACTCCCCACGCCTTTTGTGACTTTCGACACGTTCTTGATATTTAAAAAAATGTGAAAAAACACCATTGCTTATTTCTGCCCAAGATGACCTCAAAATGAGATACTTCTGTGAAGATTTGGATGGACAAATATACACATTTATTCCAAATTAAATGAATGGTGTTTGAATTGAGTTTCAAACTGTGAACTTCAAAGGATAACTAATTGTACAAATCAACACAATTCCTTTATGAGAACATTGACACTCATAGGAATGTAAGCTGTTATATTCCCAGAGAAGAGAGAGAGGGTCTGTGTTTAACATTTCTTGTCCAAGATGTCTGGGAACCACCATCACAGGCAAGACATTATTCTTAAGATCTTACACAGAATGCATTCAGGGAACGAGGGTGGTGTGGGTGCCTCAGCCACTGTGTGAGTTGTTCCTGGGGATGGTGGTTCTGTATCAAAGTATTAATATTATTTGATCTTTCTCATCAAAAAACAAAAACCATTCTACATATGGAAACTCATCTTCTGTCTTAGCGGTAGTGAACTGAGTACAGTGATGAAACACAAGAGAGAGACACACATCATAACCTTAACTCGGCTCTAATAATGAGACGGAAGGAACTTGGGTTCACCCTAAGTTGATGGAGTCTGGAAAATGCGGCTCTTATCCTAGGGAGAACGCAGAGTGGCTGCAGAGGGCTGATGTGGCAGAAGAAGAAGCCAGTTTATTTCTGAGGAAAGAACAGCTTGGCTCTGGACAAAGGCAGTCATGTTGAAGATGTATTTAAGACCCTGCTCCCCTGTTGTTAGAGCCCTTTTACACCATTCTTACGGTATTGTCTCCCCTCCCAGGACTGTGGCTGTGTTCAGCCTGATTGCTATTATTCCTTGTTTTGGCAGCTTGTAGGATGACTAGCACGTGTCATGGGACACCGGCAAAAGACAGTACAGACAACAGAAAAATGGTACGGCATTCCTCAATCTGTCGTATGTTACGAGAAGGACTGTTCTAGACTCTCCAGGTCTGTAGAAGAATATGTCAGAATAAGGACCCGGGGAGAGACGGCTGATTGCAAGAGCGTTCCACGTACAAAGAACATAGCGTATCACTGCATTGTTACAGAAATGTTAAGAATGTCAGTATATGAATCTTTTGGTGGGGGAGGACGTGTTTTGAATTCACGCACTTCTTACACCACCTTCCTACAAAGGTGGGGAGACACAGCCCATTGGCCTCCTGGCGATGGCATTCTGAGGCGAAAGCCCTCCATTCCTTGGTGGCTCAGTAGATGGCAGTGTGTCTGAATCTAGTATCATAGGAGGGGACAGCGTTTTAGCATTTTCCAAGAACATGAAAATTTTGAAAGCTGTGAGGCAGCGTGGGGCCTAGAGCATGGGCCAGGAGACTTGATCTTTATTTCTGGCTCTACTCCTGAATAAATTTATTGGAATCAATGGAGGTTGGCCACTTAACTTTTGTATTCCTTACTTTCCTCAAGTTGAAATTAGAGAACCTATTCTCCCTCTTCCCGTCTCCCTTTACCAGGACACCGTGAGTCTCATCAGACTTCAGAATCATTTCCGTTCACTGAAGAAAGGCTCTTTATGAATTTGCTGCGCTGTTTATAACGTGGGTGGCAGAACTGATTGGGATTGTCTATTGGGACTTGAAGTAAATAAACACAGAGGCAGTTGGCAAGAAGGGACCTCTGTATTTCCATGCCATGGATGTTGGCGTATTTTGGTTTCAAGTGGCAGCATTGGATCTCGGGATGCAAAATAACTCCTGTTCCTTGGAATTGAAATGACTCCCTCAACGCCATGAATCTTGACAATGATGGAGTGAAGCCAAGGCCTCTGGCAGCCGCCCAATTTAAATGTCATCTGTTCGCTGCAAGGACAGATTCCGTCAGATTCGATAATGCTCACTCGTGCCGCCCCTTGAACGTGAGAATCTTCACCGTGGCATTTTAATCCAAAGCTGGCACTGTGATAAATGCCAGATGAGATTATAAATGGGGCACAGCATTGAACGGTTACACCGCTTTTGTTTCCCCCGCTGTGACCTTCATCTGAAGCTGGGTCCCCGCCCCCCCCACCCCCCACCCCCCCCCGCCACACACACAGCACAGGCCTGTGGTGGCATGGCACCTAAGTGGGTCATGACGAGATCACATTGGGACAGAACTAGCTGTGGCATCTGACCTGCCAGCCGGGCTCTGGCCATGTTCGCAGACAGACCGCTCTGCAGGGGCCCTGCCACTTGGAAGCCAGCACGGGGGGTCACAAAGGGACGAAGCCTGTAATACCTTTGTGGACAGGTGGGATGTGCTGGGGCGGGCACACTGTATCTAGCACAGATTCCTGTTTCACCCACTCCTCCAAGAGGTTATATGGGGGGGTGGAGCCAGAAAGTACTTGCTGTACAAAAGGCCAAGTCACAAAACCGAAAGGATGTCACGACTCGAACACACACCAGCCCATTGCTTCTTGCCGGCAACCATTTCATTTATAGATACACAATTTGAAACGCTTTCTTTCTGTATCATCAGTCAGAGAAGCTATGCTAATATCAGAATCCACTGTCAAAATGTTAGCAAACAGCTAGGCTTTTTAGAACTCTCTTGTGCCACGAGCAGAGATTCAAGACAGGGCAATTTTTTTTTCTTTTTTTTTTGCTGTGTGTCATCTTATTTTTCAGACATGCCTCATAGTTGGATGGTGAACGGCTTGTTGGTTTGAATGTCAGGAGGTTAAAATTTTAATTTAAATATGCATAAGCGTTAAAATATATTCCAGAGAATGTCACATCAACCTCAACCTCAAAGTGCCAATTATGTTGTTTGGGTTTCCCATTTGACACCGTTCTCGCTAAACTCATAGCCCCAGCTCAGAATTTCTAAAAATGCTTAGATCTCAGTTTCATAATCCATTCTATTTAAAGTAGAAACATTAAGAAGAACTGAATTATAGAAGCATTATTTCATAGTGTCAAGGACATAAAAGTCAAAGCGTTTTGCTCACGGCTAATGAACAGTGATAAAGACGTAGAGGCCTGCAACATTATCTGTTAGCGTTAAGAGAGACATACTCTTGGACAGTTTCGTAACCACTCAACAGGAAGGATGCAAAACAAAGAAATTTTTAAGGTTGGAGTTTAATTAGAAACACTAATTTGTAAGTTGGACGAGAACATGTAACTGTTTTTAATCCTTAGCCAGTAAGTTTCATTTCTGCCAGTAAAGTTTCATTTCTCCCTGAAGCCACTTAGTGAAGAAAATAAATGATGCCCGAGGACCAAGAGGGATAACTCTTAACTAACGTTTTGCGCGTACTTACATGGAGAGAGCTTAAGTGAGAAGAACTGGGGCGTAGTACAGTCATGTAAATAAGATAAAACTTACCTACCAGACAGTGGATCAGAAGTGATGACCCACAAGCACTTTCTGATTGAAAATAAATAGGGGCGCGTGGGTGGCTCAGTAGGTTAAGCTTCCAAGTTCGGCTCAGGTCGTGATCTCATGGTTTGTGGGTTTGAACCCTGGGTCGGGCTCTGTGCTGACAGCCCAGAGCTGAAGCCTGCTTCACGTTCTGTGTCTCCCTCTCTCTTTGCTCCCCCACTCTCACTCGTGCTCTCTTTCTCTCTCTCAAAAATAAACATTAAAAAAGAAAATAAAAGAAAAAAAATGTTAGAAGGGGCTCAGTCAGTTAAGCGTCTGACTTCGCCTCAGGTCATGATCTCAGGGTCCATGAGTTCAGGTCCCACGTTGGGCCGTGGATCCTCTGTCCCCTTCTCTCCCTATCCCTCCCCTGCCCGTGTGTGTGTGTGTGTGTGTGTGTGTGTGTGTGTGTACGCTCTCTCAAAAATAAGCATTAAAAAAAATAGAAGTTCAAGGGTGCACAAAATATTTGTAATGTTATGTATGTTTCATTATGTTTTATACTTTTGGATATTAGTTATTAGCCAGTTTGTGGTAGTCCTATCATTGCTACCATTGGTAATTTGTAACGCTCCTTTCCAGGTCATAATTTGTTCAATGATACGTTGTGTTAAAATAGTGTTAAACTTTGGTATGGTGTCGTTTTTAGATGGCAGCTCTGACAAGCTGTGAATCAGGCTAGTAGTTACCCAAAGGCGTGGAATCTAAGAATGTGTTTTCTGCACATTAGCTGCATGCATTCATAAAATAAGTGTAAAATAAAAGTGAGAGAAATAAGATGACGCAGGAAGCTGAGAGACGGAGGGGCCGTGGAGATGGAGTTTCCCAGCCCCAGAAGAAAAGTCAGGAAATGAAGGGGAAAAAAACAAGGCAGCGACAGGCATCAGGACACATTGAACTTAAATTCTCTCGGGTGTTTCCTGGATTGTCCTGATGGCCCGGGGAGAGAGCTGATGAAAACACAGACTGCTTTCTACAAACTGAAAAGATCTTGCAGTTTGGGAGGTGAAAGTTCACCCACAAGCATTGCAGCTGCTTGACAGAAACGACGATGGCATCCGTGCGGTTTCTTTCTGCTCTCAGTGATCAGCAGTTCAGCTTCATGAGATCGGTAACCCTGGCTGGAATGTTGGTGGCCAACAGAAACAAGCGATTCGGTTTAGTTGGAAACGAGAATTGTGGTAATCGGCGTGTGTCTCGTCCACCACGTCTGCGCGGGGCTTGCTCCGCTGTCCCATGGGTCTTCCCTGCAGCACCACCCACCGCGCACAGGCTGGTCTCCAGCACGCCTAGCAGTTGTTGTCAAGGACGCACCTAGGGGACTGGATCTGGCTACTGGCCAGTGCCTGGGGCCGCCCTGACGGCCAGGAAGAGGCAAGTTGCAACGGGCCGAAGCCTGCGTTCGTACGTGAATTTGTGAACGCATCCCATAAATTAATCAGCGTGTTGAAACCTCTCCTTGACCCGAGTCACCGTGGCCAAGGGGACGAGCCGTGCCGGTAAAACCCTGGGCAGCACCAGCAGACATGCACGCCCAGTAACGGGGACGGGGTGGTTCCCCAAAGCGGATGGGACATGCTTTACTTGAAGGAGGGAAAGTGGGTGCTCCAGGGGGAACTCGTAGCTGCTCCCTGGATTCGGTGCCCACGGAGAGCGGGTAAGCATCAACGAGTCGGGACACACAGAGCGTGCCCCTCAGTGCTGGCGCTGGCTCGGGAACAGGGGATAGAAAAGCGATGGCCAGCAACGTGACCGGTGTTACGAATTGAGGTCGCACCAACATGTTTGAGTCTCTTCACGGTCACTGTGTTCAGTTATGTTTTCTTCATCGTTGGTGCTTCATTAAACCTCCACCTGTCACTGAGGCAGTCCGGTGGTTCGGGTACATTCACGTAGGTTCCCCTACGAGAGCCAGAGGAGTATCAGGTTTTCTGTGGCGTCTGAGCTCATCTTCCTTCCTGTCCACCACAGGCAGGCCTTGCGCACGTCCTGATTCGCGTGTCGTCCTTATACTTGTTTCCGCCCCCGTCCTCCTCGCTCGTCAGCTTTGAGCTCTTGGCTGGTACGGTTATTCCGTTCATCTCCAGGGTATGGCACACCAGGACATAATGGCTCAGCAGATGCTTGGTTAAAAAATAAATGTGTAATTTAAGTTCCTCGTGACTCAAATCTCAGCAGTTTTGTGTAGGAAAGCTCTCAAGATGTGGAGCCTAACACTTAGAAGCTGTGGCAATAATGAACAACTTGTGTTTATTTCACCCCGGTTAGATATGGGGTCTGTGCCTCACATGTCCCCGTGGTTTTCAGTCCTCTGGTCAGCCTTGCTTGGTCGACATCGCCGTCCCTGCGTTGAGGCCGAAGCACGTGTTGCTGGGGGTTATTGGCTGGTGCAAGTGGCTTCTGCCCACACCCTGTCCGACTTAAATGGCCACACGTGTTCCATAGCTCCTCAAATTTCCGCTGTTTGGAAATTTTGCAAGGAGGGGGGAAATGCCACAGAGGAAAAAGAATAGAGACAAGAAAAAAGCTTTCATCCCGATACCAAGAACGAAAGTGAAAAAGTCGCATAAATGGAAAATCACATGTGAGTCTGGAAACTCATTGCATATAAAAGAGAGTGTACAAACTCAACACTCAGAGGGTGCTTGGGACGTGTTCTTTTTCTTTGAGGTCTTGCCCCTGTGAGCTGTTAACTACTCGTGTTCCCGCTGATTATACAGTGCTCAGGAGAGCGGGCCTGTGCTTCAGGTAGAAAAGCTAGGAGGCGGGTCTCTGAAAGTTTCCAGAGAATAAGCCAGAAGGAAAGTGGGCGAAGGCTTCTGTTGTGAGGCCGTCCGTGCACAGATTCCCACGGTATTTGTGTAGACTGACAAAGATTGATAGAAATACGGAGGTAAGCGCGAGGTGTGTAGAAAACCATGGGGTGTGGGAAACATGAAACTGCTTCACCTCTTTCCTTCCCTACAAATCATGTTGACGTCTTAGGATTTGTTTCACAAGTGACTTTTGGAGAAGAAAGCAGAAGGTTTTGTGTTTCCTGTGGGAGGGGGATTTTACGCATCGAAACCTCCGGTCAGAAAGGCCGTATCTGAGCTGGTGGTGAAGGATGGTGTCGTGAGGCTGCTCTGACAGGATGGGGGCCTGTAGGAGCCCCAGCCACCTCTGTGGGGTCTCATCGTCTTTGGGGTCTGCACGGTGTGCCCTTCCTGACTGGGTTTTGTATACCCTCTGGGCTTAAATGTCCTGAGATACATCTTTCATTGACTTCTCTTCTAGGCTGAGTTGACCCAGTTCTCAGTTTGACTGTGGGCCTCACAGAATCTCATCATATAATTAGCCCCCGACTCACAGTTAACTTTGTAAGTTCTGATCTTTGTAGTTGCTTTCTTCACCCCTGCAAAAAATGGTAAATTCATGTAAACTTCTGACTTCTGACTGACTCGCTGATTTTTCACAAATTCCCTGACAAAGCAGCTTTGGTTCCTGTTTTAGGTAAATGCAGTCTAGCACCACGGAAACGAGAGAGACAGCCTCGTCAGTAGGACCTGTGAAGGAGGTCGTTCCTGGAATAGGTGCGGGAACTTGTACCTCATCACATTTCTAGTTGTGCTGGAGGGGCAAAGAGGAGACGTTAGCGGCCGACCGGCGGCCTGGTAGGCCCCTTTCCGTGACAGCGACTCCACCTGCGTGGACCCAGTGGCTTTACTGATGAGGGAAGGATGCCCTCATCACAGACGCTTGGTCCACGGGGCCAGCCTCCTCCACAGCCTCTGTGCCAGCACATCCACCGCTGGTCTGCTGGTCTGTCCCCTCCCCCGCCCCGGGCTGGGCTCCCGTGCGACTGCCGGGTCCAAGCACGCTGGACGGTTTCAGCCACATGTTGTGTCGGGGGCCGTGCGGAGGGAAGACAGAAACTCAGTTGTGAAATCGGAGGCAAGTGCAGGGTTGATAAGAGCCGGGCCTGAATTTCAGGAAATAGGGGATAGTGTGACCCGAAGGGAGACCTTGGTCTCCCTTTTCTGCACCCTCGTTGCCTTCTCCCGGTGCTGCTCACTGGCTTAACCACCAATGAGCCGGTCCTATGGCGGCCCCTTGTGTGAGCCCGTGACTCCTGTCGTGGCTGTCTGCTCACATCTCCACGACGGTGATATTTTGTGACATTGAAGGCTGGCTGAAGACCGAAGAAAATCAGAGAGCGTGTCCACCAGAGTGCTGAGACCTGGATGTGCTAGAAACACAGAGTGAAGGCGAGGTCCTCTGGAGCCACTAAGAGCTGACCGGGGTGGTGTGGGGTACCCTGGGAGAAGGGGGTTGGTCCCCACAGAGAGCACAGCCAGCCACCCCGACACCTAAGTCTTAGCGATTCACGTGGATGAGGGCAAGAGCCCGGTGTCACGGGCACTGCAGAGGGAGAATGGGGGAGCATCCTTATTTTCCACTGAATCAAGAGGCCACACGGAGCCTCGGAGACGAGCAGAATGTCCGATGTCAGGGAAATTGGATGGCAGTGGGTCACTACACATACGTTCTTGCTTCAGCCCATCAGAAGTTGGGAGGAAAGTGGGGTTATACTTGTATTTGTAAGCTTGTATTCTTAGAGAACTGTATGGGCACCTGTTTGGGCACTGTTAGAATGGGATGCCAAGCTCGTGTGAACTGTATGGCAAATGCCTCAGGTGCGCGGGGTGGGAAGAGGTGGAGGGGCTCATTTTCGTCTTGCCGTGTGTGCCGGAGAAGAGCTGGTGGGGAGAGCTGGTGCAGCAAAATATATTTATACTTTCTGGAGTAGCAGATGGTCCCCTGAACGGCGGGGAGGGTTTCCACTCAGCTGGAGGGTGTTGCTGAGGCTCGTACTTGGTCCTGACCCAATGACGAGGCTGCACGCTCACTGGTCGCTAAGGCCTGGGACACACATTTCGTACAGATCATCTGTTCCTGACCTGCTCATATGTCCCAGGACACGTCCCCGTGCTGAGCCAGGGAGGAGAGGGTGAGGGTGCGAGGCGTGCTTCCCACCCCAATACTCCTCCCGTTCTCACCCCAGTACTCCCAGGTGCCCGAGTAGGAAACTCCTGAGAGCAGGGCCGGGAGAATGAGTGTTTGGAGAAGGCAGGGAGAGAGACCCAGCCTGGCATCTGGTGCTCAGGAAGGCCCTGGAACAGAGTCGGGGACAGCCTGGGCGAGAACGGTTCAAATGCAGAAAATAAAGTAAATGCTGGCTCTCCAAGCGAGCTCCCCAGTCCGCACCGGATGTCTGTGAATATCTCAAAAGACGCTATTCATTTCCTCTTGGCAGCAGGCTATGAAAAGAGGGGATAAACAACTTTCCAAAGGCTTTTTTTTTCTCCTCCCATTGCAGTCTAAAAAATTATTTTCATAAATCGGAAAGAAGAATGTTTGTTAAATACCCCTCCTCTTATTTTCAGGACCTACCATTTAAGGGGGAAGAATTCAGTTTTGTAGTTGTAAGAGACATACTAAATGTATTTCAAACCATCAGCAGGCTTACACTGTCTGCTCCAAAAACTCGCGGGTGGCTCCGGTGTCCTGGAGTGGATTCTAGAAGTGAACTGTCGCGTTACGGTTACGCACTGCGGGCTGACCTGGTGCGCCCCCCTCGCTGCGGGTCTGGGCTCTTCTGCTGGCTGAGGACGGTGTGTCCTCTCCAGGGAGCGTCGTCAGTCCTTGCGGCCTCTTAACTAGTCTTCATCGTATTCCTCATTGCACTTCTGTCGGAGGGTGCTGACGCGTGCGGCCAAGGGCACGTCAGAGCTTAGGGCTCGACGCTGTCTATGACTGCGTGATCTCCAGATGCTTTTATGCCCAGAGGAAAGTGACGCTCCCTGTATCAGCTGGCAGCACGGCTTTATTGGGGAAGGGCTCTGAGAGCAAGGTGTTCGTGAAGTCTCCAGAGTTTAAAGGCCAGCGTTTTTCCTGCACAACCAGATGTTAGTTGGAGCTCTCTGGGCAAATTCTGAGAAGCTCCCGTAACCTGTGTCCGCTGAGGAAGCGGGGGGCTTGGCCCCACCGTGTGGGAATCAGCAGACCTTTCTGGACCTCACGTTGTCCCCTGGAAGCACGTCTTGGAAATGATCGCCAGGTGCAGGGGTCAGAGGACGCCTCCGTGCGCTCGCTCGTCCCTCCGGGAGCTTTCATGCGGCCGTCTCAGCTGGGGGAGGCCTCTTTGGGAGACCTTAAGGCACCCCCCTGCAGCCCGTCCCTCAAGTAGCTAAGGTGACTCCTGAGACCCAAACAGCCACAGTTGGAAGACGAAGCCTGACGGTCCGATGAAGCTCCTGCTTCCACACAAGTGCCTGTCATGTCCACAGTGAGGCTGGCAACAAGATGCACTGGCCCGGCCGTGCTTCCCTCGGAGGGTGCGGTGGCCACAGCCGGCTTCCCGAGACAAGGCTGGGTGGCAGGCCACCTCCCCATGTGCCCAGGGGCTCCGAGACCCAGGAGGGCTTCTTGTCTCCCCTGGCTTGTCAGGAGCCCCCGTGCCAGGATCAGGGGCACAGGTGGGAGGCACGGGAAGTAGGCCCAGAGCTCTGAGCCGGGCCTGCAGCGTTTTCCTCTCCCCGCGCAGTCCCCGTGGACACTTGTCCTACTGGGCGCCACGTGAGGGGCTGGGGAAAAGACCTTTGCCCGGACTCGACCAGTCACTGGCTCCGTGGTCCTGGGCTTGTCTGTAGGTCCGTCACTTCCTCTCACAGGGAGTCCTGAGAGCGATGGTACCATTTCCTGCACTTCTGAGAACTAAGTGAGTTACTTTCATTAGTAAGGTGATTTTTAATTCAAAGGCTTTCTCGCCAGAGAGGGTTTGGGGGAGGGGGTGGCTAGTGCTTTGTTTAAAGGAGGATTTTCTAAAGCCAGCGTAACCTTACGGGACTTCCCTTCACCCGAGCCTGTTCCACAGGGCAGAGAAGTTTAGTAACCTTGGTCATGAGAAGGGCAAACCGCCTCCATACACGGGCAGGGATTGGGGCCGAGTACATGCTCACGGGGCCTTAACATTGGTGAGTCCCGGCCCTGCTGTCACTGACGTCTTTGTGGGGCAGAAGTAAGTCCAAGGCCACAGTGATGGAAATGGGCGCGTGAAGGGAATTGCTTGAAGTCTGAAAAACTTGAGACAGCGACTGCAGACGGACCGGAAGTGCTTCTGTCCCATATTCCCTCCGAAACAGCAAGCCCCCAGGCATAGGGAGATGTGGGCCATGAGACCCGTGGTAGGCCCAGAAGCAGGGACAGCACCGTGACACCAGGAAGGAGGGGAACAGAGTATTTTGGTGTTTTGTAAAGTACTATCACTGAAATGAAAGCCTTAGAAGAATATGTTTTGTATGTTATAAATGGATGATATGCCCTCGCAAATGATCTACGTTGGCTGGAGGCAGGCATTGATGTGGGAAAAGGAACTAGTTGCCACAATGATAATCTTAGAAACTATGGGGCACCTGGGTGGCTCAGTCGATTAGGCGTCCGGCTTCGGCTCAGGGCCTGATCTCACAAGGTTTGTGAGTTCGAGTCCCGCATCAGGCTCTGTGCTGACAGCTCAGAGCCTGGAGCCTGCTTCGGATTCTGTGTCTCCCTCTCTCTCTGCCCCTCCCCTACTTGTGCACTCTCTCTCTCAAAAATAAATACACATTAAAAAAATACTAATAAACTAAATTTAAAGCATGAATTAATCTCTTTTATATATATTTAGTTTACTTGCTATCTCTCATTTTATAGTAAAAATGATAAATTAATACCTAAGGTTCTTTGAGGATCATTAAATAGTCCAATGTAGGTAGTATAATCCATACTTAATTGAAAAATTTTTAAGTAGTTGGTCATTAATTATGATTATAAGACTTATACAGCAAGGGAAAAAATGTAGTTTGAAAAAGTTAAAATGTAGTCGAAACATCAAGCTACATGTTTTATTTAGCACCTTGAAGTTAATAAGCTAATAAAATCCTTTCTCAACACTGCCACCATCATTGTCAACACGCTCACACATCTGAACCTTTAATCTCTGTGTCCTCTCCCCCTTGACTCTTTATCTTTTTCTTTTTACGTTTCTATCACATTTTCTGTGCCTGCTCTCTCCCTCCACCCCTTTAAGAATTAGTGTGCATCCTTCACTGACTGACCTTCTTGCTCCCATGCTGTCCTTGGGAGATGCCATCTTCTTTTAGTGTTCTAACAGTTGTCTACCTGCCTACTCTCCCAAATCCAACCTTGACCCTTCCCTAAACTGACAACTCTGGTATCCCAACTGGATGTGTCCACCTGGATGGTCCACGGGTGGCTCAAACTTCACATGTCTAATGACAAACAGTGATTTTTGTTTTCAGTTCACCTTTCTCCTCCTTCTCTACTTCCCAGTTCATGGAACCACTATTTGGCCTCGAATCCAGTGACACTGGATTAACACACATCTGTCCACTTGACTCTAAGATCTATTCAGTTTTTCAAGGCAACTGGATCCAAAATTTTTTTTTTCTAAGAACTTGTTTTCAAGGATGCTAATTAAGAGATAAATAATCTGAAACACACTTTTTCAAATTTCTTCAATTCCCTTCATCCCCGTGGCCTCCAGCCACATCTGTTCTTTGGATCTTCAACTCAGAATCTAGCTTGGACACTAAACCTACCCTCTTTCATTACATAAATATGCATAGTGGAGTCGCTGAAGAGTAAAACTTCTCCATACAGATGGATCTTTAAAGTGCATGGTATTCATTTTGTGTGTCAATCTTCTCACATTTCCAATACTTATTATGAATCTTTACTTCTTAGCTTAAGCTGTCTCCATCCCCAGTATAATCTTGACTTTTACTTCCCACGGAAGCAAAATCCAATGCCCGCCAACTTTCTTGATGTCTTCTTTTCCTCTCAAAACTTCTAATATTATTCATTTTTACATGAAAGGATGCTGTGTTCTGAGTAGAATTTTTCTGTGGTCTTAAAATTAGTGCTAAAAGCTCCAAAGTTAAGAACTGATTTTCCTAAACATTCCACATTCTAAACTCAGAGATCTATCACCTGTTGGACTGACCATTTTTCTGTTGTGGCAAGAATAAAGACCAACCAAACAACAAAAAGCTTTAAATAAGAAATTCATTGATGATTTTGAATGATCACAATTAAAATTAAAGATTTAATAACAAATTAGAGAGTGCTAGAATTGAGCTAAACTTTTTAAGGAGACTGCCACCAAGCACGAAGATATCCCTGAAAGCAGGGATTCAGAACATTTAAAACCATCTCAAGTTTGTGTGACTGGAAATCTATTTTTAAAAGGTCTGTTTTCTTTGATAGAAAAAACATATTCTATTTTCCTTTTGTCCAGGCTAATTCTGAACTTTGTGATCTTTGCCCTAAGATGTTCTTTTCAAACCTTGCATCCTTTCTATGGACTTCCTCTCATTAGTGAAACATCCTCAAGGTTCACTCCTGAAATCGATGCGACACAACACAACACAACACAACACAACACAACACAACACCTTTCAACTCCACCCTCTACTGAAACTATTATATATTCTATGTTGTTCTTGGTAATAAAATCAACAGATAATAAAAATATCCGTGTTGAAGACATCTTGATCCTATGTTGATGCATTTTATGGGCACATCTGTTATATTATGAAAATATTTAAAGCCTGATTCTCTTTCATTTCTTTTCTTATTTCACTAAGGTGGGAGTCTCTAGGCATTTTGGATTGGTCTGATACTTCCCAGGTGACCACATATATTCCTGTAGTTTGATAACTCTTTATGTTCCTGTTCTCAAAATCTGCATCTCTGTTCTTGACCTCTTTTCCAAACTCTACATGTGTATATCTGGTTTTGTATTCATGTTCTCTGCTTAGACCTTGCAGAGACAACTCCCATTCGTTACATCCAAAATTGAACTTATTCTTAGAACCTTTAAAGCATCTCTTCCTGAGATGTGCATATCAGTAAATGGCAGTAACACCTATTTCTTTTTCTAGCTTGTTTCTTGGTATTTAATAGGTGTTCAGTTTCTTAATTAAATGATATTAATAGATTAATGAATATTAATTAAAATATAAATCATAAATAGCACAAGGCTCTGCAGGTATTTTTTTAAAACTTCTCCTTAAACCTTAGTTATTTTCATTTCTTTTGAACAAAAGTATGAATCATAAATTTAAAAAATACATAGAATGAGTAGCATAATATCCATTATTTAGCATTTTTTATTTCAAATAATGTACTTTATTTTTCCTCTTTAAATCAGTACAAATGATTATTGCATATGCCCATGATGTTTCCATATTTCCTTCTCCTTCTCAAAGTTTGTACATCTTGTAGCATCTAAGTCAAATCTCTTAAACTCTCTTTCCTCTTCAATCAAATTCATATTTGTTGTATTCATTATTTAAATGTTAAGTTCAATGAATGCTTTTTCTCCACTATTTTATGTGGTGTGCTTTATCTTTAATTCAATTTTCAACCCTTGGGTGTGATAAATATAATTTATACATCCCTTAGGGCAAATCTGAATACTCAGTAGGTACTTAAAAAATGCATGACTATATCATGCAAATAAGATCTGCTTTATTTTTCCAGAACCCGTTAGTATTGTTTCATGTACCCTTTCTTGAAGATTGGGAAATTGCCCTTGAAGAGAATTACTGGCTGTAGCTCAACACAGCCATGAGATTTGTTCAAAAAAATGTCATTGTCACAATAATGGAGTTCTGGGGTGATGATGGGGGTTCAGAGCAAATGGCCAAGAAAGAATTCTTGAAGACATCTTTGGTGCAAAAAGGTGATTTTATTAAAGCATGGGGACAGGACCCGCGGGCACAAAGAGCATTAATGGGGTTGTGAAGGGTAACTGATTATATACCTTCCCTTTGGGAGGGGCTTAGGGACAGAGTAAGTCTCTGAGGAACTTTGGAAGCAAGGTTTCCGGGACCTTGAGGGGCTAGCTGCTGTTAGGAAAACGTCATTTATTACTGTTTACTAAAACCTCAGTCATGAGACCCTTCAGATATGTATCAGGGGGCCATAAGCTTGGAGTATGATTGACAGCATATGTCTGGCAAAATCCAAAGGAATTTTTATATGTTAAAGTAGACGTCCAGGATTCTGGAGGTTGTGATAATGATAAGTCAAGATTCCCTTTTGCCCCTGGCAAAAGTGTCATCATCCAGGCAACTGAGCTCCTACAGGGAGGTCACTCTTTCGGTTTCAGGGACTTGTCACTGGGCTGTAGGTAGTGGGGAATTTAATTTTTCGTTTGCCTTAGTTTCCCATGTCACCATGCCAAGCACTTAAACCCCCTTACATCTTGATGAGGGTGATGTTAGGGCTGCAGGAAACAAAGTCTGTAGGTTTCTGGAGATTAGACTGTGGATAAGATTGCCTTTTTCTTGCAGTTTACTGTAAGCCATAAAGCAAGGGAGACTCCTGCACGACTGTGACCTCTATCAGTCACCTATCTGCTTTCTTGCCTTTCCTTTGTTCTTGGGCAGCCAGGAGTGTCTGAGGAAGATCACACATGTCCCACCTGGGGTGGGGGGTGCCGTTACCCTGTCCTCTGCCCTCAGCTGCCCCCCCCCCCGCCCTCTGCCATAAACAAGATATTGAGTAATCCTATCGGCATATATCTGACTGCCCCCTTGACTCATTATGTGACCTGAAGGAAAACAGTTCACTTTCTTTGCTGCAGTATTATCTTACGTGCTAGAGAGCCCAAATGAGATACAGTGAGCTGGACAGGCACAGAGGTCATCTAGCCTCAGTCTGAAACAGGTGTACTGATAGAGAGCTCCGTCATTCACTTGTACAGTTACCTGCATAATTGAAAACTAAATTTAAATATTTTCTGGGGGGGTGTGTGGGAAATGCCAGTTTGATGTTCTGTTAAAAAAGAACAAGAACAAGAAAGAAAGAAAGAAAGACAGAAAAGAAAGAAAGAAAGAAAGAAAGAAAGAAAGAAAGAAAGAAAAAGCCTTTGTGAATGTGAAGTGAGAAAATTATATTGCGGGGTGCAGTAAATTAGCATGTGTTAAAATTAAGTATCTAAAATATCTACAGGGCCTGAAAAGGTGCATGGAAATGAGCTGCTTTCCAAGTTAATGTCACAGGAAGTGACAGTAAGGCGCTCTCTTTTCACACACTTTTCATGATACGTTTCTCTTAGGGCTTGAAAGAGCTTAAGATCTAGCAGCTTTTGGGGCGCCTGGGTGGCTCAGTCGGTTGAGCGTCCGACTTGAGCTCGGGTCACGATCTCACGGTCCGTGAGTTCGAACCCCGCGTCGGGCTCTGGGCTGATGGCTCGGAGGCTGGAGCCTGCTTCCAGTTCTGTGTCTCCCTCTCTCTCTGCCCCTCCCCCGTTCATGCTCTGTCTCTCTCTGTTTCAAAAATAAATAAACGTTAAAAAAAAAAAATTAAAAAAAAAAAGATCTAGCAGCTTTTCCCTCTGGAGTCTAGAAGATCCACAGAGGTGAGTGTTGGGCTCCGGTATGTGGATCTGGAAGTGATTGGTAGTTGCATTTACAGGTGCTCAGTCCCCCCACAGGTGCGTAGGTGAGCAGGTAGCCCCCTAAGTGTGCCTCTGCCCCTTCGGCCTTGCCGCTTTATAATTCGTCTTGATAATGTCTACACTTTTTCCATCTTTTCCTTCTCTCTGGAGATTCTCTCTGGCCCCGTACTCATACTAATCTAGACGTGACAAATCTATGCTCCTTTCTCCTGTAAACCCTTTTTGGTGGGTCCCTTCCATTTGTCTTTTAGAAGATGGAGAGGGGGTCCACTAAAGTGCTCCCAGAAAACAGAGACCCCTACCCGCCGAATCCCATCTGGTCTGTACAATACTGACCCAATAGTTTTCTCTGTTTTGAAACACGAAGTTTTAGAGTGTTTTGTTACACAGCAAGAGATCACTAGAACAAAGGACGATAATGTAGCTGTCAGGTGAATACCATGGGGAAATACATGGGGATGTTGTGTGTATAAGGATTAAAAAATACTTATTATTGGAGGTAATGAAAAAGATGTGATTTTTGTTCACTTAAGACATATTCTAAACCATGTTTCATCTCCGAGAACATTGATTACAAGTCAGGTGCAGAAACTAGCTGTATGTCAGTTAGCAGGTTACATTTTGTCCCAGTTGCTGCTTTCCAAATTCCTGAAAATACTCAATATGGAGGAAGGTAAGAATTAAATCTGTCTTAAGTGACAAGTAACATAAAAGTTAATAAAGATTTAAAAGGTACAGGAGGATTTACATATGACTTTCTGTCATGTCTATTATAGAGACGTGAATAGACTCTGGTTTCTAAAAGGACACGGTCTGGTAAAATGTCTTTACGCAGTGTGTCTGTGTATTGACACTTATGATGTATTTTGACCGTGTTACCCGAATCATGTACTGTTAGTAATCACAGAAGGAAAAAGGAAAATCTGGGCACCGTAGCCTCTTGTGTTACATGTGCATATATATATTTATACATGTGAAAACCATATGGACATGCATTCTGTTTTATGACTAAATTTAGCATCACAAAAGTGGGACCCTATAACATCATAGCAGGCTCAGTTTATGGAAGTCGATACGTAGATGTAATCAGCAGCATGATGCAGCCCTGGACCCCCTTCACATTACGTGCGTCTGATTCAGTGTTGAATTGTAGGACCAGATTTTCCGTTCTCGATGTTGTCATAGTTATGTAAAACACCATTTAGTGCACATAATTTCAAAAGCTATAGCTTTGTTGGTAAAGGTAAGTTCCAAAGAAAAAAAATATTATAAATTTCGAGTTCAGCGATGTAAGGAGTAATCCTGGGAAGGGGGAAAAAAGTCCTAGCTAAGAGAAGCTTTCCCGTATGGATGGAGACAGGACACCACGCCTAAGTGGTGTCATTTTTGAGGACGGTTCTGCAGAGCCCGGTTCAGAATCCTGTGTGGCCGAAGCTGAACTGTACACAATCCCAGCATCTCATTAATTCCTCGGAACTGTCGCTTCCTGCCTACAGGATAGGCCAGACCCCAGGAAGAGGTGAAGGCGCAGGAACCGTGGAGTCTGGGCTGATTGAAGCGTGTCAGGGTTTTGACATTAGGCTTGTGTCCAGGAAGGAAGGGTCCTGAGGCCAGACACACCTTCTCGTTTTGATGACTCTGGGAGCTTGGATTCGGCCCTGGCACCTGTAGCATTCTAGGGACTAATACAGCCCAGGAGAGGTGGATACCAGCGGGTGTATTTCGTGTTAATCCCAGCTCAGGCCTTCAGTGGTTTTGTCTTTAGCAAGCAATTTCAAAAATGTTTATTCCAATTTAGTAGAATTCATAAAATCATTAAATGAGTACTTCAACACAAAAACGCATGGAGTTTCAGAAAATAAATTCTTAATAAATGGTAAATACTACTAGCTATTTTTTTAGGATAGCTTCTTCTCACGCACAAGTAAATTTTTAATACAATTAATAAAGTTAATGTCAAGTTGACTAATACATGATGGATACAATTTCAGTGTACCGTTGTATTTTAGTATAAAATATATCAATCATGTGGAAGATATAAAGAGTCCTATAAAAAACCCCAGCTCTGTACCCACTACTCAGCTTTTTAAAAATCTTGATATTCATTCCTATTAACTTTAGAGTTTGTTTTGTTCAAAAAATAAACCTCTATAGATCCTGGCAGCCCATGGTAGACAATTACTAATCCCGTTTTCTTTCCCTGCCATCCAAAGAGACTCTTGTGAGTGCCTTTAGTGCATCATTCTTATGTTTTCATTCCTTTAGAGGTATAATCACATCAGTAAAGGTTTTCAAAAGTTGTTTCTTTAGACTTGTGCATTTTTTTCTCTCTCTATAGACTTCTCATCGTATAACTGTTGTAAACTTCCACGTGTGAATATATTAGGGTTAGAATCTGCTGTCTTATTAATGAGCATTCAGGGAGTTTCATTGTTTTGCCACTGTAAACACACACCTCTTTATGCCTCATCCTCATCATTTTTAAATTGGAAATAGTGATAGTACCCCCCCAAAGGATTGTTATGAAGAATTGGAAATATTGATAGTAACCCCCTCATAGGATTGTTATGAAGAACAAACTGCTTGATACACATCAGAATTTTACTTGGTGGAAAATAAATACTACGCATCTCCTACTACTGTAAATAATGTTGGAAGGATCGTTTGTGTATTCTCCTCTTTGATTCCAAGTGCACTACGTAGGAATGACTTCCAGAAGTGGAAATATATGGTCTTTCCGTGTCTACCTCATCAATTTTACTATAATTATCTGGTCTCTCAAAACTTTATGTTGTCAGGACTATATGGAATCTGGAGTCAGAATCCCTGAGAACTAGCTGTATGACCTTGACAAGATAATTCTCTGTGACTGTGTTTTCTCATCTGTCAAGTGAATATAACAGTAATGTCTCTGTCATTGGGTTGCAGTCGGGATGCGACAAGTTATGTGCACAAAGCATTCGGAACAATGTCTGCATTGACTGGACAGCACACATTAGCCATCAGAACCACTAACAGCTTAAGGCAGTTCCCATTTCTCTACCGGTAGCTGAAATTGTCTAATTTAGTTTGTTGTTTCTTCCCTCCCTCCCTCCTTTCGCCAAGTTGATGGGTATGAAATAGGGCTTCGTGCTTGTTTTGATTTGCTTTCCTCTGATTAATAGAAAGGCCAACTTTACCGTCTCTGCCTCCCATCTCTGATGCCGTGATTTTAGGCCAGGGGCTTCAGCCTGATTCTCCTCCCTCTTCTGTCCCGTGTAGATATTTATGTTTGTTTATTTTTTGAATAGGTTTACGTTCTTTTAACTCTTTTCTTTTTATATATCGTATTTTCATATGACCTATTTTCATAGTCTTCTCGCTGCTTTGTGTTGGGAGCAGAGCGCTTTTTCTGACTGACTTGACTGGAATAAAAAAAATATTTATCCTGGCAAAATACTTGATGTTCCCTGTGGGCAACATGAAAATAGATGACAGGCATTAGTACAATAAATAAAAGTCACCTGTGGTTCTAGTCAAGAGACATTTTTTTCCCCCTACACATGTGGTGGCCTCAGCAACCAGAAGTTAAAAATAACCTATGTTTTTTCCAGGAGTCAGAATGATCCCTCACCAAAGCCTGAAGACTGAGAACCCGAGTGTATAAAACTAGTCTGGGCAAAGAAATGTCTGCTTTCCAGATGACCTGCTAATTATTTGCAACGCATGGTCGTTTGGTTTCTGTGAATTCCTAGAAGCAGGCTCACCAACAGGGGTTTTGTCTGCTCACCTGGACAAGTCCTTGTATAAATGAGTCAGTGGCAGTGGGGTCATTTGTAAGTTTGCCCCTTGTGGAAACAATTTTTTTTAACACTATTTCATATCTCCATAAAATGAAATCTAGATAAGGTTATGTATTAATGGTACTACATATGAAACTGTATGAATTGTGAAAAGTCGTGTTGTCAGAAGAATGTTCTTCACAGAGAGTTTGATTATATGGTAATACGATATTAAAATCAGTTGAATCAAAAAGCAAATCTAAAATTTGAAAGACAGTGTAAGAAAAAGCAGTTACAAGGACTTAAAAAAGTAAAGTATATAAACACCTAAGTAGGAGATAGGGTACAATTTGTATTGTTAAATAAAGTCATGAATTACTTGCTTTTAAATCATAAAATATATAAATCAATTTGTAATGTAAACAAAGTATACAGAGATTATACAAAATTTGGCATGAACAAAGAGATACAATGATCCTTCATAGTTTATCGTGCTATTAAAATAGTGAAATATGATTGAAATTATTCCCTAGGAAATACAGATAACCAAATGACCACAAAATGACGTAGTAAGCTGAGTAGAGAAAAAGGCTTGGACGTTTTTTGTGACAAATATCAAAAAACTGCTAACAAAAAAGGTGCTCACAGAAGCTTTCATAGTTCACTGTAAACTTTAAACAGATAATTCTGGGGCCATTTCACCCATTCAGAATAGAAAAAAAGATAAATTTCCCAATAACTTCCAAGTAACTTAAACATTTGTAGCATAACCCTGTTACAAAAGTACTACCTTTATAGTACATAAAATTTGAAATCTTACTCATAAGGTGCAAAAATCTCAAAGTTTTAACAAACCGAGTGCAAGAGATTATCAGTTGAATGGTGAGCCGTAACCCATAAGCCATAAGGAGAAAATGAAATATGCTTAAGTATTCAAAATCTAATTTTTCAAGTTAATAAATCAAAAAGGAGGACCCTGTGCTTATCTCAGTGATAAAAGTACATGTACATTTTTAAATAATTAATATTTTAAATGCTTCTTTTAAGTCAAAGAATCTAAATTCTAAAAATTCCCACTTCTGTGTACTTGCATACGTTATATGTACATACATGTATGTTAAAGTTGAAAGAAAACCTTACTTCACCTCCAAAACTTTAGATTTTGAGTAGAACAATGTTAAATCTAGAAGTTATTTTATTTTAAAATTATTACTGAAATTCCAGTTAGCGTGCAGTGTTATCTTGCTTTCAGGTGTACAATACGGAGTTTCTACACTTCCCTACATCACCTCCTCTCCCCCCCCAGGCCACCGCCCCCTGGGGACCAGCAGTGTGTTCTCTGTAGTTAAGAGTCTGTTCTTGGTTTACCTGTTTCTTTTCTTTTTTCCCTTTTCTCCTTGGTTTCCTAAATTCCCCATATGAATAGTGAAATTGTGTGGTATTTGTGTTTCTGTGACTGACTTTAAATCTATAAGTTACTTTAGAGAATGGTTGTCATTATGCAATACTATAACATTTCCTAAAACTATGTTCTTTAGACTGCTAGTTCTACCAGATATTAAGTGTCCCTTGAGTGAAAAATTTCATAACAAAATAAATTTGAGGTACACAGTTAAACATAATCTTGAATTTTAAGACTTTTTGAGAGGCAAATAAATTGAGTATGATTTCTAAAATGTATTTGGCCGCTAACTACTCCCAACTCATGTGTACACCTATTCCTTTCATATTTCTTCAATGCCCAGTGACAAAATGTACAAGTAAATATTTCTAGCTAAGAGGAACCAGATCCTGCCGCTTGCTCTGTTAGTTTTAAGATTGCTTGCCAAGGAAATTGAATTTTATTTTGTATTAAAAGGTGTTACCCCAAAATTTCTTTTATTATTTTTCGAACTGGATTTTATTAGTCTTTTGCCTTAAAGGATCCCTTTAAATTTCCATTCAAAATAAAACATGAACATTAGTCGTTTCATGGATTATGTCCTTCCTTCACTGAATGAACCTTCATGGGATGTTTAATAAGTGCCATACATCTTCTAGAAACAGAGTCTTCAAATTGAATAAAACAGGCAGAAAAAGGCCTAACCTACAATTACTGTCAGGCAATAATTGCTTAATTTGTCAAAAATGTACTCTCCTTCAGTAAAGTTTTTGAGTATGTAACTTCAAAATATGCACGTTGCCTTATTTATAAAGTTCTATGCATTCAACATTATGCGTATGTATTGAGTAAATTATAAAACTTACCTTTTGAAAACTTGAAGCTGTACAATATTTGGAACCATTTTGACAGATGTTCCAATACCTACAGTGTCTTTTCAGAATTCAAATTCTGGGGGCCATAATTCCATGCTCAGAATGAGAGCAGAATTAGGTTGATTTATTCTTTTTTAATTTCTTTTTAACATTTATTCATTTCTGAGAGACACAGAGAAACAGAGTGGTAGCGGGGGAAGGGCAGAGAGAGGGAGACACAGAATCCAAAGCAGGCTCCAGGCTCTGAGCTGTCAGCACCGAGCCCGACGTGGGGCTTGAACCCATGAACCATGAGATCATGACCTGAGCTGAAGTTGGACGCCCAACTGACTAAGCCACCCGGGGTCCCTGCAAAATTAGATTTAATAGCAGTTCTGAAGTTACTTTAACGCACCATATTGACTATTACCATTGATGTTTATTGAGTATTGGGAAGAAAGTAGCCTATATTGGATAGGAACGTACAATTTAAAGATCTCAGGTAGAATCCTTGGTAGTTTCCTAATCACCTGCATGGGGCATTTAAGTTACTTTAACTCTTTAGTGAAGAAATAGATAACTTTTCTTCTTGTATCTCTCTCTCTCTTTTTTTTTAAGATTTTATTTCTAAGTGATCTCTACACCCAATGTAGGGCTCAAACTTAAAACCCTGAGATCAGTAGTCACATGCTCCACTGACTGAGCCAGCCAGGTGGCCCTCTTCTTGTGTCTTTCATATGGAAAATCTTAGGAACTGAGAGTATACCCTGCAATATTATAATAATAGGTCTCTGCTTACTACCCATTTTATTCATGGATGATAAAGTAACCCAATATGGTTTTTCTCCAGGGTTAACTACGTTGTATGACATACTAATCTTATACTACATTATTTTGCCATTTCGTGTCATGGAATGGAAAAATAAAATGTATTAAAACAAAGTTATATATTTTAGTTATTTTGTACTTGTGTTGCCCGGGCCACTGAATATACAGATGTGACTTTGGGGACTCCTCAACCGAAAGCCATTAGTGGGCAAAACCTTCCAGTAATGCCCTCCCATTTGGAAATATATGATGGGCAAGGCAGCGATTTGATACAAAATGTAATAAAAATTCGTGGAGGCAGATGTGAATCACTCCCCTTTGTGGGAGGAAGGGGAGGTATTTCCCTTAGGATCCCTTAGGATCACCGGAGGCACAACCAGCAGTGAACATTCCCTTCTCCTTGGAAGTATGATGGGACTGCCAAGGCTTCAGAGGCTCCGATCACTGTGATTCCTATCCGTCTGGAATATTAAAGTTGCTACATATTAAAGTTGCTACTTCTTCAAGTGAATACAGGGTCCATTTTTGCAAAGCCTGTAATGAACTACTGAGGATTTTTCTTCCCACTTCTGCCCTCCCCTCGCACTCCTGCCCCCCCACCCCGAAAAACAGTGACCGTTGATGACCGTGTATTTTTTTCAGAGGCAACATGACCTTAAAGAATTCTTATTTCATGACCATATTTCAGTCTTGATGCATATTTAAAGCCAGACTTAAAGCCGGGGCCATCCAGGGTGCTTTCTCTTTGAAATGCGTTTATGATGTTGACATTTTTTATGAAGCCATTTTCTGACCTGACATCACATCGTAGATGCAGAGTTGAGCAAGCTTGAACGGTTTGGCTTCTTGGATATCCTAAAGATACATTAGGATTCAGCAGTAGCAAGTCAGTTCTCAGCTGCTGTAAGCATTTTGTTATTACACGTTATTATAATATTTGACCACGGGTCATGCAAGTGAGTGACACTTGGCACAGCGATACTGTAAAAGGACACACAGGACAAGTGTCTTCAAGTAGGAAAGTGTTTGTGTTAGGCACTAAGTTTGCAAATTGGAAATTTTGAAGTAGTTCACTTAAAATGGGGAAAAAATAGACCTAATGAATGAATTCAAATAATATTAGAATCTAGCCACACAGAGAAGAAAATGAAGTCAGGACAAAGGGCATGGTTTTGTGTTTCAGCGCAAAGGCATCACTCTGTACAATCTGTCTTGGCTTGAAATTGGCGACAATGCGTTGTGCCACTGTTACAAGTTGAATGTATTTTCTTTATTGAGATGTATCACTTTCTTTCATATAAATATTTAATTAGCCATGAGGGAAAAGCTCTTGGAATATTTCCTTCCTTTAAAGTGAGTCAGTCTTCGTTGAATATAGCAATGTTCCGCTAAAAGCTCATACATTTTTAGCCCTGCCTCAGACGATGAAAAAACCAAAAATGTGTCCCCTGTAAGCCATCAAAGAAATGAAGAAAAGAATGGACAAATCAGGGTCCAAAGATACAGGAATTATTTAGATTTTCTCTACTGTCATTTAGGTTTTCTTCTTTCATTATCTTGTAAACAGATCTTGGTGGTGGTCCTTTTTCTCTGGAGAATCCGGGCTAATAAAGTTGCTTAAAGCAACTTAGAAAAAAAAACCCAGAATACCCTGTTCTTTAACTCTTCGGTGATGCTCTTGTTTACCCTATTAAAATGACATGTGGTTATGAAATACTTGTTCAGGAAAAGAGAAGAGCTGCATGGAAGGCCAAATGTTTGTGATCTTTTTTCTTCCTCCCTAAGTAATGTCATTTTCATAGTCACTCATCACACTCAGAGAATAATCAAATTCAGTGTTACTGCTTTTGCTTTTCCTCAGTTCAGTTCCGTGACCCACAGAGGTCTGTCACGAGGATCGGGTGTTCACGCTGATTCTGAGTGTGTTCCATTTATTACGGCTCCCTGCCGGAATGCAATCAGGTCACCTCTTTCTGCATCCATTTCTATGAATCTGTTAGATTGTTTCAGATTTTTTTCAACTGCAAAGTATACTAGGTCTGGAACGATAAAATCAGTGAATTCTCCCTTGCTGGAAATCCTATGAATCGACTTTCTATTCATTGGACTTCTTCTCATATACATATCTGTGTGTGTCTGCCTCTATAATGTGCTGCTCCTGTGCCCAACTCAGTACTGGTGGCCCCCTCTCTCCCACTTACCCCATGACCCAGCAGTTTAAAATGCCTTGCAGATACGGCTTCCATCTGAAAAACCTGTCCAGCTCCCTGACAGGTATCCTGTCATTCTCATTCTTGCTGCACATCTGGGGCACACAGCCTGCTAACTTAGCAGCTGGGAGTGGTGGCAGCACCATGAGGGCCTCCTGCCATAGATTTCTGTCCAGCTCTCACTAAGTGTCCTGTGTTTTCTGAATCATTGGCTTCTGCTTATTACTCAACCTCTTCAAAACTGGCTTCTCTAAAATCTAAAGGTTCCTATTTCTAAATAATACTCTTGCTTTGATGAAGCAGGTTGAAAACACTGTAGCAAAAACATGGTTTTGATTTACATTCACACACATTCCTTGATTTTTCTTATGCGTGTCCTGAAAATGATATCAGTGTGTCTGAAATCATTGACTTGTCTAATAGGAGTTTTCTGGGTGCACTCTGTCATCCCTGGTGTACCGTGAGATCTTTGAGATAAAGGACTGCTTTTTCTATTTCTTGGTCAACCTACGGTGCCTTGCAAGTCTTATAATAACAACATAAGGGAAAAATTACGGGCAGGTGTTGTATCTTTCTATTATTAACATGCGTGTGTGTGTGTATGTGTGTGTGTGTGTGTGTGTGTGTGTGTGTGTGTGTGTGTGTAGGCAAATCTTCAGACATTGTAAATCTTGGTTAAAATTGTGGTGTTAAGAATATTTAAGGGGTGCCTGGGTGGCTCAGTCGGTGGAGCGTCCGACTTTGGCTCAGGTCATGATCTCGTGGTTTGTGAGTTCGAGCCTCACTCTGTGCTGACAGTTTGGAGTCTGGAGCCTGCTTTGGATTCTGTGTCTCCTCCTCTCTCTGCGCCTCCCCCACTTGTGCTCTGTCCCTCTCTATCAAAAATAAGTAAATGTAAAAAAAATTTTTTAAAGGATATTTAATACCCACTTACGAAGATTTGAAAATTGCTGGTTAACA
The DNA here is from genome assembly GCF_016509475.1 of Prionailurus bengalensis. Classification (NCBI taxonomy): domain Eukaryota; kingdom Metazoa; phylum Chordata; class Mammalia; order Carnivora; family Felidae; genus Prionailurus; species Prionailurus bengalensis. The sequence goes on from NC_057346.1 coordinate 2,859,055, forward strand.
AATACAGTTGATTTCACCTATGGGAAATTAGTGATATTCTTCATGTTTTCTTAAAGATCCCTTATCCACCACTAATTATACGCCAGGTGCTGTACTAGCCAGAGTCCTTCCTGGAGGGCTGGGAAAGAATGAACATCCACTCGCGTAACGGTTTGCTAATTGTTCTTGTCTATTAATCAGACGTTGGTCCCCGTTTGGTCTTGTGTTACCAGACCTCTGTTATGCTGAACATCCGAGACCAGAGGATCAGAGCCTGCATTTTCTTGCCTCTCTGTGCCAGGAGGCTGCATTGCCCCTGCCTCTGTTGGCACTTCCACCCCGAAGCCTTCTCTTTAGTCTGCTTTTCCTCATGAAGGATCGTGAGATTCCCTAATGCCGCAAGTATTTCTGAATCGGCATCAAATAAAGCTTTGCAAGCAAACTACAGGCAAATATCACCAAGTCAGCTCTTCCCAGCCTGCCTGTGGAATTAAATCGCAAGCCCTGAATGGACTGATGTCTAAAGATGATGGGCCAGCCGTCTTCTACGGCTGCCAATATGGCTGGCACAGTCCTGCAGATCAGAAATTAATCCGTCATTTATCATCTGCCCTGGTCTCGCAAGATTGTGCACAACAGCTGGAGAGGAGCATCCCCAGGCCCCTCCAGGGGAGAGTTTTTAGACAGTGATAGCTCCTTGTATTGTCAGGTGTTTATCTGGTTTTTTAAAAAGATGTGTAATTCAAATAAATAAATAATTCAAGTGTACTTTGAGTCGTTGATGTACGTGGTAGTCTTGAATTTTTCATGAAGGTCCATAAAAGGTAATAATGCCCTTCTCACGTCTACTGTATATTTTCATCTGTATGTGACAAACTGAATTCATGACCTTCCTCCACCCCAAAGCCTGTTCTTTCTTCAGAATTTGGCTTCCCTACTTTCCTTTCTCACACTGGTCGGCTCAGAGTACCCCATAGTTAAGAGATCACTAAGCAAAGATAGTTCTGTTTCCTAAATATACCATGAAACTCTCCTTTTTCCTCCCTCTGTCTCATCATTGCCTCGTTGACTCCTCTCCTGTCTCACCTGGGCTAACGGAAGAGGCCACTTGGAGGGAGTAAGGGGCAGGACAGTGTCAGGACAGCTGGGACAAAGAAGATGGGAGTTAAGAAACTCATGCAAGTTAAGGATGGAAATGCAGATTTACTGGGCTGGGTCCTGTGTGTGGCAACGTCGTGGAGTTTGTCCTGAAAGTGATGGAGAATCACTGTGGGATATTAAAAAGTGAATGCTTATGCGAAAACAGGATCATTTTGGTGTAAAGGATTGTTTAGAAGGATTGTATGGTAGACAGAATCATGGTCACCACCAAGCTGTCAGTGTCCTAATCCCTGGACCCTGTGAATGTGTTACCTTACACAGCAAAAGGTTAAGGAGTTTGTGATGGGAACATTATTATTCTGGGTGATCCAGGAGGGTCAGCGAAAGAACCAGGCAGGAATCGGAGAGGGATGCATGTGTGTGTGCACATGTAAGAGTGACCGAGAAAGAGAGATCTGTAGATGTTATCTTGCTGGCTTTGAAGGTGGAGAGCGAGGCCAGGAGCCAGGCAATCTCAGTGGCTTCCAGAAACTGTTGAAGGAAACAGATTCCCCCCAACAGCCTCCAGAAGGAGCGAAGTCCTGTGGACACCTTGATTTTAACCCAGTGAGAGCCATGTTAGACCTCGGACTTCAAGAACTATAAGGAGGCATTTGTCTTGCTCGAAGCCACTAAGTTTAGGGTAATTTATGGCATAAGAAACTAACACAGAAGGAGAAGAGGAATGGAAAGTGAAGAAGGCATTTTCTCGGGGTTCGCATGACACTGCTTTCCTAATAACTGCAGCAGTTCTGAAAAACCCAGGTTTAGAAGGTAAACAACATGTTAACCATTATGCTTAGAAAAAAGGGAAATGCTTGGCGTATTTGAAGTAACTACGCGGTTAGGCTAAGATGTAGACTTTGTGCGTGAGCCCCTGTTCTTTGCAGATTTGTTTCCTTGTTTGTGTGACGGTGGTAAACATGGTGAAAAGGCGATTTAATGCTGTTACTAAATGATGTAATGCCTTTGAAATTTTCATCGTTCTTTTCAGCATCTCTTCTCGTTAAAGCCATTCCACCAGTTTGCATAATCCCTGATAGTAGTCCAACTGAGATGACTTTTCCTTCCAGTCTAGTTTCCAGTCATATGGCAAGGAGTAACAAAGCAGTGAGTATCTAAATGTTGAGCACCGCCTCATGAATTCATAACTGAGTGGCGTGGTGTTGGTCCTGCAATCTGGATGCAGAGCGTAGGGGAGTTCTAGGTGTGTGTTGGGGGAAGAGTGGGTTTTTTTTCCCTGGTTGTATCTACCGTTGAAATAAAAATCTTTCCTAATATTTTAGGCACTGAAAGCCATTTTATTGGGCCCACCATTTTGCACTTGAAGAAGCTTAGACTCAGAAATACTGAACAGCAATACCAGTAATGGATGCCGACAAGCCCGGGTCCTTATTCTAAACCTCTACCTTGCATAATTTACTGTCCCAGCTTATATATCATTGGTGTATCTATCCTTTTGCATTTGTCAATAACTAGCCAAGTGAGTAAAGATAATTCTACTCAGGATCTTAATGGCTGCATAGTACTCAGTGCACTCTTACTATTGAACGCTTGGATTATTGGAAAATTCTTTTCTAATGAACAATTTGCAGTAACCATCCCTCTAACCAAATCTTTATGCTCATCTTTACTTATTTACCTTCAGCTCCTGGAAACAGACTCTATAAGTAAATTGTGTGCGTGGTTAAGACTTTTCATTAAACAATCCTTAATTGGCCTAATCATAGGATTTATTTATTATGCCTGTATTTAAAATTTTCTTGCAGTAATGATTCTCTAATAGGGGTTGGCTTTGTAATTTCTTGTAATAATGGTTCACACTGGTACAGTCACATGCCTGTCCTGTCTCTGATCCCGTGGAGGCATTTCTGACCTCACCAAGTGGATTGGTGAAGACCGTCTGTGAACACTGAGTTTGAAGTGACCCAGTGGCATCTGATACTTCGCTAAAAACAGAGAAACACTTAAGTTACAAAGAAGGGAACTCTCTGCTATTCCCAAGGCAATTATTAAAACGCCTAACATGTTAAGGTCAGAGCCCACTCACATTAATGAGGTGTTAACATGCTCTAAGAATAGTCTAATTACAAGTCCTGTTGTATTAAGGTTTCTTGCCTTCTGGGATCCGGTCCACATTGATCCAAGTCAGTTTTCCTCTTCTTGTCAGAAAGTTACTCAGCGTACCCGTTCCTCCGCTCTTCCTTTCCCTTCCTTCTTCCTTCTACTTTGCATGAGACCTAGAGCCTGGGCATTCCTCATTCTGGTACTTATAAGAGATGTGGGATAATGGCTTTCAGTTATTAAACATGATTTACCTCCCTGTTAGTCACTGTGCCATCATTTACGTGATGGACTTAACTGAAATCCTCAGCGTATTGGCGATAAACACAAAAGGCTCAGAAAATGCAGGACGGGAATCTCCATGATCAAGTTACAGCAATCACCATGGTTTATGTTCATGCATGCACACACATACACACACACATACACACACTAATCACTCATTTCTTATTCATCCATTAATTCACTTTTGTTACATGACAAATACATTGAACTGCTATGATGTGCAAGATATGATGGGAGATAAACATTAATAACATACATGGTACTTGCTTTCAACTAATCTAATAGAGAAATAAGAAATTACCCTAAAACTAGAATGCAAAATGAAACGCTCTTTGGCATTATTAGTTTGCCTGTGCTCTTTTCTAAGTACAAATTTTTATTTTTAAGTAATGAAAAATGTTAATGGCCTAAGGGATGCTTGCTCAGAGATGTGAAGACAGAGATGGGCAGGGCTGTGTAAAGAAGACGAGTAATGATTTCTACTCGACTTGGGTACACGGCAGCTAACAAGGAGCTTTCAAATAAGGTAGAAAATGAACCAGTGACAGAGACAACTCCAATTCACTCATTTGTCCATGAGGAGTGTGTGAGATTTCCAAAAGGGAATGAAATGGTAAGTTATTTTCTCGAGATTAACATGCAATCAGAGGGGAAGACAGAATTAAAAGACCTGTCTTGAAAACAGTTATTATTATAAAGTGTTCACTCATTTGACATACATTTAGTGGGGTTCTTACTGTATATTCCAGACAATACTAAACACAAAACTTTACAGAAAATTAAGGCAAAAGTCCCTGTCCACAAGGAACTTAATCTAATGGAAAGAGTACGAACAAAACCAGTAATTGAAGTGCAGTGAGTCAAAATGGAGATGAAGTACGTTGGGGCACTGAGAACACAAGGAAGATAGACTCACCCAGAATGGTCCGCGGAGGGGAGCCAGTCACAAGCTGCCATTTCAAGGACCCAAAGGAAACTGGTTCTAAACATTAACAGACGGCAACTTGTTTAAGGAGCTGAATGTGTACAGATGGCAGAAAATTGTGCACAGTAGCATAAAGAATGGCAGTGTTGAAGAGCTAGCTGTGGTCAAAGCCAGGAACAGGTGTGATGTCACTGGAAGTAGGAAGAGGCGTAAGGGGAAGAGCGGGTAGGGCTGATGTCATCACACACCTAGCATGCCAAGGTAAGCAATTCACATGTTTTCCTGAAGACAGCAGGAAGGAAGGTCATGGTCATGTAATTGTTTAGATAGGTCATTCTCACGCAGTGTATGATGGACAGGGCGAGGTCACTTCTGGAGTAAGGGAAAAACGTTCATTATTGCTGCAGCTGTCTACATGAGAGACCATATGGACCTCCACCAAATCAGGGGTATAAGGAGGAAGCATTATGACAGAATCAGCTAGTTCAACAGCTCTTGGAAGCTAGTTGGATTAAAAGTAGTGTTGACACAATGGGAAGGCTCAAAAATAAATAAGATATTTGTGTAACAGAAATCAGTCCTTTCCAGTCAGTCCCTGACTGGCGCTTTAGGTAAGGTGTTAGCATGGAGGATGGGGCTCTGTTGGGCAGCAGAGTTCAGGGACCCTGAACTCAGCATTCACATTTCTGTAGTCACGTTTGACAGAGGAAATGATGTCACTCTGAGGTCATCAGTAGCCTCCTGTCTTATTGGTAGCCGTGTTTTGTGCTTGGATTGTGTCTCTCCCAGCATATTTACAACACTGGCTCCCCCTCCGCAGACACCCACGATGCTGACTGCTAACCTTGATAACGAAGAGAATTTGCTAGCTGGGCTGGGGACCCAAGGCCGCAAGTCAATGTCAGATTTCTTACCTATTTCCTAGCCTTTGCCAATAGTAAAGTTAAATTTTTTTTTTAATACAAACCATCTTTAATTAAGAGAAAATGTCAACCAAGTTGCAAAAAGTTGAGTGATTTTATTCCCCAAGAAACAGAAATACTCTGGCCTTATGGTGAGGTGATTATTCCAGTGTGTGACATTCTTCTTGTTGAGCAGCAGAGGCTCCGTGCAGGTGGCTCTGGTCGGCAGACATGAAAACAAATTGTTGATGATTCTGCCAGTTTACTGATTCCTCTGGGTTTATTCATTTGTTCCTCTGTTAAGTTAGGGGGATATTGTATAATTGCTACAAATTCATCATGATTATCATTGTTCTGATATTCTTTAGAATCTGATGATAAACGCTTTCAGTCTTTATTTCCCTTCCAAGTTCTTGGTTGGAATGTGGAAAAGAGTAATAAATCCAGGATTTAGATCTAGCATGTGGTTGATGTTGAGTAAGTAAACAATGAGTCCTTGAATAAAAGGTCTTGATTTTCTCATGGCAGGTTGTCCAGTAAAAATACACTAATATTTGTAATGTCAAGGGCAGAATGTGACACATTTTATTGAGGAAAACTTAAAGGAAGTAAAAATGGAAGGAACAGGGTGTTAGGAAATCTCACATACTCATCACAGAACTTTAATAATGCTCTGCCCATACCCAATCCTGCTTCCCTACGTACTTCTGTTCCCTTTTCTGCTGGGGAACCCACATCAATATTGCTGTTTTCCTGAATATTGCTTAGCAACAATGAACCCTTACCACGCTACCAATATATAATAATAATTAAGTCACGCCAGTGAATTTAATGCACCGAGCTTTGCACTTTAAGGCTTCTGTTTCTTCCCTATTCTGAATCCCGAACTCTCTAATTTAGCTCTTCTTTCAACATCTCAGTCTTTCCCTCTAAATATGTAATTTCCCTCTATATATATCCTGCAGCTGCTGTGTCTTTCACGGCAGTTAAAGTTGTTCATTTATCCACAGTGGCTCTTCTTCCATGTTTTTTCTTTGAAACGTTTCTTCAGTTACTGAGATAACATTCACCTTTGGAATAAATTGCTTGTATTAACCTTGTCAGATGTTATTTCTTCAAACCAGTCAACGAGAGTTGTGTCACTGAAAGAGTGATATAGCCAAGGCCTTGGGTGTCTTCATTTTGTATTTGGAGAAAACTTTTATTTACAGGAAAAAAAAAAAAAACACTTTGGAATTTAGAAGTACATGTATTTTTTTCCCTAAGAAAATTAAAGAATCTGTCTAATTGATATTATTTTAGGCTTAAATAGTACAATTTTATAAAAATAACTGTTTTTAAAAATTACGGTGGTGTAACTCCAGAATCAGCTCTAGCCTATTCCTGCAGATGTTAGCGAGCACCACTTGGAAGAGTTTTGAGGCAGGAACAAGAGTATACATTGTCACTCAGAATGCTGCTGGTATTTATTAATCATATCTTTTGTTACTAATCCGATAAAGCTTTTAAGTCAAAATAAACCCGTCACAGTCTTCAGACTGTGTTTTTTCTTGCCTTTTATGACGTCTTGGAATTTTTCGTGGATCTGCAGCCATGGTGAGAGGGTCCTTGGTGTGTGGCTCTGTGGCAGGCCTGCCCGGGGCTGGCCTGCGTGTCGTGTTTGCTCTAGTGGGCGTCACAAGCTCGGTTTCTTCTCGCGTCCTTGTTTCTGTCTCTGCCTTTGTTTTCGGAAAGAAAAACAGCCTTTTTTTTTTTTAATTTTTAAGTTTATTTCTTTATTTTGAGAGAGACAGATCGTGTGAGCAGGGGAGGGGCAGAGAGAGAGGGAGAGAGAGAATCCCAAGCAGGCTCTGAGCGGTCATTGCAGAGCCCGATGCGGGGCTTGAACTCATGAACTGTGAGATCGTGAGCTGAGCCAACACCCAAGAGTCAGACGCTTAACCGACTGAGCTGCCCAGGGATCCCACAAAGAGCTCCTTCTTAAGTAGAGTCTTTGCCTTGAAACTCTTTGAGCCACTGTTGTTCCACTGAAAACCCTGTGATATAGTGATATAGTATGTGGGGGGGGGGGGGTGGTGAGAAGTATTCTATAATTTTATAATTAAATGGCTGTTTTCTACTTTCTGTGCCTCAGGACTGCCACCCTAACAAGTGAGGCGTGACTGGAGGGCTAGATCAGGATGAGTGTCCCTCACCGGGCTGGACAAAGATAGGGTCAGTGGTAGGAGAGCAGGTCTTTGTCATAAAAATGTTCTCAAGTATTTTAAAATTTTTAATTTTCTTCTCTTCCTGCCAGAAACTTGAGGGGATGTTTTTGGAGGATATGGTGGGGCTCCTGGAGGTAAAACCCTTGACCATGTGGTTGTCTCTCAGAATTGGCCCCCGCAGTGTGTCGTTCTCCTGTTGCTCCAAGCTCAGCCTCCAGCCGTTCATCAAAGTCTCCATTCGCGGGGTCCTACCCGTGTATGGTTCTAGCAGCTCCTGTTCCAGATAAGCTGTTTGCGGCTTGATTCTGTGTATCTGAATCTCCAGATTCCGTGGTTGCAGTTTTCCCTGCCACCTTCGTTCTCTGATGAGTCCAAGAAAAGCTATCAATTTTCCGTTCAGCTTTCTTTCTTGTTAAAAGGACAGGAGTGATGACTTGGAAGCTCTTTACGTGCCAGAGTGAGCACCCGAAGTCCATAACCAACATTGTCAGCATTAGGAAAATTTTCAAACACGGAGGAATTACACAGAAAAGCACGCAGAACTCTTACATGCCCGTCACTCCGTTGACCACAAATAATAGCCGTGACTCACCTTGTTTTAATTTTGCTGAGTATTTTAAAGCAAGTGTCAAATATATTATTTCACCTCTAAATATTATAGCATATCTCGAATAAATGAGGCTATTTCAAAAATAGAACTGCACTAAGACCCAACAAAATTAATGATAGTTCCTTAATATCGTCTAGTAATATGTCCATGTGCAATTTCCCTTCATTGTCTCAAGATATCTTTCTACAGATAAAGTCAGGACCCAAAGTTTAGGTCTTATTCTTAATGTATCTTTTAAGCCTTTTTAACCTAAGATTTTCCCCATTTTCTTCAGGGCATTCGTTGGTTAAAGGAAGTGGGTTCATGTGCCTTGTAGAATCTGCCATGGTCTTGACTTGGTACTCACTGTCCTCATGGTTTAAAAAACAAACAAACAAAAAAGTTTATTCTTCCAACTTCTCTATCTCCCATAGGGAGTGTAGTTGGAGCCGGAGGCCTGGTTGGATTCAGATTCAAGTTAGTTTGTTGGTTAGTTTGTTTTGGGCGGGGATCCGGCATAGGCGGTGGTGTCGGTTCCCTACTGCATCACCCCAGGCACTGTTTTGTTTTGTTCTGTTTTACTGCCTGCCGTTTCTTACTCTTAGAGGTGAGATGGATCAGTTTAGGTAGTGTCCGTGTGGCCCATCCATTACGAAGAGCAGATGGAACCAAATCTGAACTCGGGAAGGGAGAGACTGTTGGAAAAGACCATTACAACAGAAGGTGCAGCACTACTGTAATGAGCGGACTGTTGTAATGGACAGCACTGCCTGTAAGATCTGCGGGCTTCTCCAGGATCAGGCTGGAGGGCTTGGCTTATTTTTTTTTTTTTTATCCAGAGGAATAAAGGAAGCTGGAAATGACCAGATGCATGTGTGTAGTGCACTTGAGCACTTGAGCAGAGGCTTACTTTGTGGTCTTTCTTTTCCTCTTTCCTTCTTTCCTTCCTTCCTTTTTTCCCTACTTCCTCCCCCCGTCACTCTCTTTCTGTAATGCTGTAGGTTCTCTCTCTGTGTCTTTCTCTTTAGGTGTCTCTCTATGTATCTCTCTTTTTTTCTTTCCTTTCTCCTTGGAAGGGGCCACTCAGAGGCTTGTTCTGCATTGTGACGAGTCAGAGTGCAAATGGCAGCTTGGGAAGGGAGTCTGACTGAGGTCTGGTTCAAGTCACATCATCAGTCATGTTGTCCAGATGGGTCAGTGGGGACGAACCGCCCAGCTCATCATTTATGAGGCAAAGAATGGGAATCTGGAGGGTCTGTATGGCCTTGTCAGAGGTTAACAAAAGGCGGAGTCATTTTTGAGCCTTTCAGTCTTACTTGGAAAGGTGATTCTTTGCAGTAAGTTACTTCTTGAAGTACAAAGAGGTGGGGGGATTGCTTAGTCATCACTGTTTTCCAGGAGCACAGGACTCAGGTTGAGTTCACAATTATCATGAAGTTCCCATAAAGCTTTCACTGGAGATTTCAGCAGTGTTGATAGGCGTTCCCCAGATGCATTATTTCATTAAGAAGTGTAAGTGTTAATAATCTCATTCAGGGTTTAGCCTAGGCAAGTTATCCTTTGCAAAGTCTTCGTTATGTGTATCGTATGCATTATATTGAAAATGTCCTGTTCTCCACCGTTTCATTTTTCCTCTTTGAGTTTGTGTCTACAGGGACTACTTGAATGTTACATAGCTCCAAAAAAATGAGCTCATTTTCTAAGCCGTAAACTGAAGATCTTCAGAATCTGTTCTTTACATAAAATGGTGATTTTGCATCAGACACATGAAGATAAGCTGGAATGTTGATATTGAAACAGGGTACATTATGACTTCAGAGGGTTGTGTGTTTGCATTTTTATTGTTGCTTAATAGTTCCATTATAAAAGGCACAGTTATTTTGAAGACTTAAAAAATAACGTCTGATCTTCCCACATACCTGAAATTTTTCTTACCACTGAAGTAGAAGGCACAATGTGTGTTTTCCCATTGCTGTTTAACTGTTCCATAAAGTTAATTTCTACTCTTTCCTATTCTAATGAAAACTGTGCTTTAGTTTTTTCCCTAATACAGTTTTTCTTCTTCAGTAATGCTAGAAACCACTCAAATAATGGTCGAATAGAATGCTGATTTCACATGAGTTACCAAGATAGGGGTAACTCCTTGAAGAGGATGCTAGGAAATTACCCGAATATTTGGAAAATGATAAAGAATTTATGTTGGCATTATTGTCCAAGATCACCTCAGGTTGACGAGGGAATTTACTCTTCATGAGAACATTCATAATAATCAATGGGGAAAGAATGATAGAATTAGGGGATTACCTCGGTGCAGCCTTTAAGGCATTGATGGGTCTAGACACTAGTCATCATTGGCTGAGGACGGTAGCCAGACATTGTGGAAGAATACACTACCATCTCTGACATAGGTTTGTGGCTTTAGATGTATCGAGAGAGAGAGAGAGAGACAGACAGAGACAGAGAGAGAGAGATTAGATACGGATATGGATATAGACATACGTAACTCATTTTGCTATATTTACTCTACATCATGGCTGAAATTTAGAGGCTTGATCAGATGGTCTCTGTCTTTCCACTCACATGCGCATGTACACACACTGACATAATCTAGTATTTCTTACATAACTTAGGAGTAATATCAATTTATTGTTTATGGTAATTTATTGATTATATACTATTATCCTACGATTACTGTGACAAATGCAATTTAAACAAATTAAAAAAAAATTTTTTTAACATTTATTTATTTTTGAGACAGAGAGAGACAGAGCATGACCAGGGGAGGGTCAGAGAGAGGGAGACACAGAATCCGAAACAGGCTCCAGGCTCTGAGCCATCAGCACAGAGCCCGACGCGGGGCTCGAACTCACAGCCCTCACGGACCGCGAGATCATGACCTGAGCTGAAGTCGGCCGCTTAACCAACTGAGCCACCCAGGCGCCCCTAAACAAATTTTAAAAATTGTATTATAATTGATTTTACCTAAACTGGACAGATAATACATGAATGTGTAAACTTGAAAATAGTTTTTATACCTAACACCATTCACCATCACATTGTTTTAATTGCCACTGTCCACCTGGGATAGCCATACATATACACATTGTTTTTAAGGGGTGTCTTTGTAGGAATTTCCAAATAGTAGTAACGATAGCATCTAATGTGAGCAGTATGTTTGATTCTTCTATTCCGGTTATATACATATTGTCACTTACGTTGATATTCCCGTCATGTAGATAAGGAAACCGGAGAGTAAAGAAGCTGTGTAGCCTTACCAACATTATATAATTAGTCAGATACAAAACATCGCTCTCTTTGACTCTCCTGCACATAATTGTAGTCACAAATTTTTTTTTAGTATTTATTTATTTTAGAGAAAGTAAGAGACAGATCGTGAACAGGGGAGGGGCAGAGAGAGAGGGAGACACAGAATCCGAAGCAGGCTCCAGGCTTTAAGCTGTCAGCACAGAGCCCGACGTGGGGCTCGAACTCACAAACCGCAAGATCATGACCTGGGTCAAAGTCGGACGCTTAACTGACTTAACACCCAGGCGCCCCACTCACAAAAATTAATTTATCCTGATAGTGCCTAAGTTGGTTTTAGTGACAAGTGACAGCAAAACTTTCCTCCCCTTAGCACACAGTACGTTTTAAGGTGATCTAATTATTTGAGATAATGCCACGTATGTGCTACGTGACTCAGCCATTCTTTTCCTACACACGTAGCCCATAATGTGAAAACACTCAAACACGGACCAACCAGAACCTGTATTTGTCTCATTGTTACTGTGACAAATTACTGCAGACTGGTGGCTTAAGACAACACAGTGTATTTTTTTTACCGTCCTAAAGAACAGAGTCTAAAATCAAGGTGTCAATGGGCTGCATTCCTTCTGGAGGCTTCCTTGCCTTTTTGCTTCTAAAGTTCACCTGCCTTCCTTGGCTCATCACCCTTCTTTATATCACTCCTACTGTTGTTTCCTCCGTATCTCCCCCATTAGACCATGGCAACATTATTCCCAACAGCCAAATACTTTTAAGAAATCAAACATCTATCTAGTAGAGAGTGGATACACTAATGATTGTATTCCCCTACTGTGGAATACTACTCAGCAATAGACACTCCCACAAAGGTGATACGTCTTGGATTCATAGCGCTGCACTAGAGAAATACAATAGACTAGAGCTGTACGATTCAGCTTGTACAAGATTATGGAAATCTAAAACCATTGTGACAAAAAGTGGATCATTTGCCAAGGGCCAGGACTTTAGTGAGGGCGCCAAGTGCAGACTGACAGAAGAGAAATCTTTAGAATGAGGGAAATGTTCTATATCATGTTTGTGGTAATATTTACCCAACATCCTAAAATGCACACAATTCAATAGCTGTATCCTTAAAATGGATGGGTCTGAGTCAATGTAAATTACGCCTCAATAAAATTTGAAAATTTTTGATGGAGTATATAGGTTATTTTACAATTTCTGGTTTGTGTGTATGTCACATGGAGTTTTCAGTGATGAGATTTGCCAGTGATAGAAATCTTGCAAGTTCTACACTAGAACAGTTAAGTTTCATCTTCTCCATGATCAAGTACCAATAGGATTAGTTTGTGGTCATCAGAAATACGAATACATTACTAGAAATTAAGGTGAGACATCTTTCTTTCAGAAAACATGAGATTGAGCCTGCTAAAGTAGAACATGTTACTGATGAAATTCCAAAGCTTCCTGGACCATTTTCCTCTTGTTTTAACAGTGTGAACTCCCTGGCCAAGTACGGAGCACAGTTTGGTCCCAGGAAAGTTATACAAAGGGTTTAACGCAAGAGCCACACCATTATTTTCCATAAGGCTTGTCTGATGGAATAAAGCACAGAGAGGCTAACTAAAACAAACTTCGGTGCCAGTCTCTCGGTGGAAGGAATATCAGCAAAGATGAGCCTCGTTCTTTATAGTGTCTTTATTTATAAAATGGTCTAAGGATATCATTTTGATACAAGTGAGTTAACTTTGTAGGGTCCTCTACAAAACATCACAGGGACCTTTTCCTATTTTTTATTACGAGAGCCATAAAGGTACATCCGTGTGTTGCTTTGCCTAAGTCAGAAGGAGGTTCATTTTCCATCCATTCTGCCAAACAGAGAATGCTCTGCACAACAGGAGCACTTAATTTGTAGTTATTTACAAGCGCTCAGTGAAGCACATAGACTGATTTAGATGCCAGCTAAAGGTCTGTGAAGAAGGCAGTGTTCACTGATCACAGGCACCTGGGACGTTATCACCATGAAGTAAGTGACATCCAGAGTGCTCTTGAAACTGTCACAGAAGAGTTTACATTCATCAGAGGCACCGCAGAGCCTTTCTCGGAACCCTGAGCTAAACCAGTGGCTAAAACTGGTGGCTAAAACCACCAGTGGCTAAAACCACCCGTCCTCTCCAGGGGTGAAGCCTTCCAGAAACTTTGATCTCAGTTAAATCGCCCTGCAACACTCAGCAAGTGTTTATCTTTAACTCCATATCCAAAGAGGTTTCTTGGAATTCTGCCTCATGCGTGTGTTAGCCCCACTGTTGTTCTTCCCTTCTGTTGTGGCTGGACTATTGCAGTCACTTCGTATGTAACTCGCCTGTCCTTACCTGACCCTCCTCTTCACATTCCTTTGTCGTAATCTGTCTCATAGCAAATCTGGTCATACCCCGTGCCGCTGGATTCTCTGCCCTACCTCGTGGGGCTTCCAGTGTGAGGTTGGTTGGATGTGTCGACCTGACACATGAGAGCTCCGATGGTCCTGCCCACCCTTCCAGTCTCCTTGTCCACGGACCTTCCCCATGTCTGTGCTGCAGGTACATGCCAGTGACTTACAACTCAGAAGCACCAGAACACATTCCCTAAACACCTCATTCCATTTTATGCTTCAAATACACTTCAGGTATATCGAAAATACTTGAGTATTATGAAGACAAATCTTCATGTGTCTTCCTGGTAAACCTTATCATACTTAGACATCCCCCCTTCGTGTTCCCTTCTCGCTGATGCATTCTCTGACCCAAAATGGAAGAACTATCCACTCCCTCCTCTATGTTGCTGCCATATTGATGAAACAAATTATTTTGTATAATTGTGAACAATACACTAGTGTATATTACCTAAAAATTATTCATTTCCCTGCTATTTTTGTATTTCTGTACTATTATTTTCTTGAGGGTAGGAAACATACCTTATTCACCATTGCAAACCTGGTGACTGGTACGTAGTTCGAACTTAGGATGTTTTGAAATGGACAGTGTAGAGGAAATTCTGTGACAGTGACAGATTAGATTAGGTGTTTTTCAATGTCCCTTCCGAAAGACGAAGTATTTATATTTTCTGCTTTTTCATAATTTTTTCTACAACTCTGACTTGACAAACCTAATCCCTTTCTAGTCTCATTCTTTTTTTTTAGGAGGTGTTTGTCCATTACAAAATATGACTACTTATACCTGAGGTAGAGCAAATATAACATTCTTTTCTATTTTGTTAACAGCATATAAATCATGTATAATGTTCTTCTTTTCAATATTCCCAGATCTCTTAGGGCATGCATGATACAAAGACAAATATTAATTTAATTTCGCTCCATTTCCTTGTATTTACTCTTCATCTTATTTATTGAAAAATTCAAAAAGTGTAACAAAACGCAGAGAAATGACTCTGGTGTAAACCTACATGCTTTCCACTCTTTAGTCTGCAGTGTTACTTGAATCAATTACCTTTGCAGAAAAGTATGTTTCCAGTGGTTCTTAACTGAAGTATTAAAAACAAAAAGTCTTTGCCTCAAGCTTTTTTAAAGGTTAAACGCATACCCTCCCTACATGGCATGAATCTCAGTGATACACTTTGAGAACTCTGATTCATCCAATTTTCTATGTGGATAACGGACCAAGGATCCTTGCCCCCATAAAAACCATCAAAAAGATATTAGGCTAAAAAAAAGGTCTCAGTACCTCTTCTATTCAGTGAGATAAATGTTTAGGGTTCTGTTTAAACAAGCTGATTTTTCATGATGCCATTCATCAAATCACTTCACACCATTCACATTGATATTTATGACCCTTTCCTAACTAATTCCATGGTGCATAAAAGAAGTTTATGGGTATTGTCAAGTGTTGGAGATAAAACCCTAAAAACAGAATCTTACCCTTGAAAAGAAAACTATCAGCTGTATCAAGATGTTCTGAAATTGACTAGATGTACAGAAACAGCCTGTTGTTTTTAAAATGTCTAGCCTTTTCACTGAAGTGACCCATTGTATTCTAATAATTAAATGGTGGATTCCAAGAAACAGTCTGTTGCATGTAACACCACCTCCTGGAGGTTGCCCTTCTTCCTCTTCTCTGAGAACTCGTTCTAGCAATGCTTTGTTTTCTCTTATGTCACCTGTCTCTCTCTCTCTGTCTCTCTCATCTTTTAGTCTTTCATTCACCATTAGCCTTTTCCTTCTCTACACATCCATTTCTTTACCTCTCTCTCTAAAAAGGTCTTTCTTTGACTGGCTTGACTGATTATTATCTTTCCTTTCTGTAACTGTCAAAAACCATGAAAAAATAACTTATTCTCACTGTCTTCCTTTTCCTTCTATTCCCACCTTAACCACTTGCAATGTGGCTTCACATTTAATTTCTACAAGGACTTTTCTTAGCCCCCACTGTCCTTGAATGCTCTCTTGGGTTTGCTGTGTTGAAATCATAAATCCCTTTCTCTTTCCCTCTTGGAAATACTTCCTTCCCATAATTGTGTGCAGCTGGACTCTTTTGGTTCTCTTCTTACGTGACCAAAATCTTGGACAGACGGGACTCTGAGTACCTAGGTGAAATTCTTACTCTGTCATGAACTGCCATGTGACCTAGCCAAGTTACCTCCTCTCCTCATGCTTAAATTTTCTCATCCAGCTAGGGTCTTACCATTACAGGAATTATCTGTCACTGTCACTATAGAATCAGTGATTGGCATTAAAGTAATGGGTCTTCTCAAATCAAGAAGAAAATTCTCCAGAAGAAAATTCTCAGGGAATAAAGTTAAATATATAGCTACTTTTGAAAATCAATATTGTACCATAGGTCACGTGCTGTATGAAGCCTCACAGTTTTTGGTGACCAAAACAGATAATGCAAAGGTGAGATATTATAACTAGGCATTTTTTTTTAATTTTTAACATTTATTTATTACTGAGAGACAGAGACAGAGTGTGAGCAGGGGAGGGGCAGAGAGAGAGAGGGGGACACAGAATCTGAAGCAGGTTCCAGACTATGAGCTGTCAGCACAGAGTCCGACGCGGGGCTCGAACTCAAAAACCGTGAGATCATGACCTGAGCCGAAGTCGAACGATCAACTGACTGAGCCACCCAGGCGTCCCATAACTAGGCATGTTTTTAGTCAATACTTAACACATATTTGATCAGCCAGTAAGTACCAGAAACTGTCCCAGGTCTGGACTTGGCGTAGTGAGTAAAGCGTATCACATAGTAAATACTAACATTACTCTCATTTACTCTTTTCAAAAAATTTTTTATGTTTGTTGATTTTGAGAGAACAGTGCACTTGAGTAGGGAAGGGACAGAGGGAGAGAGAATCCCAAGCAGGCTCCACGCTGTCAGCACAGAGCCCGACACGGGGCTCGGACTCCTGAATTGTGAGCTCATGACCTGAGCCAAAATCAAGAGTTGGAGGCTTAAATGACGGAGCCACTCAGGTGTCCCTACACTAATTTATTCTGTAATTTAACTAGTGCCACTAATACTTAAATGTTTGAAAGTTTCGCTTGAAGATTATGAATATGCAGTTTATTAAGACAGAATTTCCTGTTGCCATGCAGAAATCCTTTCATATCCCTAAATTAGTAGTCTCTGCATCCGGCATTCATGTTGACTATTATTTGGTATCAATTTATCCATTTTCCCCAGGGTCTCTGAAATGACTTCAGCAGTATTTCAAAACCTTTATAACATAAGTTCAAACCTAAAATGTGTATTTCCGTTTTTGAGAAGTACATAGAAACTTAAACCATATTACAGACTGTTCCTCTTGTGTCACAGGTGTTCCTGAGAGCATCCTTGGAGGAGGGGAAGGTTCTTAGCACCCATCACCCGCATTTGGCACAGGGAATTCTAGTATGTTTGCTGTTAATATCACTGCTGCAAATATGTGCAAATGTGGAGCGGAAGCTTGGGTTGGAGAGAAGGAGTCTCCGCTTGCTAACTACAGGAAGATAGCAGGAGAGGAGAACACAGTCTCTTATTACAGGAGCTAATCCATGATGCATTTATTGTATGGAACCATTTTCATGACAATGCAAATCTAGATTTTAATACACAGAACGCACTCTGGGAAACCCATTGCAGTAATAACATTACCCCATTCATTATATGAAAAGTCGTATCCTCTTGTCTCTTACGTTGATATCAGTTCAAAATATTTATTAATCTGCTTAAAATTGCCTGCTGGTTGGCATATTGGGATGTCCTACATGGTTTATGATATAATTTTCCTTTTCCTCCGTATTCTCTACATTTCAGCTGTACCCACAGAACTCATTACATTTTTGCCAGAATTAGATCATTCTCTCTGATAACTGTGAGGGCGTCAGACAAGCTTCGTGTTGTATTGATATGGACATTTTTTTATATCTTATTTATTTTATTTTATTGATACAGTTTTTCCTGCTCTTTTCTTAGGCTTTTTAATTCAGTGTCTCTACTTTTAAGTGGCACAAACCTCTCAGCTACAACCTTGTTTGCTTTTTGCCGCCTCTTTCCTCAGTCTTCTCCTGTCCCTGCATGGATGAGAAGAGGGTTGAGGGAGTACATATGAACTTAACCCAAAAGGGTAATATGGGTGACAAAGTACAATTAGAATGGATGAGGTAGATTAATTCCATTTCCCCTCTTCCTCCTGTATGTCACGATTTTGATTTATTGTCTAACTGTAGAGTATCGCCTAAGATTACTATTTTTATTTTCCATTTCAAAACAGGACAACACCCCTTTAATAGTGTTTGGGTTAAGATTGTCCTTGATCCCTCCTGTAAAAGTCAGGTTTCATGTCCTTCTGCCTAATAAAACAAAATTCTTAGCCTTCGGAATGCAGGCCAGAGCAGTGATTTTCAAATTTGGGGTTAGAAAAACAACCACCTGGATTTCTCATAAAAGATTCACATTGTTCAGAGATATTATCAGGAATCTATAGTTTTATAAGTATTCCAGATAATTCTAGTTCAGATAATTCAAGGACCATGGCTGCATTTTGGTTTCCTGCACTTTTTTTTTAAATTTTTTTTTAACATTTTTATTTATTTTTGAGACAGAGACAGAGCATGAACGGGGGAGGGGCAGAGAGAGAGGGAGACACAGAATCGGAAGCAGGCTCCAGGCTCTGAGCCATCAGCCCAGAGCCCAATGCGGGGCTCGAACTCACGGACCACGAGATCGTGACCTGAGCTGAAGTCGGACGCTTAACCGACTGAGCCACCCAGGCGCCCCTCCTGCACTTTTTTAAAGCTCTAAACTGGTATTATTCAAACAAAAATATTAAGACCCAAACCCCCAGGCTTAAGAAACTATGGGAGGAGGTGATGGTGGGTTCCTATCATGTCTTTTGTGAAACCTGTGGTTGGCTCAGCACCCTAGCGATGTGTATGGAGCTGATTATCCTGCATTCCGTCACTCTCTACCAATCCAGGAAAGGTGAACAATTCCTAGAAAGAGCTCAAGCATGATGATGCATGAGGGACATAGTCAGAGTGTCATCGTGAACTTGCCCAAAGGATTCTGCTAGTTATTAGCAAACAGTGTTTGATTGAGTGTATTAGGAACAGACTAAAGATCAGGCAGAAACAACCCCGTTTCATCAGGTGATGGGACACCATTGAAGGCTCAGCCACGGAATTTCCCTGTGTCTCCAGACACGCTGAGTAGGGCGAGGCTGCGAGAACAACAAAACCACAACCAACATTCAGAGCTGGGTTGATGATCGTATTTTTCTGAACGAAGTTCTCAACATGAGACTGACAGTTCCAAACAAATTATCTGTCTCAGACACACACAGTTTCTCCTTTTGTCTGTGTTAATAAAACGGCTAAGACGAGAGTCCCGAATATGTGAGTGCGGGAGGGAGGGTCAAGGCCCGCGTGCCTCCTCTCTCCTGCAGGGGCACAGGAAGGTGACAAAGAAACATGGATCTGGGTCAGATGCAAACTAATGACTAGGATTGGTGGAATATAATCAGGAACTCCAACGCCTGGAGCGAGAAAACCTTGAAAAAATCTAGAATTCTCAAAAAGAGGTTGATAACGTTTGTTATGTGTAGGGTGACTTTCAGAGGAGGGTCATTGCTGATGATTGAGGCCGGTTGCTACCATGTGCCCATGAGGACAAAACACAGAAGACTGTTTCTGTTTTTGTGACAGTGCGGCGGAGGCCAACACAAACTTTTTTCCTACTATCGAGAACTTTCTGCCTGGCATGATTGGTGTTTCCAGAAATACAAGAGTATGAAATGTAGTTCTTAATGTTGAAGAGCCTACAGTCTGTCTGAATAAAGGATCTCACCTTCTCTCTGCTTTTCCAAGTCAAAGGAAGAGGGACCCCACAGGTGTATTCTTTTCATAGGCTACGTAACGTAGGTGTTGTTTTGTTTTCTTTCTAACGTGAAAATAACAGAACTGAGGGGGTTGATTAAAGACACCAAGTTTCCAGGGTGCCTGGGTGGCTCAGTCAGCTAAGCATCCGACTCTTGCTTTCAGCTAAGGTCATGATCTCACAGTTGGTGAGTTCGAGCCCCCCACATCGGGCTTTGTGTTGATGGTATGGAACCTGCTTGGGATTCTCTCCCTCTCCCTCTTTCTCTGTCTCTGTCCTTCTCGTGCTCTCTCATGTTTTCTTGGTGAAGACACCCAAGTTTCAAAGTAATAAACTACAGAAGAAATACCTGTGTATATATATGGCCCATGAGTTCTCTTTAATACCAAAATTAATAATGATAAAGTAACAACAAGCACAAAGGGTTATAAAGGAATTCTGGTTTTTTTTTAATGTTTACTTATTTATGAGAGAGAGGGAGAAAGAGTGAGGGAGAGAGACGGAGACAGAGACAGAGACAGAGCAAGAACCCCAAGCAGGTTCCACACTGTCAGCACAGAGCCTGACGTGGGGCTTGAACTCACGAACTGTGAGATCATGACCTGAGTCGAAATCAAGAGTCAGACGTGTAACCGACTGAGCCACCAGGCACCCCCAAAAGGAACTCTGTTCTAATATGTGAAAAATTATAGGAGAATTCATGGATGTTCTGAATGAAGCCAGAATTCCAAGTCCACAAATTTGAATTTCTGTCCTAAGGACAAAATTTAGAGACAGTCTTGGGGAACAAATGTTCCATAGTTGTGAATAGTAAAACAAATTATAACTTGGAAACTAAGGAACTGTTTTCCCAGCTTTTAAAGGGGCACCTGGGTGGCTCAGTCGGTTAAGTATCCGCCTTCAGCTCAGGTCATGATCTCACGGTTCAAGGGTTTGAGCCCCACATCTGGTTTTGTGCTGATAGCTCAGAGCCTAGAGCCTGCTTCAGATTCTGTGTCTCCTCTCTCTGCCCCTCCCCTGCTCATGCTCATGCTTTGTCTGTCTCTGTCTCTCAACAATAAATAAATGAATAAATAAATAAAACAGTTAAATAGAGCTTATTGTATATATTAGAGAATATGGACCTGAAGAATAGTGACTTGTTTCCCTAGAAAGACATTCAGTGATCAGCAGAACTCCTCACAGGTGCCATGGTCGCATGTTTCTTTATCGACAGAATTCTTGTGTTTGGGAATTGGGAAATGCTGCCTAGAGTCCTTCATTAGAATTCTCACACATCATTAATCTCTGAAAACTATTTGTCAGGCAAAGTAGTAATTGATAAAATCCTTGTATGTTGAAGTTATTGACTAATGATAAGTGCCCCCTGGAGGACAGTTATGGTTGGTAAACTGTGCACAATTTGTGTTTCGAGAGGGGACGTCTTCGTCAGGAGTGTGCACCAGGGAGAGAAAATCCAGTTTAGGGATGAACTGGACACTTAACTCAGAAAATTATTTATGTGATGGCCAGGCAGAAAGACAAGTTGAGATCAAGAAACCAAGTAACGGAGTTGGGGGTCAGAGGTTCAGAATGAACAGATCAGACCTTGGATCTGGAGAGACTACCCGTCAACAGAGAAAGAGTACGGGTTTGCAGCAGCTGGGGGCATTGAAGGGAAGGACTCGGATGCATGCATCTCCCTGTGGTAGCGAATTGCATGCCCCCTGCATGGGCGCTGGCCGCTTGTCCAGGTATTTTTAACATAGGGACAAACGCGTTGGACCAGTGACAGCCACCAGCAGGGGTCCGATCTGAACACACCCCCTTTCCTATTGGACACTCCCCGTGGAACTTTGGGCAGGGGGCCAGGCAGTCAGGGATGTGCAGAAACCATGCAGGGACTCCTCCCAGGCACAGTGACCCTTATAATAACAGTAAGCCACTCTGTGTCTTTTTTACTGGGCTGACATTTTCACTGACGGTGCAAAAACAATGGTGGATAAAACTGGCAACTCAGCACAAGTCAAGGCTGTGGCCACAGAGACATGTCGTCACTGTGTTTCTCATTGCCGTGCAACACACGCATGTGCACACACTCACGCACACCAATTTTGTTCATGAACAGCCTTGATGATGCGATAAAAATCACTACTCCTTGTACATGTTGAGCCTTGAGTATATGACATGTCCTTGTATATTCTGTGTGACAAAGTGAGAATTGTGCATCAAGCTGTTTTGCTGCTTGTCTCTAAGGAAAACCCTCGTGTGATTATTCCATTTGCGAGCTGAATGAGCCCCCTTATTCATGAAACCGTCTACTTGAAATTCCCAGCAGACTGACAAATTATGATTATTCAGACTTGAATATTTTGGTGATATTTGCTTTAAAACAAACAAACAAAAAACAACAAAATGAAAGATGAAGTAAACCCGTCCCTTTAAGGAAGCAGGTGGCCACGATAAAATTGGAGCTTTCAAGCAAAATTTAGATATTTGGAAAAATGGTATCTGCTGCTGTGGTCTGGAGAGCTTCTCAATGCTGAAAGATGTTTCTGTTGAGATTCATGGTAAATATTAACAAATGTGATGTTTTAAGATGTGGTATGATGAAATGTATCAAAGTTGGGAAGTTCTTTTTAACTCGGTGAGGCAATATTTTTCAAATGCCTTATGCATGCTGTTACCAAATCCGCATAGGTAAGAAGATCCATTCAAGGCGCACAATGGAAAGTAGTTTGCATAATAACCACATGACAGATATAATTCCCAGTCTCCTTTTGTCATACAAAACTAAGAATACACAGCCGCCCACACATGTACACACGCAATATGCGAATCACAATAACCCACAATATCCTGTTATCTCCCAGTTCCCTCCAGTGTGCTCTGCTCCCATAACCCTCACGGTCCTGTCGTGTGGGTGAACTTCTCACGTAAACTCTGTGTGTGTGTGTGTGTGTGTGTGTGTGTGTGTGTGTGTGTGTGTGTTCATTGGATTTCGCTGATGTGCTCACTGTGCTCGTATACTCAGAGCTGCAGACTGTGATGTCGGAGGGGGGGCGGCTGGTCAGCAAGAGGGTGTGACCACTGCCCTCCACTGCTCTGTGCCCAGCCCTCCGGAGGCCCTCACCCTCTCCTCTGTCTTTGGAATATGTACTCTGCTTCCCTTCCTGGCTTCCTGCAGCTGCCCCAAGGGTATGGCCTTAAGAAAGTGAGTGTCCAGATCTTCTGAATGACGTGCATGAGCAGACCCAGGTAAAGCCTGGAAAGAAACTTTGAGGATTTGGCGGGCAGGTGCAGAGATCTGCTCATCTTGTGACCGCCCCAGACAAGCCTCGAAGGAAAGGCCCCTTTGCCTATAAAACCTGCCACCTACCAGTCTGGAGCCGTCTGCCTGTTTCTCTACTTTCTTCTCGTGTTCCACAGAAGGGGCCCTTTTCAGATTAACCTGGGAAGCTCCTGACAAAGTTGGAAAACCGTATGTGGGCCCTTCTATTCTCTGGCTGTCCAGATAACCACAGTTCAGGATAATTGGGGAACGGAGAGATCCACTCTTTTTGACATTGCCTACATACCCCGCAGCAGATGCCTGACCTTTGCTACTTGTTGGCTTATAGCAGGGTGCTCTCTTCAGACTGAAATGTGGACTGTTCAGTACTTGCAGAGAGAGAACACACAGGTCAGTCTTACAGAGACCCATTTGTCTGCATTTGTGATGTCCCAATGTAAACAACTTCAGGATCCCTGCAATCCTGCCTGCAAGTTCCATGAAGAGGTGACTGACCGCTTGGGAGTCGTTCTATTTTTACCATCATTGTTTGTGCCAGCTCATTTATGAAACTATTAATGGTTTGATCCTCCCTTCCCTTTGGCTTTGGAAATTTGATATCTGATCAGACCCTCTTCTATTTAAAAAAAAAATCTCCTAAAATGGGAAACCATTGGTCCATTGTCCCAGTCTCATTCTCTAGGTGCGTACATGTCTAACCTGCCAATAGAAGCAATTTTGAAAGGTGTCAGGCACAATGTGTCTAAACATACATTTCTTGTTTATATGACAAATATTTTCAGTAACCAAACATACTTTTTATCTAAGGACATTCTTAGAGAAATCTTTCATTTTCACTTTATGTTGTTCAATTAGGTCAGCATTCTTGTTTAATAAATAGCTCTTAATATACTTTGAGACAGTTAATGGCACCCTGGGTCTTTGCTTTTTTCTTTCTTTTTTTTTTTTTAATATCTTTACTCCATTAACCTTTCCTCACATGGGGTTAATTCTATCTATTTAATCATTTTTGTTGCTTGTTTTTGGATCTACTTAAATTTTTTTCTGTTTTGTTTCCAAATACCATTTTTAAAATGTAAGAGGCTGCATTGAACTCAACTCAAGCCATGTCATGGATAGCGGCCAATCTATCCATAGCAATTAGGTACCATTTTTCTGCCTGTGAGACAGTTGGCTCCCATTTGTACTGTATTGAAAAGATTTCTTTTTCCAAGGTGCTTTAAGGATAAAGTAAGTCAAATCTGTGTGCCCTGCTGGAAATAATATTAAGGAAAAAACTGAGAATTAGGTCATGAGAAAATGGTCATTCTAGTTATCTATTCCTTTTGTTCTTTTTATTTCGAAGTTTATTTTGAGAGAGTGGGTGAGGGACAGAGAGAGGGAGAGAGTGAGAACCCAAGTGGCCTCCACACTGTCAGTGCAGAGCCTGATATGGAGCTCAAACTCCCAAACTGTGAGATCATGACTTGAGCTGAAATCAAGAATCGGAGGCGAGGGGAGCCTGGCTGGTTCAGTTGGTTGAGCGTCTGACTTCGGTTCAGGTCATGATCTCATGGTTCATGGGTTTGAGCCCTGCTTCAGGCTCTGTGCTGATAGCTCAGAGCCTGGAGCCTGCTTCAGATTCTGTGTCTCCCTCTCTCTCTCTGCCCTTCCTCTGCCTGTGCACACTCTCTGTCTCTCTATCTTTCTCTCTTAAAAGTAAATAATCATTTTTAAAAAAAGTTAAAAATATTATATAAAAACCAAAAGAATCGGATGCTCAACCAACTGAGCCACCCAGGCACCCCTAATATTTGTTCATTTTATTTTATTATTTTTGGTAGCATGTTTTGAAATATTTTCTAAAGATGCATATTCTTTAATCTTGAGAGTGCTCGGTTGGGCGTTAGTTATACCTAATGCCACTTCTCATCCCGTCTTTTAGACTAGTTAATTTGATTCTGATGGAGTGCTAACAAAGGCCCATTTGTTAGACATCTGCTCTGGCTAATGCACTCAGGTGTGCGCATGACCTGAAAAGCTCACAATTTATTGGCAGACATAAGAGACAGTAGCTTTAAAATGGGTCACACACCTAGAAGAAGAAACAGTACCGTGGCAGCCTGATGCAGGAATGATTCTCTCTAGGAAATTAGAAAATGCTCACAGAAGAAGCTGGGCCTTGAAGAATGCAATGAATCAAGGCATAAAAAAGCTATAGGGAGAAAGATATGGGCTAGTGAGACCATGGGACCTTTCCAGGGAAGGAAGAATAACTCAGGGATAGAATTCTGTATGAATAGAAACAGCAGAGGAATGATAGAATCTGGGACCAGAAAAATCGGTTAAATGCTGCGTTTTTATGTCTGTGGCTCGTGAAAATATGTGAAGAGGCAGATGTACTTGCAACAAAAGAAGTGTGGGGACAAAAGTGGCATGAGATCCTGGAGAGTTTTTGAGCTAGATTACAGAGCTTTGAAATAATAAAGAGACAACACAAAATGAAACTTAATTAAAACTTTGCGAGAATGCACGTGACATAAGGCTTGGACGAGGGGAGAAGACAGGGTGGTCAGGGTAGAGCGTTACCCATTCGAGGAGGCCGGATGAGGTAGGAGTAAGAGCCGTGTGATGGATAGGCTAGCTGACGGCACGGATGGTTCGTGATGGACAGTTGTGATGGGATACCGTAGTGAAACATACTTGTGGAGGCTGGTGGCCAGTGTTGTGAGGGACCCACTCGTGTCTCCTCAGCATGTGTTGCTTCTCTGTCCTCTGGGCCAGCTTCCAAGTGCCAACAGCTCAGAGTTTACCCTGGCTGCCCATGCCTCTTCTGCCCACTTGGTGGGCGGGCTGGAAGTGCTGGTGCCTTGGCAGCACTCAGGATCAACCATCCCTCAGACAAGGGCTGACAGGAGTGTTTGGGTCATTACCTCGTCCCCCCATGTCTTGGGTGGAATAAGTCTCAAGTGCTTGTTCTTCTCTGACGTCCTCAGTGTTTCCATAGGATTAGTGTTTCCGGGTGCCCACAGTGATAAGGTAGTTTTCATTGGATTCCTTCCCTTCCTTGTGTTACTTACCCTCTCTCCAGTGGTGTTCCCTGGGATCACTTCCCAAATAGAGTACTTGCCTTCTAATTCTTTTTTTCAGGATCTGTTTTAAGACAGATCCTTAACCCCACTTAAGACACGTAGGCTCGAAGTAGCCTTATAGCGCGACAGATTGAAATCGCGACAGATTGAAATCCTAACACCGAGCCTGTTTCCGGGAATATATCGCCAACGGTTCCCTTGGAATTGCTAGAGGTAATTCCTGGCATTGTTTACATCACACTTACTCTGCCTTCTCCTGAGGGGAATTAGGACAGAAGAAGATGAAATGCGTTACGCTGATGCATCCGTAACAAACACTACCGACTTAATGGCTTAAAACCACACACGTGTTATTTTTGATTTCTGTAGACGAGACGTCTAGTACAGGGTCAGCGGGCCATCAGGTGTCTGGAGGTCTGTGTTCTCTCTGGAGGCTGGAAGAAAACAAGCATTTCCATGCCTTGTTTGGATTTTAAGAGTCCACCTTCAGTCCTTGGCTTCCTTCTACCTTCAGAACTAGTAATACTGCCTGTCTCTGACCATTCTTCCAATAGCCACCATTGCCTCCGACCCTAACTAGTAAAAGTTCTCTGCTTTTAAGGGCAAATGGGATTAGATTGGTTACTCCCCGATAATATAAAATAATCTCACCATCTCAAGGTCCTTAGCTTAATCACATGTGCACATACCCTCTTGCCATGCAAACTAACAGTTTCCCAAATTCTGGGGATTCTGATGGGACATCTCTGAGGGGCACTATTCTACCTAGCCCACTAGCCTGTGGGGGTGATAAAAAAACAAGCATTGAAGAGATGTGAAGGGAACAGTACTGACAAAGGTTGTGTGGTTTGTTGGTTTGAGTTAACTGCCATCAAAGCATAGGAGGGGAAAATTATAGACTCAGGTCAGGTAATTAATAACTCAGGGTAAGATGTGAAGAACAGAGGATAGCTATGGTAACGTTTAAAGAGACCCTGTCTGGGGCGCCTGGGTGGCTCAGTCGGTTAAGCTGCCGACTTCAGCTCAGGTCACGATCTTGTGGTCCGTGAGTTCGAGCCCCGCGTTGGGCTCTGGGCTGATGGCTCAGAGCCTGGAGCCTGCTTCTGATTCTGTGTCTCCCTCTCTCTCTGCCCCTCCCCCGTTCATGCTCTGTCTCTCTCTGTCTCAAAAATAAATAAACGTTAAAAAATAAAAAAATAAAGAGACCCTGTCTCCTGCAGGCAGAAGGCAGGCTCAGCCGAGAATGAGACTGGAATTGGATTGTGCTAGATGCAGAGTTGCATTCACAGCCCCACCAAGTATTGTGGGAATTACAAGGGTGTGATAGGCAGAGGGGACAAAGATATGGTTAAGGAACGTAAGCGTGGACCTGCTTTCAAACCTTGAATGTCCAAATTCCCTTAAAATTTCTGGGTCTGCAGGAACGAGTGGGCCATGTGGCTGTCAACAGGCGTCAGGTACCTGCTGGCTGTTGGCCAGGACATCAGCTCCCTGCCACATGGGCCTCTCGATAGGAGAGGTTACAACATGGCAGCCTGTTTTGCCCACATAATCGCTGAGATGCTGCATGTTTTTTTAAGCTACTGAGTTTTGGGATAATTCGTTGTACACCATTAGATAACCACTATGATGCCCAAGAGAAAGCAAATGCTGTCAAGGAAGGGCGGAATAACAGAGAGGTGGAATAAATTTTCCCTTGAGGAGCTGTCTTTGTCCTTGGCCACCTTGTTGCTTTCTGAACAGTCCAGTTCAGCGAATGACCTGGTTATGGTGCCAGAGTGAAGACTGTGCTTGGAGTAACAGCATGGGCTTCCTCACACCTACACTGATACCGCTTTTGGTCGTGATGAATGCGTGGCCTGATGAGGTCAGAGGAGGGCACTGAGTCCTCGGCGTGGTGCACTGCCTGGTGGACTCTGACCGGCTGCCCCGTGGCACATCAGATCACCCGTGCTTTGTCTTGACTCATTCTGCTGTGTTGAGTGTGACTTTGTCTTCACGGGCTCAGGTAGCATCACTGTCTCAGGCTCACAAAGCATCTGTTTTATGATCATGGATGTTCCCAGTGTGGTCTTGGTTTAACGGACCTAGTTGAGGATGAAAGGGGTATTAAAAAATAGGACTGGGAGAGTCACTGGCCCTATATTACACCACATCATGTAGAAGCCACTTCCTAATAGAGCATTAGAATGACTTCATAAAAGGTGCATTTGAATTGAGGTCTTTGGGGTGAATCCTTGTAGGATTGGAGTTTAAGCCAACAGCTACTGTGTGGTCCTGGACCCGCAGTAGTGGGAGATGCCTCTGAGATTGGAAGTGGGAGCTCGGCTCCTTTACCATTAGTGAAGGCCAGTGACTCATCTGGGTAATATTTACCACCCTATCTCCAAGCATTAGGCTCTGCCTGACGAGGGTTCTGGCTTTAGGAGGGTGGACCGTCATACTTAGGGAGACAACAGGGGAGAGAATAGGGGGTGCTGTAGGGTTCCATTAAACCTAGAGGTATCTCCTAGTGGATATTGTGTCCACGCCTGTGCCAGTGGATTATCAGACAAAGAAAGGAGTTGCTACTCTAGCAGAAGTAGTTGACTTACAGTACTGAGGTGAAAGGATGACGTTCTGTCACTGGGATGGAGACGTGTCTGGAGTCGGGGATACTCAGGTTCCTCGTGACCTCTCACCAAGCCTCGTGATAAATACGAGTGGACCGTTGCAGCAAGCCTGGTCTGCAAAGGCCTAGGGACCAGGATGGAGATTGGAGCCATCCCGTCAGGGATAACAGTCGGGCCCCTAGAACAGCAGGATTGTTGGCCGGGGTTGAGTAACATCTGGAATAGCCGGTGGGAGAAGGAGATAATGAATATGAGTTGGAGCCTTAGGACGAATTGCTCCAACAGAGACAACAGTCGTGAATGTGAGAACAAGAACAAGAACTTTAGGTAAATCTAAGGAATGTCTACACAGTGTTTCCAGTGCATCACCTGTAGCCGTCTTGGAGATTAAGTCATGGAGGCGGCTCATGAATAATACTCCCGCATGGACTCAGCCTTTCCTCCCCTGCCATTATGACCCCGACACAGCGTGTCTCTGGTTCCAGGGCCCCACACTGAAGGCGCTTCCCTGACTGGCGTAATTTTATCGAGTCAGCAGTAAATTACTGCTGTGTTAGGCCGTTAAAATTTCAGGAATGATTTGGTGTCACAACACAGCATACCCCAACCTAATATTCACTGAAAGAAGAAAAAGCAGGAGGAGGAACGGGAGGGCACGCGGGTTCTCAGAAGACAGATGTACTACAATGGATGCAGGGGAAAACTCAACACATTCTCTCACACTGGAAGCATAAGGACGAAGACCTGATGTATGGGTGGGGGAGTTAAGATACGCGGAGAATCAACCCAGAGTTTCCCTAAATGCATAAGGGTACTCAGGAGAAAGGATGAAGATAAAAATCTACAACAAGTAAGGAAGAGAAGAAACCTCTGTGGTGAGGGCTGCCTCCTGGGCTCAGGGTGAAAAGGACCACAGAAGGGGAAACGTGCCAAATGTTATGGGAAACAAACATTGGGGTGACAGATCAACCAGCAAGTTGGACCTGGAGTAAAAGTCGTGATTTTAGGATGGAGGTGGACATTTTAAGAACACGTAAAAACGCGGTGACCGCACAAAGGGAGAGCGTCTCTTCGAGGAGAACACCGAGACAAACGCAGGGAGAAGCAGGAATGCCAGGCCACGTGGTCACGCTGCTCACTGTAGAGAGCACAGATTCCCATGACATCCTAGTGCCTGTGAGTCCTGGCTGTGCTGTGTTTCGCGTCCCTGTGTCCAAGGAGAGCTCTTTGTGTGCCTTCGTGATCCTCTCTGTCTGTGGTCCTATGTGCCCTGCGCTGGAGTGATGTTGTGACCACACGGACGCCTGACTCAGTTTACTCCCTCTCTGCCTGTGTCCTGTGACTGCCTGCAATGCATCCCTCTTGGGTTGTTCCCAGTGTTTGAGTCTTTTTCAAGGACATCGCGACCTTTCCCATCTGCTGGCTCTTCTAACTGCTGCTTCTGTTGTACTGCCTTTTTCTCTTTATCAACCCAGCAAATTAATACTTTTTAAGAATCAGATTGGCTACCTCCACCCTCTGTGATGCTCTCCCCAGGGCCTCAGAGTGGGTTTACGTGCCCTTACCTATCACACGCTCATGTTCACACAAGTATAAAGCTTCGCTGGGCAGTGATGGGTTGGTCACCCTGGCCACCTGTCTGCCTTGCCGGCTGGACTGCATTCCTTTGCTCGGGGCCCCCATGGCAGTGGACACATAGTGCCCGCCCCATGGAAGAGCCATAGCTGGTGACGAAGGGCAGGATGAGGGGCGCCTGGGTGGCTCAGTCGGTTAAGCGTCCGACTTCGGCTCAGGTCATGATATCGTGGTCTGTGAGTTCGAGCCCCGCATCGGGCTCTGTGCTGACAGCTCGGAGCCTGGAGCCTGCTTCGGGTTCTGTGTCTCCCTCTCTCTCTGCCCCTCCCCTGCTCGCACTCTATCTCTCCCTCTCAAAAATAAATAAACATTAAAAAAAAATACAAAAGGGCAGGATGAGTTGTTCTCCCTCTGTGACTGTGTGACACCCATCACACACTGTCACATCCAGGCATGGCTCCCATGTCGTTTCCGGAGCCGCTGCAGTCCTTTCGTGTCATCCGTGTATTGATTTAGCCTGGGAATCTAAGGGATCTGAAAGCATTCGGGGTCAGGAGAGCCGAGAGAACGATTAATTCCACAACCACCAAGGCATCTGATCGCCCTCTAGGGAGCTCAGAGCTGTTCCCCTCACCAGCTGCTTCCAGAAGCCTCCGCCAAGTAGCCAGACACTGTGGCAGGACATTTGGTTCCCGTGACACCTGTGATCTCAGGTGGACCTCAGTGCCCCTTGCGCCGGGGACGGCTCCGATCTCCTCACCGTTTCCTTCAGTTGAACAGCAAGGGTGTCCTTTAGATCTCCCGTTTGCTCCCCCTTAACAGTCCTGGTTGCTTTGCCTTTGTGCAAATAAGCGTCGGGAGAAAATTCTGGATGGGGCTTGAATTTTACAGTGTTTGACTGGAGTGAGAAAATATTTTCTACAACAACATGGTAGTAGCATTTATTCAAGGCCTTTTATTCTGTCTTAAAAGTAACAGGCTGGTTAAAAACCAGCACGGGATTCTTATTTCTTTTGTTATAAATATGCATTTGGTTCAGCGCGTTTTGTATTTCGTTCAGCATGTTTCTAGAGTGTTGCTCCCAATTTAAACATATAGGCCCAAATTGCATTCCCAACCAATTCAGCTTGTTTTGAATCGAGCTTTCCAAATAGGCTGCCCAGCCATTAGCAGCTCGTTTTTCAAGAACAGAGAGTGGAATCACGATGAGAGCTGCAGTGTGGGTATTTGGCCACAGAAACTAAAATTGCTTTCGTGCGTCTCTCATCAAGCCAGCCACAACCGCTCACTCTGTAAAAGTGGGGGTTTTATTATATTACTCGATTTTCATTGTGTCCTTTACGTGCAGCAAAATTCACCCTTTCTCGCGCACAGTGCTGCGATTGTGACAGAGGCGTGTGCACATCCACGTGGGCACCAGGGCGTCAGGTACAGAGTGGTTTCCCCGCGTCCCTGGAACTCAGTGGTGGGTTCGCTCTCCCTTCGTCTGTGTCTTCAGAAGGTACCATGCATGAAATCGCGTGTAGTTTTTCTACTTTGTCTTCCTGGACCTCGTACCCTGAATGTGAGGCTCTGTGATGTTGCCCACTTTACCCAAGGTCCATGTCGTTGTGCTGCTGATTAGAATATTCCGTTCTGTGGATGGCCCCCAATTTGTTTATTCCCTGTTTGATGAATGTTTAGGCTGTTTCCAGGCTTGGATACTTATGAATGAAACGTCTCCAAAGACCCACATCTAGGCTGTTGTATGAACAAAAGTGTTGATCTCTCTTGGTTAAATAGGAGTGGGCCTGTTCAGCTGTGTTGTAAGCGCGTGTCTGTAAGAAACTGCCAGACGGCCCTTTGCCTGCTTCCATCTTTGTGATGAACCCCCGTGGAGGTTCACCAAGAAGAGCTTTATGAGTGTGGACCACGCCCCTGTGTGTCTGTGGCCCCAGAAGTCCATTCTGTCACGCATGTGGGCTAGCCTGTGCCCTCCCTTTAGCGATGTGTTTAATGCGTAACTGAATTCTTCATGCTTTTTATGCCACTGGGCATATTTTCCAACCAGGCTGTGCCACAGGTAATCCTGGGCTCAGATCCTGTCCCTTCCAAGAAACATCTTTCTGTCTTCAGAGTTCAGTCTACTTTTTGCCACACAGCACCATTTTTTCTGGTAGATTGAAGAAAACCTGTGATTCTGTACTCTTTTTTTTCTTGTTGATAACATGGAAGCAATGTTCCTTCTTCCAGTTTTGTCTGTCCCAAATGGAAGCTTAGCTAAGCCGAGGTTTTTAATGAGGCCAAATGATCATTTCTGATGCTCTTAAGCACGTTTAAATGAACAGTCTTTAGGTAAGTGAGCTGCCCCGTGAAGGCGAGCCTTGGCAGAAATGCTTTGAATATTTTAAATGTAAATTAGTCTCTTCCCTTTAGTTGTCTTGGAAACCTAAGGAGGTACCCTCTGGAGTTGACTTGGAGTTTTACAAAATATACTAATGTAATAAAAAAGAATTACTGCGTCTATCATTGGATATTCACATCCGGAAGACAGACCTGCATGTAAAAATGGAGACATTTCGATGTAAATTAGCCACTAGGACTAGTTTCAAAGAGCTCCTGAGGAGGAGCCATCCTCTTCATGGCCTTGCCTCCTCACCACGTTATCGGTGGTGTATGCTTCCTTGCTTTCTCTTTTCCGGGTGCACTTTGCCCAGTTCAGCGTCCTTGCCCTGCTGGGGAGCTCCTGCGAGTTCCCTAAGTCCCCAACTATCTTTTTAAAAACTCTTGCCCCTCCCTCAACAGAGGCAGCCATGACCTTGCTGTCCACTTCACATGACCTTGCTGTCCAGTTCTAGGGTGGTGGCACACATTATTTATTGCCTTGGCTCTGTTCTCTCTGCCCTTCTTTCTTAATCACAGTTTTATTCACTTGAACTCCAGTTTTATTCACTTGGTAATTTTCTCCAGATTTATGACATCCCAGGCAAATTCCAGTATCTTTAATTGGGAATAAGAGGGGCTCCACAGGGGCGCCTGGGTGGCTCAGTCGGTTGAGCATCTGACTTCAGCTCAGGTCATGATCTCATGGTTCGTGGGTTCGAGCCCTGCATCAAGCTCTGTGCTGACAGCTCAGAGCTCAGAGCCTGGAACCTGCTTTGGATTCTGTCCTCCTCTCTCTGCCCCTCCCCTGCTTTCACTCCTTCTCTCTTTCTCAAAAATAAATAAATATTAAAAAAAAAAAAGAGGGGCTTCATAGTATAGTATCAGCAAAGCCCTTCAGGCTCACCTTTGTCATTCCTTGCCTCAAACACTGGAAGACTTAGTGTGCATCACAGACCACATCATATCTGTTGTCCATTCCCTGCCTCAACATACCCCCTTTTTCTGCAAAGTCACTTCCTCACTCACATCCTTTGTATGTCAAATCCGAATGCATTTTTTTAACAAGCTTGCCTCCTTCTCTCTGTTTTGTCATGTTTATGCTTACCCGAATACGTCCCCTTTATCATCCATGTCATGACCTACGTTACGGCGTAATCATCTCTTCATCTGTTTTCTGTCTATCTTCTTGCATTCTGGGCTTTGTAAAGGCAAACCGTGTCTTATTCAGCATTATTGCCTCTGCACAATGCCTGACACATCCAATGAATATTTCTCTTTGATGGTTTACTTGGACGACTGTGCTTTTTCTGAAGTAAAATTAAGTGTATTAAGAGATTAAAAATGTAAGCCACAGACTGAGAGGAAATATTTGCAAAAGACATATCTGATGAAAGACTGTTATCCCAAATATACAAAGAACTTTAAGACATGGACCAGAAAGACAACTCAGTTACAAACTACGCAAAACGGCTTAACAAACACCTCAACAAAGAAGATGTCCAAATGGCACACAAGTATAGGAACAGATGCTCAACATCCTATGTCATTAGGCAATTGAAAATTAAACAGCAGCGACAGATGACCACACACCTGTTAGGATGGCTGAAACCCAAGTCACTGACAGCACCAAATGCTGATGATGGTGTGGAGCACACAGAACTCGTCATTATTCATTGCTCGAGGGAGTGGTATGGCCACTTGGGGAGACAGTTGGGTCGTTTCTTACACAGCTAACCACATTTTACCATAAAAGCCAACAATCCTATCTCTTGATGTCTACCCAGCCTGTTGTAAATAGATGTCCACAAAAATCCTGCAATGAAGATTTATAGCAGCCTTATGTTTCATAATTGCCCCAAACAAGAAGTAACCAAGATGTCTTTCAATAGGTGAGTGTATAAACAAACTGTTATACCCACAGAATAGAATGTTATTTTAATTGCTTTTTTAATGTTTATTTATTTTTGAGAGAGAGAGAGCCCGTGGGGGAGGACCAGAGAGAGAGGGAAACACAGAATCTGAAGCAGGCTCCAGGCTCTGAGCTGTCAGCACAGAGCCTGACGTGGGGCTCAAACCCATGCACCACAAGATCATGACCTGAGCTGAAGTCAGATGCTTAACCGACTGAGCCACCCAGGCACCCCCATGGACGAGAATATCATTCAGTGGTAAAAAGAAATGTTTTAGTAAACCACAAGAAGACATGGTGGAAACTTAAACGCATATTGCTAAATTAAAAAAAAAAAAATGCCTGAAGAGGCTACATACAGTTTGATTCCAACTATGTGACTTTCTGGAAAAGGGAAAATGGTAGAAACAGTAAAAAAAAAAAAAAAAAAAAAAAAAAAAGTGGTTATAGAAGGAGGAGGAGGAAAGGTGAAGTTTGGGATTTTTAGGTCTTGTCCTTGTACTTTTCCCAAAACCCACAGGATGCATGTCACAATGAGTGAGCCCTAATGTAATTTGGACCTGAGTTCAGGATGGATCAACATTGGTTCATCAGTGGCAGCACGCATTGATGGCAGCTACACTGACACAAGATATTCATGATGGAGGAAGCTCTGAGGGACATAGGGGAGCTCTGTACTTGTGGCTTCATTTTTCTGTAAACCTAGAACTCTAAAGGGTATGAGTTTTCTGAAATCAATGCACAGCACGTTAGAGAACCTAAGCTGTCTTCTCCCTCAGGGCCACAAAGATGGTGAGGAAATGAATAAGGGCTGCAATTTGAAGAGCACTGTCTAGTGTGTCCAAGAGAGAGAGGTAGATGGCATGGTAGCCTGATACACGTGTGCTGGCATCTCCGTGGGGCGCGAGAGCGGACACCGTCATAGTCAAAGCCATGTATGTTGCCCAGACACCAGTCCTGCTTTTCATAACATTTGATTTTCCGGGTGCATCCGTTGGCATGAGATGGCTTACGAGAGACGGAAAACCAGACAGACATCTGACTCACTGGGCTCCTCATGACTTTACAGTCACAAAGCCTTTCCTTACTCGGCAGACAGATGAAAGACAGGGGCTTGGAAAAGTTGTAGTTGCAGTAGGACTGAAAGTAAATGTCTAGCCTCCATGCCTTCCAGTGGACTCTCTTCTCCCGTGTTATCAGTATGATGTGTGTAAATCTCTGTGTCTCTTTCTCCATCACCAGATAAGACACTTTGGGCAATAACAATTACTATAAAATAAAGTTTAGAAAAATGTGTATTTCATTATTTAAAAGCAGTGATGGGCTTTAATATTTTTGCGCTTGGTTTGGCACCATGATTTATCTTCCCATGTACGTTATTGCCCCAGTGTATGATGGGAACCCATCCTATCATGCTCCTTCTCTTTTTCTTCTTACTCTTTTTTCTCTTCTTCTCCCTCTCCCCTCCCTCTCCGCCTCCTCCTTCTCCTCCTCCTCCTTTCCATTTTGGTTATTTACCTGAACCTTTGCATTCTGCTTTCAAGTATGATTGGCTTGAATATACTGAGGGATATTTGCGTAAATTCCTTTTCTGTAGCCCTTTCCTTCATGTATATACACATTTTCATATAATTCCAATTTAAACAAAATTTGGTAATGGGTAAAAACAAGTAATTCAGATTTATATTGGCTCATTTTAGAGTTGGTATAGGACTTTGCCATACAGAGAACAATAAGGCATTTGACCAGGCCGTGTTTTTGTGCTGTCGACATAGGGGTGTGGAGTATTAGGAGTCAATTTGTAAATTCAATAGGGGTTAAGTGGCCTTGGTAAACGCCTTACCTGTACAGCAGCACTGTTAGAAATTTTGTAAATAAGCCGAGACTTCTGCTGGCTCAAACATTTTTTTTTTTTTGCCACGTAGATCCTCCAGAGAAATCGTAAATCAAGTTCAGTTGATAAATACATCTATGCACCTCTTTTACGCTCACACTACTTATGTATACAAACCATTTATATTTGTAATGTATGCTTTAATTACAGGTTGAGCTGAGGTGTACACTCTACGCAGAATGTGAAATTGCACTGATGTTATCACTATTTTTATGTGGATTGTGAAAATTATTTCACACCCGAGATTTGTTACGTTTAACAGGACCGGAATTAGAGTATATCAATTAAGTATATTTCCCAGTAATTAAATTGAACTGATAATTGAATTGCTCTGTTTATTGCTTTGGGGAAATCCTTTTTAAAAACCGAGAGAATATTCTACCTTGAAAGCATAGCGGTTCATGGTGCGTACCTTCGTCGCGCAGGGCTTGGGGGTTACGCCTCTTACAACCTGTAGCTTTGCGTGCCTCCGTACTGGTGCATGACGGCTCTGTCGTGTATTCCATTGTGAGTTAGGTTAACTAGCACACATTTTTACGGAATCATGGACACAGTGGAAATCTGAAGTTTCACTCAGCTCTCAAATCCCTTTTCCTCCTGGAAATGACTCTTCTTTCTGCAAACAGGGACTTTGATACAGAGGAAAGCAAGGTGCTCCAAGCCTAGTTTATCTGCAGACCTAGTATGACTGGCAAGTCCTAGTCCTCAGCACTGAAATCTCCCCATTATCCATCCTTTGGCTCACTCACCCATTCAGCAGATATTTACCGAGTGGCTCTTGGTGTGAGGCACCGTTACGAGCGCTGTGGATGAACCAATAGTCAGAGTCGAGTCTCTGCCCTCAGGGAGGTTACCCTTTGCGGGAAGAAGATGTAAAAAAAAAAGGCGAAGAAGAAACAGAAACCATGGCATGAAGTGAGGTGTGCTATTAGAGGTAACGTTGAGACGTAAGAGAGTTTGGTTGCTCAAGGATGGTGTCTGTGACGGAGTGGGACTGGTTAGAAGCAAGAGGGGGAGAACGTTATGGAGCTTCTGCCGTGAAAGGGCAGAGGTCAGAGGGAACAGCGTGAGCAGCGATACTAACAAGAACAAGTGTTCTTGGAGAGCAAGAGGAAGACGAAGAAAGCCCGTGGGCCTAGAAAAGAGTAAATGATGGTGTCGGTAGGAAGAGATAATCACGGAGCATAAGTGAGGTGATAGATCGTCAGGCTGTTGTTAACAATAGTCGACATGTTAGGTATTTGAATAAAATTTTTAAAATCCATTAAAAGGCCTCATACTGCACAGGGAAAATAACTTTATCACTAGAGGTATATTCAGAAGTATGCTTGTTTGTTCAAATTGAAAGAGTTTATGACTGACAGAAATGACAGTTTGGGGACGCTTAGTGGTTAAGGATTCAGCCACGTAGAATCGTGCGCTAAGCCAGAGAGACAGTGTTCTTCAGGAGAATACACAAAATAAGAAAGGGCATGGCTGAAGACCACAGGGATTTAAAAAATTGGGGGTTGGAACAGCCATTAAAAGCTAGACAATTTGATGGATTGAGGCAGCAATAGTTCCTCAGTTAAGTTCAGCCCCGTTTTAGAATAGGACGGCTGCAGAAAATGGGCCAGAGAAAGGCAGTTTTATTGATTTCTGTTTATGCTTGGCTACCTCATAAGATGAGTCTGTTACACAGAATGCAGGGGCTTTTATATCTTTTCATCTTTAAAGTAGAAATTCAGTCCACTTAAACTGTCCCAGAATTAGAGAGTTTTATTGGAATCTGGAGACCATTGGATTGACTCATTCTTGGCCATGGCCGTGTGGTAGATTCATCTTGGAAGATTTTTAAAAATACTGATGCCACTACACGATCTGTATGTATTAAATCAGAATATCTGGAATGTGGAGTCCTAACATTTGCATATTTGATCACCTTCCCAGTTGATGCTCTTGCGTGAGCAGATTTGAGAACCTCTGATCCATTTCTTACCCGTCTCTTGTAACTCCATATTTCAGAGATTCTCATGGAAGTGACGATTAGTTGACTATTTTCGGTTCTTACTTATATTGAATCAACATTTGCTTCGTTAGAAGTTCTGTCCTTTGGACATTTTTCCCTCCCGTGAGATTATACCGGACGGTCTGCTTCGTAGTCCGTGGAACAGTCTTCAGATATTTGAGACTCTCCCAAACCTCTTCTCCAAGTATAAAATTCTTATTTACCACAAATATTTTTTAAGGCATTGTTTTTAGCCTTCTTGTCTGCCTCCCCTTTAACTCCTTCCTGTTTGTCAATGTCTGGTGCTGAAAATATTCTTCTGTCAAAGTAAGTTGAAGTAACTAAACGTTAAACACTTAAGTGTTAAGCCCTGCGCTGAACATTCTGTCATGCATGACCACATTTAATGTAACTCTGAATGGAAACCATATATAGTGAAAGCAGGAGAGTCTGTTTTCACTCCCACTGAATATAGATAAAGGACCTGACTTAGGTCAGTGTTGGAAACATGAAACATAGGCAGTAGGGGGGCTGGAACTCAAATTCATTTCTTTCCTGTTCTAGCAGCAAAGCTTTTAAACAAGTGTTATACTCTTTCCAAACAATGCCAAGTCCAGGAGACCCTGAGAGAAGCCCCGGTCACCCTGAGGACAGTCTTTCCAGTTCCGCACTGTGGAAGTGGGGAGGGGATCTTGCTGTAAGCAGTGAAGGAATCTAGGATTGTGGAACATGGTACACTGACTAAGACAGTGCGTTCTGGAGTCAGACTCCCTGGTTCAAAGCCACTCCTCTGGTGATTAATTACATGTTGGGTAACTTAATTCCTTGGATTTTTCTGTTTCCCCTTTATGTAGAATAAAGTTAATAGCAGCACTGAACTCTGATGTATAGTATGGTGACTGTGCAACCAAGGGATTTTTTTTAGAAGCTTTTCACCCATGTAAACATCTTGGTTCGTAGTAAACACAATCCCTCAAAAGTCATGTATTTGTAGTAGGAGAGATGGATAGCCAGACCCCAGAGGATGATTAGGACAGTGAAAGTACTGTTTATGTTATAACAATGAAAATGGCGTTTTACCTTTGTCCAGACTTATAGAATGGACACCACCAAGACTGAACCCGAAGGTACTCTGTGGACTTTGGGTTTGGGTGAGTGTGATGTGTCCGTGTAGGGGCAGCCTTGGTAAAACAACAGCACCACCGCCACCAAAAGGCTGTTCTGCTGAGTGATGTTGATAATGAGGGAGGGAGGCTGTGCATGTGCAGGTGCCTAGGGTGCATGGAAAATCTCTGTATCTTCTGTTGAGTTTTGCTATAAACCTCAAACTGCTCTAAAAATAAAGTCTTGAAAAAACCCCACCTGTCTTGGGGTTGGTGAGGTTACAGTGCTCACAGGAGGAGATTCAAAGAGACAACACATTCAAGGGAATTTTTGGTTAAAGTATTGGTTATTTTTTACGGTAAGGAAATAAAATATATACATGTGCATATAGAGAGTATGCATGTGTCTACTTGATATGCATGTAAGGCAAGGGAATGGCTATACACACACAAACATACATACGCATATGTAAACATATGGAAAATATATCAGTATGCGCTAAAGGTACAATAAAAATGAACACAGAAAGAGGAGGACCAGGAGCTTCTGTTCAGCGCGATAGAGTGAGATCCTTATTTCGGAGGCTGGACAGGAGGAGATCAACAGGTGAGGAAAAGGTTGTTGTGGAAAGAAAGAAGTTGAATTGAGAAAAAGGAACGGCTTTCCTTCTGAGGCACAAAGAGGTCCACGAGAGTCAATGGCGATAAGACTACCTTGACTACCACACGGGGGTGTGGAGAAATGGGGAAAGTGATCGCGAAGGCTTGCAAATGACCTACTATTTGGGGACTGTGGGATGTGCGGGGAGACAGCTAGGTGGGAAAAGTTGGTTGAAGCAATCTTTGGAATACAAGGATTTGCTATTTGCAGTGAAAGCCAGTTGGTAGCTAGCAAGGACATAATTTGGATCCTTATTGTAGGTTCCTTTGAAGTTGTATGGTGTTGTGATTGTAGCCCACAGAAGCTACTGCTGGTGAAAGAGAGAGCTGTTCCCTAAAAACTCACTCTTCTGAGTGATCAGCCCCCATCTGTCAACTAGTTGTAGCTTTTAATTTACCGACCCACGCATGTACGATTCTTCTAAATTTGCTTTTTTTTTTGTTTGTTTCTTTTCACTTTGACGTTTGAAAATTGCAGAGAAGTTGCACAAATAACACAAAGAACTCCAAGAGCCCTGCCCAGATTTACCAACTGCTTACGCTTGGCCGCTTGTGTTTTTTTCATATCTTTATATATACAGTTTGTTTCTAACTATTAGCGAGGATGTTGGAGACATCATGATGTTTACTACCCTATGTCCTTCCGTGTCTCTTCCCTAAGATCAAAGAAATAGCCTTATAAAACCAAAGGACAGTTATCAAAATTAGGAAGTGCAACATTTACACATCATTATGGAAACAACATTCCACGTACACATTTTCTTGATTTTCCCAATAATGTTTAAAGCTTGATACTTATTCTCTGGTCCAAGATCCAGTCAACGATCACCCTTCGGAATTAACTATGTCTTTTAAGTCCTTTGCCAATGGGACAGTTCCTTAGCTTTGTTTTTGTTCCTTGATCTTAATTTTTTTTTTGAAGACTATAAGGTTTTTGTTTTATGCATTTATTATTTTGGAAGAATATTCCCAAATTTGGAGTTGTCTAAGATTTCCTCATAATAAGACTTATATTATGGCAGGGGCGCCACCAAATAGATGCTCCGTTCTTCCCAGCACATCATACAAGTAGGCAGTTGAGGCCACTTCATCCTGATATTGGCCGTGTTCATTTTGTCACCTAGTCATGGCCATGTGTCCTTGCTAGCAATATGTAGAAGGATATGTTGAGGAGGAAGACCTTCCTCTGCCCTATGGTCCTTCTAGCTGGACTTAGAGTCATATTGACATTAGACAGATTAACAGGACACAATCAAACTTACTAGTCATATGTATGGGGAATCCATGGAGACAAGAAATTCCAAAGACAGTGAGCCAACAGGAAGCTTACATGAGGTAAAGAGAGGGTAGGCTCTGAAGACACAAAGGGGAGGAAGGCCATTAGCAGGAAAGTGAAAGAGGTTTTGAAAACCAAAATTTGCTCTATTATGCAGATAAGTTTCTTAGGTAAAAGGGAGTCTCTGTTAATAGCTCTCTTCTAGGTATAGACTCTTCTTTCCAATATAAATTTTGGTAGTTGAGGACCAGAAAAATTCTCCTTGCATTTGCTAGGTTTTGATTACGTGGAACTCAAAATAATGTTCATGCGAAAGTGACCCGTTTGGGGGCAGTCAGTCCTTAGCGCCTACAGAATCTAAGATTCACATTATTTATTTTGTTGCTATAACTGCCCCAGATTTGGCCAGAGAAAGTCATTTCCAGAAGGCTTCAATGCCATCCTGCCACGCCTCTTTGATTCTTTGAACACTCTCCCACTTTCTAGCACAAGATTACCCAGCTTCGGCTTGAACTTTTCCTTCCCCAGTCCTGGAATCAAGCATTTCTTTAAAAACAACAACGACAACAACAAAAACAAAGACCTTGGTTCCTTTTTGTGTTCAGTGGTACGCACACAAAACAAAACCTAGTTCCCATGTGTGCTCATTACTGTGAGTATGATGTTGCTTCCATACCCTTTCACACCAGAGAGCTAACGTGTGTATACACACACATAGAAGCATATATCTGTGCTTAACATCTGTATCTACGTATGAGTCTGTAATCTCTTACTGTCTCCAGCCAGATAAAAGTGAGTGCCTCCCACTTGTCGTATCTCTATCTGTACCTCCTCAATGGAGAGAAAACTGGCTTCCATTATTCTCAGTGTATCTATTCGTTTGTGTAAGTGTGGAAGACACCAAAGTTAATTTCAGCTTTTCTACCCCTTTATCAATATGAAAAGCAAAGTTGTTAATGAAAGTCACTATTTGTCTACAACTCCTCTCTGAGGTAAAATTCACCAGTGAAATGTACACACCTTAAGTTTATAATTCATTGTGTTTTTAGAATAGAGTTTTGGAGTTTTAGAAGTGACTCAGCACCTCTGTAGCCCACATCCCTATCAAGATACAGAATATTTCATAAAGGATAAAGATCCCTTGTATCCTTTATGATCCAATCCTCCCTAGAAGCAGCCATCCTTCTGATGTTTTTCTTCATAGATTAGTTTTGCCTGGATTAGAATGTTACGTAAACAGGATCAAATATGTACTCTTTGGTGTCCGACTCTTTTCTTTCTGCGTAGTAACTCAGACTTGTTGACGTAGTTGCACGAATCGGGACTACGTTCTCTTTGTTCCTAAATCGAGTTTCTTGGAATGAATATGCCACTATTTCTTAACTTACTCCCCTTTCAACAGACTTTATGTTTGTTAGCTATTGTGAATTAAGATGCCAAGAATATTATATGATGTTTATAAATAAGTTTTTATATCCCTATGCATTTATCTAGGAATGTAATTATTGGACCATAAGGAGATAAATATTTAAGTTTAAAAGCAACTTTCTTTTCCCAGGGAGTGGATTATTTTACACCACCACCAGCGATTTTGTGAATCCTGATTTTGGTCATTCTCTTGCATGTCTACTGGTATCTCATTATAATTAATTTAATTTATATTTCTCTGGAAACCAAAAATATTGATACTTTTTTATGGGTCATTGGCCATAGCGACATCCTTCTTTTCTTGTGCATTGACTGCTCAGATTCCTTTGTCCACATATTTCCTGAAATATTTTTTTTCCCCTAACTGGGTGGAATAGTTTATATCCTAGATTTAAGTCTTTTATGTGCTGTAACTCTTCAGTATTCTCTTCAGGTCTTTACCTGGCCTGGAATCAATATTTTTTGATGACAAGAAGCTTTTCATTTTGATAAAGTCTCTTTTATCAATTTTCTTTAGTTACTGGTTTCTTTGTTCTTTCTGGTAAACATTTGTTAACCCAAGGTGGTAGAATGTCCTCCTGTATTCCCTGTATGTATGTATGTATGTATGTATATTTATTTTTGAGGGAGAGAGAGAGTGAATGAGTAAGGAAGGGATAGAAAGAGAGGGAGACGAATCCAAGTGGCCTCTGCACTGTCCGTGCAGAATCTGATGTGGGGCTTCAACTCAAGAACCTGTGAGATTATGACCTGAGCTGAGATCAAGAGTTGGATGCTTAACCAACTTAGCCACCCAGGCACCCCCTATATTTTCCTTTAGAAGTCATTTTAGTTTTGACGTATTTATTTCAATCTACAATCCATCTCAAATTGATTTTTTTATGGTTTGTGATGGGGTGATGGTTTTCTTTTCTTTTGACATGGCTATCCACTTGTTTCAGCATTGTTTATTGAAAATATTTTGTTTTCATAAGTTAGTGGATTTAATGCCTTTGCAAAGAATCAAATTTCCACACGTGGGTGGGTGTTTCAGAATCTTTATTTTATGTAATTCATTGATTTGACTCTATGGCAATATCACATTGTCTTGATTACTGTTCAAAATTATGTAGTAATTATGTCTAAGGTTTTTGGATTTCTATATACATTTTTCAGTCAGTTTGTTAATTTCTCTAATAAAAACTTCTGTGAGTAGGACTGAGATTTTGAATCTATAGATTGATTAGGAGATAGTTGACATTTTAACAATATTGAGTTTTCAATCCGAAACATAATATATCTTTCCATTAATGTACTTATAAAATTTTATTTTGATAATGACTTATGGTTCATGGTTCAGTGATCTTGAACTTATCTTGTTAATTTTATATTGCTTTTTTTAAACTATTTTAAATGGAGCTTTACATTGTATTTTTCAATTATTTCCTGCTGGTAATCATAAATATAATTTTCTCTCCTGTGATGTGCTAAGTTTATTTGTTGATTCAGATAGTTGTTTTATATAGTCCTTAGGACCTTCTGCATAACAAATTGTGTCATTTGTGAATGGTGAAATTTTGCTTCTTTGTATTCAAAACTTGAAGCTTTTAATTTGTTTTTCTTGCTCATTTACACCAGATAGAATTTCTAGTACAATGTTGGACAGACTTGCTGAATACTAGCACCTTACCTATTTCACACATTAGTTCACCAGTAATTATTTCTGTTGGCTATAATTCTTCTTTGTTTCCCTCTCTCGGGCCTAAAATTTCCCTTTTCTTCCTAGTGTCCTAAGATACTTTCCCTCCATTATCTTCTTTCTTTAAAAAAAGAAAATGCTGATAGATCTTG
This sequence comes from Prionailurus bengalensis, assembly GCF_016509475.1. Classification (NCBI taxonomy): domain Eukaryota; kingdom Metazoa; phylum Chordata; class Mammalia; order Carnivora; family Felidae; genus Prionailurus; species Prionailurus bengalensis. The sequence continues at coordinate 2,903,735 of NC_057346.1, forward strand.
CATTGTGTCAGACATTTTATTCTGCATGTATTTAGATGGCTTGAGATGTGCTTTTCCCCTTTATTACATTAATGTGATGATTACCCTTGAATGATTTTCAATTTTAAAAACATGTTATTTTCTTTTGCATTCTTGCAAACTCTGCTTTGTGGTTATGAGTTACTCTTTTATATATTATTCTATGTTGTTAGTATTTTAAGAGTGTTTAAATCTATATTTTTAGAGATTTTGGTCCCACTTTTTGATTTCTTCTCATGTCTTGTCAAGATTTGGTACCCAGATTATGCCAGCCACATAAGACCAGCTGGGAAATGTTCCTTTTCCTGTATTTTCTGAAAGTTTATGTACAAGTGGTAATATGTTCTCTTTAAGTGGTAGAATTCACCACTGAAAGCATCTGAACTTGTTTTCTTTATGAGGAAGGTTTTGATAATTCAACCTTTTTCTTTTTAAAAACCTATCCCAATCTTCTATTTCATGGTTTTAAATTAATTTTAAAAAGAATTTGTTGGGGCGCCTGGGTGGCGCAGTCGGTTAAGCGTCCGACTTCAGCCAGGTCATGATCTCGCGGTCCGGGAGTTCGAGCCCCGCGTCGGGCTCTGGGCTGATGGCTCAGAGCCTGGAGCCTGTTTCCGGTTCTGTGTCTCCCTCTCTCTCTGCCCCTCCCCCGTTCATGCTCTGTCTCTCTCGGTCCCAAAAATAAATAAAAAAAAAAAAAAAAAGAATTTGTACTATTTCATCTTAGTGGTCAAATTATTTAACTAGATTGTTCGTCATATTCCTTCTTCTAAGGCCAGAGGCACTTTAGTGATACCTCCTTTTTCATCCCTGAGATTGGGAACTTGTTTTGCCTCACTTTTTAATTTAGCCTTTCTTTAGGTTTATCAATTTTTTTTTAGGATTCAAAAATTTTTTTAACATATATTTATTTTTGAGAGAGAGAGTGAACAGGGGAGGGACAGAGAGAGAGGGAGACACAGAATCAGAAGCAGGCTCCAGGCTCTGAGCTGTCAGCACAGAGCCTGATGCGGACCTCGAACCCATGAACTGCGAGAACATGACCTGAGCCGAAGTCAGACCCTTAACTGACTGAGCCACCCAGGCACCCCTAGGTTTATCAGTTTTAATATTGGTTTGGTTGTTTGTTTGTTTGTTTTCAGTAAACCCACTTTTGGCTTTGAATATTTTCTCTATCACATTTCTGTTTCACTGATTTCTGTCTTTACAGGGATAATATTCTATGTCCTACTTACTTTGAGTTTAATTCGGTCATATTTTTCTAAATTATTTTTGGTAAACTTATTTCACTGCTTTTTTAACCTTTCTTGTTTTCAAATACAACTCGTCAAAACTATAAATTTCTTCTTTAAACACACCGTTAGTGGCATCCCATCGATTTTGATGTGCTAAAAAACCTTCATTGTTGTTGAGTTTTAAATATTTCTAATTTTCCTCTTGATCTTTTTATTCAACCATCAGTGGTCATCCCAAAGTCTATTGTCTAAATTTTCAAATACTGGGAATGAGTTTCAACATATGTTATTTTGCCGCTTTCTAATTTAATTCTGCTTTTATCAGAGAAGGTACACTGGCAGACATTCCGTATATCCTTGGAAATAATGTGTTTTCTGCAGTTACTGGGTGTTCTGCAGTTACTGGTGTAGTGTTCTGTAAATATTTGTCACATCAGGGCGTTGATTGGGTCGTTCGGATCCTCTGTATACTTACTGACTTTTGTCCAGTTGTTTAATCAGCTTCTAACACAGAGTATTACATTCAACTCTAGTTTTGTATTTGTCTTATTCTTTCTTCCTTTAGTTCTGTCCATTTGACTTCATTTTTGAAGCTACTTTTCATTTTGAAGCTACTTTTCAATGCAAATACTTTTAGGGTTTTTGTGTCTTCTACCTACATTGGTCATTTTACTTCTATGGGATGCCTCTCTTTAGTCGAATTCCTTATATTTCCATTTATTTTGTCCATTGTTTCCATAAGCCAGCTTTCTTATGCTTCATACTTGCATAATTTCCCTTTCCATGCTTTTGCTTTCAAATGAAATTGTATTTATATCTAAAGTTCATCTCTTCTAGAAAAAAAATTGTTGAATTTTGATTTTTCAACCTGTTTGAGAATGTCTGCTTTTCAGTTTAATACACATACACTTAATGTAATGTAAATAAAAATAATTTGATATATTTCTCACAATGGTTCTTAATTTATTTTCTTCTACCCCATATGATCTTTTATTTGTTCCTCTTCTTTTTGTTATCTTTTTTTTTTGACTAACAATATTTTTTCATAATACTTCATTTTTAAGCCTCTGTTGACTTTTCAAATATATCTCCCTCTGTTATTTTTTTTAATAGTTATTCTGGAGGGGTCACCTGGATAGCTTAGTAGGCTAAGCATCTGACTCTTGATTTTGGTCCAGGTCATGATCTCACGGCCATGAGATCAAGCCCTGCATTGGGCTCTGTGCTGGGCATGGAGCCTGCTTAAGATTCTCTCTCCGTCTCTATGCTCCTCTCCTCCTCCTCTCTCTCTCTCTCACTCAAAAGAAAAAAAAAGAGAAAAAAAATTATTCTGGGGATTAAAATATGCTTTTTTAACTTATGATAATGTACTTAGATTTGATACTGTATCACTTCATGTAAAATATAAGAGTCTTACACCAGAACGATTTCATTTAACCATCATCCTTTGTGTTAGTGCTTTTATTTTTATTACTTAATTCTTTCAGTAACTTTCTGTATCGTATTTCCACCTTATATTTTTGGATGTGAGTTTGCTACAAAATATGGGCATAAAACATGTAAGGCCACACGAACATCTTAACATGTATTCTCTGTGTTTGGGATCCTGTAGGGTACCCGAAAGAAGGGAAGATCTCCTTTTTTCTTTAGCAAATGACAATGTCAAGATTGGCAGAGCTTTAAAAAAAATACAGAAAGAATACCAATGAAAATAAATGTGTTAGAACGGTTACCTAATCCTGAGTCTTGGAACTTTAAATTTTAGTGATATTATTGAGAATCAGTCAGACATCCTTGTTGTTCCCTTTCTCCTTCCCTCTCCCCATTCCTTCCTTCCTTCCATCCTTTTTAAAAGTTGCCTTTTTTTCTTCCTTCTTTCCTTCCTTCCTTCCACTCACAAACATTTTTTGAAATCCTACTTTGTGCTAGGCATTTAGACACAAAGCCTCAAACCTTGGTTTTCTCATCCATTAGATGACATTAAGTAACTAACTTCTTGTATTCGTGTGGAGATTAAACCAGGGGGAAAAATCTGTGTGTTTTCCTAATCACAGTCTCTACATTTAGTGACATATCAGTCAATGATATTGGCCATAATTATTCAGCAAATACCGATTTCTTCCTCAGCCCCCAAATGTGGTCATTTGCGTGGAGTTTACTTTGCTAAGTAACACTCTCTAGGCAGTTGAATTTTTGCACTGTGCTCCTCACAGGTCAAGGAGAGTCCACAATAGCTAGAAGGATCAAAGCTCTGAAGCAAGCAAGCAAGCCCATTCCAGTTTCATCCTTAAGATTTAGGTTGTTTAAAAGCAAAAATTATCATCATCTTCCACAAATAACAACCCCAGATGCTTAGTCCGCAAGCTACTCTTGTATTCTTGTCGTTCTTATGCATTCTCTATTTATTGCTGGTACCACTCATGTTAAGTCTGACAATTATTCGTAGAAGGGTTTCAATATCTTAAAATTTCAGAATATTGAATTTAAAGGCATCTAGCTAACATATTAAAATCCAGGCAACCAAGCGTGACTAACATGACACATTCATTAAGCTTGCTGCCAGCAATTCTTTCCCAACCAAAAATTTACTTACTATTTTCTACATAATGAATTTTTAGTTCCCATGAGCAATCAGAAATATTTTACACTAATGTTTTCCAGAAGGCTGACAGAACCAATCTGAAAGTAATGCCTAAATATATGCGAATGTGCAACTCATGCTTATCCCAGGTTTTAAGGAGGTGGTGCATGAGAACCCAGAGTTAGAAGGAGAGTGATCAATTGATCGATATGCTTTATTAAATAAAAAAAAATCAGTTTTGTTATTTGGAGTTGGAATTCCTATATAGCCTCTTCCGTGGAAACCAACTGTTTATATTGTGTTGGAAAAAATGAGAGTAAAGAAATTTTCTTTCAAGATTTACTTACTTTACATGCTTCCTCAATTCTGCCACCCTATTTCTTAAGTTTATTTATTTATTTTGAGAGTGAGAGAGAGAGCACGTGCTCTGTGTGAGTGTGGGAGGGGCCGAGAGAGAGAGAATCCCAAGCAGGCTCTGCGCTGTCAGTGAAGAACCAACCAGATGCAGGCTCATCACCCATGAGATCATGACCTGAGCTGAAGTCAGGAGTGAAGCACTTAACCGACTGAGCCACCCAAACACCCCATCTACCCTCGTTTTGTTTTGTTGTGTTTTGTTTTGTTGTTTGCTTGTTTTTGTTTTTTTGTATTCAAGGTTACGGTTTGTCATTATCCAAAAATTTGTATGTGGAAGATAGGTCCAATAATCTGAATTTCCTTAATATTCATATCTGCTGTAACAAAGTATTGAAAACTGGATGGCTTAGAACAATAGAAATTTATTCTCTTACATTTGGGTGTCTAGAATCCTGGAATCAAGGTGTTGGCCAGGCCGTGCGCCCTCTGACCCTCTGAGTTGAACCCTTTCTGGTCTTCTGGCAAGTAGTGCTTCCTCTTAGCCTACAGTGGCATCAGGCCAGTCACTTCCATGTTCATGTGGCACTCCGGTGTGTCTGTCCTGTCTTCCTATGAAGACACTAGGCATGTTGGATTAGTTCCCCCTCCCCAGTAGAGTCTGACCTCACTGTCATCTTGTGACCCCCATTTCTGAAGGAGGTCACGTTCACAGGTACCAGGGGCTAGGACTTCAGCATATCCCTTTGGTGGACACACTTCAGCCCACAGCAATATTATCAATACAGTTTTCTTTGAAATGAGCCCTCGATGTTGACAGTCAGGGAATCGGTACAAAATAAGCATCTGGGCGGGCAGGGTGCTAATCCAAAATTTGGTCAAAATACTGTTTCAGTCCATACAATGACTTTCACATGGTTGCTTATAGCCATCTCATTCATAATTGATGGAACTCGGAAGCAACCAAGCCACCCTTCATTGGATAAATGGAAATAAATAAACTGGTGTCCACACAATGGATACCCTTCAGCACTGAACAGAAACGGGGTCTCAGACCTTGGCCCAACATGGAGGAGACTGAAATGCACATGACTAAGGGAAGGGAGCCACTTTGAAAAGACTACATGATTCAAATTATATGACCTTCTGCCAAAAGCAAAACCACAGAGACAGAAGAAAGATCAGTGGTTGTCAGGGATTGGGGTCGGAGTTGGGGGGAGGGGAGGGATGAGTAGGTAGAGCACACAGGATTTTTAGGGCAGTGAAAACATTGTATGATGGATGTTATATGTGTGTCCAAACCCACAGAATGTACAGTGCTGAGCAAGTCCTAAAGAAAACTACCAACTTTGGGTGACTTTGGAGTGTCAGTGTAGATTCATCATATGTAACAAAATGTCCTGCTGTGGAGGGGGTGTGGATGATGGAAGAAGTTATTCATGGGTGGGTGGGGGGAGCCAGGTGTGTATGGGAAATGTGTGTGCCTTCCTCTATGAACCTAAATCTACTTTAAAAAAAGCCTGAAAATATTAGTTCATAACATAATTCAAGCTGTTTCTGGTGTATTTTCATATGCACACGGCTAATCATACGCCATCCATCAAAACACTCTTGGCTCAGGCAAGGATGTTCGGCTTCCGAGTTTTTCCTCTCGGGGTATTATAATCAGAGAGCCACTTCCATAGGTCTCTGCTGGGAGGAGCACTTGTGGAAAGCTGCTTCCTGAGTCAGCTGACTCGCTAATTTCTCTTCAGTTCGGAAGTATTCCTCTTCTTCTCCTCAGGCTTTCGAATATAAGGGTTCTGCTTTGCTGAAAATTCCCTTTGTGATGGGATGAAACTGGAAATATGTCTTGGGCTCCGTGTACCCTGATCCCACTATCAGAGCCATTCTTGAGTTTCCCCTGGCTGGTTATTAAGTACTGTCTCTATGGTGGTGTTCTCTTGAAGACAAAGGGAATGTCTTACTTCCCTTTTAGGAGATGGGAACTAATCATCTCGTAATGTTTCACCCCCTGGAAAAGTGTTGCTCTTGCTTATTTCCCTGATTTAATGTCCACAGTTCTTGACAATATTCAGTTATTGGAGACCCCTCACCAGACTCTGTACATGTACCTCAAGTACTGATGATTCACACAGTGGTCCTGGGAATTAACAGTGAGTTGCATTTTTTAATATTCCTATTCAATATTTCTTCTGCTTAACATGGAGGTATAAGGATTCAGATGTTCCTTAGGTTTGTTACTCTATTGGGTTCAGATGCACAGAGATCTTGAGTAAACCCATCATGTCTGGCATACATCAGTTATTGCGGGAAGTATAAGAAGATATTATTTTATTTTGGTTGGCAAAAACAGCAACAAAACATCAAGGTACATCTATTCAAGCCTCAGAGTGATCAACAGTAAGCAAGGTTTGATTGGGAATCTTCCAAATGGGGGACATATAATCACTCATTATTGGACTAGACTGCATAGTGAGGATTTTCTTTGTATACCAAGCTTACATATTTATTAATATTTGGTATGTAACAGAATTATCAGTAAATTGTGTAGCTGGGGCTTTAAAATTGAGATAGCTACAAGGACTGTATGAGATCACCTAATTCAACCCACAGGTATGTGTTTGTTTGTGTTTTAACTTTTTAAGATGAAGCTAATACCTAGGGAGAGCAAAAGTATCTATCACAGAGCACCCCAGTGCACAGATGAGATCAGAAATCAGGTCCTTTGATGCACAGTCCAGATGCTTTTGGACTGTACTGTCCTATCTTTGGTTTGTATAATGCTACATATAATACTATTGGGCTGTTCTTTCTGAATCTGCCTAAATATCCTTCTGGTAATATTTGGTCAAATGTAAGTATTTCTACACAGTTTGGTTTTTCTGTTCACTGAAATGTACTCTTCCATTGCTGATTTAGTTTTTCATTGTTTTGGAATGTGAGGTTTTATTATATGGTAGCTAATCGCCAAAGAATGTGCCTTTGATGGCGGAACAGCAAATTCAACTATGCTGGCAATGATGATTCTTTTGGTCTGAATTATAAACATGAAAACTCTTCATCACAGCCATGCCATGAATTGAAAACAGGACTCCTAATGATACACAAATGAAAAACATGATGTAAATATTAAAGCTGCTGAGTTCTTGCTGGAGAATTGCCTGTTTGTGCCACTAGGTTACCTTTTTGGATTTACTTATTTCATGGGTTCAGAAATAGGAAAAGATCCATGTAAATGATTCCCAGATGAGTGATATAGAGCCTTAGACTTGGTTTGAATGTCCATGCTTAACAAGATCAGCATTACTTAGGATTAATAAGCAATGGAGACATGACAGATGCTTCTGTCTGTGTAACAAGGACATGGTGATGCTGTTTGATGAAATCCAGATGTGTTTATATAGCTTGTGGTGACGTTCCAAAGTCCCCAACTTATATAAGCCGTGTTGGACCAAAGGGCTGAGGAAAGTGTCCAGATGTTATTTTCCAAAAATCTGCTAGGTATCTAGACACTTCTAAATATTTTTATTAACCAAAATGAATTGAAAAATGAAATAAAGTTGGGATACCTGGATGGGTCCGTCGTTTTTGAGTGTCTGACTCTTGATTTTGGCTTAGGTTATGCTGTCATGGTTTCTACGTCTGAGCCCTGAATCTGGCTCTGTGCTGACAGTGTGGAGCCTACTTGGGATTCTCTCTCTCTTCCTCTTTCTCTGCCCCTCCCCTGCTTGTGCACTCTCTCTCTCCCTCTCTCTCTCAAAATAAACAAATAAACATTAGAACAAATTTCTCAAAAATGAAAACAAAGTTGACTCTAGGTTATTTGGGAAATAAAGACAATCAAAGATTGTGCATTTTACATAATTACTTGAGAAACCAGTTGAACACACACACACACACACAATTCTTAAAAAAGGCATACATAGTACAATGAGATTGTGGGGGTATAGTTCAGGGGTTTAGCATTTGACTGCATAGTACAATGAGATTGAGATGTACATGTTCCAGAGGTGGGACTGTGTGCAAAGGTTCAGATAGGGCTATTAGAATAAAGTGATTAGGGGTAGCGCTTATGTAAGGATTTAGAGCAGGTATTGGCACACTTTTTCTATAAATGTCTAGATAGTAAATATTTCAGGCTTTCCAGTCCCTTTGGAAAAAACTCTGCCACTTTAGTGTGGAAGCAGTCACAGATAGTACATGAAAAGTATATTGATTGTGTTTCAGTAAAACTTTATTTTCAAAAACACACAGTGGGCCAGATTTAGCCCATGGACAGTAGTTTGCTGACCTATCCCTGATATAAATAGTAGCAGAAAGACCAAGAGACTTGAAGTCAGAAAACTTGCTTTCAAGATGAACGTCTTCAGTAGTTTTTTCCACCTTGGCCAAGCATATTATGTTTTTTAATTTTCTATCTTAGCTTATCACAATGTAATCAGTAGGAAACAGGGTTGTTCTAAAGATAAAAAGAAAGAACAGAGACATCCTGGCAAACAGGGACCATAAGACACACAAGTAAATAAAATCATCCCATCACATCCCCCCACAACCGAAACATCAGTTGATAGAGAGTATGAATTCACAAGGATGAAGAATGGTACAAGAGAAGATGCCGGAGACAAGACACATCAGTAAAGTTTTTGAATTTGTGATGCTGAGATATGAGTGGCAACTGCTTTGTAAGAGTTAGGAAAGTTAAAACCTATCTGCAGGAGCCAAAGTAAGAAGGAGGCTCACTTGTGCTCCCGAAACTTCAAAAGAAGTTTTGGAGATGGACAGATGGTGCATCCCCAAGTGAGCATGTCCGATGAGAGTAAACACAGAGAAGTTGGTGTGTGGGGCCTGTAAACCAGATCCCACACACTAGCCAGCAGAATGTTCCTTCTCTCCCCCTCCCTGTGACAACAGATGGGGGATTTAGTCTCTGTGTGTGTTGATACAGTAGGTTCTGAGCTCAGACAGCACATTGACTGATGATGGGCATTTGGTCTTACTGAATACAAAGAGGCTTAAGTCAAATTGTATTCTGAATTGATGATTTAGTCTTAGCTGTCTTCCCAAAATTCGCCCGAATGTTGACAACATTCAGACTCATAAGCCTGGTAGAAATAGAATAAGAGAAAAAGAAACAGAAAAAGAAGGAAAAAAAATACCTCCACAAAGCCTCACAATGTATAATTATATCATCAGAGAGGTAAAGTATATGTTTTCAAAAACTAGAAAATGCTGTTATAAAAAGGAATATCCAGAAAACAAAAGGGGAAAAAGGAAAAAAATATGACAGCAGAAATAGAAAACTTCAACCTAATGAGTGAAGCACAAATCACAGTGATTGTACAGCAGTACTTCTTAAATGTTAGTGCACATTCAAATCAGTTGGAGAATCTGATAAAATGCAAGCTCTGATTAAATGTTTCCAGGGTTGGGCTTGAGCTTGTACGTTTCGCACATGCTTGCAGGTGACGCTGGTAGTCCGTCTCAGGTACTCTTTGAGCAACAGGACTCTCTGCGGTAGCATAAAGTAGACAAGGAGATGGAAAAGCAGAGAGAAAATAATGAACTCGAGTGCGAATCTAGGGGATTTCGTGTCTGGCCAAGTGCAGACCCAGAAAGACGAAGGAGGCATACAAAGGAGAAGAGATTTTAAAAGATGAATTGAAAGAAAATTATTCAGACTGTGAGTTTCCAAATTGACAGCTCTGCCACGTGTCTGGCACAGCAACTGAGGAGTGATCTACATCAAGGCATATCATAAAATTTCAGAATATCATGTAGGGATAAAAAGAAGACTGTGAAAACTTGCAGGATATAATTGCTCCCATGCACACTCCTCATAGCAAACTTTTCAAAAATCAAATAGCCAGGTAGCCGCATTACAGCCAGGTTTTCAAATGTAGAACCTTATGCCTAGCCTGATTCACAATTCAGTATGAACAAGAATAATGAACATGTTTCATATATGCGTGGTGCATAAATTCTTTGGAGTAAGCAGTTGAAAGAGTGTTGATGTATTCTTGCTCAGGTAGATATGTGCCCCTCAAAAGAAGACATGAACTTCCTAGAATCTAGGAAGCAGGGGATTCAACAAAAGAGATAGGCAAATGGGATTTCTAGATGATAATGAAATTAAAGTCAGCGTTGATAGCAAGTCTAGATGGTAACCATTGCAAATTGAAACAGAGAACTCATGGTTCCAGAAAGGATGTTTCCAAGAATAGAGAGGGATGCCAAGTTGAAGGGACCACAGAAAGCGTCTCAAGCTGGGCCCCCAGGAGCCTAGCAAATGAGTGAAAAACCCTAATTGACTCACTAGGGAAAAGCACTGAGTATTTTTTTTTTAAGTTTTATTTATTTATTTTGAGAGAGAGAGAGTGAGGGTAAGCAGAGGACAGGCACAGAGAGAGGGAAGGAAAGAGAATACCAAGCAGGCTCCCCATTGTCAGCACTGAGCCCGATGTGGGGCTCAATCTCAGGGGCCATGAAATCATGACCTGAGCTGAGATGAAGAGTCAGATGCTTAACTGACTGAGCCACCCAGGCGCCCCAAAGCACTGAGTATTTTAAGGGAAGGTGAGAGATGGCTAGTGATAAGATATCCAAAAAACTCTTGGTTATTATGTAAGACTATATATTTCAGTAGCTAACATGACACTATTATTAGAATGAAATGTGACTGGTGGACTTTCTAATGTCCAAAGGATTCCAAAGAAACCAGACCTACTATAGCCCTACAGAGTAGATTTGAATGATCTGTGGGAGAAATATAAAGGTAATTTCTGATTGCATCGTACAATTGCAACATGCTTAATGGAAAGGCTAGAGTAGAGTTTTCATGAGCTAAGGAGTGTTGCAAGGATGGTGATACTCCTAATACATATGGCGTTAAGGATCACTGGTCAGAAGCTAGAAGCATGCTGAGTCATTGGGAGGGAATGAGGTGACATTCCATTTGATTCCAGACTTTGGAAGAACTGCTACCCCACTTTCTTAAGGAGGAAGATTCCTTTTACTTTCTGTACTTTTGAAGAGCAGTGACATTAAGGGAACGGAATTGAAATAAGGTTACATCAAAATAGATTCAAAGAAGGCCTCTGTTATCACCCTTCGGTGCTGAAACAGCAACCTGTGAGATTTTTTCCTTTCCTAATTTTCTTACTCCCAGTTATGGCCTTTTCTTTCTACTTAATTCCCTTTCACATTTCTTATAAGGCTGTTTAAGTGGTGATGAACTTCTTTAACTTTTGTTTGTCTGTGAAACTCTATCCTTCTATTCTGAGTGATACTCTTACCAGGTAGAGTCATTTTGGGTTGCAAGGTTTTGAGTTTGTTTTGTTTTGGTTTGGTTTTCCTTTTGGTACTTTGAATATATCTTGCCGTTCCCCTCTGGCCTGCAAAGTTTCTGCTGAAGAGTCAGCTGAACTCCTTATGCGGTTTCCCTTGTATGTGACTATTTTCTTTTCTCTTGGGGCTTTTAAAGTTCTCTCTTTCACTATTTTTTCCCATTTTAATTTTGTGTCTTGGTGTGGACCTGTTTGCATTAATTTTTCTGGGGGCTCTCTTTGGGTCCTGTATCTGGATTTCTATTTTCTTCCTCATATAAGGGAAGTTTCCAGCTATTATTTTTTCAAATAAAGTTTCTGCCCCTTACTCTGTCTCTCCTTCTTCTTCTTCTGGGATACCTACAATCCAACTGTTACTATGCTTGATAATATTACTGAGTTCCATTAACCTGTTTTCATTATTATTTTATTTTAGTTAATTAATTAATTTCCATCCTATTTATTTGCTTTCCATTACCCTGTAGTTTAGGTTGCTGAAGTTTTGTTCTTCGTCCTCTAATCTGTTACTGATTCCCTATAGGGTATTTCTTATTTCCATTGTTGACTTCTTCCTCTCTGTTTAAATTTATTTTTAAATTGTTCCCTTTTTTGAAGGTCTCACTGAGATCCTGTGCTCTTTTTTCATGTCCAGTGAGTGTCTTTATTACCCATGAGTTTGAAATCTTTATCAGGCATATTGCTTATCTCTTTTTCATTTAACTCCTGCACTGTGTTCTTGTCCTGTTCTTTTATTTGGGGCATAGTCCTCTGTCTCCTCATTTTATCAGTTCTCTGTTCTTGAATTTATATCTCAGGGAAGTCAGCTATGTGTGCCGATCTTGAAAATAGTGGCCTTACGAAGAAGAGGTCTTTTAGTGATCCTCAGTGCAATGCCTCTTCTTCACCAGATCCTGGAGCTCCAGGGCTGTCACCTGTGTGGGCTGCCTGTGCTGTCTGTGGCAAAGCCATATTTGCCCTCAGTCCACTTTGGCTGCAGTGGCCCACTTTATGTCCTGTGGTACACCAGGCACAGGTTGGTCCCTGTCCTATTATGGGACCTGTCTGGGGCCATGATGGGCTACTCGTTGGGTGGTTTCAGCATTCAGACCAGATGCCTGCCTTTGGTCTATTTGCTGGGGCTGTAATCACACTAAACTGCAGGGTGTTCTCCCTGTGCTGCCCTCTGAGAGGGTTTTGTTGGTGGGCAGGACTCAGATCTGATGTCTGTGCCCAATCTGTCTGTCAAGGCTGCTGTCACACTGATCGGGGTGCTTTCTCTGCACTTGTGCCATAAGTTTTGCCTGTTAAGCTGTGAGTACACTGTTGTGTCTGATTGTGTTTCCTTCTCCCTAGGACAGCAGTTACTTTAGAGTGCTGCCAATCCCTGCCAGGATTGTTTGTAGAGTGTGTTGGAAAAGAAGTTGCTTTGGAGGGGCAGGGTGGATGGGTTGGATTTGCCGCCAGAGCTAGCAGAGCTAGCCAGATAGATAGTTTACTGTCGGCCACACGTGTGTGGCTCTCAAGGCAGTGGGGGGAGAGAAATGGGGCCCACCAGCATTTTTGTTCTTGGAGAAGTCTCCTAAGGATCCTTGCCCCTCCAATGCATGTTCTGAGATTAGTTAATAAATCTCCATGCATAATCCAGGTGCTTTTCAAACTGCTGCTTCCATTCTGTCCCTTGGCCTTTTCCCTTGTTATGCTGGCTTTTTAAGGACAAGGCCTCAGTTTCCCCTAACCCTCCGGCTCTCCTGGAGCTAGCTCACTGATTTTTAAAGCACATGAAGTTAAGTGCTGATTGTAAGAATCTGTGAAGTTAAGCCCCAGTGTTTATCAAAGCCAGATGTTATGGAGATTCATCTTTCCAGTGGAGTCCTCTCTGCCGGGGGTGCCTGGTGTGGGGTCTGATTTGCTCATTTTTCCGTGTTTGTGGTGTCCCTCCCATATGTACTTAGTCTTGCTGGGGGTTTATTCCCAATCATGTCTCCACCTCTTCTACCCATTTGATGTGGCCTCCGCTCTCAGATTGACTGTGGAGATTCTGCCCTGCCAGTTTTTGGGTTGTTTTCAGAGTTGCACAACTGTAGCTGTTATCTCAGTGTGTCCATGGGAGGAAGTGAGCTCAGGAAACTCATACTCTGCCATGTGGAAAAATACACGTAACATCAGGTGCTAAGAAGCTAAATGATAGAAATAGATTCTGGTTATATGGGACTTGGTAAGGTCCTAGGTTCTGTGTCCCTGCTGCCATAGAGGGTCCTTCCTCTTTCACCTCCCCTTCTGTCCTCAGGAGATACACTCAGTGGAGCAGAAGAAAGTCCCACAGGCAAGTTTTGTCTTCTCTGCCTTGAGGACGCATAGGTCCTTCTCCCTGAGAAAAGGATGCCTCTGTCTTCCAAGTGTGACTCTTTTCTGGTGCTCAGTACTCTAGAACAGTTCTGCCTTGATGTATGTATATCAAGGAAGATAAAAGTTGGACCATATTACTTCACTACTAAGAACAACTAGCTTATTGAATTAACTCTATCTGGGACTTCCTTCAAGCCTCTGGTCTCCTGGTCTGAGCTCTGTCTAATTTCCTCCATCCCCTTAATCACATCTTCTGTTGAAACTACTGTACGGTACTCAGTGTTTATCAAACACGCTGAACCTTCCTCACTATTGTAGTAGTCTCCTGTCTGCTTAGTATTTCCTTAACTATACTGTGGCCAACTGTATTTTCTAAAGATGACCTCAATATGGTACATGCCCTTCTTCAGTGTGACTTTGCAGTTCCTCCATCAAGCAGTAGATCCTATGTCACTGCCCAGTGACCAAACATTGTACAGCTTTGGCAAATAGAATATGGCAGAAATGACTCTGTGCCAATTCCAGGCATAGTCCTACTGGCCTGTGAGCTTCTGCTTTTCTGTCCTTTGGTAGCAAGCCTGTACGTGAGAAGTGTAGTTGCCTTAAGATCACTGTGCTATGAGAAGGTGCTAGAAAATGCAGAGCTATGTTCAGTGAGGGGAGAGCAGTGAGGGGGTGAGGGGGAGAGATCAAAGAGAACTAGAGAACTCTGGTATCAGGCATGTGAGCTATAAGGCCATCTTAGAAGTTGATCCTCCTTACTGGGGCACCCAAGTTGATACCTTGTGAGTGAATCAGAGCCAAATATCCAGCTGAATCTTTTCTGAATACCTGAGTCACAAGATAATGAAAAGAATAAAAGGGTTGACATAGGCTACTAAGTTTTAGGGTAATTTGTTACGCATTATTTATCAGTAATGAATAGATAATAGGAAAATATACCCAACTTCGCCTTTCAACAACCACGCTTTCACCAAAGGCATCAATAAGTGCAAGCAGACAGCTGTTTTCTACCTGCTAATCTTCTCTGTGGTATTTTCCATTGTTCCCTGCCCTTTCTGTAAATACAGTGCTGGGGTAGTTTGTACCTCTGCTGTATTGGTTCTCATTCTTGACATGGGGTCCTCTGCCTCTGCTCATCTTCCCAAGATGAGTTTTCCCTCAAAACTGTCTCCTCATGTTCACCAATAATGTCTCCATTATAACCAAGGTTAAAAACCACATAAGACTGAGTCCTTGCATAGTAAAGTCAAACACATTTCCAGGTTCAAAACTAGAAAGTTGCTTCTTGATTTTTTTTTTTTTTGCTTATTACTTATACTTTTACTTGTAGAAATATTTTTCAAATCTTATTCCATGCCACAGTATTTTCAAAAGCTATTTAAAGGAGTTGGTTGGGATGCCTTGGTGGCTCAGTCAGTTAAATGTCCAATTCTTGGTTTTGGCTCAGGTCATGATTTCACAGTTTGGAGTTTGAGCCCCACACTAGGCTCTGTGCTCATATCATGTGGAGCCTGTTTGGGATTCTGCCTGCTATCTCTCTGCCTCTCCCCCACTAGCTCGCTCGCTCTCTCTCTCTCTCTTTCTCTCTCTCTCTCTCAAAAATAAAAAACACATTTAAAAAATAAGTAGAGGGGTTAGTTGGATAGGAAAAGATACATAAAACAATAAACACTTACCTCCTGAACATAATATGATTACTAGTTACACAAGATCCTTAAGGAACAAAGAGGAGTGTCGATGGGTAAAATTTCAAGTATGCTTTGCCTTTTTTATTTCTTTGAAATTTTTAGTTGGCATACAATATTATAATAGTTTCCGACTTATAACATAGTGATTTGACATTTATATACATCACAAAACACTGTGGTGAGTGTAGTTATTGTCTCTCACTGTACATAGTTAGTACAGCATTATTGACCATTTTCCCTGTGCTGGATTTTTCGTCCTCATGATTTATTTATTCCATAATAGGAATATCTATTGTAAAAATATTCCTGAATATTAACATTTGTCTTTTACCAGTGTTTTCATTGAAGTTCTTACTTTAAAAGAAAAATAAGTATAACTATTTCCCCCATTTCCACTCAACTGAACTACATATTTTCATTTTAAATGGAAAAATATAATCCATAAATATTTTTTCTCCTGATTTGACCCTGATGACAAAAATTTTAAGCTGCGTGGCACCTTTATATATCCTGATAATGTCCACTTGCGATTTCCAGGGATTAATTTTTCCATATTTGTTGTAGTATTTTTGTAACACCAATTTTATATTTGCTCTTTTTATTGGATATGATATTTAAAAGTGTTTTAGGCATTTATGTTTGTTCTTTTTATTTTGTTTCCTTATTATTTTGTATAACTTTTACTCACCAAAATATGTAAATTTTTGAAATAAGAGCTGTTTTCCTTATTCAAGTGCTTATATGCAGTATAAAGTGGTATCGTCTTCTCACTAGACCATAGCAAATGAATAAAAACATATCAACTCAAGAAATCAATCTGGATTGATGACACTGCTCTAGTGCTAAGTTCATATACACTCCTAAGTGAATAAAATGTACAAGGACATGTCCTTCCTGTAATATTTCTTTAGTTAAATACAGTATTTCATGTTTTTTCATCTTGTTTCTGTTTTTAGCAGCAGACTTCCACAGGGCCTGAGCCCCACCTCTCTGTGTTCTCTCTTTGCTTAGACACAGTTGTAGACTCTGTTCTCTGTCCCAGTTGCTCGTTAAATAAAGTCTACAGTGGAACTTTTTTTCTTTTCCCCAAATGGTGGTCTTTTGACTTCGGCACTGCCTCCCACATGAACTGAATGCATATTTATGGACCATGTGACAGATGTCCTTTTGGTAATAATAATAAAGATTTTAAAGACTGTTCACATTTTCATGTACAAAATCAAAATAATCTTTGTAAAAATATTTTATGCATATCAACCTATCATTGTGCTCAGACAGCATCGATATACCAAAGTCTATGCTAAGTGCATATTGAGCTAAATAAAGCAGGGTATCTAAGGACGAGTCAGATAGAGGTGTGAACTTTTGAATATTTACAGGATGCACGTCTTACATTTTTATGTTTATCAAAAGTTCAGAAGGTAGCTCCCGTCGTCTTTCTGTCTGTCAATCAGTGTTAAGAAACTACCCAAAATGCACAACTAGGAGAAGCTTGGACTCCTAGGCTCTGCTCTGTCCATCAGCCCAGCCTGTACCCCTGGATCTTGACTGCTGGTCACATGCCTTTCATAGTTTAGTTTATGCTTGTCATGCTGCCCATCAAAAGTTATCTCGTGACTTTAGAATAGTGGACAGGCTGTTCCATTAGCCTGATCTGTCTGTCCTCTGCTGACATTTTCTTACCTTCAAGAAAGGCCTGGATCAGAATTCCAAGCAGAAGTCCTATCACCGTTCTTCCTATGGATGACCTTGCACAATTTCAAGGAAATAATTTTATCAGATCTGGTCCATTTAGTTTTCGCTTACCACCGTAGCCATGGTGATGACCCTGTATCAGACTCTGAGAACTAAGCCACAGGCATGTTCACATAGTTCCGGGTAGCGATGTCGTTCTCACACCCGGAAGCAGTGGGTCAACATGAAGAGGTTGTCAGCATGTCGAAAGTGAGCATTCAGGTTTGTGATGTGCACCTGGTGCCTGGTTTGGGGTCTACGCCATGGCTGGTAATGCAGTGGGTTTGTGACCAACTACCTTGAAGGAATTTCCCCGGGCGAGACTGTCTCTTGTGTCCCTGCAGTTCGCAGCTGAAGATACAAGATACGTTTGTGCAAACCAGGCAGAAGGACAAGGAATTCTTTAAGTGGCCTTTCTAGCTCCACCTGAGTTATTCTCGCCTTTTATGCTTTTCTGTATGAATTGTAGCCATGAGTCTGACTTTGTTGAGCCACGAGAGTCCTTCCAGCAGGTCACCAAGCAGTGGCTGGGACCACCAAGCCAGCCACAGAGTTTCTTTATGCATCCGTTTTTTAATGTTTAATTTCAATTCCTTATGACTTGATATTTTTAAAAAAAAATTTTTTTTCCAACGTTTATTTATTTATTTGGGACAGAGAGAGACAGAGCATGAACGGGGGAGGGGCAGAGAGAGAGAGGGAGACACAGAATCGGAAACAGACTCCAGGCTCCGAGCCATCAGCCCAGAGCCCGACGCGGGGCTCGAACTCCCGGACCGCGAGATCGTGACCTGGCTGAAGTCGGACGCTCAACCGACTGCGCCACCCAGGCGCCCCTTGACTTGATATTTTTAACACTTCAGGATAATTGAAAAAGCTAAACACGTTGAACATATAGTTTTGCTCCATTATTAGGACACCAATTTTTATTTTTATTAGTACCATTTTTTTTCTGTTAAAATTTGTTTCACTTTTTCCCTAAGTGAATCAGTCTCTGTTATCCCATAACATTGGGTTATAATGAATCAAAGTACTTTCAAATACACACAGTTTTCCAAAACTACTTTTGGTCTATTGATGTCTATGGAAAAAGGGTTCATTAGAATATTAACAGGCTAACAACATATTTCATAACTTTCCATGAAGTACATACAGTAGAAACAAGATGGACTTTGAGCCCCTCAGTACATAGTTTTACTCTGTTCTGTCTCTTTACGGCTGTGTCTTTTGGACAAGTAATATAGAAAAAGTACCTCAAAGGTGTGTTTTAAAAATGTTTATTTATTTTTGAGAAAGAGAGAGTGCGCAAATGGGGGGAGGGGCTGAAAGAGAGGGGGACAGAGGATCTGAAGTGGGCTCTGTGCTCAGAGAAGAGAGCCTCATGTGGGGCTTGAACTCATGAATCGTGAGATCATGACCTGAGCCTAAGTCTGATGCTAGACCAACTGAGCCACCCAGGTGCCCCTCAGAAGCTGTTTAGAAGATCAAATTAGGCCGCGTATAACATGCATGTAGACCAACAAGACAGAATGCCCACAATCATTGGTAAATAAAAATGTCCCAAATACTTTGTGGCTCCTGATGCCACTGTATGTGGATTTTTAAAATTTTTTAGTGTTTATTTATTTTTGAGAGAGAGAGACAGAGTGCCAGTGGGGGAGGGGCAGAGAGAGAGGAGACATGGAATCTGAAGCAGGCTCCAGGCTCCAAGCCATCAGCACAGAGCCTGACGTGGGGCTTGAACCCATGAACCATGAGATCATGACCTGAGCGGAGGTCGGATGCTTAAGTGAGTGAGCCATTCAGGTGCCCTGCAGTTTTAAATCATATTTTCATTTTTGAAATCTTTGCTGCTAATATATATTTAAAAAGCAGGGTTTCACCTGCTAGCCTTATATCCTGTGACCTTGCTGAATCCGTTTATTAGATCTAGCAGGCGTTTTTAGATGCTTAGGAGTTTTTACATAAGCAAACCTGTGGTACAGTGTTGAACAGAAATAGTGGGAGTGAGAATCCTTGAATCGCTTCTCATCTACTTGGGAAAGAGTTCGATATTTCACTAAGTGTGATGTTAACTGTCGGTTTTTCTTATGACACTTTTTTTTCCTATTGAAGAAGTGCCATTTATTCCCGTCTGTACAAAGCTGTTTTCAGGAATAGGTATTGAATTTTGTCAAATGCTTTTTTTGCACCTCTTAGGACAGTCATATGGTTTTTCTTCTTTATTCTCTTAATAGGGTGAATTACACTGATTGATTTTTTAGTATTAATACAGCTCTTCATTCTTCAGATGTAACCTACTGGGAATTATGCATCTTCCCTTTTTTATATTGCTGCTGCACTTTATATGAAACCGCTCTCCTTTTGAATCGAACTCCTTCACAAATATATTTATTTTCTGAAAATTATATGTTTATTTCAAAGCCCGAAGTTGTATCTGTCGTTACTCCCCATGTGGTGTCTCGGTGGTTTCTCTCCCTCATCTGTTTCTGCTTAAAGCCCACTGCATTTTTTGGCTCGTATGTGGATTGGTTTCCATTGGGTAGCTGAAGAACTTCCTTCTATGCGTGTAGAAAACCTCACTCTGAAGTTGTGTGTGTTGTCATGAGAAATTAAATCCATTTCAAGTGCCATTTATTTCGGGCCAAATCGTGGGTTTGGAGTTGGTAAAGATATCTGTATCTGAGTAGTATCCACTTGGTAGTGTGGACCTTTGAGAGTGGCTCTGCCTTTTTTATTGGGATTATGACTTACAGTGCACTCCACATTTCTAATTAAAAAATACAGGCTATTTCTTATCATCTAATATATAAGTAAATATATACACTTTATTTCCACATTTAAAAATTTGTGTTTTTTAATTTGTGTTGTTTATTTTTGAGACAGAGACAGAGCACGAGTAGGGGAGGGGCAGAGAGAGAGGGAGACACAGAATCCGAAGCAGGCGCCAGGCTCCGAGCTGTCAGCACAGAGCCTGACGTGGGGCTCAAACTCATCAACCGTGAGATCATGACGTGAACTGATGTCGGACGTTTAACTGACTGAGCCACCCAGGTGCCCCTATTTCCACATTTTAATCTGCTCATTTAGTAAACTAAATACCCTTAACTACTTCATTAAAAAAAAACAGAAGTACCCAAATACTATTTTTTATTAAACTGTTTAAGCTTACACTCCTGTGATTTAAAAAGAAGTAAAAGAAGTGTATCTATGGGTTCACTATTAGCCATTCTTATTAATGGATAGGCTGTTCATCAAACATGTATTGAACATCTATTACGTGCAGGACACTGGGTGAAAATCTGTAGGGGAGTAAACACTGGAAAAAACTTAAAGCACACCTAATCGTGTTTTTAACACATGTATACTAAAAGTGTACTTTTCCAAAGATTAAAAGCATGATTCATAAATATATAAAATGCACACATGTCAAAAATTTTATTCTATTCATTAATCAGTGAAGGTAACAGGAAGCTGTTTAACTGTTTCAGAGAGCATTTGTGGAGTAATTACATGTAGATAATTGTATATTGAGATCACTGGGTTATACACAGACTAGTTTATGTTCAAAAGGACAATAAAATTGTGGGGTCACATGTCCCCCCAGAAAGAAATTAGTTCATCTTCCTAAAAAAATACAGTTTATTTTTTTTTAATTTCTGAATTTTATTTTATTTTTTTGTTTCCATTTTTTCTTTTTTTTTCAATACGAAATTTATTGTCAAATTGGTTTCCATACAACACCCAGTGCTCATCCCAACAGGTGCCCTCCTCAATGCCCATCACCCATTTTCCCCTCTCTCCCACCCCCCATCGACCCTCAGTTTGTTCTCAGTTTGATTAAGAGTCTCTTATGCTTTGGCTCTCTTCCACTGTAACCTCTTTTTTTTTTTTCCTTCCCCTCCCCCATTGGTTTCTGTTAAGTTTCTCAGGATCCACATAAGAGTGAAACCATATGGTATCTGTCTTTCTCTGTATGGCTTATTTCACTTAGCATCACACTCTCCGGTTCTATCCACGTTGCTACAAAAGGCCATATTTCATTCTTTCTCATTGCCATGTAGTATTCCATTGTGTATATAAACCACAATTTCTTTATCCATTCATCAGTTGATGGACATTTAGGCTCTTTCCATAACTTGGCTATTGTTGAGAGTGCTGCTATAAACATTGGGGTACAAGTGCCCCTATGCATCGGAACTCTTGTATCCTTGGGTAAATTCCTAGCAGTGCTATTGCTGGGTCACAGAGTTTAAACTTCCTTTCTTAAGCCCGGGATCCTGGGTAAACAGTGAACTTAACCCTTTGCACTCCTGTGGCTAAGGCTTCGCTTTCCTATGACCTGCCCACATTTTTCCTCATTTTTAGGGTTTGGATCATGTTTCTGACGTAGATGAACGCAATGCGTCCGCACCGCATTTACCTAGTGCTAACCTGTGAGCAAGCATTTCAGGTGAAATTCTGTGGAATGTTCAGGAAAACACACAGAGGCTTAGCCCTGAGGAGCAGCATATAGGAACTGACAGAGCTGGGAAATGGATGCAGAAGAGATCCAGCCCAGAAGGCGGACCGTAATCCCCTACAACAGTTCACAATGGCAAGGGCTTGATTTCCAGCTGCTGGCTTCTCTCTTTCTTGTCCCCTAACTCTGGCCCCACCACAGGAAGCCAGATACCAGTCCCTCCCCAGTCGCACGGGGTCCCCAGCTCTGGGTGTCCGTTTTACAGCTTCCACAGGAACAGCCTCTGGGCATCGTGCACCTGAAGTCTCATCGTTTTGTCCTCCAGCAGCTGCCTTTGTGCACCTGCCGGAACGCAGGTGCTGGTGACTGATTCCTTCACAGACTGTGACGGTCTGAAAAAAAAAGCTGCCACTTGTCATCTGGGCTGTCTTTATTTTCACAAAATGCACGACGGAAAATGGGAGACTCTTTCTAAACCAGCAGATTTTTGGGGACACCCACACGCATTTGTCCACCTGCTACGGGTTGGGTGTCAGCAAGCCAGGCCCTGTGTCAGGCGAGGGGCGGATGGGATAACGAACACAGGCACTTTGGCCCTCACAGAGCCTCCCTGTTATGTGGAAAAGAAGCAACTAAATATGTATAGTACTCCTGTCACAGGTGAAGCTGAGCCTGGCACAGAATTAACTTGTAACCCGTCGGTGGTCGCTTTTACTCCAGGTTGAGGTTACTCCAGGTGAAGGTTAAGGGTGTTCACCTTCGCCATCTGGGAACGGTGACTCCTAAGAGTGTCCACTCCTGGCCAACTTCGGCCAGTGTTCTGATCCACAGGCTCCGCAGCCAGTGGGCCATCCCAGTGGGCCTCCGCCCGGTCACCAGAAACTGGAGAGGAAGAGAAGTAATTCTCCCTCCACCCTCGACTCTGAGTGCTTGGCTGAGACCCCTTTTTCTCCAAGGTGCCTCATGAATGGATAAGTCCGTCTGTAAGGTTCTCTGCCGGGGCCGCTGTCGTTCAAGGTTACTTGGCACCGTTACCCCGCTTGTCAGCCTGAAAACAAGTTTGTATTCTCCAGAGGCCCCATGCTGGCCCCAGTTCAGCTTTGGCCCAACCCAGTGTGATCCCACACTGGACGGGAGGCTTGCCATAAGCCGCTCCATTTGGGGCTACTTGTCTTGGTTTTCACAGTACACACGTGTTTGTGTGTGCTTGTTGTTCCAGAGCGCAGCCAATGCGTGGAGCAGAGCGGCCACCTGCAGTCCACGACCTGAAGGCCATGACCAGTCTGTACTGCCTGCTGCTTAAGAAATTGAATTGCCATGCCATTAGCCTCTAACTGGGTTGGGCATCCTCCACGTAACCATGGTTACCGCCCTGGGGCTGTTCATGTAGCCTTGTTACCAGTTCACTTGGGCAAAGGTTGGCCATTGCAAGCCTTGGGGAAAGGTAATTACACACAAAATCTCCTCGACCCAAGGTGCTGTCTCCACAAAGGGAGTAGAGAAAGAGCACTTTTGTTATGGAATGAGCCTTCATTCAGAATGTGGTGCACCGCCCTGCGAGTCCCCTGGGAGATGTGGAGACCCAACGTGGGCTCCTCCCTTCCTCCAGCCAGGCCGATACAGGCAGCGTTTCTGGGATAAACACCAAGGGTCCTCCGGTAAGAGGCCTGGAAAAACACAGCATGTTACACAGACTTCGTCCTGGCCTAACCTCATAATGGGAGCCACCATCCCCTGTCGGATCATGAGCTTCATGCCTTCAGGACAGGGAGTGGTTCTGCAACTTGGAGCAAAGTCCCGGGGTGGGCCACAGACCCTGGGAAATAGGGGCACTATCTTTCTTAGTGATTGCGTTTGGAGAAGGTGGCTCTCAGGTCCTTGAGAAAGACATTCTGAGATCACAAAGCCGACAAAAGGCCTGTCTCGTTTTCATAAGGGTTTATATACATTTCAGAGAGGAGAAAGTTCTTGCAAGGATAATTTTCCTAAAGTCAATGCTCTGAGAAAAAGGAGCGTAGAGGAGTCTCTTCCCTTGTTCTCCACAGAGTAAGATCTCTCTTTAATTTCTATTTGTCCGTACACAAGATCCACCTGAATGTGCCCCCCCCCAAAGTAGCTTAGAAAGCATCTTAAAAATAGTGTTGTTGTGGTTTAACGATGCCCATTGATGACATGTGTGAAGGAATTCTAAAAGCTGAGTTTTAGACATTTGGAGAGCTTTTTAAAGTGCAGATGCTAGGGACCAGCTAGCTCATAGATGCTGATTGGCAAGAACTGAGATTCAGTTCAAATGCCTTCATTCTAGTCAAACTGTCCCCAGGGCATTCTGAGACAGGTTACCCCCATTGCCCCTTAAGAAACACCACCTGGGGTGGGCATCGCAGTGAGCCGGTGGCTTTCAGAGTGGCTTTCAGATTTGCTTTGTGCTCCTTGGATCCTCTCAGGCTGCTTGTTTGTCTAAAATAATCCGCAGTTTCTAATCACGCCTGGAGACACCGTTTTCATTTTAGGAAACCAGAGATATTCCCTGTTCCATCAGGGAACAGTTAACCGTGACGTCAGTAATTCAGAGCATTTCCTGGAAGTCTCAGACCCATACAGGACGCACTGCTTTGACTTCAATTTGTACCACGTCGCAGCACGCTACTGTGCACAATACCTAGCGAGCAAGTCTCTGACTTGTTTGAGGAATCAGCTGTCAGTTATTTAGTTTTTTCTTTACAGCACCAGATTACAGCCCTAAGGCATGGCTAGCGGTCTTCAACTCAACTCGGTGCTTTAGGCAATAAGTATCAAAATTACTAACACCATGAGGATGATTCATCTAAAAATAGTGACACCTACTTATAATCAGCGTAAGTGACAATAGCTCTTCCAGTGATTTAAGTTGTACAGAAGCTTTCAAATTAGCATAACCTGTATTGAATAATTTGTCAAAATATTTCATAAGATGGATAGCAAAAATATAATACAGATATTTAAGGTAAGGAGGCAACACTTTAACTCATTCTTTCAGGAAAGAAAGTAGTGAAACTGTCTTTGTTAAAAATGTGTTTGTTTTGCTCGTTAGCGTATCATTAAAACCTTGGGGAGAAAAGGCCTTCAATCATTCATTAAAACTGTAGTGATCCGTTGCAGAATTCACTAGGATAGGGAAATGTTTCTGTAAGGCATGTAAGGGAAATGGGAATCATTATTGATTCTGTAGTTTAATGAAATTGTGATGCAGTTCCTATAGGTTATGGTTCTCTTTGCTTGGCCAAGGTCACTGCCTCTGTTTTGGACTTCCAGTGCCGCTCCCCTGCCCCCAGGGCCCCACCGGCACAAAACAAATCCGGAAATAGCCTGTTGAGCTCCATTAATTCCTACCTCTCTTTAAGCTCCATGCTCTTTGGCCACAAGCAAATCATCACCTCCCTCATCCCTAAGAAGCCACTGTTTCACTTCTGTGGCTCTTTCTCCAATTCTTTCTAGCTGTCCAAATTTAGAGAATTCAGTTCTTTTTTTTACTAAACATTCTCTTTTCCTGCTGCTTTGTCTTTGTTTTTGGTGTCGATGGCCCTTCTGCCTGGAAGACACTTTCTCCTGGCCGTGTTCATAGACTTGAGCGTAGCAATCTCTTGTCCAGCCTCACTGTTGACTCTTCAAAGATGGGAATGGCATCTTATGTTTGCATCCCTACAGCACTTTGTACTATATCTGGAATGTAGTAGGTAGATGATCCGTAAAACGATCTTACCATGTGGACAAAAGATGCTGTATTTCACAAACGTGCTTCTGGAAGTGCAGGTGGCCCCTGATTTAGCGGCTTAGAACTTTTCTCCCTGATAAGGGCCCTTCTTTTTTAATTTTTTTTTTAAATCTTTATTTTTGAGGGAGAGACAGCGTGTGAGCAGGGGAGGAGCAGAGAGAGAGGGAGACACAGAATCTGAAGGAGGCTCCAGGCTCCGAGCTGTCAGCACAGAGCCTGACGCGGGGCTGGAACTAACGAACCGTGAGATCATGACCTGAGTCGAAGTCGGACGCTCAACCAACTGAGCCACCCAGGCGCCCCCCCACCGGATAAGGGCCCTTCTTGATCTTTAGCTTGAACCCAGTCTCTGCTATCATAAGTTTGTGAGTTACTGTAAAATTACCTGGGAATTTTAAAGAACTGTTGGGGAGGGCGGTGTGCCCTGAGAAGGTCTAGTGGGCACTGGGATTCCAGTACTTAGGAATAGATCTCTCACTGTAGCCAAAATACATTTTCTAAGCTATAGATCTGGACCCTCCATGTTCTTATTTACAACTGTTTACAGTCAGTAGGTCAGGATAAAACATAAACCAATTAACATAGGTGACCAGGACGAGCACAGGATAGACTGCTGAAGTTTTCATTCCCTTGCTCCCATTTGGTCAGCCTGGCTCCCACCTGCTCAGCTGAGTGGTTACTCTGCTCTCTCCCACCGACCACACTGTGGTCCTCTCTTTGGGATCCCTCCTTTCCTCTCTCTCAGCCATGTGTTAGGAGAGAAATTGCACCTGACCGTCTGAAGTCCACGTGCATTTCTGTTTCTCCGGGCCACGGTGAAGATTTCAGGGGTAGTAGGCCTGTTACAAAGGCCTGACCGAATCATCATGTTTCTCTTGTGTTCCTGCTGTGGTCATCGGTCCAGGAGAGGCTCACCATGGAACCTACACTGATCCCCTCTGCGAAAATCTCATGAATTCTCCTGGAAATGTTGACCCGCTGAATCTCTTTTGTCTCTTCAGCATGAAATTTCTTCAGCTACAGGGAAAAGCCTGGAGCCAGGGGTTGGGGAGGGAGGGACAGTGTGTGTAGCCTGGGTGGTGAACAGATCAGAGCCAGTGGAGGTGACATAGGTCTGATGGTACCGTTCCTGCTCAGGACCCAGCAGTGGTTGACCCTTGTCTGCCCCACTCACGTTTTAGTCAGTATTGTAGACCTTGTCCTTTTCACTGGCCAAGTACAATCTGTAGAAAGATGAAAGCACACAGGCCAATAAAGTTTTTAATACAATAGCTTTATTAAAGTATAATTCACATATCATTCAAAGAAGTACACTTAAAGTATACAGTCCAAATATTTAATACATTTACTGGGTTTTGCAGCTATAATTACAGTCAGCTTTAAAATGTTTTTATTGACCCGCAAAGAAACCCTGTACCCATGAACAGACACACTTCATGTCCTTCCCATTCCCCTGCTGTAGGTAACCACTAATCTCTCTTCTATTTATTTTGTATACTTTTCATAAATTATACACACACACACACACACATATATGTATATAATATATAACAGGTGGCCTTCTTTCACTTAGTATCTTTTTGAGATTCATCTGTGTTGTGGTGTGAATCACCTCTTTGTTCCTTTGTAGAGATAAATGAAAGAGCATCGCTTGGGTAGACACCATTGTATTTATCCACTGACATTTGAGTTGTTCCCTCTGCTTGGCTATCGTGAATAATTCTGCACCGGACAGTCACCTACAAGTTTTTGGGTGGACATCTGGTTTCCGTTCTGTTGAGTATGTACCTAGAAGTAGGATCGCTGGGTTATATGGGAACTCTATGTTGAGCTTTTGTAGAGCCTACCAAACTATTTCCAAAGTGGATGCACCATTTTATATTCCCACCAACAGTGTATGAGTATTCTCATTTTTCCACATTTCTCTGATTTCTTACTAATAATTGCTATTATCCATCTTTTTTTTTTTTTTAATTATAGCCGTTCTGTTGGGTATCACCAGTCTCATTATGGTTTTGAATAGCATTTCCTTCATGGCTAATGATGTTAAATGTGTTTTCATGTAGCTCTTAAACATTTGTATCACTTCTTTGGAGACACATCTATTAAGATTGTTCATTTTAATTTTTGTCTTTTTATCATTAGTGGAGAGTGTTCTTTTTATATTCTGGATACAAGTCCCTCATCGTATATATGTTTTGCACATGTTTTATTCCATTCTGTGGGCTTTGTTGTCATTTTCTTGATGGCATTCCTTGAAGCATGGAAGTTTTTAATTTTGATCAAGTGCAGATTATGTATATTTTCTTTGTTGCGTGTGCATCTGACGGCATACCTAAAATGATTTGACTAACCCAAGGTAACAAAGATTTATTCTAAAATTTTTTCTAAGACTTGATAGTTTTGACTCTTACAATTAGGTCTGTGATTCATTCTAAGTTAATTTCATGTTTAGTGTAAATAAGGGGATCAAGTTCATACTTTGCATGTGGATATCCATTGCCCTACACCATTGATTGGAATACTGCTCTTTCTCTATTCAATTGTTCTGTCATTTGTGTCAAAAGTTTACCATAAATACAAGGATTTGTTTTTGGAAACACGTTTCTGGATATGTCTAAGCTAGGTCAGGACCACAGCATCATGGTGATTGTAGTTTGGTAGTAAGTTTTGAAATGGGGAAGTATGAAACCACCAATTTTGTTCTTTTTCAGTATGATTTTGGGTATTCTGGATCTCTGCCATTTTGATATGAGTTTTAGGAGTAAGGTTGTCTATCACTGCAATAATGCCATCTGAGATGCTGATAGAGACTGGGATGAATCTGTACAACACTTTGGGAGTATTGCCATCTTCCCGGTGTTAATTCCTCTGAATCATGAGCACAGGTTGTTTTTCCATTTACTGGGTCTTCTGTAATTTTTTTCAAAAATGGTTTATAATTTTCAGGGTGTAAGTATCACACCACCTTTATATTAAATTTAATAATAAGCATATTAATTTTGATGCTGTTATGAATAGAATTGCTTAACTTTGATTTTGCATTATTCATTGCTTGTTTATAGAATTATAATTGATTTTTGTATATTCATACTGGACATTTCAACCTCACTGATCTGGTTTAAGTTCTAATAATTTTTTAGTAAATTCCTTAAGGTCATCTATATACAAAACCCTGTCATCTGCACATAGAGATAGTTTTGCTTTTCTCTTTGAAACCCAGATGCCTTCTATTATACGTTGTTGCCTAATTATCCTTGCTATAACCTTCTATACAAGATTAAATAAAATAGATGAGCACTTAGATGTCCTTGCCATAGTCCTCTCTTGGACGTTTTTGTCTTTCCCAATTAGATATGATAATTGCACGATTTTTTCTTAGATGTTTTTTTTTTATCAAGTTGAGGACATAGACTCCATAACTGATTTTAAAAAATTTTTTTACCAACAAAAGCTGTTGGAATTAGTCAAATGCTCTTGTGTGTGTGTGTCTATTGAAATGATGTTGTGAGTTTTGTCCTTTGTCTAGTGAGAGTGGATTACATCTTTTGGTTTTTTATGTTAAGTCAGTGTAACATTCCTGGGATATATCCCATTTTTTGTGGTATATCATCCTTTTTATATGTATGGATTTTGTTTGTTACTATTTTCTTGAGAACTTTTGTGCCTGTATTCATAATAAGTAATTGGTCTATAGTTTTCTTGTTTATATTTGTATGATTTTGGTTTCAGGGTATTACTGCCTTCAAAAAAGGAGCTGGGAAGAATGACCTCTTCTGTGTTTTGTGTGAAATTGTAAAGGATTAATATTTTTCCCAGAACTGCTTGGCAGAAATCACCAATTTAGTCCTTTGAGCCTGGAAGTTTCTAGGTGGGAAGTTTTGAAATTTCAAATTCCATCTCTTTAGTTTTTGTGGCTCTGTTAGGGATTTTGTATTTCTCTTGAATCAGTTTCACTAGTCTGTGTCTTTGCCAAAACCTGTCCATTTCATCTAAATAATCTGATTTGTTGACATACCGTTATTCACAGCATTTCCTTATAATCCTTTTAAGTTTTTGTAAGGTCTATCATGTTTCCTTTATTTGGTCATGATTTTAGTAACTGGAATCTCCTCTCCTTTTTCTTTATCAGCCTAACTAGAAGAGCGTCAATTTTGTTGATCTTTTCAAGGAACCAACTTTTTACTTCACTGCCTTTTTCTATGATTTTCCTATTGTCTATTTCATTAATTTTGATTCTCATATTTATTATTTCTTTTTCTGATCATTTTTGGGTTTTGTTTATTCATTTTTACAATGTCCTCAGACGGAAGGTGAGTTTTCTATTTGCTATCTTCGTAAAAAAATTTTCAGTTTCCCACTAGGAATGCTTTAGTTGAAGCCTAGAAGTTTTGGTATGTTGTAGTTTGCATTTTCATCCACCTCAAGATATTTTCTAATTTCTCTTGTGATTTCTTCTGTCATCCATTGATCATTTAGGAGTAACTTTAATTTCCAAATATATTTGAAATTTCTTTCTGCTATTGATTTTCAATTTCACTCCATTGTGGTCAGAGAAAATATTTTGTATGTCCGTCATTGTAAAGTTATGTTTTATAACCTGACAACTGTCTATGTGTTTCCTGTGCACTTGAGAAAAATGTATACTCTGCTATTGTTGGGTGGAGTATTTTAGAGATGTCCTTTAGGTGTAGTTGATTTAAAGTGTTGTTCAAGTCTTCTGTTTCCTTGCTGACCTTGTTCTTAGTTTTATCCCTCACTGAAAATGTATGTTGAAGTCTCCAGTTAGCATTGTTAAATCGTGTGTCTCTTTCAAAATCTGTCAGATTTTGCTTCATGTATTTTGGGCTCTGTTGTTACGTGCACATATGTTCATAACTGTTATGTATTTTTGATGGTCTGGTCATTTTGTCATCCTAAAACATCCCTCTTATCTCGGGTAACTTTTGTCTTAACATGTTTCTTACCTAATATTAGCAGGAATACTCTTTCTTAAGCTTGTTGGCATAATGTCATTTTTTTCTCCTTTTAGTTTCAAAACACTTACATGTTTGAATTTAAAGTATATCCTTTATAAACCACATATAGTTGGATCTTTTTTTAATCCAGTCTGACAATCTCTGCCTTTTGAATGAATTACTGAATCCATTCACATTTGACATTAGTATTGATATATGTGAGTTTATGCCTGCCATTTTGCCTTTTGTATTTTCTATATGTTTCTCCTTTGAAATGCATAGAATTCTTTTCATTCATTCATTATTTCTTTGTTATTTGTTTATTTATTAAAATATTTATTTTTAATTTTTATTTACCTTAGAGACACACAGAGCATGAGTGGGGGAGGGACAGAGAAAGAGAGAGAGAGAGAGAGAGGGAGGGAGGGAGGGAGGGAGACAGAATCCGAAGCAGGCTCCAGGCTCAGAGCTGTCAGCACAGAGCCCAACTCGGGGCTCGAACCCATAAACAGTGAGATCATGACCTGAGCCGAAGTTGGACACAACCGACTGAGCCACCCAGGAGCCCCTCTTTGTTTTTTATTAAATGAATAGTTTCTAGTTTTAATTTCTTTAAATATTTTTCACACTTGTAGTTATTTTCTTATTGATTGCACTGGGGCTTACCGTGTACATCTTAACTTATCAGAATCTCCCTTAGATTTATACTCACTTAATTCCGTTGACATACAGAAATATTAATCCTGTAGAGCTCTATTTACTCTACCCCATTTTGTGCTGTTATGGTTATACGTTTTATATTTCTACTGATATCATTCCAGTAGTATAATTATATACACATTGTGATGTACATTTGCTTTGTAAATTAATTAATGGAAGAAGAAAGAGATTTTATTTTTAAAATTTTTTTTAATGTTTATTTATATTTGACAGAGAGAGACAGAGCACGAGCGGGGGAGGGGCAGAGAGAGAGGGAGACACAGAATCCGAAGCAGGTTCCAGGCTCTGTCTGAGCTGTCAGCACAGAGCCCGATGCGGGGCTCAAACTGCGAGATCATGACCTGAGCCGAAGTCGGAAGCCTAACGGACTGAGCCACCCAGGCGCCCCAAGAAGAAATTTATTTTAATATTTTATAATGAAATAATTAGTTTTCTCAAATCTCTGTTCCTGTGGATTCAGAACACTTTCTAGTGTTTCTTATTTTCACTCTGAAGGAATTCTTCATGTTTTTCTCATAAAGAGACTGCTCGTAACAAATGTACTCATCTTTTATCCATGGTTTGTTTTTTTTATAACTTTTATTACGGTTTCATGGCACGGGGTACTCAGAGCTCCTTATACCACCATTCCCCACTGCTACGTTTTTAATTTCTGTATCTACTTACGTTTTCTTGAAAGCAAATACGCGGTGTCTGAGACCAGGGAAATTATTGTTACGGCAATAACCATGCCATTTCTGCTCATCGCGTTTCTTTACACCTCAGGGAGATGTGATGAGAGCAGGTGGTTAGGCCTGCAGGTGTAGGGACTCTACTACTGGCAAGAGCACCACAAGCATGAGTCTAGGAGCTTCTATGAGACCATCTGGATGGCAGTCCTCCTTTCCTGAGAGAAGTATGGAAAACTAGTCTTCCTAATGAAAAAAGTCCATGGAAAGTAAAAAGTCAAGTCCCTTGGTTCTTGCTCTTTGGAATGAAAATAAATCTCTTAGGTAGGGTTGTTAAGATACCTCTCTGGTGTGCCATTCTTGGAATGTCCCCACTGTTCTGGACTCCATCTCCCTTTGAAATGTAAATGGGCGCCTCCCAGGTAAATCTCTCCGGAGTTCTCTCTCTAGCTCTCCCTCTCTGTCCCTCTCTTTCCACACATCTTTTAATATTTCATGCTTGTTTTTCAAGCCATGTTCCAGTTTTCATTGCTCAAAAATTCTCACCATGTGGAAATTTGAAGCTATTAGTATTGTTCTAACAGCCAAGGGGGACGATGAAAGGTTCCCTGTGATGTAGACAAGTTCATGAGGAAAGCTGATAGTTCTCTTCCTGGTACACACTCTCCTTCCCAGTGTAAATTCAGGCAGTTGTAGGGGAGGCAGGGAGCTTTTTCTGCAAGTTCTGCGTTTTCATTACTTTTAACTAGAAATGATTTCTGTGCCTAAGTGACATTTTTGGGGGTGTCTCATCCTGCATCCCTTCACATGTAAAGTGGTTAAGGAAAACATAAATTCTTTAATCAGTATTGTACTTTCTCTTGAGGGGAAAAAAGCTGATCTTTGTGTAAATGGGCATGAGACAGATTAAAGTCTGTGAGTTACTGTGAAACGGTAGAGGAAGCATTACACGGTCTGTAATCTTTTGCAACTTTAAAACTGGAGGCGTGCTTTCTCTTTGCCTGGGAGATACAGGTCCTTCAAGGCATGTGTGTATGGAAGATAGGTATTTCATGAAAATTTGAATTTGGTCTGCTGTGTGACCGTCTTCAATTAACTTCTCTATCACTTCTGGAAAGTCCTTTGCTTTTTAGTCTTAACTCACGGCTTTGCTCAACAGCTGAACACTTTGGAAATTTTCCTGATTTTCTGAAATCACTGAGCCAGGCACTTCTGGTACTGATAGGAGCAGTTGGTGTAGGTGTCGGCAATTTGTGCACAAAGTCTTAGTTTACACATAATGCTTTGTATTGGATTGTGAGAAAAAATGATCCTGACTTTTTTAAAGTTTGGTCTTCAGTGCATAAGCTCAGCGTCCCTTCCATTCCTTTCTTGCCTTGTTCTTTCTGACATCACAGTGCAGCTCTTCTTCCAATCGTAGATGCTCGTTTGCTTTCACAGCATGGTCTCTGATGGTCCCCGATGCGAATTCCTTTACGCTTGTTCCTTGAGAACTAGCCTCAATACATGTCGTTATTTCAAGCTTCTTCTCAACACTGAAAGCTTTCTTTGTTCATGTTCTGCTCTGTGTTTCCTAACCAGAACACTTACATGTCTTTTGGATGTTGAGTGAGGATCCACAGATGCAAAAATAATAGCAAAACACCATCTTTTAGAATAACACATGCGGTAAACGGTGAGCTGATAGAAGAGATATTTGAGGTGTGTATATATGTATACGTTCTGTTTATTCTTCTGTGGCTCAGTTGAGTTTTCGGCATTCACCTAGTATTTCTTACAGATGAAACTGCCAAGAAGAAGGTACAAAATTTGCATTGCTTTCGAATTGTTTTCTAGTCAACGAATTGCACTGGAACAGTCTTGTGTTTTCAAGACAAGTGTGATGGCAGAATTGACTGTGTTTGTGACCCACAGTACCTTCATTAAAACATGTACATCAGTCTGTTTTTATGGGCAAAAGGTATCATGTGGCTTAAATTTTTTTTTTCCTTTTAATTGTATGTAAAAGTTACATAGCCAACTTTAAAAATACAAACAGTCTAATTTAGATTTTTAGGAGGTTTGGAATACAGAGTGTTAAGAGAAGTCATTATTCTGTAGGCAGAAGCATGTTTTTTATTTTGTGGCTAAGATCCCAGACCGCAGAGACTGCCTTTTTTAGTTGAATCGGCATATTACCACATAACCTTAGGCAAGTTACAGTAAATGATTGCTGTTACTATCTTTAGAGTAATCACTAACTCTTTCAACTGACTTAATGGAAAAAAAATCATTGTCTAGAAGTACCTATTTTCTTTTAAGTAATTGAAAATTGATCAGGAGACATCATCTTTACATAATAAAATGTAATACATAATCAATGTCACATTAATGCAAATAAAATCTTGCTTAATTACTTTTGAATTTACCCCTGTTCTTTCTTGTCTCCTCTTAAGTTCATCGTGTTGAAATACGGCATAAAAAGCATTGGAACAACTAATAATAAATATGGAGACTAACCCCAGTAAAAAGAAAGTCTTTTGGTGTTGGGACAGCCCAGGACTTGGCAAACCTCTTCAATGGGACAGATATTAAACATTTAAGGCTTTGCAGGCTATATAGTGTCCGTTGCAAATAATTCAATCTACTGGTATACCTTATAAGCAGCTGAAGACAATAGAGAAACAAATGGGCAAAGCTGTGAAGCATGGCAGAATTTGTCACCCCCAAATTTGCTTTGGCCTAAGGATTATTTTAGGATGTTTGCTTTGAAAAAAATTTTAACGTTTACTTATTTATTTTTGAGAGACAGAGCTTAAGTGGGGGAGGGACAGGGACAGGGAGAGAGAGAGACACAGAATCTAAAGCAGGCTCCAGGCTCTGAGCTGTCAGCACACAGCCCGATGCAGGGCTTAAAGTCATGAATCCAGAGATCGTGACCTGAGCTGAAGTAAGAAACTCAGCCAACTGAGCCACCCAGGTGCTGTAGGGATGTTTGGCTATAAAGAATAGCAGACCTGAGAAAAGCTCTGAAGACAGAATAGAAGTTAACCTTTTGTAAGAGACATTTACGTTTGTAAGGGAAATCTCCATTTCGGAGAGTGTCTCCCTCACTGTAGCCGGAAGAGGGGTGACTCTATCTAGAAACTGTTTTCATTGGAGAAGGCACAGACGTAAATCTGTGTAACAACCTATTCTTGTTGACTATGCTTTTTTGGGGATCCTCTGTAACTCATGCAACACCTCCAGCATCTTCCATTTTTAGCTGAAGATGGTATTTAAGGTGATGACTTCAGCCAGTGTGGAGAGTTACTCATTTCTGGGTCTTTCCCATGTGCACAGGAGGTATACATGTTATTAAACTTTTGTTTATTTTTCTCCTGTTAACATGTCTCATATTGGTTTGATTCTTGGACCACCCAGAGGAACCTTCGCGGGTGGAGAAAATTTTTTTCCCCAACAGTGGGACAATTACTTTACTTCCAAAACAGCTGTGTTCCAATAAAATTGTGTTTACAGAAAAAGATACGGATCCAAATTTAGCCCAATGACCATAGTTTGATGGCCCCTTGGAATTGATCATTCAAATTTAAAAATTGATTTTTAGAATACCTATTTTTCAGTTATGGTGCTAATCTGTACCTGTGTACATCTCTACATCATTAATGAAAAAATAACTTTATCTCACTAGTACAGTATCCACTATTAGCAGGTTACTAGAATCAATTCAGTAATTCCAGCAGAAATGCCTCTGTAGTGGCTCTCACAACCACTAAATGTGATCCTTTCAACTATACCAAACTGGAGCCTTACATCCATAGTGGCTAATTAGTTGCTTTGGGAATGTGGTTCTATTATCTAGTATCTAGTATCTATATTTAAGCAATCAAAAAAATGTGCTGATAACTCAAACATGCAGGCAGCAATAAGAACCATGGTTGTAATTATTAAATCAGATTTTATTGTAGAATTGTTTGTAGATGTTTTAAACCCTTTATACTGTATGACTTCATTTTTTGACATTGGGCACATTGCTTAGTACGTCTATGAGGTAAAGACTGGTAAGCAGTTTTCTCTTCAGTAAAATAGAGATAAGTTGGCTTCTGCACAGATACCTCTATGATAATCATTCCATGTAACACTTGTATTTCAGATTAAATCAAGTCAGTGATTAGATATGTTACTTTATTGGATTGGGCATATTTTACCTAAAGAGCAATCCAGGATTTAAAACAGTAACAACAGATTTAATATCAACTTATATGACTAATCTTAATATTTACTAATATTTACTAATATTTACAGGGTTTCTCAAACTGAGCAGTATTGCTGTGTTGAGATGGAAAATTATGGTCAGAAAATTCTTTTTGCACTGTTCTGTGAAACGTAGGATGTTTAGCAGCATGCCAGGCTTATATAACAATTAGATACCAATATGTGTCCCTCCACTGCAGTTATAATCAAAAGTATCTCCAGATACTGGAAGATATCCAGAGCAAAACATCAGTTGGGAGCCCTTAATACATATTGAATACATATGACATTTGTGATATTATTCTGGAGGTGCCTATGGTAGTCATCTTCTAAGATGGTCACCCATGATTTTCTCCTCCCTGCCTTTATGCGCTTGTGTAGTCTCCCTTTGAGTATCAGATGGACTTAATGATTTGCTTCTAACCTTCTATGACAAAGGTGGTGAAATATTACTTCACAGATGAAGTTACACAACCCCTCTGTCTTCCATCTTGCTTAGCCTCTCTTGCTTTCTTACTTGCTGTGATGATGGGCAGCTGCTGTCTTCTCAGCTGCCTTATGGAGACCCAGGTGGAAAGGAACTGAGGGAAGCCTCCAACCAAAGTCCATAAGGAAATTAACCCAGTTAACAGTCAACTGAGTGAGCATGGAAGTGGATCCTTCCTCATTTGTATCTTAAAATGACTGTAGCCCTTAGTGATACTTTGTTTACTTCCTTTTGAGAGAATCTGAGCTGGGGGTCCCAGCCACACTTGACTGCATATCCTTGATCTCAGAACTCTGTGATAATAAATATTTGTACTTTTAGGGGCTAACTTTTGGGATAGTTTACTCTGCAGTTATAGTAACTAATACAGTGATATTTATCTAAATGAATTTATTAAGAACTTTTACACTTCATTTTTTTTCTTTTTTAAATTATTTCATGAGGTCATTTCCAGGGAGCAAAGTCATCCAGCCCTTGGCAGTCAGGATTTTTTTTTTTTTTTTGGTGGCATGTTGTCAGTGAGGGGAAGCCTTTATTTCCTCTTCATAATTTATCTACATTCTCAAATATATTCCTCACAAGACACATGATCACAAATAGTTGTAAAGAATATATGGAGAAAAAGAAGATGTAGCAGAAAACAGTAAAAACACTGATATGCATTCTAGCAAATATCAAGAGACCATTCGTTTTAGTAATATTGAGTATGTTGTTTAAATATAGCAGCATAATATAAATTTTAAAAGAGAAGGAATCTCTTTCATATATTTCAAGAAGAAATAGTGGAAACATGAAATCTCAAAGAATTAGGGAGAGAACACAGAATATCAGTTTTGCTTCCATATTACTGAAGAAGGGAATGACTGACTTCCAGGTTGTAAAAAGGGGAAGAAATACACGACTAAATTGAATTAAAGACCTAGAAATAAGTGGACAAGAAAAGGTTGACACAGCAGGCTGGGGCTGTATGTTCCAAGTAAAGGTTTGTCTTCAAGACTGGCCTTTTTCTGTCTCCTGGGAGATAACCGCTGATCTCTTGGACTAGTCTTTCTGATAAGAATGCTTTTTCATGCCTGAGGCTTTGGACTGTGCTGTACCAGGCTGACCAAGTAAGTTTATCCCAACAGTGTGAGGTCTCTTGTGCAAGTGCTGGATGCCCACACAACTGACATCCAGTACAAACTCTAGACTCCAAGGCTCAAGTGAACTCCCCTTGTTGGCCTTACTTTTTATGTGTTATCACACAGCACTGCTAGAACAATTAAGTGTGTCTCTGTATGACTCCACTGGGAGCTTGTGCTTTATCTCCTGTGCCTTTTCCCTTTCCTGATTTTAATCCACGTCCTTTGACTAATAAACTGTAAATGTACTTCAACCCGAGGATGGTTTGGAGGGCCCTGGTACAGAGCCTGGTACAGAGAAGATTGTAAGAATCACTATGAATGCATTTAGGCCTTCAGTTTCAGATAAAGTACATGCCAAGGTACTAAAGCAACTAGTAATTATATCATCGATATCACATAGTGCTTTTTGAGGGGTCCTAGAATATAAGTACCCGAATACATGTTAGCATCAAATGTGATCTCAGCTTTCCAAAGAGTCTGTATCAGACACTACAGATACGTGAGTTTGTTATCAGATTTTGAAAATACTTTATAACATATTATGGAACAGGTAATGAGTATATTGAGGGCAGGAGTTATAGAGTAGATATTGTTATAACCTCAGAACCTAACATAACACATGATACGCAGCAGGTGCTCAGTAATTACAAAACTGAATAAATTCTAGGGACCTAAAAACATAAGGGATCATACTAGGAATCAACATAGATAGAGAATCAGTATGGAAACGTAACTCACCCCATTCAGTTTTAAAAAAGGTGGTGCTACTTCTAATAGTAAATAATGAAACAAAGTAAGGTTGAGTCTAATAGAGTGGCCAAGCGAAGAAGGTCACAAGATTACGTAGATTTCAGAAAAAAAAAAAAACTTTCTGAAAGTTTTTCATGATTGATTTGTTTACCAATTGGAGAAATGTAGGCCAGATGCGAAGAAAATCAAGTTTTGTCAGAGCAGGATGAGAGTACATCCAGACGATTGAATGATGTCTCTCCAAGAGTGATCACACAGGACTCTGTCCTAAGCCTTGTCCCATCTAGCATTTTTATCAGCGACGTGGATAAAGACAAAAATGTGTGCTGATAAAATTTTCAGAAGACAAAAGGCCGAGAGAAATAGCTAATGTGCTGCATAACAATCAATATTTGAAAAGTTCTTGACAGCAATTTGTGTGAAAAAGACTTCAGGATTGAGTTGACTGCCAACTCAAAATAAATCAGCCATAGCTGCCAAGAAAGTTAAATAAATGTGCGTTGGATGTAAATGCAGTAGCGTGTGTGTGTGTGTGTGTGTGTGTGTGTGTGTGTATTTCCCTCGTGGCTGTTAGAAATTACCTCTTACAGAATCACTGGAGCTGATATTGTCTACCCACAGAGGTTGTCCTAACCCAAGATTCTTGGTTTTTCTCTTACATGTCAGCTATTCTATTTATGATCAACCACGCAGGACACAATCTTAAGCTTTAGGCTTCAGCAATTTCTAGGAGTCCTAGTGCAACTAAGAAAGAAGCTGTTCTGCATGACTTTATTACATCAGGACTGTGAATTGTCAAAAGGCATTAGGGCTCACCTCAAGTAATATGCGTTCAATTGTTTTCGGTGACCCACTTGAGCAAGAATTGCACGTGAGGGGTTGCTTTCAGGTCAGAGGGATGGAAGGATAAATGATTTGCCACACGGTCACCTGCAAGAGGAGGTTGGAAGGCAGGAGGATTGCGTACGATGTCTGAGAAAAGAAGCCTGTGTGTTGAAGGGGAGGGAATAGGGGCGCCTGCGTGGGTCAGTCGGTCAAGCATCCTACTTCAGCTCAGGTCATGGTCTCGAGGTTCATGAGTTCGAGCCCCGCATCGGGCTCTGTGCTGACAGCTCAGAGCCTGGAGCCTGCTTCGGATGCTGTGTCTCCCTCTCTCTCTGCCCCTCCCCTGCTTGCACTCTGTCATCCTCTCTCCCAAAAAATGAATAAAACATTTTAAAAAATTAAAAAAAAATGAAACAATCAAAAACAAGCAAAGAGGAGGGGACAAGCCGATATCACCATAAAGGCCACAACACTAATAAACGAGTAGGTTTGAGGGGAATTAAGAAAGTTAAAATTTAAAAAAAAAAGTGTTGGATTGCTAGAGGAAATCCTGGTGTGGGGTGTGCCTCTCAGTGACACCCACACCTTCTGTGATGATCTCCCAGGCCCAGGGGCTGCTGTGGG
Source organism: Prionailurus bengalensis (assembly GCF_016509475.1). Lineage (NCBI taxonomy): Eukaryota > Metazoa > Chordata > Mammalia > Carnivora > Felidae > Prionailurus > Prionailurus bengalensis. The sequence continues at coordinate 2,943,621 of NC_057346.1, forward strand.
TCCTCGCCCTGTCCCCTCCTGGTGTCTGTGCTGGGCCATGTCGCACACCCTTCGGGAGACCCAAGAACCACACGCCCCGCAGCTTGACGCCTGCTGTCTGGAACCTGCAAGGCCAGCCTGTGACACTGTAATTACCTTTGCTGCTAGGAGCCTGGGAATGAGAGGGCGGGTGGATTCCATGAAGGGCCTCTGAAGCAGGCTGGGGGACACACAGGGAGCATGGCAGCAAATGCAGGGGGCAGGCACTTCTTACTCAGGTGGATGTTAGTGGGGTGTTTATTGTGGCCATGCTTGTCTTAAAGGAGATAAACATGTAAGGAAAATCAGCATAAAGTGATTCAAGGGTGAGATCGTGAGAAGGGGTAACAAACATAGTTGAACTGGAGTGATCACATATCAGCCACTGTCCTAAAATGTGAGTGGACACCAATGCTGCTTAGAAGGCTGAGTCCGATTTAGACCCTATAGAATAATAATAATAATTACCATATAAATGATATAATCCTTATAAATTATTATATAGATATAATAAGTTACAAATAAAATGCAGTAATTATCAGAAGTAAGGGAGGGCTATCATTGCTGTTTCTAGCTGTCTGAGGATTAAAAGGTTTAGGCCGTTCATTCATCTATACCAAGTTATTTGATTATCTAATACATCCTTGACATTAGTATATTATATGGATTTATTAACCTCTTATAGTTGAGAGGCTAATGACAGGAGAGAAGGAATACCCTCAATTAAGAGAGATCCATCACCAATGAATTGTAACTCACAACATCCCTGTTTTCCTCAGGACCTGGCTCCTGCAATTAAAGGGACAATGTGTATGTGTCACAGAGAGAAAGGGAGAGGGGAGAACAGAGGAGAGAGAGAGAGAGAGAGAGAGAGAGAGAGAGAGAGAGAGAGAGACTGGCTTTCTTAATTTCTTTTTACTATTGAATTAGTTTGTAATGGCATCACATCACCATTAAACAAGGCAACTCCCGTAAACAGAATTTTCCATCTTTCATTGTGGATGATTTGCCTTTCAGAAGGTAGAGGGAGTGAGATTTGGAGAAGGAAGGCAATTGTATGTACAGCTCAGTTAAAAAAAAATACAGGTGCAGTTTTACAGAATTAAATGTAGTCTGCAAGGGCTCATTTCAAACTCATCTTAGGCTAGTTTCCTAGAAGCGGACGCTGAGCTGGCAGCTTGTAGGCAGGAGGTGGGCTGGTGAGCACGCTCAGGGATGGCGCTTGAGCGGAGGGAAAAGGAACCAGGCAGAGGGAGAAGTTGACCTGCAGCCCAGTTACCATGGAGGGCTGGAACCTGTCGTAGCCCTTTAGCGTTGTGCCACGTTGAAGGAGAGGCCTTGCCCCTGCCCATCAGGTATAGGGTATGGGCTGCCCTTGGGACAATGGAGTCGCTTCGGCTGAGGTGCTCCCTCCAACTAACTAGAAGCTGTTTTAGAGGAGGCATCGGCTGTGAGCAGTCAGCAGCTGGGGGAGTGTCAGGGAAGGGGCGAGAAGGGGGCATCTAGCCTGGGCGTGGCAGCGTCCAATAAACCCCTCTACACGGATCCCATTCCTAGATTCTCATTCAGCTCTCCCAGGCTTTGCCTGTTCAGACAGAGACCTTATTAGCTTTAAAGAGGTGTATCTCCTCCACTCAGTCTTCCAGAATCCAGCAGAGAGCTCAGGTATAGACTGCCTAATCAAGAAGTGTTTGAGGACAGTTTTCAAGATGGATTGCAAGAAAAATGTGGTCGAGATTTGGAAGAGAAAAAAACAGAATAGCGGAGCCAACATCCATAAAGGGAGTGTGCCAGAGGGAGAAACCTGCTTGGGTTTTTTGTTTCCTAGGGTAACTTTCAGAGGTGCGGCAGACAAATTACAGAAGATAGAATTAAAATTGATTCAGCCCATGGGGTCTGCCTCTGCTCCACGTAAATAATATCGTAGAGCCAGGAGCAGGCGTAATGAGAATTCATAATTTCACAGCTTAAATGAAAGCTATGAAAGTCATCACAATGATAAACCTACCAGAAGAGAGAAAGAGAAACGTGTTGTTATTTTTTTAAAAAAAACTTCGGTGCAACTCAAAATAAAGAGAAAAATTTCTTAGAGGTCAAGCACGGGATTACAGGAACACGGAGAGGTAGGGGGCAAGGTAGGTTTTCCCAGAAAAAGAGCAAATACTTCTAAAGAACCAAATGCTGCTGAAAATATTTCCTCAAACAAGATTCAGTTTGTGCAACCCTAATTAAAGCCTGCAGATCTAGATCAGAGATTGATATCTTTAATTTGTGAATGCGTATGAATGACCGTGAAGTATGTTTATTGGGCCATGTTTCAACTGTGGAATTGTTGCAGACTGCTCTGTGTTGTAAGATGACACAATTAGATACATCCAAACTTAAGCAGCACCAGAATTTAAGTCTTCTTGCAAATGTTGTGTGTGGGGGGTAAATGCATCTTAGAGGAGCAGAGAACATTGCAATGGATGCTTGGTGAAGGGAAAATGCTGTCATGTGGATTTTGTGTGTTAAAGTGGCCCTAGAGTCTAGGTGCCTGGTTTCCAATCCCATGTCTCCAACTTACTAGGTGAGTTCACACAAGTTACTTGAACTCAACTCAGTTTCCAGAAGTGTACAATTGGGGATATTGTTTGTAATTCCCTCACGGGCCTGATGGGAATATTCAACACACTAATGAATGCTCAGAACTTGTGTTGTGTCACGCATTTACAATAAGTGACAGCTCTTACTGTTATCACTGTTCATGTTTGTGGTGAGCAGAAAGGTCAACAGACTTCTCTAGAAATGTCTTAGAACCACAGTGTGGATACAGTGTGGCCTATGAGAATGCAGTGAGTAGAATCAATGAGGGTTTATAGAACAGAGCTACCTGAAGCATAAAAAAATTAGAAACCCATCCTTCTTTGTCAGAAATTAGTTTCTGTCCTTTTGAGAAAGCCCGTCAGTAGTATATAAACACATTCCCAGTATTCGATGGGTTGATGGTTAATTGGTCCGAGTGGTTCTTCATTTTTGTCTGTAAACATTTATTAATTGCCCACTGTGTGCTTGGTACAATTCTAGGCACTTTGCATGAATAGACACAAGTAACCTTTCCCTAATGTGTATAAGCGTACTCCTATTTTAAGTGAAAGTACTCCTATTTTAAGTGAAAGAAAATACAAGAGAGTTTCTCGTAACTTGCCTGTCAGTAAATTGTGATGACAAGATTTAACCCCAGGCACGCTGGCTCCAGAGCCTGTGACCTTAAAGCGTATGCTGTACTATAGGTACCTGCTTGTGGATGTGTGTTTGAGTGAGTAGAAAATACTGATGGGTCAGCATATTATTAATTAAGTCAGTTCAAGATGAAATATACATTCTTCAGCTATTTGCAGCGTCTCCTCTTCGTAAAGTTGGTAAACAGTGACCATGAAGTAGGATTTTGGATTTTCTACACTCACTGCAAGCCCCGAATGGGTTCCTTGGCCAATGGGCGGCATGGCAGGCCCACATGATATTCGGCACAGGGTCGGGCAGTGGTTGAGGGTTCACCTCGTGAGTACTGGAATCGATCTGCGAGACATGAGGCCACAACCAAAGCAGCCTAGTGGACCAGCTATCAAACACACTGAATTGGAAGTCGCAAGTGCGTAACAGTAGATTCCAGTCAGAAGGATTGACTGGGGTCCCCCATTGTATTATACGGTCACACACATTTGAGGTCATTGAAATCTTATTTTTAGATGTAATGTTTTTTTTTTTTCTTTCCCTCTAACATGAAAACATCAATTATTTTTCTAACATGATGTTTCAGCCAGGGCTGCAATAATAAAATGCCACCAGGACAATTTTAAGTGCCAGTGGGGGCATTTAAAAAACAGAAATGTATTTTTCTTATTATTCTGGAGGCTGGAAATCTGACATCAGGGTGTTGGAGGGTTGGGAAGCTTTCCTCCTTGGCTGATGCGTGGCCATCTTCTGGCTTTGTCTTCACATGGTTTTCTTTCTGTGCAAGTGTGTGTCCAAATGTCTTGCTATAAGGACACCAGTCGTATTGGAGTAGAACCCACCGTAGTGGCCTCATGTTAAATTAACTACAGTTTAAAAGACCCTCTCTGCAGCAGAGTCACATTTTGCAATACCGAAGGCTCGGACTTGATACGAATTTTAGGGAGAACACAATTCAGCCCATAACACATTAGAAGTGAAATAAAAATACACTCTACCACCCAAGAGCAATTACTTTCTACCGTCAGCCAAACCCACATTTTACTCAAGTTCAGCAGAAGCTTCAAATTAAAAGAGGTAATTTTAAACTTTGCTCAACATTGTCTCCTAATGAGCCAGCTGCACAAAATTGAGGTGGAGTTTCTTCCTCATGTAACTGGAAGATGGCAAAGAGGAGAGCTTCACAAAGTCAGATTTCATTCTGTATACCTACTAGAATCAAAGAAGAATGTTCCCAGTGTACACAAATGAATAGAATGTCTGACCTTGCTGTCATTTTTATTAGAATGTACTGGAGCTTTTGTTTTTCATCTAGCAGTAGCTATGGTTACATTTCTCCTATTTTCTGGAAGGCATTTGTCAGAGCAGTTATGTGTCCAAACAGTCTCACTGATCTGGAATACAAATGCCTACACACTAAATTTTTAATGCGTCAGGATCCTCAAAATATTACAAAATGGTTGGAATTAAAAATTAAAACCAAAGCGAAGGTAAAAGTTGGTGACAAGATGCTCAAAAGGTAGTTTGCGGTAGCCATTTTTTGTTAAACTACAGAATAAGGGAAGAACCATTGTTCTTCAAGTAACTGAAATGTTGATCTCTGCTGTTTTGCCCTGTACTTCTTTGTTTCTGCCCCTACGTTTTACTGTGAAGGAAAGAACAGATGGAATCATTTCCATGTTCTTCCCCATGGCAGTGATTAGACTATTATTATTTAAATAAAGATACAAGGAATAAGCCTGAGCCTAAGTAGAACTCCAACGAATATGGTAGGTTAAACTCTGATAGGCTTAAGAAAGACTTTTAAAATCTCAGTTTTGGGGCGCCTGGGTGGCGCAGTCGGTTAAGCGGCCGACTTCAGCCAGGTCACGATCTCGCAGTCCGTGAGTTCGAGCCCCACGTCAGGCTATGGGCTGATGGCTCAGAGCCTGGACCCTGTTTCCGATTCTGTGTCTCCCTCTCTGCCCCTCCCCCGTTCATGCTCTGTCTCTCTCTGTCCCAAAAATAAAAAATAAAAAACGTTGATAAAATCTCAGTTTTTACTTATTTATTTTTTAAATGTTTATTTATTATTTATTTATTTTGAGAGAGAGAGTTCAAGTGGGGGAGGGGCAGAGAGAGGGGGACAGAGGATCCAAAGCAGGCTCCAGGCTCTGTCCTGACAACAGTGAGCCTGATATGGGTCTCAAACTCGTGAACCAACTGAGCCACTGAGGTGCCCCTAAAATCTTACTTTTTATTTTTTATTTTATTTTTTTTAACGTTTGTTGACTATTGAGAGACAAAGAGCATGAGCAGGGGAGGGGCAGAGAGATGGGGAGACATGGAATCTGAAGCAGGCTCCAGGCTCTGAGCTGTCAGCACAGAGCACAACGCAGGGCTCAAACTCACAAACTGCGAGATCATGACCTGAGCCAGAGTCCACCGCCTAACCAACTGAGCCACCCAGGCACCCCTAAAATCTTACTTTTTAAAAGATTATTTCCACTTTGTTACAAAAGTAGAGGATAGTGTAATAATTTTCCCTGTACCCGTCATCGCGTCAGTGGTCATTCCATCTTGTCAATTTTTTTTTTTTCGATAACCTCACTCACACCCCTTTTCCTCTCATTGTTTAGAAGTAAGTGCCAGGTATTGAACATCTTAGAAATAAATATTTGAGAATGTATCTCTAAAATATAGTGGCTCCTACTAAACATAACTACAGTAGTATTAACATGCTCCCACAAATGAGAAATCATTTCTTTTTCTGTAGACTTCACTTTTGAGGCAGTCTTAGTTCCACAGTAAAATTGGGAACAGCATACGGAGGTATCCCACGTATTCCCTTCACCCCCTCATGCCCAGCCTCCCCCATTATGAGTGTCCGCCACCAGAATGGTGCATTTGGTATGACTGCTGAACCTGCATGGACATCTCGTTAGCCCTCAGAGACCAGAGTTTCCATTATGCTTTTCTCTTGGTGACGTACATGCTGTGGTCTTGGACAAATATATGAGGACATACATATGCCATTGTAGTATCACACCGTTTAGTTTCACTGCCCTAAAAATGCTCTGTGCTTCACTTCCTCATGCCTCCCTCCCCACTGACGTCTGCACCCACTGATCTTTTTACGGTCTCCATAGTTTTACTTTTTCCAGGAAGTCATGTAGTTGGAAGCATACAATATGTAGCCTTTTCGTAATGACTTCTTTCACTCAGTAATACACATTTGAGGCTCCTGTATGCCTTCTCACCGCTTGACAGTTCAGTCTTTTAATGCTGAAAATGATAGTTATTTTATGTTATGGAATAATTTCCTTTAAAATATACATTACCCAAGTTATATACATGAAATATGTAATAATTCAAATGGAATTCATATATTGCAGTTGGTTGAAATACTGTCTAAATCTTAATAGTTACACTTCTCTCTTGCTTCCTTTTTTCTGACATTTTTGATGTTGTTTTTGAGAAGACGAAGTGATTTGTTGTAGAAAGTTCTCACAGAGACTGGATTGTGCTCATTGCTATTACTGTCCGAGAAACAGTTGCCTAAGCTGCTTGTCCCCATGAGTGTATTTCCCTTGTTGATAGCAGCAGCAACAGGAAGGCAGAGGGAATGTCTGGGCGTGTTAAAGGAACACTAAAGAGAAGAGCTAATTACTGAGGCCAATATCTGTACCACAGAAACATGGGCTAGAATTCTGACTCCATGTCCGTGACTTTGGATGGGTGTTGGATATTCATGACTCTCAGTTTCCAAGTATATAAAACTATACACAAGTACATCACAGTAAAATTCCTCAAAACAGAAGTCCTTCCTTCTTTTCCTTCCCTCTTTCCTTCCTCCCTCCCTTCCTGCCTCCCCTCCTCCCTCCCTTCCTCCCTCCCTTCCTCCCTCCCTTCCTCCCTTCTATCTTCCCTCCTTCCTCCCTCCCATCCTCCCACCCATTCTCCCTCCCTTCTTCCCTTCCTTCTTCCCTCCTTCCTCCCTCCCATCCTCCCACCAATTCTCCCTCCCTTCCTCCCTCCCATGCTCCTTCCTTCCTCCCTCCCACCCTCCCTTCTTCCTCCCTCCCTTCCTCCCTTCCATTTTCCCTCTTTCCTCCTTCCCACCCTCCCTTCTTCCTCCCTCCCTTCCTCCCTCCCTTCCACCTTCCCTCCCTTCCTCCCTTCCTTCCTCCCCTTTCCCTCCAGGATGTGAGGCAGCCAGAGACAAAAGACACTGTTCCTGTAAGGCAGTAACAAGAATGACACTGGTGTCGCAGCACATACGTAACACAAGTGATCTTCAAAGAAGAATGCAGGAAAAATGTTTAGTGACGCTAAAGGTCACGGAAGGGGACCGCCCTTGAGTGAGGAGCAAGCCAACATTTCTGCTATGCTGAAGTTGAGAGTTTGGGTTTGGGCCAGCAGACCCAAGGTCGCACCTCATCTTTGCCATGTTCTGTGTATATGGCTTTTGCAAGCTATACTGCCTGATCTTTAATTTCCCTCATCTTTCAAATGGATATAATCATTGGCTACCTTGTAGAGATGTAGTTAAGATTAAAAGAGAGAGATCAGTGAGAATCGTGCTTAATGAAGGTCACAGCCATCAACACTTGTCTGGTGTGGTTGGAGGGAAGAGACAATGCTACGGAGAAATAAGTAAAGTCTTCGTACATTTATCTCCACTCTCGTTCAGGTCCAGCCATGTGTGAGCCCGTGGAGGCTGCAGTGACTAGAGTCACCGAGAACCCATTATTGGAAATAATTCATTTGAACGATCCCTGAAATATTTTCTTCACAAATATTTTATAGCTAAGTAATAGAGTTACACATTTTTTTTTTTTAATGAAGAAAACAGGAAGAGAGAGGGAGAAAGAAATACACACGGGCTTGCACTTTGTTGGCGATGGTTTATTAACTTGGCCGGGTAGATCCGTCTATCTGCCTGTCTGTTCCTATGTCTATAATCTTTCATAATAATTTTTAAATTTATAATTCAGTTCTAATTAGCTAGCATTCAGAAATGACAAGTCTTTAACTAAATTATGGAATAATTTAGTTTCAAGTTTCAGTTAATGATGTTTGGGGGTGTGCAGAATGTGTTAATGATAAATGATATTGTGGGTATCGATTACAAATACCTTCACTTCCTGTTCCTCTGCTCTGTGTATGTTTAATATCCTGTCTTTCTCGTACATCCAAACATTTCTCTTCCTTTACGGATATTAAATCTCCTTTTGTGTTATTAATGTTACACTGGCTGAAAGAATTTAGGGAATAAATAAGGTTGCTAATATATACACTGGACACTATGGCTCCTCGACTCTAATGTTTGGCTGGTAGTAGCCAGTGAGGATTTCCTAATTCATGGGAATCTGGCAATTTTTCTTCACTAAATCCCAAAGAGATTCTCCTTAGTCCAACCTGTACTGAAAAGAAAAGTCAACCACAGTTGTAATTAATAGTTTTACGGTGTCCAATATATTATTTTAATGAATGATAACAGATATTTTCTTTATATATGCTTAATTTTTTCGTAATTAGTAAGACAAGCTCTCGTATGAATTACTGAAGGTACATTGATTTCAGCAGATAGAAATGCCCTGAGGTTTTCACTAACCTCCACAATGATTTTTTCAGGATCATACTTTAGGCTTACTGGTCAGCTCTCCCTTCCATCTCGATATGTGTTCATTCATTTGGAGAAACTGTTGTATTGAATTACTTACAGGTAATCTTTAATGAGAAATAAAATTGATGTGAGTTCAGATAATTTGGTGTTTTCTGAGAACATTTATTCATTTATTTCTGCCAGTTAGAATACATTCCAGGTTCTTCTGGTAGCTTCAGGTCCCAGTTATTCAGCCCATGTTCTTTAAATGATGGCAACTTTGAGTCATTCACAGAGGCAGATATATACTGGAGGCCAAGCCAAGTGTGGATCCCTTCCCTATGACCACGGTGGTCGGTTCACACATGGGCACATGGCCCAAATCAAGCCAACGAGAACTGGCCAGCTGCGTGCAGGTTCTGAGAATACAGTTCCAGAGCCCAAGGCCTCACATGATAATGGCAAGAGAGTCTCTTTGATAATAAAATGGAAAGTAGGAAAAAGATGATAGGAGACAGGGAGAAAAACTGAATTCTTTTGATGTTTCTTAAATCAGTGGACTAGTTATGTCTGAGGCCAACATGTTCCTGAAGTCAGGTCAGACTTGAATTTTCTGGATTCACCACTAAATGAGTTTGAACAAATACAGTTGCACTGCTAGTATTTAAACTGAAAGTGTTGGGGCACCTGGGTGGATCAGTCAACTAAGCCTCTGATTTCGGCTCAGGTCATGATCTCATAGTTCGTGAGTTCAAGCCCTGCATCGGGCTCTGTGCCCACAGCTCGGAGCCTGGAGCCTGCTTTGGGTTCTGTGTGTCCCTTTCTTTCTTCCCCTCCCCTACTCATGCTCTGTCTCTGTCTCTCAAAAATAAATAAGCATTAAAAAAATTAAACTGAAAGTGTTATTAAGAATTAATAAAATATTTAAGAATTGTTTGGACTCTTGTTTTGATGTCAATATGAAGACAGTTTTTGGAAACCATCTATCTTCCTAACTCGTTTTTTTAGTTTTTAACTGATGTCTGATGCGGCCTCCAAACAGCTTCTCCTCTTGTCCCATACTCTGAAGCACACCGCAAAGCTTTTAAGACCCTAATGTGATCAATCCCTTACTGCCCACCGAGTTTGAGCCACTTTGTTTCTCAACTGCCATGTATATTCCATGAAAATGTTTAATCGTACGGATCATTAATTTGTTCATCACTAGATGTTCCTATAGTCTCAGCATTTTGTGAATCACTACAGTTTAGAAATGTCACATTCTCAGTGTTAGGCACACAGCGAAGAGTCTGTCATGTTGTGTACACTTTCCTTTCTTCATCTACCAGGACACCGGGGTCAGACTCAACAACTCTCTTTTCTCAGGTTGTCGGCAGAAGAACTAATTCTGTGACAACTGCTCTCTCTGTGTCTCTGACCTCTAACACTGTGCATTTCTGATGAATGGCATCCTAGGAAATAAGGCTTGACATGTGTGCTTGTTTGTCTGACATCAGTGGAGGAGAAAAAGTGAAAAGCACTTTAGGAATGCATGTGGTTTTCACTTTGATTTAGTTGTTTAAAAAAAAAGAAGAAGAAAGAAGGAGTCCCAAATGGAGTCACTTGTGCTAAGCACCGGGTCCACAAAGGAGAGACTTAATACCTAACCTAATTTCACTTTCAGCCTCTCCCAGGAGAGGAATTTTAAACCAGTCACTGTGGAATTGCCTGATCAACGCTAGTGAGGTCATCTGTGTGTTAGGTACTCTCCCTTCAAAGGAAGGTGACCTTGCCTGAAATAATCCTTTACATTTTGTGACTTTCTTGTCCCTGCCCCCTTTTGCCTCTAAGGGCCTTCATTTTCTGCAGCTCCTGGGAGCTCCTCTCTACTGGTTCCATGTAATGCTGCCTGATTTAAGAATCATTGGAAAAGCCTATTAGATCCTCAAATGTACTCAGCTGAATTTTGTTTTGTTTTTTAACATATTGTGGCAAAAAATATATTTGTTTTCTAATAATTCACTTCCTGCGTTGCTTTTTAGGCATAAAGATCCATTTGTGTTTCAAGAGGTAAGAGCAAGAGTTATGACGGAGAGCTTAATATAGACATAATCCCTAGCTCCCACTGATTAGTTCTCCATGGATCTCTGCCATGGATTAATGCGCAGCTGCAAAAATTTGCACAGTAATCCTCAGCTCTGCAATTTGATGGCAGGCTTTATTTTGGCGTCATTGTCCCTAAAGAGAATAAGGACATAATATTAGTCAGTTCTTGGTTTACACCTTCTTATGGGTAGATAAACAAAGGGAATATGATAGTGTCAAGTTATAAGGATGCCAACACAGAGATAAAATCAGATGGTGAGAAACATGAGTAAAGAAACTGGGTTATAATGCCGTTAGGCCAGGGTAGCTCCAGGGCAGTGATGGGGTGTGAGTTGTGTCTCCACTACTGGGTTGGATTCGAGGAGAATTATGTATTCCCATTGGGAGTAGGGGTGGCGTGAAGAACCAGTGTAAACAAGGCATGTTTGGGAGCAGCAGATAAAGTCTGATGGAACGGAGTGGTCATGCTGGGTAGAAGTGTGATGTAAGGTTGGAAATGACACCCAAGCACAACAGTGTGGAGGTTGTATGATGACAGTCGGTGGAAGAGTTTTGCAATGTGTCCTGTAAACAGTGCTGAGCTTTATTGGTTTTAAGCCTTTGCAGGTAGCTAATGAGAAAAAAAAAATGAGGTTGGCAGGTATTGCTTTTGCATCTGGAAAACCAAATTAATGAACATTGGGAAAGCTCCTTTCATCACAGTCGCTTATTCTAACCTGCAAGAATGGAGTAGAAAGTGGGCAGTGTTCCAGTCTCTCTGACTGTGTGGAAACTATATAATTAAATTCAATTATAGTTTTCAAATAATCTCCTGGGACTGCAGAAGGGCACTATTGTTATCTCATCTCTTTAATTGACCTTAGAACGGAAGGCAACATTATGCTAACTTAGCTTTGCGAGGAAGACGTGGAATGGATAAGATAGTTTGACACAGCATTGTCGGGACGCCTCGAGGTTACCGCTGATCTTGGCTTCAAATGTAGACGTGCTCAGGACACAGCAATGGTGAACAAATGAATAGTCTATTTAGCAGATGGGACGAAGGACCATGAGATAAGTCCTCTTGAAGGCACACAGCAAGAGCAAAGGATCCAATATCCCAGGCTTAGCATGGAGTTAGCACACAGATCAGAAAGCACTGTAGGGAGAAACAAAGAGACATTGGTCAGGCAAAGGGAGGAGCGAATAGTGTTCTGGATTCAGGTACGGCACGAGAGAAGGTGTACAGCTGGTGGGGACTGTGGTGCATTTCAGAAACTAGAAAACACGGATTGTGCCTATAGTGGAGTTGGAAGACGTGCGTCTAGATGTGAGTGACCGAAGACCAGATCTTTGCGGTGCTGATCACAAGAACGAATGATCTTTCCAAATATCTGTGTCTGTACAAAGAGGAGATTGTTAAAAAAAATATTTTATTGGGTAACTTATGCGATCTCATAAAATTTCTATTATGCTTATTTTGTTGTGTACAACCTAAAACGTAAGCCGATATACATAGCTTATCAAAATGGACAACTCTGATTCTGGCGGGATGGTGTGTGTGTGTGTGTGTGTGTGTGTGTGTGTGTGTATTTAATTAAAAACACTTAGTGGCGCCTGGGTGGTGCAGTCAGTTGAGCGTCCGACTTCAGCCAGGTCACGATCTCGCGGTCCGTGAGTTCGAGCCCCGCGTCGGGCTCTGGGCTGATGGCTCAGAGCCTGGAGCCTGTTTCCGATTCTGTGTCTCCCTCTCTCTCTGCCCCTCCCCCATTCATGCTCTGTCTCTCTCTGTCCCAAAAATAAATAAACGTTGAAAAAAAAAAATTTAAAAACACTTAGTGACTTCCTGCCGTGTGAAAAACTCTATGTTAGTTACTGGCAGCATGCAGATGAAACATAATTACTGAGACATGGTGTAAAGCCTAAAAGGTGAGAACAGGTGAAAGACAAGTCGTCCCAAGGGACAGCTGAGTTAGAGGTGGAAAGGAGGGGGTGACACCGTGGGAAGAGCTTTGGTTTTTCAGTTTTAAACGTGCGTTTGTGAGGAGAGATCATCCAGTTCCAACTCAGTACAATATTTGATGGAAAGTCCCATATAGCCACTGAAAGTAAGCATACAAGCTGGAAGCAAAAATCACAGAGCAAGATACAGTAGGAAAAACTGACACTGAGAGGAGTTGGAGTTGAGCTGAAGTCTGTTCTCACGTCTAGGCATTCTCCCCGCAACCGTGAAGAACGCGTCCTCCTTGCCCTTTTTGAATCTTAACATTCTAATAGCGGAATGAGACATTGAACATATAATTCCATTATTGGGTGGTGATGAGGTTTATGAAGGGAAAACAAAGTAGGGTTAGGGCACAAAGAGTATTGGGATGTTTTAGAGGTTATGTCAGACAACAGTCCTCTGTGGCATTTGAACAAAACCCCCAGGAGATGAGAGAGCTGTGCACGTATCTGATGCACACGTGGCCTGAACAGAGGGGAGAATAAGACGGTTGGTGCTGAAGGGGAGCTGAGTTTTCAGGTTCCTCCAGAAGGCCAGGACTCTACATTAGGTACTCAAGAAACTTAAGGTGAAATAACCCCAAACGTTCATATTAATATGTCTGTCTACGTGTTTAAAAAAAGCCGCATCCCTCTTAGAGCAAAAATCTCAGCAGAGGAAGCTGCTGGACATTAAACCCACGGAAGACTTTCGAGAGAACTTTTCACAACCACTTGAGTTTGCAGATGAAAAACAAAACAAACAACAACAACAACAACAACAAAAAACCTGTGCGGAGAAGCGAAATTATTGGCAAAGTGGCGCTGGGACTAAAACTAGGTGCTTTCAACCAACCAGTTTACTCTTTTTCCATTGTCTTTGCTGACACATCAAGAGGAAAAGGTCCCAGGAGTTGTCTTGCTGTAGCATCAAGTTTAGCCCTGAATACAGTAAGCTGTGTGATTCATGCTCCTTGTTCAGAATGACATGACAGTTCTGAACCTTCCTGTCATTTTCGCCATCAAATAATCACTATGTTTTATTGAGGGCAGAAAAGCCAATTTGTACGTGGTGCAACTGCTTTGTACTTGCGCCTCCAATATGAGTAACAGAAAAACATTTCTTTTAATCGACGGAAAATTCAATCTTATTTTTGGAAGAAAGTTTGGCTACTTTCAAAAAAAAAAAAAAAAAAAGACACGTTGTTCCCTAGGCTCCCATAACTCTCCAGGAACATTGAACAGGACTAAGGCTGACCTTTTGCTTACTTTTGAGGCTTTTGAAACAGGAATCAATTTGCCATTTTCTATCCGTTCAGTCTTCATCTGGATTTTGTGGATTTGCTACAAGGCCTCTGTCCTCAGCAGGACTCTGAATCGTTTGCCCCTCCTAAAGGTCCATTATTGTTGCCGCAATGCCCAGCTACTACCCCACATGTTGCTGTTACACTGTGACTCACAGAACCTTCTTGGCTTGCCATCTTTGTAGCTCTGCTGTTCCAGAAAATGTCAGTGTGTGTCTGTGTCAATGTAGCACTTAGAGTAAGTGATCTTGGCGTAGGTAATAATTATTTGCCTGGAGTTAATCAGTAGTTTTGTTATTGACAACAGTCCATCTGTATCTGACTTACAAACATGTTTTGTTAAAAAAATAAAGATTTTTAAAGAAAAAGAGTGATAAATGGCGGAGCTTTTTTGTCTATCCTGCTCAAACCTGATTTAACTCATTATATGGCTCTACGGATAAGACTGTGCCAACCCTGAGATTGCAATCCTGCAGAGAGAGGCATTCTGTATCTTTGAGAAAGGAAGAAAGCACATCAGCAAAAGGGGGAGACATTGGGAAGAGTGACTTGGCTTTCTTCCCTGTTCCTAGTTTTAGAAATGGCAGTACAGGGGCGCCTGGGTGGCACAGTCGGTTGAGCGTCCGACTTCAGCCAGGTCACGATCTCGCGGTCCGTGAGTTCGAGCCCCGCGTCGGGCTCTGGGCTGATGGCTCAGAGCCTGGAGCCTGTTTCCAATTCTGTGTCTCCCTCTCTCTCTGCCCCTCCGCCGTTCATGCTCTGTCTCTCTCTGTCCCAAAAATAAATAAATGTTGAAAAAAAAAAAAAAAGAAATGGCAGTACAGTTCCCAAAGCAGTGAAATTCATGGTTTTGACCTCGTGTTTGCTCTCATTCTTGCCGAGAACCCTTCCCCCAAGAGTCACGGGTTTCAGGACTAAACCAGATGAAAGATGCACTCAACTTCTTTTCCACGCTGCCCATTAACAGCTGGGGTGTCATGCTCTCCCCCTTGGGCCCCGGCAGGGATCACAACCTGCTCACCCAGTAGGGTACCATGAAGCGATGGTGCTCTGGTTTGCGCGTCCAGGCTTAAGAAACTTCCAGTGTCTCTCTCTCGAACACTCACTCTTGGAATTGAGCTGCCATGTTCTGAAGAGACCCAGCAAGCCCTTTGTCGATGCCCTTGTAGAAAGGAGATGAGGTGCGTCACCATCCCTGTCGAGTTCGCAGCTAACAGCCAGCACCCACGGGTCGTGAGCCCATTTTCGGCTCCAGTCAAGGACCAGTGGTAAGATTCCACCGCCAGTCCCTGGACACATGCCAGGTCAACGAAAAAATTATTTTGTGGTTTTAAATCGAGAAGATTGGGTGGCTTTTTAAGCAGCGTGACGGTGCCCGTTTGCGGCCATGTGCACATCAATCAGCCGCGCTCTGGGTCAGAGTGTTCTGCACTTACGTGCCCCTGAGGTCGTACCTTCTCCGCAAACTTGTTCTTCCCTAGATCAAGGTTCACCTTCTTTTAGAGCAGGTAGGCTCATTGTTAGGACGCGATTTGCATTAAGTCTTGAGTGAGTAATGTGTAAGCTACTCGAAAAGCTTTTACCAGCACAATTTCAGTGAAACTAATAACATAAATTGAAAAAAAAAAATAGTACACAGAATGGGAAGGATATTCTCAGATGGGGTCATAGTTTAGAGTCTACAAAATATATAGACCGTCTTTACGTTGTACTCTGGGCCTCTAAACTGAGTAGATTCAGTCAAAGATTTACATTTTGTATTGTGTTAGTTGCTCGGAAAGAGGCAAGATGTATTGTGCACCGTGTTGTGTTTTAAAATAATTCTTGGGGCGCCTGGGTGGCACAGTCGGTTAAGCGTCCGACTTCAGCCAGGTCACGATCTCGCGGTCCGTGAGTTTCGAGCCCCGCGCCGGGCTCTGGGCTGATGGCTCAGAGCCTGGAGCCTGTTACTGATTCTGTGTCTCCCTCTCTCTCTGCCCCTCCCCCGTTCATGCTCTGTCTCTCTCTGTCCCAAAAATAAATAAACGTTGAAAAAAAAATTAAAATAATTCTTTGTTCTCCCTACGACTTTGAGATAGGAGTTAACTCTACCGCATCGTTGTACACAGCTACGACAGTGTATTTTGCACATTTTGGGTTTTCAGTAAATATTTTTGGGTGAGATTATGAGTAGTATTCCTTGTACACATATTCACCATTTGTTTGATGTCAAAAGTTCCCCAGTCTTATAAGACGTCAACATAAAATATTGAAGTGGAATATATATGTGAAAATATTTATATCTTTTTTTGCCTCTTTATTGCATTGACTAAAATATCTAGTACAGTGTTGAATATATTGATTAATTAAAACATGGTAATAATTCCTTCATATTCCTTGAATAACCCCAACCTAGCAGTATGAAATAATTCTTTTTCTGTCTATCTTGGTTCACTTTGCTCATATTTTGTGCAAGATTCTTGCATCTATGTTCATGAGCTTGGCCTATGACTTTTTTTTTTTTTAAATTGTGATTTTCTGGTTAGGTTTTGTTATCAGAGTTAGGCTATTCTACAACAGATTGAGAAGAGTGTTATCTTTTCCTGATTTCTGAGATAATTATATATGGTGCTAATCACTATTAAAACCGTCTGAGGCTGGAGTTTGCTTTGTATGAAGCATTTAAATAATGTATCTAATTTATAGGTAGTCATAGGACTATTCATTATAATAACTGGAAAGGAAAGACATATCCAGTTATTATAATGATGTTATATTTGTAGAAACATAGATCTGAAGAATCTGTAGATCAGTAACAAATAATAATTTGATTTGGACACCTGCTGCATACAGTTTCAATACATACAAATTATAATGTAAGAAAAAAATGAATTGAACAGTAAGATATCTCATCTCTAAGAGAATAAATGACCTAAGATACCAAATAATAAATTTAATTTAATTTGAAGATCTCTAGACAGAAAACTATAAAATATTTTTAAGAACATTTAGAGAGGACCTTAGTAATTAGTCGTGTCCAAATAAAATACTTGAAATAATCCACATTATAAACAGGCATATTCTTCTAAAACTGACTTGTAGTTTTAATGCAGTTCAAGTCAACATTCTATCAGCTCTATTCCTGTGTTTGGCCAGAGCTGATATTTAAGTTTATAATGATAGAGCGACAGCATTAGCTGCCATAGGCCAGATGAGTCAACAGCGGAAGAGCATGTATTAATGCAGAAACAGACTCAATCTTAAAGGTGTACTTATGACAAAAGTGAAATGAAGAAAACAGGTGTGGAGGACATCTGTGTATTAAATTGCTAAGTTAATTGGACATCCATAGTTTTAAAAATATGAGATTTCCATATCTTACTGTTCCCAAAAGTTATTTCTGAAGAGTTTATAGGTATTAATGCAACAGGGAAAAGAGTGAAGCTTTTAGAAAATGATAAGAGACTACTGACATGGGCCTGAGGCAGGTAGGGACATTTTTGCAAAGAAAGTAAATAACGCAGTTTGTATAAATGTAGTTGGATAAATGGGACTAAAAATTTGTAATTTTGTAAATTCAGAATAAGAGTGAAAAGGCGATCCACAGAGTGGACAAGATCGTTCTCACAAATGTAACTGACAGCTTGCATCCTGCATCTAGGAAGAGCTTCTAAAGATCAGAAAGGAAATTACAGGAAACCCAATACAAATGAACATGACCCTAGAACAGGCACACTACAAAGCAGGATTCCTATACGTGGCCAATAAGTACACAAAGACATTCTCCATGTTTTTGGTAGTTGGTGAATGTTGATTAAAATCATAATATGATACCACTGAAAACCCAAGTGATTAAAACTAAAAAAAGACAGTGTGAAAATTAGCAGAATGTAAAGAAACCAGAATCCTCATGCTCTGCTTTTCCAAGATGAAAATGGCATAGGGACTTGTGAATACTGTTTGACCAGCATCTAAGAACATGTATCAGCTTTATCATGATTCAGCTATTCCACATCTGAATATAGACCCAGCAAAAATGATTGATTCAATAGAAGGATGGATTGATGGATGGGTGGATGGATGGATACAGAGAGAGAGAGAGAGAGAGAGAGAGATGCAGAGTTATGTAGTAAAAGGAGCAGTCATAGTAGTAGTATTTGTAATAGCCTATTTTGGAAACGACAGTCTAAGGTAATAGTCCACATTGGAAATGTCCATCAATAGTGATGTGCCATATTCATTTAATGAGGAATTATATGGTAATATAAGAGAATAAACTGATTAATGCACAAACATGGACACATTTTTCAGATACTATGTTGGGTAAAAGAAACCAAACGCAAGAGAGACAACACTATTTGATTTCATTTACAGTTCCAAAATACAAAAACGAATACATGATAATGATTACCTTATAAAATGATGGTAAAAATCTAGTCAGGGAAGCAAAGAATTTTTCCACACATTTAAAGGGCAGGTAATTCATACTGTAGGATCAATTTTAAATTATTCTCTTAAGGTAACATTACACTCATAGTAAACCCCTAGAAAGATTTCACAAGAACGAATGTCCATTCCACTTATGAATGTCAAAGCCAGGTCCTAAAGTATCTAGCATTAAAGCCCAGAGCATATTTAAAATAATAAAATACATATCAAATGGAGTTTCTTCCAAAGAGTCAAAGATGGTTCAAGATTAGAACTCTTTCAGTATCACACAGTGGGAGTTATTGGATGTAAATAGATGAAAATACATATAAAGCCTCATTTCTTAGATAGGAAGGCACACTGTGATGTGTATTCTGCCCTCAGCTAATTACATCAGCCCCAACAAATTGTCAACCAGTTTTATTTAACTAGATAAAGTAAATGTAAAATTAATGCTACAATGATATCCAAGTAAAAAAGAAGTGTGGACATCTCTGAAAAAGGCCGATGCTGGAGGAGCGACAGGAGAGGAATAGTTCCCAGAAAATGTTAAGATGTGCTTACTATGCAGCTCGAGACGTAACAGGCCACTGCCGCAGATTTACCCAAGCTGGTAGATCAGAACCAAAAGCGTAGAAGTACAAACACATTTCTGCAGAAAACAAAGAAACTAACTTTCTTATGTGTTCCAGATGACATTTCTCATCTGCTGAAGACAGACCTTTCAGCAAATGATGTGTGAAAACAATTTGCTGTCTGGAAAAGATAATGAAGTTTGGTTTATTCCTCATAGTATATACTAGGAAATAGTCAAAACTGGTGAAATATTTACATGAAAACATGAAATCGTAAAAGCTATAGAAAAAAAGGGGAAGCGTATTTAATCTCTGAATTATGCAGGCCTTTCTAGCTGTAACATAGAAGAAACATAAAGACACAAGTAAACCTGGACAATTTAACAACATAAAAACCGAAACAACAACTCATATACCAACACAATCAAGGCAGCTGAGACGATCGACATGTACATTTACCAGGACAAATGGTGATCTTTTAAGTATATGATTGTAGTAGTTCTGGTACACACCCGGCAGAAAGATGGGCAACGTCCATGAACAGTTTGATCCCAACCCAGGAGTGCTGAGTGCAAAAGCGATCAGCTCTAGTCATGATAAGAAACATGCAAATTAAACTAGTAAGATGCAACTTATCACCTATCAGATGGAAACACGCTGTGCAGCTTAATATTAGATTGTCACTGAGATATGGGAAAGTGGGCACTCACTCACATTGTCATATTACAGTGAGAAAGTAAGTAGATATCATTGCTGCGTAGGGAATTTGGGCTTTATCTTTTCAAATCACAAGGGCACATACTCTTTGCACCAGCAATTCCACGTCTAGGAATTCCCAAAAGCGTACTACCATATTTGTGACGAGGTTGTTTTTTTGGTTTTGTTTTTTTTTTTTTAATTTTAAAAAAAAATTTTTTTTTCAACGTTTATTTATTTTTGGGACAGAGAGAGACAGAGCATGAACGGGGGAGGGGCAGAGAGAGAGGGAGACACAGAGTCGGAAACAGGCTCCAGGCTCTGAGCCATCAGCCCAGAGCCCGACGCGGGGCTCGAACTCACAGACCGCGAGATCGTGACCTGGCTGAAGTCGGACGCTTAACCGACTGCGCCACCCAGGCGCCCCTGTGACGAGGTTGTTGAGTGCGGTTACTGGAACCGGTGCCCAATACCTTATCAAAAACCTTTGGAATAAGTGCGTATGGAATGCAGGTTTAATTTTTTAATGTTTATTTAATTTTGAGAGAGAGAGTACAAGCTGAGTACGGGCGTACAGGGAAACAGAAAATGTGAAGAACGCTCTGAACTGTCAGTGCAAAGCCCCACATGGGTCTTGAAACCAGGAGCCGTGAGACCTGAAGTCGGACACTCAACCTGCTGAGCCCCATAGGGGTCCCCTTTATGGTGGTTCTTTTGAAAGTAGTCTTTTTTTTATAGCTTTTGAATATTCTCAAATGAGAGATTGCATAAGGATCAACCAAAGACTTATGGAAAGACAAATTGCTGGGTCCCAACTTTAGCTTACATGATTCAGTACATCTGGGGGTAGGACCCTATACTTTACATTTTTATCCAAGTACCAGGGGATACTGATGCCACTGATGGTAGGATTCACCTTTTGAAAACATGGATACAGGCTCTAAACAAGGTGTGCTGAATCTTTCCGTGAACATCATCTAACAGATAATTCTGTTAGATTCTGCCTGCACTTGTACGCATACTGAGTATTTATTTTCTACATCAGCGTGTCTTGGAAAAGTGAACACAGCACCATGACCTTTGTAAGTAGATCCGAGTCAGATGTCTGAGGATGGGCCAGGAGCAAAACCCCCCCACGGCTTATCAAACCTCATTATAGATGGCCTGGTGGAAAGCTTCTGATGTCTGCCATCTCATTATCATGGATTTCCATCTAAGAAGTTTTGTTTAATTATGTAAACTACAGTAATGACTTGCTCACTGTTAAGTGAAAATTGTGTAAGTACAGCAGTTAAGTGGTCAACCATTGTCTTTCCATCTTCTAATGAAAAATTTGAACATTTACACAATTTCCCCAACATTCAGGTAATACACAGCAAATGCTTTTTATCTAACTTTTCTTGTTTTAAAAATATAATTTATTGTCAAATTAGCTAACATACAGTGTATACAGTGTGCTCTTGGTTTTGGGGGTAGATTCCCATGATTCATTGCTTACGTACAACATCTAGTGCTCATCCCAACAAGTGCCCTCCCCAATGCCCATCACCCATTTTCCCTTCTCTCCCACTCCCTGCAATAACCCTCAGTTTGTTCTCTGTATTTAAGAGTCTCTTATGGTTTGCTTCCCTCCCTCTCTCTATTTGTAACTATTTTTCCCCCTTGCCTTCCCCCAATGTATGCTGGCATACATTCCCCCATGGTCTTCTGTTAAGTTTCTTTACTATACCAAATGATATAAGTCAGTCAGAGAAAGACAGACATCATATGTTTTCACTCATATGTGGAACTTTAACTTTTCTATACTCTTGGCTGAATTACTTGTATCATTGATGAGGTGGATATCATCTATCATTACGTAAAAGGATCATTTAAACTCTATACCAGCAGAATTTTCCAAATGTCACTGCTAGCCTGTTGGCTGTGCCAAGCTTTTGTTAATGTAGGTTTATCGACATAATTCCAAACATTAGCAACAGTATAATTGGTGTCCTACAAACCAAATGCTTTTGAGAAATCTTGGATTCTTCAACTTGTGGTCATTACAGCAGCCTTATACTTTCAAATACAGTTACATTTGCCCATCATAAAATAGAAGGGGCATATGACAGATGTCCTACTCGGGCAAAAATATACTCATCCATGAATAATAACATTGTAGGTTTTTTGTTTGTTTGTTTAAGACGGCATTTTTCTTAAGGATTATTTTAAGAAATTTGCCAAGAAGCTTTTTCATTATAGATTCTCAGATTAATTTCACCGTGGTACTTGTGCTTCTTCATACTTGAGAGTCCAACCTCATAATGGTCCACACTCACTGTCGTCGTTCATGGCATCACAGTCACTTCTAGCTGGCTTCATGAGCAACAAACCAGTTGCTGGCATGCATTCACCTGTCACTCTTGCATCCATATGATCAGCACAGGGTCATTTTTTACCCCGAGCCATTTGTTTTTCTGGTTCCTTAGTTTTTGCTTATCGTTGTCCCGGAGTAAAAACGAACCATGCTGATTAATGTATCACTTGTTATTTTCTGATTGTAACTGTCACCAAACGCGTTGTAGACTTAATTCTAAAAGCATTTTCACAGTTTAATTAAAACTAAGGCAAACGTAAGAAAATGTCAAAGAATAACAATTAACAAATAATATGGCTCAATATGGAAGAGCTAATAATACGTTTTTCACAAATGTCAGCAGACAGAGGCCCATGTGACTCTTGGGAGCACAGAGACACAAATAGTGCCTCTTATCAGGAAAGGTTCAGTTTTGTGACCAAGTGAGTTTTGGCCCAAACATTATTGTAAAAAGTGGCTTTCAGAAATTGGCAGATTTAAAAATACTGAATATGAGACTATGAACCGATATAAACAAACTATGGGGAAAAAAGACTTCAATATCCGTCAGTAGAGGTTTGATTCAGTAAATCATGAAATATGCTGTACAGTGTAGTACATTATTGCTCTCAAGCTAGGGGAATTAAAAGCTAATTAAAGCTTGGAGCTAATGGATTGAGATGCTGTTTATATTTTTATGTAGAAAGAACCCCAGGATTTATTATTAGCAAGCAGTGTGCTGAATAATATTTATAGTCTCTATCGCTGTAGAAAAAGAGAAGATACATACACAAGTGGGTGCCCTGTACAGGGAAGCAGAAGTTGGTGTATTAGAGGGAGAGGGAGGCTGGGAGAGAGGGCCTTCACTGTATTTGTTTTCCCCTCTTTAGTTATTTTCACTACTTAAATATGGAATTATGGTATGTATTTATATTTATTCTATTCAAAAAATCAAGTACTTGAGGAAGTAAAAGAATTCTGTGGTGAAACCGTGGAGAGGAGGCATGTGGGTCCTCAAATGCTGCTCTACGACACAAAGCCAAAGTGTTGCCACCACGGGTTCTCGCATCACACGTGTCGATCGCTGTGCCTTCTTTCTGGGGCAGGTGAATTCTGATGCTATATCAAACATCCGTATTATCACTAGCAGTGGAAAGCTAACAGGATATCTGCATGCTCTCAGTGGGAAAACGGTGGAAAGGTGAATCTAGGCAGGGACGAGTCCTCAGGGTAAGTGGGATTTTGTGAGGACGGGCACTGTCACATTCAAGGTGCACAGACTTTAGGCTCTGATTCCCAAAGGTACGTGCCAACCCCACATCTGGTTCTGGCATGCTAACGGTCAGCAGCTGAGTTGCAATAAAGACGAATGCTCGGAGATCTTCTTGTGTTAGTTATTAGACTGGTCGGTCAAGGGAACTTCATTGACAGAGAACAGCTGGTGTTTTCCAAAGGATTTGGTAATGTCTTCAGTGGTGTTCTGATGAATGTAATCGAAATACATGAGCTCTGTAACCGTATATTTAGGAAGATACATAACTGTTTATTACTTTCAAAAAGGAACGGATGAATGGATCCTTGTTTGAAAGAAAAAGGCGTCCTTGTGGGATAGACAGAGTTTTGTGGGCTGTGTTCTGTTTAAGTTCTTAAATTTTGATTTCCTTCATCTATTTATTCTATAAAGGATTGTTGAGAACCCACCAAATGTGAGATTCTGCTAGTCTACTAAACATACTTAGGGGCACTGTGTCAACACACAAAATCACAGCCTAGAAGGGTCACTACCTCCAAAGCTAGAATCCCTCTGTGTGTGTATGTGTGTGTGTGTGTGTGTGTGTGTGTGTGTGTGTGTGTGTATTTTCCCTCACTGTATTCAAGCAAAGAGCATGTCTTCCCTCCCCATTGAGGATCTTGGGTTCTGTTTTCCATTAAGGCCCATCTCTGGGACAAATGATGCACAAACCGTATTAACACATTTTATTAGGATGCCAAAGTTAAATACATACATATCCTGGTAAATTACTCACAATTATAACAATTTAGAATTTGGACACATGTCACATTACTGGCCAAAGCAATTTGTGAAATAGTTGACGGAACATATGGGATCCATCCATCCTTTCTTCTGTCAAATATGGTGATAATGGAGCTAATGGGATCTTGTTTGATTTCAGACTTTAAGTACACATTGCTCTGATATTTCTATTACGGTCTTATGTCTGCGATCTTGAAAAGGAATTCACTACATAAATCAAGACAGTATTATTATGAAGAAGATGTTCAAGGGACACTTGCATAATAAAAGTTTATTAAATATATCTCTAGATAGGTTTTCAGCATATTTTGAAGCTTTTCCTATTAAAAAACACACAGTATTTTCCAGTAGAAACCTTAAAACAGTTATTGCTACCTTCAGAATTTTTATAGGTAAAGGTTATATTATTTTGTTTGGAATATTAAACATTTATATATAGCCTGTGATTTTAAAGAGATCATCATGTGCAGAGTATTAACCACCGTAACTCCTAGTGACTTAAACCATCTTCAGGAAGAATTCTGAACACTAGTCCAGAAATTCCGCAGCAGGGATGTAACAGGTTATATATATATATGAAGCTATATATATAGCTTCCTCAAGGCAGGAAGGAGAATGTTCCATCTCACTCTGGGGAACTTGAGAAGAGTTACCATGTTTAATTCAAGTTTCCCTTCATGCTTACCTACTTGGCTCTGAGGAAGCCAAACCAGTTACCCAGAAATATATACACAGAACTGAATTTCTGAAGCGGACAATACAAAGTTTCAGAATGATGCAGTATGTAGAAGCAGGATGCGTTTTTGGTACCCACCTCCGATTGATGGCCAACAGGCGATCCTTCCATTTTCACCCGTTCACAAGAAGCTTAGGGGCACACATAGACATACCCTCCCTCTAGGAATACTTTTGCTCTAGCATAAGCCAAAACGTGGGGGGGGAAAGGTAAGGACAATCTGCAGACATTGCAGCTATGGGTATCGAGTGACCTTGAACTGCAGGTGAATAATAGCGGTGGTGTACTGGGCCAGCAGGATGAATCCAGGTAGAGTGGGACCTGAAATTTATAGAGCTCAACATTACACACGCAGAATTAGGGATGAGAGCGAATATTTACTGGGAACAAAAATAAATTACAAGTTATAAATTTTTAAAATCGTAATAAGCTCCTAAATGTAAACAAATCCGGGAAATAGTAATAATATTTTTCTTATTTAACTGCCTAGGACACCTTTACAATACTTTTAATCCTACACTTTTGGCTACATACGCTTCGATGACTTTTTCCCAGTGTAACAGTTTTGTGATACCACTTTCTCTAGAGAAAATGGAAAGTGAATTCCTCTTCAGTTTTAGCATGGTTGATTGAAATTTGCTTTCATTACTAATTATAGAGATAAGAGGGGCAGAAGCCCTTGTAGAAACTTGGACGGGGTCCTAGCAATATGTTAACATGTTTTCTTTTTTAATTCTGCACAATTAAGATATTTTAACCGTAATCCATTCAGACCACTGTCTCTACTCCGTCTTCTCCTGTGTCATTTGACCCCATGTCAGGTGGTATTCTTATGGCTGTTGGGGGCTTTAGAATCTAGATGAGGGAAATCGGAGGGTGTGTTTAGTTTGGGGTTAGGAGGATGTATTGTGTGGTGTGCAGTCGCTTCTGCTTTTACTTGGATTACTTCATCACGGCGTGGGAATGGCTTCCAGCAATCACACCTCTGAGTGTGTGTGAGACGAGTTACTGCACAGAAACAACCCAGTGCCCCCATGCTGTACAGCTGATACAGGAAGAAACTGTGTGGCAGTTTCCCTAAATTTGACAGTCATTCTAAAATTTT
Source organism: Prionailurus bengalensis (assembly GCF_016509475.1). Taxonomy (NCBI): domain Eukaryota; kingdom Metazoa; phylum Chordata; class Mammalia; order Carnivora; family Felidae; genus Prionailurus; species Prionailurus bengalensis. Next base: position 2,969,679 of record NC_057346.1, read on the forward strand.
TATGGTATTATTATTATTATTATTATTTTTTAAAGTTTATTTATTTTGAGAGGGAGAGGGAGTGTGAGCAGGGGAGAGGAGAGAGAATCCCAAGCAGGCTCTGCAGTGTCAGCACAGAGAGCAGTGCTCGGCTCGATCCCGGGAACCATGAGATGATGACCCGAGGTTAGACCAAGAAAGAGTCCCACGCTCAACCGAGCCGCCCAGGCGCCCCTTACATGGTATTATTATTAATGAATTGTGAGGCTGTAGCTGAACGTGTAATGAAGGGAAACTAGAGTTGAAAGAGACGGCGGTCTTGACCAACTTCAGTTAAATTATCTGATTTGTGAAAAGCCATTAGGGTCTATGATTCTGTTGCTGTGGTCCTTCCTGAAGCCCACAGGCTCACTGGCCTCGTGGTAGACCCACCTCTGTGTTCAACGACCATTGGGCCCTTGGAGAGAGGTTCACAGCCTCAGTCTGTTTCTTCGTTTGGGCCGGTGAGGACTACTTACTGGACCTTAGTGTCCTCACTCATTACATACTTGATTTGAAGAACCTGAGGGATTCATTTATTCCCGTGCTGACTGTCTGTTTCTTCCCAGGAGCAGGTTGGGTCCACACCATGTGCCCAAGAGAAGGTCCACGTGGATGAATGAAGCAGAAAAGGTTAAGAAGGCAGATCTGTGAGAAGGAGTCTCACTCATGGTAAGGATGTTGATACTTGTTTAGATTTCAAGGAGCTGACTTTAGGATTTTAAGCTGGGGAATGATGTGCTATGATGATGTACTTTGTCCATGTGGAAAACAGATATGTTTTAAACCCACTTGTTTTATGGACCATGTCCTCTGTGCCAGGCAAGGTGGTGATGACCAGGAACCTGTGCTTTCTTCTGTAGTCCTCTCAGCAGCCTTCCGCAGTGGTGATCGTGGTCCCCAGGTTGCGGTTATGGAAACTAGGGACTTAGAAAAATTAGCCCATGGAAGGCCAACCAGTTCTATCCTGACAAAACGGAATTTACACCCGGGTCTGTTACTCAACAGCCCCTTCTGCAAGTGCTGATTCCCAGTGTCCCCGCGTCGGGACTCGGGACTCAGACCCCTGCCCTGTCACTGGCATTAGAAAGGCGCTTCCACACCATTTGGAAGAATATTATTGGAAACTTCTTGTCTGTGCTCCAGATTCTTCTGTGGGGAGAAATAGGCTTGCCTTTTAAATTGAGAACATTTTCAAATGTTTTGGCAGTTGGCTCAGTAAAGAAAAGGTGTTCTTTTGCAGTTAAATTGGAGTGTGGCTTTTTGCAAATGTGATGGTATTTTAAAATGGCTCCTTCAAAAAGAGTATTTTCAGAAAATATCAAAATAGACTTAAACTCCTTGTGTCATGAAGCTGAAACACGGTCTTGATATACTTTCAAAATGTTTCCCTGTATAACAGATGCTTACGTATCACAGTAAGCTCATGATGGGGGAAGAGGAGGGGGAGGACAGAGGCCAGCCCGCAGACTCTCCGGCCATAACTCCAGGTCGTGGTTAGCTTTTCCATACCAACAGCCTCCTACAAATCTCCGTGATTCCTTCCTTTTTCTCTCCTCCAGCATTCAATCTGTATCAGAAATTCCTGGCATAAATATAAGTGCTAATCAGATAAAATGAATCAGAATATCTGCTAGGAGATTCTGACTCCTCTCCTCAAAGGCTTTTTCTCTTTAAAGAAAAAATAGGGACTCTTTTACTTTATTGAAGATCATTTTAAACCCAATTCTTTGTTTTGTTTTTCTTTTTGACCACCTTCACCCATTTGCCTACTAGGGTCTGTCTCCTTGGGCTAAACCAACTGGGAACCTTCCTCAAGGTATGAAATATTTGCCTACTCTGCTGTACAGGCTTTACGGTTTCCACATAGAAATCCTAAGTGAAGAACAAATGGTAGCCCTTGGCAGATCCCCTAAAACAACTTGGGTTTAATACAGGCAAATCGAATACTCCTAGATTCATACAGGAGCAATGTAATAATTTTAAAAGGCAGAGCATGGAGATGGGCCACGGAAAGAGAGCAGACTGCCGGCAGGGCTGTTTGAGGTCCCCTGTGGCGGAGGGGAGGCTTGCATCCAGACTTTCCAGGGCACATCACCAGCATCGGAGCCACCTTGATCATGTAGTGACACGGGGAGTCTCTGTGGCTATTTCTACAGTCAGGCACTGCCTCCCTTTCTCCTTTTCCTTCAGCCAGGGAGACCTGGAGATTATTCCCATTTTCTGTGATTTTCAAAACAAACAAAAAAATGGTTTTCTGATTGATTTCATGGTCATTTCTCATCACTAGGACTTTACTCTCTGAAGATAGAACCCCCCTATTTCTTCACTAAGTGATTCCTTTCTTAACTTTGGCTGTTAAGATTTACCATCCAATGTTTTCACTTGGCCAGCCAAGTACGAGCAGGTACGCAGCAGCACTGAGGCCCGGGCACCACGTGGGAAGTACAACCTCCGCTACTGTTGTGAGTTTTCCTATCCTCTGTCAGTCATCCCAGGCCGGTAGTACCACGGCCTGGCTTTTTATTCATTCTTCTTTTGGTTAATCAACCTGTAAAATGGAACACTTACACAGAAGTCAATAATACTGAAGTACGGGAAGGAATCTGTAATCAGTTGGAAAGATTTGAATTTCTGGAAGCACTGTAGATGTCGGGCCTGGTTGGGAACAACCGATTGTCACTTTAAATTGCTCAGCATTTCAGACAGAAAACCATCCAGTTATTTTAACGGCCTCAGAAATGGGAATACATTCTGCATGCAAGTTAACTTACAGAAAAATGTAGGTTGCTATGTGACTCTCTTAAGGATAACCTGCCTGTTTTCGGCCCTACTTTAATAGAAGTTAATTTTAAAGAATATTTTAAGTAATGTTTTGACTAAAACCTCTCGCATCTGATGAAACCGTATGACAAATGGGTCTGTGAGTTGACGTTACAAAAGGAAAACTATTTTTGAAGACTTGCAGAGGTGTTAATCCCGAAGCTGACAGTTTTATTTATTTTTATTTTTTTAAGTTTTTATTTATATTTGACAAAGAGAACAAGTGTGAGCTGGGGAGGGGCAGACAGAGAGGGAGACACTGGATCAGAAGGAGGCTCCAGGCTCCGAGCTGTCAGCCCAGAGCCCGACACAGGGCTCGAACTCATGAACCCCGAGATCACGACCTGGGCCGAAGTCGGATGCTCAATTGGCTGAGCCACCCAGGCGCCCCAGAAGCTGACAGTTTTAATTGTTGACAGTGACTGCTGGGACACGGTTGAAATCTCATACCAAAGTAACAGCCAGTAAATGGACAATGGCTGTGATTTCTGTGACTGAATACCAGTTATACTAAGCAATTATATTCTGGAAGGCTGTGCTGCCCAACACTTGGTATTTGCTAAGCGTGTGTGGCTATTGGGCATTTGAAATGTGAATGGTCTGAATGCAGACAAGTTGTAAATGTAGAATAAACAGTGGCTTTAAGGATTTTCTGTGAGGGGCACCTGGGTGGCTCAGTTGGTGAAGCGTGCCTGACTTTTGGTTTCGGCTCAGGTCATGATCTTACGGTTTATGAGTTCGAGCCCTGCATCGGACTCTGCATTGACAACGTGAAGCCTGCTTGAGATTGTCTCTCTCCCTCTCTCTCTGCCTCCCCGCTGCTTCCTTGCTCTCAAAATAAATAAATAAACTTATAAAACAAAGACTTTCTGTGAAAAAAATGTCAACATAATTTTTGTTAGAATATAGGAGGAAATAGTATTTTGGGTATATTGAGTTACATAAAATACGCATAAGTTTATTTCACTTATTACTGCCTTTTAAATGTCAGTAGTAGAATATTTAAAATTCCATGTGTGGCTTATAATCGTGGCTTTCATTGCGATTCTGCTGGGCAGCACTGCTCCAAGGAGACTGATAGATGCAAATACATTGTTAAGAGTGAATTCATGGGGCGCCTGCATGGCCCAGTTGGTTAAGCGTCCGACTTCGGCTCAGGTCTTGATTTCACTGTTCGTGGGTTTGAGCCCCATGTTGGGCTCTGTGCTGACAGCTCACAGCCTGGAGCCTGCTTCACATTCTGTCACCTTCTCTCTCTGTCCCTCTCCTACTCACGCTTTGTCTGTTGTTGTCTCTCAAAAACGAATAAATGTTAAAAAAAAAATTAAAAAGAGTGAATTCACATTCCTTTGAACAAATGTGGCAGTTTTATTAACCTTCGGGACATGTCTGAGAAACTGTTCTGTACTTTGCCTTGTAATTCTCTCCTTCTGGTAACTGATCCTTATTAACATACATACACATTTCCCCGCCCCACACACTGTATCCTCAAAGGAAGGGGGAAGAAACCAGGTGACTGATCTCCTGGAAGGAGAACTGGAATGAGATGCGGAAGATGTGGCTTGTAGTTAAAATTTCTACCAACAGCTCTCTGTACTGACAGTAGGCACTTAGTTGACCAGTTCTGGGTTTTCCAGTCTGCAGTGACCCTCTCCTGCCCTAAAACAAACACTACAGGTGCAGGAGTGACAGGAAAACTGATGAAGAAGCTGAACTTGGGTGGAAAAATTGGAAAGAAGGCGCCACTGGTACCTAGAGCAAGGTCCCTCTTCAGCTGTATGGAGACAGGCATCCACAGGAAAAGATTTCCTGTTGGTTTCTGCCCTCTGCGCATACATTTTATCTGCACAGGAAGAAATACATCCCTCTCCTCCCCAGGCAGTCCCCTGTGAAAGGAGTTCCTTCTCTGCAAACTACCACAGATCATGGTTGTGGCCTTCCCACGAGCCATCCCTCCGCTTACGTGGGGTCGTGGGCGCATCCAGCCCAGCGCTATCTGTTGTCCTGCTCACAGGCAGCAAATTCTCCTCCCGGTGATGTTGCGTCTGTCCCCTTCCTGCCTGGCCTTCTGAATGTGCACCCCTGCCTTCAGGTCAAGATCCACGGCCATGTGTCTGGGCCTTCCAACCTCTCGTTTCCAAGGCTCTTGAGGCTACGCTGCCCTCGCTGCGAGTGCACTCGTAGGTTCCGACTCCCTGGCAAGGCAGAGATGGGTCTGTGGGGGGACGCGGGATGAGGCGGTTGCAGGAGGAGAGGTTTGTCACTGGGGGCTGAGAAGCAACAGGGACAGGTGGCAAGGAGAATGATAAGAAGAGGGAAAACCTCCCTGACCCACAGCATGAGTGTCTCCTTTCCTCATTTACTGACTCAACTTATTTAATGGTCTTTACTGAATACCGGACAGACCATGGACCTATGAGTACATATGTGCAGACAGAACGTCTTCTCTGCCCTTAGAAATCTTTAATTTGCAAAATCATCTGAATCTTGTTTCTGGATCAAAACAGGAGGTCCCGTTTTGGTTCTTGATATATGTGATGATTAATGCTGCGTTCCTATTGTTCTGTACAACCGTGCTCTACTCTAGAACGCACCCCAACTCTGTAGTTCACTATCGCAAATCAACTACACTTCAGTTTATCCATAAAATAAATAATGAAAAAAGAAAAAAGAAGCTGAAAAACATCTAAAGTCTGAAATTATATTGATTGATCAGAGCCTGTCTTTTGTACTTAAACGTTAGATAGTCTCGGACTTCAGAAAGCATTGGATGTAATCAGGTATAATTTATTTTGTTGTTTTAAGTATGCTTTTTACTTATACATTTATGGTTTCCTCAAACTCACACACATACATACACATCTAAGTTGGTCACTGTTGATGTTCATTACTGCTTATATTTTTTATTTAATTCTCTTTTAAATTACACTCTCTTACAATATCACTAACAGTTCTTTCTGGGATCCTCGTGTGAGCCCAAACATTGTATCTGATTCCCTCTCATGATTCCTCGGGAAGCCTTCAGTTGTCACTGCTCTGGGGACTCTCCTGGTGGCCGTATCCCCATGCTGCCTTCACCAAGTGCCTGGCAATGAATTCATCCTCCCACATTCTCCACTGAGGCCACCTTAACTCCATCTACCTCTGACAAGTATTTGTGATCAGAATATTCAGAGGAAAATGAAAGGCTTCAAGTAAATAAACCTGGGGTTTTCCCTGCCTTAGTCCAAGAATCAGAGGTTTTTATCTACTTTAATAAAGAAGAATTGTCAATGCTCTCCCAGACACTTTCATTTATAACTTCATAAGTCCATGTGAGTAGACTATATGTAAATACAACAAACATAAGAACCAACCCAGCCTGCCCCACACTTTCCAGGGGATCTTCAAATTGTAAATGCCTTCGAGCCCTCCAGAAAAGCTTCCCCACACTGCTGCGCTTAGTAGGTATGAACACCAGTAGGAAGAAATTCCCTAGCGTGCAACCAGGGACAAGTGGCAGCCAGGCTCTGTCACAAAACCTGCAAGCTGGGTCCTCTAGCGGACCATCTTAGCTGAGAAGACAGTATGAGGCCTGGTCCTGGTGTGGAGATTACAGGAGAGGTCTAGGGAAGGAGCCATTTGACTGCCAAGGAGCCATGGAGAAGGAGAATCAGGGGCACGGGAGACTCTGTGGTGTCTGCAACCAAGTGGCGCAGTTGGAAATGATTAAGGGGGGAGAGCCGTCAGTTGTAGGAACTGAAGTTTTGTCACAGGGAGGTAACAGAGGTGCCCTCGATTCCCAAGGCGCGTGGCTGTGCTGTGAGCACAAGGCCGCGTAAACGGGGGAGGGGAGAACCTCGCGAAGCCCAGCCTGGGGTCCCTGGGTCATCATCCTACCCCAGGAAACGAAAAGCAAACCCACCTGCCAGCTCTGGGCAGCACAGATGATTTCCATGTGTAGTTTAGCAGTTGGTGTGTGGAGTTTACATAAGGACTGAGCGTGACATTTATTATGCAGAGAATTTCTGGCTGATATGTGCTACATGTATACGGATGCTTGACCTGAAAATAAACAGAAGGGAGGAGAGGAAAGGGTTTTGGTGATGATGTCTTTGGAAGTACTTCCAGAAGGAGAGTTGCTCAGCGTTAGTGGTTACGTCCCTCCCTCCCCCATAACAGTGTCTTGAGCCAGCAGGTTACAAATCTGTGTTTCTCCCATCCCCCCACCATGCCGTCCCTGCAGAGGAGACCACTAAGGACAGGAAGGCGCAGAATTTGAATGAGCCACTTGAATACAGATGACTGAACGCCAAACATCATCATTCTCATTTCTTCATATAATAGAAACTGTGACCTTAAGGGAACATATCCTAGGTAACAATGTGACTAGTGACATAAATGTTACAATACTGTATACAATTAATCACTCTATACTTGGACATTATTGTTGTGGCATTTATAACAAAAAACTTCTCTGCTCGCTCCTTTGTATTAAGGGACAGTGGTATTACATTCACATACTTAGTTGTGTCTGTTTGTCTTAGACGAAGCTGGATCTTGGATAAATGTGTTTTAGTAAAACTATTGCAGATTCCACTTTCACTCTGCAGAAGCAGTCGGCCTACTGCTGAGTGATTTATTTAAGTCTTAGATAAAATAATCATTGCTTTCTCACATGCAATAAAATTACTTTGCTTACATGGGGAGACAGAGAAAAACAAAACTAACAAAAAATGCTTAGTGGAGATTAAAAGACTGTTTAAACCAAAAACCATGTGCATATCAATTTTTACAGTGAGCGAGGTGGAAAGAATTATTTCTAGGAGGAAAAAAACCCACACCTGAATATGGGGTACACTTGGGCCGGGGGGTGGGGTGGGTTGTGCCATGTCCTGTGCGTAAGTGTGAGCATGAAACCATGAAACCGTGGGGGTAGGTTGGAGCTGCTCAAAAGCAGCTTGCACATTTTGCAAGGAGTGATTTGCTCATTTGTCAGTGATTCTCAGCCGTTCACACAACTGAAGGAACCTGTACTGTTTACAAAGTCATATGATTTTAATTTTAAAAAGCCTTGAGATTCTCAGAGATGTAAAGAGATGACAGATTAATAGACTTCTCATGAAGCCTAATACCGGAGCAAATCCTTAAAGCTGCCTTCTGCTAAATTAACACGAAGAAGAAGTGTGGCTCGCCATCGTCCTGCCAGCTTACGTTATCCATCTGATTGGCGTGTGACTTGTTGCTGGATTATGATTAAAGCAGGGGGGAACAGATGGGTGATATAGGTTGTTTCTCCTAGAAATCCAGAGAACACATCCTGAGTCAATTAGACCTAAACAATAATGTTTCCCCATCTAAATTTCCTTCTCTTTGTATGGTACCTTTGAAATGAAAATTAAAACTGTAGTAAGGTATCACCTCACACCTGTTAGCATGGCCATCTTCTATTTTTGATAGAGAGAGAGAGAGAGAGAGACAGAGAAAGACAGAGTACAATCAGGGTAGGGGCAGAGAGAGAGGGAGACATAGGATCTGAAGCAGGCTCCAGGTTCTGAGCTGTCAGCACATAGCCCAGCATGGGGCTCGAACCCACAAACAACGAGATCATGACCTGAACTGAAGTCAGATGCTTAACTGACTGAGCCACCCAGGTGCCCTAGTATGGCCGTCTTCTAAAAGACAAGAGATAACGAAAGCTGGCAAGGATATGGAGAAAAAGGAACTCATGTGCATGGTTGCTGGGAATGCAGACTGGTGTAGGTGCTTTGGAAAACCTGGGGGATCCTCAAAAACTTAAAAATAGAATTAACCCTATGCGCCAGCAATTCCACTTCTGGGAATGTATCCAAAGGAAACAAAACACTAACGTGAAAAGGTATCTGAACCCCCATGTCCATAGTAGTATTATGTATAAAAAGTAAAATGTGAAAACAATCTAAGTGTCCATCAGTGGATGAATAGATAAGGAAGTTGTGTGTGTGTGTGTGTGTGTGTGTGTGTGTGTGTGTGTGTGTTATGCAATATAACAGTCATTGTGGGGGAGGGACAAGGAAATCCTGCCATTTGGAACAACATGGATGGACTTTAAAAGTATTATGCTAAATGAAATAAGCCAGACAGAGAAAAACAAATACCGTATGATATCACTTATATATAGAATATAAAAAAAAAATTTCTAACCATATGTGATCTACAAGAGACTCACTTTAGATCCAAAAACACAAATAGGTTGAAAGTGAAAGGCTGGAAAAAGATTTTCCATGAATATAATAACCAGAAGAGAGCAAAGGGGGTACATTTTTATCAGGCAAAGAGTCTATAAATTGAAAAAAAAAACTTTATAAAAAGACAAAGAAGGCCATCATCAATTAGTAAAAATTTCAATATAGGAAGAAGCTAAAACAATTAAAGCATTTACACACCTAGTAACAGGGCACCAAAATGTATGAAGCAAAAATCTACAAAATTGAAGACAGAAATAGTTCTACAAAATTAGTTGGAGACTTCAATATCCCACTCTCAATATGGATAGAACAGTTAATCAGAAGATAAGGAAGCAAATAGAGGACTTGGACAACACAACAAACCAATTTGATCCATCAGACATAGACAGAACACTTTACCCAACAACAAGTCTTCTGAAGTATGTATTGATATCTCTCCCAGGTTAGAGCTCATGTTAGGTCCACAAAATAATTCTCCATAAAATGTAAAGGATACTATCATATAAAGGATCTTCTCTGATCATTATGTGATAAAGTTAGACATCAATAACAGAACACGAACAAAAATTATAAGTATGTAGAAATAGAAAAAATATATATATATATTCTTTTTTTTATTTAAAAAAAATTTTTTTTCAACGTTTATTTATTTTGGGGACAGAGAGAGACAGAGCATGAACGGGGGAGGGGCAGAGAGAGAGGGAGACACAGATTCGGAAACTGGCTCCAGGCTCTGAGCCATCAGCCCAGAGCCTGACACAGGGCTCGAACTCACGGGCCGCGAGATCGTGACCTGGCTGAAGTCGGACGCTTAACCGACTGCGCCACCCAGGCGCCCCAAAAATATATATATTCTTAAACAATTAGTGGATCAAAGAAGAAATAACAAGGGGGATTATAAAATATTTAGGGATGAATGAAAATAAAAACATAGCATACCAAGATCTATGGGATGCAGCAAAAGCAGCACTAATGGGACATTTCATAGCTGTAAATGCTTACATTAAAAAAATGAGAAATATCTCAAATCAGCAGCCTAGCTTTAAAATATAAGTAACAAAAACAACAATCTAAACTGGAAGCATGCAGTAGAAAGAAAACTGCATTAAAAGCAGAGGTAAATGAAATAGAAAAATTTAAATAGGGAAAATTAATGAAACCAAAAGTTGATTCTTTGAAAAAAATCAAAATACTTGTCAAACCTTTAACTAGGTAGACTAAGCAAACAGAGGACTCAAATTACTAAAGTTAGAAATGAAATTGGGGGCATTACTACTGATTCTACAGAAATAAAAAGGATTATAAGAAAGTACTAAGATGAACTGCACACCAACAAATTGGGTAATAAAGATGAAATAACCAGATATCTAATAACAAAAAAACATTCTAAAATTGTCAATAAGGAATAGAAAATCTGAATAGACCTATAAGTAGAAAAGGAGATCAAAACAGTAAATAATAATACAAATAAAATCAAAATGGATTCAGTGACGAGTTCTAACATTTGAAGAATAACACCAGCCTTCTTAAACTTTTCAAAAAAAAAATTGGAGAGAAAAGAACTCTTCAATACTTACTCATTTTTTGAGGACATTTTCCTGATACCAAAGATAGAGACGCCAGAAGGAAAGAATACTACAAACTGTCGAAGATTGATGTAAAATCCTCAACAAAATTCTACCAAACTTAATTCAGCATATTAAAAGGATTACATATCTTGAGCAAGTGGGATTTATTTCTGGAATTCATGGATGGCTCACCATATGAGAATCCATCAAATGTAATATGCCACATAATACAAAACAAAGGGGCAAAAAACACATGTCATCTTGATGCGTAAAAAGCATTTGACAAAACCCAACACCTTTTAAAACAATCAACAAACTAGGAATAAAAGGAAAATAAATCTCCACCTAGTGAAATCAGTTTTTGGAAAACTGACGGTGAACGTCATACTCAATGATGAAATACTGAAAGCTTGTTTTCTAAGATCAGGCACAAGGCAAGAGTGACTGCTTTTACTACTTCTAGTTCATATGGTACTAGAAGTTCTTTCCAGAGCACTTAGGCAGGAGAAAAAAAAGATGGCATCCACATAAGAAAGGAAGAAATAGAATAATGTTTGCTGGTGATATGTGTAGAAAAGTATAAAAATTCTGCAAAAAGTTATTAGAAGTAATAAATAAATTTGGCAGCTTAATGATAAAAAGTCAACACATGGAAATTAGTTGCATTTTGGAGAGTGACATCAGATGGCAACACAGTTCTTTCTTGACTTCAGCCTCCCTTACAGGAAGACAAACTAGCAGCTCCCCATAGTCAAGACACCACTGTAATTATTCCAGAGCCCAGTGGTGAGGTTGAAGCATCCCCCAGACAACAGACTAAGAAGGATCACATTAGAAGTGTAAGAAGAGCAGTTTCACTTAAACAGCACCACCCATTCTTCAGGCTGGCACACCACCAAACCACGAGCACCCTGTTGGGCCTATAAAGTTAATCCAGTAGGAAAAACAGAACCCAAGGTGGATACCCAGCTTCCCCAGCATTTCATGATAATTCCTGGGAGGTTCACTTGGGTCTCACTTCACAGGGCTTACTGGGGGAACCTCACGGAGTGATTCATTGGCATATTCTATAAGCTCTGCAGTCCAGTATCCCAAGCTGAGCTGACTGATGAAGGTCGTTCTCTGCCAACACTTGTAAAATCTGTTAGAGACTAATGAATTCAGAAAATTTGATGAGATAAAGTTAACATAAAAAATTAGTGATGTTTCTGTACACTAACAACAAACTGTCTGAAAAAGGAATAAAGAAAACAGTTACACTCACAGTGGTTACCAAAAAAAGAGAAAGAAAGAGAAGGGAAGGAAGGAAGAAAGAAAGAAAAGAAAAGAAAAGAAAAGAAAAGAAAGAAAACAAACCAACAAAAAATGTGGGAATAAATTTAACCAAGGAGATGAAAGATCCATACACGGAAAACCATAAAACATTGATTAAAGAAATTGAAGAAGACACAAATAAATGGAAATATATCCCATATTCATGAAATAAAAGAATTGACTTTTTTTAAGTGTTTGTACTAACTACAGACATATGTAAGTTCAGTGTAATCCCTACCAAAATTACAATGGCATTTTTTTATAGAAGTAGAAATAACAGTCCTAAAATTCATGTGAGACCACCAAAGACCTTGAATAGCCAAAACAATTCTGAGAAAGTAGAACAAAACTAGAGGAATTACACTTCTTGACTTCTAACGATACTACAAAACTCTAGTAATCAAAACAGTGTGGTACTGGCATAAAAACACATAGACCAATGGTAAAGAATCAAGAACCCACAAATGAACCCATGCGTGTATGGTCAACTGATTTAGGACAGGGAGCCAATAATACTCAATGGGGAGAAGATGGTCTCTTCAGTAAATGGTGCTGGAAAACTTCGATAACCAAATGCAAAACATTGAAAAGAGGCTCCAAACTTAACACCACTAAGAAAAATTAACTTAAAATGGATCCAGTAATAATTAATATCTGAAGCTATAGAACTAGAAGAAAACCGGGACAAGCTTTTTGATATTTAACTGGGCAATGATTTTTTTTTTGAAATTATACCAAAATCACAAGCAACAAAAGAAAAAATCATTCATTGGGACTACACTACACTAAAAGCTTCTGCACAGCAAAAGAAATGATCAGCAAACGCAAAGGTAACCTATAGAATGAGAGAAAATATTTGGAAACCATATATATCTGATAAGGAGTTAATATCCAAACTATATAAAGAACTCCTGTAACTCAACAACAACAAAAACAACAACAACAAAAACAAGTAATCCAGTTATAAATGGGCAAGGGACCTGCATAGAGAAAATATACAAGAAAATATAAGAAAATATACAAATGGCCAACAGGGACAGGAATGGCGCTCAACATCACTGATGATCAGGAAAAGGCAAATTAAAACTACAATGAAATATCACCTCAAACTGTTAAATTGGCTATTATCCCAGAGACTGGAGATTTTAAGTGCTGGTGAGGATGTAAAAAGAAAAGGGAATGCTTGTATGCTGTTGGTAGGAATGTACGTTGGTACAGACATTATGGAAAACCGTATGGAGGTTCCGCAAAAAACTTAAAATATTACCATGTGATTCATCAGTCTCACTTCTGGGTGTAAATTGAAGGAAATGTAATCACTATTTAGAAGTAATATTGGCATTACTATGTTCATTACAGCATTATTTATAATAGCTGAGATATGGAAACAATCTAAGTATTTATTGATACATAAATCAATAAAGAATATGTGATATATATATATATCATAAAATGAAAGAAATCAGAGAATGACAAACTCTGTATGATTTCACTTATATTTGGCATCTAAAAAACTACTCATAAAAACAGAGTAAATTAGTGATTACCCGGAGCAGGCCATGGGGTAAATGGGTGAAGGTGGTCAAAAGATATAAACTTACAGTTCTAAAATTAATAAGTTTTGGAGAACTCATGTACAAGTTAGTCAGTATACTTATCGATACTGTATTGCATAATTGAAAGCTGCTAAGTGAGTAGATCTTTAAAGATCTCACACACATACACACACACAAATGGTGACTTGTAAGGTATTGGATGTGCTAACTAACCTTATCATGGTAAACATTTTACAGTGTATACGTCTGCCAAATCACATTGTACACCTTAATCATTTCAAAATGTTTTGTGTCAATTATATCTCAATAAAAATCAGAAAATAATCAGTTGCATTTATATATGCCAATAATGAATTATCCAAAAATGAAATTATGAAAACAAGTCCATTTATAATAGCATCAAAAAATAAAATAATTAGCAATTAACCAATGAAGTGAAAGGTTTATACAATGCAAAAACATTGACTAAAAAAAAATTAAAGAAATAAATAAATGGAAACTCATCCCATGTTCATGGATTGGAAGGCGTAATATTGTTGACAATATTGCCCAAAGCAATCTACAGATTCAGTGTAATCCCTATCAAAATCCTACAAATTTGTTTATAGAATTAAGAAAAGTCCTAAAATTCAATTTCAAGGAACCTCATAGAGCCAAAGGTTGATTGATTTAGAGAGCATGAGTCAGGGATAGAGGCAGAGGGAAAGAATCTTAAGCAGACTCTATGATCAGCACAGAGCCCAGCAGGGGACTCGATCCAAAGACCCTGGGATCATGACCTGAGCTGAAACCAACCTAGGTGGTTCAGCTGGATGCTCAACCAGCTGAACCATCTAGGTGACCCTCTGAAGTGATCTTTAAAAAGAACCATGCTCTTCAGACTCATACTGTCTCATTTCAAAACGTAACTACAAAGCTAGGGATCAAAAGAGTATAGTACTGGCATAAAGACAGACATAGTGATCAGTGGAATACAATAGAGAGCAGAAATAAATCCTTGAATAGAGTTTGAAGTGCTTTTTGACCATTCAACAGGGAAGGGTAGTATTTTCAATAAATGGTTCTGGAAAAACTGGGTATCCACATGCAAAGAATGAATTTAAACACTTCACACCACATACAAAAATCATAAACTAGAAATCAATCTATGACTTAAATATAAGACCTAACACTCTACAACTATCAGAACAGAGCAAAATGTTCACAACGTGGGATTTGGAAATGATTTCTTGAATATGACACCCAAAGCATAGACAACAGCAACAAAAAACAGATAAATTGGATTTAATGAAATTAAAAATTTTGTAAATTAAAAGACACTGTCAACTGAGTAAAAAGGCAGCATGCACAATGGGAGGAAGTATTTGGACACAATACCTCTGCTGTGGGAGATATATCTGGGATATATAGAGAACTACTAAATTCAACACTAGCACCACAAAACAACAACAACAAAACAATTCAAAAATGGGCCAAAGATTTCAATAGACATTTCTCAAAAAATGGTATTCTGATGACCAACAAGCACATAAAAAGATGTTCAACGTCAGTAATGACTAAGGAAATGCAAATCGAAACTATTTGAGATAAGATCTCACACCCACTAAGATGACTATTATAAGATTAACAAAAAAACCATAAAATGACAAGTATTGGCAGAGATGTGGAATAATGTGCTTACTTTCACATTGCTGGGAATGCAAAATGGTACAACTGTTGTGGGAAATAGTTGATATTTTCTCAAAAAGTTGAGAATAGAATTACCATATGATCCAGTAATTTGACTTCTGGGTAATTGATGAATCTAGCATTATTCACAATAGTTAAAGTATGCAAGTAACCCAAATGTCCATCAGTAGATGAATGGATAAGCACAATGTGATACACACACACACACACACACACACACACACACACACACACTGCAATATTATTCAGCCTTAAAAAGGAAGGAAATTGTGGCATATATGCTAAAACATGGATGGACTTTGAAGTCATTATGCTAATTAAAAGAAGCCAGTCACAAATAGGCAAAGGACGTTTAATTCCAGTTATATTACACTTATGTAGAATAGCCAAAATCATAGAGACAGAAAATATAATAGAGGCTCCTGGGGGTTAGCAGAAGAGGGGAATGAAGAGTTATTATGTAATGGGTAGAGAGTCCCAGTATTACAAGATAAAAAGAGTTACGGAAATGGATGATGGAAATGGTAGCACAACACTATGAATATTCTTGATATGGTTTAACTGTTAACTGTAAAAATGGTTAAGATGATAAATTTTATGCATTTTATTGTGTATTTTACCATAATAATAATTTTAAAAAAACGTAAAAAGGACAGGTGGAACATGCTTACGGTATTAATACAGTTAGAATCCCAGAAGGAGAAAATAGAGATAATGGGTCAAAAATATTATTTGAAGAGATGGAATCTAACAATTTTTAAACTAAAAAAATCAACATAGGGATTCCAGAAGCAGTTTGTTCGTAAACTTCTAACAAAACACATACAAAGGAAAGTATACGAAGTTACCTCAGATCAAAACTGCTTGAAAAGCAAAAGCAAATGTCTCTCGAGGGCTGGAAAAATAACAGCTACCAAGCAAAAATATACACAATGAAAATATTCCTTAAAAATAATGTGAAATAATTTTCAAAGACTGAAGAACATTGTCCCTAGCAGATTTCTCAGTAGAATTAAAAAAAAAAAAAAAAAAAAGAATGAACAATGTATTCAGTCAGAGTCAGGAAGAAAATCACTCAAATTAAAACATGGAAACACAACTAGAAAAGGGTAGGGTCAAATGGAAGACAAGCCGAGAAAAGGGAAACATACAGATGAAAGTTTGTTTTGCAGCAATATCACAAAATGGTTAACTACAAAAGTATATTAAACTATCATGAGATAAAGATGCTTATTATAATCTCTAGTGGGACAGTTAAAGAATAGTTAAAATGTTTTGCTAAGAAATTACTTACAGGACAGAAATGAATCACAGAAATTGTTTGATTCACCCAAAAGAAAGCAGCAATGACATAAAATGGAACAGAGCACAGATGGACCAAATGCAAAAAAAAATCTATAATAATAATATGATCACAAATGTTATCTATTGATATCTATATCAGTATTTAGTAATTATACTAATTACTAATGCTATGTTATCACAAGTGTTATCTATTGATATCTATATCAGTATTTAGTAATTATACTAATTACTAATGCTATGTTATGATCACAAATGTTATCTATTGATATCTATATCAGTATTTAGTAATTATACTAAGTATGAATGGACTAAACCCTCCAAATAAAAGGCTAAACTTGTCAGATTTGACTTAAAAATTGTATGGTACTTAAAAGTGATACATTAAAATAAGGCTGTACAATGTGAATTTAAGACACAACCAGATACTCAAGGATAAGTTACCCACCTCAAAATCTTTAGGTTAAATGCATTTCCACATATCCACTGTTTTTGCCAAATAAGGTAACATTCACAGCTCTAGGCTCTGGATATCTTTGAGAGGCCATTTTCCAACCTCCCCCAGATACGCATCCAGATGTCCTTTCCTATTGGAACCTGACTTTACTATTGGAGACTCATAATCATGTCTTGAGCCTGGTCTTCTGCATGGCTAGCCCTTCACCTGTAGGAAATGAGTTTCTCTTTAAACACTGTCAAGGAGTTGTGTCTTGATTTGATATTTGGCTGACAATAGGCTTTCATTTTCCGTGTTCAATACATCATTTACACCCAGATCTGATAATACTTTTAATTGCAACACCCCCCCCCCTCCGCATCTCTCCCCTATATAGGAGATATTGCATATACTACTTGGACCCATCGCAATTCACAGTGGGTGACAATCTTGGTGATATCCGTGCTACAGCATGGCACAGGGCACATACACTTAGCACCATTGCCATGCTCATTAATAACATCTGACCATTGAGGAGTCTAACTCCAGGTTTCAGTCTTAGAGGATTATAAACTGCTTCCTAAAATGAACCGGTTTAGGTTACTGAATTTCACTTGTCTTAGAGTGAGTTCCTAAAAGACACACCCTGAAATTCGGATTCATGTGTAAGCCTTTTATTAAGAAAATGCTCTTGGGGAAAAACAGTACAGAGGCAAAGAAAGCAGGGAGGTGAAGGGAAAGAAAACAAGCAAGAGGGCACTTCCAGACCAAGTTCTGAGGGAGGCAGTTCTAAAACCATGCTACCCAGAAGCTCTGGAATGTAAATTATGCTTGGTTCCAGCTCAAGGCTTAGGAGCTGGTTTTTATTATGCTGCACCATCAGTTACTGGCTGCCCTGGGGAGACTTAACTCCCCATCACTGTAGTTCTGGGTATATGGAAAAAGGACAAAGAGGACCCAGGGACTTGAGAACAGTTTTCCAGAGACATGTTCCCAGAGCCAGCACACCAAAACCTGCAAGGGTCGTGTAGACATGGTAAAGGATCTGAGGGTGTCTGAGCGTGTCATTGACAGGGGCTGCAGTGACAATGAACATGGTTAGTTGTGTGCCACCAGCACCTCCCTACTGCCCCCCTACTCGCTCTTACCACCTTCTCATTGCTTCCCGAACATACCTGTCTTCAGCTGTGTTCGCCTTTCCTGTTCCCTCTCTTTAGAATGCATATCTCTTGGATTTAAGAATGACTCCCTCTTGGCTCATAATAACCCTCCCAAGAAAGGCTTTCCATAACCACCATTTTCAGAATTATACTCTGCTCCCCACCATGAGCAACTTTGATAGGCTCCCTTCTCCTGCTATGTTTCCTTCATGACTCGTTACTTACAACATCTGAAGTTTATGTAGCTTGGCTTCAGATTCTCAGAATTATTACTTCCTGCCTTTGTAAATTACCTTCTTTTTTCTTTAGTATCTTTATGTTTCCCATGTCAGGGCTTTTGTTAATATTAGATGGGGTAATGTGGGTAATGCATGTAAACTTCTGAGAAAAAATGTGCAGGCACACATCAGATGTCCAATATGTGCAAGTGGGGGTGTGATTACTGCCTTTTCCACTCAGGATCTGAGCTCCAGTAGGCACAAGGCTTTCATCTACTTTAACTGCTTGCTCTCAGTAAATAGAACCTTTCCTGGCACATAGTAGGTATTCCAAAACACCGGTGAATTAATTCGTTTAATTAATTACACACGTTTATCTTTTTAACAAATTGATCCTTTCACTCTGTGGTTTCTCCCAGCTTTTCTTCATAATCAGTAGTGATGTCGGTGGCTGAATTGATTGTGAAAGCAACTAAAATCAACACATCAGCCATGCCTCAGAAACTCAATTTTCTGAGAGACTGCACTGCCCCTGCCCTTTGCCACCTCTGTGGAAGACGGTGAAGAAGTGAAATCAAACGCAACAGATGGCATTTGAGTGTCTGCACATGGCAATTACCCATTCTTTTGGAAAATTGGACACTGATTATTTTGGCAACAATTTTTATACTGCCACACTTCTACACTGGTTATTATTATTTTTTTACTGGCAGCTTGTTTCATTGCCCATGTTTCACAAATCGACATCAGGAACAGTGGAGCAAATGACTCAGTGATGCCAACATGTCCCTTCCCTCTGCCACCATCTCATACCCCCTATGTTAGTAATTTGATTTAGGAGGAGTTAATTCTTCCCAGTTTGATAAAAAAATTATAGTGATGACTGAAGCTACACTCCTAAGTATCGCTTAACATCCATGAAGCACAAGTCCTTTGAAGGGATATCTTCCAGTCCCCAGTATTTCTAAATCATCCTTAGAAATCTTTGTCACAGTTAAATTTGATCCCCATTAATGTATTGGCCCCAGTGTAGACCAAATTATTTTCTGTTTCCTTCCTAACTAGTTTTATTTTATTTTATTTTATTTTATTTTATTTTATTTTATTTTATTTTATTTTATTTTATTTTATTTTATTTTATTTTATTATTATTTTCACCATTTATTTTTTTTTGGGAGACAGAGAACAAGCTGGGGAGGGGCAGACAGAGAGGGAGACACAGAATCCAAAGCAGGCTCCACGCTCCGAGCTGTTAGCACAGAACCCGATGTGGGGCTGGAATCCACGAACCATGAGACCATGACCTGAGCCAAAGTCGGACGCTTAACCAAGTGTGCCACCCAGGTGCCCCCTTTTTAAAAATTATTTTATTTTTTATTTTTATATTTTATTAGTTTTAAATCTTCTTTTTCTTCTTATCACCACAAGAACCCACAGCTCCATGCAAACGTGCATGTCTATTAAAAGCAAACAATCAATTAAAGAATCTAGTCCTGAAATCATTGCTGCACTGTATGCTAACTAACTTGGATGTATATTAAAAAAAATTTTTTTTTAAAAAGCAAAGCAATCGCACAAACAACAAGAACAGTAACAGAACAAAGAGGATAATTGCAAAAAAAAAAAATCCCAGAGGTCATCAGCCTTAGTTGTGAGGTTAAGTGAGCGCTCTAAGTGTTTGGACCTGTGCACTTAGACCTTAAGGTTATGGAAGGCAGGGCACAGAATGGCCTTCTCTGACCATTACTGTAGTTCGTATTTATGGTGGTTTGCAATTTATCACTTGTTCTTGCTGTTGTGTGGTGAGGCCAAGGGAAAAAAGACCGAATTGAAAGTAAAAAAGTTTTGAAAATATATTAAAAAGACACTGTAGAAGGATTTCCTTCTGCTCTCAGAGAAGGCATTAAAAATTCCAGAATCAGAATTTTGCTTGTTCTTCCTACAAACTGCCTCTAAAAAGTGAGGATCTATTAAAAAGTTCCTGAGGGAATATGTTACTGTTTTTGTAACATGTCCTTCTAGTTTTTGGTTAGAACATGTCGTTTTTGGTTAGAACATGGGAAGCTACCACGTGACACAAAATAGGAAAGCTTATATGCCTGAGGGTTCATGTTGTCAATTTAGCCCTTTATTTTCTGATGAAAATAATTAATACATTTAACTTCTACGTATCTTCATCAATTTTAGATATGATTTTCTGCACTCCTGCTATGAAAATAATCTGTGTCCTTACTACTTTGATAGTCTTTAATTGTTCAGTCCAGATTGTCATTCTTTAACATTATTTTCCAGATTGCCGTAAAGAATCTTGATTATATGCACTAGACAAAGTTTTGTGGCTCCTTTTCTACTTTGTGACAAGCATGAAACTCAGGTTATGCGAAATGACTGAATCGCATGGCATTAATTCATCCCTTTCTCTCCATTAAAGAAAACACAAGTGAACAAGAAAAGGAGCTAGGACAGCTCATGTATAAAGATACTAGCTTAATCTATTTAATAAATGTAATGTGCGTCTAACACGAACACCAACAACCTTTTTTTTATTTTTATTTTTTGAAAACAGAGTGTTACTAAAATTCATATGAAAAATTAACATGAAAGAATGGTAAGAATTCCTGAAAAAAAAAAAAAAACCCTAAAGAACTATGTGAGCAAACTGTAGCAACCAGGCATTTAAACATGCATGTAATTCCTCAAAATGTTCCTGGCACCTACTGGGCAGAAAGACCAGTGCAGTAGAGTCAAAAATCTAGGAACAGAGTCAAGTGCAAATGAAATTTCAGTGCATGATAAAAATGGCATCGCCAATCATTGCTCCAGAGGTAGACTTTTTCAGCAAACCGTGGCAGAATGATTTGATAACCATTTAGAAAAGGAGAAATTTAGGTCCCTCTCACAGCACATACAAGAAGAAACTTCATACAAGTCATTAATGTAAGCAAAAATGAAATCACACACACTAACTGGAACATTGAATGAATTCCTCCACGCAAGAAAAGGCTTCTGAGCCATGACCAAACTTCAGATGCAGTAAAGGAAGTATTAATAAATACATAACGCTTAGAAACATACTTTTGCCTGAACATTTATCATGATGTATGTAAATGGAAAAAGAATGAAAAGTGGCTGCTGATGAGGTCTGAGTTTCTGGGATGAAAATGAGCATCGTCTAGAATGTGAAAATGTTGTAGAATTGGTTGTGATGGGGCTTGTATAGCTGTATGAATACATTAAAACTGTTGGGTTATACATGTTGAATTGAGGGAGTGAATTGTATGTGAATTTTTTCCCAATAAAACCATTACCTTTAGAATGGGAGACATAGTGCCTTTCCATGGGAGAAAACTGGTGTGTTCTTATCTAGCCAAGTGATCAAAATTGATACTTGACCGACAACAAGTCAAAATGACACCTTTGATTTCAGATATACGCCTCTAAGAAGGACATTATCACTTATGTAGTATCCCTGCCAAAAATACAAAAGTTACGAATCTGGTTATATGAGAACAAAACCAAATCCGGGGATAGTTTAAAAAACAACTGACCTGTACCATTGACAATCATTAACGTCATAAAAGACCAAGGTTGATCAGGAACATTTGTGGTAAGGAGGCTGCTGTGATGATGATGAAATATATTTCACCGTCTTTAGCATTGACAATCATTAACGTCATAAAAGACCAAGGCTGATCAGGATCATTTGTGGTAAGGAGGCTATTGCGATGATGATGAAATATATTTCACCATCTTGGAATGGATCATATATCAGAGAGGATACAAATCTATAAAGGGCCTTGAGATAACTGGTAAAATTAGAATTAAAATGTATCATAGATAATAATTAGTGGACCAATATTAAATTACCTGAAATTGAAAGTTGTACTGTGATCTTCTAAGGAAACCCCTTATTAAGAGATATTCATTAAAGCCATTTCTGTGTAAAGCATCGAGTCAAGATATTTGCAACTTAGTCTCAGTTGGTTCATCAAAAATTCCATTAAAAATATACGTATTCCATATAATGTAATGTATATAATACACACACTCATATATAAATATCTATTATAAAATATAAATTAAGAGACAGATGGAAACAGAGAAAGGAAGAAAGGGAAAAAGCCAATATGATAACAGGTAAATGAATCAGGAATCCATGTGGAGCTCGTAACTGTACTGTTTTTGTTAAGTTGAAATTTAGTTTATTTTTTAATTAAAGATTCAAAAATGTCTATATTTTTTATTTTTTTAATGTTTATTTATTTTTGAGAGAAAGTGTGAGCAGGGGAGGGGCAGAGATACAGGGCAACAGAGAGTCCGAAGGAGGCTCCAGGCTCTGAGCTGTCAGCACAGAGCCTGACCCAGAGCTCGAACCTCTGAACCGTGAGATCATGACCTGAGCCAAAGTCAGATACTTAACTGACTGAGCCACCCTGGCGTCCTTTGTTTCTTAAGTGAGAGTGCAATTATTAAGGAAAATATTAAATTTACTCTTTCATTCATAGATGAAAAAATTATTTGGAAGCTGGTTTTCCAGGGCTGTTCTTAGGTTACTTGTGCGCATGCCTCTGTGATGAGGGCGCAGAAGAAGGGCAGGGAGCACTGTGTTGGGGACCCTCTGGGGTGGGAAAAGGAACTTGGTGAACAGTCACCATTTCCTCTTGGGGGGCTTTTCACGATTTGGTAAAGTAGCAACCAGTATTGCTTCTGAAATGCTTTCAATATTTGAAGATCCTGGAAATGAGGTTTTTAAGTATCGATTAATGAGTACAAGTACTTAGGGTGAGAGGAAAAAGTGGTATGACAAATTTAATGGGTTTAGTGGAATATTCGTTATCCATTCTGAAGAAAAGGAAAATGTTCCGCTTCCTTTTTTTGCTTTTCTAGGCGACCTTGCATTTATTTGTTAAGTTCAAGGCAGCAGTTTCCCAAATTTCAAACTTAACTTGGCTGACAAAATGGTTCTATAAAGCTATTTCTTGGAACAAATCCATTTCTCCGTTCAGCGAGGTGACATCCAGCCAAAGCAATAATTAGTCACTAATCAAAATACCCAAGTGGTTTGTCTGAGTTCACACTTACCCCTCCACACTTAGCTGGGTCCTCACCTCGTGTGCCTGTGTGTGTGGTGACGAAAAGAAAGGCCGGACAGAATATTTACGACACAGCCTGTAGCTGTTTGCAAGAGCCAGCGTGATAGGATTCCCTTTCTAGTAATTGAAGGTGGGATTGGTTCCAGCAGAGTCGGGAGAATAGTTACATTTGGAAGCAGGCAGACAGTTTTACTCATTTTTGCCTTGGTACAGGCAATACTGGGTAATCACGCGTAGGCCGAGGCCTGCATGCGTCATTCTGGGTAATGGAATCAATTATCAATGACTGGAAATCTTTACAGCTATTTCTGTGTGACAAGGTTAACACTTACACCCCAAACCTCCAAGTGTATTACAAAATAAGGAAAATGTCCTCTAATCTCAATGACCAGTGATTAGAGAGTCCTGAAGGAGACCCATGCATGAGTATGCATCTGTTATATGATTAAAGGTGGCATTTTCAAATCCGCAGTTGAGGGGCGGGGGAGGATTAAAAAAATTGACTTGGAATTAAATGGCTGTGCATTGTGGAAAAGGCAATGCAAAACAAAACAAAACACATGCATACCTCACATCATATAATAAGATGTAATCCAAAACCAGTGAGCAGTTAATATGAAAAAATATATATAAAGTATAATACACTATTGGAGAATATTTTTATAATTTTTGTGACATGGGCCTTTAAAAAAAATTTTTTTTTAACATTTATCCATTTTTGAGAGAGACAGAGCATGAGTAGGGGAGGGGCAAAGAGAGAGGGAGACACAGAATCCAAAGCTGGCTCCAGGCTCTAAGTTGTCAGCACACAGCCTGACACAGGGCTCGAACTCACAGTCTGTGAGATCATGACCTGGGCTGAAGTCGGACGCTTAACCGACTGAGCCGCCGAGGCGCCCTGATGACATGGGCCTTTTTAAGCATGACACGTTTATCACAAGTCCTAAGGAAACAGCTGAGTAATTTGTGTTCTTAAAATTGAAAAATATATATATATAAAAGATTATATATAGTTAAAAGAATCTCAAATTGGTGAAAATATTAACAAAGTACATAATAAATGATACTTTTTATATAAAGAGTTCTTTGGATCAATATTAAATGATTATTAAAAGTAGAGAAGATATAAAAGTATATTAATAACATATATTGAGCACTTAACATCTTAGATGTATGTTAGGTGCTATACATAGACCGTGTGTGTGTATGTGTTATTTAACATTTATTATTTATTGAGTCGCTGTGTGCCAGCAACTATGGTAAGTCGTTGTTACTTATATCACTCAATCCTCACAGCATTCCTATGCTGGAGGTACTCATTATCTCTTGTCTACAGAGTAAGAAAATGTGCCTCAGAGAGTTAAGTACGTTCCTGAGGAGTTCTTACTACTTACATAGTAATCAGACCGTCCCAGAGCCCAAGATGTTAACCGCTATATTATTTGACATTATAAACCCTTGCATCATTATTTATAACAGTGAATATTTTGGAAATGGGAGTCAACTATATTATGGGGTACACCCATAATTTGGAAGAATAGTGGATAAACAGTACAATGTAGATCTGTGTTTGTGAGCATGGAAAACACTTCCAGAACATGCTAGTAAGTGGGGGAAAGTGTTGGAGAACACACCGATCGATCGTGTGTTAAAAATCTAACATGTAGATATGTTCACATGTCCCTCAAAAGCATAGGGAAGGCATTGAGATGGTACAAGTTGGTTGTGAATATGGTTTTTCCCGGAGTGTGGAGAGGAATACAAGGGAGAGGAGGTCAAGGACTTTTCATTAGTTTTTCTATGAGTCTAACATTTAAATCTTCTACGAAGAATAGACATTTATAGGGCACCTGGGTGGCTCAGCCGGTTAAGCATCCAACTTCGGCTCAGGTCATGATCTCACAGTTCGTGGGTTCGAGCTACGAGTCAGGCTCTGTGCTGACAGTTCTCAGCCTGGAGCCTGCTTCGGATTCTGTGTCTCCCTCTCTCTCTGCCCCTCCCCTGCTTGCACTCTCTCTCTCTCTCTTTCAAAAAATAAATCAACATTAAAAATTTTTTTAAAAAGAATATATATTTATATTACCATTTGAAAAAAATCACAAGCCACATCCACAGTGAGAGTTAAGAACACATTGTTTTGTGTTTTTTTAGGAATTGTAGGTCTGTGTGCGCATGCATAGTGTTTGAAATAGGTTACATACTGTTACAGGAACAAATTCAACCAGACCCGTTGTCACAGCGTTCTGTGAAACAGAACTTACTGTAACAGTGTTAGTCTTGATAATTATATACTTCTCTTTGGTCACAAATTAACTGATGGAGCTATTTGGAAATTTTTATGACTGATTACTCTAATAACAAATATTCCCTATATTCAAAACATTGTGTTAATTTTCTTTCAAAACATAGATCTGTTTTTTTTTTTATGGATCAGCATGTTACTCTTGATATGTTTAATAATGTTTCATCAAAATATGCTTTTTAGATTCGGCATGTGTTTAACCTCTGTGGCTCTAAAATGGGTAAAAATGTGTCAAATAGAGCAAGCCCTAATTCCTTTCCCATGTACACTTTGTGCTCTTAATTTTCCCTCCAAGTAGAAATCTTCCTGAGATTTCCCCCCAGTCCACTCTCTGACCCTCAGGTCAGAAAATGAGGCTCATTTTTCTCTCCCTGTAATTCTTTCATGTGCCACGTTTACGGCTTCCACCTTGAGTGCCATTACCGCTGAAGCTGAGTTATTATATACCAAATTGAAATGAACCAGGAAATGTGTTTCTCACAATATTTCACAATTCCTAACACAGGTACAGGCTCTGATAGAATCCCCAAAATTGCCATCAGAGTTCAAATTGAATGTGAACCATGGAATGCTTCAACTTACATTAGAAAGATCTATCACTGCCCCGCATTTGGCATGGGGTCAATTTAAAGCCGAGATCTTAATCAGTGGGGTTGCCATTTGGATATCCATAAATAATGCAGATGTGAATTTATCTTTGATCACCCTTTGTTGTCTTTCAGCATCACAACGTAGACTGATGTTCCTTGTTTAATAGAAGCACATGTCGAAAGGCGGGCAGATGCCTTTCAGCACATCCTCAGTATTCTTGTTTCCAGTGTAATATCTTACTGAGGTACAGTAGCTCATACACAGAAAAGTACGCTATGGTATACAGCTTAATGACTCCCACACATTAACGCTCAAGTGACCCACAGTCAGATGAGGAAATTGATCATTACCACCGTCCCAGTTTGCTGTCAACCCTGCCCTGCAAATTGCCTGAAATTTGTAGGCAAAATCTGGTGCTGCTGTCTGCCAGTGACCACACGAATGCTTGTGTGTGCTTTTGCCTCTGCTGCAAGGAAGTCATGGTTTTGCCTTCCTTCCCCCCAGTCCATCGCATTCCACCCAGGTGCTTCCAATTGCAGAATTAGAGCAGAGAGCTGTTAGCAAGGGCATGTGGCAAATGGCCTTGTGGGACCTTACACCTCTCACTCAGAACAACAGGCTCAGAAGAGCAGGTGTGGTGTTACCAACAAACACAAGCAGCACACCTTCTACGGGTCTTTGAAAACCTAAAGGAACCGTGTTGTGCACACAAGTAACATCTCATGTTGCCTGGACCCTCCTTGGGAAGCAGACATTTGAGAGAAGAATTGAGGTGCTTGAAAATTAATTGTAGGGAGTCAGAAAAGACTCGTGGGCTCTTTGTGTTGCAGGTTTAAAAGAAAAAAGGTCCCCTTATTTTGTTTTACTTTACTGTAGAAATTCAGTATTCCCAGATGTCGGAAGAATGATGTGATGATTCTCACCTCCCAGTTTCCATCTTCCTTCGTCTCTGCCCCACCTCCACATCCCCTTCCTTATGGATTGTTAACATACATCCAAAATATGACCTTGTTTCATCTGTGAATATTTATCACTATACCTAAGAGGTAACACTTTGAAAATATAACTGCAGTATTACTTACCATGCCTAAAATATGCATAAAAATTGATTCCTTAACAGAATAAAATATTTAGACACTGCTCAGATATCTCTGTATCATAATTGTTAAAGGATTTTTACACTTAAGGACCCGATGAGGCCTACACATTGCAATTGGTTGATAAGCTGCTTCAGTTTCTTTTAATCTATAGATTTTCTCTCTCTTGCTCTCGTTCTTCCCCTTTTCTATCTCTTGCAGTTCATTTAGTGAGGACTCAAGTGGTTTTCCACAATATGGTTTTAACTGATTGCATCTGTGGGGTGTTATATAACGTGCTTTTCATTTTCAGTCCCTTGGTTACTGTGAGAGGCTTGATCGGATTCTGGAATGTGCTACTGTGTACTTCGTCAGAACACACACATAGTCTAGTTTTCGCTCCTCCGGTGGTTTTGGCTGTTACTGATAATCGTTTCCTGTTATTTATCTTGGATTCTCAAAATTGTGATGTTTGGACTGTACTGTTTTCCTTTATAGTTCTGAGTGTATCCATAAAGAATCCGTAAAGAGAAATCTCAACACTAGATTATCAAGTCACCCATTAGTTCATATTAGAAAAGCTGGATAGACACTCAGTTCTTTCCTTACGGTTTCAGATAGTTTCCTTAGAAGCTCAAGTGTGGCCAAAGTGTGCCCAGTCCCCGCCCTGCCACTTGAAAGGTGTGTAACATTGGGAAAATTATTTTTCCTCTCTGCAGATAATTGGTAGAGATTTTGGACAGTTAGATAAGTTGTGCATACAACTCGTACCGACCTTCTTGCATATAGTAAGAACTCACTCCATCACCATCATCATCATCAGTTTGCTTAAATCTCGCAGATCCAGTCTTCACAGGTGGATAACCTAGTTAGGAACTTTGTTAGAAGCCATATGGCCTGAGGACAGAGGAGAAAACAGGGAATCCTAGTTTTAAAAGTAAATATAGCCATGAAACTGCAGTCTTACTGAGTTAATGATTACTTAGGTCCCAAGCGGATGAAAATAAGCTGCAGCCATTCTGGATTTATGGATGTCACATACGGAAAAGCAGAAGTGCATGCGTTGCTGACTCATCCCCTAAACAGAAATGAGAACGTTTGTTTTTCCTGTTGTTTGGTTACTATACAGCTATGGAAACATAGAGAAAAAATGTTGGGAGTCACAACATTAAACAAATTGATCTAAGACCTGAATGATATATATGTGTATAGGGAGGGGTAGAGAGAGGGGAAGGAGAGAAAATCCCAAGCAGGCTTTGTGCTGTCAACATGCAGCCCAGTGTGGGGCTCGGACTCACAAACTGCATGATCATGACCCAAGTGGAAAACAAGAATCAGATGCTCAACTGACTGAGCCACGCAGGCGCCCCTGAATTGTTTTCATGGTACTTGGAAAGAATATCCAGACTTCAAGCTTCTCTGCCTTTCTTATATGCCCTCTCCTGGGTGAATGGGTCTCAAAATGCTATGGAATAATATGGGATCACAGCACGGTAATAAGGGATTTGAGATTGCAAAATAGAGCTAAAAACAACAACAACAACAACAAAAAAACCCCAAATAATTGGGGCAGTTGGGGGGGACGGTAAGAGGAGACAGGGAATCAAACCACAAGAGACTCTTAATGATGGAGAACAAACTGGGGATTGATGGAAGGAGGAGAGTGGGGGGGCAGTAGACTAGATGGGGGATGGGCACTAAGGAGGGCACCTGTTGGGATGAGCACTGGGTGTTGTATGTGAGTGATGAATCACTGAATTCCACTGCTGAAACCAACACTGTAGTCCTGTATGTTCACTAACTAGAATTTAAATTAAGATTTGAAAAGAGAAAAAAAAAAGCGGTGTTGAGTGCATGCATGTAAACTTGAGATATGCTGCAACATGTATACAACTGTCATATGATATGAAAATACCTGTAACTTGTAATTCATGGGAACTGCTACTGTTGCCTACATTCAAAACTGAATGAAGCAAATGCTCAATTTCAGTTGGGGGTTAGTAAAAATAAAGATGTAGTTTATCCCCCCCCCCACAACAAAAGAACAAACATACATACATACATATGTACATAAAGTTACTTGCAGTTATAACATTATATAACTTTATTGACACTTCCCAAGCAGAAGTGAATACAAATAATTTTAAAATAAAGCCACATCCATTATATTATGTCCATCATGTTAACTAATGTGGTCCCTAAGTGACTGTACTGCTGAGGAGGGTTGTAACGAAATCACTGGAGAGCAGAGTTTAAATCTGTCTTCCCTCTGTTTCTTATTCATGGATTAGTATTTTCTTTAAATGTATTAAAAGGAGTAAAAGCCCTCTGAGATAGTCACCTGCTCTCTTCTGTCTTCCAAGAATGTAACCTGTAACCATGAAAACAGAGATGACCCTAGAATTTGTCTGTTGGATTGCAGCACATCCTCCGACTCCCTCTCCGGCTCATTGGGGACGGGGATGCTGTCTGCGTTCTGTTTGCGTATCCAGAGCAGGATGCAGCTCCGTTTGCAAAGCTCCTGGTCTAGTGTTGAGATCTGACCAACTTTAATCCAGATGCTGATGCAGGTCTGAGACTGTACATTTTTAAGTCTCACCTTCTGACCTGCTTTTACTCTAAATAGATGCAGTTCGTGGGAAATAACAAGACTGTCACCTTCTCCTGCGAAGTAGGATTTTTGTGCCTGCAAGATCTAACTCCCCACCATGACTTCCTCCCTGAATCCATCTTGGCTGATTCTGTCAGTATCTCCGCCTTCTGATCAAAGTAAAGAAAAAAATATTGATGAAAGACTAAAAGAGGATTAGGAAAACAAGTATCTGGGAGGCAGGACAGTTGCTGTTTGAAGGATGACACAGAATTACTTTTCAACCCAGAGTTCAACGATTGAGAAGTGGAGGGTATGTCTACCTATTAGGGGAAGGTGTGGGTGTGGTCAGCCACCTCTGCTGTTCTCAGCTTGGCTCAGCATGTGTGTGTTTGTTTTTAAACATAGTTTCTTTCCCATTTCAGTTATTGGACATTGCTCCTTAATTTTGACAACTGGTTGGCCTTCAGTCTGGCTTTCATGTATTTCTGTCTTCCCAGGTATTTTTGTTAGAGGTTGCTGGACCAGTGCCATTTTTTAAAAACAGTTTTATTGAAATATAATTTAAATGCCATACGATTCATCCACTTAAGTATACAATTCACTGTTTTACAGTGCGTTCACGGAAATGTGCAACCACCACCATAACCAATTTAAGACATTTTAAAAGACATTAAAAATAAATCCCACATTCACGCTTCATTTTTCCTCCACCGCCCCCCTTCCACTCAGTCCCAGACAACTTATAATACATGTTATGTCTCTATAGATTTGCTTTTTCTGGACATTTCATACAATGGGGCCATACAAAGTGTGGTCTTTTGCGACTAACTTATTTCACCTAGGAAAATGTTTTTAAGGTTCATCCATGTTTTAGCATGTATCAGCACTTGATTCCTTTTTATAGCCAAATGATCTTCCTTTGTATCTGTCCCGTTTTGTTTATCCATAAGTCAGTTAATAGACATTTTCTTTGGCTCTACCTTTTGGCTATTATTAATAATGCTGTTGTAAACATTTGCGTACAAATTTTTGTGTGATGTATTTGCCTTTTACTTTCATTTATCTTGGGAATACATCTGGCAGTAGGATTTCTCAGTCGTATGGTAGCTTTATCTTTGTGTTTAACTTCTTGAGGCAGTGTGTTTTCCGATATGGTTATGCTGTTTTATACTACTACCGGTGACGCATGGGAGGCCCACGTTTTGCACATCCTCATCAATACTTTTGATTATCTGTTAAATTATAACTATCCCTATAGGCATGAAGTGATGTCTGATTGTGGTTTTGATTTTAATTTTCTAGTGGCTAATGATGTTGAACATCTATTCATAAGCTTATTGGTCACTTACAAGTCTTCTTTGGAGAAAAATCTAATCAGATCCTTCAATTCTATTTTTTAATTGGGTCTTTGATTTTTTTTTATTGAGGGATAAGAGTTCTTTATATAGTTTAGATATAACTCCCTTATCAGATATATGATTTTTAAATACTTTATCCCATCCTTTGAGTTGTTTTTCACTTTTTTTGTGATATCCTTTGCAGCACAAAGGTTTTAAAGTTTAATGTAGTACAACTCTTTTTTTTTTTTTTCCTTTTGTCACTTGTGCTTTAGTGAGTTAGTGCCTTACCCAAGGTCACAAAAGTTTACTCCCGTGTTTTATTCTCTAAGGGTTTTATAGTGTTACTTCCTACACTTAAGTTACTAATCCAGGGTGAGTTAATTTTAGGGTGTGATATGAGGTAGAGGTCCACCTTGATTCTTTTGCATGTAGATACCTGACTTCATGCTACCCTGTATTGAAAAGACTACTTTTTCCCATTGAATTGTCTGGTGTCCTTGTTGAAAAATAACTATCCTAAATGTAGAGGCTTATTTCTAGACTCATAATTCTATCCCATCAGTCTGTAAGTCTATCCTTGGGCCATTACAATGCAGTCTGGATTATTGTAGCTTTATCATAAGTCCTAAAATCAGGAGATGTGTTCTCTCCAACTTGGTTCCTCTCAAGATTGTTTTCACTATTCTGAAACCCTTACATGTTTACATTAAATTAAGATCAGCTTATCATTAGTTTCTGAATCAATGCTAGTTGAGTTTTTGATAGGGATTATATTGAACCTGTAGATCAACTTGGAAAGTACTGACATATTAGCAATATCAAATCTTTTCATCAATAATCATAGGTTGTCTTTTAATTTATTTAGATCTTTTTCTTTTCATTTCTTTCTTGCTATGTAGCTTTCAGTGCTTAAATCTTATACTTTTTCCTTTAATTTTAACCTGATTATTTTGTTAATTGCTATGCTATTGTAAACTGTTAGTTTATTTTTCAGAATGGTCATTGCTACTCTACAGAAATATAATTGAATTTCTGTATATAGATCATGAATCCTGCAGCCCAGCTGAATTTATTATTTCTAATGGATTTTTTGTGGGTTCCTCCAGTTTTTCTAAAGATAGGTTTGTTATCGAGAGAAAAGCTTTATTTTTTTCTTCTTTCAAAGTGGATGACTTTCATTTCTTTCTTTCCTTTTCTTTTCTCTCTTCTTTTTTCTTTTCTTTCTTGCCTATTTGTCCTGAGTAAAACCTTTTGTATAATGTTGAATAGAAGTGGAGAGAGAAAAGACCCTTCTCTCTTTCTCAGTCTTACGGAGAAAACATTCAGTATTTCAGCATTCAGAAAGATATCAGCTGTAGGTTTTTCATAAATATCGCTTATCAGATTGAAAAAGTATCTTTCTATTTCTAACTTACTGAGTAATTTTTGTCACAAAAGAGTGTTATATTTAACAAATAGGTTTTCTGAATCTACTGACATAACTGTGTGGTTTTTGTACTTTAACCTGTATTACTGTTGTGCATTACATTAATTGAATTTCATACGTTAAAACAATCATATATTCCTAGGAAAATAGAATCATTTATATGTGTTGCTAGGTATGCATTGCTAATATTTTGTTAAGTGTTTTAATGTCTTTATTTTTTTCCAAAAAAAAGATACTGGTTTATAATTTTGTTGCGGTATTTTTGCATGGTTTTGATACCAGTGTAATATTAGTCTCATAAAACTAACAGTATCACATTTAATTTAATTCTTGGAAGACTTTGTGAAGAGCTAGTATTAATTCTGCTTTTAACATTTGGTAGAATTTACCAGTAGAACCATCTCTGCCTAAGGTTTTCTTTTTAGTAAGTGCTTACATTACTGATTCAACCTCTTAAGCTCTGGTTCTAGAGGTCAGAAGTCTGAGACGTGTATCACAGTCTGTGCTCCTGCTGAGGGCTCTATGGGAGAATCAGTTTCCTGTGTCCTGGGTTCTAGGTGCTGTTCTATTCCATGGCCCGTGGCCCCTGAACAATATCTTTAAAATGCATCACTCCCACTTTTGCTCCTGGAGACAGGTGTCCTGTCTTACCCTGATGCTCCTCTTACAAAGACCCTTCAGATTACACTTGGCACACCCAGATAATCCAGGATAATCTTTCCATCTCCAGATCTCTACCTTAGTCGCATCTTCAAAGCTTATCATTTAAGATAACATATTTGCATATTCTGGGGAATTAGGACAGGGACATATGATTGGAGTTTCCTCCTATGTGACAAGTGTCTCCCCTCACCCCCTGAAATTTTTAAGGTTTGCTTTTTGTCGTTTACCTTTTTTACTGAGATATGCCTGTTTGCGGATCCCTTTGTGTTTATTCTGTTTGTAGTTACTTGAGTTTCTTGGATGTGTAGTTTAATATTTTTTCAACAAATGTGGGAGGCTTTTACTCATTATTTCTTCAAGTATTTTTGTCACTCATCTGTTTCTCCTATCTTTCTGGTTTCCATTAAGTGCATGTTGGTGTACTTAGTGCTATCTCACATTTCTTCCAGGCTCTGTTCATTTTTATTTAGTTTTTTTCTCTTTGCTCTTCATATTTAGATTTAGATACTTATCTGTCTTCAAGTTTGCTAATGCTTCCTCTGCCAACACAAATTTACTGTTGAGCCACCATCTTGAACTTTGTGTTTACTCTCCAGTATGTTACAACTCCAGTATTTCCATTTTTAAAAATAATTTCTACTTTAATGATATTTTTTAAATTTAATATGATATGGCCATCATACTTTTCCTTATTTCCTTATTCATCTTTTCTTTTCATTCTTTGTATATATTTATGATAGTTGCCTTGAATTTGTTTCTCATTAAGTCTTACATCTGGCCCCGCTCAAAGGCCGTTCTATTGCTGGCTTTTATTGTTGTATATAGGTCACCCTTCTATGTTTCTATGTGTGTATCATAATGTTGTTGTTGATGACCAGATTTTTTAGATCCTGTTTTGTAGCATCTCTGGATATTGACAGCCCTCTCTGACCACTGTATCTAACTCATAGCAGTTATTATTGTGGTTTGTAGTTTGCTTATTTCCTTATTTGCTACCTTACTTGGTTGGACTATTTTACTGAACTGCATTTACCCAAGAGTGTTCAGTCTTTGATGTTTCTCAGAAGCTGTAGCCTTTCCCTTTTCTTTACCAGGGATTAGAGTAATTTTAGCGGGACTCGCTTGAAAGTCTCCTTCTCTGATCTCTCTAATACATTGCTAACTAATCTGCCTTTTTTCCACTTTATTTAAACATAACTGACACATAATATAGTGTAAGTTTAAGGTGTAGAATGTATTGATTTGATACACTTATATGTTGCAAAGTGATTACCACCATAAATAGAAATTTGGTAAATAGAAATTTATACTCTTGGACCAATATCATCTCATTTCCTCTGTCCTCAGCCCCTGGTAATCACCATTCTGCTGTATGTGGCTATGAGTCTGACTCTTTTAGATTCTACATACAAGTGATATCCAAAATATTGATCTTTGCCTTCCTTATTCGTGTACCATAATGCCTTATGGGTCATCCATGTTTTCCCAAATGGCAGGATTTCCTTTCCTTCTTTCTTGTGGCTGGATAATATTTTACTGCATCTTACATAAATGTATCACATCATTGTTCATTCATCCATCGACAGACTTTCAGGTTGCTTCCATATCTTGTCTGTTGTAAATAATGCAGAGAGAGTGCAGGTACTTCTCCAAGATGCTGTTTTCATGTCTTTTAGATAAGTACACAAAAATGAGATTGCTGGATCGTGTGGTAGTTCTGTTTTTAATGTTTTGAGGAACCTCCATACTGTTTCCCAGAGTGGCTGCACCAGTTTGCAATTCCCACCAGCATTGCACACGGGTCCGTTTTCTCCACATGCTTACCATCACTTGTTGTCTCTTGACTTTCTGATGACAGTCACTCTAACAGGTGTGAGGTGGTTATCTCATTGTGCTTTTGATTTGCATTTCCCTGATGATGACTGATGGTGAGCACCTTTTCATGTTGGCCATGTGTGTGTCTTCCTTGAAAAACTGTCTGTTCAGTTATTCTGCCCGTTTTTTAAAGTGGTTTATTTGTCTTTTTGCTATTGAGTTATAGTTCTTAATACATTTTGGATATTGACCCCTCATCAGATATATTATGTGCAAATATTTTCTCCTATTCTATTGGTAGTCTTGTTATATTGTTGATCATTTCTGTTGCTGTTCAGAAGCTTTGTAGTTGACATATTCCCAGTTGTTTATTTTTCTTTTGTTTTCTTATGTTTCTTCTGTTTGTTTGTTTTCTTTTGTTTGTGCTTTGGGTGTGATATTAAAAAAATCATTGCCAAGATCAGTGTCAGGGAGATTTTTTCCCCATGTTTTCTTCCAGGAGTTGTTTTTTTTTAAATTTTTTTTTAACGTTTATTTATTTTTGGGACAGAGAGAGACAGAGCATGAACGGGGGAGGGGCAGAGAGATAGGGAGACACAGAATCGGAAGCAGGCTCCAGGCTCTGAGCCATCAGCGCAGAGCCCGATGCGGGGCTCGAACTTGCGGACCGTGAGATCGTGACCTGAGCTGAAGTCAGACGCTTAACCGACTGAGCCACCCAGGCGCCCCATCTTCCAGGAGTTTTATGTTTTCAGTTTCTGAGTTTAAGTCTCGGGCATTTTGAGTGAATTCTTGTGTGTGGCATAAGATGGGGTTCCAACGAGGAGCCTGCTGCAGTTGCCACAGAACTCAGGCACCCTGGACCCCGTGCCTCCACTGGGATGCTGAACTTGGACGTGGCTCTTGGCTGCCTCTAGGCCTCAAGGGTTCGCCCCTCCTACTAGAGCTGCACGCTGCCATGATGGGTTCTTCGTCCTTGTCTCTCAATTCCAAGTCCAAGGCTGGTGAGTTCCATGGACCAAAACAGTATTTCATGCTCTGAGTAAACCAACAGCTGGTGTTTTCAGCTTGCATGGTGGGAGGCGGGCTCTGTGTCTTTTAAGACTCACCAGGTGAGGAGTTGCCCACCCATAAAAGGGAGACTGGATGCTTGTCAGGGAGAACAGGATAAAAGTCCACTACTGTGTACCTGTTTGTCTGACAGGTTTGTTATTTCTGGCTGTACAGCACAGAGAATTTTCCTCACATAGTTAAACTTCAAAGGCAAAAACAAAACAAAGCAACTTCAGCCTAATGGAATACACCATCTTTCATGACTTTAAAATGCATTCTCGCCTTCCCCCAAGGAAAGGCAACTGAACGTCTCACCTGTTACCCATCCAGCAGGATACCTGCGGAAGTGAACACTGCTACTTTTCTTCTGGCTTCAACATGCCTTCATATTTTTTTTTAATGTTTTTATTTATTTTTGAAGGAGAGAGACACAGCATGAGTGGGGGAGGAGCAGAGAGAGAGGGAGACAGAATCAGAAGTAGGCTCCAGGCTCCAAGCTGTCAGCACAGAGCCCGATGCGGGGCTCAAACTTACAAACTGTGAGATCATGACCTGAGCCGAAGTCGGACGCTCAACCGACTGAGCTACCCAGGCGCCCCATATTTTTTAACTACAGAATTATCACCACAAATATGCCCTATAGAAAATTCTAGGAGGAATGAAACTGCAAGAATATGAAGGAGGAAATAAAACACAGGACTTTGGGACTCCACGTACCTAAGTGGCTGGAGTGGTTGAAACCTTCTTTCAAACATAAAAAAGAGAATGTGTTCCACGTGCCTGTTCCCCAAGTTGGTGCCCTTCTCCCTGTACCCTAAATGGAGACGCTTCTGTCATTTCAGCATCCATTAGTGCAAGGTACCACCTGATCTAGCTTCAGTTAACGAATCAAAGGGAAAAAAATCACAAAGGCCGCAGGCTGAGTTAGCATAATAATCTACAATTTCTGATAAAGTCTGTGACAGAGACAGATTGACTTTCTGAGAGTGTGCTGGGCGAGGAGATGCCGAAGTGGCCTGAAGTGCACACCAGGTCGAATCGAGGCTGTTGGGGAACACGCTTCTTATTTGGCATTGGAAATTACAAGAAAGAGAGGGGGTGGCTGGAATAAAAAAAAAAAAACGAGCAAACTAAAAATGATCATCAGCTTGCATTGTCTTTGCTTGAGATCGATGACTCAGCTACCGAAACTCATAATTGCCTTTTGGAAAGTGAATTTTTTTTTTCCAGTGCTCATATTATCACCCAGATCACTGTCAACAGCAATTAACTGGTCTGCGTGACGTAAAGATTCTTTCAAAGACACAGCCTTATGGTATCCGCGAGTTTCTTTTTCTTTTGTCTCAGGCCAGCAAGGAGCATCGAGTAAAATGACTTTCTCCATAGTAATTTGCTTTGTGTTGGTAATAGTTTCTCCGCTGATCCCTGCTCCTTTCGCTACATTGGAGCTCCTTCTGAAGATGTTTTTGCTTGGTGTCAGTCATTTCCCCAGAGGCTTGAAGTAAAAGCAAACAGCCAGATTATCAACAGAAGCTCCTTAACTCGTGCTCTGTCTTGAATTCGCCGATTCTCAGTTCCCTCACTAGATCATCTTATTCCTCCACTGTGGCCTTATTCACATCTTCAGATATATCACACTTTCTGCAGGGGCAACGTGGTGCTTGGTCTCATCCTATGCTGACTGACTGTCCATGCACTGGGCAAGTTAATTCTGATTTTTTTCAAAATTATATAACACGTTGAAATTTTCCAGAACGAACTAGACTTTCCTAGTTTGTTTTTATTTTCTCATGCAGAGAAGCAACTCTTATGCACAGTAGATAGGAATACATCCACAGGCACGGTTATGTCTCATAAGTGGTCACCTCTGACGATACACTTTCCTACTTCTAAGTTTTTTTCCAATGCAAGACTTGTTGGTGTCTCGTAGGCTCACCTATTTTCTTCACAGATATTTCTCCTTTCTTCAAAAACCATTTAAACTTACTTGGGAGGGGAAGATCATAGCGAAAATACTGAACATGTTTTTTTAAAAGCAGGCTCAAGACAAGAGCCTATTGAGAGAAGTGCTGAGCTACGATTGTGGTATATATTACACCCTCTCACGTCCATACTCAGGCATCTGAGTGTGTCCAGTGATACCTGCGTGGAAGTGTGTTAGGCCAAGTTTTAAATTTAGATAGTGAACACTGTTCAGATTTATTTGAAAGGTGTTATAACATCTGAACAGATGACTGGAGTGCAGATAGCAAGAGATACTATTGTTTTCCTTTTCATGCGAAAGATGGACACAGAATTCATTCATTCCCCCAAACACTAGTTGAGGTGTCCATTTCAGCCCTGTCCAGAAAATCAATCTCAGATTATCTGCATTTCCCCAAGGGTCTGTGATAACTCCCCCTACCTATTAAGGTTCTTTGTTTCATACAGAAGAACTGAAGTCGCTGATAAGAGGGGTGAGGTCACATGCTGTCAGTCTACCTGCAAGGGAGACTGAATCTTTCATGATTATTTCAGGGAAAATGGGCTTTTTGTCTATGGATACTCCAAGGGAACTCCAGTAGCAACCCGGGAAGGGTGATCCAATTCTGGAAAGATTCACATCAAGTCATATTGACCGCAAGACTTGTGAATTTTCCACTCTTTCGCTGACTGAAAGGGATTGGCCTGAGAGTAAAGAAAAAAATTCAACAGCCCCAGATACAAAGTAACAGATCAATGGGACTCATCTATAAAGAAACTGGGAAATAATGTTCATAATAACATTAACCTTGGCTTTGATTTGAGATTGAATCTACCAACCCAGCATTTTATGGGTGTACTTTAAATTCTTTTAGTTATACAGTTAGAAATTCAAGAATTCACTCCTTATAACAGTATGGGCATTTATGAAATGACTGACCTGGGTTAAACATGTACTCCCTGGACATGAAAACATGTGAAAATAATGAGCCCATATGAGACCTGAGGTCTTGACCTTAGAACGATCAAGTTATTACCTGCTGAGTTAGCCATCTATATAAGCACTCTTACCCTTCTTTTCTTGTAAGCTCATATAAAATTCCAATTGAAAAAATAATGATTTCCTTTCAGACAGAAGCTAGATTTTATCAAAAGATTCAAAGATTATGTTTCTTTCTTTCTTTCTTTTTTTTTTTTTAGTCTTAAGTTTTACAATTATAGTTAAAATGTAATGTGTAATATTAGTTTCAGGAGTAAAATTTAGTGATTCATCACTTACGTGTAACATCCAGTGCTCATCCCAACAAGTGCCCTCCTTAATGCCCATCACCCATCTAGCCCATTCCTTGCCCACCTCCCCTCCAGCAACCCTCAGTTTGTTCTCTGTCATTAAGAGTCTTTTATGGTTTGGTGCCCTCTCTGTTTTTATTTTATTTTTCCTTCCCTTCTCCTACATTCATCTGTTCTGCTTCTTAAATTCCACATACGAGTGAAATGATAGGAGATTTGTCTTTCTGACTTATTTCACTTAGCATAAAACACTATAGTTCCATTCACATTGTTGCAAGTGGAAAGGTTTCATTCTTTTGGTGCCTGAGTAATATCCCATTGTATATTTATAGCACATCTTCTTTATCCATTCATCAGTTGAAGAATATTTGGGCTCTGTCCACAGTTTGGCTATTGTTGTAATGCTGCTATAAACACTGGGGTAAATGTGCTCCTTCGGATCTGTATCTTTGTATCCGTTGGGTAAATACCTAGTAGTGCAATTGCTGGAGCATAGGGTTGTTCTATTTTAACTTTTGGAAGAACCTCTATACTGTTTTCCAGAGTGGCTACACCAGTTTGCATTTCACCAACAGTGCAAAAGGGTTCCCCTTTCTCTGCATCCTCATCAATACGTGTTCTTTCTTGTGTTGTTAATTTTAGCTCTATTATCAGGTGCGAGGTGGTATTTCATTGTGGTTTTGATTTGTATTTCCTGGATAAGGAGGGTCATTTGTTGGCTGGCCATCTGGATGTCTTCTTTGGAAAAGTGTCTGTTCATGTCTTCTGCCCATTTCTTTTTAAAAAATTTTTTTTCCAACGTTTTTTATTTATTTATTTTTGGGACAGAGAGAGACAGAGCATGAACGGGGGAGGGGCAGAGAGAGAGGGAGACACAGAATCGGAAACAGGCTCCAGGCTCTGAGCCATCAGCCCAGAGCCTGACGCGGGGCCCGAACTCACGGACCGCGAGATCGTGACCTGGCTGAAGTCGGACGCTTAACCGACTGCGCCACCCAGGCGCCCCGTCTTCTGCCCATTTCTTCACTGGATTATTTGTTTTTTGGGGTGCTAAATTTGATAAGTTCTTTATAGATTTTGGATACTAACCCTTTATCTGTTAATGTCATTTGCAAATCTCCTCTCCCATTCAGCAGGCCACCTTTTAGTTTTGCTGATGGTTTCCTTCACTGTACAGAAACTTTGTATCTTGATGAGGTCCCAGTAGTTCATTTTTGCTTTTGTTTCCCCTGCCTTTGGAGACATGTCAAGTAAGAAGTTGCTCAAGCCGAGGGCAGAGAGGTTGCTGCCTGCGTTCTCTTCTCGGATTTTGATGGTTTCCTGTCTCACATTTAAGTCTTTTATCCATTTTCACTTTACTTTTGTGTACGGTGTAAGAAAGTGGTCCAGATTCATTCTTCTGCATGTCACTGTCCAGTTTTCCCAAAACCATTTGTTGAAGAGACTGTCTTTTTTTTTTTCCATTGGATATTCTCTCCTGCTTTGTTGATGATTAGTGGACCTAACTAGAAGTAATTTTAGTATTTTGAGGTTCAAATATCCTTTAAGAGAAAATTAGCTCTGTAAATTGTTTGTATAATGTTAAATAACAGTGGCTAACACTGTTCCCTTAAATAAAGTGGTCTGAATTTCAATATGATGTTTTTTTTTCTGCATCTAGTATCTCTTAACTAATAGTAAGATTGGTTAGATTGACACTTGGCCCATTGTAGTGATCAGTAAATGTTTTTGAATATTGAAAACATTTGGAATGTACTAGGATATGTGGCTTATTTTAAGAAATCTTTGGTGAATATCTTTACGTAAAAATTAATGGTAACACTCTAATGTTTTTACCTTCATAAACCAACATTCTCATTGAATTTTCTTACCCTGTGGTGCAAAGTGTAGTACATGTTGCTTATACTCTGGATATTGAATTTAAACACAAAATCAAACAAAATAAATCTGTATATACTATCCTTCCCTCGTGTTTGAGAATCGCTTATTGGAGACTGGTTCTTTCTCTAACATAACTAATCATATAGACAGTAAGAGTACAGAAAGCCATTTTCTAGGACTTATGCAGCCCATTAGTCTGGTTCAAGATCTGTTCCCGTACAGAAAGACTAATCTGGTGTCTGCGTGTTTCTGGGGAAAAAAAAAGGCTCAAGTGTGTGGCCAGTTAACTGCTCCAGAAGCAGAAGAGATTAGATCCAGCTCTAGGCTCAGAATCCATTCTAAAAATCAGATAAGCAAAGACTATATCTTGCCTGTCCTTTCAGTTCTTTTACTGGATCCTTCAGGACAGAAGTAATATTTCTCAAACACATTTTATTGACCTTCAGGGTCAGCTCACTTTGCATCACCAAGAAACACCATGCCTTCACTTGGGCTAAAGCAAAACCTATAATATTATAGCTAAAACTTCCCCACCATTTCTTATATTTTGGGTTTTGTTCTAAGCAATTTTCAAGCAGTAGCTCAGTTACTTGTCCTTATACTGTGGGCGAGGTCTTTCTTACTGCTCTCATGTTACAGCTGAGAACAACAACAACAAAAAAAGTGAAGCATCCAGAGGCTGGGTAACATGTGGCATTTGAGTCCAGGTCCTCAGGGCGGTGGCCTTCTGCTTCTACACCATCGTATCACATTCTCCTGCCTCCCTGCTGTGGCCTTTCCCCTCCCCCTGTCTTGCATGTAGAGTGGTGGCGGTGTGCTCTGAGGTGCCAGTACATGGTGAGTCAGACTGAAATTCAGCAAGTACCCTCCTGCAAGGATTTGTCTTGGCACACTGGGAACAGATTGTTGAGGGTGTGCATTCTAGCAGTTATTTTTGAGTTCCCGTAATTGCAGAAAGAAAAGACACTATCACTTGTGTTTTGTTTGTTTATTTTTCCTGGAAGATGAGAAAACAAGGGGAACATCCATATTTTATGTCTTATTTGGCAAGCTTCCTTCCATCGTTTTTCTATTTACTTGAAAATTAATGCAACATAAAAATGTAGGAATGATTTGTCAGGTGATTCTTGTGACACAGTTTTAATTTTTATTCTTTTGTTCATGTTTATTTATTTTGAGAGAGAGAGAGTGTGCACACAAGAGTGTGAGCTGGGGATGGGCAGAGAGAGACGGAGGGAGGGAGGGTGGGAGGGAGGGAGAGAGAGAGAGAGAGAGAGAGAAGGGTAAACAGGGAAGGGCAGAGAGAGAAAGGATCCCAAGCAGCCTCCATGCTCAGCATGGAGCCTGACATGGGGCTGGATCCCATGAGCCTGGGATCATGACCTGAGCCAAACTCAAGAGTTGGACACTTAACACTCAAC
Organism: Prionailurus bengalensis; assembly: GCF_016509475.1. NCBI lineage: Eukaryota > Metazoa > Chordata > Mammalia > Carnivora > Felidae > Prionailurus > Prionailurus bengalensis. Next base: position 3,012,475 of record NC_057346.1, read on the forward strand.
CTGCTGAGCCACCCAGTTGCCCCTGTTTCTATTCTTTTTTCAATTTTCTCCAAAATCTTTTTTTTCTATTATATTGACCCCCCCCGCAATTCTCTTTTTCCAAAATGAAGATTTTTCAACACTTTAAAGTGTATTTTTTTGTATAAGATCTTTAAAACCTTTTTAAAAATAATACTTAGAGTTATAAATATATTTTAAAAGAGTCCTGAACTCAATGAAAAAAAGTCTTTAAAGCTTATGTTTGCAACCAGGACAGTTTTTGTGTGAGAGAAATACATAAATGTAGTTAGTACACAAGTCTAATTCTGTGAGTAATTCTGACACATTCTTTTGGGTACCTGGGATGAATAATGCTAAAGTCCTAATACAAATAAGAAAAAAGAAACTCCAGAAAATGTGGGTAAAATATGTTTATGCCATCAGATTTATTTCCTTCAGCTGGTATATCTTCCTTCATGTAGCTAGAATATGTGTTAAAATATTTTGGTAGTTTTAATTGAAGTGAGTCCTAATTAGTCTTGCGTTTGACCTATCTTGTTATTTAGGACATAATGGTAACCTTTATTCCAAGAAGTGGCCAAAGTATGAGAATTTGTGGAATGCTTTGTAGTTTTTTCTAATATGCAACTCATTAACCAGTGACCTCAAGCATCACCATCTCCATAGATATGTAAGAATCCTAGACTTAGTGTCACTTGGCGCTATCATTTAGTGATATCCATCCCAGATGGCATTCTCAAACTCAGAATCTGAAGAGTAGAGGAGCAACCCCAAAGTACTAACAAGTTACTTTCTCACTTCAAGGACGAGGCAAGTAATGCTTTCTCTAGAGTGTTGAAGAGTTCATTGTAAACATGCCTGATACTGCAGAGATGCTTCGGGTATTCTAGAAACCTGCCAGTGAAGACAAAGGGAATCCCATAGTTCTTCACACTCATTTAACATTTGCAGAGCCCCGCTCCCCACCATGTTTATGGGGACAAGAAGCAGAAGGCTTGGCTCGTTCTTCTGGAAGGCAGTGCCATTTCAGGTTTCAATGCTATTGTTTGCAAAATGCCTGGAGACAACTAAAAATCTTTCTGTAAGTAATTTGAATAGACGTTGCCTGTGGTTGTTGGTAGTTATTTGCCTCTGACCAGAAACCAATGAGTAGAGACTAATAAAGAGCATGTAAAAATTTTTCAATATTATATAGCAAGTAATGAAGTTTAGCATAAGTCAAATTTAAGGTGATTACCATCTGATTATTTAGAAGCACAATGTTAAAAAACAAGAAAACAAAACACAATCTACTGACCAGAGTGGAGCGTACGTTGTAGTGATGCTGTGAAAACAATAACAAAAGGAACTTCAGTGACCGACGGAACTATTGTAAGGTTGGCTTCTTGAGACTCAAAGTAGGTCAGAACAAGTCAGAGTGGTCCAAGTACTGGATGTTTTTTACCGCATGTGCTTAAATTTTCCAAGATGGTATCTCAGAGTATCACGTGTGTCTCATATTTTACCACACATGACAAGGCAGTATTGTCAGTGATGAGGACAGTCACTTTATTAATGCCAAAATAGTACTATGTGCACCACTGTTTTTGACTGTTGAATACCTGGTGAGGTACACATAGTTGCTGAAATAGTTAACAATGTCTAAGAAGGCTGGCATTCTTACCCTAAGGTGACCGAGATTTAGAATTCACCTCATATATAAAGAAAGCTTTGCTCTGTCTCTTGACCTCAATCCTCAGGATACTTTAAATTCTCATCAGTGGTCCAGCAAATTTGTGTCCTTGGAGTTTAGTTTAAGTTGTTACTGATAATTAAAAAAAAAAAAATTCCCCTTTGTGGAGAAAATGCTATCTCCTGTTCTGTTTAGTTGGGTCAGGAGCATTTACTTAGCCCTCAAAAAAGTTGTGTTAGTAAGCCGAAGAGTGATTGTGGTACATTTGATTAAATTGAAAAAAAAAATGTTGATCTTAAGAGAAAATAATGGAAACAGTGGTTGCAACCTTAAAAAATCTCACTAAATATTGGTTCTTAAATGCGTGTTAGAAGATTTCATTACAAAGCATGAGCAAGTTTGATTTTTATCTAATGAACTTGAGCTTGTTGCCAGTATGAGTCATTTTAGCAGTACACCTGAATGCACCAAGTGCGGCCACATTGGTCTCTGATAGATTAGTAGGCAGTGGGAATACGCAGGCTTGATTAAGCTGGGTGATTGCACATTCCTATTCCTGATAGCTTAAATTCTGTTCCATGTAGGAAAATCATTCTACTGAAGAAGGCAATGAAATTGTATTTTAATTAAGTGCTCAAAACAGCTAAATTAGAGCTAACGCTTAATATATGTCATGGATATTTCTTGTGTATACATTTTCTTCTCAAAAATACCCCCAAAGCAATGGTTTTCAAAGTGGTCTACTGAGTGCGCATGGAACACAGCAGTTCATATTTAAAAAGTAAAAAACCAGTACCTGTCAAGGTATTGATGTTAGGTATTCCCCCAGGCTAAAAGCATGGGGAATCTGTAGATAGGTACCTGCGTCTGGACACCGATTTTGGCATTTCATTATAACATTTGTTGAGATTTTTCAGTTGCGTAACCATAGAAGAGTTACATCTGTTTGAAACGTGAATCCACGCACCTTCATCTCTACAGCTCCTGAGAGCAAAGATTGAGAGAGTCAAAAAGAAGGTCATGGCACTTTTGGGGCACCTGGGTAGCACAGTCACTTAAGCGTCTGACTCTTGGTTTCAGGTCATGATCTCACAGTTTGTGAGTTTGAACCCAGCATCGGGCTCTACGCTGGCAGTGCGGAGCCTGCTTGGGATTCTCTCTCTCCCTCTCTCTCTGCCCCTCCCCCCACTCTCTCTTTTCTTTTTTTCTCTTTCTTTTCTTATCTTTCTTTCTTTTTCTTTTCTTTTCTTCTTTTTTTTTTTTTTTGGACTTTGAATGTCTACTAGAAGACCATCATCTAGAAGTTTAAGAGCTTATCTAAGAAGTTCTTCATTCTGGTTTTATATGACATTAGGAATTTGGAGTTGTTCTTAATCTTGGGTTCATAGATGCCCGGGGCTCACGCCCAAAGACTGATTCAGGCTGGGTAAAGCCTGGGTGTCACGGATAGGGGATTCTCATATGCAGCAGGCTGGAAAACCATTGCTCCTGTCCAAGAGCAATGCTTCTCAAGTTGTAAAGTGCACACAAGTCATCTGGGGATCTCATTAAAATGTATATACAGACATAGGACGTCTGGAGGAGTGCCTGCCATTCTTTATTTATAACGAGCGTCCAGGTGATGCTGCTGCTGGCGAGGAGGAGTTGTCCTGGTTTGTCTGGTATATGGGACTTTAAATGCCAAACCGAGAATGTGCTATGTAAACAGGGATAGCTCTAAACCTAGTTGTGGGTCCCTGGACTACATTTTATATGCTAAGGCCCTAGAGCACCTGGGAGTTTTATGTGCTGCAGAATCACCCGGAAGGCTTATTGTAATGCAGATTACTGCCTGCCCTCACAACTTCTCTTTCTGCAAGACCAGGGGAGTTTTGGAGACCTTACGTTTATTAAAAGTACCTCCTTGATGCTGATGCTGCTAGTTGAGGACCATGTGAAATAATTATGATCTTAGTTTGCCTGCAATTTGGAAATGGCTGGAGAGCTTTTAAACCACTGATGCCCATCCTCGTCCCCAGAGATTATATTTTGAGGTCCAGCCTGGGATTTCCCAAAGCACCCCAAGTGATTTTAATCTTCAGTCTAGGCTGAAATTCATAGTAGATGCATATGTTACAATTATCTACAGTCCAAATATAAACTAATTTTTGTGTATTTGATGTTCATGTTTATTCATGCCTCTCTCTGTTCTGTCAACACAGACTATCATGAATGACTGAGCAAAGACATTAAAAGTCTGAATCCACACTGAGCTATCTCTTTTTCCTGGATGTTCCCATCACTCTAGGCCTGAAGAAGGAAGGATGTGATAGGATTTGTAATTCTCCCACTTGAGAGCAGGCTGGGCTTCCGTCTCGGTCTCTTGGTGTTTTTAGTCCTCCCACATTATTTGAGCAGAGTTGGGGCAGGACAGACCTCTTGGAACAAAATGCAATTAAGCATTTTCCTTGAAAAAAAATCACAAAAGAAAAAAAAAAACACTTCACCCTAGAATCCTATTTTCTCTAAACTGGTAAACCTAAACTTTGACTCACTTTTTCTCGCTGCTCCCTCCCTTTCCTTCTGTATGTCTTCCTCTCTCTCTCTCTCTCTCTCTCTCTCTCTCTCTCTGTCTCTTAAACTGGACTTGTAACAACGACCACCACCACCACCACCACTGCTACATCAGAAGAACAGATGGCTGATACCTATTTCGCTAGTCTGGTTTCTCGTTCGTTGAAAGAAACCATATTAACATTCTTCAACTGCCTTTGCTGATGTTCAACCTCTCATTCTCAGTAATAACTCATACTACTATTTGATAATTTTACAGGTTTTGACTCTATGTGTTGAATTTTTATAAGGAATATAAGTGTTTAACTTTTTACATGCATCACTGTCCACAAAAAAATCATAACCTGTCCTTATCATTCTTTCAGTATGTTTAGATCAACCTTTTTTTGATTCAACCAATATTAATATATGTGGTTACGAGTATGTAAATGTTATTCACAACTGAACCACAGATGACACTTAATCACATTACTGCTCTTGTAGAAGTTTTGTTTTCTCTGGTATTCATAATTGCCTCTTCCTGTTTGTCTTTATTTTTTTGCTTGCTTTTCTGTGAACGCATCAACACATCCTCCCCAAACTCTATTACCTTAGTAAATATGTGCACTCATATTTGTACAGAGCACGTATTTTCCAAGTTTTGCTTTTCTTGTTTTGCTCATTTGTTTTTAGTAAATTCATCTTTTAATATTATAATATAATCTCTTAGTAATATAATATAATCTTTATTCTTTGTTTCACTCTCAACTGAAGGTTCCATCAGCCTGTAGCCTTGTTATGTTGAAGCATGCACGTCTGTATCTTTCTGAGAATCCGTGTGTGGGAGATAAATTTCTTGTGGGTATTGCTTGCGTGAAAAAGTTTAGGTTTACCAGTTTAGAGAAAATAGGATTCTAGGGTGAAGTTTTTTTTTCTTTTGTAATTTTTTTTTCAAGGAAAATGCTTAATTGCATTAAATTATAGCAAGCATTGCTTCTGAGGACTGTATTGCCATTCTGTGTCTTAAGTTTTTTTTTTCTACGTTTATTTGTTTTGAGAGAGAGAGAGCTTGAGTGCAGGAGGGGAGAGAGAGAGAGAGAGAGAGAGAGAGAAAGATAGAGAGAGGATCTCAAAGAGGTTCCACGCTGTCAATGCAGAGCCCAACACAGGACTTGAACTCATTAACTGTGAGATTATGACCTAAGCCGAAATCAGGAGTCAGACACTTAACTGGTTGAGTCACCCAGGTGCTCCTTAAATTTTGTATTATAACAATTTTTTTTCTTTTGGCTTTAAAATGTACTTTTAATCTGATGTTTTAAAATCCTTTTACGAGGGATTAAATCATTGTCCTCTGGGTATATAATTTTTCTGGAATATTGAGAAATAAGTAAATTAATAGATAAAATAATTATTGACAGCTATGGGCATTATATATATATATATATATATATATATATATATATATATATAATATATCTTATTAACATATATGAATGCATGTGAGTATGTTTCCTTTTTTTGTATTTGTATATACAATGTATACATAAAATTTTTAAAAATACAACTTTCAACAAGGCTGCACTGCCAAGTATTACTAATGCATAAACAAATTAATTGTAGAAATTTGCATGTGTTCTTTGTTTATATTTTCCAAGATAACTGCTATAGAATATGCACTGCATGTTTAATAAAGAAAAAAGTTACAAAGACATTATCACTCAGGATTTCCAGCTTTAGAATTGTAACTGTGTGTTATTTCTTGAAAAATTAAGGAAAATTAGAAGAGGATCATGAGAGAAGTGTGAATTGGGAGTAATGTTCCCACCATATTTCAAGTTCGGTTACTAATTTACGTACTGGTGGCTGGGAGAACCTAGTTAAAATCACCTTTTTGAGAAGTGTTATCCCGAATTTCTCTTTTCTTCATGAAAACTTGAAGAGGCCTTAGGGATGGAAAACACTGTGGCAACATTGATTCCTCGTGTGGATGGTCCCATTGCTCTGATCTCATGCCATCACTAGACCTCAATTTGCCTTGGTGTTTTAACGCACAGGACACATCTTCTGGTGAGGGCCTTTTAGATTTTCCCTCTGTGTCTCATCAACCTGCACAAGAAAATGAGGACTAGAGGGGGTTGTCCTGCACATCATTCAGGATGCTTTGTCTGCCAAATTATATTTTAATATTCCACTCAGCCCAGAAATGAGTTTTACAATTTACTGTAGCACAGTAATTTCCAAAATGCCTGTGTGAGGTCACTGAGCCGTTGTGTTCCTCATCAGAGTTAAAGGAATTGTATTAATCTTTTCATTGTCTTTCCTCACATAGAACAAAATGACTGATTGTTTGGCATATGCTTGAGTACCAAATGGTGCCCAGCAGATGGAAGCAGTTCAAGCAGAAGCTGAGTCGGGCAGAGATACACTCCACAATTTTGTGTTTGTAAGGAGAAACAATTGAATGGGCCTCTTTTTCTTCCCCCTTTGATATTTGGATACTGAACTGCAGGGGGGAAAAATCCTGAGTTAATTGCTGTCTCTTTTATTGATCTGGATTCTATTGAATGAGAACACATTTGCAACTATTCCAGCCCTCCAAATGAAACAGAAATTTCAGAAATAGAAAATTATTAATGTCACTGAAACCCCACTAGCAGGATTTGATGATATATTAATTGTGGAAGAAACAAAGCTTAAAAGAATACTCTTTATAATTATAGTGGAGGCTGTCATTTCTGGAATGATGGCATGCAGACCTCTGAAAAATTCTCTCTTCCAGATAAGCAGTGAAAAGACTGGCAAAAGTTGTCAGAATAAAATGTTTCACAACTCTGGAAATTAACCAACCATCACAAGATGGAAGGAACATTTTTTTAATGGTCGAATCTTGGTAAAACCTGTAAGCTTTGACGTGTTTTAACTTATTTTTCCCTTTTTCCTTTCCAATTTCATGGTAGACTTGAAAACCAATACCAGCCTGCTGTCACAATCATAACCAGTATGCTGGTAGCCATCCGAGGATATAAGAACAGAAGTGAAAGCTGTGTTCTTAAGACAGTTGTCATGAATTGACTTTTTGGGTGATTCCTTGAGAGACCTCAATTGCAAGGCAGTATATATATGACCTGATTCTGGGTTTGCCCATGGCTGTTGGAGGGTGGGGGACTTTTCCTTAGGGACATTGTGTAGAACAACAAGAGACAATTGCCTGACAGTAGGGGTTAGCCGAATAACTTAAAAATCTAAGAAGTGAGATGCCCATAGGATTGTTGAATACTTTTGACAGTTTCCTGGAAAAAAGAGGATTTGCATATGCTCAGGAAAGGCATGAGAAAGTTTTAAGCTCTTATCTTCAGTTGACTTTGAGGCTTTATGCAAGCAGAAAGTGAGGTGGAGGAAGAGTTGTCAGTCAACTGCTTCCCTGATGTTGAATGACTATCTCAGCATAAACCAGCAAACAAAGACCTGGAGAATTAATTGCTCTAGCCATTTAACAAATTCAGTTATAAACTGGCCACTAGGTTACATGCAGAAAAATCTTCACAATGGCCACAAATGAAAAGGAATATAGATTTTGTAGAATTAGTTCAACAAATCACTAAAACAAAATAAAAACAGCAACCAGGGAGGGGGAAAATCCTCAACTTTGAGGAGAGACAAGACTGATTTTTAGAGTTTTTACATTGTATTATCTAAAATGTCCTATTTAAATAAAATTGTATATAATTTTTCAACAAGAAATTAGAAGCAAAAATAAAATAAAGATAAAATAAAATAAAACAAACCAAAACCTATACAGAAAGAGAAAGAAAACCAGTCTATAGAAACTGCCCTGGAAGGAGTCCGGACATTGGGTTTACTGGACAAACACTTAAAATCAGCTATTATAAATACATTCAAAGAATTAAAAGTTACTGCATCTAAAAAAACAAGATCATGAAAATGATATTCCACCAAAAAAGAATATCAATAAAGTGTAGAAATCATGAAGAAGGACCAAATTGAAATTCTAGAGTATGAAAGTACAATAGCTTAAATAATACACTCAGTAGAGAGGCTCAACAGTGATGGGTGGCATAAAAATAAAACCAACAAATCTTAAAATAGGTCAGTTTAGATTCTTTAGTCTGAGGACCATAAAGAGAAAAGGATGAAGAAAAATAAACCAAGCCTCAGGGACATAAGGGACATTATCAATGTACTCATAATAGGATCCCAAAAGTAGAGAAGAGAAATAAGCAGAAAGAATGTTTGAAGAAACCATGGTCAAAAAACTTTCTAAATTTGATGGAAAAAAACAAAACAAAACATTAAACTGCAAATCCATGATCCTCAGTGAACTTCAAGCAGGATGAACTAAAGACATCCACACAAAGATGTTATAGGCTAACTATTGAAGTGTTGAAAGCAGCAATAGAATATATTATAATAGCACTGTTAGAATATATTATAATAGCACTGTATGGCGGCAGGTGATAGCTACATTTGTGGTGGGCATAGTGTAACATATAGAGTTGCCAAATCACTATGTCATACACCTGCAACTAATGTGACATTGTCTATCTGTTACACTTCAATTAAAAAAATATCCTTACAGCTTAGGAGCTAATAAGAAAGAAAGGGAAGGAAGGAAGGAAGGAAGGAAGGAAGGAAGGAAGGAAGGAAAGAAAAAAAAAGGAAAAGAGAAAAGAAAAGAGAAAAGAAAAGAAAAGAAAAGAAAAAATATATATAAAAAGGACAGGGAGAGGGGCTTAGATGGTTTAAGCGTCTGAATTTGGCTCAGGTCATGATCTTGTGGTTCATGAGTTTGAGCCCTGTGTCAGGATCTGTGCTGACAGTACAGAGCTTGGAGCCTGTAGCCTGTTTGGGATGCTGTGTCTCCCTCTCGCTCTGCCCCTCCCTTCCTTGTGCTCTGTCTCTCTCAAAAATAAATAAACATTAAAAAAAATAAATTAAAAAAATTAAAAGAACAAGGAGATTATAATGGTAAAATAGAAAATATCTACTTAATATAGAAGACAACTGAAACAGAGATAGAGAGATGCACCACCAACAACAAAAGAAACCCAAATAACACACATAGGAAACAAATCACAAAATGGCAGACGTGAATCTTACCTTGTCAGCAATTACATTAAATATAAGTGGCTTAAACATTCAAATTAAAAGGCTAAGACTAGAAGAATGGAATAAACTAAAACAGATGGATTAAATTAATAATTGAAATAATTGAAAACAAATTAATAATTGAAACAACAATAAAAACAATTATTATTGAAAACAATTATTGAAAACAAACTAAACCAAAATTTCACCCAAAAAGGCCCAAACAGTATCAATGGTGAAGTCTATCAAAACTTTAAAGAAGCGCTAACACCAACTTTACAAACACTTCCAAAGAATAGAAAAGAGTGACACATCCCAACTCACTCTATGAGTTCAGAATTATTCTGTTACAAAGGCATCCAAAGATATCACGGTAAAGAAATTAACATCATTTCTTATGAACATAGACACAAAAATCCTCCATAGAATACTAGCTAGCCCAATGCAGCAACATATAGATAGAATTATATACTATGACCATGTGGCATTTGTTCCAGAAGGCAAGATTTATTGAACATATGAAAATCAACCAATGTGGAATTCCATATTAGTAGAATAAAGGACAAAAACCACATTATCTACTTCAGTAGATTCATTTAAAGCCTTTGAAAAGTTCCAACATCCTTTCATAATAACATGCAACAAAAAATAGAAGGGAACTTTGTCAATTCAATAAAGGTCATTTAAAAAAAACCCACATCTAACATCATATTTAATGGTTCAAAACTAAATGCTTCCCCTCTAAGATCATGAACAAGACAAGGTCATTTAAAAAAAACCCACATCTAACATCATATTTAATGGTTCAAAACTAAATGCTTCCCCTCTAAGATCATGAACAAGACAAGGATATCAGCTCATACCACTTCTTTCAACACAATACTGGAGGTTCTGTCCAGAAAAAAAAAGGAATCTAGATTGGGCAGAAAGTTAAGTAAAATTCTCTTTTGGTAGATTATATAATTTAGCATGTAGAAAATTGTAAGAACTGTGCGTGCGCGTGCGCACACACACACACACACACCTACCTACTACAACTAATAAATGGATTCAGCAAGTTGTAGGATTCGGAATCACCATGCAAAAATAAATTGTATTCTGCGCACTTGCAATGAATGATGTGAAATGAATTTTAAAAACGAGTCCATTTAAAATAGCACAAGTATAAAATATGTATGATTAAATTTAACAAAAGAAATGCAAAACTTCTATATTGAAAACCATAACAATGTCATTGAAAATAATTAAGAGATTAAGTGGAATGATATATCATTTTCATTGGAAGACTTAATATTGAAAAAATAGCAGTACTCCCCAAATTGTACAGATTTCATACAGTTTTTGTCAAAATACGAGCTGATGTTTTTACAGAAATTGATAAATTTACCTTAAGTTTTATATGTAAATCCACTGGATTCAGAAAGAAATAAGATGTTGAAAAAAAAAAGTTGGATGACTCACAGTGTGTGATTTCAGAACTTAAAAGGTATAGTAATTAAGACTGTGGTACTGGCTTAGGGATAGACATATAGTTCACTGTAACAGAATTAAGAGTTCAGAAATAACTTCATATTTACTGTCAATAGATTTTTAACAAAGTTGTCATGATAATTTAATTGAGAAAGAATAGTTTTTGGTTTGTTTTTTGGTTTTTGTTTTGTTTTGTTTTTTCAAAAAAATGGTGGTGGCACAACTGGATGTCCACATGCAAGGAATACAGTTGGACCCTTTCCTCACATCATACACAACCATTGACTAAAAATGGGTCAAAGACCTAAATACAGAGCTGACTCTAGAAAACTTTCAGAAGAAAATAAGTGTAAACCTTGTGACTTTGGATTGGGTAATGGTATCATAAACATGACATCAAAAGCACCAGGAACATAAGAAAAATTAGGTAAATTGGACTTCATTAAAATTAAAAACTTTGTTCTTTACATAATGGTGATGTAATGTGAAAAGGCAAGTCAAGGAGTGGGAGAAAACATTTGCAAATTATACATCTGTTAGTAGTCTAGGTTTCTGAATATATGAAGTATTACAACTCAAAAACAATAATACACACAAAAAATGGGAAAATGATTTGAGTATATATTTCTCCAAATAGCCAGTAATCACATGAAGTATGCTCACCATCTTTAGTCCTTATGGAAAAGCAAAGTGCACAATGATAGTGGCTTGAACAAGTGTAGGTGCTCTGCAGGATGGTGTACTGGATCAAGAGTCAGCAGATCAAGATAGCATATCTGTTACCTTCTGACAGATGCTGGACAGGATAGGAGAAGCAGTGTTGAGTCTGCTCTGGGGGGCCAGGTGTTTTGGGATGTTGTCTTTGCAGACTGGGAATAGCAGTGCACTCTGGGCCAAGTTTATGCTGGTGAAGGCTATGGGAAAAATTAATTTGTAGGTTGTCAGAAAGAGGTCCATGAAAGCTTCATGGTTGATTTGATAGCCAAGCAATCTGTAAGTGAATTGGAGAGTCCAATGATAGCATGTGATAGGTGGGGGAGGTCTCTTAGCTACCTGAAAGTGTAATAAACTTGGGCAAAGAAACAAAAACCAGATGGGCAGTTGTTGTGGACTCCAGTTATGACAACACTGTCACTAGACCAAATTGTGCACCTTTTGGTCTTAGGAAGTGGTACATGTGAACATTTCAGGTACATGTGAACATCTTCAAATGTGTGATGATCCTAGTGCTGTCCATAGGGTGTTACCAGAGCTGAATCAAGGGTACAGTTGTCAAGGGGGAAAAAAAGCACAATAAGATGCCAGTTTATTCCCACTTGGTTAGCTATACTGTTAAAAAAGTGCGGAAGGGGCACCTGGGTGGCTCAGTTGGTTAAGGATCTGACTTTGGCTCAGGTCCTGATCTCACTGCTCGTGGATTCGAGACCCATGTCAGGCTCTGTGCAGAAAGCTCAGAGCCTGGAGCCTGCTTCGGATTCTGTGTCTCCCTCTCTGTCTCTGCCCCTCCCTGACTTGTGCTCTGTCTCTCTCAAAACTAAATAATTAAACATTAAAAAAAAAAAACTAAAGAGTGAGGGGAATAAAAAATTAGTAAAGATGTTGATAAATTAGAGCACTCTTACATGGTTGGTGGGGATGTATAATGGTGCTTTGGAAAATAGTAGTTCCTCAAAGAGTTAAATATAATGTAATATTTATTACCCACCACTTACACTGATAAGTACATACCCAAGAGAAATGAAAATCTGTGTCCACACAACAACTCGTGCACGAATATCTATAGAAGCATTATTTATAGCAGTCAAAAGAGTGGAAACAACCTAAATGAACATAAACTGATGAAAGGATAATCCAAATGTAGTATATCCATACAATGGGATATTATTCAGTCATAATGAGGACCGAAGTACTGATGGGTGCAACAAGAAGCATGAACCTTGAAAACGTGCTAAGAGAAAGAAGCCAGATACAAAATACCGCATAGTATATAATTCCATTCATATGAAATATACCTCCTCAGATCCTTTCAAGGATCAGCTCTAGGCACTGTCCTCTGGTAAAGTGTGACCACTGAACTCCTAGCCCCATCCAACTGGACCAGAGTTGGAGGCCTTACCTAAGGACAATTAATTGAAGGCTGGTCAGGAATTTATGTGGTGACTGTTGAGTTGGATTGTTGGTAAGTCATGTTCACAGACATTTAAAGTAGGAGTATTGAGATAATAAGGCATTTAGTCAGGGTCTCAGCAGGGGATAGATGGCACCCCTGACTTAGGATAATTCAAGGAAGACCTAATAGAGTCAGAGATGTGGGAAAGGGAAATCAGGGTTGGGTGGGCTAAAGGGAGGGCATGTCTGACAGAGGAGGTGACAGCTGGCTGGCCCAGAAGATTTAGGGCAGTGGAAATAGTACCGAATGATGAGCATAATAAGGCACTGGTGAGAAAATTTAAGGAGAGGAGACTTAAAAAGTTGAAAAGAAACAAAAAACAAAAGGTCTTATTTACATGTGGCAACGTGAGATGTACATGGGTTGAAAACTCCGTTAAAGGACGCTAAAAATGTGCGGAATCCAGAGTTGTGTGTGATCTCTACAAAGGTTATATTTCCATTGTTCTGTGGGGTCAGAGACTTATGACTGGGTCCCTGAGTTGAGTGAATACCCACATATTCCTCTAAAATAAGCTAGACCTTCTTTCCCTTCTGAGAAGGGAAATTCTAGTGAGATCAGCTTTCCTCTTGTGACCAGCTCTTCTTTTCCTTGTACCTCTTCTTTTGAATCTCTTCTGGGCTAAATTCTCCTGTTGAATATGTCTGAGGAGCCTGTGATGCCTCCAGGATAGAGCACTAATTCCGAACAGGAGAGTCAAATCTATCCACACTCACCTACAAAATGACTAAGCATAGCAATTCCCATTAGAATGGACTCCTGAAGAAAATTCTTAGTGTCTTAGTGTTGTTGAGAGAACTGTCATGTAGTGGAAATAAACTTTTCTTTTATTTAAAAAAATTTAAATGTTTATTTATTTTGAGAGACAGAGAGAGAGCGGGGGAAGGTCAGGGAAAGGGCAAGAGAGAGAATCAGAATCCACTGACAGCATGGAGCTCAGCACAGGGTTTGATCCCATGACCATGAGATCATGACCTGAGCCAGAATCAAGAGTTGGAACCTTAACTGATTGAGCCACCCAGGCGCCCTTAAACTTTTCTTTTAAAAATCCACTTTTATGGACACAAAGCAGACACAACTGGGAAAATGGAGCAAATGTGAACTTCCCTCTTTCTCCAGCTAAGTACTGGAAGAGGGTCAGCCTAGCAAGACAAACTTCTAGACAATAGCTACCCTACTCCAGCCAAACACTCCAGAAAAAAAAACTGTGGCTTCAGCCCCACCCATTACAGTAAAGACTAAGCATAGACTTCTACCTTCATCAGGCTGTAATGAGTTAGCCCCGTCAGGTGTGAGAAATTGGACAGGGAATTGGAACTTCCATCCTAGAAGGCTGGTAATAGCCCCAGGCCATGGTCCAAGGGAGATAACATAAGAAGCTTGGATTTTCATCCCCATTGAGTACTAACGAGATGCTGCTATTCCTTCCTGATGAGGTGGTTACAGGGGACATTTAGTGGCTAGTGAGGACTTTGATCACCACCAAGGTGCTAATGAGACCACCTGTCTGAGTGTCAGTGAAAGCCAGGTGGGGAGCAGTAATGAGGCCCTCTGACCCCTCCAAGCAGGGGTGTATCAGTGAAGGGCTGCTGGGGAGCTAGGACTCCCAGCCCTGTCTAGCAGTAATGAGGAGCCCACTCCTTGGGTGAGACGGAGTGAGGAATGTGAACTTTTACTGCAAACTTTGCCTGTGTGGCCACCATAGGTGAACTCAGTGAGCAGTGTACTCATCCAAGTGGTAAGTGTTTTTAAGATCCAGGATCATCTCAGTCTAAAAATATGTATATATATAGGTGACTGGATCAGAAATATGTCTGAATTCTTTAAGGCTCCTTTTATTCATTCATATGGCTACTTAGAGGAAAAATCACTTGGGCTTCATCAGAGTAGGAGTCAAGGGAAAGAAAGAAGCATTGTATTTAGGACTGTCCACAGAATTTCCAGTGTTCAAATTAGGCATATGTAACCCCTTACCTCCTTCATTAACCTGGAAATGAGCAAAAGGAGCTAAAACTTAGTTGAAAAAAGCCATTTTCAGTGACCACATGGCCAGGTGTATAGTCAGGTGTGTGGAACAGAAGGTGTTGAGAGTGGTGGACTCAGAAATGTTTTCAATTGAGTTTTAGAAGTCCATTCCACTTTGTGTCAACTCCCGCAACCTACAGACAATACGGGGTGCAAAGCATTCACTAAGCTGTATAATTGATTTATTGTGAAGTGGTCTTTGGGACAAAATGCACACCAATGTCAGAATGTAGATGAAAAGATGAAAACATGGCATAGTTTTGTTTCAAGGGCAAATATGATACCGGAGTCAACTGGTCAGACAGGAAGCAGGGAAGAAACAACAGTGGCCCTGAGATAGGGCCAAATATTTCACATGGGCAGTTTACCAGAAGCACGCAGGCACATCACCCCATGCAATGTTGGCCTCTGTCGGCATGAGACAAATGGAATCGTCACGGGCAGAAGTCACAAGTGTGGCGTGCATTGGTAGGTTTTGCATTAGAATCATATAGTCTTTGGCTGCAAGCCCAGTTACGATGGCGGATGTGTTAACAAGTCTCTTTGATGAGGGGGTTTAGGTAGAGGTGGCAGTGCCTGGGTGGTGCTGGCTTGCTCACTAGTCACTAGTCAGTTTCTTCAGAGCACAAGTCCTTCCTGTGGG
Organism: Prionailurus bengalensis; assembly: GCF_016509475.1. Taxonomy (NCBI): domain Eukaryota; kingdom Metazoa; phylum Chordata; class Mammalia; order Carnivora; family Felidae; genus Prionailurus; species Prionailurus bengalensis. Next base: position 3,028,096 of record NC_057346.1, read on the forward strand.
AATCCATCTGAGTCCGGTCGGCAGAAGAGATTTATTTCTTCATTTCATGGCCCTAAAGATGGGAATCTTTGATATGCCAGAATGTAGTCTTCCAAGTGGTGGCCCAGATGGCTAGGTCATTGGCCGTAATCCAGGAGTTAGTAAAAAGTGTCCTAGCTGGCTGTTAAGAGTATGGTCTGAGGCAGGGGTGATGACTTCAAGTTTAGCCTGTTGTGCTGACTGGCGTTTCCACAGTGATTCATCCAAAGACGCCATTGCTCCAGGTCAGCTCCTTAGATGACCTGTTTTTGTTTGTTTGTTTTCGTGGTGGTTCTTTCTGTGGATCTGGTTGGTTTCTCACATGTATACTCAACTGACGGTACAGGGTGACCATCTGCCTATGTCCAGACTTCTATCTTCCTTTGACTTCAGACCGTTTTCCTCCAGCCAGTGGGACTGCTGAGCTCTGCTGAGATTCCCAGCTCCTCTGTACTCGCCCCAGGCAGTCAGCTGGAGTATTGTTGGGCACGTTCAGTCCACTCCTGTGTTCTCAGTGCTCACTGACCCGTGCTGCTGGTTACTCAGTGTATGAAACCATCAATTCTGACATTTTGTTCACTTTTATAGTTTTTCTGGATGGAAGGATAAGTCCAGCCCCTTTTACTCCACCATGGCCCCAAGTGGAAGCTCCCTCTTCTCTTACAGAGTTAGAACAGTGACAAGAAGGTTTTCCTTAGAAGATCCTTCCTACTGGAGAAAAACAAGGGCCAGGGTGGTTGGAGGTTGAAAAAGAAAGAAAAAAAAGTAAAATATATCCACAAATGAAATTTTTCCAAGGGCTTGGGGTAGTTTTTTGTCCTACTTTTAGGGAGATCCTAATCACCCCGCAAGAATTTAGGCCTGCAGATTGCCAGCCTTAATTCTTAAAATGATAAACCAACCCAAGTGTCCACACTTCTTCAGGGAGTGTGGAGCATCACCAATGACACTAGAGGACGCTCCCGTGATTATGAGTTTACTGACCCCCTCCCCATCCTGCTGTGCACACTCTTTTCCTGGCAAGCACACTCTTTTCCTTGACGCTGATGGATTACAGTCTGCGCAGGAAGCACTGTCAGCATCACAGCCCCAGTGTGACGGACCACGGGCTGAAGATAAATGACTGGGGAAGATAGCCAATTTATTCATTGGATATTCCCATGTAACTTCCAGCCAAAATCCTTTACAGAGCGAAGGCAAAGCCAAAGTAGACACCAGTAACTCACTAACTTTTTTCCTCCCAACTATGGGCTCTTCTGTCTTGACACATATGTGTTTTTGCATAGCCACACACCTCAACGCAGATCCCATCTCTGCCTGCATTTTTTTTTTTAAATTTTTTTTTTTTTCCAACGTTTATTTACTTTTGGGACAGAGAGAGACAGAGCATGAACGGGGGATGGGCAGAGAGAGAGGGAGACACAGAATCGGAAACAGGCTCCAGGCTCTGAGCCATCAGCCCAGAGCCTGACGCGGGGCTCGAACTCACGGACCGCGAGATCGTGACCTGGCTGAAGTCGGACGCTTAACCGACTGCGCCACCCAGGCGCCCCTCTGCCTGCATTTTCAAGTTCTTCTGTTTTCTTCTTCCTTTTTGGAGCTGTTCCCAATGACTTGTCCTGAAACAAATGTTTTGCTAGACTTTTAAATAGTGAGAGCTTAGGCCAGTTGTTGTGATTTTCTTGTGTGGTCCCTAGGTTTCACTCATCTTTTGGCCAGTTTTCAGAACTGTGGTGGAGATCTGTAAGGGAGCATTCTCTTCTTTAAGTTCTACATGTGTGAGCTGGTAAGAGAGAAGGGAAAGCTAAGTAGTAGCCATTGAGGGCTTTTTTTTTTCCCCTCTCTGGCGGGCTCTCTATTTGGGATTGTGTGTAGACCGTCTCATTCAACAGCCTTGTGATGTAGCAGTTACTGTTCTGAATCAACTGATGAAGAAACACAGACTCACATAGCACCAAGATCTGTGCCTACGCTTTTTTCAGTTCTCCACATTCACAAGTCTTTCCCTTTTATGCTTTTCTTCACACATTTATTTTGTAAAATCAGGAAGACATTGGACTCTTTATACATTTTTATTTAAAAAGTAATCTTGATTCTCATTGGTCTCTTGCTAGAGATAGAGAATATGTATACTTTTTGGTATTCTAAGTAACACTTCAGCCCTCATCTCTATAGTCACATACACACACACACACACACACACACACACACACACCCAACGTGTTATTCATTTTCCTCCTCTGTTTGGCTCTATTCCCCTTTCCATTTAAGAGACTGTAGTTTAATTAGCAAATGCACCATCCAGTAGCTCTTCCAGGTTTACCTCAATCTTGCTAGGGAGTTTAAATGATCCCTCCTCATTCTGGCAGTTTCGTGCTGACTGATGTTGCCAGCAAGTCATCAAATTCCTGATCCATTGTCCTACAGCTCCTGACACTATTGGTCATTCCAGTGCTCATATTGTCAAAGCAGGTTCATAGAATTCTAGAAATTGGGTCAACTCTTCTATACACCTGCTAGCACAGGATTATTCCTTACAATATACATTATTAATGGGATGAACTGGAATGTATATTTTAGAATCAGTCCTTCCTCTCAAACAGAGAAAGGAAGAGGTCTTCAATGAGAACAGGGATCCATCCTAATTAATGATCTCAGAGTCACATAAAGGATGGGGATACTGTCTTATTACAGTCCTAACAGAATCATGTCAAGCAATGTCATTTTTGTCTAATTTAAAATGTTCCAAAATCTAGAATTTCTACACTTCTTACAGGATAGTAATTCATTCTTTAAGACTTATTACCAATAGGGGAAAGTTCCATCTCCAAGGTAAATTTCTTAATATTCTTCAGTTTTGATTGGAGAAGGTTTGGTAGCTGAGGGAATGGGCCATACTCTGATTTCAAAGATAATGATCTAAATTAAGAATTCTGTAGAGATCAAGAAAGACTTTGTAGAAATTAGATGGGGCAAAAAAGATCAGTTTGTTTTTTTAAATTTTTTTTTTCAACGTTTATTTATTTTTGGGACAGAGAGAGACAGAGCATGAACGGGGGAGGGGCAGAGAGAGAGGGAGACACAGAATCAGAAACAGGCTCCAGGCTCTGAGCCATCAGCCCAGAGCCCGACGCGGGGCTCGAACTCACGGACCGCGAGATCGTGACCTGGCTGAAGTCGGACGCTCAACCGACCACGCCACCCAGGCGCCCCAAAAAAGATCAGTTTTAAGCACAGTACCTATCACATATTCAACAAATGTTTTCTTTCTCATCTTATTTACCCTTCTTACCACCTAAATTCAAGTCCTGGTCCCTCCCTTTATAATTCTTTTACTGTTAGCTATTCATTCATTGATCGAGAATGTACTGAGTTCCAAGTCTATTCCAACCATTGTGGTAGATAAAACTGGTACAGTGAATGAAAAAGTGATGGCCCTTCCCTTTTGGAGATTATAACCTAGTTGATAAATCAATTACTGATCAAGGAATCACACAAATGAATGAAAAAAAAAATCAAACAGGTCCAACTGTGGTAGGAGAAGGAAACAAGTAACATGATGGTTCAGGGCGATTAGATCTAATCTTCATAGAGAAAAACTCCTGAATGATGAATCTAATGAGATTTTGCAAGATGGGAAGGAGAGGGCAGAGTCTCCCATGCAGAAAGAGGGAAGAATTATGAGCAAATGTTTGCTGTGCTAGGAAGCATGGGACATGTGCTCATTGACTGAAAGATGTCTTGGCCAGTGAGGAGAAAGTAGGAGGATAAAGGACCAGATGAGGCTGGCAAGAGGATAGAGCAAGCCATGGATAGGAAGCACGTTGGACAGGAGCAAGGAGGCAGCTGGATACTAGCTAGGTGCAGTGCTCTGGGTAAGATAACACAATTGCTTGGATTAAAAGAGAGAAGTAGTAAAGTATTTCTACAGAAACTAGAATCTGACACTTTTCAATTCAGAGAGCATAATGTTCAAAGATAAAGTAGATCTTTTTATCTTACCCCATGCATCCTCACCCTTCAAGCCTAACTTGAAGATGATATCAGAAAAAAAAAAAAAAACACTACAAATCTAATTTTAGAAGGACTGTATCAGCTTAAAATAGACTATTATTTACCAGTTTACTAAAAGAGAGTGTAATAGGAAAAGTGGCATTTTAAGATCTCTCTTTTCCCACTTCCACTGAAGTCTTTTGTTTAAGTCAACTCTTAACTAGAGTTAACAGTAGACGCTGATGATTGAAGATGAAAAAGACATTGCTGATATAGCGAATCCTTCATCTTTAAGATGTAGGAAGACAGCATTCACTTTTCTGGAAAGTACCCTGCTTCTACCTACCCTGTCTCGTCTATTCATTAAATAATACCTGTGAATTGAAATAATTTTTAACTCTTGATATATGAAAACAGAAGAAGTCTGTTTTTTGCATGAAAAAGAAGATTGTGTCAAACGGGTTTCCTTCTTGGCTGTATTCTAGATTCAGAAAACTATACCTTGTGTAATTATTTACATGAACGTATTTTTTTACAGTCCTTTAGCCTCTTTGAGGGCAAGATCTTTATCTTGCTTATATTTGTAATTTCAGGACTTACTACAATAGCTAGCAAGCCAGAAACCACAAATAAATACTTGATGAATACCTGGAATAATGAACCACAATTTCTTGCTTCTGCAAGTTGAATCAATACTCTCGAATCACCATCACTAACCTGTGGCATTTTATAAATCTAAAATGTGCTTAATAGATCAACGACTATAACACAACTCTCATTTTAAAGATAAGGGAATAGAGACCTGGGAAGATAATTTATAAATTACACCTGGTTCTTAGTCAAACAATGTCCTCATTAGGTTAAGCGTCAGGATGAAATGCGGAAAGTAAACGTAAAAGTATTATGATGATATACCCATTTAATAATTTACTAATTTCAGCAGAGCATGCATGGCCATTATTGTATTATTGAAATGCATTCCACTGATACTCGTGTTAATCAGATGTTGGGATTTTATATACCTAGAAATGGACGGCCAATTCCATGGAGTTCCTTTCTCTTTCTCTTTCATGTTCTGAGATGTTCTATTATTTTGACCCTTAGTTTTATTCTCTGGTTTCATCACAAGATGGTGCCAGTGTGTCTCTGTCACCGCAGAATAAAAAAAAAATGAACATCTGCAAGTACTTGCTTTGGAGGTTGGATATAGATCTAGTAAAGTCCAGCCATTTTTGCATTTTCTGCTTTCTTTCAACTTTCCAGTATGCCCGCTCAAGCAACTGGTGAATATTTCTGTAGGAGTTATTCTTCAGAGATCAGATATTTCTGTATCTAAGAGATACCCATGTTCGTAAGTGACTATGACCTCTTCTTATTTTAATGAGTTTCACTTACCTATAGGAGCACACACAGCATGCATACAAATTCAGATCATTTTTCTTATTTTGGCCGATGTACTGAAATGTTCTGGTAACTTCTACATATTGTATATCAATCTCAGTTCATAAACCCATCTCTTAATTTCCTCAGACTAGTGGAAAATTTAACTTCAATCATGTTTGTGGTTGTCAGTCAAACTTCTGGAATCTTAAACCATATTAAACATCTTGAAGAACTAATCGGTCACTGGTTACCTGTATCCTTTGAAAATTCCATTCTTTCAGTTGACAAGACCAATTATCCTTAGCTTCTGTGCCTTCCTTGGATGTGGGGATCACCATAGTGGTTGGAAGTGCTGGGTTTTTGCAGTCTTCTCAACATAACGTGTGGCCATTTGTTCTGAGGTTCTGTCACATCTTTAGGGACACTGCCAAATCCCTCTTCTTGAAGGGCTCCCCTTACACCCACGTGTGCACACACACACACACACACACACACACACACACACCCGCAGTTCTAGACTTCTCTCAACCTTTAGGTATCTCCTTTTAGTCTAGAGATAAACCATGTCTCCTCAAGTCCTGTTCTTTTCATTGGCTTTAGACACTTGGAAACAAAAGCCAGAAAGTCCAGACCTCATCTGAACAAAGAAAGTATGGGGTGGCAACCTACTTAAAGAGGGGAAGGACAAGGCATAAAATGGAAGAATAGGGTAGCAGATCCAAGGAGGAAACAAAGATATGTTTCAGAAAATTGTCTTGACAAATATGCGGAGAAAGTCACTCACTAGCTACAGATGCCCTATTTTCCCCATTGTATATATTACCAGATGCAGGGGACCCTGCCAGGTCTCGCTAAAGCAAAGAATACTTAACAATGTCTGCAAATGGCAAAGCACACTAACTACTGAGTGTCCCTGAATCAATAAATCTGGTAACTAGTTTATGATAAGTAAATTAATTATATAATGCCTGAATCACAAAAGGGTTTAGTACAGCCCTGAGTCATTGAGCTACAGTCGAATATGCACCATTCTCCACTATTAATCTGATGTGTTTTTTGGTCAGTCCATAATGAGTCTGCATCTGGAGACAGGATAGTGATAGAATCATCTGTATGCGTGGAGAAGCCACAAGACTCCTTGATATTTCATATTCCAGTTTTTAATCTTTTCACCTGTATATATTTTTTTTCAACTTTCATTTATTTCACAGATCATTTCTTAGTATAAGAGACCATTTTTCCATGAAGCATTCCATACAGAAGTCCTGCTTACTATTAACTTTGATTAAGTTGAGAAGCAGTAGTTAACAAATATTTTTAGGAAAACTTTTTCTTTGACAGTTCTACTAATGCTTCCCCAAACCAAGTGCATGTGTGTGTATATGTGCATCACACGTGTGTTAATGAATTTGATCCAAAACAGGAAAATGTCCCCTTTTCCAAGAGACCTTAGGGCCCACTGACTTAATAAAACATTTAAGCAATGAAATATTTTTGGATATCAAAACCACAGCAGTGAAATCATTTTGTGCCTCAGAACATGCAAGTCTAGGGGGAAAAATAACAGGAAAAAAAAATAACAGTAGTCATGTATCATACCCTGAAGGTGAACAGTGAAATGCTTAATACAGTCACAGCCCCTGTAACTAAGCTACTTCCTGGAGCTAAGGAGAGAGATGTATGTGTATGTATATGTACATGTATATGTATATATATATGTATATATATATCTCGCAATTTATATCTACATATATTTTTCCTTATATAAGCAATATATATATATATTGCAATATATATATTTTTCCTTATATATGCAATATATATGCAATATATATATTGCATATATATTTTTTTCCCTTATATATCCAATATGTATATATTTTTCCTTATATATGCAATATATATTGCAATATATATATTTTTTCCTTATACATGCAATATATATATTACAATATATATATATTTTCCTTATTTATGCAATATATATATGCAATATATATATTGATATATATATTTTTTCTTATATATGAAATATATATTGCATATATTTTTTCCTTATATATACAATATATATGTAATATATATATATTTTTACATATACTATATATATATGCAATATATATATTTTTCCCTTATATATGTAATATATACATAATATATATATTGCATATTTTTTCCTTATATATGCAATATATATATTGCAATAGATATCTATTTTTTCCTTATATGTGCAATATATATATTGCATATATATTTTTTCCTTATATATACAATATATATATGCAATATATATCTATTTTCCTTATATATGTAATATATATACTATATTTATATTGCATATATTTTTCCTTATATTTGCAATATATATATACAATATATATTGCATTTTTTCCCCTTATATATGCACTATATTACAATATATATCTATTTTTTCCTTATATACGCAATATATATATACATGTAATATATATATTGCATATATATCTATTTTTCCTTATATATACAATATATACATATGCAATGCATATATTTTTTTCTTATACAATATATATATTCCTTATTTCCTTATACAATATATATATTTTTCCTTATATATGCAATATATAAATATATTGCAATATATATTAATATATATTTTTTCCTTAGCCTGTAGTTTCTGGATGATGATCACATCAGCTTCAGTGACAGCTTTCTTCTTCCCTGTCTCTAGTCCTCAGCCTCTCAGAATCCGTGTATTACTTTCTTTTTCTATGGTTTCAACCCTCATAGAATGCATAATTTTTCAACATATTCTAGTTTCTCAAACTTATAATCTCAGCTTAAAATAGTTTCTCCCTAATCTCCTTCCCTGCCCAAAGTACAATAATTGAGTTTGTTTTACCCATATTTTTTCTCTCTCTTGCTACTACATTCTGTTTTATCCTTAATATTTATTTAATAAACTTCTGTCCCCATTTTCAAGCAATTTTTCGTATTGTATAGAGGGCTAAGGGGGAGCAAATGAGATGTCCTGTCTTTTGTTCAGTCACCTATTTGTTCTTTTACTCGTGAAACATTTATTGGCGGTTATGAGGGAGGCCTTGTATGTAAAGAAAGGCACGAGGGCCATTCCCTGCTGCGCTCCAAGAGCTGATGGAAACTATATAAATGTCGAATTTGGAAGGATGTTAAAGGTCATCCGGGTCAGCAGCTCCATGGACAAGATATATCAGAATCACTTTCGGGCTTTTTAAAAAAAATACAGAGTCATAGATTCTATACCTCAAGATACTCCATGAGTATCAAATGGATTTGGAAATTTATGCACTTATTATGCATCTTGGATGATGTTGGAATGTCAGAATGACAGTAAGCAATTTGGAGCTGTGGATTTGATACAACCCCCAGTCCACGTCTTGAAATCTTTCTTTTTTATAATACGTATATAATATAGTATAGAGTTATATATTATGTGTGTAATATTTACATGTTTATAAACCACACACACATTTACTACCTATGGATTTAGGATGTGAAAATGTCAGTATTCCTGAGATGCACATTCTAGCTGTGGGCAAAGCTGAGCAGTCCAAATTCTTCTTGCCGTGAACAAAGTGGTCTCCTTATAACTTCTGCTACATGATCCTTTTTTTTCCTCTGCATCTCTGAACTGTTCTACAAGTCCTGAGAATACCCAGATTCTCCTGTCTTTCTATCAGTCCTTTGTAGTTGAAATATGATGTTCCATTATGCTTAGTTTACAGAAAGCATATGCACTTACAGAAAGTAAATGGCTTTTCCTTAGATTTTGTGATTACTATTTTCAAAATATTTTTATTGAAGCTGAAGTTTTCTCACGTTTCTTCATGACTTTTTTTCCCCTAGTAGATATGTCGTATACTTACTCTGGTATATAATCTAGAAACTGTTGCCATCATTAGACAATCAAAGTAGCAGTAAACATACCACACTATTTCCTAGGGAACACTCCATGTTTTATATTTTCTTACCTTATTCATTCCTACATGGTTCTTGTTTTGTCCACATAATCCAAGCTGTCTTACTCAAAACATAACTTTACTCAATTGTCTTCTAAGTATAGTAACAATGTCTCATAATATTTCAAAGATTTGTTTCACAAAATTTTAATGTGAAGTGATGTCAGTCAATCAGACCTGCAGCAGAAGTCTTGCAACCTAGGACTTGCACTTGGCCTCTTCTGGGCCTCGCTAGCAATACCCAGTGGGACCTGCTGAATTTGGTCATCCCCTTGAGCCCTCACAGGCGGTGGGTCCATTGGAGCTCTGTGCTCATGTTCCAAAGCCGTACGTCTCTGATGGGTTCAGTGGGGAGCTGAGAATTGTAACTGGGTCTTTTGAAACCAAATCTTGCTTCAGACATAAAGAATAAAAAGGTAATAGTGTTCTCACAAAGTGAAAGGCCTAGGGAGCACTGCTGGATATGTCCTTTCTACATCTTTTCCTGTATCAGCCACACGGTGATGCTGAAAATGATAACACACTTCCAGAGCATTTGTGCCATTTTGCCTTCCTATCAGCAGGATTCCAGTTTCTTTGCATCCTTGCCTGCACTTTTGGCCATTTTTTTGGCTTTTTTTTTTTTTTTTTGGTGATAATCATTCTTGATAGATATGATGTAACATGGTTTTAAATTCCCCTGATGATTAGTGATGTCAAATATTTTTTCCTATACAGTATGGAGGTTCCTCAAAAATTAAAAATAAAACTGCCATATGACTTAGCAACCCTACATTTGCGTATTTATCCAAAAGAATTGAAATTTGAATCTCAAAGACGTATCTGCACTCTCATTGCTGCAATATTTACATTAGCCAGCATGTGGAAACAATCTAAGTATCCATCAACAGATGAATGGATGAATAAAATGTGGTGTATGGGCACAGCCTTTAAAAAGAAGAAAATTCTTCGATATGTGGCAACATAGATGAGCTGTGAAGGCATCTCAGTAAGTGAAATAAACCAATCGCACGAAGGTAAATACTGCACGATCCCATTTATGTGAGGCATCTAAACTGATCAAACTCCCAGAAGCCAAGAGTGCAATGGTGGCTGTTGGTTAGGGCGGGGAGGCAGAGTTAGGGGGATACAAATCAAAGAACATAATGTTTCAATGAAACAGTATGAATAAGGTGTGGAGATCTCCTTTACAGCATTGTATCTGTAGTTAACATTAATGTACACCTAACACTTTGTTCAGAGGCTAAGTCTCATCTGTGTTACTACCACATTGAAATAAAATTAATGATAACATGCCAAGAAAGGGGAAAACAGAGCAATCCATAGTTTCATTTTCTTATGATCCTTTCTTACTCTTCAGTAGCTGAAGACAGTGTTTAGAATGTGTTTATCAGAAGCTCAATGAAAACAATTTGGTGCAGTGTTTCTACTGTTCTGGTAAAATTAAATACATATTCATGTTTAAGCTAAAAAACTGGTGGTTCTGCACATAAGGAAGATGCTTTTATATATGTACTTAAAGCTGGCATTACATAGTATGAAGATAAACAGTAAAATTCATGCTATTCATTTGAAATTTTAATTCTTCCTTGGTTATGCTGAGAATTAATTTGTTAATTGATTCGTATCTGTTTGTAAGAAATAACACAGAAATCCTGTGTGCCTTTTACTGTCTCCCAAATTGCCACATCTTTCAAAATTATACTATAATATCATAAGCTGGGTATTGACATTGGAATAGTAAAGATATGGAGCATTTCTTTTCTAGGAACACTTATATTATGAATTCAGTTTTTTTATAGGGCTAATCAAATATTCCGTCTGGTATCAAATGAATTGTGGCAGCTTCTGTCTTTCTGCAACGTGGTACGGCTCATGTGAGTCGTCAGATTATATGTGTAAAGTTGCTGGTAGTGTTCCCTTTTTATTCTTTTGAGGTTTATCGGCTAGTTATATGCCCTGTTTCATTCCTGATATTGACAATTTGCATTATGTTACGAGACCCCACATCTCATTTAATCCTTCTGTTTCGACATCTGAGTGAGGCGAGGCCAGCTTGTCACGTTCTGATTCCTCACATGGTTTCCACTAGCATCATGGGAGATGGTATTTGTTTTTTTTTTTTTTCTGAAATTTATTGACAAATTGGTTTCCATACAACACCCAGTGCTCATCCCAAAAGGTGCCCTCCTCAATACCCATCACCCACCCTCTCCTCCCTCCCACCCCCCATCAACCCTCAGTTTGTTCTCAGTTTTTAACAGTCTCTTATGCTTTGGCTCTCTCCCATTCTAACCTCTTTTTTTTTTTTTTCCTTCCCCTCCCCCATGGGTTCCTGTTAAGTTTCTCAGGATCCACATAAGAGTGAGACCATATGGTATCTGTCTTTCTCTGTATGGCTTATTTCACTTAGCATCACACTCTCCAGTTCCATCCACGTTGCTACAAAAGGCCATATTTCATTTTTTCTCATTGCCACGTAATATTCCATTGTGTATATAAACCACAATTTCTTTATCCATTCATCAGTTGATGGACATTTAGGCTCTTTCCATAATTTGGCTATTGTTGAGAGTGCTGCTATGAACATTGGTGTACAAGTGGCCCTATGCATCAGTGCTCCTGTATCCCTTGGATAAATTCCTAGCAGTGCTATTGCTGGGTCATAGGGTAGGTCTATTTTTAATTTTCTGAGGAACCTCCACACTGCTTTCCAGAGCGGCTGCACCACTTTGCATTCCCACCAACAGTGCAAGAGGGTTCCCGTTTCTCCACATCCTCTCCAGCATCTATAGTCTCCTGATTTGTTCATTTTGGCCACTCTGACTGGCGTGAGGTGATACCTGAGTGTGGTTTTGATTTGTATTTCCCTGATAAGGAGCGACGTTGAACATCTTTTCATGTGCCTGTTGGCCATCCGGATGTCTTCTTTAGAGAAGTGTCTATTCATGTTTTCTGCCCATTTCTTCACTGGGTTATTTGTTTTTCGGGTGTGGAGTTTGGTGAGCTCTTTATAGATTTTGGATACTAGCCCTTTGTCCGATATGTCATTTGCGAATATCTTTTCCCATTCCGTTGGTTGCCTTTTAGTTTTGTTGGTTGTTTCCTTTGCTGTGCAGAAGCTTTTTATCTTCATAAGGTCCCAGTAATTCACTTTTGCTTTTAATTCCCTTGCCTTTGGGGATGTGTCGAGTAAGAGATTGCTACGGCTGAGGTCAGAGAGGTCTTTTCCTGCTTTCTCCTCTAAGGTTTTGATGGTTTCCTGTCTCACATTTAGGTCCTTTATCCATTTTGAGTTTATTTTTGTGAATGGTGTGAGAAAGTGGTCTAGTTTCAACCTTCTGCATGTTGCTGTCCAGTTCTCCCAGCACCATTTGTTAAAGAAGCTGTCTTTTTTCCATTGGATGTTCTTTCCTGCTTTGTCAAAGATGAGTTGGCCATACATTTGTGGGTCTAGTTCTGGGGTTTCTATTCTATTCCATTGGTCTATGTGTCTGTTTTGGTGCCAATAACATGCTGTCTTGATGATGACAGCTTTGTAGTAGAGGCTAAAGTCTGGGATTGTGATGCCTCCTGCTTTGGTCTTCTTCTTCAAAATTCCTTTGGCTATTCGGGGCCTTTTGTGGTTCCATATGAATTTTAGGATTGCTTGTTCTAGTTTCGAGAAGAATGCTGGTGCAATTTTGATTGGGATTGCATTGAATGTGTAGATAGCTTTGGGTAGTATTGACATTTTGACAATATTTATTTTTCCAATCCATGAGCAGGGAATGTCTTTCCATTTCTTTAAATCTTCTTCAATTTCCTTCAGAAGCTTTCTATAGTTTTCAGCATACAGATCCTTTACATCTTTGGTTAGATTTATTCCTAGGTATTTTATGCTACTTGGTGCAATTGTGAATGGGATCAGTTTCTTTATTTGTCTTTCTGTTGCTTCATTGTTAGTGTATAAGAATGCAACTGATTTCTGTACATTGATTTTGTATCCTGCAACTTTGCTGAATTCCTGTATCAGTTCTAGCAGACTTTTGGTGGAGTCTATCGGATTTTCCATGTATAATATCATGTCATCTGCAAAAAGCGAAAGCTTGACTTCATCTTTGCCAATTTTGATGCCTTTGATTTCCTTTTGTTGTCTGATTGCTGATGCTAGAACTTCCAGCACTATGTTAAACAGCAGCGGTGAGAGTGGGCATCCTTGTCGTGTTCCTGATCTCAGGGAAAAAGCTTTCAGTTTTTCCCCGTTGAGGATGATGTTAGCTGTGGGCTTTTCATAAATGGCTTTTATGATCTTTAAGTATGTTCCTTCTATCCCGACTTTCTCAAGGGTTTTTATTAAGAAAGGGTGCTGGATTTTGTCGAAGGCCTTTTCTGCATCGATTGACAGGATCATATGGTTCTTCTCTCTTTTTTTGTTAATGTGATGTATCACGTTGATTGATTTGCGAATGTTGAACCAGCCCTGCATCCCAGGAATGAATCCCACTTGATCATGGTGAATAATTCTTTTTATATGCCGTTGAATTCGATTTGCTAGTATCTTATTGAGAATTTTTGCATCCATATTCATCAGGGATATTGGCCTGTAGTTCTCTTTTTTTACTGGGTCTCTGTCTGGTTTAGGAATCAAAGTAATACTGGCTTCATAGAATGAGTCTGGAAGTTTTCCTTCCCTTTCTATTTCTTGGAATAGCTTGAGAAGGATAGGTATTATCTCTGCTTTAAACGTCTGGTAGAACTCCCCTGGGAAGCCATCTGGTCCTGGACTCTTATTTGTTGGAAGATTTTTGATAACCGATTCAATTTCTTCGCTGGTTATGGGTCTGTTCAAGCTTTCTATTTCCTCCTGATTGAGTTTTGGAAGCGTGTGGGTGTTCAGGAATTCGTCCATTTCTTCCAGGTTGTCCAATTTGTTGGCATATAAGTTTTCATAGTATTCCCTGATAATTGTTTGTATCTCTGAGGGATTGGTTGTAATAATTCCATTTTCATTCATGATTTTATCTATTTGGGTCATCTCCCTTTTCTTTTTGAGAAGCCTGGCTAGAGGTTTGTCAATTTTGTTTATTTTTTCAAAAAACCAACTCTTGGTTTCGTTGATCTGCTCTACAGTTTTTTTAGTTTCTATATTGTTTATTTCTGCTCTGATCTTTATTATTTCTCTTCTTCTGCTGGGCTTAGGCTGCCTTTGCTGTTCTGCTTCTAGTTCCTTTAGGTGTGCTGTTAGATTTTGTATTTGGGATTTTTCTTGTTTCTTGAGATAGGCCTGGATTGCAATGTATTTTCCTCTCAGGACTGCCTTTGCTGCGTCCCAAAGCGTTTGAATTGTTGTATTTTCATTTTCGTTTGTTTCCATATATTTTTTAATTTCTTCTCTAATTGCCTGGTTGACCCACTCATTCGTTAGTAGGGTGTTCTTTAACCTCCATGGTTTTGGAGGTTTTCCGGACTTTTTCCTGTGGTTGATTTCAAGCTTCATGGCATTGTGGTCTGAAAGTAAGCATGGTATAATTTCAATTCTTGTAAACTTATGAAGGGCTGTTTTGTGACCCAGTATATGATCTATCTTGGAGAATGTTCCATGTGCACTCGAGAAGAAAGTATATTCTGTTGCTTTGGGATGCAGAGTTCTAAATATATCTGTCAAGTCCATCTCATCCAATGTCTCATTCAGGGCCCTTGTTTCTTTATTGACCGTGTGTCTAGATGATCTATCCATTTCTGTAAGTGGTGTATTAAAGTCCCCTGCAATTACCACATTCTTATCAATAAGGTTGCTTATGTTTATGAGTAATTGTTTTATATATTTGGGGGCTCCGGTATTCGGTGCATAGACATTTATAATTGTTAGCTCTTCCTGATGGATAGACCCTGTAACTATTATATAATGTCCTTCTTCATCTCTTGTTACAGCCTTTAATTTAAAGTCTAGTTTGTCTGATATAAGTCTGGCTACTCCAGCTTTCTTTTGGCTTCCAGTCGCATGATAAATAGTTCTCCATCCCCTCACTCTCAATCTAAAGGTGTCCTCAGGTCTAAAATGAGTCTCTTGTAGACAGCAAATAGATGGGTCTTGTTTTCTTATCCATTCTGATACCCTATGTCTTTTGGTTGGCGCATTTAATCCATTTACATTCAGTGTTATTATAGAAAGATACGGGTTTAGAGTCATTGTGATGTCTGTATGTTTTATGCTTATAGTGATGTCTCTGGGACTTTGTCTCACAGGGTCCCCCTTAGGATCTCTTGTAGGGCTGGTTTAGTGGTGACAAATTCCTTCAGTTTTTGTTTGTTTGGGAAGACCTTTATCTCTCCTTCTATTCTAAATGACAGACTTGCTGGATAAAGGATTCTTGGCTGCATATTTTTTCTGTCTAGCACCCTGAAAATCTCTTGCCAATTCTTTCTGGCCTGCCAAGTTTCAAAAGAGAGATCAGTCACGAGTCTTATAGGTCTCCCTTTATATGTGAGGGCACGTTTACCCCTCGCTGCTTTCAGAATTTTCTCTTTATCCTTGTATTTTGCCAGTTTCACTATGATATGTCGTGCAGAAGATCGATTCAAGTTACGTCTGAAGGGAGTTCTCTGTGCCTCTTGGATTTCAATGCCTTTTTCCTTCCCCAGTTCAGGGAAGTTCTCAGCTATGATTTCTTCAAGTACCCCTTCAGCACCTTTCCCTCTCTCTTCCTCCTCTGGGATACCAATTATGCGTATATTATTTCTTTTTAGTGTATCACTTAATTCTCTAATTTTCCCCTCATACTCCTGGATTTTTTTATCTCTCTTTTTCTCAGCTTCCTCTTTTTCCATAACTTTATCTTCTAGTTCACCTATTCTCTCCTCTGCCTCTTCAAGCCTAGCTGTGGTGGTTTCCATTTTGTTATGCATTTCGTTTAAAGCGTTTTTCAGCTCCTCGTGACTGTTCCTTAGTCCCTTGATCTCTGTAGCAAGAGATTCTCTGCTGTCCTGTATACTGTTTTCAAGCCCAGCGATTAATTTTATGACTATTATTCTAAATTCACTTTCTGTTATATTATTTAAATCCTTTTTGATCAGCTCATTAGCTGTTGTTATTTCCTAGAGATTCTTCTGAGGGGAGTTCTTCCGCTTGGTCATTTTGGATAGTCCCTGGCGTGGTGAGGACCTGCAGGGCACTTCCCCTGTGCTGTGGTGTATACCTGGAGTTGGTGGGCGGGGCCGCAGTCAGACCTGATGTCTGCCCCCAGCCCACCGCTGGGGCCACAGTCAGACTGGTGTGTGCCTTCTCTTCCCCTCTCCTAGGGGCGGGATTCACTGTGGGGTGGTGTGGCTCCTCTGGGCTACTTGCACCCTGCCAGGCTTGTGATGCTGGGGATCTGGCGTATTAGCTGGGGTGGGTAGGCAAGGTGCTCGGGGGCAGGAGGGGCAGGCTTAGATCGCTTCTCCTTAGGTGATCCACTTCAGGAGGGGCCCTGTGGCAGCGGGAGGGAGTCAGATCCGCTGCCGGAGGTTTGGCTCCGCAGAAGCGCAGAGTTGGGTGTTTGCGCGGAGCGAGCAAGCTCCCTGGCAGGAAACGGTTCCCTTTGGGATTTCGGCTGGGGGATGGGCGGGGGAAATGGCGCTGGCGAGCGCCTTTGTTCCCCACCAAACTGAGCTCTGTTGTCAGGGGGCTCAGCAGCTCTCCCTCCCTTTGTCCTCCAGCCTTCCCGCTTTCCGAGCAGAGCTGTTAATTTCTGACCTCCCAGACGCTAAGTCGCGCTTGCTGTCGGAACACAGTCCGCCCGGCCCCTCCGCTTTTGCAAGCCCGACTCGGGGGCTCTGCTTGGCCGGCGAGCCGCCCCTCCGCCCCGGCTCCCTCCCGCCAGTCCGTGGAGCGCGCACCGCCTCGCCGCCCTTCCTACCCTCTTCCGTGGGCCTCTCGTCTGCGTTTGGCTCCGGCGACTCTGTTCTGCTAATCCTCTGGCGGTTTTCTGGGTTATTTAGGCAGGTGTAGATGGAATCTAAGTGATCAGCAGGACGTGCGGTGAGCCCAGCGTCCTCCTAAGCCGCCATCTTCTAAGCTTTGTCGGGAGATGGTATTTGTAATCTGAAAGCAGTGGACAGCCAGTGCCGCCATTTGGCCTTCTCTGACATTATCTCCTGGGGAGTTGGGAATTCTTATTATACCCTTGTGAGTCCGGAAGTCTAGGCTCCCCACTGGCCCTTGACTGGCGTGGTTGGTATTGAAGCCACAGCTTTTTCTGGGGTGTTCGCCTCATGCTGAGCAGTTATTGTCTGAGAGTTTTCTGCCTTACTAGGCTGCCCTTTTTCTTCTTCCGTTTAGAGAGGACAGTCGCAGGTCTACACCCGTTGACATTTTGGGGTGGCCCGTTTCTTCATTTCAAGGTGTAGATATATGAGGCAAAAAATGAAACCCAGAAAATTCAACCCAGTGTCTTGGATCTGGTTCCTCGGTACCTGCCTGGGTCTGTTTGTGTTTGTCTTTCACACTCATGTTGAGGGTGTTCAGTGCGCTTAGCAAGAGGCATAGTGACAAGTGCGCCTACCCCGTCTTCCTGGAAACGGAAGTCTACTGTTGTATTTTATAGTGATAGACATGCTTATGGGAAAACTTTGTATAGTATGACAGTCCTTTATTCCTTTTGAAATGGGTTCTACACTTGCACTTTGCATCAGCCCCTGCAAATCACGTAGCTGCCTCTGCCTGGGTGTTTGGCCCAGGATGGGGGTGTTTCAATGTGTGTTTTGTATGCCATTTTGAACTTGAAGACCTGGAGTAATTTTTTGGATACTTATCTCCAATGCCCTCCATGGTTTTGATCATTCTAAGGACAAAGATTGAATTCTTTAACAAAGTCAGTCTGGTTTTTCTGAGTGAGGACCCTGGCCCTCTCTCGCTTCTCTTTGTATCTCTCGTTCATTATTGTCTCCTCACCACCCATCCTCTTGGTCCTTCGCAGGCCCTCTCTTCTCTCACGTGTGGCCTCTGAGCATCGCTGACCTCCATGGGAAAACCTCTTTCTTCTTTTCACATGGCTAATTCCCATCCATCCCTTTTTTGCCAGCTTCACGGGACTTCCCTCAGGGATGCCTTCCCTAGGTACCAAAATTAGACTAGGGCCGTATTAAAACCACCCAGGTTGGCCTGTACTCTCGTCCCTAGCAAACCTGGAGAAGTTCACTCAACCGTCTGTTACCCTCTGCACTATAAGTTTTGGGATGGCAGGGTCCCCCCCCCCTCTCACTCTCTCTCTCATACTGCAATTACTTCCAATGTGTTGCACTGTCTCTTGCATAGAATGACCACTCATTAAATATTTATTAACCATATTAATTTTTTGACGTGTAAACCTAAAAATTACTCTTGGAAATATATAAAAAAAACTATCCTGAGATTTGCAAAAATTCTCTGGTTATTTAATCACCGGTGTTTATTTGGTACCTCCGGTGTCAGGCACAATCTGCCCATGTGGTAGGAGTTGTAAAAGTGATCCGGAGAAGCCCTGTCCCTGTCATCTTAAGTCATGAATCTTAAGGAAACAAATACGTATGTGTGTGCATATATATGCGCACATACATACATAAATATATAGACGGATATATTTGAGGTTATAATACTCATACTCCTATATATACACTAATAGTATATACATATTATGCAGACATATTAGGCAATGTGATAAGTTGTAGGAAAAGTATGAATAAGGTAATAAGATAGAACACTACTGGGAGAAGCTGTCTGGACAGGAAATCAGGAAGAAAACTATTTTATCCAGAGTATACCAGAAATGCAAAAATTCTAGATTTATTTTGCTGTGTGTGTGTTTTTGCTTGGTGTTGTCTTGTGTTGTGTTATTCTGTTTTTAACCTAAGGAACTGGGCAGACCAGAGTGCTGTCCCCGTGCTGGGAAGGACAGGTTGGTCACGTTACTTTGGAGGGACTCAGAGAAAGGAAAAGATTAGGAAATTACCAATTTTCTTTTGAAAATCTTAAATTTGGTTAGCAGTACAAGAAGATACGTGAGGTAGAAAATTTTACATATGAGACAGGAACTCGGTTTTTACACAGTTTTGTATATTCTGATGATTCCTAGGAAGTGTCACGGATACTTAGAATAATCCTAGATACACATCAGTGTCAGTCCGAGCTGAATAGAATAGCCCAGGGGTTGTTGGAAGAGTTCAAAATATAGCCAAAGATACCAAATTTCCTCATTTCTTTTTTACATAAAAAAGAGATATTCACCCCTTTAAAACATATGAGTACCAAGGGCATAAATTCTAGTTATTATAGCTTTCAAAGAAGTTTTTAACCAGGAAAGCGCTGGTCTCCCTAAGATCTATTAGTGGACAAATTGCAAATATAAAATATATTCCTTCCCGTGTACCAAAAGACTTGATCATAACTGAGGTGTATTTTGCACATTTATTGTTTAAAATTTGAAATATTTCACGTTTTACTGAATTTGAAAGTATGCATCCTCGTTAGATAAATGTGAATATATTTGATTTTTCCATTCTTCTTCCACAATACACAAAAGGAAAACAAAAGTTGCCCTTTAAGTTGTTCTGAACTAATTCAGAAAAATAAGCCCCCATGATATGAAATAGATTTTTCCCTCTTGACTCATCTTTCTTTTTATATTATTTTCTCTTTAATTATAGTTGATAATGCCCTTGAAAAATGTTTTTGTAGACATTAATCCCACCATAAAACTTTGTAATTATGTCATGTTCCACACCTGCCTTTAGGAGTTTGTTGTTTACAAAGTGTGTTGCCTTAAAGTGCAAAACCATAAACATGTATAGGGTACACAGTATTTCCAACAGGTTAAATTACCTGTAATGTGTGGGCACCTGGGTAGCTCAGTCACCTGAGCATCTGACTCTTGATCTTGGCTCCGGTCATCATCTCATGGTTCATGAGTTCAAGCCCCACATCGGGCTCTGTGCTGGCAGCAAGGTATCTGCTTGGGATTCAGTCTCCCTCTCTCTGCTCCTCCCCAACATTCACCACTTTGTTTCTCTCAAAATTAATAAATAAACTTAAAAAAAATAGAAGCTTAGAATTAAAAAAAAATAATAATAAATACACAATGTATATATAATGTTAATCAGAGCCTTGAGCAGAAATAAATATTTTATCTTAGACTCCAGGCCCACCCACTGTCACCCTTGTTCAAGTGCAAAGGAAGAATTCAGTGTAGTCTGCGAGTGGCCCCTAGATAAAGTAGGCTTCCCTCACAGATTAAGAAACCTCAGAAATTATTTAAGAATGCATCAGCTATCACAGCAATAATGCTATGTACCAAGTGATCTCACAATTTCAGTGGCAGATTTATTTTGTTGAGTTTCTTTTCCACCCTCGGATGTCCTTGTGAGCTGGGGACACCTCTGTTCCCTAATGGAGGTCCGGGGCGGGGGCGGGGGAGTGCGTCTTTTCTGTGTTTCTCATCCTTCCCCGGAACAGGTGAGCTCCTGTCACGGAGATGGAAGAAACCACAAGGATGAGTGTCATCACTTAAGTACATTGAGGCCCCTGCTCGTATCAATCCACTGGTCATTTCAACCACAAATAAGTTTCTATGGAAGACCCGACGCGTGCCCAGGTGACTTTTCCTACCCTCTACTTCCTGAACGTTTCTCCAATGGGCCCAACCCAAAGACCTTTCCCTGTCAGTGTCTTGCAGCAGTATTGGCGAAGCCACTTAACAACACGTGTTCCATAAACTTTCCTCTAAGATAAATTCTCTTCAATGTGTACTTGCTCCTTTGAAAGCACCTTGAGAAAGTATGCTAAAGGATACTAAAAGTATTCTCCATTTTTATCACAGGTGTTGAGCTCAAAGCCTTAAGTGAAATAAACTCTTGTTATTGATAATGGAAACTGTACATGAGAGGGTAATGCATCAGACGGTTTTGGTTTGACTTCTGTTTACCCATCGTATATCCGTCACGGTAACTACATACTCTCCATCATGCATGTGCTTATAACACACCAAGGTTTATGACTGGCTCCATGCCCAATGCACTCCACAAGTCTACGGTCAATTGTGGTGGTTCAGGCACCTGGGATGATGGAAACTCCATCCTGACGCATGGTTTCACTACACCAGATAAAGGAAGCATCATAAATCGTGCCCTGGATCTTAACCTACATCTCTAACTGGAAGCTTTAACCTACTACTGTATCTGCTTCTATTGCATTAATGAAAGCAAGTCCTGTGGCTTCACCTGACTAAAAAAGAGGTGATCAATGCAGTCTCCAACCACATTCCCAGAGGCAGAACCATAGCCTAAGAACCTTCATTTCTCATACAGACGAACAGCAAGACAAGGCTGTGGGGTCAGTTTGGAAGCCACACAACTAGAAAGCAGGTAATTTGGAATTTAAATCCATGTTTCTAAGAAATGAGAGCTCAAGCTTTTTCTTTTAAGTTTTTATTTAAATTCCAATTAGCATACAGTGTAATATTAGTTTCAGGTGTACAGTGTAGTGCTTCAACACTTCCTACATCACCCAGTGTCCAGCTTTGAATTATAGCATTTAACTACTTTTCTATGTGAAGCCACCTGTCTGCTAGAGAGGTTATGTATCTGGTTACGATGAAGAGGGTTTATCACGTGAAAATTAAACAACAACAAAAAAATAAATGTTCCTCTCAGCCTGTGGGGTGTTCAGGTCTGCCTCAGAAGGAAGGCTGGTGGGCTATCTCTTGAGAGACCTTGGTGGTAATGCATGCACTGTGGTCCACAGTTTAAGGTGTATCTGCTCTCAGTGGAGATGTTCACTAAGCTGAAGAGGCCATTAGATAAATCTAAAGTATCGGTTTTCTCATGAGAACTGTAACTTTCCTAAGAAACAGGATGCTTGTGTTCATATAGCAAGACCATTTTATTTCAGTTAGCTGGCCCAGACTGTAATCAAAAAATTGCTCAGTCAAAATGGAATTAAATAAGGGAGGATAGACAAACCCATGTGTATGGGCATCAAGCTACTAACTCAACGTTACCAAGAAACGTTCTCATGTATGAATTAAGATGTTCAGGGGCGCCTGGGTGGCTCACTGCGTGGAGTGTCTGACTCTCAATTTTGGCTCAGGTTATGATCCTAGGGTCTTGGGACAGAGCCCCATATCGGGCTCCATGCTGAGCATGGAGTCTGCCTAAGTTTCTGTCTCTCTCTCTCCCTCTGCCCCTCTCCCCTACTCATGCTCTTTCTCTCTAAAATAAAAATAAATAAGTAAATAAATAAATAAATAAAATTTTAAAAAGCAAAAAAAAAAAAACCCAAAAACAAAACACACGTGAACACACACACACACACACACACACACACACACATACACTATTGTCTGAAGTATTTAGTTTGAGATAGTATAGCTGTTCTAATGGAATATATGGCCATTGCAACCCCTTTTTCTATCCCTAAAAGCATTTCATTTAAGCAAAATCAGGTAAAAAAAATCCACAACAGGCAGACTGTAACTCACAAGGAAAGGTGAGGAGAACAAGATTGAGAGGGGCCAGGAGGGAGACTTGGGGGAGCCTCTTGTGAGGATGACAGCACAGAGCTTGCTTAGGATTCTCTCTCTGCCTCTCTGTGGCTCTCTCAAAATAAATAAACAAAAGAAAAAAAGAAGAAAGAATGAAGAAGACAGAAAATGCAGTATTAGTAATGTCTCTCAGTCTTTCCTTCTAGATAAGCATATCTTGTAATGTTACCATTTTTTGCCATGTTTTACACAAGTGTATGTTATGCATCTTTTAAGTACTTTGAAAATAAGGATTTTTAATGGATGTAAAATGTTCCACTTTATGGATATGTTGTATTTTCTGTAACAATTTCCCTATTATTGGACTTTTATATTGATTATAATTCATTAATAAAAAACAGGTATCAAATGATATAAATCTTTGTTACTTGGAGATTTTCAAAGGCTATATAGTCCAATAAATGCAATCACTGTGCCAGGCTACATATATTTTAAGCCACTTCATACATTTTGCAAGTCCTTTCTCCTAAATTTGATGGTAGTGAATACTGCTGTCATTTACGTATGAGATTGCCCAAGTCACTGCATCCTTCCTTGTGAAAGCTGCATAGACGTATTGTGATGAGCACTGGGTAATGGATGGAAGTGTTGTATACTGGGTAATGGATGGAAGTGATGTAATATAACACTGGGTATTAACTAACTGGAGTTTCTATGAAAACCTGAAAAAAAAGAGAAGGAAAAAATAATAAAATTAACCAATTACACAATTTAGGGCAGGGAGGAAGAACAAAGCCCTGTTCTCATTTTTTGGTCAAGAATTTCTCCTAAGTGATGTATGCTGATAAGCCAGTAGTCATTTCTGTAACGTATGCTCATACTTTCATTTTCTCTATTCTCCAGTTTTCTGAGAGCCTGTTTAGAAAAACATTCACGTGAATTATTTTATGCGTGTTGAAAAGCCGTTTCAAATAATTTACATGAAATACGGGTGATATAGGAGGAAAATTGAACGGTAAGATTCCTAAAAATCCTACATTGTTTTTGGGAAAAGCAATCAACCCCAAAGATATTTTGAAAATAAAGGGAAATAGGAAGTAAACGAGAAAGCTGCACATAAATTCAGTTTTACTTAAGGAATATAAAGAAGGATACCCAATATTATTTGCCATATTTATCAATTTATACTTTTCCCCTGGTTTTTCTGCTTAGAATTTGCAACCAGATTTCAATTTGAGTGTTATGTATTTTAATTAATTAAATCAGGTGTTTATGAATTAATGCTGTCTTGTCCTCTGTTATCTGCTGCCATGTACACGCCGTCTTCTCCCTTCTGTGTGCTCCTCTGTAAATATTAGGGGTTGTAAGCCTGGGGACTGTATTTCCCCAGATCCCTGACAGTGTCTCATTGGGTTTGGTTTTAGCAATGTGAATCACTCACACAAGATCTGGGAGGTGGAACAGAAGGAAAAGCCATTGTTGCTTCTGCTGCAGTTTCATAACCGGCGTCTGCAGTGTGCAGGGGACATCTATGCAATGTGACCAAAGGCTTCTGAACATCCGTTCACACATTGCCCACTTGGGTTCTGTAGACGACGGATATTACAGAGGGTGGGATCCGTTGCTCTCTGAACTTGCTGATTTCCTAAACATGGTCAGTCCTGACTTTGACTCCCTGACCTGTCACACTTTTTTACGCTGTTCCACCTTGCTTCTAGTAAGTCCTATGTTTATATTTTCCTTCATGAATCTTACAATACATCTTAATATTTACCTCACATGATTCCTATTTTATTTTTACGTTTTCAATTTTGTTCATTTCAAGAATGTTTTGATTTTACACATGTAAAAACTTAGCACGTCATTTTTTATTAGACCTTCTTTATTTAAAAAAAAGTCTCAAAACTAGCAAAATTGTTGCACACATACTACAAATGTAACTTTTTGAGCTGTAGCATTTGAGACAAATAGGTAAACTGATGTCTCATTCCAGCTGAACACGGGAGGGGTTCCTATGAGCAAGGACACTATTGTAATGTCCCTTTGCCGGCACAAGCATCACAATCAGCAAATGAACATTGATGCTTCATACATATAATTCTTAGACTTCATATAACCTTCACCACTTATCCTACCAGTGCCCTTTACAGTAAAGCACTCCCTTCCAGAATCATCTGCTGCATTTGGTGGTTTCTCTCTATTCTCTTCAAACCTGAATACTTACTTAATCTTTCTTTGACTCATGATTTTATTTTATTTTATTTAAAAAAAAAAATTTTTTTTCAACGTTTATTTATTTTTGGGACAGAGAGAGACAGAGCATGAACGGGCGAGGGGCAGAGAGAGAGGGAGACACAGAATCGGAAACAGGCTCCAGGCTCTGAGCCATCAGCCCAGAGCCCGACGCGGGGCTCGAACTCACAGACCGCGAGATCGTGATCTGGCTGAAGTCGGACGCTCAACCGACTGCGCCACCCAGGCGCCCCTGACTCATGATTTTAATACTTTTGAGGATTGAAGACTCTTACTCATTTTGGGTTTCCCTGATAGTTCCTTATGAATATATCAGGTTATCCTTATCGGGTAGGGATATCACAGAAGTATTGATGTGCTCTGTATATATTCATCTTTTTATGCATGTAAGATGGCGTATGATTTCAATTCATTTTACCACTTGTGATCCTAACTTTGATCACTTGATTAAGAGGTGTTGACCAGCCTTCTCCAAAGTGTAAGGTTATTTTGTACACTCCCTTCCTGTCTAGCGTAGGAAAATGTTTGGGCTTCATCTTTTGTGCTTCCTCTCTCCCCGGGCTTGAATCAGCCATTTCTCCAAGGAGTCCTGGTTCATTTTAGTAACCACGTTCAGAAGGAAAATTTAAAAAATCTGGAAAGTATATTTGCTCATTTCTCTTAAGGTGTGGCTGTTCCCAGACCTCTCATATGACAGACCTAGGGTATATCTACATGTGTATCTGTTTATTCATATCATTTTTCCTTTAAAAACCACGTGTTGACCCTATCTTCAGTTCAGTCAGCACCGTAGTGTTCATTCTACATTGCCTCTTTCTATGATTTTCTCTTTCTTCTCCATCAGTGAAATCTGATCCTCTTTGGCTGAATGTATTTAATTAATTGACCAGTTCATGTGTTAGTAACCAATCCTGCTGCTGTGTGGAAACAGTCCTCACCCTACTCCAGATACCCTGCAGCGGCCAGCCATAGCTGTCTCTGCGTGGTTGCCTTTGTCACTTTCCCTGGACATCAGCACCACGTGTTAGGCCACCCACCATGCCGTCTTCAACATGCTTGACTTCTGACACTCCGTGCTGGGCCACCGCTGTCACGGTCTAAGGGGAAACCTTACCGAGCCCAGCAGAGCTCTGAAGTCATGCATCCGGCTCCCCTCCGCACTCCACTGTTCACCTGGGACCGTCACATCCCATAAACATCCACCTATGCTCTGACCACCAGGCCAGCGCTTGGCCACGGCAGATGCACACCTTGTTTGGTTAACAACAACTGATTTTTGTTTTTAGACTGAGTTGCCCAAGAAGAATGATTATTATTTTTTTCCTACTCTAAAGGGACTTACTCATTTTAGTATCAGTGAAACATTCACAAATCCTTTTATTGGAGAATTTACATCATTTATATGTAAGGGGCACCTGGTGGCTCAGTGAGTTAAGCGTCCAACTCTTGGTTTCAGCTCAGGTCATGAGGTCACAGTTCATGGGATCCAACCCCATGTTGGTCTCTGCACTGGGAGCACAGAGTTGGCTTGGGATTCTCTCGCTCTCTTCCCCTCTTCCCCCCTTCCCCTCAGGCATGCACACACTCTCTCTCAAAATAAGTAAGTTTTTGTTTATATTTAATAGGATTACTGATATGACTGAGTTTAAATATACCATCCTGTTTCTTTCCTATATGTCATGCCTTTTTATTTATTTTTCCTTTTTTTCTACCTTTTTTGGATTATTTGTTTATTTTATATGCTTTTCTTTTATCTCCTTTGTTGGTTTATTACCTATAACTTTGTGTGGTGTTACAGTACTTGTCAATTAATTTATTAATTAATTAATTAATTTATTTTTGGGGGAGGAGAAAGAGAGAGAGAGAGAGAGCGCAAGCATGCGAGCAATAAAGGCGTAGAGGGAGAGGGAGAATTGTAGGCAGGGTCCATACTCAGTGTGAAGCCTAATGCCGGGCTCGATCCCACAACTCTGGGATCATGACCAGAGCAGGAACCAACTTAACCAGCTAAGCCACCCGGGCACCCCTGCAGGTTAATTTAATGTTTACCTGATAGATCTTTACCGTGTCGCGTTCTACCTTATCATGTTTTGCCTTCAGTTGACATGGTGCCATTTCATGTTTGGTATCAGAACTTTTTTTTTTTTTTTTTTTTTAATTCGAGTAAGCTCCGTGCCCAACATGGGGCTTGAACTCATGACCCTGAGATTAAGAGTCACATGCCCTGCTGACCGAGACAGCTGGGCACCCCAGTGGAAGAACTGTGTTTTTATAGTGGTGTACTTACATTTCTTCCCTCCTAGCCTCGGTGTGATTATTGTCGAACATTTTATTTCTGTCTGTGTTATAAACCCGACAATGTCGTGTTATTATTTTTCCTCAAACAATTATATTTTAAAACGTTTAATAAGAAAGCTGGTCTTTTATATTTACCAGTGTTTATAATTCTTGTTCTTTATTCATCTGGGTCCTTATTTTCTCCTCTAACATTCCTTACACTGCAAGTCTGCTGATGATGAATTGTGTCAGTTTCTTTATGTGCCCCTCCTACTTCTCCTGTACTTTGGAAAGATCTTTGGCTTGATGCAGAATTCTGTTTTGGCAGAGTTTTTTATTTCACTACATTGAAGATACTCCTCTGCTATCTCTAGCTTACAATCTTCTGACACGAAGTCTGCTATCATTTTTATCTTTTTTCTCCTGAATGTACTATGCCTTTTTCTCTGTTTTTTTTTTTATAATTTCTTACCATTGGATTTAAGCAAGTTGATTATGATATGTCTTAATATAGTTTTCTTAATATTCCTTCTGCTTGAGCTTCATTGAGATTCTTGATTCTCTGCGTTTATAGTTTTTTATCATAGTTGGGGAAAATTGACTTCATTTTTTGAAAATTTATCTTTTATTTCTCTCTGTGTGTTTCTTCCTGTTCAGACACTCAAATTACACATGTATCAGTTTTTTGTTTTGTGGGTTTTTTTTAAGTGTGTTTATTTATTTTGAGGTTGAGAGAGAGAGAGAGAGAGTGCAGAGGAGGGGCAGGGAGAGGGGGAGTAAGAGAATCCCAAGCAGGCTCTGTGCTCCCAGTGCAGAGACCAACATGGGGTTGGATCCCATGAACTGTGACCTCATGACCTGAGCTGAAACCAAGAGTTGGACGCTTAACTGACTGAACCACTCAGGCACACTTCAGACTTTTTGAAATTGTCCCATGACTCACTGAGTCTTTGTTAATGTTTTTCTCAGTCTTTACTTTTCTCTCTGTTTCATTTTGGATGTTTCTATTCGTATATTCCCAATCTTTGCTTCTTTAATGGTTAAATTACTGTTAATTCCATCCAGTTCATTTTCACCTCAGGCATTGCTTTCGGCTCTATAGGTATGAATTCGGTTTTTCCAGTATCTTCCACCTCTCTGCTTATCATGTTCATTTTAGCTTTTACATGTATCGAATATATTTTAATAACTACTGTGATGTCTTATTAATTCTATCGTCATTATGTATTGTATTTTTTATTTCTTTTTATGCCTGGTAACTTCATATTGGATGCCAGCCACTGCTAATTTTATCTTCTTGGTGCTAGATATTTTTGTACTTCTCTATATATTCATGAGCAGTTAATTTATGTGAAAATTATTTGCTCCTTTAATATTTCTTTTTAGACAGACAGGAGAAGCTTTTAGTCTAAAGTTAATTTTACTCCCCATATGGAGCAATCTCCTTTGTTAGTACTGTATCTCTATACCCAGTGCATCATGAATTATGAAAGATTCCATTCTTGGGAGTGGACACTATAACCTGACCCCGTGTGAGTTCTCCTTATTTGTTCCGTCTAATTCTTTTGGATGATTTTTCCTTCATGTCTTGTGGTTACCTCACGTGCATGCACTGATTAGTCTGTTTCTCATCTCAGAAACAGCTGTCCTTTATTATCTGGGTATGCAATATCATGAAAATTATAGTTGCATATTTTTCTGTGGTTTTTACTATTGGTTATTTTGGACAGAAGGGCAACTTCAGTCTCTGCCATTCCACATGGACTACAAATGGAAGTCATTTACGCTTACTTCTTTAGTATGCTGAAAACCTATACCATGTCAATGGATATAGGATTTATCCTATGCTGAATCAGAAACCAATGAAAAACCTCTTAAAATATACTCAGATATATTTTTTGAACTTTTTTTTTTTGTATTTTAGCAGTCATTTAGCATTGTCTAAACGGGATTTGGGGATGAGAGATACAGGTATGACATAGATTGGGTATTTATCATAAATGCATAATTTACATAATTACATAGTACTGCAAATTCTAAGTCTACATACTTGTGAAACAGTTCAGTACAATCAGGAACAGACAAGGTGGAAATGATAGAAGTTGAAGCTTATGTTAAAAAGTTACACAAAATTGCCTTGGCATGGTGACTGTCCAAATTTGGGCTCCCCTGAACGTGCAGCCTTAGTTGAGAACTTTTGTAGAGACAAATTTTTGAATGTTGGTTCTTTCATCTTACTCCCGTATTTATTTTATTTCTCAACAATTGCCTTAATTCTCCCCCTTCATTTTGAGTTACAAAACACCTTGAAAAAATTCTAGAAGAATCTACCAGGTTGCACATCTAAGTCTCATGTTCAAAGTTAGAATTGTCTCTGCAGCCTAAGACAGGTGGTGCTGACCCACAGTTCAGGGATGTTTCTGTTACTTTAATCCGAAGGTGTGGTTCAAATGAAGAGTGTGAAGAGATTTCTCTTCTTATAGTTAGGGTAGTGAGTAGGTAAGACTGTGAATCCTGGAGGCATTCTGCCTAAATTCAAATCTGGAACCGTTCATGCTAGCTTTGTGAGCTGAGACCTGCTACTTACGTCCTGTGTGCTTCAAATGTTTAATCTATCGATTAGAGATAACGTTACTACCTATCGCATGGAATTGAGAATATTCACGGATGCAGTACTTGTACAGCACTTAGAAAAGTACTTAAATAGTCAGCAAGCAGAAATGTTTGGCTATTCCCGTTTGTTAGCTGCAAAATAGTTAATTTTTCCTAGATAAACTTAGTGCTTTAATGCTACCATGATTATTTTACTGCAGTTAACTACCTAATTACCATAAGTCTATAGAGAGAGGTTATTACCTTATTGACTGCCCAACAGTAATCCCAAGGAGACTTTGTGATTAAAAGAGATGGGGCCAAGTTCTTTCCAAATGATTTGTGCTCTCATCTGACCCTTTATGACTTCAGGCAGTAATATCTGTGGAATAGTATTAACATAATATGTCACCTAATAATCACAGAAAAATCATTTCATTATGAACAATTTAAAAGAAGGAAGTGGCTTATTCTCATCTTAAACTTCTGTATTATGTTTATTAAAATTAAGAAAGAAAAGTTTGTATTTGAGTCCTGCTTAGGACTTAATGAAAAGCTTTGAGGTAGTGTCTTGAGGACAAACTAAGACGTAAATGTTTGCAGGTCTAACCATGACACTGCAGTTCAGAAATGATGGTCAGTGATCCTGCAGTGTCTTCAGTCTATGACTGTATTTCTGAAGTGTTTCTCTAGAGTTGTTGAGCCTATAAGCAGTAACTAGAAAGAAACATACTTCCTGTATGTCCAACATATGCTAAAGAAAAACAAATAAATATACAATGAATAGTTCTTTGCTTTATAGGCCTCTTTCTCAAAGTGAAAATTAGTTGGAAAAAAAAAAAACAGAAAGAAAAGAAATCACAGGGTTCCTGGGTGGCTCAGTTGAGTGTCCGACTCTAGAATTCGGCTCAGGTCATGATCTCACAGTCATTCGTGAGATCGAGCCCTGTGTCAGGCTCCACACTGGGCACAGAGCCTGCTTAAGATTTTCTTTCCCTCTCCCTCTGCTCCTCCTCTGCTTGTGCTCTCTCAAGAAAAAAAGAAGGAAGGAAGGAAGGAAGGAAGGAAGGAAGGAAGGAAGGAAGGAAGGAAGGAACTACAAGATAATCCTTTTAAATATATATTCTTAGAGAAACTAGAACACTAACAAAACACATCAATTCACAGACTTATTAGGTATTCTAATACTGTACAGACACAGTGGATAGCAATCATTTTTAAATTATAGACTAAAGGTGATCATATATTGGACATTTTAACATAGAAGCATGAGACTCAAATATAGCTTTATCTTAATGTGCATTTTCCCTCACTATGAATTATTCATCATAGTCTTTGACATTTGACCTAATCCCTATTATTATTTTCTATTACAATGTTCTTGAATTTTACCATTCAGTAGACACTGATGTCTGTTTTTATTAGTACTTTGATTGTTTTTATGCACAAGCAGTATTATAGAATTGAATATATTTGGGGACTTTTCTCAGAAATTCTGACGGTAACTATGTAGATTTTCATTCATTACACCTTGCAGGCTCCCAGATTTCTTAGCACATAAATATCATAAAATCATTTGATTAGATATCTTGGTTTGGTCTTGATCTCGAGAGAGAGAGAGAGAGAGGGAGAGAGGAGAGATCTCTCTCCCTCTCTCTCTCTCGGATCAATCAATTACCTCAATGTGGCAAAAACCTTTCTAAGTGTGCAAGCAAAGGTGTAATCAGCAAAGGAA
This sequence comes from Prionailurus bengalensis, assembly GCF_016509475.1. Classification (NCBI taxonomy): domain Eukaryota; kingdom Metazoa; phylum Chordata; class Mammalia; order Carnivora; family Felidae; genus Prionailurus; species Prionailurus bengalensis. Next base: position 3,059,799 of record NC_057346.1, read on the forward strand.
AATCCACTCAACTTGGCTAAAGAACATTAGAAAATTCTCAAGTTCAGAGAATATCATAAGCCGTATTAAAAGAAAAAAGACAAATAGAAATAACATGGTGGTACCAGATATGATACTGAAAAAGTTTGATACATCTTAAAAGTAAAGAACTTTTGAGAATCATTAAAAATATAAAATTATCATAATTTTGAAATGTCTTAAAAATAGACATGAAGTTCACAAATAAACATACTCAAAGAATGCAAAGAGAAGTTCAAAGTAATTTTAGAGCAGCAATTTTAGACTAATTTCTACTGTTTATTAGGCACTTAATATGTACCATGCTAAGTCATACCATTTAAACATCATAGTAGAGGTAAGAAGTAAGCATTTCTGTCATACCTGTAATAATTGTAAAATCTGCTTAGGTAATAAACCTGAAAATGAAAAGGGCTATTAAAGTGCCCAGAGTTGCTTAATAGTAGGGCTGGGTCACACAGCTAGGGCTGACCAACTCCAGCACATGGATGGTTTTCTTAACTACTCTGCTATAGAAATACAATTTAGCAAGAGATGCCTTTTAAAAATTTTACCTAGGAAAGTAGGAAAGAATAAATCAAAAGTCTTAAAGGGTGATTTCGTTAGCCAAGTGACTTTGTATCATTTATACTCTAAGATTTTAACCAGCAAATTGTCAAAGATTAATCTAGAATTGTATCTATTTTAGCATTGTTTATTAAATACAAAATTAAAACCCCAAATAAAATCCAATAACTAAGAATTTATTAAGTATGGTATTATGTGACACTCATACAATTAATAGCTGTTAATCTATTCAAATTTGAGTTTTAGAAAAGAAACATCACAGGAAAAGTTTCAATGTTTTTAAGAGAATAAATAGCAATAATATGTAAACCCAGTTATATACCCACACACAAAAAAACCATATATGCTAAAAAACTGGAAGACTATATCCTCAGAGTTAATCATGGTTATCCATGAATCATAGCATAATGAATATAAGTTTTATAGTTTTCTATATCCTTTTCTGTACCTTCCAAGTTTTCAAACATGATTAAAAGTGCTAGTTTTTCAAATCCTTAAAGAAACTGTATCAAGTCTAGTAACTGGCCCCAAATGGCCAGGACTTAGTAACTGACTCCATCCCTGATTTTGTCCCCACTACCAACTAAGGAGCAACCAGAAAGAAACAAATATGCACCCATCACTGATCACATAGGATGCCTGACTTTAGGTTACTCTCCAGCAGCTCCCCCATGCTAACAGCCTCTAGTCTGGCCATACCCGAAGTCTTTCACTTTTTCCATTATAAAGCTTTCCCATTTCTCTCTGCCTTTGAGTCTCTGCCAAACACAAGTGATGGTGGCTAACATCTTTGCTCTAGAAGACTCTGAATAAATAGCCTTTGCTTTTCTCAAAAAAAAAATTATATCAGGTAAGATTTTAAACAGTTATACTAGTGTATGAATTAACATTTTGCATGATTTATTTATATCAATCACATTTTTATGTAGGATAAAGACACAAAATGTTTAGTCTTGTTCATAACTTGCTTAATGTCTTTATTAAAAGTCAGCTTTCTCAACATACTGCAAAAGTTGTAACGATGCCAGTGTTAATGAGCCAGCTTCCAAGATGTCATCTCCCAGGTCACTCAGAGAAAGGGAGACTTGCTTGTGTGTGTGTGTGTGTGTGTGTGTGTGTGTGTGTGTGTCCTGTGTAGTATGTGGGGGTGAACTTCCACGTGTTTGGGGCATCAAAATTTCTAAGCTTTGTTTGCTATGTTATTAGCAAACAAAAGTGATTTCCACTAAGTAGGTCAGGTTCCTCAGATTCTTGGTCCTTTGGTCCTTAAACCTTTCTGTGTTTTTCCTTCTTTGAAGCATTCCTGGAGTATATATAGAGACTCATTAAAAAGTCATGGTCAGTGTAAATATTATGATAAAATTTCCTTTCATTTGTTTTGAGGACATATGGTCCGTGTTTTAAATCATATGTGTATGTCTGAAGGTTATTGTAAGCCTGAAAATGGAGTCTTTGAATCATTACCATAATGCTGAGTAGACGGCATTGAGAGCAAAAGTTCACAGTATCGAAACTTAAGTTCCGCCTTTCTTAATTTCTGTTTCAATTTCTCTGAAGTGGGGTGATCATCTAACACTGTGTGCAGAGAGTAGAGATGTCTTTGTCTCCACAAGAGTCACAGATTCAGTGACAGTTCCCTAACCCAGCTGTCCTTAGAGCAAAACATTCTGACAGCGGGCTTCTGGAAATGAACATTTCATCCGCATAGAATCTGGTGCCTGGTTGGAGAGATGGGCAGTCTGAGATCACAGATGGAAAACAGCAGTGTTTTGAGGTGGTTTCACAGAGATTTTGTGTATCTGAGCTCGTATTTTGAAACTTGTCTTACTTAGCCCTGTTTCATTCTGAGAAGCTTGAACTCATCACATTTCCTTTCTGCTTGGTTCTGAACGTTTTACATGAGATGCTGTGTTTCCTGTGTTTGCAAAGGGTTTTAATTTATCTGGTGTCTTGGAGAAAACATGTAAAAGTATTATTTGCTATAATAATACCTTTGGGGGACATAATTCTTAAAGAACCGCCATATGATTAAATGATTTGATTCTAACAACAACGTGAGTAGATAGTATAAATATTGTAGTAGCTATTTAGTGACAGAACGTCCTAAAAATCTGCATGAAGGTGTATAGTTGAGCAGAGGATTCAGTAAAAAGCCTTGTCTGTGAGTAGGTCAGGTAGATGGCTGCATGGTGATGGCATCTGAAGAGTATTCTGTTGAACTTTTGCTCCAAGATCTCTCCCCCCCCCCCCCCGCCAAAATGACCTTCAAGCTCTCCCTATAAAATTATGTTGGGGACGCCTGGGTGGCTCAGTCAGTTAAGCGTCTGACTTAGGCTTATGTCATGATCTCGTGGTCCAGCCCCGTGTTGGGCTCTGTGCTGACAGCTAGGAGCCTGGAGTCTGCTTCAGATTCTGTGTCTCCCTCTCTCTGCCCCTCCCCCCCCTCTCTTTCTCTCTCTCCCCCCCTCTCCCCCCCTCTCTCTCTCAAAAATAAACATTAAAAAAAATATGTTGTACAAGGGATGCCTGGGTGGCTCAGTCACTTGAGTGTCTGACTCTTGATTTCAGATCAGGTTATGATCCCAGAGTCATGGGATGAAGCCCCACATCAGGCTCTGTGCTGAGCATGGAACCTGCTGGAAATTCTCCTGTCTCTCTCTCTCTCTCTCTCTCTCTCTCTCTCTCTCTCTCCACCCCCCCTCACCTGCTACTCTCCCAGCACACTCTTGCTGTATCTCTAAAAAAAAAAAAAAGTATATAGGTTGTACTCTTACAGTGGGTGAACTTTACATATGTAAATTATTTTTCAATAAAGCTGTAAAAGCAAAACAAAGCAAACATACCCTGGTCATTGTGTCCTTGGGTGACTTTTTTTTTTTTTTAATGATTGTGTGTTGGAGAGAGAGTAATGCATTAGTATAGGGAACATACGTTGACAACTCACTCATTTTAAACTCTGAAGGGCCCTGGTGCCGAAACGGGGAGAGGAATGGTTATGGCTAGTGCTGTGTTCCAGATGCATGTTGCTTCCTGCTTTTCACCTGGGGCACATCTTCCTCCACAAGGACGTGCTGCCTTCCAGTGTAAATTAGGTTCTCACATGGCCACCTGCCACCGGGAGTGAAAACTCTTGATTTATACCCATTTTGAGCAGCTGTGGCAGCTATTTTATCCAATATCAAGCCTCATAGTCAATCATACATAACAAAAGTGACGCCTGCATAACTCATGGAGATACAGGAGAGCCAGCTCCTTGTACGCTTACAGAGCTTACAAACAACTAAATGGCTGCCATTTCTCAATGGCCCTATATCATAAAATTTACATTTAACTTTTATGTAAAGGCAATCCAGATACTTTGCAATTCTTAGAAAACGATAAGGGTGGAGAACAGAGGGCCTTTTGAAGTGTCCCGTGCAAAAGTGGACGCATGCAGGTTTTTGGTGAAAAGTGCGCGTTCAAGAAGACGTTGGTATGACTTCCATGCTAGAAGAAGAAAGAGGAGGAGGGCAGCTAAGTAACCTGAGATTCTAATTCAATACGCAGAGTCCATATCGTGGCCTGGGTTTTCGTCAACATTACGTAAAACCTTTAAAAAGACTTTATGTAAATTATAAAGAAAACAATAGCTTTTTGGAAGATCAGATTCTAGCAACTCTTATATTGAGCTCTTACCCTAAATCTTTATTAGATATTGTGGTAAATGCTGTAAACGTGACAGAAATTAATTTAGGTTGCTAACATTTTATAAATCACTGGCACCATGCAAACGTTTTTCTTTCTTTTCTTCTTTTTTTTTCTTTCAGTGTTTAAGGATATAAGGGACAAAAGCCTATGTATTTAGGTAGAAAATCCCTGCAGGTGGGGGCAGGCAGTAAATAAAGTCTTCACAAATACAGACTTCAAGGCGGTTCTTGAAGGATAGGTTGTATTTGTGAAGAACAACAAAAATCTGGCTAGATTTTTAATGTAAGAAAGCTCAAACTGTGTTTGAAGTCTGTAATCATTCACTTAAATTTTACTCTGAACCTCATTTCCAGCAGTATATATTGGGTATTTATAATTTGCTACTTAAATGAATAACATTACTGGTAGGTTTCTTTCATAATTTTAAAAGGTATCTTTATTTTTTAATTTTTTTAAAGTTTATTTTGAGAGAGAGAGAGAGAGACAGAGACGCCCATGTGCAGGGGAGGGGCAGAGAGAGAGAGGAGAGAGAGAATCTCAAGCATTCTCTACACTGTTAGTGCAGAGCCCATTGTGGGGCTTGAACTCAAGAAGTCTGAGGTCATGACCTGAGCTCAAATCAAGACTTGGATGCTTAACCAACTGAGCCACCCAGACGCCCCTAAAAGAGATCTTTAAATAAAAAATATACCTTTGCTTTTGAAAAGGTGATGTAATATCCAACAAAAATTAATCATAAAACCCATTATCCTACCTCATTATATTTATACTTTTTTTCAATGTTTGTTTATTTTTGAGAGAGAGAGACAGAGCTTGAGCAGGGAGGGACATAGAGAGAGGGAGACACAGAATCCAAAGCAGGCTCCAGGCTCTGAGCTGTCAGCACAGAGCCCGACACAGGGCTCAAACTCATAAAAGGCGAGATCGTGACCTGAGCCTCAGTTGAATCCTGACCTGACTGAGCCACCCAGGTGCCCCTATACTCTTTTAAGTTGACTTTTAATGTTTCCATGTCGATTTCCTTGCTTATATTTTTCAGGAAATGTGTATTTTTTTCTGAATCTTGGATCTCAAGAAAAAATTAGTAGAGCAGTCAGGGAAGTGATTGTTGCAGAGACATTACTGGTTTGAAGGAAGAAAAGCTGACATACAGAGGCCAAGGTTAAGGTTGCTGTTTCACAGGCAGGGGAGGAGAGACCATGACCTCATCACCCAGTCCTGCTTGTATCCATAGCTACGTTAATAGGCACGTCTTTATGGTCCCATTTTTGGCTAACAGTGAATTATTCTTGCAAATAAGGTATCCAAGAAATAACAAGTTTAGGCAACCAAGTAAGTGCTTAAAGTGGTGGTTTGGAAACACTATACCTTGGAATTGTTGTTCACAGGAAACACTACAAATAGCAAATATTTTAAAGTTTAATCGTGACAGAGTTTCTGATGTTTTCCTGTGCATCATGGTGTTATTCTTAGAACGTAATACTTACCTCTGACTCCGTTTGAGTTCTTTTTGTGACTGGGCAAATTTGCAGTCTCTACAGACACAGATAAAGGATGGCGTCCTTCTTCATTTGCCTTCTTTTCATGTGATGTCCCAGTGCCCACCTGTCCCCACAACCAAGATCTGTTACGTGACCTTCTATTCCTGAAAGCCACTTGAAGACATAAGGAATAGTTCAGTGCACCATGAGATATTAAAGTTTTAATCTAAATATTCTAGACTTGTTTATCTTAAATGGATGTTTCTGATGATCTGTTTGGAGATTTCAGCAGTCTTGTTTCCTATGTGGTAAGAAGTGGGCTGAGGACATGGTGAAGACAGAACTCTAAGAATTATAATGAGCAAGATGCATTTTGCTAAGAGTACAGGAATGATTTATCACTCACATCAGGCTGCATTTAATATCCTTGCTTGTCTTGTGGAAATTGACACATCCTTTTCTTTCACATTTCCTTCTGCCCCTGAAGCAATCTGTTTTGAGAAGAAGGTCAAGGAGGGAGAATGCTGTCTTCAGCATCCCTCCGATTTCAAGCCTAAAATTACATCTGCCCTGGATTCGAGAAATCATTTTTTAACTAATAAAATGCTTCATCTAGTAAATCTTCTCTAAGTCCATAGTCACATTTCGGGTGAATACTTGGAAATCTGAGAATGTGTGAGGCACAGGTGACAGAAAATAGTAGCTAACTATGTACCCTTAATTTAAAAAAAAAAAGTTTTTTAAGAGATAGTAGGTTTTTGAATGGGTTGCAGTGAGGTGATAGCAACTACTTTTACTAGAAGTCAATAAAATATTCCTAAAAAGTGATTCAGTAAAGCAACATGACTCACTGATTTACTAATGAATCACATGACTTTTTCCATATGATTCACATGTTGCTTCCTTATTTCCATCTACTCAAAACTACTAATTTGCTTGAAGAGTGAACACTTATTTTCTGTGTATGTTATGCAAAGAGGAGCCTGTGAAGCCTCCTTGAAATGAGGCCTCAGTGTTCCTTAGGAGCCCAAACAGTAAGGACCGGGGTGCAGACACGGGTTAGGCAGGTCTGTAAGGATCGGGGTGCAGACACGGGTTACGCGGGTGTTGAGACCTCGCCTGTAGTCCCAGCCATGGTGCCATTTATCTCAAATTTCCACCAGTGATTCCCAACCTACTAGGTAAGTGCAAACTTGCCTGTTACCCGCAGAAGAAGATAAATACGCTCAAAACAGCAACACTGCCTAGCAGAGCCGAATGTTTTCGTTTGCATCTATTTGCCATGTATAGGGTCAGGCTGCATGGTTGGACTGTGGGCCCAGCCATCACACTCAAAACTAGCTAAATGTGAGTATCCTAAAGAAAGCAAGAAGAAATCAGAGGAAAATGTGAAATAAACGAGTGGGTGTCATAGGGCATCCTTAGTGTGAAGAATGAATTGTCGCCTTATCTAAATTTTAAAAGTAATCTCAAAAATTCTTCTACTTAAGGCGTTCCAAATCAGCTAAAATTTTAGGTATCCCAGAAAAATAAAACCTGAATCAGTTGCTTTCTCACATACCCCCACTTGTCCAGAAAACTAGAGAGGGTGTTCGTCCCACCTGCCCTTGTAGACATGTCCTCCATGTGGTCTGCCTTTTGCTCCTGTTGTGATTGTCCAGGCTCAGGAAGCCCTTGACTGAGCTAAAGCATGGCTGAGATCTAGCCATGTTCCTTTACACCAATCCCAGAGTGACAACTAGTTTATGTAAGAACTTAATTGCGATTTCTAGGTTAATATAAGATTAAAGAGAGATCTTCCCATTCCCCCGTCCTTGTCATTACTGTCCATAGTAGTTAGGAGTTTGAGCTGTGTGATCTCGGATAAATTATCCAATTTTTGTGTTCCCAAGATTCTTCGTTTATTAAGACTAATGCAACCTTTTTATTAGGCGATTATAAAGATTCATTAAGATCAACTTGGCAAAGTGTTTATCATATCAGGCCCATAGAAAATACTTAATAAGGAGGTGGCAGTTGTTATTGTGAGTTTGTAGCTGCCTGTCCTCGTCCCCGAATGATGGGTGCATGGAGACTTTGGGGGACGAGAGATAAGATCTTGTGCCATGAATTTATCAAGGACCTGTTTTTACTGACTCATCTCCACATCCCTAGCAGTTAGATGGCGTCTGACAACTATACTTCTTACTAGAACTTTACCATTGCACCTAAAATATAATTCAGATGGCAGGCATTTGAGATCAGTTAAGAAAAGGAAGAAGTTATCCCATGCCAGAACACGTGAAGCGTGCCCAGTGTGAGGGTCTGGGAGCGGCCCCAGTGATTCAGCACCTCTGGCAAGCTGATGGGTGAGTCTGGGGTCTGCTATAACACCTGCTGTTAAGGTTGGATTCTTCCCCCCTTCCCCCCTCCCAGAGAATTGAGCCCCATGGAGGGTGAGGGAAGTAGTTGGAAGGGAGAAGGACCCTACAGAAGCAGCTGGTAGCATTCCAAATGAAAGGCAGTTAAAGGCCTGTTATGAAGATGCTGGAGGTTATTTTTCTGCAGCTTTGGCTATCGGATTACCCTTTACTGTCAGTGGCGGAAGCTAAGATTCATGTTTTCTCATCTTCACGGCCAGGAGTATACAAGTGCCTCTTCTCTGTGGATGAGAAATTGCGACCGTCTCTGGGAGAAAGCCTCCAGGCAAGTTTTCTTCCTCTGCACCACAGCCAACAACTAGGTAAAACAACTGTGCATTCACTGGAATGGTCCGCACTTTCCGCAACATGCTGGGCCATCGAAAAGATGTTGCAAAGGCCATCTTTCAGAAGTTAGGGGTTAAACTCAAACCATGAACTGCAGTAAAAGGTGGGAGTGAACCATCATACTGGGTTGTTTTGAAGATTAAATGAGTTAATCCCTGTAGAACTTTTAGAGCAGTGGCTGGTCTGCACCTGTACTCATTCAGTAATGGCAAATAGAAGTGTCTTTTACCCTCCCCAGGAAAGATCCCCTGCTAGTAATTTGGTTATTAAATGTCAACAAATCAGGCAATTAGGTAAGTCTCTTACCTTATTAAAACCTCAGGAATAGTAGTCAGCCAACATCCTACCAAAGGCCTCCTTTAGCACCACATAAAAACCTGGTCCTGTATCTCAATTTACAAGTCAAGGTTGAGAAACTATGCCTGGCAGGGAGATAGAGGTATTTCCAAATTCTTCCACATCGCTCTTCTCCCCTAAAACAAACGCCTTTGTGCAGCTCACCCAGCCCTACTGAAGAGGACGGTTAATGGCTACAGATGGCTATTGATTAATTGCAGTCCTCCACAATTTAGTTTTCATAATTCTTGAGGTACTCATAGAAACATAGACTCACAAAGCTGAACAACGCTATATGGTCATTGAGTTCAAAATTCACATTTTACACTTGAAGAAATGTGTCTTCATTTGGACTCAATTCAGCCCTTTCCCTTTGATTTGGAGGAGGAGAGTCTGGAACAGGAATTCTGGTCCCTAGCCATTGCTTTCCCGCTGTGTGCGCACCCAGGCACTGTCCTGAGCATGACTGCTGAAGGCTCTTCAGGGCAAGGGCCTTGGTGACTCTGCTTTGCCAGATGTGTGGTGCCTCATCGAACTCATCGCAGCCATTGTGTGATTGCCAAGCCCGTGGGTACCGTTTTAGCCACAGAAATCGAGGTTAAGCTTCTCTCCTCCCAACGGACAACACGGCTACCATAGATTTGGGTCTCTTACTGACCTGGAATTCCCTTGAGTTTTTTTAATTTGCGACCGGGCATTAAAGTGTTCTGGACTTTACAACGTTCATGGCAATATTTATCCCTAATTGCACTGGGTTGTCAGTAACGGGCCTCCGCATGGGATGGTGCTGAGGTCGTTCAGTTCAGATTTCGAGTGGCTGGTTGACAAAGAGAAAAGCAAGTTGATGCAACGCAGTGGATCCCCTGATAGGTGACAAAAGTCCAGCTCAGCGTACGTACGCACTCGAGCACGTGTGGCAGACCATGGGCCGGAGGAAACGTAGAGGCTCACATAGTACAGATGACTGTGGCCTGCGGTAACCAGCCAGCACCCTGTTCCCATGCAGGTGATAGAGCAAAAGGCTCCCCACGGCTGTGGCATGTTTTGAAACCATGTTCTTGGAGCTGTAGGCTCCTGTGACTTCTCAGAAGGAGATTACACTCTCACACCACTGCCTCCGAAAAAAGATATTGCTTCACATGCCTAGGTAATGGAAGGGGAGTGTTATTATTTTTTAATGTTTATTTATTTTTTGAGAGAGTGAGTGAGTGAGTGAGAGAGAGAGAGAGAGAGAGAGAGAGAGTGCAAGCAGGGGAGGGGCAGAGAGAGAGGGAGACACAGAATCTAAAGCAGGCTCCAGACTCTGAGTTGTCAGCCTGGAGCTCGATGCGGGGCTCAAACTCACAAACTGTGAGATCATGACGCGACCCGAAGTCAGAGGCCTAACCAACTGAGCCACCCGGGTGCCCCGGGGAGTGTTACTATTGTTTTAAATATCAAATATAGTGTACTTTTATACTCCCCAAAATAAAATATGCACGTGTGTGCACATAGCCCATAGGAACTGGACGCAGGTCGTGTCCCTTCTTTGTGTATATTCAGACATTATTTGAAAGCTTCTCTAATCTGCAGTAAAAGGTGGGAGTGGAATTGGAATGAAGGAAAATGCGCACATCTTGTATATAGTATGGTATCAGGAGAGACGGGAGACCAAATGGAAGATTACTGTTGTTTTCACTACATTTGGAGAAAGGTTTCCTTTCCTGGCCTTGATTTTTCTTGTTTAAATAATGTTTGTAGAAATCAATCTGTAGGGCTCACGACTGCCATCTCTATACGACTGTATTAACAGAAGTTACCAAGAATACAGATGATTCATAAGAAGTATCATCCTGATACGTGTACAGCTTTGTACTGCCTTGAAGAATACAGAAAGTCAAGCAGACACGTGCACACACCCAAGAAAGTGCAAATAAAACCAAGTTACACTGCTATCATTCACAGATGCAAAATAGAGCTGTTTTGTTTTTGTTTTTCTTTCTCAAGTGCAAGGGCATATAGTCTTGAATAAAATTAATACTGATGTCACTGTAGACACTTAAATGGTACAGCGTGTATGGGTATGACGTAAGGTATGAAAGCCTCTCAGTGAAATAGCTGCAGAATTGTCTTGTGAATTAAAGCGCATCTTTCTAGATCTTTCTAGGTCTCCATGCAGTGCTGCAGGAGACTATCATGAATTAACAGGTTGTAAGGAAATAGTTCACTCAACAGGAACATCCTGACCTCTCAATTCTCAAGACTTCATGAGAAGTAGCTCCCAACCACAGCTGCCAACCACATTAGAATAATCTGGAAAGATTTTTTTTTAAATACTCGCAACCCAACTCCACTTAATTTTCATTTCCTGAAATACCAGAAAACAAATTGTACAAAAAGAAATAATACCTGACCTTTAGACCTCAATATTCCAGTCACTAAAATTACCTTAGGTATGCCACTTAATATCTGCAGCACACATATTTGTCTATAAGAACGGTTTGCTTATTTGCAAAATACTAAATTCTTATAGGGTTGTGAGTTTATGTGAGCATTCATTGAGATAAGGGATGTGATAGGGTTTTGAAATGCAAAAATGCTATACAACTATAAAATCTTAGAGTAAAAATTTTTTGTTTAACTCTATAGACTTTTTTTTAACCATATTTATCATTTTAAAGAATACAGCTCAGTAGTGTTAATCTCCATTAGTGTTTGGATTTTTTTATTGAAGTATAATTGACATATAAAATTGTAAGGTATTTAAAGTGTGCAGGATGATTATTTTTTTTTTGCTGTTTAAAAAAATTTTTTTATGTTTATTTATTTTTGACAGAGAAAGATAGAGTGTGAGCACGGGAGGGACAGAGAGAGGAACACACAGAATCTAAAGCAGGCTCCAGGCTCTGAGCTGTCAGCCCACACCGATGCGGGGCTCGAGCTCATGAGCTGTGAGATCATGACCTGAACCGAAGTCAGACGCTTAACCGACTGAGCCACCCAGGTTCCCCTCTAATGATTTTGTATACACACACAATCGTGAAAAGTTTCCCCCACTAAGTTAATTAACACACCCATCACATACTTTTCCCTTTTTCTTTATGTTGACAACATTTAAGTTGTACTTTGTTAGTACATTCCAATGATACAACACAATGTTAACAACTATAGTGACCATGTTTTACATTAGATTATCAGACCTTATAAAAATAACAAATGAAAATTTGTACCCTTTACCAGCCTTTCCCTATTTCCCCCATACCTTAGGCTTTGGCAACCACTTTTCTACTCTCTGTATTTATAAATGCAACTTTTTTCTTCTTCTTTTTTTTTTTTTTAAAGTAGATTTCACATATAAATGAAACACTGCAGTATTTGTCTTATCTTTCACTCTGGCTTATTTCACTCAGCATTATGTTCTCCAGGTTATTCCATATTGTTGCCTATGACAGGATTTTCTTCTCTCTTTAAGGCTAAGTAGTAGCCCGTATTATATATACCACCTTTTCGTTATCCACTCATCTGCAGGTAGACATTTAGGTTGTTTCTGTACCTTGGCCATTGTCAATGGTACAGTGAATATGGGAATGCAGATATCTCTTTGAAATCATGGTTTTGTTTGCTTTGGGTATATACCCAGAAGTAATAACACTAGATCATAAGTCCTATGTTTAATTTTTTGAGGAAACTCCATACTGTTTTCCATTAGGGGCTATGACAGTTCACATTCCCTCCAACAGTGCAAAAAGAATTCCCTTTTCTCTACATTCTCACCAGTGTTATTAGTCATCTCTTGTATTTTGATAATAGGCACCCTAAGAGGTGCGTGAGGTGATAACTCCTTGTATTTTATTTACATTTTCCTGATGATGAGTGATGTTAAACACATTTTTCATGTCCTGTCGGGCCATCTGTATGCCTTTTTTTTTTTTTTTTTTTTTTTTGGAAAAAAGTGTTCAGATCCTTTGTCCGTTTTTAAATCCTATTGTTTGTGGGGTTTTGTTTTATTTTGTATTTTGCTGTTGAGTTGTATGAGTTCATTATATATTTTGCACATCAACCTTTTATCAGATTTATGGTTGGTGAATATTTTCTCCCATTCTGTAGGTTGCCTTTTCATTGTGTTAATGGTTTCCTCTGCTGTGCAGAGCCTCTATAAATTGAAATAGTCCCATTTTCATTTTGCTTTGGTTGCATTTGTTTTTGGGGTCAAATCCACCCCCCCCCTCCAATATTACTAGACCAATGTCAAGGAGCTTACCTCCTTTGTTTTCTTGTAGAAGTTTTAGTTTCCATTTTTACATTCAAATCTTTAATCCATTTTGTTGATTTTTGTTTATGGGGAAGATAGGAGTTCAGTTCATTATTGCAATATGGCTATCTAATTTTCTAAAAACATTTATCAGAGACTATCCTTTCCCCATTGTATAGTCTTGGCTCCTTAGTTGTAAATTAATCAACCATATATGCATGCATGTGTTTCTGGGTTCTATATTCTGATATCTTGATCTATGTGTCGGTTCTTTCTTTTTCCTTCTTCTTCTTTGAGAGAGACAGAGAGAGAGAGAGAGAGAGAGAGAGAGAGAGAGAGACAGACAGAGAGAGTGAAGGGCAGAGGAAGAGAGAAAGAGAATCTTAAGAGTCCATGCTAAGCACTAGCCCGATGTGGGCCTCAATCCCATGACCCTGGGATCATGACCTGAGCTGAAATCAAGAGTCGGACACTCAAATGATTGAGCCATCCAGAAACCCCTATGTGTCTGTTCTTATGCCAATACCATACTATTTTTATTATAATGGCTTTGTAGTATAGCTTGAAATCAGAAAGTATGATGTCTTCAGATTTGTTCTTCTTTTTCAAGATGGCTTTGGCTATTCAGGGTCTTTTGTGGTTCAATACAAATTTTAGGAATGTTATTTTATGTATCTCTAAAAAATTCCATTGGAATTTTGATAGAGATTGAATTAAATCTCTACATTGCTTTGGGTAGAATGGATATTTTAACAATATTAATTCTTTCAATCCATAAACACAGGATATTGTTTCATTTATTTGTGTATTCTTCACTTTCTTTCATCGTTGTCTTCTAGTTTTCAGCATACAGATCTTTTACCTCCTGTGTTAAATTTATTCCTTTGTGTTTTATTCTATTTTTGATGCAGTTGTAAATGGGATCATTTTCATAATTTCTTTTTCTGAGAATTTGTTGTTGGTGTATAGAAAGGCAACTGACTTTTACATAAAGATTTTGTATCCTACAACTTTACTGAGTTTGTTTATTAGTTCTTAACAATCATTTGGTGACATCTGTAGGTTGTTTTCTGTTTTAAAAAAAATTTAATGTTTATTTTTGAGAGAGAGACAGAGCATAAGCATGGGAAGAGCAGAGAGAGGGAGAGAGAGACGCAGAATCTGAAGCAGTCTCCAGGCTTTGAGGTGTCAGCACAGAGCCCTACATGGGGCTCGAACCCACAGACCGTGAGATAGATCGTGACCTAAGCTGATGTTGGACATTAAATCAACCAAGCCACCCAGGCACCCATAGATTATTTTTTTTAAATGTTTAATATGTTTTCTGCAAAAAAAGGGGCTATTTTACTTCTTTCTTTCCAATTTGAATGCTTTTATTTATTTTTCTTGCCTAATTGCTCTGGCTAGGATTCCCAGCATTACTTTGTATCAAAGTGGCAGTAGTGGCCATCTTTGTCTTATTCTTGATATTAGAAGAAAAATTTTCAGCTTTTCACTATTGAGAATGATGTTAGCTGTGGGCTTGTCGTATATGGCCTTTACTTTCTGGAGCTACATTCTCTTTATACTCAGTTTGTTGATATTTTTTATTATGAAAGTATGTTGAGTATTTTTAAGTGTTTTTATGCACTTATAGGCCAGATGAACCTAACAGAAATACACAGAACATTTCAGTATACAGCAGTAGTACACACATTCTTCTTGAACACACAGAGAACATTCTCCAGTATAGATCATATATTAGACCATTAAACAAAATGGTCTTATTAAATTTAAGGAGACTGAAATCATATCAGATATCTTCCCTGAACACAATGCTATGAAACTGGAAATTAATTACAAGAAGAAAACTGGAAAATTAACAAATATATGGAGATGAACCAACATGCTTCTGAACAACCAGTGAGACAAAGAAGAAGTCAGAAGATCAATTAAAAAATATCCTGAGGGGCACCTGGGTGGCTCAGTCGGTTAAGCGTCTGACTTTGGTTCAGGTTACGATCTCGCGGTCCACGAGTTCGAGCCCCACGTCGGGCTCTGGGCTGATGGCTCAGAGCCTGGAGTCTGCTTCCGATTCTGTGTTTCCCTCTCTCTCTGCCTCTCCCCCGTTCATGCTGTGTCTCTCTCTGTCTCAAAAATAAATAAATGTTAAAAAAAATAAAAAATATCCTGAGACAAATGAACATGAAAATGCAACATATCACAACCTATGGGATGCATCAAAAGCAGCTCTAAGATGGATGTTCATAGCCACAGATACCTACGTTACAAAGAATAAAGGTCTCAAATAAGTGACCTAACTTTATACCTCAAAGAACTCGAAGGAGAAGAATAAATCAAACCCAAAGTTAGTAGAAGGAAGAAAATAATGAAGATTAGAATGGCAATAAATGAAATAGAGACTAAAAAGACAATATAATTGATCAATGAAGCTAAGACTTGGCTTTTGGAGAAGATAAACAAAATGGGCCAATATTTATTTGTTTGTTTTTTAGAGAGAGAGAGAGAGAGAGAGAGAGAGAGAGAGAGAGAGAGAGAATGCAAGTAGGGGAGAGGGGCAGAGGGAAAGAGAGAGAGAATCTTAAGCAGGGTCCATGCTCAGTGTGGAGCACAACGTACAGCCTGATTCCATAACCATGGGATCATGACCTGAGCCAAAATCAAGAGTCGGACTCTTAACCAACTGAGCTACTCAGGCGCTGCCAAAATGAACCAATCTTTAACCACAATCACCAAGAATAAAAGAGAGAGGCCTCTGACAAATAAAAGTATAAATGAAAGAGGAGATGTTACAACTGATACCACAGATATGCAAAGGTTCACTGAATAATTTTATGCCAGTAAATTGGACAACATAGAAGTGGATAAATCCTTAGAAACAAGCTGAAGTCTGAACCAAAAAGAAACGGAAAATCTGAACAGACCAGTGATTAGTAGGGAGATTGAATCCGTAATCAAAACCTTCCTAATGCAAATAAGTCCAGTGGCAGATGGCTTCACTGGTGAATTCTACCAAATATTTAAAGAAGAATCCTAATCCTTCTTAGAATCTACCAAAAAAATAGAGGAGGGAATAGGTCCAAACTCAATTCACAAGGCCAACATTACCTACATACTAAAGCCAGGCCAAGAAAATACAAGAAATGAAAACTACAGGCCAGTAACCCTGGTAAATAGAGATTCAAGAATTCTTACCAAAATATTAGCCAAACAAATTCAACAATATAATAAAAAGTTCATATACCATGATCAACCTGGATTTATTATAATTAAAAATAATCTAAGTTGAGTGATCACTGAACCAGTACCTAAATGCTTCTGGGAAAAAAGAAAAATCAGGGCTATTTGTCAATATATATATAAATTCAGTATGGAAGTAGAGGGAATATGTAGAATGAGAAAATAAAATAGCAGAATTTAGAGAAACAATGGTATTATGGGAAAAGGTATGAACAAAAAGTAAGTTTCAATGGAATAAATTTCATAAAATGTTATGAATTGTCTACATATAGCACAGACGTCTAGGAATTATCAATTCTAACCTTTCGTTGACTTTGTTCTATATTACAACTCTTTGTCAATTGTAGGTCACTGATATACATGCAAATTATGTCTTGTCTGGTGGAGGTTTAATTATCTTCATGTCTACCCTGTGGAAAAAGTAGTCCTGCCACCATTTGCATAACTACTTCCATACTCTTGATCTATAAATGTGCCCATTTTAAGTTATCTTTGAACCAGTTATAACATCTGTCTGATCCCCTCACTAAATTGGTAGATCTTTAAAAAATATTCATTTTTCTATGTGTATGAAAGTCATGACCTTATCCTTTACTGAAAATTATATTTTAAAGAGACCAAAAGAAAAGTTAGCTGAAAAGAGGGTGATTGAATGGTTATTCAGAGAAGCAAAAGGGCACCCAGAGTACATTGTTCCTGAGATCCAGGGAAGAAAACGTTTCGGGAGTCAGGGAGTATGCACAGTGCCCCAGAGGTCTCTCCTAAGTTGACAGAGTTTAAGAGCTTCTTGCACCTGGCAACCAAGTGATCCCTGATATCTCTGCAAAAGAGTATTTTCACAAAGTGGTGGGGTTATCAAGTACAATGCAGAATTCTAAGGAATGAATGAAATATGAAAACAAATTGAAGGGTGCCTGGGTAGCTCAGCTGGTTGAGCATCCAACTCTTTTTTTTTTTCAACGTTTATTTATTTTTGGGACAGAGAGAGACAGAGCATGAACGGGGGAGGGGCAGAGAGAGAGGGAGACACAGAATCGGAAACAGGCTCCAGGCTCCGAGCCATCAGCCCAGAGCCTGACGCGGGGCTCGAACTCACGGACCGTGAGATCGTGACCTGGCTGAAGTCGGATGCTTAACCGACTGCGCCACCCAGGCGCCCCGAGCATCTAACTCTTGATTTCAGCTCAGGTCATGATCTCACAGTTCGTGAGTTTGAGCCCCACGCCGGGCTCTGCGCTGACAGCGTGGAGCCTGCTTGGGATTCTTTCTCCCTCTGCCCCTCCCCCACTCATGCTTACTTCCTTGCGTGCTCTCTCTCTCTCTCTCTCTCTTTCTTTCTCTCAAATAAACTTCAAAAGAAAATATAAAAAGGAATGCATAAAGGGAGACAATCTTTGTTTTAGTTTTTTTCTTTTGACCCTTATTCTGTAACTGTAAAAAAAAAATGATGAACAGGCTCTGTCAAAAATATACATAATCCAAAAACATTAAAAAAACTAATGCAAACCCCACCTGAAAACACACCAGTACTTTTTGAACATCTTTCTCTATGTTCCTTTAAATGCACATGATTTAATATAAATAAAATCATAATATGTCTCCCTGCTATTAGGTCTCTAACCTAATTTTTAATCTTCTAATTCTCAAACTTTTTATTTCTAATTTTAGTGCTTTAGTTGAAAAATATACTTATGGCAAAAAAAAAGAGATAAATAACAAGATAGGCTATTTGAATCTGTTTGCCTGATGGTTAAATTCTTATATCACTCACATCTGTGTAGTATTTTACAATTTACAAAGCATCTCCTTTTATTTCATTTTATTTAAACCTCAAATTCTTTGAGGTACCCTGAGGAGGAATTACTGTCTTTATTTACAATGAGGAAAGTGAGCTTTAATATAAATACCTTGCCCAAAGTCACAAAACTAAGTGGCTAGTTTTATGTTTGCATTCACAAAAATAAAGTAAGTGTTATTTAAGCCACTAATTCAACAAAAATATGATGGAGACCATGAAAATAAAAATGAGTAGAAAATGGTTTCTTCTCTTCTCTCTGCAATTCAGTTTAATGAGAAAGGATTATAAACATAAAAAATCAGTCTGAGAAGTCTGTAGGAAAGGCCTGAACACTGTAGGAGAGAAAAGTCACTTCTTGTAGGATTTGGGGTTCAGATCACAACAGAATACGTCATGTCCTAGACCTCCCGCCCCAAATTGGACAGTCCACTCAATCTCACCAAGGAGTTCTGATGAGAAATGAACTGATGCCTTTCCCAGGGATCTCTTCTTCAGAAATGGATTAGTCTTTAAAGAAAACAACAACAACAACTCGATTCCAAGTTTCTCTTGACTTTGAGTGAACAACCAGAGCGCAATGAAGGTGTAAGTCTGTGGACTTCTTTTCAAGGTAAGCCTGTCATGTAGGCACAATGAAGATGGATTAGAGAGTCTTACCAAAACACCATTAAAGTATGCATGCCATCGCTTCAGTTTCAAAGATTCGTGCTTTCTGTCTTTACCCAGAAAAATTGCCTGTTGTTAAAGAAAAACTCTTTGGAGCTAAAATATTCAGCAAGCTCAGGCAATTTCAGCTATCTCTTAAAATGGCAGAGAGCAGGATGCCTCAAAATGTGACCTGCTCCAAAGCTAGGAAACATTACTCTTTAGGCAGACCACCCAAGTCAGCTGTCTCTGTCCAGGAAGTGAAGAGTCTGTGGCTGGTAACAGACAGGAAGTGTTTGCTTCTGAACGTCATGGTAATGAAAGAGAACTGCAGACAAATAAAAGGGTCAACTCTGAACAGAGTGCAGCCAGTACCCCACTTTAGAATTGAATTCTGAGTTGATTTCAAAGAGGTCCTATGACCTATTTAGGTACAAAGAGTTTCTTTTTGTTTTGTTTTTTTCCTTTCAAAAGACAATACGAAAATAATTCTTCAAAAGGACCACTGAAACTGCTTAGGGACATCAGCCTAACCTGGAGATACTAGACTGTGTTGTCATCAGTTGACAGTGTTAGAAGTGCACTATCACATAAATAATGCAACACATTAATATTTTTTCTGTGAGGATTAGCATTTTCATTATTTTAAGGAATAAAAATTTTTAAAAATATTTTTAAAACTCGGCATTCGGGGCGCCTGGGTGGCTCAGTTGGTTAAGCATCCGGCTTCGGCTTGGGTCATGATCTCACAGTCTGTGGGTTCGAGCCCCGCATCAGGCTCTGTGCTGACAGCTCAGAGCCTGGAGCCTACTTCTGATTCTGTGTCTCCCTCTCTCTCTGCCCCTCCCCTTGTCATGCTCTGTCTCTCTCTGTTGCAAAAATAAATAAAAACATTAAAAAAAATAAAAATAAATAAAAATAAATAAAACTCGGCATTCAACACCCAAGGTTTCATTGAGCATCATATCAGAATGTACATCTTTTTCAAAGAACTTGCAATCTTTAATTTTCAGGATTCTTTTAAGCTCTGAAGAAAATTGCTATGCATGTAAACTCAGCTTTGTAGAAATGAACAAATAAAAACAAAATACTGAATATTATCCCCTTTAATGTATGTTAGACATCTAAGTAAGCTAATCCTAAGTGAAGCATTGTATCAACGTAAGTAGGTAAGAAGATGGGTTTCTTTTTTCATTTGCAGTCATCGTACTTTTAAACAGATAAACTCACAGCTACAATGTTAGTTCAAGATCAAGAATGACATTTTGTGCATTAAGATCTTATCCGGGAAAATAATTTATATGTGAGAGAGCAGATTTTATGGATAGGGACTGGGGCTTCCTATTTAATTAACTTAAAGCTCAATTGCAGAAAATCAGTGCCATAATAGAGTGGAAATATGTGCACTGAATAGCACTTTGTAATTGATGGAACTAGATGAAAGTCTTTCATTTTGAGACGGATTTCCATTGTGTGAATCCCATAAAAATGCTATACAATGCAGTTTGAGATATAAAACATGAAATTTCTAAGTGACTGTAATGTTTAATCTCTTTGATTTGGAAAAGGACATGCATCACTCATGGCTTAGTCACTTTCGTGTTCCTGTGGCAGATAGGAGTTTTGGTCTGTGAACTCAGGTGATCATGTATTTCCAGATTATTTTTTATTTATTATAAATCGACTTAATTTCTACTCTGAGCGCAGTGCCAAAGTCAGAGTGAGATTCGGCTGTAGTTATTACTCTTTGGATTGTACCCTCTGTCCCAGCTCTGGAGATCTCTTAAGTGCTGAGGTCTTACTTGGAGCCTAGACATTAGCTTGTCTTGACAATTAGTCTCCATGGACACTTACTGTTGCTGGCAATCCCATCGTCCTGGCCTGTTTAGAAACCCCCCAAGCCGGCACCATTCTGCCGCTACCATGTGGAGACAGTGGTCCTTGATGAGGCTGGGAGCCCCAGGCCTGCAACCTCATGAGTCAACCTCATCTTGTGCCCGGGGGCCTGGCACAGCCCACGGGTTCCCTCGGTGGTCCTCTAACAGCCTGCAAGCTTTAGAAGAAACCGTCTGCAACCCTCTGCCGCTTACTGGTCCCCAGACTTATATCTCTGTTCTCCCACGTCAGGTAATATTATTGAATGTCACAAATCCCTTTCCCTTCATACATTTTTGTCCAGCTTTTGGAAAATAAATCCAAGAAACACTGCTACTAACTTCTTAAGCATGTATGAAGCAAGGTGTCTCCCTACTTGCTAGAATAGAGGGGATGGGAGAAAGTGAGAAAAAAACCTCAAAAATTACCTTTCCATACTCTGTTTTTGTTTTGAGAGAGAGAGAGAGAGAGAGAGAGAGAGAGAGAGAGAGAGCCAGCCTGCAAGCAGGGGAGAGCGGCAGAAAGAAAGGGGAGGGGCAGAGAGAGCGGGAGAGAGAGAATCCCAAGCAGGCTCCACACTGTCAGTGCAGAGCCTCACACAGGGCTGGATCCCATGAACCACAAGATCATGATCGGAGCCAAAGTCAAGAGTTGGATGCTCATCTGACTGAGCCGCCCAGGTGCCCACGTTTCCATACTCTCACACAAGAATTTGATTTCTGTACTATTCATACATCCACAAAGTCATGTCCTGGTTTTAATGGATCTGCCATTAGGAATGTGCCCTTCAACAACAAATCAAACTGGTCAACTACTTTGACTTTCTCAGACCTGGATGTAGTTCAGCCAGCTGGAGCTGACATGAATGTGAACATGGACATCATGTTACTCAGTTTGTGTGTGAACACGTATGTTCGCAGTTTCTCTTCTGTATGGTAGATTGCTCATATTCTCAATCAAAATGGTTTAAAGTTTCCAGGACCTTCAACTATTGATCTAGAGGCAATGAAAATATTATACCTCTGTTTTCCATATTCCCTTTACATTGCATTTATACTTCTTTTAATGCCTTCTCATACTCTCTTTGCTTTATTACCCAAGTGATTACATGTCTTATTTACCTTATTTACTTTAGGTCAGGCCTAATTCAAACATTTTCCAGCTATGTGACATTGAAAGGCTTCCTTACATAAAGCTTCCTTAAACCTCAATTTCTTAATTTGAAACTGAGATTATAAAAAGTATCTTGCAACGCAGGATAGGGGATTCTGTAGAAATAGGAAATGCGTACAAATCTCTTAGCATGTTTTCTGAGACATAGTTTGCACTCAATATTACATAATAACTTATCCAACTACTAGACAGCCATTTGCTTAGCAGATAGTTGGAGGTTTTTCTTGTCTTCTTTTATTTTCTTCATACACACACACACACACACACACACACACATATCTATATGTCGATGTACATATAAACATCCCTTTTAGCTCATTTCTGATCTAAAAACATAAATAAACTATTTTGAATTAGATGGCAGATACTAAATATATTAATATGTAAGACACTTAAGGTATCTTTAAATTCGGAATTTTAAAAAATATTTATGCTAACCTAGAGTCTGCTTCCATCTAATTTGAAATACCATCTTGGATTTTTAAATCTTCACTGCAGTAAGGTTACAATATACTTTAAAAACTCTGAATGTTTTTAAAAAGTGAAATATTCAGATAATTATAGCCCATAAAGTAATTTGTGACATAGCTGAAAAGAAAAAAAAAAGGTATTGCTACCTACTTAAATACATGAGTCAACCTCATCTTGTTTATCTCTGCTATTCCAATAACATCAGCCTTGAAAGTGGTCATTTTGGCCCAGTGGATTGTATTCAATCTATGCAGATTCGGTTGGATTTTGTTTATTTCCTCTTCTTTTATCATTACCCTCACTACAGAAAGTATTGGATGATCTTCCCAAAAGTTACATTTGTGTTTTCTCTTCCATATATAGCATAATACATAAAGTCCAGCCATTCTCCATGTTGCTACAAAAAATATTTGTGACTCATTTTTTGTTTCATTAATGATATGGTACCTTAGAGTATATACATACTTTTAACCTTATTTGTGCTGAAGCATCTTATGGAAGAAGTCTGTTGGTGAACATTGTTCAATGGCAAGATTTGTGAGGAAGAAAGAAAACAGGGCTGGACCGAGAGACCAGCCTCTGCCAGTGTCATGGGGAGCATATCCAAGCTGGGGTCAAACTTTAGGGACAGAGTGTGTCAAGGGGTTGTACCTTTGTACCTGGCCCCATCGAGCAATTGAATGCAGGCTCTACCCAGGGAGGAGACATGCTCTTGGTTTGGATGTTTTCTGCATCGTAGGTTAATTCACGGGGATGGGCTTAGTAGGGGAGCCTTGAGCAATCAACATTCTTTGCATTTGGGGGATACACTGCCTCTGTCTTGGAGGGGGATCTGAGGCATACAAAACAACAACCTGTTGAGCACTTCACATATACTTGCTTTGTAAAAATAAGTCTGTTCCTTATAGGAGCAGCACCTTCAGGATTCACAATGATCTGCTGGTGTTTTGTTTTGTTTTGTTTTGGTTTTTTTGTAAGGAAATTTAGATAAAGCGGGAGGAAATCTACCTCCAGCTAGGGGGTAGCTGGAGGGGCTGGCAGCTGGCCAGGGGCTGTCCTTGGAATTCAGCATCTCTTTCTTCTCTCCTTTCTATTTTCCCTTCACGGTCAGCTAGCATCAGCTAGTTTGGAGTGTTATCTGGTGGCATGACCCAGGCCCACATCATTAAGGGGTCCAAGATGCGGTTCAACCAGTATCCTTCTGAGTTTCTGGCTGCTATACTTTTTTATGCCATCTAAGTTAAAGAGGGGAGTACTGAGACATGCCCCCAGTAGACCCTTGGGTGCCAGGGGCGTTTGCCCTGCCCTCCACCATCAGTACAGCCTCAGTCCTGTCTTATGAAGGTCAAGGCTATTTACCCATACCTGGAAGTGGACTCCATTCCTTGTCTAATAGTCTCTGGACACAAGGAGCCCAAAATGACTAGGTAACCACCATGGCTAAAATGTAATGAGATTCTTCCTGGGTGCTCTGAGACAAGTATTTCCCCCCTGGAGGCTTCTAGAACCAAAGACACTTGAGTTGTAAGACAAAGAAACACAAACTCTACTAATTGACTCATTAGGAGTGTCAGGGAATGGAGCCACTCTTTATTTCCAGCCATAATTCCAGGCCTCCTGTGTTTTACCTATCCAGTACCTCGCATGATAAAATAGTATTGATCTAGGGTATAGCCTACATCCTGGAGATTGGTGTGCTATTTTTACAGAGTATGATATCCAAACTGGCGCTTCTGCTGCACTCATAATTTTTTCAGGTTGGCTTTGTGTATTTTAGTATGAGTTAGAGCTGGTAGATTTCATGATCAGTATCACGCCCATCCCCATACTTCCTTTTCCTTAAAGCTGATTCTTTGATTGATAGATTGTATGGGAATCATAGGCAGGCGGGAGTCTGTATTCTCTTGGATAGTATACTTGTTTCTGTCTTGTGGATAGGAAATAAATGTAAACTTAACCAAGAATACTTATTTTGGTCAAGATACCTCACTGTCCCTTCTAGGACAGAAGGGATTCAGTGTGGTCAACATTACAGCAAGTGCCTTGGTGTTCTCCTCTGAGGTTAATGCTGTATCAAGGGGTCAACGTTGGTGTCTATTTCTGACATATTGGACATTTGATAGTGGCAGTGGTCTTAGATATATCAGTCTTTTTGGATCTTTGATAAACATTTTTTTGGTTTTGACTTTAATAGGCATAATCTACAAATCAGGGGATCTAGCTGTGAGTGAGCTCACACAAAGCCAAATTTTCTGATAAGAAAGGGCAGGAAGAATATTAGATGACCAAAGAAAGAAAAGATCAAACCTAGACTAATAGATTAGTCAAGAAACATCCAGATGTAATGTTTGGAGTGAAATGATTGTGATGTGTAAATTAAATTCTTCTGTCTCTCTTAAGAGAAAAATATATTAATATTTTTACCGTGCACTAAAATTTATGGTGTATCTTTTCTTGGGGAATGCCCAGAAGGGCTTTTCCCTGCTTTAGGGCTACCTTTAAGCAAAAATAGTGTTGCCACAAGAGAGAGTAGATTTTACTATACTTCTATATGAAAAGTGAAATGGCATAATGTCATAAGCACATTGTTGAGCAGCATTTAATAACTGGACATTACATTCTGGGAAGGGCGGTAGTACATCTATCTTCTTTATAGTGTATATAGATTTAATTCTGTATGACTTAGATAAAATATACTTAATTTATTCAGTTGTTACTAATGCATCCATTTATTCAACTAATATTTATGGAACCTATATTCTATTTTAGCATTATACTAGTAATCGGGGGTAGACAATGTCTTTCTTATACTTAAAAATTTTTAAGTTTATTCATTTACTTTGGAGAGAGAACGTGGATGTATAAGCACCCTGAGGGGAAGGGATAGAGAGAGAGAGGAGTGAGAAAGAATTCCAAGGAGGCTTCATGCTGTCAGCACAAAGCTTGATGTGGGGCTTGAACTCACGAACTGTAAGATCACCATCTGAGCAGAAAGCAAGAGTTGGACACTGAACCAACTGAGCCATCCAGGTGCCCCTTTTCTTATACTTTATTTTTATTTTATTTAAAAAAATTTTTAACATTCATTTATTTTTGAGAGAGAGAGAGAGCATGAGCCGAGAGGGGGCAGAGAGAGAGGGAAACACAGAATCTGAAGCAGGCTCTAGGCTCTGAGCTGTCAGCACAGAGCCCAATACGGGGCTCTTACCCACGAACTGTGAGATCATGACCTGAACTGAAGTCCAGTGCTTAATGGACTGAGCCACCCAGGCGCCCCATTTCTTATACTTTAAATTTAACAGAGAGATATACTAGCAAGCAACACTTAAAATGCAGAATCATAAATGCTATGGTAGGGGGTATTATAGGTTTTGGTACCTGAATGTCTTATAGATGATTCAAAAAAAATAGGAAAAGGATTTTTACTAGGATATCATCGATTGATATTAAGACCAAAATAATTGTTAAAAATTATCCAATGAAAGGGTGAACAGAGATGCACATCAAGTGGTCACCACATTCAGAGTTGTGGCAGATGTCTAAGGGAAAGCAGGAACAATGAGGGATATAGGGAGTTTGTTGTGACTGGATCATAGTGTACAAGGCAGACAGTAGCTCAAGATGATGGTAGATCTTATAATCAAGCCTGGTATTATTTTATCCTGTGGGCAGCTAGAAAATATAGGAGAATTTAAAGCAGGAAAAATATCATAGAGGCAAAGGAGTCCAGTAAGGAGATATGAAAAAGTCATCCATGCGAGACATAATATTGGCCTTCATGAAAATTGTGTCAAGGGAAATGGAAATAATGGTTGGCTTTGAGGGACCTGGGATTTAGACTGAAGTGATGTGGATTGAGAGAGAGGAAGAAGACAACCAGGCACCCGGTTTCTGACGTTGTTGCTGGTACTATTAACTTCAACTGAGAAATCAAGATGTACGGCAGGTTAGTTATTCAGGGATAGGATGACGTCACATTTGAACTTGTTGCTTTTGAAACATATCCACTGGAGAGGTTGAATGAAGACTTGGATTTATGGATCTAGAGCTCAGGAAATACAGATTTTGGAGCCCATATCTGTAGACATGGCCATTGAAGCCTTAGAAGTAAATAAGATATTCCAGGTACAACTTGTAAAACAAGACCTAGAAATGAGAAAATGGGAATATCAAATATAAAGGGCGCTGTAGAAGAAGGGGCTGCCTTTGGGGAAATCATGAGAGAAGTTCCTCAGCATCCAAAAAGTACAGGAGGGTAAAAATCAGCCATGACATTTGCTGGAGAGAAGTCAAGTAATTAAAATTTTTTCCTTTGAGTTTAGGAATAATTGGTGACCCTGGCAAGAGCATTATCTGTGAGATAGTTGTCGGAAAGGAGTCAGACTCAAGCTGAAATTCAATTGAGTCCGACTCAATGCAGAACCATTAAAAAAGTGGAGAATGTACATTGCAGCAAGCTATTGAATGGTGCCACTGTGCAGTAATTTGAGATTTTGAACTTGGAGTAACTGTGACCACAGTCATAAGATGTCAGCAGAAGAGGAAAGCTGCAATTATACAGGGTACCTGCAGAAGAGTTGTACTAGGGACATGTGGGTCTAAGTAGAAGATAGGAGAAAGTGGCAGGAGAGCATTCTGTATTCAGAAACTCCTGTTAATTTCCAGCACCTCCCAAGCAAGTGACACCGCATTCATCCTCTCTAATTTGTTGTGTCCTTATTTATTGTTATAGGTGTGTTTTTCCTCTTGTTGACCAGCCTTCACATTGTTTTGCTGGGGTGGGGGTTGTGGAGGGGGTAGAATCTCATCATATAAAACGATGGAGAAATTAAACCTTTACCTAATAGTCTTTCAGGAATAGGGAGCGTCTGGGTGGCTCAGTCGGTTAAGCTTCCATCTTCGGCTCAGGTCATGATCTCGGGGTTCGTGAGTTCGAGCCCTTGTGTTGGGCCCTCTGCTGACAGCTCAGAGCTGGAGCCTGCTTTGGATTCTGGGTCTCCCTCTCTCTTTGCCCCTCCCCTGCTCATGCTCTATCTGTCTCTGTCTAAAATGAATAAATATTAAAAAAAATTAATAGTCTTCTAGGAATAAAAATGCATGTAACTAACTGCTCCCACCCTGGTACCTCATTCATTAAACAAACATGTATTGAGTGTCTACTAAGTGTGAAACACTGAGGATATAGAAAGAAAGAAATTTTTTTTTAAAACAAAGACAAGAGGTTCTAGTTCAAGATGGAAACATGGGAAGATCATGAACTCACGTGTTCCCAAAACACACTGAATCTACAGCTACACACAGAGCAATTTCTTGTGAAAGAAGTCCAGTAACAAAACAACGAACTCCTACACATCTGGCAAACAACCACAGAAAATACACCGCCCATACTGAAACAGTCAGGAAAAGCTGAGGTGCACTGTTGCCAACTCTTGCCATAAACTTCACCCCTGGCACAGTCACGTGCCATCAGGAGGGAACGCACAACTCCCAACTTCAAAATGAAGAGCAAAAGGTTTAGACCCAATATCTAGCACCTATCTTTCAACACTTCCACCTGAAGAATAATCCCCACAACACCCAACTCTGAGAAACACTGAAGCTTGCATCTGTGAGACCGCAAGACTATAGTAGACTAAGAATGTAGTGGATGACTATGTAGCCATCTATGACTGTAGTAGACTGAGAAACAGTTCCTCCCAGGTTCAGCACAGAAGTAGTTGACCAAAGCACTAATCTCCCAATCTTTCTCTGGAAGAGCCCTATTTCCATAGTTTAAAAGCTGCTGACTGACGGTCAGGCTTCTAGGCTAGCACACACCTACAAGACAGATCCTCCCCAGAGACTTGACAGGCCTGTGACTGCACTGGCTTTGTTTTCCCTCTGGCCTCCTCCAGGTAGCAACAATCTCCCTGGAAGGACTTTGTGCACGTGTCTAGTGCTCCTGCTTTTGTGCCTACTGCCCAGGGGAAGCACCTCTTGATTAACGGCCTCTGGTGGATAGAAGAGCTTCAATTCCCTGGTCCCACAGGACTGGAGCAAACAAACAGTTCTGAACCAACTATCCCCCAGAGTTCAGCACAGAGAGAACAGACAAAAGTGTCCATCTTCCAGTTTTTCCTTGGTAGAGGCCTATTTGCATACTTTAAAAGCTGCTGCCTGAGCATCTGGCTTCTAATCAACCTAGATCCAAGTATTGACTGGGATCCTTTCCCTTGGGACACTGACGCATCTTGGTACTCAACTACTGGGAGCCGCTAAGAACAAAGAATGTAGCTTGGACAATCCCAAAGGTTTGAGAAAGTATCAAAAGCTTGAGCCAGGCTGAATGATAAGTTTCATCTCCTATATGAGACCAGTTTGTCAAGAAGGGAGGGGTGGCTGTTATATCGCACAGAGAGTCAAGGAAAATGAAGAAGAAGATGTTCCCCCCAAAAAGAACATGTGAAAACTCCAGAAACTGATCTTGATGAAATGACACTAAGTGATTTACCTGGTAAAGAGTTCAGGAGGCAAAAGTATTAAAAATAATGACAACTACAATAATTTGTTAACGGATCCAAAAGGGAAAGATAAGTTGTGACATCAAGACATAAAATGCTGGGAGGAAGAGTAGTATTCTTTTGAACTTAAGTTGTTACTGGCTTAAATAGAAGGTGTTTTATGTAAGTCTCATGGTAACAACAAGTCAAAAAGCTAGAGTAGATGCACAAAAGATAAGGGGAAAGGAATCCAAGCATACCACTGCAGAAAATCATGAAATCTTAAAGGAAGATAGCAAGAGAAGAAAGCAACAAAGGAATTACAAAACGGACAGTAAACAATAAAATAGCAATACTAAGGCCATATTTATTAATAGTTACTTTAAATGTAAATGAATTAAATTCCCTAATCAAAAGACATACAGTAGAGTAGGTGAATGGATTGAAAAACAAGACTCAGTTACATACTTCCTATAAGATAGTCACTTCAGCTTAAGGGCACACACTGACTAAAAGTGCAAGGATGTGAAAACATATTCCATACAAATGTACAAATGGAAACCAAAAGAAAGCAGGCAGGGGGTGGGGAGGATGATAGATGACAGATAGACAGACAGATAGATAGATAGATAGATAGATAGATAGATAGATAATATAGATTTAGATTTATATAGATATTAGACTTTAAGTAGACTGTAATATGAGACAAAGAAGGTCGTTATATAATGATAAAGGTGTCAATCTCTCAAGAGGATATAACATTTATAAACATGCATGTGCCCATTGTAGGAGCACCCAAATATACAAAGCAAATATTAATAGACCTAAAGAGGGAATAGATAGCAATATAATAATAGTAGAGACTTCACCATAACACTTTCAACAATAGATAGATCATCCATACAGAAGATCAATAAGGGGTCATTGGACTTAAACTACACGTTAGACCAGATGGATTCAAGAGACATTTATAACATATTCCATCCAACAAATAACAAAATACATGTTTTTCTCAGGAAATGTGATGCCTCCAGCTTTTTCTTCTTTCTCAAGATTTATTTGGCTATTTAGATCTTTTGTGTTCCATATGTATTAAAGGGTTCATATCCAAAATATATAAAGAACTCAGTCAAGTCAATATCAAAAAAAAAAAAAGCAATTAAAAAATGGGCAGAGAAATTGGATACTTTGCCAAAGAAGAAATCCAAATAGCCAACAGATATATGAAAAGGTGCTTATATCATTAATAATCAAGGAAATTCAAACCAAAATCAGTGAGATGTCACCTCACATTTGTTAGAATGGCTGTTCTCAAAATAATAAGAGATAGCAAGGGCTGGTGAGCACGTAAAGCGAAGAGAACCCTTGTACATTGTCCATGGGAATGCAAACTGATACAGCCATTATGGAAAACAGTATGGAGGTTTCTCAAAAAAATAAACATAGAACTATCATATGATCTACCAATCTGTCTTCTGAGTGTATACCTGAAGGAAATAAAATCAGTACCTCTAAGAGATATGTGTGTCCCATGTTCATTGGGAACTGTGTTCATAATAGCCAAGCTATGGAAACAACCTAAAATATCTGTCAATGAATGAATGGATAAAGATATATATATGTATATGTATATATATGTGTGTGTGTGTATAAGTATGTATGTATTCCTTAAAAAGTTTGATTCTTACATTTGTGACAACATGGATGAACCTGGGGGACATTATGAAATGAGCCAGACACAGAAAGAAAAATATTGTATGATTTCACTCATATGTGAAATCTAAAGAAATTGTATATGTAGAAGTGGAAATTACAGTGGTAGTTGCCAAGGGTGGGGAGGCGCTGATGACCAAGGGATAAAAATTTGCAGTTATGTAGGATGAACAAATCTAGAGTTCTAATGTAGAGTATGATGACTATCGTTAAATACACTATATTCAAGAAAGTAGATTTCAGGTGCTCTGAGCACATATTCAAAAAAATGGCAACTATGTGACAAGATGAATATGTCAGTTGGCTTGAATGTAGTAATCATTTAACTATTTATTTGTGTAATAGAACATCATGTTGTACTCCTTAAATATATACATATGTATTAAGAGTAAAAATAAATTTAAAAATTGTATTGTGATTTCATTTTCAAATGCATGTTGTAGATGCATACTTAAAATGAAAACATTTTTTTTTTTAATTTGAGTAGAGTACAATTTAGTGCTCCGAATAACCTTTACATGATTCTGACTCATTGGCCTAGAGGAGGCGTTGGTATGCAAGAACTGTCACTGTCGAGCTCATACCATCTGTAAAGCATAGAAAGTAGTTTAGTTATGGGATGATGTATTTGAGAGTGTAATTTTAGTTTAGTATATTTTTCATTCCACAAATTTGAAGTATAAAGGAGAAAAGAATATGACAAAATCATGAGGCTCTCAACACAGCGAGCAAGTTGGAAATTCTCCAATTAGCAATAATTGCAGAATCAGCACTTACCGTACTCTTGAAATAAATGCCTCTTTAGAGAAACTACAATTTAAATATTTCTCATACAAATATAGAAAACAACACTGTCTCAAAAGGAAATAAAATAAAAACATGCTGATTGGCAGCTGAGGTAATTGCTGCGTTCAAGTTATCTTATCTGTTTTTATATTTAAAAATATGCCCTACTTTTTTATTCCCATTGCCAGACCTGGAACAATGTGTATATTTTGCATTCTGAATCAAAGCCATAGTTCAATAGTAATGCTTCTTTAAAGATAGTAACAGATACTTGACATCTCATAATATTAGGGAAATAGTAGAATTGGGAAAGGAATAGAAATCCATATTACCCATTCTGAGAGGTAACCCACGTGGCCATCATAGATGACTAGAGCATTTCCTCTTGGGTGGACCAGCCTGAGCTATGTCTCCTGCCATCTTCTCATGGGTTCTGATGCGGAACAGAAGGAAATATCACGCCTCGATGATTTTCAGACATTATAGACAGCCTTCTAAGGCCATCTTGGGAAACAAAACCAAAAAGGTCCCAGATACAAGATTGATGACTACAAATTCAAGTTTAAAATGTTGTGTGTATTTCACCATAATTAAAAAATAAATTCGAATTTAACTTTCAAAATGAAAAAAAAGAAACCCACATTAAATTAAGTTTTTAACATAATTAATGTATTTGTGCTACTAAATTCTCTACCAGATTTTTCTTTAACAAAATGGACAAAATTTATATAGTTTATATATAACTATATATATATATATAGTTTATATAGTGTATATAATATGTATAAATATTTATATATAATTTATATATAATAATATTTATATTATTAAATATATATTATATATATATTATATATAAATATTTATATATAATTTATATATAATAATATTTATATTATTAAATATATATTATATTTATATATAAATATATAAATATAAATAATATTATATATTAAATATATATAATAAATATTTATATATAAATTATATATATTTATTATATATAAATATTTATACATAAATATATATAAAAATTTATATAAACTATAAATATATATATATAGTTTATATATATTTATAGTTTATATAGTTTAACATTTTGACTGTTGGAAAGAAGCAAAAATAAATACATATTTTATCTTTTTTTTCTTTTTTAGCAAGTTTTTATTTCAATTCCAGTTAGTTAACATTCAGTGTAATATTAATTTCAGGTATGCAGATATCTGGATTTCTTTCCAAAGATACCAATAACACCTACTTTATACGTAAGACATGTTTTTGTGTTGAGTGTTGAAAGTCATGACTTGGGGTCATAGGTTGATTTGCTGTATTTCTGAAGACAAGTGCAATATAATGAAGCTGAGATCTTTATAACTGACTCTGCTATACTCGAAGAAGAAATGAGAACTTGACAATATTTCTGAGTTCTTCATGAGGTTACGTTGTAGCTTCCATGTCTAAGATGACCCACTCCATGGGGGTATAATGTAGATCACCTCACTGTGTCAATCATAAGTCAGGAGAGTTTCCACATGTTATCAGCATGTCTTCTGGTGCAGGGTAGGTCTCAAGGTTCATCCAGTGGTCTGAGTGGAAACTCAATGTTTCAAGCTTTGCGTTGGGGAATCCATTCTGAAGGCATTTGCACATCTCTTTGTTCAGAAGATTTTCTTTTGTTCATATAGAATTGAAAAGAAGTGGGACGGGGGCGCCTGGGTGGCGCAGTCGGTTAAGCGTCCGACTTCAGCCAGGTCACGATCTCGCGGTCCGTGAGTTCGAGCCCCGCGTCAGGCTCTGGGCTGATGGCTCAGAGCCTGGAGCCCGCTTCTGATTCTGTCTCCCTCTCTCTCTGCCCCTCCCCCGTTCATGCTCTGTCTCTCTCTGTCCCAAAAATAAATAAACGTTGAAAAAAAAATTAAAAAAAAAAAGAAAAGAAAAGAAGTGGGACGAATCTCTCAAATCACAGCTCTTTTTATTGTTGGAATCCTTATCAATATGTAACAGTCTTAAAAGAATCATGAGGACCACGTGCCTAATGTTTCTCATCTTCTGGCATGAAGATAAAACACGTGGAACTTGAGTCAAAAATGATATTTAAGCTCTAAGCTCTTATCTATACATGATCGTATTTCCCTCCCAACTAGAATAATCTCCAGTCTATCTCATATTGGTGAATCTGCGTAATTTGGGGGAACATATATATGAGTTGGGGATTTTTCTCATCTTGTAAATATTTGTGAGCATGAGTTCTGTTTCATATAGGTGCTGTGCATATGGGAATGAGGGGGGCCTGGTCCTCACTCCAATAGAGCGGATTCCAGCCACACTGGAAAATGCATCATTACCAATCATGACAATTTCACTGAAGGAAAAAACAAATCCACTAATTTTAATGCAAGTAGATAACAGGGTATCTAGTTTCGATCATGGGTCAGAGAAGCCTCTGTGAAGAAGTACCTCTCAAGATGATGGCTGATGGAGGCATGGACATTAGCCCTATAGACCGTGAAGGGTTATTTCAAGCAGAGGGAACTACATGGGAGTGTGTGGAGGCCCTGAGGTGAGCAGTCGCTTGGCAGAGTGCGGTTCAGAGAACACTAATGGCATCAAACGGAGTTAGAGGCATCAGGAGTGCCTGTTGAAGATTTTGCATTTAATCTAAGATCATCGAAGCTATCGCTAAAGAACTGATCAAAGGCAGGGGTGGGAGCGGGGATCTAATGCCACCAGGAGACACGGCCTCTAAGAGCAGTTGAGCTTAGCCAGCCTCTCCGTCCTGTCACTTGCTGGCCTATGAGCTTATTGCCTCCTGCCTGATGAAATATGAGTCTCCAGGTTTCTCATGCTCAGGGGGCACCTTCTCTTCTGTCGTTTTCTTCAGATAGGGAAGAAGGTCAAAGCCCTCCTTTTCCAATTCTAAGGTTATTAGAAAATAGGAGTGTGTTTTTCCTGAAAATTGTCATGTCAGGCCAAAATTACACTGAGTTCCAGGAGAGGATTAAATGGTTCCTAGACTGAAAGCCCGGACAAATCACGGCCGAGTGGGAGGTGAGAGGGGTGTGCCTTCTTTCCCTAGCATCTCCGGGTGTGTGAGTGCAGGTGTGTGCATGCATGAACCTGTTTGTGTGTGCACATGTGTGTGTGTGTGCACCTTTGTGTGCTTGTGTGCATGCATGCACCTATGTGTGCGCATGTGTGCATGTGCACCTATGTGTACGTGTATGTGCGTGTGTGCACCTGTGTATGTGCCTGCATGTGTGTGTGTGCACCTCTGTATGTGCCTACGTGCATGCACCTGTGTGTGTGTGTGTGCATGCGCATGTGTGTATGTACCTGTGTGTGTCTGCGTGCATGTGTGTGTGTGCAACTACGTGTGTGTGCCTGTGTGCACTAGTTTAGGAATTCCCATGTGTGTTCTATGGAAATGTCGGGTACTTACATATTTTCTCCGTATCTTCAAACTCCAACTCTTCGTTCAAAAGCCCCCTTTTAATAGCAGCATTTTTTCAACTTGCCTTCCTTCAGGAACTTAAACTCTCCAGTGAGTCCTGGGATCCCATTTTCCTCCTTGGAAAGGAGGAAGGTCTTTCCTGTTACCAGTCTTTCAAACTCTGGTGGCTCACATGGAGTGATATCAGTGGAGGCTTTCTTCTGCTAACTCTGATAAACACCAGTGGCTCCGTTCTCTTGAGACGGGGAATTTTCTTCATTCTCTCCAACAGTAAAGGTTAAAGATGGATTTCCTCTCCAGTTACTTAAGGGCAAAAATACACGCTTAATTCAATCCAAGTGTATTAAATTTTCTCCCAAGAATACATGGTTTAGTCTCATAGATTGTATAAATTTGTCTTATTAATTTGACTTTAACCTGATTTTGTAAATAACATCCTTGGCATTGTGCTGAGAAGCATTTGCCTCCTTCCCATGTCTTCTTCCAAGACAAAGGGCAACTCCATTAGCTGAGGATTTGTTACGTGCGGGCTTCCCTTAATGCAGTGGTAGCTGTCCGGTACACTAATTAACACGCTGTCCCAGAGGTCAGACAACAACAAGGCTTTCAGACCAAATTAAAATGACCAAACACTGTGGCTTATTAAACTACTTAAAATACTGAGCAAGAAGCAAGAATGAAAAAAGTTAATACACTTAGCTAGAGCAAGAAGAGGGTAAAAGAACTCCCTGAGTCCTGGTGGTGACATTGTTCATAAACCCTGCCCCTCTTGCTGCGTCAGCCTTCACGAAGGATGGTTTGGCCACGAGAATCAGAGTTGAGGTCAGAATGAGGGGGGACCGCGGAGGAAAATCTTTCCATCTATGGCGTGCCCCTACTCTACCCAAGAGTTGTAGGGCAAGTGTTCTTGGTGCAAGAGTTGGCCTGTTGAGCAGCCTCTGGTCTTATTTGTGTTTCTTGAGTAGAGCTTATGTGGGATCAGAATGGAACTCTATTGGCTGTCAACAAACTGTGGCCAACTTCGAAGTGGAAAAGTCCTTGTCTAAAGGCGGCATGATCACGATGTGGCTCTGTCCATCCCTTTGTATCTTTAAGCAGCGTATTTTTGTTCTATTGCTTCTTCTACTTTTTCTATCTTGGACATCTCTTACATATTATTCACTTACTATCTATATTAAATCATATGAATTCTGTATCGCACAAGTTATTTCTTATTCATTATATACACTAAACCCCTCCTGTGAATTTTACCTATAACTCATATGTTTAATTCTGGCATATTTCCTGTCTGTGCTTAATATTTCTTATGAACTACATCCATCCTATTTGTTTTCCTGTCTTTTATAGCAGATTGAATATTCTCAGCCTTACAGAAAATCCCCATCACAGAATGTGATTAGCTGAGCCATCTAATTTGATTAGTGTCATAATCACCAAATCTATTCTTTCTATCCCCCACTGTTTCCCCTGACAATAAAGGAGAATTTGCATAATTTAAGGACATTAAGAGACACTGGTGGTAGTTCAGGTGGGCTGAAAGTACAGGCTGTTGAGAAATTGATAAACTTGAGTCAACAGATACAAGTGACCAATTTAAGTGGAGTTCACAGGAGAGAAAGGTAACAAGGGTAAGTCTCCAGTTTCTGTATCTATTATATGTATTATTTACTAGAAGCATGTACGAAGAATAGAAGAATAAATTAAGGAGTAGACTGAGGGGGGTGGGGGGGGCAATACTTTTTTTTTTTTAAACAAACTGAAGGCTTGTGGCAACCTCACATAGAGAAAATCTCCTGGCACCATTTTTCCGAGAGCATTTGCTGAGTCGATGTCTCTCGTGTCACCATGTCACCTTTTGGTGATGCTTACAACTTTTCAAAATTTTCATTATCATATTTGTTACAGTGATCTGTGATCAGTGATTCTGACTCACTAAAAGCTCCAATGGTGGTCAGCATTTTGTAGCAATAAAGTGTGTTTTAATTAAGGTATACACATTGCATTTTTTAGACATAATGCTACTGCACACTTAATAGACTATAGTATAGCATAAACATAATTTTTGTATGTACAAGGAGACCAGAAATTCATTTGATTGACTTTATTGTGATATTTGCTTTATTGCAATATTTGCTTTATTTAAATGATCTGGAACTGAAGCCACAGTGTCTCAGAGGTATTCCTGTAATGTATGCAAATTCAATTTTGGAATTATGCTCCAAGGGAGATGGTGAGTTGGTAATTAGTTAAATATTAATGTGAAACTTAGAAGACCAATCTGTTGAGTATATACAGTGAGAATATTTCTACATATAGATGATATTATATATCATGAAATTTAATGATAGCATCTAGGAAAAGAATGCAGAAGGGAAGAGAAACTCAATGAATCATATTATAAGCATATATACTACATATTTATACTATACTATATGCAGGTCCCATTTTTAGTTTTTTATTGTGTCAACATAGCTAAGCTAGAGCTAAGTTTCTCAGAATTTCCTTCCATGCAAATTTTCAGTTAGCTTCCTGCACATGGGATATTTTTCATGAAATTTGGAAGCAGCACCTATGTTCTTTTTAAACACAGAAGGTCAGCAAAGGACCCAACCACCTTACAGCTCAGGAATGCTACCACTCACATGCTTGGCTAGGGAAAAGAGTCAGGTCCAGCCAGAGTTTCTCCCTCAGCTTTTCCAACTCCTGGGTCATACTGATATGAACCACTTTTCTCTTTATTATTTTGTTGTGGTGGTGGTGGTGGTGGTGGTGATGGGAATACTACTGTAGCATCAAGAAAAGAGGAGCAAGGAGCATTGGGGTAGCTCATTCGGTTGAGCGTCTGACTTTGGCTCAGGTCATGATCTCACCACTTGCGAGTTTGAGCCCTGCTTCAGGCTCTGTGCTAACAGCTCAAAGCCTGGAGACTGCTTCGGATTCTCTGCCTCCCTGTCTCTCCCCTTCTCCCATTCACACTCTGTCTCTCTCTCACAAAAATAAATAAACATTAAAAAAATTAAAAAAAAAGAGAGAGAGAGAGAGAGGAGCAGAATAAACTTAACAGGCTACAGAGGACAGCACCAGGCACGATACTCTATGATACTGGGGCTGCAATTCTACAAATTCCAGTTTCCTTTGGTCAGCCTACCTCCCATTAGGTTCTGCCAATAAGGAGCGAAGAAAGAGGTAAGAAAACATAAGGACAAGAGAAGAATTTACCTGTTTCTTGATCCCTGTCAGCAGTGACCCTTCCCTTAGTTTCAGGTTAGGGATTGTCCCATTACTCCCAGAACCTGCCTCGTCACACCCCCTGAAGGCAGTTGGTGGGGTCCTTTCTGCAAAGGTCTAGATACTGCCTCGTGGGACTCCCATGTCCAGGCTTTCACACACCAATGGCTACCCCACCAAGTCCCTCATCAGATGTCCACATCCTGATTTGGCAGCATTTTGGTTTTGATAACTTCAGCTCCTTCCGTCAACACCCCTCAGTCTTAGTGCTGACTGGTAGATGCTTCCTGCAGATGCCACCTTCGTGGTCCCTTGGTATCCCGTTTCCTCGTTTTCAGACTTTGAACACTGTACTTAAAAATCTCTATGTTAAGTGTAATCTCTTAATCCATGTGGAGTTATGTCTCTTGTCTGCGTGGACCCTGTCTGACAAATACTGTCTCTCAAAACATGTGACTACATGGTGGAAGAGTACCCAGTAGTTGGGAAAAAATTATCAAAGAAAATTTCTTGGAGGAGCTGGTACCTGAGCTGAATCTTCAGTGAGAAAATGTTTATGAGAATGTTTTACCAAGTTCTTAGCATAAATAAAAACATTCAGATGAATATTTCTTCTCAGGTTTGCTCATATTGCCACTGTTATTGCTGTTTTTGTTCAGTATTATTATTATCATTATTATTAACACTACTATTACGAGGAATAATCAGGGTTTAGACAGTTGCGAGTGTTTTGGACGTGGGGTATGTGGTTGATCCAGGAAGGAAAAATGAGTGCACATAAAGGCACATAGAACGTGTACAGGTATGTGGCTCCTGACACGGCTCAGGTAGTTCAGTGGAAATGGGCTTCTGGAAGGAAAGGTTGAGGGGAATAAGAACACAACAGAGTTTGTGAACCGTGAGAACAGGTGTGCGTCCTGTTCTGCAGAAGATAAGGAAACAGCAAGCTGATGACTGACACTCCTTTCTGAGCAGTGTCTCTCCAATGGAGGTCTGCTTACTTTTTGGAAGACTCATGTGGATTTATGTTGACCAGGCATGGGTCTATGCACTATTTCAGATGACAGGTACAGGTCATTTGACGGGAATTGATGAGAGGGTATGGGGAGAACAGAATGGATTTGGTGATGAGGAGGTAGAATTGGCATCATTGGTGATTGATTTGCTATCGAAGGAGAAGCAGAAGGTAATTAACATGCAAAGTGAGGTTCTGGCAAGGACAAGTGTGTGCTTGGAAATGCCAGCCGTCGACACAATGGTTCTAGAAAGGGGAACAGGGTGGCGTGTGTTTTGGTCCGTTTGGGCTGCTTTAGTAAAATAGCACAGCCTGGGTGGCTTCTAAACTGCAGAAATCTACTTGGAAGTCTGAGATCGGGATGCCGGCACATTCAGGTGGAGCCCCAACAGAAGTCTCCTTGAGTCTTCAGGTGTGGGAAGGGGCCGGGGAGCTCTCTGGAGCCTCTTTTATAAGGCGCTAATCCCATCCATGAGGGCCCCACCCCCTGACCTTAAACACCTCCCAAGGACCTTCTCATACCATCACACTGGGCGTTAAGATTTCAACATATGGGGGCACCTCGGTGGCTCTGTCAGTTAAGCATCCAACTCCTGATTTTGGCTCAGGTCATGATCTCAGGGTGGTGAGACTGAGTCCTGTATTGAGCTCTGCACTGACAGCATGCAGCCTGCTTGGAATTCTCTCACTCCCTCTGTCTCTGCAACTCTCTCTCTCAGTAAACAAACAAACAAACATTCTTAAAAGAAGATTCCAACCTATGAATGTTGTAGGGACACAAGCATTCAGACATAGCAGTGTGTTTTAGATATCTATTTACATAAGCTCCGTGTATGTAGTAAATACTTCTTTTTCGCCGTGACATTCTCAACAGCTCCTATTAAATCAGGCAGAGAACAATCATACAGACACTGTATATGGAAGGTAAGATGTTTGTGAAGGAAAGAATGCATTTTGA
Source organism: Prionailurus bengalensis (assembly GCF_016509475.1). Taxonomy (NCBI): domain Eukaryota; kingdom Metazoa; phylum Chordata; class Mammalia; order Carnivora; family Felidae; genus Prionailurus; species Prionailurus bengalensis. Next base: position 3,099,698 of record NC_057346.1, read on the forward strand.
ATTTTTACCACACAAATAATAGATGTTCCCAAAGAAGTACCTAGACAAAAAGGAGTAGGTTTGATAAAATATGAAAAAAACTCATCCCCAACTAAACCAAAACCTAAGTTTTGTATCGCCGAGAAAAAAAAGGTTGTATTGCGAAGCCATTTGGGAAAACATACTGTATATTTTATCTCCGTAGGTCCCCATCATGATGATTTTAGATGGATTCATTCATCTAGTTGAAACTTGAATGTCTGCTCTGCGCCAGGCACGGCTCTAAATTCTGTGAATACTGTCACAAAGGAAACAGAGTCACCACCCTCACGGTGCTTATATTCTCATGGAGTGATATGAACATATAAATAGTAGACAAATTACGTAGTGTGTCATAAGTAATCAGTACTGTGGAAAAATCAAGAAGGGTGAGGATGTTGGGAGTATCAGGGGCAGGAGAAGGCTGGCTGGGTCATTTAGACAATTGAGGACACTGATAAGGTCTTAACTTAGTGAAACCCCAGGAAGGGCAGTAGTAAGTCATGCAGTTATGGGGTGCAAGGGGTGATTGGTTTAGGCAAAGGGGTTAGCAGATTCTGAGATAAGAATGTGCCTTTCAGGTGAGAGGCACAGTCCCGGCTGGGCTGGAAGCCAGAGAGGTGGCCCAGTTAGTGGTTCCTGTGAGTTTCTGGTAGACCCGCCCCCCCCCCCCCGCCCCGTAGACCTGGTGGACAAGAGGAAGCACCAGTTAACATTTAACTTGTTTGCAGTGACCTATAAGCGTGGGAAGAGATACTTAGCTGGTTTAGAAAGCAAACAAACATCAGAATAATTTTGACTTTGGGCCTGAGAAATTAACAAGATAGAGTACACATCGTGCTGATGCAGATATAGGAAAATGAGCCATAGTGCATTCAGCTCAGGGGGAGTGCACATTCAGACAATTTTTTGAGCTCTACCCTACATAGAAAATTCGAATTTTAATGCTTTTGACCCTGTCATTTTAGTTCTGAGAGTTTATTCCAATAGTATTATCAGAGAGCAACTTAGAGATATATTTAGGAGGAAAATTTTATTATAAAATTGCATAAGATAACACATTTGGAAATTACTGAACTTAATAAAATACATTCTAATCCATCCATTAAATTCAGTATTAGGCAGGGGCACCTAGGTGGCTCAGTCAGTTGGGCGTCTGACTTGGGCTCAGGTCATCTTCTCACAGTTCATGGTTTGAGCCCCGCGTCGGGCTCTGTGCTGACAGCTCAGAGCCTGGAGCCTGCTTCGGATTCTGTGTCTCCCCCTCTCTGGCCCTCCCCCACTCACACTGTCTCACTCCCTCTCTCAAAAATAAACATTAAGATTTTTTTTTTAATTCAGTATTAGGCAGCCATCAAATGTGGAAGCAATCTCGGGCAGAGACAGTCAAAGGGACCCAATATCTGCTTTTTCCGCATTTCTTAAGAGAAACTCCCAGGGGTTTTTTGCTAGGAATTTGACACATGGAATAAATACTTCATTTCTCAGCTTCTGCGCAGCTGTTATTTTGGACCCAGTGGTGGTTCTTGGTTTATAGGAAGAGAAGACTTCCTGAAAGGGAGGGGGCCTGTGTCTGCTGGTTCTTCCTCTTTCTTGCTGACTAGGCTGCACTTTTTTTGACCTTAAGAGCTGTAGCTCCAACAGCTGGAGATGTGACCTTCCGAATATAAGGGGCTGAGTGAAAAGGGACAGGAAGGAGACTACCCAGCCCCCAGTCAGCCCTTGATCTCCTTCCCCCACCCTCTTAAGCTTAGGCTATGTATATTACTGATGCTTCACATCTCCCTTTAATCCTAGATGGTAATTTTGAATCAACACAAGTGCAGGTCATAGAGTATCTTACACAGTTAGCTTTCTAAATTCATCTGTGAGTTTGTGTATATAGAGAGACAGGAAGTAAGACCACAGGATGGAAGAGAGAGAACATAAATCATTTCATGGAACTTGATTTTCACTTCCCTCTTTGTCACTTTCAGTTCTAAAGGGATATTTTTACATAATCTCCATGTTCTCAAGATTCAAACAAAATAAAGTTTTTTTTTGTTTTTGTTTTTGTTTTTTTAGTGATTATACACATTGGCTTTCATCTATAGTTTGAAAGTTAATGAGTATACAGATACAGATATGTATGGGTACTTTTTAAAAAAAATCAACATTTTGATAATAAAAAACATACTACTAAGAAATAAATTCACACTGGCCTTTGTGTATGTTTTTAGGAGAACTCATAAGTGAACTCAGGGACAAAGATTTTTCACATTCTAGGAATCAAAAAAAAATACTACTTGTAGTTCATTAAAAAATATTATCAAAATATCCTATGGCCAAGTTAGAAATGAGTCAAAATAAATGAGAATTCAGTCTATAATGTAAATGTCCCAAGTCAAATGTTAGTAATAGTCTTCCAAATGGAGAGTATGTGAATGATCCTTTATAACAGAGAAGAGTTTATCCCGAGAATATGATCTTTGCCTAATACCAGGACACCTATTAATGTAATCACTTATTCATTAAATATTTTTTAAATGTTTTTCTATACTTAAACTTTGTTTTGCAACAAAAATGTTTTACCCTTACAGTAACGTGAGAAAACAAACAAAATTTTTTAAAAATGTAGTAAGTACTAACTCAGCAACAATATGGCATTGACTTTCACTTGGCCTTGGTTGAAGGTGGGAATTTGGGAAGTTTCGTATAAAAATATTCACGAGCAGACATTGCCCTTTTAAAGTAGTAGGTTCGTCGAGTACATAATGGCCCAGTTTCCCTGGAAAAGTAGAGAGAAGGAAACATAAAGAAAGGGGTTATAGGAGGTAAGGCATAAGCAGAACTGATGCCTACCATGAGTTCTGCCTTCACAAAAGGGCTATGGGCCTGTCACCCCCAGAGGGGGAGGTCCGCACTAGGGTATCATTGCCTTGGTGCACACCCAGCAGCCTCCAACTGACACTGGTACAGGCAGTCCTCATCACAAACACAGGAGGAATGAAACTCAGCCAAACTGACTTCTCTGGGAGGACGCCTCACGCCAGCTGTATATGAACATCCAGGTTTTTTTGTGCAAGCTTCAGAACTAAATATCTTCCACTCAGTAGGTAGGTCCTTGAGAGACATTAAGACTGGAGGGAAACATTAGACTTATAATTTCTTATAATTTCGTATGAAACCAGGGTTTTCCCAAGGGTCATTAAGAACATGGGGACGATGGGAATGCAAGCTGGTGCAGCCACTCTGGAAAACAGTATGGAGGTTCCTCAAAAAATTAAAGATAGAACTACCCTATGACCCAGCAATTGCGCTACTAGGTATTTATCCAAGGGTTACAGGTGTGCTGTTTCGAAGGGACACGTGCACCCCCATGTTTATAGTAGCACTGTCGACAATAGCCAAAGTATGGAAAGAGCCTAGATGTCCATCGGTGGATGAATGGATAAAGAAGATGTGGTGTATATGTAAACAATGGAGTATTACTTGGCAATCAAAAAGCATGAAATCTTGCCATTTGCAACTACATGGGATGGAACTGGAGGGTATTATGCTAAGTGACATTGGTCAGTCCGAGAAAGACAAATATCACATGACTTCACTCATATGAGGACTTTAAGAGACAAAACAGATGAACAGAAGGGAAAGGAAGCAAAAATAATATAAAACCAGGGAGGGGGACAAAGCATAAGAGACTCTTAAATATGATGAACAAACAGAGGGTTACTGGAGGGGCTGTGGGAGGGGGGATGGGCAAATGGGTAAGGGGGCATTAAGGACTCTACTCCTGAAATCATGGTTGCACTATATGCTAACTAATTTGGATGTAAATTAAAAAAAAAATTAAGAATTATGTTGAAAAAAAAAAGAACATGGGGACAGGACAGTACTACGCAGCTACACCCTGTCACTGTCCTCCATTCTGTCTGTATTTGACACACAGGCTCTGAGCAGGGAGCTCCCAAGTCCACTTCTTGGAAGCATTTACCTGAGATGCTGTGTATGAGTTTTAATTCCCAGGGAAGAGGTAGAAATATCGTGTCATGGAGAGTCTCTCAATCGTGGGCATCTGGGTAATTATATTTGGAGTCTCAAATGAATATTGAACCTAAGGCAGGAAAGAAAATCTTTAGATACTTCCTAAAAGGGAAATCTGGACTTCTCTCTCAGGAGTCACAGAATTTGTGGTATGTTTTAAGGCTGTGGCCAGGGGGGTATACACAGAATAAACGTTTAGCTTTTCCTTGGCTATAGTACATCCATGCATGATGGAGTATCCTCAAGCATTTTCTGAATAAACAAGGCCATCAGAATCAGAGAAACTCACACTGGTTCCGTGCAATATTTCCCCAAAACCTCCTCTTTAAACAAACATGGAGTACAGGAAGGAATGCCAAGATGGCCTAAGAGCTTTCAGGATTCCCCACCCACCCACCCACCAAAAAAAATTGAGAATGGTTGCACAGTGATGACATTGAAAAAAACAGAAGACCTGTACCTTTCGGAAAATCTCCTCCAAATGATGACAACAAGAATACATTTTGAAGTAGCGGATAAGATGGGAAATGAAGACAGAGCCATCTGTGTTCAGTCTCCAGGAAACGTTATCTGCAAATAAAAGGTATTAAAATACTGGGAGATGTGGCCTTTGTGTTGTGTGTGGAAGACTCTTAGAATCAGAGCTTTTGGGCATAGTTTGATTTTAGTGCTTTGGAGGAGAGAGAAAGGCAAAGCTGGGACCTCCAGTGTCCCCAGGAGGCCCAGAGAAAACCGTCGTGGACTCTCAGTCATCAACCCTGTTCACGCTCTTAGAGCCAAAGTTACCTGCCTCGGACTGCAAGTAGTGGAAAAGAAACTAATTCCTGTCGTGCCATTCTGGACCTCCTCTTCGTCTGTTCTGTTTTCTCCTGGAATATTTTGCTTGTTTTTTATCGTGAACATCTCTTGAGCTACCACTTTTCGTGACCATTGCAATGTGATCAAATCTCTCCCATCGTCAAAAAGCTAATAGTCTGACGGTCACTTTTTCTGCAGCTCCCTTCCTGTTCCTTCCTCCTTTTAATGGTTTCATTCCTCAGGTTTGTCTCTCCCCACCGTCTTCACATCCTCCGAGCCCTAGCCCGCTCACCCGTCTGCTGTCTCCCCCCACCACCCTGACTTTACCAAGTCACTTTCCCCAAGGCCATTCATGGCCTCCACATCATTCAATCTCATGGTCACTCACTGGGTTTCACCTGATCTCTCTCATTCAAATCAGAAACTGGCCATAAGTCCAGTGGAGGCTTTCTTGGTCACACTGACCACACATACATACCCTTACTTTTCTTTCTTATGCCCTGATAGGAAACTTCCTGAGCCCAACTTGCAAATACTCTGCCTCCCAGCTTGACCTCTACCATCCACAAGCCTCAACTTTGGGATCTCGTCTCCGTCTGTTCTCTGCTCCTGTATAATTTCATCCATTTTTAGACTACGAGATATAATTCTCAGCCACCACCTCCCGAATCCTGGTGCCATTCTCTTTTCGGAGGTACACAGCTTTGTAGCTCTCTCTGTTTCATCTGGAAATATGCCAAAGGCATCTCACACTTTCTGGCAGGATTCCCGTTTTAATGAACGCACCATGACCATCCCTTGAGTCCTCTGTGTCATCCCTTCTTACTCACCTGCCACATCCTCCCAACACTGGGTCCTAGACATTTTATACACTAATTCCTTCTGGATTCAACAGCTGTGTCTTCCCGAGACTGCCGCTACCAGCCGTGGCCAGTAACCCTGCAGTAGCGTTTTAACCCGCCTCCTGTATTTCCTGCTGTACTGTAATCCATTCCCCACAGAATCCCCGGAGTAGTTACATAAAAATGATAATCTTACCATTTCATTGCTTAAGTTTCACCAAAACTTCCTGTTACTATTCGTATAAAGTAATATTAGTAATAAAGTATGTAAACAGAAAAGACCAAATCCTTCCCGAACCTATGAGGCCCCAAACCGCATGACCCCTCCTGACCTCTCCAACCTCCCTCTCAGCACTGAGCCCCAGCTCTGTGCTCCAGATATACTGGCCCAGTTTTCCAGGCTCCTTTCTTTCCCAGGTCCTCTGTGCTTTTTCTGTCTGGAATGTTCCTCGCTTACCCTTGACATAGTTAACTCCTTCATCTTTCAACACGTTTTTCCTCAAAGCACTTAGCACAGTCAAGAGACAGTCAGTATCTACTTGTGAGACGTGGGTGTCTATTTTCCTGAGTGAACCTCTGCCTCTCTGCTCCGACCATATGCCCCATGAGGTTCGGTAAGCACATCTGCTTCGCTTGTGGATCCTACACCCTGTGCTCACTCCACCTTAGCGGGTCGTTACGTGTGCAAAAATGAATGCAAGAACTTTACACGTTAGACTTTATCTCCTCAAGTAAGCTAAAGAGTCTCTTAGATACATACCAGCCCACATATGCCTTCTTAACTTCCTTTAATTGCTAAAAGTACAGAGCTCTTCTTTCAAATAAAGTTTTATTTAAACTCCAGTATGTAAAACAAAGAGAAGTAGGACTGTTCCAGGTACGGAGTGGGTGTTCCCTGCACAGCCTTCTCCTGTCAGACGACCCTCAGAGGGTCCTCCAGTCCCTTGCTGCTCATGTGTGGCCATGGGCGGACAGCACTAGCCTCACCACAGGGTGTTTTGAAAGGCACCGTCTCGCCACCCCCCCCAGACCCACTGAATCAGAACCCTGCCTGTAATATCGTTCCAAAGGGATGTCTGTGCACATCGCAGTTTGTAATCACTGCAGTAGAGGACTTATAACTGTGGCTTTGTAAACAAGATTCTTGAAATTGCCCTGGTTCTCTAAATCACCCCAATGTCGTGGGTGACTGTTAAATAGATTTTCTGCAGGTTTGACCACGATCAGCTCGGTATATCTTGTGTTTCTATCTCCTACTTTGTCTTTGCTGCCAAAGGAGGATTTTCAGTCTTGGCTGCATGATGCTGAAGTCAGGCATTTGAATATTAACTAATTTTTTTTTAGATTAGAGTCAAATAATAATGTAAGAGGTTCTGGAATGTGTGAAGAAAGTACTACAGTTTTACTGATTACCTGTTTAATTGCTAGCAGGTGATGAGGTGGACCAAATCATGTGCCATTGCTGTCTGAACAAACAAAAACAACTCTGATTTATAGTTAGACTATTGTAACACTGGATCCTCATAAAACTCCGGTTTATTTTGAATGTTTCCTCCAAAATGAAGACTTCTAGCTTTCTAGTTATAAAAACCTCCGTATTTTAAATCTATTCTCTGCCTAAAATCTATCATGAAGGAAGAGATGTTTTTCAATCAGCAATCACATAGGATCACAGCCAGGCCTGTGATCTGGAAACTAACAGGAGATCGAGAAGCTTCTCTCTGAAGTCACTTACGTGGAGTCGAAGATTTGAAAGCGATGAAGTCCTTCTCCACATGGGTCTTTCGTACGGCATCACTGAAGATGTAGGGTGCTGAGGGCTGGTTTTCCGGCCATGCACAGGCTTCGCCCACATCTGTCACCCAGACGGCCCCGTTGCCTTCTGGGAGAGACACGCTTGTCTTACAAAAGATGTTACAGACCCAGACACACAAAATGTCTCTTCACCCTTATACCTTTACTTCAATACATTTCCATCTGGAATTTATTAAGAATGCCAGTATCTTCCTGATAGAAAAACTGCCTCACTGACTGGAAACTACACAGAGGCCACTTAAGTTTAGTAGAACCTAGTCCCAGATGATCGGGACACGTGCTGTTATTCTAGCGTACCTAACACTTGTTCAACGACGATACAGGCTTCGTATCTTTCTGGAGCAGACCAAAGTGCCGTTCTACAGTGTGGTTTCTCTCCCTCAGCCCTGGGAAGGCGAAGGCTGGACACCATGCTAATCACAGAAAAAAGTGGACGGCCACCCCCTGCGTCCCCCAGCTCCAACTCACTGCCTCGGCAGGCCTGCATGATGATGACCTTCGGTTTGTCTTTTAGGTTCCTGCAGTTGCGATTGTTGAAAATCTGGAAGATGGTGTCGTCGTGAAGGACATCTGGCTCTTCCTCCCTGTGCTTTGTCCCACAGATCCCGTCCAGGATGCCGTGTGACATGAACACGAGGAACGTGCTGTCTGAGAAGCGGTGCTCTGGGCGGGCGGCAAAGTGCTTCAGCTCGACCTTCATTTCCTGAAAGAGTTTCCAGACTTACCACCTGGGAGCTGTCTGTGTCTACTTTGTGCTCACACAGTACATGGACTTTACACGCACACACTCAAGAGGGAGAGAGAGCAGAAATGGAGTGATCAGACGATTTGGACAGAGTGGAATTGTATGAGAAATTACATTCTGACATACAGCCAGAAAGCTGGATGTATAGAATGGAAAAGCAGGGTTTTTTTCATACAGCGTGTAGCCCGGTGGTGTTCAGTAGATCCTTAGACTGAGGGAGACGCTAGGAGGTGGAGTACAGGGAGGGACATGTGAGGTGACGGGTCTCCTGCCAAAGGCTTTGCTTTTCACAACCGTGTTACAGGCTGCATTTGCCCTGAGTTTTCATTAAACAAAGAGTGAGACAGAGACAGAGATGGAGGGACTGTTTCCACTGGCGTAGAGACGTGAACAGATTCCTTGCTAGGTTTAAAATGGTTTGTCTAAAGCCTCCCGTGGTATTTTTTTGGACAAAGCCAGAATCACAACTTCTTCTGTGTATGTATGTGTGCAAAACTTGTTTTGTTTTGTTTTTTAACCGCCTACTTAGCTTCACATTCAGACACACGATACTGAAATTATAAAGGCCTCAGAGTGGTGTCTCACATAGACTATCAAGTGATGAGTGTCTCCCAAACTGAGAGCATTAGCAAGAGCCAGCCTGTTTAGTGAACTACTGCCATCTAGGTCTTGGCCTTCAGAGTGTACATTGGGAGAGGCTGGGGTGCAGGATGCCTATTCTAGAGAAATGCAGTTTCTGTAACGTGTGCTCCGTTCTGACAGCCGCCAAGGAAGAAGTCCAGGAAGGAGATGAAAGGAGGGACACTCATCCCAACTCATCCCACTCTCTGGGGCCATTACCTGAGCGGTGAGATTTTCCTTTATAACCACTGAATATCCAAGGTTCTCCAGCAGATCTCGCATCCCCGAAATGTCATTTTCACAGCCTTCTCGCTCAGAAAGATAATCGAATGTTCTATTGCAAATGATGAGAGCCAGGCGCATTCGGCTCTTCTTCTCCATCACTGGATAGATCTGCAGTTAACCGACACAGAGTGAGTTGCACCCAGCCTCCCACTTTTGCCTCCAAATCCTATGCAAAATAGGCCCTTACAATTAGAGATTGGATGGCTGGAGGACTTGGGGATGGAACTAGGGATTCATGAACAAAGCACCAGACTAAAAACGTGTAGTAGTTCTGAGTACACACTCCGGAAACCTTGCTTCGGTTCACTGGTGGCGAGGAGTTTAAAGTATGTTTGAGGACGGGATGAAACAGACAGGAAATCTGATGTAAGGGCCCCTTAATTAGATAACATGATTGAATAGCATCCTGTGCCTTTGGGGCTGATCCTAAGGCATCTGTAGCAAGAACTGAAATTTCCAGTGAGTTCCATGTTGTTTGAGTGGACAACCTTGTGTGCCCCTATTCCAAAGTATATTACCTCATGTGCCATTACTGTCTTTGGTTCCTTAAAATGGATACAAGGACAAAGCTTCAGCACATTGATTTGGGAAGCCTGGGTTACCTGAAAAACTACAAGAGAAAAAATGACTCATTAAGGAGTAGCACCCACTGTCTGGCAGTCACGAGGATCTTTTCACCGGGCTCTCATTCTTAGGAAATGCTCACCGCCATCCCTTCAAAAGGCTTAATAAAACAACAACAAAAAAATCATTTTGTATTACAAATGACAAAAAGAGAAATCTTCATACTACCATCTTTCTTTCTGCTTCTTACCCCCACGGACAACTTTTGTTTTTGTCAGTGGTCATGGCATTGAGTAACCTTTCAATCCCCGTGCGTTAGTCTCACACAGACACAGTACCTAAGATTTGGAAGGAAGCCTAATGTTCATGTGGCCTGGTCAAGTGATTATTCAGTTATTTAACTCCACTAAAGTATCCCTACTGTGCACATTATTACCACCAGTGCAGTGTCTCCACTAACAGAGACCCTGCAGAATTCTAAAGCATTTTGACCAATTCTGAGGATCCTGGAGTGTGAGCTTTCAAAGCACTGATGTATATAGTTCCTGCATTGGAACCATCGAGACAAATGTCTCCTTCCTTTTCCCATGAAAGCTCACTAATACTTCTATGGCTTCTCTCCTCGTGTTTCGATCACTTTATGTAAATGTGCCCCTAAAAACTATGATAATAATAGCTCTTAATTGTGCTTGCTGTATGGTAGGCTTCATTAGGACAGGGAAGATGTGTTTAATCTCTGTATTTCCTATGCCTAGAATGATTACCTGGCACAGATGAAGAGCCTACAACCACTTATTAAGGAGTAGTTACCTTCCAATACTTGAAAATAGCTACCAGGCATCTTTCCCTTTTCTTGTTGCAGTTTTCCCGTAGGGAAACAAGCCTTCCGGTCCTTCCAGTATTGCTGGGTAAGAACAGTTTCATCTTCCGAACCAACGGGTCTGTTCGTTTTCCCGCATGTCTGCCCACCTTCTGTCCTTCCCCTCCTGTGACAAAGGACGGCACATTCTTCCTCCTGGCTGAGGGTAGAGACTGTACTTACGTTCCCACTCGATTTCCTCTCACCTGCGAGAACTGTACTCGGGTGATTCCTCGTCCCCGTCTTCTGCATCATCGGTACCCCTTCTTGCCCCTGCTGTGCTCTCCCTGCTGGCGTATCACATGCCTTGATATCCCTTTATCTGTTACGCACTCTGCCCCTGCACTTAGTGTCCCATCCAGCTATTGTGTTTCCCCGCTCTGCTTCTCAGTACAGTTCGTTAAAGGTGGCATCTCTTTTCACTATTTTCATCTCTCATTCTCTTTTCTTCATGCGGTAGACACTGACTGTCATTTTCAACACTTAAATGCTTGAGATTGAGGTCACCACTGGCCACCTGTTGCTTCTTGAGCATTCAAACGTGGTCGAGCACACCTTCCTCCTTGAGCAGGGTTCTCCAGGCTTCAGAGGCTCTGCGTGCGGTAACCGTCCTCTCTCAAGCTGGATGCCCTTCGCCAGCCTTGCGCTTCCTCCACGCCTCCCAGAGTTGGGTCTTTCTACATTGAACCCTCTAAGATGTTCTGTCAGCATCTCTCCCCAGGTGGCCTCTTCCAGACACGTCATCCTAAATACTGTCTACATGCTGCTGAATCCTGAGATTTACTCCCGTGCCTGGTCCCCCTGTGAACAACGCGGCTGAATCTACCTGTGTATTCAACATGTACCCTTGGATGTGATCCAGGCAACAAAGTAAATGTGTAGAGAGAAGGACTCCTGATATTCGCCCACTCCTACAAATAGGTTTTCCCTCAGATTTCTCTCTACTACAAGTTTTTTGCTATCTCAGTTCCTCACACCCTTCCCCTAGTTGCCTACCCAAAACACAGAATCATCCTTGGTTCCTCCTCTTCCTTATTTAGCCCACAGCCAGTCCAGGATAGTTTTTGTTGACTCTCCATCCCAGAGAGCTCCAGATTTGACTACCTGAGATCTTCCCTACCATGACACCAGCCGAAAGCTATGATCTCTTAACTGAAACATTTGAACACATTTGACCTTTCTGATGCTGTGCTGGTTTATCACTCCTCCACCTAAAAACTTCTGAGGGCCTTTCTATTGCAGATACAATCCCGATACTTTCCCACTTCCTAAAAGGCTCTAAACAGTATGGTAGCTCCAAGCTGAGACTGTCACAGCTCCTTCTACCGCGTCCCTCCTAATCTCCTACTCTCCCATCAGATTGATCTTGGGACACGGCAAGACCGTTTCTGACTGAGAGCTCTTGGGATTGTTTCCTCCTTCCCTGCAAGGCCTTGGCCTCGGAGTATGACACATTGTCCCGAATATCACGTCAGATGAGTTCCCGTAGCTCTTCATCCTGGCCCACATGCCTCGCCTCTTTCTCTTCTCCATCCCCCGAATTACGCTTGTATTTTGGTCATTCTTACTATATAAATACCTTCACTGCACTGTAAACTCCATAAAAGCAGGATCTTTATTTATCTCGCTTCCTGCTATAAACACAGTGATTAGAACAGCATATGTAGGTTTTTGGCTAATACATGCATATATATGTATGGATATATGAGTAGATAAGACAGTGAATAAAGATGGCAAAATGTTTATGCCTTTGTAATCTTGTCCAGAACTTCTGAAAACATGCTAATCAAAACACAACAGCGCTATCACTCCTTTCTAGATGCTACGATTCTCGAATGTGGTTCAGTAACTCATCAGTTTCTTTAGTGATCACACGGTATATGTGACCAGTCTTGTTGTGCTTTTCTTAATGTGTTTCTTTTCCCTTTTTTATTTTATTTTTTTACATTTTATTTATTTTTGAGAGAGAGAGAGAGAGAGCAAATGGGGAAGAGGCAGAGAGACAGGAAGACACAGAATCCGAAGCAGGCTCCAGGCTCTGAGCCATCAGCACAGAGCCCCATGTGGGGCTCAAACCCACAAACTGTGAGATCATGACCTGAGCCAAAGTAGGACACTTAACCGACTGAGCCACCCAGGGGCCCCTTAGCGTGTTTATCTTAACCACATCCTTGTTCTATTTGCAGTTGTTAGTTGAGATCTCTTTGATGTTTTATTTATCTTGATAGATGTTATTAATCAATCTCATTTAAAAATAGGAGTCTCAGCAAAGTTGAGGGAATTCCACCGGGGAATGTGGTTAGTCAGGGGCAATGATGGGCTCAGTGCAGAGATGGCTTGTGTTTTATTCCAGCTCTCTTTCTGTTGCCCAATAGGGGCCTCTCTGTCTGCCTCAGCTCATCTAGTGTCACCACGTGTCCATGACGCTGCCTGTCCTAGGAGAACCCATGCCTACGACCCCCAGCCTTCTCCCCCAATTCATGATCTTCACTTTCACTTCCAGATTCTCATAAGTGGAGAGCAGGGATGTAAGTGTTGACCTTGCTTGTGACCTGGGGGTTGTGAGGAAGTCAGAAATAACCCAGAGTTTCTGGGGCACCTGGGTGGCTCAGTTGGTTGAGCGTCCAACTTCGGCTCAGGTCATGATCTTGCAGTTTGTGGGTTTGAGCCCTGCATTGGGTTCTGTGCTGACAGCTCAGAGCCTGGAGCCTGCTTCCGATTCTGTGCCTCCCTCTCTCTCTCCCCTTTCCCTGCTTGTGCTCTGATTCTCTGTCTCTCTCAAAAATAAATGAACATTAAAATTTTTTTTTTTAAATAAATAAATAACCCAGAGTTTCGGAACCGATCTCAGTGGTCTTTCCCCTGTGACATAGGGCCTCTGTAATGTAGGGCCTTATCCTGAGTGAGCTTTGAGGGTTTCCAAGAGCCATTTGGTTTGGTGGCTTCCACTATAGGGAGAGCCAATGCCTGGGCTGACAGCATTTTTCTTTTTCTTCACTTTGTTCACATTTACTTCAGATTCCAAAGTGGAATGAAGAAGAAGTTAAATATCAATGCTCTTCTCTGTAGATTATTTGCAGAGATGGTAACTGAAAACTCAGGTTTCCTAGCTCCTTATTGCAGTGTCTGTGGACACCTCTAGAGGTCTGGAGGTTTTCATTGTGGTGTGAGATTTGAAGGCACTTACCTGTTGAGGAGGAAAATGACTTGATTTTGCCAGATTCATCCTTCTCATTTTCATCAAGAATTTCTGAAATAATCGAAAAGAAGATTTGTTAGCAGACCTAAGTTTCTAGAACCTCCATACTTGAAACTCTTTCCCTCACGCTCACAAGTAAATGACTCTGTTCAGCGTGCGCCTTCCCTATGAAGCATGGGAATTTGGCTCGTTTTCTAAGCTTCAGCTTTGCTTCCTAAGGCCTGTGACTTTATGCCAAGTGAAGGAGGAGGCAGAGGTTCCGTGAAACAACGAAGGGCTCATTATGCTCCTGCTCATGTGATTTCAGGAATAATCAAATTCCTTAATCACAGTTTTCTGCAATAGCATTTTTCGTTCTGAGGAAGGAAAGTGTGCATCTGTGTAAAGTTAGTCTTTGAGTAACGACAGAATAATCCCAGAAGGATGTTGCAGGCTTTGAGAATATCCTCATGTGTATATTATACTGTAGAGAGGGACAGCAAACTGTGGCCTGCAGGCCAAACTCCCTCCACACCAGTGTTGGCCAATAAAGCTTTATTGGAACATACTCACGCTCACTTTGTACTTATTGTCTGTTGCTAATTTTATGCCACAGCATCAGATTGGAGTTACTGTGACAGAGAACGTTTGGTCGTAAGTGCTTAAAATGGTGACACTTGACCCTTCGTAGGAAAAGTGTGCCTCCCACGCTTCAAAGACATATTGATGTGCCACGGCCCCTTATGTTCCCTCTGTACTCCTTTAACAAGGACAGATCTAGATGCTCAGAGATTTATGCCTTGGGCTAAGCCACACGTGAGCAGACGATGGTGGATTTTTTGTTTCTATGGAACATTTCACATCTGGGAATAGGTCTCGAGTCCACAGCGTATGGCCAGTGTCCCACAGACTGGCTAAAGGCTGTCCCAGAATTTCCTAGAGCCCGAGCACCATTTACGCATTGAACAGACGTTAACTCAGCACCCATTATGTGTCAGGGCTCGTTTCCAGGAGCTCGGGCTACCTTGTGGACGAAGCCGACACAGATCTATGCCTCATGGAGTTTATGTGTTAGTGGGCGAGACACGGCACAGTGACTGAGAGAGGTTATGGAATGATTGAAGGTGACAGATGCTGAAGAGAAAAGAAAAGGTGCAGCAGTGTAAAGTGATTGCAGATGCTGGCAGAGGGTCTGGGGCGGACCGGGACATTTTACAGTCTTAAGTACGATAGGCAGAGAGGGGACTAGACATGTGGGTAGTTGATTCTCCACTTGCAAATAGAAATAAGAACACAGAGACCGCATAAGGAGAGCAGATACCAATGAGTTACCTGTCCTTTGACTTCAGATACTCACTTATAGTCGCCTCGCTCTTGGAACTGAAGAAATGGTTCTTTAGCATTTTGCCCACCATTTGAGTTTTCTCAGTGAGATCACCAACCAGGCCTTCAGTCTTATCCACAATGACATTCACTGTTTCCCCTAGTGTTTGTATCTCTCGTTCTTTTAACACCTTCTTTTCCTTCAGGTCCGCAAAAAAGGTACCAAGCATGCCATGGGCAATCCCCTTTTTGTCATTGACCAGATCTTGGGGTGATTTCTTGTCTGTGAGAACAATAAGATTTTAAGTATGGAAAGGACTTTGGATGTCTGATTCTAGGCCCATGGGTCTCAAATTTTAAAATGCAAAAGTATCTGAGAGCTTGTTAAGCAGAGCTCCTGGAGCTCATTCCTGGAAATCTGATTTGGTAGATCAAGGTAGAGTTTATTATTTTTATTTCTGTCTGTTTTCGTCAACTCTCTGTCCAAAGGTGCTCAAGATTTGACCATGTGACAACTTCCCTACTATGGCAACACCAGCCGAAAGCTATGATCTCTTAACTGAAACATTTGAACACATTTGACCTTTCTGATGCTGTGCTGGTTTATCACTCCTCCACCTAAAAACTTCTGAGGGCCTTTCTATTGCAGATACAATCCCGATACTTTCCCACTTCCTAAAAGGCTCTAAACAGTATGGTAGCTCCAAGCTGAGACCGTCACAGCTCCTTCTACCGCGTCCCTCCTAATCTCCTACTCTCCCATCAGATTGATCTTGGGACACGGCAAGACCGTTTCTGACTGAGAGCTCTTGGGATTGTTTCCTCCTTCCCTGCAAGGCCTTGGCCTCGGAGTATGACACATTGTCCCGAATATCACGTCAGATGAGTTCCCGTAGCTCTTCATCCTGGCCCACATGCCTCGCCTCTTTCTCTTCTCCATCCCCCGAATTACGCTTGTATTTTGGTCATTCTTACTATATAAATACCTTCACTGCACTGTAAACTCCATAAAAGCAGGATCTTTATTTATCTCGCTTCCTGCTATAAACACAGTGATTAGAACAGCATATGTAGGTTTTTGGCTAATACATGCATATATATGTATGGATATATGAGTAGATAAGACAGTGAATAAAGATGGCAAAATGTTTATGCCTTTGTAATCTTGTCCAGAACTTCTGAAAACATGCTAATCAAAACACAACAGCGCTATCACTCCTTTCTAGACGCTACAATTCTCGAATGTGGTTCAGTAACTCATGAGTTTCTTCAGTGATCACACGGTATGTGTGACAGGTCCTGTTGTGCTTTTTTTAACGTGTCTTTCTTAACCACTTCCTTCTTCTGTTTGTGCAGTTGTTAGTTGATCTCTCTTTGATGTTTTATGCATCTTTATAGATGTTATTAATCTCCTTTAAAAATGTGAGACTCAGAAAAAAAAATGAGTCTCAGAAAAGTTAAGATAATTCTACCTGGGAACGTGGTTAGTCAGCGGCAGTGATGGGCACAGTGCAGAGATGGCTTGTGTTTTATTCCAGCTCTCTTTCTGTTGCCCAGTAGGGGCCTCTCTGTCTGCCTCAGCTCATGTAGTGTCACCACATGTCCATGGTGCTGCCTCTCGTAGGAGAACCTATGCCTACGACCCCCAGTTCTCCCCCAGTTCACGATCTTCACCTTCACTTCCCGATTCTCAGGAGATGGAGAGCAGGGATGTAAGTGTTGACCTTCCTTGTGACCGGGGGGGAAAGTGAGGAAGTTAGAAATAACCCAGAGTTTCTGAACCTATCTCAGTGGTCTTTCCCCTGTACTGTAGGCCTTACCCTCAGTGAGGTTTGAGGGTTCACATGAGCCAGCAGGTTTGGTGTCTTCTACTATCGGGGGATCCATTTCCTGGGATGACTCAGCATTTTCCTCTTCTTCACTTTCTTCATTTTCTTCACTTTCTTCATTTTCTTCACTTTCATCTTCATATTCTGAAGTAGAATGAATGACAAGTTAAATATCCTTGCTCTTCTCTGTAGATTATTTGCAGAGATGGTAACTGAAAACTCAGGTTTCCTAGCTCTTTACTGCAGGGCCTGAGGACACCTCTAGAAGTTTTTGTCGTCGCATGAGATTTGAGGGCACTTACCTGTCGAAGAGGAATATGACCCGCTGTTGTCAGAGTCATAATTCTCAATTTCATCAAGAATTTCTGAAATAATCGAAAAGAAGATTTGTTAGCAGACCTAAGTTTCTAGAACCTCCATACTTGAAACTCTTTCCCTCATGGTCACAAGTAAATGACTCTGTTCAGCGTGCGCCTTCCCTATGAAGCATGGGAATTTGGCTCGTTTTCTAAGCTTCAGCTTTGCTTCTTAAGGCCTGTGACTTTATGCCAAGTGAAGGAGGAGGCAGAGGTTCCGTGAAACAACGAAGGGCTCATTATGCTCCTGCTCATGTGATTTCAGGAATAATCAAATTCCTTAATCACAGTTTCCTGCAATAGCATTTTTCGTTCTGAGGAAGGAAAGTGCGTATCTGTGTAAAGTTAGTCTTTGAGTAACGACAGAATAATCCCAGAAGGATGTTGCAGCTTTGAGAATATCCTCATGTGTATATTATACTGTAGAGAGGGACAGCAAACTGTGGCCTGCAGGCCAAACTCCCTCCACACCAGTGTTGGCCAATAAAGCTTTATTGGAACATACTCACGCTCACTTTGTACTTATTGTCTGTTGCTAATTTTATGCCACAGCATCAGATTGGAGTTACTGTGACAGAGAACGTTTGGTCGTAAGTGCTTAAAATGGTGACACTTGACCCTTCGTAGGAAAAGTGTGCCTCCCACGCTTCAAAGACATATTGATGTGCCACGGCCCCTTATGTTCCCTCTGTACTCCTTTAACAAGGACAGATCTAGGTGCTCAGAGATTTATGCCTTGGGCTAAGCCACACGTGAGCAGACGATGGTGGATTTTTTGTTTCTATGGAACATTTCACATCTGGGAATAGGTCTCGAGTCCACAGCGTATGGCCAGTGTCCCACAGACTGGCTAAAGGCTGTCCCAGAATTTCCTAGAGCCCGAGCACCATTTACGCATTGAACAGACGTTAACTCAGCACCCATTATGTGTCAGGGCTCGTTTCCAGGAGCTCGGGCTACCTTGTGGACGAAGCCGACACAGATCTATGCCTCATGGAGTTTATGTGTTAGCGGGCGAGACACGGCACAGTGACTGAGAGAGGTTATGGAATGATTGAAGGTGACAGATGCTGAAGAGAAAAGAAAAGGTGCAGCAGTGTAAAGTGATTGCAGATGCTGGCAGAGGGTCTGGGGCGGACCGGGACATTTTACAGTCTTAAGTACGATAGGCGGAGAGGGGACTAGACATATGGATAGTTGATTCTCCACTTGCAAATAGAGATAACACAGAAACAGCATAAGGAGCGCAGGTAACCAATGAGTTACCCGTCCGTTGACCCGAGATACTCACCTAAAGCCAGCTCGCCTTTGGGACCGAAGATACTTTTCACTAACATTTTTCCTACTATTCCCGATTTCTCATTGAGACCATCAATCAGGCCTTCAGTCTTATCCACGATGAGGTCCACTCTTTTCCCTAATGCACGTAACTCTTGCTTTGTTAACACCTTCTTTCCCTTCAAGTCCTCAATAAAGTCGTTCACCCTATTGCCGGCCATCCCCGTTTTGTCGTAGGGCCGGACCTTGGGGTGATGTCTTGTCTGTGAGAACAATAGGGTTTTAGGTATGGACAGACTTTAGATATTGGATTCTAGGCCCATGGGTCTCAAATTTTAACATGCAAAAGAATCTGGGAGCTCGGTAAATAGAACTTCCTCATTCCCAGAAATCTCATCTCCGTGATCAGGGTGGAGTGTGTTATTTTCATTTCTCCCAACGTCTCAGATCATGGCAAATCTCCTTGCCCAACGACCACACTTAGAGTAGCACCAGTCGCCTTCAAGATTCTGCTCTTTTACAGGTGGAGAAAGTGAGGCTCACAGAGAGAAAGCAGCCTCACTAACTAGCTTGGTGATGGCTGACTCAGTTCTATCTCGGTGTCACCTATGATCTCTTTACTTCCTGTCACTTTTATCACTACTCATTTAAAAACCTGCCATCATCAATAGTGTACCAGTAAAGCACGGACATATCAGCATCTAGGAAAGGACCCCTGTGTGTGTTCTGAGGAAGGGCTGCAGGGTGACTCTGGCCTCAGAGACTGAGAGAACACAGTGTGGCTGGTTTGGTCCCTGCTGTTCATGAGAGGTCACACGGGGAGCAGAAGCATGGAGGAAATGAAATGCCCCATGGACGGCCCCTCACCCTGCTGAGGACACTCGTAAAACGGGTAAGAACTCTGAGTGTGAGTTCACAGAAAGGGCTAAAATCGCAGCAAAGTGTTAAGAAGATAGCTCCAGATTTTTTACATCTCCTTCCTTTTCCTAGAAGGTCTAACTTCTTGCCTAAAATACTTCGTCTGCTCGAGTACCTGCCACCGTGCCCTGAGCCCCAGTCCCTTACGTCCCCAGGGTACCTCGCGAGTCCCCCTTGTCTCCCCCACTCCTCGTCCTCCTGTAATTCCCTCAAACACGGCCATAAACGATGGAAAACTGGAGCCACTCACCGGCTGTTGCTGCTGAGGCTCTCTGGGCAGGAAAAGGAGTGAAAATGAAAGCAGCCTTCTGTCTCTGCTCTTAGTGGATTGGCTGCTATTACCTAAATCTAAACGGGAAACTACAGCTTTTCAGGTTCCTTTGTCTTTGCAAAGAAAGAATTTGACCCGTCTTCTGATCTATACCTTATTTCCTTTGAAAAACAGGAAGCAAAACCTGACTTTTCTTTCTTCTGTCTCACAGTTGCTGTGTTACGTGTTGCAGTGTATTTTTGACACAGTTAATAAGTCAAATAGACCCTCGTTTGTCTCAGTGCCATCTGTCAGCCACCCAATGGCAGAGAGGCCTCACTGGACGGAGGTCCACTCAACCCCTGAATGACGTGTGAGTTTGCGAGGTTTAACTGGAGCTGGAAAGTGACACACAGAGGTACTCCCTGTCACTGTTTTTAAAAACCCAGATAAGCGATCTTTTTTCTTCTCTTGTTCCTCATCTGCCCGCTTGTCAGTTCTGGGGAAAATGTGTATATTTCTCTTGGTTGACTCTTTTACTTAAAATTAGAGTTTTTTTGTTTTTTTGTTTTTTGTTTGTTTGTTTGTTTTTAATTTTTTTTTCAACGTTTTTATTTTATTTTTGGGACAGAGAGAGACAGAGCATGAACGGGGGAGGGGCAGAGAGAGAGGGAGACATAGAATTGGAAACAGGCTCCAGGCTCTGAGCCATCAGCCCAGAGCCTGACGCGGGGCTCGAACTCACGGACCGCGAGATCGTGACCTGGCTGAAGTCGGACGCTTAACCGACTGCGCCACCCAGGCGCCCTAGAGTGGTTTTTTTTTTAACATGTGTTCGCAATTGCAATTAAGTAACACAGTTTTTATGAAATGAAATAAGATCATCCACCCAAATAGTCTCACACTACGAAGTAACCCCAGTATATGCTTAGCTCGCATCATTGAAAGTTTTGTTCCTGTGCTTGTAAAAAGCACTCAGTACAATACTGATTTTGTTGATGGCCTGCATCTCCAGTCTCTTTGAACCCTTTGCTCTGACTGGTAGCTCACCTACGACTTGGTCTTGCCATCATGATGCGGTAAATGGACACCGCAACTCTCTGTGCCCGGGTCTTCAGAGGCATGGCACTCTTCCCCCTCTTGGACACCTGGGCTGGGTTGCTAGAAGATGACAGACGTCACGTGGAGAAGAGCCCAGTGGCCCCGGACAAGCCATCGGAGACCAGCTTCAGGCTTCCAAAGCCAGACGTTTTACTAATACATAAACGATCCCAGAAATGTCAGTAGGTTCCTAGCCTGTGTGCTGGTGATCTCAGACAAATGGAGAATCCCAGAGACGAGAAGGACCACACGGGTGACTGACCTACTGAGTTTTGGGACAGTTTGTTATTCCCCAATAGATAAACACATTTACCTCTAACCCTTCCCTCATCTTGTCAGTCATTTGCTTTTTACAGTTTCACAATGTATGACAGATATTTATAAGAATCAACACATTAGGTACCGTCTCCGTTTTTGACGTTAGAAGCATTTCCTAGTGATATTTGCTCCTCTTCTGGAAACCCTTCATTCATGTGCCTTCCAGATCACAAGCCTGTCTTTGTTCTCCCATGACGTCACTGGCTGCTTTTCTTGGTGAACTTGGCCAGTGACTTCCCATCTCAGGGCCTCTGCTCTGTCTGTCCTCCTTCATTCAGCAGCCTCAGGCAGCAGCTTGGTTTTTGATACCGTTTATACATAGGAGGACAGCACAAAAGTTTCCCCTCCAGTCCATGCCTGCCCCCTGAATGCCGGGCTCATATAGCCGGTATCCAATGGGCATCTATTTCACTGCCTACCAGATGTCTCCGTGCCCCCAAACCTACCCCCTGTTAGAATGTTTTCCATTTTATTCTTCTAGTGTCCAAGAGTAGAACATTTAAGTCCTACACTCTTTCTCTCATTTTCTCCAATTCTGTCGGCTTTACCTTCAGAACGCAAGGATTGCCCTCTGCATCTGTCATCCAGATCTGGACTGCCCTCAACTCTGAATTTTTGCCATAGCCTTCCAAGTCCTGTTTCTGGGTCTACCTTGGCCTCATCCTTCCCATTCTCATCTCCACCCGGGAGCCAGACTGATCTCGATAAAATGTAACTCTGACCATTTAATTCATTCATCCACTCAACATTGTCTACAGTTTTCTATCTTAGAGTAAAAGTGGAAGGTCTTTTATAGCAATGGCGCATTATATAGTCTGGACATGGTGAATTCCTTGATCTCATGTCCTAACTTTCCACCACTCCTCTTTGTCTGTGGATTTCCAGCCATCATCTCGTTGCTCCTGCTCAAACACATCAAGCATGTTCCTGTCTCAGCCCATTTCTCCTCGCTTTTCCCTCTGTCTGGAATGTTCTTCCTTCACATGTCCCATGATGGGCTCCCTCTCTACATCACGTCTACTCTGCTGATAAACTGTGTATTTATTTAGTTTCTATATATTCTCTCCCTGTTCCCTGTTAAAGTACAAGCTCCATAAGGAGAGGAACTTTGTTTTGTTCTCAGTGCCAAATGCCTGCCATATAGTCATTATTGAATATTTGTAGTTTTACTGAGTGAATGCATATTTTATTGATTTTGTGCATTTTAAAAAGTCCTGCCCTTGGTTTATGCACCTTCTTTTTTTTTTATCATCTTTGAATTCACTTTTTAGTTTCATTTTTTAAGATTAATTTCTAGTTAGTTAACATACAGTGCAGTATTGGTTTCAGGTGTAGAAGTCAGTGATTCATCAACATACAGCACCCAGTGCTCATCACAAGTGCCCTCTTTTTTTTTTTTAATGTTTGTTTATTTATCTTGAGGGAGAGACAGAGAGCACAAGTGAGGGAAGGGCAGAGAGAAAGTGAAAGAGAGAATGCCAAACAGGTTCTGTAAGCACAGAGCCCCATGCCAGGCTCAAATTTACGAAATGGTAGATCATGACCTGAGCGGAAATGAAGAGTTGGATGGTCAACTGACTGAGCCACCCAGATGCCCCAACAAGTGGCTTCCTAAATGCCCATCACCCATCTAGCCCATCCCCCACCTTCCATCAACCCTCAGCTTGTTCTCTGTTGTTAAGAGTCCTTTGTGTTAGGGGGTGATTCAGTGACTCAGTCGGTTGAGCATCCGACTTCGGCTCAGTTCATGATCTCACAGCTCGTGAGTTCAAGCCCCGTGTCAGGCTCTGTGCTGACAGCTCAGAGCCTGGAGCCTGCTTCAGATTCTGTGCCTCCCTCTCTCTCTTCCCCAACCCACTCGCATTCTGTGTCTGTCTGTCTCGAAAATAAATAAACATTAAAAAAAATTTTTTAAGGAAAAAAAGAGTCTCTTGTGTTTGTTTCCTTCTCTTCTCTCTCCCCTCTTCCCATATGTTCATCTCTTGTTTCTTAAACTCTACATATGAGTGAAATCATACAGTATTTGTCTCTCTCTGACTGGCTTATTTCACTTAGCATAATACATTCTAGCTCCATCCACATTGTTTCAAATGGCAAGATTTCATTCATTTTGATGGATGAATAATATTCTAGTGTATACATATACCACATCTTCTTTCTCCACTCATCAGTCAGTGGATATTTGGGCTCTTTTCATAACTTGGCTCTTGTACATAGTGCTGCTATAAACATTTGTGTGCATGTACCCTTTGAATCAGTATTCTTGTATTCTGTGTGTAAATGCCTAATGCAGTTGCCGGATCATAGGGTAGTTCTATTTTTAACTTTTTGAGGAGTGTCCAGACTGTTTTCCAGAGTAGCTGCACCAGTTTGCATTCCCACCACAGTGCAAGAGGGTTCCCTTTCTCCACCTCCTCACCAGCATCTGTTGTTTCTTGTGTTGTTAATTTTATCCATTCCAACAGGTGTGAGGTGGTATCTCAGTGTGGTCTTGATTTGTGTTTCCCTGATGATGAGCGATGTTGAGCATCATTTCATGTGTATACTGGCCATCTATATGTCTTCTTTGGAAAAGTGTCTATTCATGTTTTCTGCCCATTTCTTATCTGGATCATGTATTTTTTGGGTGTTGAGTTTGGTAAGTTCTATTTAGATTTTGGATACTAACCCTTTATCAGATATGTCATTTACAAATATGTTCTCCCACTTCACAGACTGCCTTGTAATTTTATTGATTGTTTCCTTTGCTATGCAGAAGCTTTTTATCTTGATGAAGTCCCAGTAGTTTATGTTTGTTTTTGTTTCCCTTCATAGAGTTATATATCATGTCTTGATTCACATTTAGGCAATCTCCATCCTCTTAAAACAAAATTGTTTTCTTAGCGATTCCTACTACTTCACCTTCCAAAGTGTATAAATAACCTATTAAGTTCAATAAAATATGCTATTATGTTTTCTTTGTTGTTCTCTTGGGTTTATAGATTAATTTGGGTGGCAAATTGAAACCTTTATATTTTTTTGTCTTCTAATCAATGGGATTATATATCTCTCCAGTAGTTAAATCTTTTATATATATATATCACTCAGGGATTTTTTAAAATATATTTTTCCATATATGCCTTGTGACTATTTGTTTAGGATTATCTTCAAGTACCTTATGTTATTCGCTTCTTATTGCAAAGAGAGGCTTTAAAAAAAGCAAACACTTCCTGATTTTCTTTGGAATACAAGAATGCTGTTAAATTTTGTATACAGATTTGAACTCTTGCAAATCCGAGGAGTTTGTTATTAATTGGAAGAGATTTTTAATGAATAAAATCATATTTTTCAAAAGCAGTAATGATTTTATTTCTTGTGTTCCATAGTTTTTACTTTTGGCTTAATCGGCTTGGAACTCTAGTGCAAAATTGATTAGAAGTCTTTTTTACTTGTATATTATATAAAGTTAATACTCAAATACTTCTGCATAAGAAGGCTACAGATTTTCTCATATTGTTTTTCCTCTATTTCTATTTTATTGGTAGGCTTTTTATTAAATATATGTGTTAGATTAAGGAATTAGTTTTCTTCCTGTTTTCTTAAGGTTTTAATTTTTAATCTTTTATTTGTTTATTTTATTTTTGAGAGAGAGGGAGATGCAGTGTGAATGGGGGAGGGGCAGAGAGAGAGGGACAGAGAATCCGGAGTAGGCTCCAGGCTCTGAGCCATCAGCACAGAGCCTGATGAGGGGCTCAAACTCACAAACCTTGATATCATGACTTGAGCCAAAGTTGCTGCTCAACCGACTGAGCCACCCAGGTGCCCCTATTTTTTATTATAAACAATTTCTGAATACTACAGAATGCCTTTGTAAACTTCTTAAAATTATTGCATCTACTTTTTCATCTTATTTTTTTGAGGAATGCTATCATAAATATGTCTGTTATTATACTATCACCCCATTCTTAGTGTAAATACTATTATCATTAAATACTAGTTAATAAATATTAATATTATTTCAGTCATGGCTAGGTTTTTTTGCTAGCATGTTTTTTAGAATCTTTCCAAAAATTTAATGAAAAATCAGCTGATATTTTTCTAACTTTTCTTCTTCTGTAATTTTGTTTCAGTTTTAGAGAAGCCCTGTAAAACAACTTAAGAAGTGTACTTCTCTTTTTGATGTGGAAGTGTTTATTTAAAGTAGAGCTCATCCGTTTCTTAGAAGTTTTGTAAGACCTGTCTACAACGATTTGGGTCTATTAACCTTTTCTGCTGTTAGATATGACAAATAAAAATCAATTTCTTGAATTTCTATGGATCCATTCAGCTTCTTACTTTATTGTGTATTAATTTACCTTTTCTGGAAAAATTTCCATGTATTTCCTGTGTTATGTATGATATTCTCTGTTTTTTTTTCTGTACATTTTTGTCTGTATTTATTGTACCTTTGTATTTCTGATACTGTCTTTGTGCTAATTCTGTTTTTTCATTTTCAGTCTTGCTGAATGTCTGTGAGTTGATTCGTCCTGTTAAAGGGCCAGCGTTTGCTTTAATGACCTGCTCAGTCCTTTGTTTCCTTACCATTTTATTCATGATTTCTTTTTAATCTTTATTATTTGCTTACTTCTTTTTATGTATTGGTTTACTATTCTTCTGACTTCTCAAGTTGAATGCTTAGTTCATACGTTTTTCTTCCTTGTTTTTGTATGTGTTGTACATCTACACTTGTATATGTATATGAATTATGTATGTGCATTTATTGATTGATTGATTTATATATTTCAGTTTTGAGTTGAGATGTGAGACAGTCTTTCTGCTAGTGGATTTCTAATATTAACACTCAGTAGCCAGAGAATGAGGTGTATATAATATGTGTCTTTGGATCTTTGTGATGTGGCTCATGTTTCTACATAGGTAGGCCAAGTCCAGAAATAAAAACATCATTAATCTTTGTAACGTTAGTTAACCCTTGCAATTCAAAATTCACTTAACCCCTATAGTTCAGAATCCCTACCATCCTAGTCTCTCCTTGCTTTGAAGAGGCAACACAGCACAATGGTTAATAATTCTGATTCCAGAGTGAGTCTGGGCACTCCTATCTTGTTGTGGCCACGTGCTGACTGTGACTTTGGACAAGTCATTTAAGCTCTATGTTCTTTTGTTTCACTGTCTGTAAAACAGGGATGTTGATAATTACAGGGCTGTTGTTATGATTAAATTAGTTACTTGTATACAAAAATCCCTCACAATAATCAAAATCTTTACATTAATCCTGACATAAAATTGATCTGTATAAATTTAACTATTATAGTTACATTCAATATCTAGAGCCTCCTTTTATTTTTTTAAATTTAGTTCAGCCATGTGTTAAAATATCTATCCAGCATTCTCTGTACACATAGCAGAAGTGGTACATCTCCTTCCATAGTAGTTCTGATGGCCATGTTGCCCAAATTCCTCTACCAACATTCATCCCTCCAGAACTGTGGATGTTGTGTTTTCCATTACTAACACCCCCTTTCACTTTACTGCCATTTATGCAATTCTATTTGTATTTCTCTACAAATACACTGACTTTATACCGTCTTGAATCAAAGCCCAACTGATCTCAATAGCCAAGAGCTTGCAAGGGATAAAATTTTTCTGAAATGTGGAACATGCAGAGTCTGAGGAAAACAATAACAAGAAAATTAACTTATGGGAAGAAAGATATATGGGATTAATTTGCTGAAATCATAATAGTTTACTGAGGAAAAAAAATGAGCCCAACAGATCATGTTGATTAAGTAATGAATTAGAAAATTTGTTCTACATCATCATATAGATCCAGGGTTTGAGAGTGTACAAATGGGGAGCTAATTTACAGTGTTGGTCTCCAGATGGGCACTGTCTCCTTTCACCTTGTACTGAGGACCAAAGTCATGGCCAGCTGTCTTCACCCAGTGACATGCAGACACGATAGGAGTCATTAAGCTGGAAAATCCAGCTTGCTTCTTACACTTCATTTCCAACCAGCCACCATTTTAATTGAAATTATATTCTCTTTTGGAGGATTTACAGGGCACAGTTTAGTTGTTTTCATTTTTATTGAGATACCAAACCTTAAATGAGTGTGTTGTGCTAGCTAAGGTACTTTTCCAAGTTGGTCAAGAAGGGCTGGACTGCCCATGATTGCCTGAAGGAGAGAAAAAGAACAGAAGGTCACGATAGTAATCCCCAGAAGCCTTTAGTCCATCCCTTATTATGATTCTTTTTTCATCCTCTTCTGGGTACTTTTTGCCACTTCCTTTGGTTTATATTTGTGACCCTTATAATCTGTCTGCTAAAAATACTCAGTGTGATCTTTGCCAAATCTGTTATGAAATTACATCATCTCTCTGTGCAAAGCACTTGAAATATTGTCCATCTCACTGGGCATAAAATATGTAAAACATTTACCATGTGACCACCAAGGTCCTTGTGATCAGGCTCCCCACTGCTTTTCTTAGGTCCTCTCAGCCATTTTCCACAATCTCATCTGCCTCCAGCCTACCATCGTTTTGCAGTTCTTTAGACATGTTAATTGCATTTCTGCCTTAGGGTGTTGGTACTTGCTGTTCCCGGAGCTAGGACACTTTTCCCCCTGCCCATGATACGGTCTGTCCATTCTTTGTTCTGATTTTACCATTTTATCACTTCAGAGAAACTTTGCCTGATTAATCTATAGATAGCACTGCAGCATCCACCTTTTTGTGTCTCTTTAGTCTCCTTTATCTTTCTTCTTAGCTCTTATCCCTCTCGGACATAGGACATATTTCCTTGTGTATTTAGAGTCTGTTTCCACTCGCTAGAGTATGAGCTTTCTCAGAGCAAAGACTCCATTTGTTTTGCTTACTGGTAGATTACCAACAACTGGAACAGAACCTGGAACATAGTAACTGCTTGAGAAATGCATCACATCAATAATTCAATCCCCAAATGTGGTTCTACTGGACTAATTAGGCCTTAAAAGCTATTATACTGAGATATCTGTGCAATTATGGAACCAAATTGTCAGAAACCAGAGTATGGGTAAATATTTAAACTACTGAGATAAACGTTATGATAAAATATAATTTAAATTATGTGTCTGAGAGGGATACTAAGAATTGTTTATAATGTAGAATGATATAAAGCTGCTATGAGGGAGTAAAATAATTGTTGGGTCTAACCTTGATGTACCCATTCTAAAGTAGTTTGCCTAATAATAATAATAATATGTTGAGATGGGTGCTTGAAGGGGTTTTGATACTTGAGTAGTATTTGCAGATCTGAGACCACACTCTGAGTGTTCTGAGATCCACACTGTGAGAACAGCTGGAGAACCAGAGTTGGCCTCACCACAAACTTTACAGTCCTGGATAGATTTCATACTGTGTGATGATGATAGCTCAAAGTAGTGAGGGAGTGCATGCCCTCAGAGGACCAAAGTCCTGCTTTCTCCATGGTCAGCTCCTCTGTGTTGTGTGTTTTCAGGGTCTGAGGCACTGTGTGGTGACTGAGCGTGAGGGAGGGGCAGGCAGGTAGAGAATGAGAGATGAGTATAAGTAATAATGGAAGCGTGAGCACATTTCTATGTTAATAACTGCTACCGTGTGTCCTTCGTAGGTTATTACTTCCTGTCTTGGTTTGGCTTCTCTCACTGATTGATTGACGGACGGACGGATTGTGGAGGTGGAGGTAGGGGCCAGATGCACATTAAGTACAGTAAAAAACAGCAACTGATCGCCAGACTACATCAACAAGGCAAACTACTGTGACCTTCTCAGCTGTCAGCTGCCATGGGTCACTGGACCTCACCACCCGTATTACTCTCCCATTCACCTCACCTGCCAACAGCTCTTGATACTTACTATTTTCAATTGCCAGGGAAGAGATAGAAGTATCTTGTCATGGATAGTCGTTCAATGGTGGGCATCTGGGCTCTAACATTTGGTTTTTCAAATGACTGTTGTACCTAAAACCAAAAAGAGGTGCTAGGTGAGGCCTACCTCTTAGGAATTCTCAGAAAAGAGTTTCCACCTCGAGCCCGAAAATTCTGGGCATGCAGGGTGCTCCCAGCACTGATGAGTCTCGTCCCATGGATACTCTAACTTCCTGCCACTGCTGCCTTCCCTCTTAAAAGTGACACCCTCTGTCACAATAGCTCTTTCTCTCAC
The DNA here is from genome assembly GCF_016509475.1 of Prionailurus bengalensis. Lineage (NCBI taxonomy): Eukaryota > Metazoa > Chordata > Mammalia > Carnivora > Felidae > Prionailurus > Prionailurus bengalensis. Next base: position 3,128,975 of record NC_057346.1, read on the forward strand.
ATACTTTATATCTAATCCAAGGCCTTCCAAACTTCCATTTCCTGTTTTCTGATCTATAGGTCTAATGACCAATTTTCCTTTGGGGTCTGTTCGTGAGAACTCGGTCTCGAGAATTCTCTACGTTCCACATCCACCAGGGCTAACTCCTCAATTTAATGAGACTCAAATCCCAGGATTTTGTTCTTAAGTCTGGAACAATGAAAAACTTTCACATCCCCTCCACCAACCTGACCTGAAGTCTTTCGACACGGAGTGATCAATGAGATCCTACTTAACCTAGATCGACTATTGCTAGTCTTTTCCTAGAAATGCCCTTCGAAGTGTAGTGTATAAATCCTGTTCGTCAACTTGCTAAGTTCTTATAGAGACCCTGACTCATGTCACACTGCAGTCTTCTCCAGTTTACTAATGGTGTAGCCTTCTTTTTCCATAAGAGTGTACCTGTCCTCTGTGTTTTTGAATGGAAACACAACACACTTTTCCATGTTCTTAATACCAATCCCTTTCTCCCTAAAAAGAGGGGAGGAGCATATATTTATTATTCATGCATTTATTCACTCAATGAATATTAATTCCTATGTGCCTGAATGTTGAGGTGTTTAGCAAATCCCTGCCTTCATTAAGGTCTCATTTGAGTGAGTGAATGCAGTTGAAAAAGAAACAAATAAACGCATACCCTGAAGGCATGCATGCTTGCGGGAGCTACAGAGGGAAATAAACTAGAAGAAGGAGGACCCAGGTATGTCCTGAGCCGGGGAAGGAATATCACGTCTTCCCTTCTGGACCACTCCATTCAAAGAACGTCTTCTCCTGTCTTCTCTTTCACATGTCCTCAGCCTTTGCCTTTACGGATCCTATCCCAGCAATCATCTCTCTTACAAGAGTGTAAATGCTCCACAGCCTTATGTCACATATGTCTCGTTTGCCCCCTTGTTGCCAGGATAGAACCCACCACCAAGTATGCCACCCAACCCTATTTATTTCATAAATTAAACAATGAAAATTAGTCCAAATACCTCCCACTCTTTGAAATGGAAGAACTTAAATCCCATGAGAGACAAGCTTATATCTTCTATTATTGTTTAATATATTTTGATCTCCTGCTTCTACACATTGATATATTTTTTTCTGTATCAGGTTTTAAACACCTAGATGACAAAAACCAGGTGCCACTCTACTTGTGTTTGCCTGACATTTCTGCCACTGTCCCCTGAAAGACAGATAATAACAAAGCCCTTCTAAGCAACACGTGACTAGAAGAGGAGAGACAAGCTTACCTTCCGAAATACTTCCTCCAGATGAAAGCACCACGAATACTTTTGGAAGCACGTGATGAGTTGTGTAATGAAGAGAGATCCCTTGTTCACGTCTCTCCAAGACACATGATCTAAGGAGACAGGAAGCGGTCACCCTTGGGCTGTGGCCTTCGCCCTTAGGTTGCTTTATATTTGTTTCTAAAGCATAGCGTGGTAGTTCTCTCGACATGTTGAGGAGAAGCACTTATAACCCTTTTCCACAGAGAGGAAACAAACCAACACACCAAAAGCTAGTAGAGATTGACCTAATGGGGCAGCTCATCAGAATTGTGGGAGATGGCACTGTATTGTTAGGACGGACTGACTTTTTATTACATGCCCCGTGTTCATCTGCTTGAGAGATAACTGGAATTATCACATTTTACAGAGGCAACAATAGAAGCTCAAATGGATTCAGGAATGTCCCCTTGTTTACACAGGTGGCTCTTTACAGATTTCATACTCTCCTTTCACAATATAGCAAATAAAATAGATGAGCAGACCCAAAGGAAACTCTTGGAGGGGATCGATATGTTCATGGCATGGATTGTGGTGATGATTTCACAGATACATACTTATCTCCAAACTCGTTACATCATATACACTATATATGCATAGTATTTTGTATGTCAATTATGATTCCATAAATGGGTTAAAAAAGATGAAAAATAAAAATTTGCAAATTAAAAGCACTCAAACGTCAGGCTTCTTCAGGTGATTATGTTGAGCTCAAGAATTCTACACTGTTCTATTAGTAGGGTCTAATAAGCCCCCTAGTACCATTTTGTACTCCTCTAACAGGGCATCCAAATCCCTTGCTGGGGTGTGTGATGGCATATCGACAGAAAGTATCAAATGGGAAATACAGAGGCAAGGCTTGCCCTGGATCCCTGGAAAAGGGCAGCCAGTCCCAGGATCCATAAAAACTCTTCTCAAAATGTTGACTGGATTCAATAGAAAACTGAATCCATCATTTATGTTAAAATGGCTTATGGTCAGGGGGGTTCCTTCCATTAGGTTGTTTTAATGTTTGGTGTGCCTTTGACTATAAAGCATAGCACTTATAATAAAAGCACAATTTTAGAACGTATGGGGGATAAAAGAATCTTTATCCCCATAGAACAGACAAGACAAAACATAAAAGACATCAACCCTTAAAATTTGCTTTAGGTCATTGTTGCACAGAGCCTGTCTTGATTTTCTAGAATCACTCAGAGCTGGTCTTGGGCCCCCCAATCCCTGTCTGCAACAGAAGGACACGTACGTGGGGTCGAGGAGCAGAAAGCGATGAAGTCCTTCTCCACGTGGACCTTGTAAATGGCGTCGTCCTCTAGGTTGTCACCCACCTGTGAAAGGCGGCTACCCATCTGTGAAGTGCTGTCCATTGGGGCCGCTGGAGAGTCACTGATCAACAGTTCCCCCAAATTTTCTGTGGAGACATCGACTTGCTGCACACTGTACAGCTCCGAGTATGCCTGGTCCAATTACCCACCTCTTTCTTGTTAAATATTTATCCTAACCAGTTTCAGACACACACACACACACACACACACACACACACACACACACACCCCACTCTGCCTTTCTCTCGTGTTGTTGAGCAATGTGCCCACTAATGGTGAGAATGTCATAAAACTGGAAGAACCCATTTGCTAAGACCAACAAAGGAGTTAAAGCCTCACTTGCATCATTTCAGAGAGCAGACTTAGATTTTTCGCTAAATAATTTTTGTTTCCTTTTTATCCCCCCAAATGCCACTCCACAAAACCTAAAAGACCCTGGATTAACTCAAGTAGAGATGTGTCAGTTGACAAGACACATTCTCGTGCTACCAGCCCCCGAGGTGGACTCTCCTAATAGTTCAGTTTGGTTTCTCTGGCCTGAATTGGGTCTACAATCGTTCCCTCCAGAAAAAAAGTACACAGCACAGTTCTCTGCAAACAGCTTCATCTCAGAACTCACCACCTCTGCAGGCCTGGACGATGATGACCTTGGGCTTGTCCTTTAGACTAAGGCAGTTGCGGTTGTTGAAAATCTGGAAGATGGTGTCATAAGCCAATACATCTGGGTCTCCTTCAGCGCTGTACTTCGTCCCACAGATTCCACTCAGGATGCCATGAGACATGAACACCAGGAATGTGCTGTCCGAGGACTTGTGCTCTGGACGGGCAGCAAATGCCCTCAGCTCTGATTCCATGTCCTGAAAAAGACCTCCAAGTCTCACTTTGACGGGGACAAGCATTTCAATTAGCCCGACCTCCTCCTCCTCCTGCACAGTGTAAGAAGCATCCGTGGCATTCCACGTGCTATGTCTTTTCCTGGTGGCTGCCCCATCTTCCTATCATGGAGCAGTGGGTGGAACTTTCTGCTCCTGACGACACTATATAAACCATCCTCTGGATACATGTTGCACTCGCCTCCCGTCCCTTATGTAGTTTTTCCTTTCCATCTCTGTCTTTTCTCTCATTACCTGATCAGAGTTTTGTGTCACAAAGGCATCACACAGCTTCCCTTGTAAAACCCATCCCACCGTGCTTAGAATGAAATCGAACCGTGGATGTATGAACACCCCCTCTCGCCCTGCCTCCTCCTCTCCTGCGCTGCGGTCACCATAGTCTTTCTGTGGTGCTCCTGTGCCAGCTTTCCCATTGCGTTCAGACTTGTCACTTGGAATGTATTTCATCCACGCCTTTCTGGACCTGTCTTGTTCCATGCACTGGTGTGCCTCGTTCTCTGTTATCTCCTCAGAGAGGTTTCTCTCGACCACCCCGTCCAACGTTCTTGCTCCCCACTCACCAGTTTGCTCTCATGTTTCCTTTTCACTTGCTTTTGACTCTTTTCAGTCTTCTAGAGACACCCTGAAATATTCTGTTTTGCTTACAGATTGATTACTCTTGCTAAGTGCACCTAGATTGTGGCAGGTGGGAGCTTCCTGTCTCATTCACAGACCTGTACCCAGTGCCAGGAATAACCCCTGGGACACAGTTGGGACTCAGTACATTTGTGGCAAGTACATTCTTGCTAAACGCTCGTTACTCTAGAGTTTTCTGGGCAGTGTTGGGGTCAAGTCCTAACCATCCCACTTTGGAACATGCCAATCACTTTGTTCATTTATGGAACTGACGACAGTTAGAGCTCAAAAGAGGCATAGATTTTACTTTCCGATACTTTCATTTTATAAATACACACACACACACACACACACACACACGGCTTAAGGTTGTCAAAATATTTGCCTAATATGGTAACACTAATGTGTTAGTAGCAGTATGGATGTTGAACATGTACTTGTTTGGGGCAGGTTAGGGGTCCCTACCTTAGCAGTGAGTTCCTCTTTTATGTGCACACTGTAGCCAAGGTCTGTAAGCAGCCTCCTCATCCCTGCAACGTCAAGGTCAGCCCCCTTCCTGAGAGAAAGATGATCGAACGTCGTATTGCATATGATGAGAGCCAGACGAGTACGATCCTTTCTCTCCTTTATTGGGTAGATCTGCCAGAAATGGATTTGCAGTGAGTTCAGTTTGTCTCCCTCTCCTTTGAAAGCCTCACCCACCAGTCCCTGTTACGTGCTAAGGGCTCATGTAGCTGTCCCAACCCCTGAACCAGAAGACCCTGCCTTCTTAACTCTTTACAGTGGATTGAGTTGACAATGGAAAGAATTACAAATTGGAAGTAAATGATCTTTTAAGAGCCTGGAACAGGACCCAGTATATATCTGCGATGGTTACTCAGGAATCTTGAGGGCCCTTGAATATTTCCTACTGTCTCTTCGTCTCTCTTCTCTGCCTGGTCTCATCTTTCTTAGAATTCAAGATTCAGATCAATTTTTGTCAAAGCTGGGAGACACCTGCCAGTGGCCCCAGCTAAAAACGATTGCATCAGTGATCCTTTGCCTTTGGTAACATTATTATTCTGGTACTGGTTTTTGAAAACATAGCAACATACAGTGCTATGCAGGCTTCAATTATATTTTAAAAATATGCATTATATCTAGGATTTTCACTAGAATGCAAACAATTATTACTTGGCCATATTCTCTTATACATATTTTGCATCCATGACTACGGCTAAAATTGTCATAAATCACAAATAGATACTAGAACAAATAGATAAACAAAGTGAGAAATGTACATTTTATCACAGGGTTGAAAGAGAATTAGAGTCTATGTGAGGCCCCATGATTTCCTCCTTGCCCAAAGCATCTATGGGTAAGATGACCACTGCCCCCACTCCCCAAACTTTGCAGGTAGTGCTTTAGGAAACCGTGTATTTCGTGAAAACAGTTGTTTCTCTCTTATTCTCTATTTCACGGACGAGCACAGTACCTCTTCAGCCCTCTGTTTACACAGTTTCACGAAGTTTTCACGAGGACAAAGCTTGAGAGCATCTACAGATTCTTCTGGCTCAGCCGGCCCAGGCATGTTATTCACGCTAGCTGCAGGATACATCACATGACATAAATTATGAGATCTGCCTTTGTGACCCACTTACCACTTCAGAAACTGACAAAGAAGGGAAACTATGGGCAGAAGGTTTTTTAACACGTAAGGGTTATGACTGTATCTAACCTCTAGTGTGAGGAGATGTATTTTGACTAGGAAAGAAGGGGGGGATTTTTAGCAGAGAAAGAAGATCCACCTGAAAGTGCAATAGTAGATTCTGCTAATTCTGAAGAAAACGCCTTGATGATTTGGGGTCAAATTTAGCCTTTCTACCTTCAGCAGAAACAGTTTTATTTTTCTAGTGGTTTTACTGTAGGGTCCTCACTCATCCAAGTAGACTTTCTATCGTCTCCGAGCAAGAACATATTGAGCTAATCTCTATTGGAGGGCTAGCCATTAGAAATGTAATTGGGGGGCGCCTGGGTGGCGCAGTCGGTTAAGCGTCCGACTTCAGCCAGGTCACGATCTCGCGGTCCGTGAGTTCGAGCCCCGCGTCAGGCTCTGGGCTGATGGCTCAGAGCCTGGAGCCTGTTTCCGATTCTGTGTCTCCCTCTCTCTCTGCCCCTCCCCCGTTCATGCTCTGTCTCTCTCTGTCCCCAAAATAAATAAAAACGTTGAAAAAAAAATTAAAAAAAAAAAAAAAGAAATGTAATTGGGCCACCTGTGCAAGTCAAAATTTTATAATGTCCATGTTAAAAAAAAAACAACTAAAAAGAAACAGATGACATTAATTAATATTAATTGGCATTAGTACTAACATTAGCACTGCATTTTAACATGATATGTCCAAAATATCACCCTTTCGGCACGTGTTACCAGCCAGGCAGGCGCCCAGTAGCCAGGTATGGCTAGTGGCCGTCCTGTGGGACGATGTACAATTTTGAGCCCGTTCTTATTTCATGCAATACACCCCAGACACGTAATGGGATCTTGAATTGTGTACCATCCAGCTGTCACTTGGCCCAGACTCTTGACCTTTCCAGAGGAGACAGGCTTCGGTGACTTGTCACCAAGTTGTGATGTCAGCTATGTAGAGGGTCACTGCTGTGTCATAACTCTAGGGCTCTGTCCAGAGACTCTGCTGTGCTCTGGTGACACTTGCCCCCAGGTTGCTGAGTAACTCGCGCTCAGTTTTCAACCAGGTTTAAAAATGTGAGGAAATCCCTCCTCCCTTGTGGAGAAGTTTGTCTCCGGCTCATCCTGACCCACTCCCTGGAGAAATGTAGTGCTCTCAGACCCTGCTTGGCCTCACTTGACGGAGATTGTGCAAGACACTTGGAAAGTCCAGAGCTCCCCCCCACCCCGCACCCCAGAGAAATGAGGAAGAAGAATTCACAAACAATTTAGAAGTTTGCCAAGAGCTATTCGAAAAGGAAGGATTTTGTCTATGAAATGGGTAAACCTTTGTGTTCACTTACATGAACCAAGAACACCTCTGATTTTATTTAAATGAGAAAAGCAATGTTACCCTTTATAAAATTTTCAGTTGCTTATATTCTACACTTTTTTTTTTCTATTTCGCTCATTTGTTTCCATTAGTTTTTAAATAATATTTTTCTGATAAATGTCTTTCTAAATGCTAAAAACCTGGAGAGGCAGCAGATTACAAGTCTTTAAGGAAACCCAGCTTTCTGAATCTTTTTTGAACAGTGACACATGCTCTTCCTTTGTATTCCAGAAGATTCTGCCAGTGGGAGGACATATAGGGTCCTGGGATAGTCTCTGGTCAGAGAGTACGTTTTCTCATCAAAAGAGTTCTCGGTTTCCAGATTGTGTCCAGCTTTGGCGAACACTCTAACTTAACAAATGTTGGCTCCTAATGACCATTATGTATCTACAAATAGATACTGTGCTTGCAGATGAAACTGGGAATAGATAGGACTTCCATCTCATATTTAATGGTAAGGTTGGCATGGAGATGAATCCATTCAGTACCACATAATAAATATTATAGTGCAGCCTGCTTCCCAAAGCGGGTTCTACTCACCTAGCAGCACAGTGGAAACAAATGAGAGAATTAAGAGTTGAGATAAAAATTTCAATGTGTTTGTCTTATCTGTTACCTAATGAAATGCTCCGAGAACCCCTTAAACTGATACAAAAAGAGAGGGTCTGGTACCAGGTAATACAAAGCCATCCCTTTGGGAGGTAGGAACCCAAGTAGTTATTTTTTTGTAGGAATAACCAGTGTGTGGCAAGTTAGCCTGCCCAAGTGTGAGCTTGTTACACGAAATGAACTAGTAGCTTGGATTCTTCCTCTCCCCACTCCCCTCAGTACCATGCTAGGAACCCTCAGAACCCTATCCATGTCCAGAAGGCTTGGCCAATGTCCAGAAGGCCTGGCCAAGGTCTTTATGTCCTACAGAAGGCCAGCTCGCCCAGCTTCCCCACCTGCCTGCATTCTGGGATCTCTCTGGAGGCTCTGTGTGCAGAGGGATCCCATGGAACCCCTGTGCCTGCCTCCCACCTGCCATGGATTCGGCTGATGGCCTAATGTATTTTCCATTTAATGTGCATTGTGATGCCTGGAGTTGCTAAAATTATTTTGAAGCTCCCATGACTTCATTTTTGATTCCCATTTGCTGAATTATCGCTGATTTTTTTTTAAATCCACATTGTCTCCATTCCATGTCAGATTTAAGGGAAAGTAATAAACCTGCCGAAGGTCCAATTTAAATATTAATGAGGACAGGGCCCAGGCCACCACGTTGGACGTCCATCAGACTGGTGTGTGTGTCCTGCTGGTCAGGGGTGCCCCATCTCCAGAAAGGACTCATTGAAAAAACTCATTTGCTATAGTGAAGTCTCTACAATTTCTGTTATCGTTTGTTAATTATTGCTTACTTTTATTAGTATATTGATAAGCTCTGGTATGCAGGACTGAGAGTTCAGGTTAAACACTGTCGTAAATTAAGTGTGCCACTAGTGACCTTGGACCCGGCGAGATTTGGGCTCTAGTAATATTTATAATTCAATGTAGATCAGAAGTTTTAAAATGTCCTAATAGATTGGACACGTTATAGGTGTTCTCCTGATCCTATTTTGTAACTTGCAGAAATGAGTGAGCCCTAGAAAGGTCTAAATATCAGAAGCAAAATCATAATTATGATAAGTAACATTTGTTGCCTGCACATTCTTCATTTGTTGTATTCATCCTCTAGTAATTACGTGCCTGCTATGTGGCCGGCACTCTGCTGAGAGCGATTACTCACTTGTGAAGAAAACACTTGTGCTCTGGGTGAAGAGACTTGGTGGATTATAATCCTGTGTAATCAGAAGGGAACCCTGGAGAAGAGTGACTGTCTTAGCACAGAAGTTACCAAAATTGTCACCATTTTAGAGATGCTGAGACTGGTGCCCAGGGAGGGAAAGAAGCTTGAATGAAATCACAGAGTGTCTACAGTGACAGGACCTGGGTTCAAGGTCAAATATCCCTCACTGCAAAGTGTCCACAAGTACCTCTTTCTGAGAGCAACGTACATGTAGAGACTTGGCTTCTTAGCTCATTGGGGATTGGATCCCTGCCAGCAAAAGACAGGATGGCCTCCAAAAGGACAACGACAGGTTTAGTGAAAACCACATTCTAGTAATGAAGGATGGCAGGATTATAGAGGACCCTAGAGGGGCTTTGGAGGTGACTAGACTCCAGAAAATTTGAGATGCCCATTGTAAGTGACTTTAGTTTACCTTCTAAACTGGTAGAATGCTTGTCCGTATTAAGGAAAGTTTGGACAATGGCTTGACCTGCCTCCTTGGGTTTCTGACGCACTGAGTTCAGAAAGACCCGGGGCTTGTCTCCAGGTTTGGCATCATGAAATTTTTTCTTTTCTGCTTCCTCCAATTTCAGGACATCTTTCTCCACCAAGTCTTGCAAAACGCCAGTAAGGAGCTCTTTGCCCACAGATTCCAAAATCTTAAATGGGTTTTTGTCGTGTTTGTCCTCTGTAGGAAATACAAAGACCCCTTCAACTATGGGCACAACTTAGAGTCTTGCTCTGTCTCTAGAAGGTTCTCCATTATGGGAAATAACCCTGAAAATGCCTTCTGACTATTTCACCATCTACCCCATAAACTACCTGTACTCTTGCACTGTACCTGTTGAGTTCTCTCAGGCCATCAAATTCACACTGGGCCCACGGGCTAGTATTTAATGGCTCATCACCACCTAAGATGAGGGGAGGGGCTTCTCATCTCTCCTCTGTGACACTGGGCCTAACGCTAACTTCCCAGCCACCTACTGCTTTTACATTTCTCTTTCTCACAGTGATGGTGATGGCCCATTTGTAGTATCTGCTCCAAGGAAAGCCCATGCTGTTACCTACAGCTGTAAATTTGTTTCCACTAGAATGTACTATCTTTTCTTTCCTCTGTATATAATTTCCTTGGTAAAAGCACCATGTCTTTGAATCCACATCTCATTCCCACATCTTTGTGCTTCAGATACTGACAAACCTGCATATGCCTCCCGAATGTATAAATTAATGAATAAATGAGCAAATGCATCTAGAGTTCTAATGTTCTAAGATCTTGTCTCAAAAAGAATTCTTAATTGAAAATAATCTGATGACTCATCTTTCAGTATGGTAGATTAATTTGCTACTGTGTGGGATAGTGTTCTATCCCATCTTTGCCAAAAGGGGTAAATGTAGTGTCATTTCCATCCCAAAATTTTCGGCTAGCTTTAATCTGATGGTGGAAATTCCTAAATACCTATTCTTTCATATCTCATGTACTTTCATAAGATCATTAAAAGCAGGAGCTTTGTTTGTCCTGTTCGTTACCTAGAGCAAGATCTCTGACACAATTGGCATCTGTCAAATATCTTTTTAATGACATGGTATGCTAGCAATGGTGATGAAATGTGTCAGTAAAATAGTATTTTAACTAACATTTACTGCATGCATCCTGAGTCAGCTACTGTGATGGCATTGTACCTATGAAGAAGTCAGACACTTCCAAATTCCTCATAAAGCTTAAAGTCCAATGGGGGGACCTGGGGGAAGGATGGATCTGTTTTTTCTTTTCTTTTCTTTCCTTTTTTTTTTAAAGACAAGAAAAGTATAGTAAATGGCTGAAGACTCCTAGGCCACTATAGGAATAGGGGTTCTGAAAAAGAGTAGTAGAAATAAAAGCGGAGAGCAGGGGCTGGATTTGAGAGAGGAACCAGTAAGCTTGGCCGCTTCTTGAGTGTTGGAAGCGAGGAGAAAGAAAGAACTGAAGATGATTTCAGGTTTCTGGTGTGAATGACTGGTGTGAATGACAGTGGTGTCATTAATCAGGACAGAGGAAACTGGAGGGGAAGCAGGGTGGGGGGAAGGATGACCAGTTAGGCTCGGGGCGCAGAGAGATAAAAGCTGTCTGAGGGAGCCATGAGAGCATATGTTCAGTAGGCACTAGAACAGGGAAGTGTGGTGTTCAAGTGGGTAGTCAGGTTTGGGACACAGGTTTAGAACTTGTGAGCATCAACATGTTAGTAAAGCTACGGGGATGGCCTCTGCTAAAGCACATGGATTAAGAAAAGAAAAAGGCATCAGATCAGTTCATGAGAATGACCCATTGCCCTCTCACCCTGAGGTCATCCCATGAACCTGTATATAGTTAACGTCAGGAAAGATGCAGTTCGATGTTCTTGCTTTGGAAATACCAGTACCTGGAAGAGGAGGAAACGCTACTTCAGAGTCCGTGGTGTTCTGAGAATTTCCAGATTGTGGGCCTGAGGGAAGATTAAGGACATAAAAATAGTCACTTCTCATGTCTCAGGAATCTTGGCCAATGTGATAGAGGCTCCCCTTTGAAAGTATCTCCTGCAGGCCTGTTCAAGATGCGACTAGCTGAGAACCACACCCACCACCGAGAAGCAAAAGCCTATACACCTTCGTGGCAGAACAGATGAGTCTCTGAACGTGGCTCTTTCTGCTTTCTACGATGAAAGACAGCATCAGATGTAGCATCAAGAGGTCTCTTACTTTATAAGTTTCACGGTGGCTCCTGGGGTGACCCCTCCTGCCTACCAGGTGTGTGCAAGGAGTGTCTCATGCAGAGCCGGGCCGGGCTTTAGAGACACCTAAAAAGGACAGGCATCTGCTCGTGGACACTTAACTTTGCCAAGACGTACCACAGCAGAAAATCAGGACGAGGTGACCTCCTGGTCGCCCCTCAATCAGTGTAAAGTCGGTTTCCCAAGTATCACAGAACAAGAGAGTGGCCAAGCCAGGGTATGAGTGCAAACCTGTCTTCGTTATCATCCATAAACTCTTAATCAAGTATGCCACATAGGGCACTGCATGATAACACAGGTGCCAGGATCCCTAACCACCGCCTCAGTTGCGGTATTCGGTCGCATAAAATCACTCAACATATTAGTAAATCCTCTTCGGTAACTTTTTTGATGGTCAATTTTAAAGATAAGAATTTAATTGAAATTTGTTTAAGGTTTTATAAGGATGTCAGTAGAACAACACCCACCCGAGAAGCTTATTCCGAAAACTTTAAGAATTGGCATAAGCTGACAATTGAGAAATACTCCCAACTCTTTTTTTCATGGTACCTATTGGAGACCAGATTTCCATACACAAACGGTGGTCCATTTCCCTGCTGCAAATGGAGGACAGCCGCAGGGAACCCCATAAAACTTCAAGCCCAAGGTAGCACGCTGCACTTGACCCATCCCACCCATCTAGACTGCTGGAGTAAATTAACCATCAGTAACTTCAAGAGCATTTTCTGGAGGAGGCCTTTTATGGTAATAGAAAGTCGGTCTTCTTATGACCAAGAAATTTCTCTTAGAAGGATCTCTCCCATTAGAGTGCCTCCGAAAATTACATCTAATTGTCATGTTCTATGGGCCTAAAAACATTGGCAGAGAGATGAGGGAGAGACAAAGCCCTATACCCCTCACTGAGGAGGCACCATGGGACAACTTGAGAGGCACACCCCACACACGGTGAGTCACAGTGGGTTATACAAGTGCCTCTAGAGTCCATGAACTGTGGATGGAGAGGAATGGGACAAGGACGAAGGCTTTGGCTATTCTAAAAGTATTCTGGGCCCTTATTGTTATTTGTTGGTTGTCTCTAATTTGGGGGGTATCTTAAATGAAAGAGTTACTGAAAGATAAATGAGAAGTTCATTACTCATTGGTAAATGCTTGCTGGGTCACTCAGCAGGCATAGGCTTCCCCCAAGCCCCAGGAGAAAAAGGCTTCTCATTTTCAAAGAACATCTTCTCTTTCTAAACGGCTTTGGCATGTGCAAGAGAGACCAGGGGCTGGACTCCCCTGGATCTCCTGTGTTTGCTGTGGGGAGGGACTAAGTGACCACAGGAGGGGCTGCTCAGATGTCTGAGCCCAGGATTAGGCCCTCAGAAGGACTGGAGGTGGGGGTTTGGGGAGGCTCACAGAATGGTCTGCAGCCGGGTCCCACACTAGTGGACAGTCTTACTTCGAAGAAGGTGGGAGGGGGTAACTAGAAGACAGAGTCCACTTAAAATCTTCACTTTTCTGTAAGCGCTGAATTTATTCTCTGAGGGTTTCACCATCACCGAAATACATTTTATTCCTCCTGGAGAGCACAGTTTTGGAGAGGGGTTACAAAGTGAATTTGATTACAGACCTGAAGTTCTTATGTCAGATGACTATGTTCCCTGGACTTTAACGAGAGAGAGAGAGAGAGAGAGAGAGACAGAGAGAGAGACATTGGCTGATTAAATGCCTTGCCAGGGTGGCTGGAGAATACAACATGAAACTTTTCAGGCTGCTCTCATGAACTTGAACAAATCAGCTGCCACATATTCAGGATGGGGAATGAGCTTCGATCCAAAGAAGGCTACTGAGGCCAGGAACAAAAAAGAAAGAGGAGGCACAGAATAGAGCCACTGATAGAGAAACGGGGCCCTGAAGCCAGAAGCCAGGAAGTTGTCCGCAAACTAACAGGAGCAGGGAAGAAACCCAGTGTCAGGCACAGACACAGGGCCTACGTGAACTTCGGTCTGAGTCATTGACTCTTACTTGAGGAGAGCCCCAGCGTCTCTGCAAGGTGGGTGTCTTCCTCACAGATGTGACAGATAAAGATCTGGCACGCCCGTGGCCCTTTTCGCAGGACGCTGTCGATCAGAGCTCGGGCCTTATCCATGACGGTAGCGTTTTCACATTTTACTCTCTCCATCTCCTCCTGGTTGAGCACATTCTTCTCAAAGAGTTCATCCAGCAAGCCGTTGACCGTCCCCATGCCGACTGAGTTGATGAACTGCTTCCTCTTGCCCTTCAGATCCTTGTCTGGTAGGAGAGCAAGGGTTCCTCCAGTCACAAAAACGGGCTGCCTGCCTCTCGGGTCAGCAGCAAGGGGCAGCCTGCTTTGGGTTGAATCAGTAGGACGCCCCCTCCACACAGTGCAGGAATCCTCCAGCCATGCACACCCGTCAGTGCTCCCTGGGCCTTGCCCATACATGCTCCCCGGGCGGCCTGAAATCACACTGGCTCCCTGCCATTCCTATCTGGAAACCCAGCATGGTCCTGACATGCCCCGTGTTTACTCAACCCTGCACGGGAAGATAAAGAGGCAGCGCTCTGTTCTCCCATTCCCTGTGGTGCCCACCCCGGGGCCGATCCCGCACCGTCTACCAGACTGTGGCCCTTCGAATTCAGTTAGGATTGCAAAACCACAGGATACCAGTAAAGCCCCAGCTCCCTTCTGGCCCTTGCCTTTCCTTTCTGCAGGCTGTGGAATTCTCTGGAACCCCTCTCCTTTCCCCCTGTGCCCTCCCCCCTGCCTCTGTGCCCTCGCCCTCAATTCTGATCACCTGAACATTCCGAGAAGTAAAAGCCAAAACCGTTTTTCCCCAAGAGCTGTCCTTTTGAGACAGTGTACGACTTACCGGCCATGGCTTTTTGCTGTCAGCCTCGGTGGTATGAAACCAAAAGCATTTTCCACCTTCCTTTTAGCAGGGTGTGTACATGTGTTGAGAAATAGCCACTGTTCACGCGTTCGCATCCTGTTTTCTTTTCCTCCCCCTCTGCTTCAAGAGACAGTCAGTTCTCTGAAACTTAGACTGCATCGGGGAGTGTATCTTCGGGAAATTTCTTTCACTTGCACTTGGAGAAGGTCAGAGTAGGAAGAGAGGGGGCTCAGAGAGCCAGGAACCAGTGGGAAAAGCTGTATACAGTGAAACTCACACAGTGCAGACTTGCCCATTCATTAGGAATCAGCAAGTGTGGTGGGGAAACGTAACTTCTGCTTTGGCATCGTACTCAGTCCATTCTGGCTGGAAGAGAACAGCATAGACTGATGGCTGATGAACCACAGGGGTTTGCTTCCCCCAGCTCCAGAGGCTACAAGTCTGGGATCAGGGCCCCAGCACCCAATTGGCGTTGTGGTGCTGGCCCCTCCCTGGGTCTCAGGCTGCTGACTTCTGGCCGTGTCCCCATGTGGTGGGAAAGGAGCTCTCTGGAGCCTAATTCTGTTCAGTTCTGCCCCTCATGACCTAGTCAGCTTCCAAGACCTCAGACCTCACCTCCCAAAACCATCAACCCTTTGGGCCTCAGCTTCTCGACCTACCATTCTGGGAAGGACACAGACATTCAGTCTATAGCATTTGGGGAAGTTGAGCCACGGCATCTTCTGTCCATCCTGCAGCTCCTGGCTGTGCTCCTGGGAAGTAGGTTTGCTTTCAGGGATGGACACATTTTTCCCCAGAATCTAGTGTTTTCTTTCCTGTTGCTCTTCCCTGACTCTAAATTTAGGGACACCGTAGAGGCTAAAAGCCCAGCTGCGGACTCCAAATCTCTGACTTAGCTTTGTAACCACTCATTCTTGGGCAAGATGCTGAAGTTTCCCCTGCTTTGCTTCCTCTGTCTGTAAAATGATTTCATAAATAGTGCACACTGACACGGTTCTGAGCATGAAGTGGGTGAACATGTAGAAGCTGCATAGAACAGGCCCTGGCGGGTTGTAAGCCTATGATCAGCGCTATTGTTATTTGTAACACAAGTATTTCTCACTAGAAAAAATGGCGAAGGTTAATTATTCTCAGATTATCTAATTAAGCTCGTCTTTTTAGGTTTTTAACATCTGGGTTTAGTTGACACACGGTGTTACAGGGGCCCCAGACTACAACCTAGGGATCCCAGAAGTATGTGCACCACACTGTGCTCACCACAAGTAGCCACCATCTGTCACCACACAACACTGTCCCAGCCCCACTGACCGTGTTACCTGTGCTGTGCCTTTAACTCATCTCAGGTTAAGGTTACCTCTTGCGAGAAGCCTCCCGCCTCTCATCCATTCACTCAGTGAGCAAATACATACAATGACCTAGTCTGTCCGACACGGTGTCTAGATGCCAGGGGTTCAGTCAACACAGACCATGGTCCCCTGCCCTCGTGGTCGCAGACTCCAGAGGAGAAAACAAACAGGAAACCTAACAGGTAACTAGGATGTTCAGAATGTACCAGCTGTGGTGAATGCTAAAGAGAACACAGGAAGTAGGAGAGTGGGCTGTGCAATACTGGAGGACGCACTGAAATTGAAGACACAGGAGAATGGCAAGACCCAGAGAAGCCACCGCTTTCTGTAAGCACATATTCCATGTCCCAGAAGTAAAGTCAATAGAGCCATTTTATTTTCTAGATCGATTTTGTGGAAGACGGACTGATAACAAGACTAAGAAAATATGCAGATATTAACCTTCACACTTATCAATTTATATAATGAAAATACTCTTGGGGGTCACCTAGGTGGCTCAGTCGGTTCAGCCTCCGACTCCTGATTTCGGTTCATGTCATGATCTTGGGTTGTGGGTTCAAGCCCTACATTGGGCTCTGTCCTGACAGGGCAGAATGTGCTTGGGATTCTCTCTCTCTCCCTCTCTCTTCCCGCCCCCCCCCCCGTACTCTCTTTCAAAATACATAAATAGGGGCGCCTGGGTGGCGCAGTCGGTTAAGCGTCCGACTTCAGCCAGGTCACGATCTCGCGGTCCGTGAGTTCGAGCCCCGCGTCAGGCTCTGGGCTGATGGCTCAGAGCCTGGAGCCTGTTTCCGATTCTGTGTCTCCCTCTCTCTCTGCCCCTCCCCCGTTCATGCTCTGTCTCTCTCCATCCCAAAAATAAATAAACATTGAAAAAAAAATTTTTTTTCAAAATACATAAATAAACTTAAAAAAAAAAAAAGATGTGTATGTAGCAAATTCCATAGAAATTTCATGGAAATTACATAGAAAAAATCATCTTAACACACATTAATTGCAGCAGTCCAGTTATAACTGGAACGTAATGATTTAACAATGCTCATCTCAGAATTGCCTGTGCTAGCTGGGCTGTGCTATAGTATGAGTGTTAAGAGGGTGTGGAAAGCTATTAGGAGGCAGAAGGTCCCTGTGCTTGTATTCTGGCTGTGCCATTTTCAACACTTAGAAAGCCACATACCCTCTCATTTTCTCCAAAACATATTCTTGATATTTTTAGAGCTGTTCGGACCTCATGGTGAATGCATCTCAGTGAGAGCACTAACCACCTGTAACATATTCTTTTATGTTTTCTTTGTCTGAACCTTCTTCCCTTTGCTGCATCCTGTCATCTAGGACTTTGAGGTCTAACAGCCCTGGGGTGGACTTGCATTCATTAGATGTAGATCTTGGAAACCTTATTTTATATCTCTAAGCTTGTCTTTTCTCCC
The DNA here is from genome assembly GCF_016509475.1 of Prionailurus bengalensis. Taxonomy (NCBI): domain Eukaryota; kingdom Metazoa; phylum Chordata; class Mammalia; order Carnivora; family Felidae; genus Prionailurus; species Prionailurus bengalensis. The sequence goes on from NC_057346.1 coordinate 3,146,377, forward strand.
CCTTGTGGGAAGGGTGGGCTCATATTCTTACTTTTCAGGATGGAGTGGCCACAGTGCCTCCCACCTATAGCAGTCACAAGCTGTATCCTGGAAGCAAGGTCATGTGCAAATACACATTTTTGTAAAATGCTTCTGATTTTTTTTTTTAATCTCATGTCCTGTCACAGCAAATGTGTCAGTTAGACAGTTACCTAAGCATGGATTCCATGTTACAGATGAGAAGACCCAGGTTCAGAGACTCAGGGAGCACAGGCTGTGGAGCCTGAGTCAGAAGCCAGCTCTCCTCCCCTTTCAGTCCTTCCTGCAGGTGGGGGCTACTCCCCGCCTCCCTGCTCCAGGGAGTGTGGAGTGTAGAAGCAGAGGATCCCGATGGACTCTGCACCTGCTGCTGCGAAATGAAGATAATGTGAGGAGATAAAGTATAAGCATTGAGAATAACTATAATGGCAATAAATGAGAGGATAGATAAAAGTGCTGTGAGAAAGCCAATTAAATATGGCCCTCTGACCCGAAGCAATTAGGGAAGCTTGCAGAGGCTGGCGGGACCCAGTCTGTAGAACAGCAGGAGGGGGGTGGTTTGCGGATGGGTAATGGAGGAGAAAGAAGATAACTAACCTGAGAACTTTCTGTGTTCTAGGCACTGAAATAGGTTCTTTTACCCACTCACAATGCTGGAAAATTATTACTAGTAGCTCAGTTTTAAAGATCAAAACATGGAGGCCCAGAGTGGACAAGTCTCTTACTCAATAGCAGAGTCCATGAGTATGTGGTATAATTTGATTGCTGGACTCTAACATCTATTATCTATCTATCTATCTATCTATCTATCTATCTATATGTATGTGTCTAATATGTATGTATGTATGTATGTATCTGTCTATGTATCTGTGTGTCTAACATCTTTCTATGTGTCTAACATCTGTCTCTCTATGTCTGTCTAACATCTATGTGTCTAACATCTATCTGTCTATCTATCAATCATCTACCATCTATCTGTCCATCTATGTATCTACCAAGAGTAGAAATGTGGGACCAGAACAACCCGGTGAGAAGACTAATATAAACAAAATGCTGAGGCCAGAGTCATAGGGAGGAGGGAAACACAAGATTGCTTGAATTAAAGGGTTTTCGTTTGGGATCAGTGGGAACTGAGTTTTGAGAGGTAGGTTAGGTCTAGATTATGATGATTTACAACAGTCCGCCTCAGTGAGGAATCTAAGCTGATGTGACTGGCAGGAGGGAGCCGCTGTGGATCCTTGAGTAGGAGAGTCATATGGATGTGTCTCCAAAATAGCTATTTTGCGTTGAGTGCTTAACAAAAACTAGGCCCTGGGATAAGTACAGATATACCTTGTTTTGTTGCCCTTTGCTGGTGTATTTTTTACAAACTGAAGGTTTGTGGCAACCGTGCCTCAGGCAATTCTGTTAGGGCCATTTTCACAACAGCCTCTGCAAACTTGCTGTCTCTGTCACATTTTGGTAATTCTCACCATATTTTGAATTTGTTTATTATTGTTCATATGTTTTTACGGTGATCTGTAATCAGTGATCTTTGATGTTACTGTCATAATGGTTTTGGGATGCCACAGACTGAGTCATTAAATGCTACGTGTGTTCCGACTGCTCTGCCCACCAGCCTTCCTGTTCTGTGAGACCCAACAGCATTGAGATCAGGCCAGTGAACAACCCTCAGTGACCCCTGGGAGTTCAGGAAGAGTCTCATCTCTCACTTTCAACCAAAAGCTGGAAATGACTAAGCTCAGAGAAGAAGGCCTGTCAGAAGCCAAGATAGGCTAACAGCTAGGCCCTGTGACTACACAGTTAGCCAAGTTGTGAGCTATGAAAAAGAAAACCACAGGCCCAACATGATGTCCTTTAGGACAAGTCCACAAACTGGCGCTTCACCCCTGTCCTGACTGCAGTTCCCCAGAAATGCTGTCTTAACTGCAGCAAGGAATTTTCTTCTTCATTGAGGTAATATATATTACGTGGGCCCTCTCCGTCCTCCCTTCCTCCCCAAAGGGAGCTGAGGTAATCCACCTAATGAGAACCACCCCCCCCACCTTCCCCCTAAGGGAAGATGACCTTGCCTCCAACAATTCTTTTCTTCTGCAAATAACTTTCTTGCCCCTCCCTCCTTCCTAGGAAAACCTTCCATTTTGCACCTCTCCTCAGAGCTCCTCTCTACTTGCTGGGTGAGATACTGCCTGGTTCATAAAGTGCTTAATAAGGGCAATTAGATCTTCAGATTTACTCAGTTGAATTTTTGCTGTTCAACAGATTTGGTGGCAGCACTGGGATCCGAAGGAAACCTCTGTCAGCATTTGGGGATGAAGGGAAACACAGGTGTTGCCCCCTACACACTCTTAGACTTCACAGTCTTTCTAGCCATTTCCAGTGGCCATTGGTGAGTTCCTGTTGGCTTGAGCTCTGGTCTTTTGTGTTCAAACTCCCGATCTGATTGGTTCACGGAGGAGTCTAGACCCATGGGAGTCTCTGACGGAGCACCAATCTATAGCCCTTGGTCCACTGCACAATTCCATGTCGGAATCCCTTCTTCAGTTGTATTCTGCAGTCCCACTAAACTGGGGTCTTCTGGCCTTTTTACTAGTCCCAGTCTGCAGCGCCATTTACTAAAATGGCGGATTTAGTCCACACTGAGAACTACTGGTAGTTACTGGTCACACGTAAGAACTGGCCTGGGTCAAAGATCAGATTGGCTTTGCTTTTAGCTGGACTGGGTCCAATGGTAGGCCTCCAGTATAGTTTTACATAAAGGCCACTTGCTAATGGGAATCTTAGAAGCCAAAATTAAAGCCACAAACATTGACGGGCATTGGGTCAACATTTAAAAAGCGTGAGAGCACTCACCACCTCAAGAATCCTGTGAAGGGATAGTTTGGTCATGGGGCAGGTTACATGGCACTAGGTTACCTGCCAGTCAAGAAAATTCTGTGCAGTGAGATACACTGTAAAACACCCCACAATTCCCAGCCCTATGGCATGTCCCTTTTAGGTATTAGCTTGGTTCTGAGAAACCCAAAGGCCCAGCTAAAAGATATGGGATGTTTCAAATCGTTCCAGCACACCTGCTTATTTTATTTTATTTTATGTTATGTTATGTTATGTTATGTTATGTTATGTTATGTTATGTTATGTTATTTTATTTTATTTTATTTTATGTCCTGGGCACCTGGGTGGCTTCTGACTTTCAATTTCAGTCAGGTCATTATCTCATGGTTCATGGGATCGAGCCCCATTTCAGGCTCTGTGCTGACATCTCAGAGCCTGCTTGGGCTTCTGTCTCTCTCTCTCCTCCTTTCTCTCTGCTCCTCCCCTATTTGTGCATTCTCTGTCTCTCTGCCTCTGTCTCTGTCTCTGTCTCTCTCTCAATAAATAAACTTAAAAAAACAAAAGAAAACTGTAGTCCTGGAAGTTGCCTATATCTAGCAGTATGGAAAAATTTTGCTAAAGGCAAACTAGAATTACAGGGGCCGATTGTGGGGAACATTCTAATTAAATAAGATTTTTTAAGAAGTGTGCTGGAAAGCAAGGGTTCCCAATTAAGCAAACAGAATGGGATACTTACTGTGATTGGCATGCAGAATCCTCCAGAAGCTTTCAAAATTCCAAAGTGGTTTTCTCGAAAGATTTATTACAAAAGGCTAATGCAAAAGTAAGCAGAGGAAAGGTACATACAACGAAAGACCACAAGACTGCTGTATCCGCCCTGAAGAGACCAATTAGGCAGACAGCTGCCTTGTAAAGTAAGACCACCCTCGGCTACAGGCTGTCCTCTGCAGGTCTTTTTTACTCTTTGGTCAAAGGCCACACTAAGGGCCATAGTTAAGGAATTTCTTAAGCGTGGGTTTGGGGGTGGGGATCCTCAAAAGTTTTTGGAAACAGATTCCCTCCTGAGCCTCCCTGAAAGAGGGAAATAAAACTCGACGTCCCTTCCGTCCCAAATTCAGATCCACTGGTCAGTGATCACTTCTCTCCTGGGAATAGCTCTTGCCTTCTTACTTGCGTGCTTTTGTGTCTTAGGAATTGGGTTTGGCTCTCTGTCTGCCTGGGATGTGCAGGCTGTTGGTTCTTTCTTTGAGTGTCTTTGGAAGCAGCTCTGGATCTGGCGCAGGTGGTCCTGTGGTAGAACCCCTTCCTAAGGAACATGGTGGAGGCCTTCACAGAACAAAGGAAGGCAGCATGCAGTATGGCCCAGTCAACTCCTGTACACGTATCGTAGCTCTGACACGACTCTGTAACTTGGACTGTGTCCACTCAGACTATATGTGTCATCATATATGGGAGACACAGAAGTAGAAATTGCATAAAAGGCTACACACCGCTGTGCTCAGGGCTGTTTTTCGGGTACAAACCCACTGAGCCTGTGCTGGCACAAAGAATGAAGTTGCCTCCTAGACAAAGAGAGCCTCAGTGTCCCGACTCTCTGTGCAAGATTCCTGCTATGGTCCTGTTTGTGTCCTCTTTGTGGATAACTCTTGGGTCTATATATATATATATATATATATATATATATATATACACACATACATACATACATATTTTACCAATTCTAAAACCTTATTAATTCTAAAATTTATTTAATCTCCCAAAGATTTCAAGTATTGTAAAACTCTGGCCTTAGGGAACCAATGTCCTTCTAGGAGGGGCTATCATCTCATTCCTGTGCCTTTGAAATGGTAAATGATCTGCCAGCCCTCTTCTGGGACTCTCATCAAGGCCATCCCTTTAAAATGCAAATTTGAGGGAGGTAATTCTTATCAAGAAAAAAACAAAAGGGGGAAAGGTCTTTTGGAACTGGACCTGTCAAGGACAAATACAGATCTTGTATCTCCTCCACAAACATTAGTAGAAAAATCTTTAACCATCTAGCAGAAACTCCTAACTTCTTCCAAATACCAGAAAAACGAATTCAAATCCAACTTTGATGATGAGTGAGTTTTGTTCATGGCAGTGGTTTTAAAATAGGAGCTATGAAGATTTGGTTTTCCTCTGTATGTTCATGTGTCCCTATATGTGTGTGCTCCTTTCTACCTCCATAAGGGTTTGTTGAAATGTTGTAAAAGAGCTCTCTTCACTTTCTTAGTTTATTGGTCTTAAACAAACAGGCACTTACATAAATTGGTATTCATAAAAATTCTGAGAGATGTAATAGAAATTAACCCAAATGTTTTCCAGGTTCACATCACCTGGGATAATCTTCAGTAACGTTAGTTTAAGTGTGTATGTTTAATTAAAATAGTCATGTGTTGAGAGTTGCACTTAAGCAGGTTTTATTCTACCTGAATTTACTAGTTATATTCATGTTACCTGTTATAATTTGCCAGCAAAAATAATCTACATTGATGGCTGATGTTGTCTGATGTCTCGTGAAGTTTTTGTGATAATCCGAACATACTTCTGGGAGTGAATAATTTAGATTTAAGTGAAATGAGAGTATATAGATAAACTTCTGGCAACAATTACATTTTATGATACATGTACTCTAAAATAGCTTTCCAAAACTTTTGTTAACTTGAAACTTTAGGGGCGCCTGGGTGGCGCAGTCGGTTAAGCGTCCGACTTCAGCCAGGTCACAATCTCGCGGTCCGTGAGTTCGAGCCCCGCGTCGGGCTCTGGGCTGATGGCTCAGAGCCTGGAGCCTGTTTCCGATTCTGTGTCTCCCTCTCTCTCTGCCCCTCCCCCGTTCATGCTCTGTCTCTCTCTGTCCCAAAAAATAAATAAAAAACGTTGAAAAAAAAATTAAAAAAAAAAAAAAGAAACTTTAGACTCTTGCTAGATTAAAGTAAAAGAAATTTATGGAATATTTAGATCATGTCCAAATAGGATAAAATAGTGACAGAGTAGTTACTAATAAGGAAAAGCATAGGTCAAAATCTGAATGCAAAAGTGAAAGTTGTAGAAGGTTGGTGGAAAAAAGATTCTTTTCAAGGAATTTTAATGTGTGGTCAGTCAGGCTAATATTAAAATGCATTTTAGTTAAAAAAGTAAACTGGTGCAAAATTAGAAATTGGTTTTCTCTGTAGGACAAAGTTTTCTTGGAGTATTGGTCTGCTTTTGATAAGAGCTTATAAGAGTTTTTTGTTTGTTTTCCTTTTAAGTAATATGCCTCAAAAAATATTTCTGGGTTTTGTCAGAATAATTTTATGTGTTTTTATCAGGTCTTTGATTTATTAAAAAACTGAACTCACTTAAAAGCTAAGGTTTTCTGTTTTTTTGTTTGTTTGCTCAGCTGTTCACTGTCCTATGTTTGCCTGCAAAATCTTCAACTGTCACCGTGGTTGAGTAGATAAAGTATTGTTTCAGTGACTTATGGTCCTATTTGACAAGTGTTTTGTTGTTGTTTTTTAAAAACTTTTTGGTATTTTTAAAAAAACTTCCCAAAATTGAATTCTCAAGGAAGTCCTTTTGACCTGGAAATAACTCTGGGAATTTTTCCAGAGTATTTCTTGGAACATTTCACAGGTACTCTTTTTTTTTTTTTTTTTTTTTTCTTGAGGTACGGGCAGAGTGTGAGCTGGGAAAGGGGCAGAGGGAGGGGGAGATACAGAATCTGAAGCAGGCTCCATACTGAACTGTCAACAATGAGCCTACATGGGGCTCAAACCCACCAACCATGAGATTGCAACCTGAGCCTAAGTCGGACACTCAAACTACTGAGCCATCCATGTGCCCTGTCTTTGGAACATTTCAAAGGATTTGCTAAACTAACCAGGATTGACATGTTAAATTACATGGAAAGTATCAGCACATGTGAATTGATACTAAGCCCCCTCTATGTTGTATTTGTTCAGATGTGTAAGTGTTCTAGAAATTCTGTGAAATCCCTAGAAATCTGGGATATCGTCCTGGTATAAGGCTATCACTTGTGATCATTCTCTTACTTTCTGAAACTGCTGTCATCAAAACTGAGGCTCACGGTAAAAGCACAGAACCTAACCAAGTGTTAAGGAATACCCTTGCTGGTTTTCGTGCAAGGGTAGCAGCAGCAGGTAAATATTGTGGCCCATGTGGATCAAGTCCATTCTGCTCCTGCAGAAAGCAACCCCAGGGTGTCAGATTTCGGCCGTCCTGACGTTCTTCACCACAGCAACAGTCTGCTCCTGACCCAGAGAAATCCAGATATGTAGACGGTGGCTGTAAATGAAGAGCCAGGGCTGTGGGAAACACACCATGACCACTTGGTTCTCCCCGGCTTTCTGGAAAACCTCATATTTTTTTTATGGTTTTTGGAATTCTGCTTTATGCACTTAAATGCACTATGTATTTAAGGTGACCCAAATTGTGAATAGACATTGGTGAGGAGACTTCCATAAAATTGCAGAAACTGTCAACCAGCAATGTCTGACGCGTGATGTCCATCATTTTAGAAAGCCTTTTTTGGTCCCAGAAGCTTCAGACTTTCTTTGTCTGGACCCTTTGAACACCACTCAGTGAGAGTTTCCGATACGTTCTTCTTGTGCTTTCGTTTTCTGGATGGGCTGAAGCTTTCCCCTGCTGCAAGGCTGATGTGCTCACCTGCCAAAGAAACAGGTGGAAAATGTGTTTCCCATTTGGGGTTTGCTGTCCGTGATCTCCAGTGATGGAAGCAGCACCCACTTCGCTGGGTAAATCATGTGAAACTGATGATGTTGAATATAGAATTGCCTCTGTACCCATCACTTCAATCATCAGACAAGGTCGAGAGAACTGAGATCCTCCGACTCATTTCTGAACTTGCCACAACTGCTGAACTTCCCTGGCCTCAGCAAATGCCTGTGGTCTTGCTGACTGTTCACGGTTCCCCCTTGGCAAAGACATAAACTGGCTCCACATGAGATAGTCGCCTGCAGCCTGGTGTCTAATGATATACAACTTTCTGCTGATCCCTGTTGTCTCAGGCTAGAATGACCAGCTACTATAAGTATAATGCCTTATACTCAAGCCTATCATCAACAGGTAATAGAAGTTTTCCCAGATCCCAATTCAAAGGACCCTGTTGGCCACAGGCTGGAGGCTGGCGAACTGGGGAATTCTGGAAATGTCATGTAACATTCTCAAGCCCTCCCTGAGGGAAGGTGATGTAGCCTGAAACACGTCTTTTCTTCTGCTAATAATTTCTTTGCCCTCCCCTCCTTCAAAAACCTTCCCACTTTGTAAAACTTCCTTGTGGTCCTCTCTGCTTGCTAGATGGGATGCTGCACCATTCATGAATCTCCTATGAAAGCCAGTTTGATGCTCAGATTCACTCAGCTGAATTTTTGTTCTTTGACAGAACACAAAGGAGAAATTCTTGATAAAAATTAAAAGTGCTACTCCAGTGAGCACACTAGTGATAAGAAAGTTAAACAGCCTTCTTGCTGACATGGGGAATGTTTTAGTGGTCTGAATGGCAGTTCACACAAGCCACAACATTCCTTTAAGCCAAAGCCTAAGGTGAAGAAGTTTCACAAGAAGATTTTGAAGCTAGTAGAGGTTTGTTCACGAGGTTTAAGGAAAGAAGTCAGCATTATAACAAAAGTGCCAGGTGAAGCAGTAAATGCTGATGTCAAAGCTGCAAGTTATCCAGAAGGTCCAGCTAAGAGAATTAATGAAGGTGGTTACACTAAGCTACAGATTTTTAATGTACATGAACCAGCCTTCTAGTTTAAGGAGATATCATCTAGGACTTACATAGGCAGAGAGTAGAAGTCAATGCCTGGCTTCAAAGCTTCAAAGGACAGGTTGGCTCTTTTGTCACGGGTTAATGCAGCTGTTAACTTTCAGTTGAAGCCATGGCTGTTTCATTATTTTGAAAATCCTAGGACCCTTAAGAATTATGCCAAACATACTCTGCCTGTAATCTGTAAGTGGAACAATAAGGCCTGGATGACTGTATATGTTTATAACATGTTTACTGAGTATTTTAAGCCCATCGTTGAGACCTCTTCCTCATAATAAAAAGATTTCTTTCAAGGGGCGCCTGGGTAGCTCAGTCGGTTAAGCGTCCAACTTCGGCTCAGGTCGTGATCTCACAGTTCGTGGGTTTCAGCCCCACATCGGGCTCTGTGCTGACGGCTCAGAGCCTGGAGCCTGGATTCTGTGTCTCCTCTCTCCGCCCCTCCCCCAGTGGTGTGCGCTCTCTCTCTCTCTCTCCCTCTCTCTCTCTCAAAAATAAACATTAAAAAAATACATTTCGTAAGGTTACAACTGCCACAGAAAGTGATTCATCTAACATATCTGGGCAAAGTAAACTGAAAACCTCTGGAAAGGATTCACTATTCTGGATGCCAGTAAGAATAATGTGATTCATGGGAAGAGGCCAAAACATCAACATTAACTTGAGTTTGGAAGCCATTGATTCCAGCTCTCACAGATAACTGAGGGATTCAAGCCCTCAGTGGAGGAAATCACGGCAGATGTGGTAGAAACAGCAAGAAAGCTAGAATCACAAGTGGATCCTGATGAAGGGACTGAATGCCTGCAAGCTTGTGATAAAACTTGAACAGAGGAGGGGCTGCTTTTCATAGACAAGACAAAGAAAGTGGTTTCTTGAGATGGAATCCACTGGTGATGATGCCGTGAAGATTGTTGAAATGACAACACGGGATTCAGAATATGACACGAACTTAGCTGATGAAGAAGCAGAGGGTTTGAGAGGATGGGCTCCACTTTCGAAGGAACTTCTGCTGTGGGTAAAATGCTGTCTGACAGCCTCCTGTGCTACAGAGAAATCCTTCATGGAAGGAAGAGTCACTTGATAGAGCAAACCTCATTGTTATCTTCTTTTGAGAAATTGCCACAGCCACCCCAGCCTTCAGCAGCAACCCTGACTAGTCAGCAATCACCAACAGACAGGTAAGACCCTACACCAGCAAACAAGATGATGACTCACTAAAGCTCAGATGATGGTTAGCATTCTTAACGATAAAGTATTTTGTAATTAAGGCATACATTGGATTTCTTTTTGTTTCTATTTGTTCATTTGGTCATTATGACACTGTATACTTAGTAGACTATAGTATAGTGTAAACATAACTTTATAGTCATTGGGAAACCAAACATTCATTCAGCTCCCTTTACTGTGGTATTCACTTTATTGTGCTGGTCTGGAACTGAACCCACAACATTTCCGAGGTATGACTATACTTGTTCTACATTGGTTCTGCTAGAAGAAACTTTTGAAGATACTGATATTCAGGCTCACTCCAGATGACTAACTCAGCACCTCCAAGGGTGAGGCTTGGGTTTATGAATACATCAAAATAATCCTAGATATTTGTGATATATATCCTATGTTAAAGATCACTCTGGGGGCTCCTTGGTGGCTCAGTCAGTTAAGCTTCCGACTTCAGCTCAGGTCATGATCTCACGGTTCGTGAGTTCAAGCCCAGTATCAGGCTCTACACTTTCAGTGTAGAGCCTGCTTGGGATTTTTCCTCTCTTCCTCTCTCTGCCCCTGCTGCACTCATGCTCCCCCCCCCCCCCCCCCCCGCTCAGAATAAATAAACTTAAAAAAAAAAAGATCACTGTTGAGTGTCCTAATATCGTATCTGGAATAACCAGAGGCTTTTCCAAGACCCCCATGTATCATAACATGGATAATTTAGTAGGACATGCTCTTAGAGGCATTGCTTGTCCCATCAGAACTAGGAGCAGGGCCCTGAGTGGCCAGGGCATTGACCTCTAGAGATGGAATGGAAATACTTGGGAATCAGGGTTGGCTGGGAAAAACAAGCTACAGACATTGTGGGCTGGAATGGAACAACAATGAGCTTGTCAGGACCGGTCGGCAGACAGGAGAGGTGTGTTCTCTATGCATCAGATTTCTGTATCAACAATATCATGAAAATAACTGAAATGGGACCTCCATGCGGGAGAACGACTGACCTTAAAATAGCAGTGGAGCCAAATCCCTGAGGAGGGACGGGCAAGGTCTTCAACTGGTGTGTTGTCTGTAAGCAGAAAGAACACTAGGAAGTGAGCCATGATGGGAATATCAACAGAAACAAGAAAATACAAATTCATTGCCCAAGGACATTCAGATGTTGGACTAATCAAATATGGAGTGGAGAATGGCAGTGTGTGAGAGGTCCAAATAAAGGGAGCAAGAAGCAAATATTTTATAATAAGGAAAATAGAGCAACTTAATGAAAATGGAACATGTAAAGGAAATCTATCAGTTTTCCTTAATAGTGGCTAGGTTAAAAGGCAGGTACACAAAGTTTGGGAGAACATAAGTGATCTAGAAGATATATTCAAGTAATTTATCTGGAATGCAATAAACAGAGGTGAAGAGCTGAGAGTTTTGAGCGAGGGATTCAGAAATATCAAGGATGAAATGAGAATGTCTCAGATACAACTGATTAAAATTCTGGAAGGACATAATTGAGAAAATAGATGAGAGACAACATTTAAAGAAAAATGTCCAGAACTGAGGAAAAATACGAGTCTTCTGAATGAGGAAACACAGTGTAAAAACAAAGAATAACTGCTTTCCAAAACGGCCCTGTGAATTAGGCGTTGTTACTGTTCGAATTGTGTACCACAAAAATAAATGTTGGAGTCCTAACTTGCAGTAAGTCAGAATGTGCCCATATCTGGAAAAAGGATCCTTGTGAATGTCAGTGGTGAGGATGAGGTCATATTAGAGTGAGCTCTTTGCCCAGTATGACTGGTGACCTCATGAAAAGAAGAGAGACTGGGGAACAGAGGCAGAAGGGCACACGAGCACAGACGGGACGCACTGAGGGAAGGCACTGGTGTGATGAAGAAAGCGGAGATGGGAGGCTCATCGTGGCCATAAGCCCAGGAGTGTCAGAGGCTGTAGAGAGAGCGTGGCCTGCTCACTTCTGTATTCCAGAACTGCAAGAGAATATGCTTCTGTTTCAAGTCTCACAAGTGGGGATACTTCTGAATTCCAGAACTGCAAGAAAATATGCTTCTGTTTCAAGTCTCACAACTGGGGATACTCTGCCACAGCAGCCCTAGAAAGGAACACAGACATTAATGGTTCCACTTTGCAGCTGAGGGAACAGTGTCAGAGAGATGACCTCCTTGGTCCGGGGAGTGAGGGGAAGTCTCAGTCCCTTGGACCCATAATCTCGTAGCACAGCTGAGGCTGCCGGTCAGAACAGAAGGCAAACGTTGGGACCTCCAGGCTCCCTTCATGAGCACAGATGTGTTTTCTTCGACCCTCACGGATTTGGTTTCTTTTGGTGTTGATTATTTATCAGAAGTTCAAAATTATGAGATTTTGAATAAAGTCTTGGATTACAGGCCCCCTTTCATGAATTTCCACAGAACAGTAATTACCTGGAACCCAGTGCATATGCTACAATTTCGTATTCATATGCTCTCCTGGTTTGCCTGTCCCCACGTAACGTGATTCATGTGATTTATGCTTCTTGCCAAGCCTATGGGGTGTTTACATTTATGGCCTCTGCTGAGGAGATTAAAGGCCAGACTTTGGACTTAGCCGTTCTTAATAACATCAACACCTTACAGTGGTGTCATGAATGAGGGGATAATTATCCACCTCGAGTATCCATTTCCCTTGTTGGAAACGACCTGCATTGGAGAAGCTGGTGGATTAAATTTAATACTTGAAAATCAGTATCACCTGTTGCACAGCAGGTGTCCAGTAATGTTAATCATTACCCTCATATAACTCTCTAACTATCTATAATGCAAGTGGAATATAAGAAGTGTCATAAGAGAAAAGTTCTCATAAGAGCCAAACAGTGTATTTCTGCAAGGACTTCGAAAGATTGAAGAATCACATCCATTTCAAGGGCAGAGGCAGGTTGACCTAGAAGTTATGTTGATGAAGAAAGAAAAGAAATTGAAGGCATCGGTAATACAACACACGCCTCACAAACAGTGTAGTATGTGGAGTTGATTGGGACTGAGGATCTGAGAAAATCCGCATCACATGCACAGCCCTTGAACCTGCCTAATCTGAGTGCCCCAAGGTGGAGAGCTCAGCTCCTGACCAGTGTCCCACATGGAGCCAACAAGCCTTGCTTCCTGGAGATGGTCACCAGAGAGCTGAGGGATGGGTGCTCAGAGGTGAGCACACGCTCCCAGAAATGTGGGTGCAGGTATGGGCTCCCCCCTGGAGGCAAACTTCAACCAATGGAGGGCAGTAGTCGGTTGATAACTGCCCCCAAGTTCCTATAAGGTAGCTTCTACACTATTCAAGAGGATCCCTCAGGGAGACTGAACTCTGGTTGCTGGGAATAAGAATTAATGCATTAATGAAACGTTTTGGGGTGATTTTCTCCTTTTCACCTCCCTTCCCAGCTCCCTCTCTACTTACTGCTTCCTGGGAACCCCTCCCCAATAAGCTACCTGCATGCAGGTCCCCAGACTCCATCTCTGTACTCAGCAGCATCTCCACTGAGACAATTCAGGTGACCCTCATGGTTGTTACCATCCTCATCTTTATTGAGCAGTTAGTTACGGTGCGGAAAGCCCTCTGCTTAATTTCCTACATAGATCATATCATCTCATGTAAGCCTACTACACTATGAGATCGGTAGTGTTAACTCTCCATACAGATAAAAATTTGTAGCTAAGATTAATGGCGTAGGTAATCACACATCCACTATGGGTGAAGCAGAGGTGGGTTTGAATACATATCCAGGTTAGGTTAGCAACCAAAGTCTTATCTAAACAATAAGTTAATTTATCTGTAAAAGCCCATGCATCTCCATACAACCTTCGTGTCTTAGGTTTTAAAGGCTGAAACTATGACACTAACGTGTCTTATCAGACTTATTCCCCACTGCTCTCCACAATATTCATTCACTAACTTGAGGCGTTGCTGCTGAATAATCCCTGAAGTGTTTGTCTAGCCTGCCTAGTCAGACTACGAGCTTTTTGTTGTTTGAGTTTTGTTTTGCTTTTGTCTGAGCGATCTCTACATGTTCCTCTGTGATTCTTCCACTGCTCCCTGAAGAGATCATTAAATGGTAGGTAAACTACATTTGGCAGGGATACGCAGGCTTAGTTTCTGTGGATAAGCAGCAGCCGAGATAGTACAGGGAGGAACACGTAAAACACACAAAAATCGCTATTAAGAACTAAGACACTCATTTCAGGTACATAAATGTCTTCACTGAGGTCTGTGTATTGTATGACCTCGTTCCATTTATTGAAGTCTGGGTACTTGTGACTTAAACTTGTAAAAATCAGACAATTCCCTTGAGATTGAAGGGAAGAAAGCAAAGTGTTCCTCCCATGGGCTTTGTTAATGGCATTATCTGGGCCCCCTAAAGAAGTAACCACAGGGATCCTCGTGACTTCTTCACCCACGTGTGGTTTTTCACAAAGCAGACTGTTGTCACTTTTTGCTACTTACTGAAAAGAATGAAGGAGATGTTGGGGTGACCATCCTGCTAGTTTCTTCCTCTCTTACAGTCCCCTTTCTTCTCCATCATTGTCTCTCTGCTGTTTCTCCCCTACCCCCTGTCCCTCACACACACACACACACACACACACACACACACACACACACACTCACACATTCACACCATCATTTAAAATCCACTGCCTCTCTTTCCCACAAACAGTCAAGGCTACATTCTGCTCTTGCTGAAAAGAATGCTAATCTGGCACAGTAGGTTTTGAAAACTGATATAACAAACTCATTGTCCAGCAGTAAATATCAGATTAAACATTCACCTTCAGGTGGCTCTATTACCTGATAGCAAGATAAATGCAGCAAGAAAGTAAGATCCCAAGAAGCATGCATCTGACACATTCTTTGATCTTCATCAGGCTACAAGTGCCACTGGATGACAAGTACTGGTGACAAGAAATTTTCAAATTCTGTGATCCTTGCATGAAGGCAACACAGCATTTATCCAACATTAGGGCCTAGATGATGATGGTCCTCGATTTATTTCAAACTTGGGAACAGTTCTGGGTGTCCCATATTTGGAAGACGGTGTTGCAGAAATCTGGCATCCACTGGAGCTCTGATCATTGGAGATTATCTATAGGCCAGCAGTACTGGAATTAGCTGTAGATCATTAGAAATGTAGACGCTCAGGTGCCTGGTTGGCTCACTCAGTTAAGCATCTGACTTTGGCTCAGGTCA
This sequence comes from Prionailurus bengalensis, assembly GCF_016509475.1. Taxonomy (NCBI): domain Eukaryota; kingdom Metazoa; phylum Chordata; class Mammalia; order Carnivora; family Felidae; genus Prionailurus; species Prionailurus bengalensis. Next base: position 3,161,462 of record NC_057346.1, read on the forward strand.
TGATCTCGGGGTCCATGAGTTCGAGCCCTACACCAGGCTCTGTGCTGACAGCGTAGAGCCTGCTTAGGATTCTGTCTCCCTCTCTCTCTGCCCCTTCCCTGCTCTCTCTCTCTCTCTCTCTCTCTCTCTCTCAAAAATAAATAAACATTAAAAAAAAAGAAATGTAGAATCTCAAGCCCCACCCAAACTAGTATGAACATATTTAAGAAGATTGAAATCATGCCAAGCATCTTTTTTCCAACCACCATCCACCATGGAATAGAAATAGGAATAAATAGCAAAAAGAAAACTGAGAAAATTAAAAAAAAAGGTGTGGAAATTAAATAACACAATCTTAAGCAACCAGTGAGTGGGTCTAATTAAAATCGCAAGGGAGGGGTGCCTGGGTGGCTCAGTCGGTTAAGCGTGTGAGTCTTAGTTTTGGCTCAGGTCATGATCTCATGGTTCATGAGTTCAAGTCCCACATCGGGCTCTACGCTGCCAGTGCAGAGCCTGCCTTGGATTTTCTCTCCCCTCTCTCTCTCTCTCTGCCCCTACCACCCTTGCATGGTCTCTCTCTCAAAATAAATTAAAAAAATGACCAGGGAGATCTGAAAGTTTCTTGAGACAAAGGGAAATGAAAATACAACATAGTGGAGTTTACTGAGCAGCCGAAGCAGTACTAAGTAAACTCTTAGACAGAGCTGCATCTGCAAATAAGACCCCAACACATTCACTGTCTTCAACGGAAGTCTAGTGGGGAAGAAGAATGGACTTAGAAAATAAAATAGCAATAAATGTTGTGGTGGAGGAAATAACGCAGTACTGTAGGAACATGGCCAATAACATAGGATAATACTGGGGAGGATGGGAAATCGGGATACACTGGAATAAAGAATAAACAAATTGCCACTACTTGGATGCTAGGACTGCAGGAGAAAGAAACGTCCAGGGTGAGTCGAAGTTCTGTTTGAAATGCTGAGTGGACGATGATCCCTTTGTGCACAGGGTCAACTGAAAGAGGAACGGCTTTGTGGGAGGGTAATGAGTTGACCTTTGGTCATGTTTAGTTCAAACAGTGGGCAATGTATAGTAGGCAGCTAAAGACAGATGCTGGGAACTCGGGGTGTGGTCTGGATTTGAGAATGTGATGTAGGAAAATATAGAGATGCAAACTTCCGCCATAGGGAGGGATGAGACAGCTCAGAGGGAGCATCTTGGAGTAAAGCTTGGTGTCAGCCCTCAGAAATCTCCACTGTCTTTCCATCATTTATCAACTTTATGGATCCGTGGGTAATACCAAGTGACATGGGCTCCAAAGGATGTGGTTGCTTTGGAAATACCAATCACTACTGGGAAGGTAGGACCCACTTCTGGGGAGCCTTGTATACCATAGTCATTTCTAGAATGGGCTTCTGGATGAAAGAGGAAATCAATTAAAATACTTACCAATGCTGAGCGTTATTTTCCCAAATGTGCTGGGCAGTCTTCACTGACAACTCCTTTCGTAGGCCGGCTAATAATCCATTTCAAGGCATGACTATCTGGAAATAATGGGATTTGCTGATGTCCCAAAATAAAATTCATCTCTTAAAATGGGCGTGTCTGGGTGGCTCCCAAACTGACCTCCAACGTGTGACAGTCACCTCATGTGAAGCCGTCCAGGTCAGAGCTGCCTAGGCTATGGGGAAAGAAGAGTATGAGTAAGAGGCGTCTCCCCTGGGAGACTTGCAGAGATTTCTCGCAGAAGCATGTACTCAAGCGATCCCCTTGCCTTCACCCCGTCGTAGGGTACAGACCCCAGTTGCAAGCCTGGGGTGAATGAATGAAGTTTCTCAAAGGAACCTGTTTAGAGATTAGGTTAGTCAGGGATCATAGAAATGTTGTACCTCGTAAAGCCTTTCACTGTGCTTTTGGGAAGAGAGGGTTAATAGAAATATATCCTTTATTCCACACTCACAAATATTTGTGCATATCAGTAAAATTACCTGCAGAGACGTAAACAATCATCAGTCTTTTTTTAGGAATTATTTAATAAGTTGTCTATGATAGGATGTGCTTGTGGCCAAGGTGAACACAGTGAATGAAAATTGACATGGCATCCAATATCCTTATGGGGATATGTATCTACTTTAGGAGAAAAATATACAAATAACCACATTAAAAAAGGTTTGAACATACTCCAACCTAAATAAGTATTATGCTCATGAGGTAAATGGCTCTATTTTCACTGTAGGTTGCTGGGTTTAAGACAGGCATCAATGCCTCAGCTCTCTCACTTACTGGCCTGGTAGGACCGAGCATGTTACTTATTCTAAGAGGGATGATAGGGACCACCTGGATGGCCCAGTCGGCCGAATGTCCAACTCTTGATTTAGGCTCAGGTCATGATCTCACAATTCATGGGATGGAGCCCTGAGTCATGCTCTGTGCTAATAGTGTGGAGCCTGCTTGGAATTCTCTCTGTCCTCTCTGCCCCAATCCAACTTGTGCCCAAGCACTCTCTCTCACAAATTAAACATTTTGTTTTAAGTGGGATGATAATAATAATAGTAACATCATAAGGCTCATGTGAAGATTACGTGAGAGGATTCTGAATGACAGCACACAGTAAAGACCTCAAAAGTCTGGTTGTGGTTAGAGGGGAAGATCCTAAGAGCAAGATAAGCCAGCCCGGGTCAGGGAGTGCTTTCATGCATGAGTGACAGGTGACTTCAGTATGACAGGTGGGCTGAGGAGAATGTCATTCAGAGAAGAGGAGACCATGTATGAGAGGGTGAGCACAGAAACGGAAATGAGGGGAAAGTCTGAACAGACGGTTTCGCACGAGGGTTAATGTGCCCCCTTCAGGCGCTCGGTAAGCAACAAGGCTCTGCAGAGGAAGGCATCAACTGTGTTAAAGGCCATGGAAACTGCTGTTACATTTTCAGTAGGGGGTCTCACAGGTATTTCCCAGAGGATGTTCTGGCTTCAAAAGTGGGGGCTCTAAACTATTTACACAAGAGATGCTTGTGGATGACCATCAGGTTGAGAGACATGGGAGGCAGGAGAGCTAAAGGTGTTGCTTTGAACTATGTTCTTAGACTTCATTGGTTAGGACGGACCTGTCTTGACCTCAGATCTAAGCTCTTAATCACTGAGCTCACTGCCGAAGTGCCCTCAAAGCGCAATTCCTGGAGCAACGTGTGTTTCTACTAAGAAGCTATCTGCTTATATATGACAAAGGGGCCCTAGCCCTGCTCTCTGGTGTCTCACAAATATGCACTGGCACAGACCCCCTCAGTGGAGGGAAGCACCGAAAATCTTCACCTGCTGTACTTTGTGTCTACCCAGAGTATTTTTTTCCCAGCAATTATGACCAACAAATTCGAAAAGGAAGAGAACCACATTAAGTTTTCATTTAGCTTAATGAGAAACTCATCGACAGTGCACAAACATGTAAAGTCAATGCCTGGTTTGGTCTTAGTTCCTGGCCTTACATCCCTTGCTACAGTCTTTGCCAGAAACTTTTAGTTATTGGAATGAGATACCAAAGTAGAAACCCTCCCAAGGTTTCTGGAACATAATACCTTATTATTTATTACTTTATGCGCAAGGAAGATGCAGCCTAGTTGGAATTAATGGCTATTTCCCGGCTCTGAAAAGTGCAGAGCCGTGATGTGCCTCACACTGTACTGATTCCACAAATCTTCATTCCTCAGGTACCAAGCCACATCTTGTTCCACCGTGCACATTTGGTCCTGAAAGGCTGTATTTATTGTCAGTACTTTCATGAACATTTTTTGAGGAAGATTTCTTTCTGGCAATGGAGAGTATCTGTGCATGGGTTTCCTCTGGTACTCTCCCAGCAAGGAAGGTTTATTACTTTGGGTCATTGTCATAGACCTGGTTCTGGAAAACTAGCAAAAAGGTGAGGGCATGACCAAGAGGTGATGCTATTGAAGACTGACTGAGGGCTTTGTTTATATTACAGCAGAACCCAGGAGCTGGTAGCAACAAAGTGGGATGTATGCATGTCTGTAGGATTACAAGGGAGCCTATAACAAGAAGCAAAGACAAGGGGGAGGGACTTTCTCAGTTGGAATATGGTCATCCAGGGCCTTCACTGTTACTGATGGAGTTGGGTTGGGGAGGAGACGATGAGAAGCAAGCACCTTAACAGAGTGAGACGCTTATTTAAAATAGATGGCCCCTGGAGACACTGGCCAGCTTTGCAGAAGCAGATAGTTTTTCTCCCACAGTAGCATCATCTTTCCCTGAGTGGCTTTGGAAACAGCAGAGAGCCCACCAACTACCCCATCTTGACTGTGTAGAGGAAGCAGAGGGTGATAAGAATGGGCTGCTCAGACACCAGAACCTGGAATGAGACCTTAGGGGGAGTGGAGGTAAAGGAGGTAGACCTCCAATTTCCACCCACAGACTGGCACTCTCCAGTATTACACAAAATAAAGAGCAATAGAGTTGACAAGGAAACTGAATCCATGTGTGAATTAATGCACATGTGATTGTGTTATGCACACTTAATTTTATGTATATACTCAGTTTGTTCTTTGATGATTCCGCCATCACTGTATAATAAATGCATGAGTTCCTAGGGCTCCGGGACGAGTGATGTTGTACATTGCGTCAAAGGATTCAGGATAAAGACCTTTAGACTGAATGAACTCCAGTAAATGAGCTGCTCCCTGCAGAGGACTGGAGGGGAACTGTGATCAGCAGTGGGAGGCAAGAGAAAAGGCACAGGGACACACGACAGTAGAGGCTAGAGAACATGCACTTGGGCCACACATAGAAGAATGGGGTCTGAGCCTGAGATGAAAGGAACTCTGGTCTAAACTGACAAGGTGCATGAAGACGATAGATCCTGGGCTCAAGATACGGTCACTTCTTGGACCTGAGCTTGAACCGTTGGACCTCACCTGAGTGTATCCCCGTCTTCTGTGCGAGGTCAGGGTCTGTCTTCTTCACGGGCACATACGATAAGTGTCTGGCAGGTATGGCATCCTTTCCCCATCAGTTAGGTCTCAAGCCCTATCCATGACTCTGGCATTTTCCTCTCTCACTCTGTCCACCTCTCCCTGGGGCATCAGTCCCTCTGTTACTAGGACATCTGACCCAGCGAGGCATTTACAGTTCTGTCGACTTCTCTTTCTGAGGACTTTGTTAGAAGCATAAAGAGACTTCAAGTAGTGATCACAGTTTCCCTCCCAGTTCACCAACAGGAAAGCGATCGTTCTCATCTTTTTTAACCAAACTTTTATCTCCATGGGGGTCAGGAGTCTTGAAGAATGATCTACTACCTTTGAATCTTGCAGGCAAGATGTGGAAGCATCTACTGCCCATAATTCTTTCGGATCTTAGCATTATCTGCGTGTGATCACTGAGTGAGCTGGGAGACTTGACTTCATGATTCCTCTGCTGGCTTCCTGAAAGTCAGAGGTCATTCTGCTCTGATACACCCATCTCTTGCCTTCTGGAGGGTTTGACAGGCTGTTTCCTTTGGGAACAACAGCTGCAGATGCCCATCCTTTCCCCATTCTCATCCATGGGTGATTCATAGCTTCAGCTTCAGATGAGACTAGGAAAATAATAGCAGGATGTTATAGAGCTTCAGATTCTTCTTGGTCTTTATCTTCTACATCAAAAATGCTGTAAAAGGCTCCCTGAGCTCCTTCATTTCCTCCACCTATTCCCCCTCCACCCCAAGGTCACCTGTGTGAGTCTTCATCAAGCCTAGAGAGGAAGGCATCTTTTTCCCAAGCTGAAAAAGACTCACCAGCCATGGTACCTCACGCTCACCTTTGATGTGCGGCTGAACTGGCCAACAAGGGGTCCCTATCTTTTAAGGCAGGTTGTGTGCACAGCCTGAGAAATAATGATTACACCTACATATCCATGTTAGTAATTATGTCCTAAGAAGTTTTAAATTATTCTCATTTCCCAAGACATTTTCTGGTTACTGAACCTGAGACTGTAGCAGGAATCGTTCCCGTAAGACATTTGCCTCCGTTGCTTGGGGAACTGAGACCATAAAACAAATAAGAACGTGCACATAGAGTGAAATATATGCACTAGAGAATCTGCTCTTCATGGAGGTTTCGCTAGATAGTTAATCCAAGTGTCCAGGATTTTGTCCACTTAATCCAGTTCTAAGACTTCTTTTTTTTTAATTGTGGTAAAATACACAAAACACACAATTTACCGTCTTAATCATCTCTAGGTGTTCAGCTCAGTGGCATCCTCACATTGTGCAGACATTGCCACCACACCTCTAAAACCCTCTATCCTGGGAAGCTGAAACTACAGTCGTTAAACACTAACTCCCCATTTCTGCCTTCTGCCACCATCTCCTTCCTTTCCATCTCTGCGAACCTGACTGCTCTAACAAGCTGGTACAAGTGGAATCATAACAGTATTTGTCCCTTTGTGGGTGACTCAATTCACTCAGCAGAATGTCTTCCAGGTTCACCCACGTGGTACCTGTCTCAGAATCTCCGTCCTTTTTAAGGCTGAGTAGTATTGTGCGTACATGCGTGCACTGTGCATATCCCTGTATCCATCAGTGGACGCTTGGGTTGCTTCTGCCGTTCGCCATTGTGAATAATGCTTCTGTGGGCATGGGTGTGCAGATATCTCTTTACGTTCTGCTTTCATTTCCCGTGGCTGTAGACCCACATCTGGAATTGCCAGATCATGGGGTAATTCTGTTTTTAGTTTTTTGAGGAACTGTAACACTGTTCTTCGTAGTGGCTGCACCATTGAGATTTCCACCAGCAATGCAGAACAGTACAGTTTTTCCACATTCTCACTCGTGCTTGCCATTTTCTAGGTTTTTGTTTATTTGTCTTTTTTTTTTCGATAGCACCATCTTAACGTGTGTGAGGTAGATAAGACACCTTGACTCCTTTCCATTGTGTTTCATCTAAGCTCATAACCCCCTCCAGCCACAGATGTGATGTGTGTTCCTGAGAAGCAGTTTGATTCTAGGAATGAAAGTGTTTTCTTTCTTTATCTGAGGCTCTTCCTCTTCAGATGGCTACATTTTAAGGGACACTGTATAGCAGAGACAGGGCATGGGTTCTGAAGCCAGAATGATTGAATTGAAATATTAACTGCTGATCTCAGGCAAGGAACTTAACTACGGTTCGGTTTCCCCATCTACCAAATGGGTTTCGCCATAATTCCTGTCTTGTAGTGTTACTGTATAATGAGTATTTTAAAGTCTTTAAAATAGTACCTAGCTTAGAGGAAGCATTCAACAAATATTGTGGTCTATGTGACAACTCCTATTGATTTCATCAAGTCGTTCAACGTAAGCGTTCAGTGTAACAGTATACTGAGAACCATTTTTATGTGTCAGACAGTATTATGGATGCTGGGGATAGAGTAGTGACCAAAACAGAGAAAAATTCCTGCTGCAATAGAATGTAAATTATAATGAGAGAGAAAAAAATACTCATTGATTGCACAGAAAATACTTTGTGTTAAGAGTGATACATGTAAGTGGCGCCTGGGTGGCTCAGTTTTTTGGACGTCCGACTTCAGCTCAGGTCATGATCTCACAGTTTGTTGGATCGAGCCCCGCGTCAGGCTCCGAGCTGACACCTCAGAGCCTGGAGCCTGCTTCAGATTCTGTCTCTCCCTCTCTCTCTGCCCCTCCCCTGCCCCTCTCTCTGTCAAAAATAAAATAAACATTAAAAAGAATTGGAAAAAAAAGAGTAATACATGTAAGGAGAAGAAAATTAACCCAGGGGAAAGACTGGATTACATATTGAGGGGCCAGAGAAGAGAAGGCTGCTTCAAGGAGAAAGTCCGTGGTCTTTACAACACATGTTTAATTAAATATCTCAAAAATGAACTCTGTGGCCAACTGCTTCATCAATATATTTGTTGAAAACTGGAGGGAAATCTAGATGATAATACAGATATTAGTTCCTAACAATTAGTTGATGTTTTAACAGTTAGAAGGAAAATAAATTCTCAGAAGATTTGAGGAATGGAATTTTTCACTAGTCGTTCACATGTGCGACATAGTTTGGTCTATCCTTAGAATCTGTGACAGGGGCCACTGGCCAGGTGCCTGCGGGCTGAGGAATATGCTACCTGAGCGAGGTATTTTATGTCATTTATAGATATAAAGGGGGCACCTCGGTGGCTCATTTAAGTGTCTGACTCTTGGTTTCAGTTCAGGTCATGATCTCATGGATCATGAGTTTGAGCCCCACGTTGGGCTCTGCACTGACAGTGCAGAGTGTGCTTGGGATTCTCTCTCTTTCTCTCTCACTCTCGCTCTCGCTGTCTCTCGCTGCCCCTCCCCGCTCTGTACATGCACTTGTTCCCTCTCTTTCTAAAATAAATAACCATTAAAAAGTAAATTATATATATATATATATACAGTTCCAACTGGTTTATTGTTGTTTTACAACACCGTGTAGGTAAAACAAAGCTTGTCTGTGGTTCACATTTGACCCATGCATGGGTCACCTATTTGACTTTTGTACTCTTGGCAAAAATGGCATTTACTTTCTTTGGGAATAAGATCCTCTGTCTCAGCAGTGTTAGTAGAAAATATAATCTATGCTTTTCTTAAAGTATTTTTTCCTTCCCTTCCTACTTCCCCACCTCAACTGGAGACTCTGTGTGCTCTGGTCATAGGGACTATCTGCGGCAAGGCAGAAATTCGGAATGTCCAGGAAGACACTGGGATCTGGAAAGAAAGAAAGGTCCACATGCACACACATACACGCATGCACACACATGAAAGGAATGTCACTGTGGAAAACAGAGCGAGAAGAAGAATATCCTCATCATAACAGAGTTTCTGTCTCATGGACAGAGGTGTTGGAGCCCCACACTGATCCGGGACAACGTGCCACCCTGTGGAAGCACTGTGACGTGTGTCCTTTCCACGGACTGTGGTCAAGCCATACTTGTAGGAAGCAAAACCACAGGCACCAGGAATGCCAAAGCCAGGCCTGGTTCTCGGTGTTTTGGAAGCCCAGTAGAGCGGTAATGGTTCTGAGAGTCCATTGCTGGCTTTAATAAAGATGTCAGTGATTATAATGTTGGCATGGAAAGAATAGGGTTTTTTTTTTCCCCTCATTTTTTGGAGACCACTCAAGCATGTGTAAATCTGGTCAGACTTCAAGAAGAGGATGGGCCTCCGTCAGTGGCTGAAATCGGAACTTCCCACCGCTGTTTGGGTAGATATTTGGATTCAGGTTTAATGATCATGTAACAAATGAATGATGGAACAAAGGAAAAGCAGCCTTTTAAATGACAGGTAATGACTTGAAAATTTAGATCTAGGCCTGTGTCCAATTTCTGGAATTTGATTTGCTGCTTATGGTTCAGATTTATGATCAGATTTGTGCGGGTGCAGCGAACGGATGGGATACAGGAGGCAGAAGTTTCCTAGACCTAACCTGTATCATTCGGAACCCTCTGAGAGACCCAGTTTTTCATCAGTCATTCCTCTGTCTATTCTTAGGTATCTACCTTCTGGAATAGATCTAGTGAATCCCACTTAGTGGGAACACTAATCAAATATAAGATTTTTCCTTTCCTAGAATTTTTTCCTGCCTACCTGGTTTGGTAATCCTTGTTCAGGTTAACTTGACTATTGTGGGACGCTGAAAGAGTTAGTTACCCATCATAGCCTTAGTTGCCTTCTGTGTACAATTACCCCATCTGTGTCATTGCTATTATCTATGTTTGTTTTGTTAATTTAGTATGATATGTATAAAATCATTGCCTGGCCACAAATGAGAGTGACCGCCATTATACTGGCAGTAGTCTTGAAGGAAGGTATTTATTCATAAATTACTTACCAATCCTACATATCCCTTAATTTTCTTTTTAAAATGCCTCTCTATGTTAGACAAAATATGTCTCTGTTTAATGAATATCTTAGAATGCTAAGTAGCAGTGGGCCAGAGACTTGCCCAGTGCGAGGGGCCCCTCACTCAAGACTGGGCTCTTTGTGATACACGGCTTGCGCTCCATCCTAGACTGTGGTAGGAAATGCGGACACCATCAGCAGGTAGCATAGGACCCAGATCCCAGTCTTAAGAAGCTCAAAATAACTCGGGGATGATAGGCATGAGCACAGGAAGAGGTTGTATGTCAGGGGAGGACCCCAGACCAACAGTGCTGTGAGGTCTCAGAAGGGGGCATTGAATGTGGTCTGGAGCAGACAAGAAGGTCTCCCACAGGTGCTAGGACATGCTTCTGGAATCTGTTGGGTGGAGGTATCCAACTAAGTACCAGGGGAAGAAATAGGGTTAATATTTGTTCTGTTCTTTCTTGCCCAGCAACCTGGGAAAAATGGCATTTGGACGCAGCTTCGCCGATAAGGAGATGGAGGCTTCCAGAAAAATGAGCTTCTTGCCCAAGAATATAGAGTCAGTGAATGTGACTTCCAGGCAGTTTTGAAATATACCTTATTTTGAAAGTCACTGTCTGGGCATCTACTTATGTAATTGGGAATGAAAAGCCTCTCTAGGACTTTCTTATGCTCCACAAAGGCAAGATGGTAATGTTTCCCAATCTATGAGAAATTGCTTCTAACTTAAAGGGCAGGAGCTGGGTCTGAATGGTTAGGGCATTGGAGACAGGAGGTGACGACGAATGGTCCACAGTGGTCCAGAGCAAGGAGTTTTCTTGGACTGGCAAAGAACCAGGAGGTGGGGTGAGGCTTGCAGAGGTCTGTTTCTGTAGTGGGGTTACCAGGGAGCCGAATGTGAGATTCCATCAAGTCACTTGCTGTCAGCCAGAGCCCTTGAGAGGGAGTGAATCTGAAAGGCCATGAATCTGATGGGACACTTGTCTTTTTTAGAAATATAAACAAAACACATTCTGGAGGAAAGTGTCCTTAGACTCCCTGAAATATCAAGAAATAAAATTACACAATTACAGATGAGCATTAAAAACACACTAGGAAACAACCCCTTATGAATGGAGGTTGGCTGAAACAAGAAGCCAGAAATTCAGACTCAGAAGGATTCCCAGATGTTGGGATATTCAGGTAAAAACCACAGACGATCACTGTAGAGAATGCTCAAACAAATCCATGAAGAGAGAGATGCATAAGCGTCATGAAACAATCGCAATGAAGGACTGTGAGCCGGAAATAGAAAGTATAGTCATTGAGATAAAAACTCAAAGGACAAGCTAAACACATATCCCATCGACGAGAGATTGGTGAACTGAAAGGTAAGTGCTCTCTAGAATGGAGCAGGAAGAAATGAGGAGGTGGGAAGTAACAGAGAGAATAAGAGATAAGTAGGTGAGAATAACGAAGTCTAGCATGTAAGCCATATTAGTGACCTACTGATACCGTGGCAGATCACCACAAACATAGTGGCTTAAAACAACACACATTTATTATTCACACTTATGCAGGTCAGTTTTGGTTTCAGTGGCCTAAAACCAGGGTGTCCACAGAGCTGTTTGTTACTGCAGAGTCTGGCGAATTATCTTCTGCTAAACTCAGTCAGGTTGTTAGCGGAATCCTATTCCATGTGTCGTAGAGCTGAGTTTGTGTGTCCTTCCTGGCTGTAGGTTGGGAGGTACTCCTAGCACCCTGTGACCTCTCTCCAGTCCTCACACGTGGCCCTCTGTCTAGATCCGGCAAGAGGGTGTCAAAACCTTCTGAAACTTGGGGTCTTTCCCACTTCTTCTGTATCTCTTATGCTTCCAGCCAGAGAGTTCTCTGTCTTTAAGGACTCATGTGATTAAACTGGGTCCACTGAGACAATCCAGGATGGTCTCCCTATTTTATGGTCAGTTGATCAGTAACTTTTATTACATCCATCGGGACTCTTTGCCATGTGACGTCACATAGTCACAATCATGATGCAAAGGTGTGAAGACAATAGAGGCCAAAATTCATCTTATCTCCTCTCAGAGGAGGAGGCACTGTTTAAAGAGTTCTCAGAATCATGTCAGAATTCAGAATGTCAGAGCTCTGAAAAATATAGACCCACAGCTAATGAAGGGCCACTCCGTTAAGGGTGACCAATACAAAGCAGGCCAGTGCCTTGAGCATTGAGATCCATGCTAGCATTCCCACTTTGCAGTGGGAGTGCAGAGAGCTCTTTGTCAGAGACCATCCAGACTGGCTTAATTTGGGTCATGAATAGGGTGTAGACGTCCCTTTGTGCCTCTCTTCTCATGAAATTGTGAATGAAGAAACTCCTGGAACTGGCATCTGTGGTGTCACAGAGCGCACAGAATACACCCCCATGAGGCTTTGTGAGTGCTCTGGTTATGGTTCGTTTGCGTCCAGCAGAAACCACTTTAGCTGGTGTAACTAGAAAAGGATTCATTGCTGTGCGTAGCTGGCCGCCACCACTACAGCTCACTTCCCAGTGTTGTGGTGTTGTCGCCTTGTGCACTACCTTTTCCTTAAGGGTGGGCCAAACCGGGCATTTTGATGCGAATAAACAGAATAAAGTAAATGTGATGAGGTGTGTTCTGGAAAATCAGGTGACGAAAAGACTGGTTTCCATCTTGTCCATTTCTCTTTGTTCTCGCTCGTTCTGAGGGAAGCTAGCTGCCGTGTTGCGAGCTGTTGTGTGGAGAAACTCACATGTTCAGGAAGTTAGCAGAGCCTCTGGCCAACAACCAGTGATGCACCAACTCCTGCTAGTTGACAAGCAGGATTCAGCTCACCCTGTGCATGAGTCTGGAAGCAGATCTGACCCTCTTATGGAACCTTCCAATGAGACAGAAGCCTTGGGTGATGTCTTGTTTGCTACATATTGCCTGGATTCCTATCACATGTAAATGGGGAGGTAGCAGTTCTCTGTTGTATCAAGCCACTGCATTTTGGGGGCAATTTGTTACACAGTGGTGGGTAATTACTACATGATATCATGGGTGGCAGACAAAAGTCTCCATGAGAGCTTAAGAGCAGAATCTAGACTAATTAGGAAAGCTACATCCAGGGACCACCGAGTCCGAAAGTTAGTGACTAACTTCACCCATGCATATTCTCTCACAGATGATTTTTTCCCTAGGAAATAACATGAGTAAATTAATCCTTATATCCTTCCTTATTAGTTAATTTTGTCATTCCTCTGTTTACCAACTTGATACCCTTCGTTTTGTCTCGTTTTTGTATCTCTTTTTGCTCTTTTTCTGTCTTATACACATACACACACCATTAGCGACACACCTTTACTTCTTTTTTCTACAAACATCTAAAGATGTTTTCTCCAATTCTAAACATAATGCTAATTTAGCATAATAGGTTTTGAGAAAAGTATATATATACACACATATATGTACATGCATATATATATGCACACACATATACATATATGTATATAAAGCAATAAATATATTTATATATATACACATATGTATATATAAATCAATAAATATTTTATATATACACACACATATATACATGTAAAAACACATGCATATATATACATATATGTATATAAAACAATAAATATACATTTTATATATATGCATATACGTGTGTGTATATATATACATATACATACATATATATATATATATATATATACACACATATATATATGGCAATAAAATATGGGAACACATTCTCCACTTTGAATATTCACTGGGACAAAAGAGAGTATACCACAAAGGGAAAGTCCCAAGAGATATCTCCCCCAGAGCATAAGGACTGGGTAATTACAAAGCACTACACAAAGGTTAACTTGCAAATTATTTTATATTTTCTACACTAAGACAACACAAAGTTTTCATTCCATTATCCGGTCTGGATAATAATAATCTTCAGCTTATTCTTAAGATCTGGGGCTATCCTAGGTGTTCAATGCTGGGAATGTGGTGTGGTTGCTAGATTGGGACTATCCCATAGATGAGTCATAATCCTGACTACTACCTGGGATATTATGAGATTAAAACAGTAAGAAGGGAACTGGCAGAAGTCTAGAGTTTGAGGCAGGCAACGAATGACAGGTATGCTACCACGTCTTAAAAGGACTGCATGGCCACTAACTTTGGAGGGTATGCACCATTGTAGCAGCCTTAGCTCAAAGGCAGTGTATTCCATTAAACTTATTTAGTTCCTCCTCGTCTTCTGTACTCTCCAGACAACCCTGACCCTCCTCCTATGGGGAACTGGTTTTCACAATAAGTGGCACATAGATACCTAGTGGTTAAAATTATATATATCGGAATACAGAGTGATTTAAAAAAAATTACGATGGACAGGTAAATTTCTTTCAGGAAGTAGATACACAAGGACTAGACTCATGACTTTCTGCCAAACAGAGAGAAATGAGGGTGGCTAGGTGTGGCAGTAGGTGTGGCCGTAGGTGTAGTAATTGCTATAACAATGAATAGCTTCAGCATTGTCATGTCCCAAATATGTCTCTACTAGTCCAGGAAACATAAGGAACATAAAGAGGTGTTTATACTGGTTCCCAGTGCCATGCTTGCGCTTACCCAACATTAAGCTACTTATGTTTATGTAAGAATAATATTTGGAAGTAAAATGTAATAAACTAAAGATGTACATTGTAAAATCTATAACAACTTCTAAAAAATAGTGGTATAGCTAGTAATAAGCCAAATCAATACTAAATAGAAATACTCAATTCAAAAGAAAGCAGGAAGAAAAACAGATAAGACGTATGGAAAACAACCAGCAAGATGTCAGATTTGAACTGAACCAAATTAAATATAAATGTTTAAGTTAAATATCATTACTTTATTTGTGCATTCTGAATAAAAGACACAGATTATTAAAATGTATTAAAAAATAAAACACAATTCTGTGCTGTTTAAATAAATACACTGTAGATTTAAGGATCTATATCCATTTGATATTGTCAACAGGAAAAGAGACATGATTCAAACCCATAGCACAGGACCTAAAAATCACAGACCACGGAAGAAAGGAAGGAAGGGAGGGAGGGAGGGAGGGAGGGAGGAAGGAAGGAAGGAAGGAAGGAGGGAAGGAAGGAAGGGGAAGGGAGGAAAGATAAATTAATCATTGTAAATTAAAAAATTTTGCTCCTTAAGATACCAATCAAAAATTAAAAACAAGCAGTAACTTGAAAGAAAATATTTCTAATACATGTATCTGCCGAACGTGCTGTAGCAAGACTATTTAAATCCTTACAATCAATAAGGAAAACTACTCAGCAAAAAATGGGCAAATGATGTGGACAGAAGGAAGATGCACAAACAGCCAAGTATGTGAAGCAATGTTCCACAGCATTAATCATCAGGAAAATACAAATGGAATCCACAATAAGGTATCACTGTGGTGGCCAAAATCTGTAAGTTGCCCAGGGACCCATCAGCATGTGAATGGACAAACATATATATTGATACAGTGTAATGCTGAATAATGTTTATACCCTAAAAACATATAAACTACTTACTTCTATATTCATGAAAGTAGAAAACCCTTAACAGTATTTTATTGATCAGAAGAACATTTACACAAACAGTACGTACCATACAATTCCTTT
Organism: Prionailurus bengalensis; assembly: GCF_016509475.1. Classification (NCBI taxonomy): domain Eukaryota; kingdom Metazoa; phylum Chordata; class Mammalia; order Carnivora; family Felidae; genus Prionailurus; species Prionailurus bengalensis. The sequence goes on from NC_057346.1 coordinate 3,176,926, forward strand.
TACATGAACATAAGGAATGAGTAAAACTGATCTCTGCTTACAGAAATGCTCTCAGTAGTTTCCTTGACCTTAGATTGGTGCAATTGACTGTAGTTTGACTTGTTAAGACCATGGAAATATTCTGAAAGTAGACTTTGATAGGGTGTGCGTTTGACAAAGCACGCTGAACTTTATACCCAACGTAGGGTGCATTTTATTGTGTGCAAATTATACCACAGTAAAGCTAATTCATGGTAAACCGAGGCAAAAAGTCAAAGGATATGTTCTATCACACAGAGGCAAAGGTTTAAATACAGGGTTTAAATGGTATACAGACTTTTCAAATAGATGATAATTCACATGTACTAACCCCAGCAAACACATGCTAGAGATTAACCCCTGTCAGATATCAGTATCTTACCCATTCTAAAAAGTGTTCATTATTAATCACTTCAGTTTTAATCTGCTTTTTCCTCATGACTTCTGAAAATTTTTACATACTGATTTGCCATAAGGCTTTTTGTGTTTTATGTATGTGTGTGAATTATCTGTTCAAAGCTTTTGTGGTTTAGTTTCATAGTTTGACTATTGAGAGTGGTTTGTTTCATATACTGTGTATAAAAGTTTTGTATATTATGAATAAACTTTTTTTTCTATTATGAAAAAATTAAATATTCTCTCCCAATCTAGAATCGTCTTTTCAGTCTCCTTAATGTGACTTTAGATGAGGAAACAACCTTATTCCTGATAAGGTCAAATTTACTGTTTTTAAGAGACTGCTTTTGATGTTGTGGCAAATAGTTGTATATATAACCCAAGGTCTCAAAAAATTCTCTTCTCACTTTTCCTCTAGAACATTCCTAATTATAGGTTTTATATTTAGGTATCTGGCAGATTTGGGATTCATTTTTACATAGAGTTTTTCGGGTGAATGGGAGTTTACTATTTATATAGGGAGGTCCAGTTGTCTTTGAAACATTCACTGAAAGCTCTCCCTTCTCCACTGAATTGCACTCATAGTGTTTCCCAAACAAATCAGTTGCCCTTATATGTTTGAGTCTGGATTCCAGTTTTTTCCTCAAAACTTGTTACTATGAGGCTTTGTTTTTTTTCAACCATACAAAAAAACTGACAGAAAGGAAACAGTACAGTGAACAACATTACATCCACCTCCAACTGTTAACATTTTTCTGTATTTGTCTTATCTCAGTTTCTCCAAGGGGTGTGTGTGTGTGTGTGTGTGTGTGTGTAACTGTTTCTCCCCGTCACTGTGCAGGCTGTCACCAGTCTTCCTCCAACACTTGCTTTCTTTGTGGCAGAGCCCTTGCTGGGGGACTTGTAAGGAACGTTTCATTAGGTTGTGCCTCAACTCCACCAGATAGGTGCTATTGTGATTTCAATTTTTATGGAAGGGACTTAGGCATGCCAGTGTCTCATTTCTGATCTCATAGGATAAACATTCAGTCTTATGCCATCAAATATGATATTAGTTGTAGAATTTTCATAGCAATTCTTCATCACTGTAAGAATAGTTTTCCTCCTAAGTTGCTGAGGGTCTTTTATAAGAAAAAGATGTTGGATTTTGTCAAATGGTTGTTCTGGGTCTTGAAATGGCCACATAGGTTTTCATCCTTCCTTCCTTCCTTGCATTCCTGGGATAAACCATACTTGGTCATGAGGTATTTCATATATATATACACACATATATATGTATATGTATATTTTATTATATTTTATTTATATATAAAAATTATATATTTATTTTTATATATTTATATTATATATTATTTATATTTATATTATATATTTATTTTTATATGTTTGTGTATATATGTGTACATGTGTATATATATTACATTATATTATATTTATTATATCATATTATATTATATTGTTGGAAATGCCTGCTTAAATTTTGTTGGGAATTTTGTATCTACATTCATGAAGAATATTTGTCCGTATTTTGCCACTCTTATTATATCATTATCTGGTATTGTTAGCAGTGAAATGCTGGCCCCATAAAATGAGTTCTGAAGTATTTCTTACTTTTTAGTTATCTGGAGGAGTGTATATAGAACCTCTATTATATCTTCCTGAAATGTTTGGTATAATTCACAACTGAAGCCTTTCGAGCCTGGAGTTTTCTTTGTGGGAAAGTTTTGAAGCACAAATTTAATTTGTGTAATTTACATAGGGCTCTTCTGGCTATTTATTTCTTCTTTATTGAGCTTTAATGGTCTGAGTATTTCAAGGAGTTTATTCATTTCATGTAAGTTATAGTAATCATTTACAAAGTGTTGTTAATTATATTCCCTTATTGTCCTTCTACCATCTGTAGGATCATAGTGATGTCATCTTTTCCTTCCTGATAATAGTAATTTTTGTTTCTATTTTCCCGTTGAGTCTTTTTGGAGTTTTACCAATTTTATTACTCTCCTAAGAGAGCCACCTTTTGATTGCATTTGCTTTCTGTATTGCTTTTATATTTTCTTGTTTATGAATCTCCATTCTTGCCTTTCTTACTTCCTTTTGTTCTTAGATTTCTTTTCATTTGTTCTTTCTCTAGTTTCTTAAGGTGGACGATGAAGTCATTGTTTGGAGACATTACTTTCTTATTAATTTTATCATATAGTGCTTACAATTCCTCCTGAAAGCTTCTTTACTAGCATCCCACAGTTTTTAATATGTTTTAATTAACATTCAATTAAAATTGATTGCTAATTTCTACTTCAGTATCTCCTTTGATCCCTGTACTCTATAGAATGTATTATTTAATATCAAATATTTGGAGATTTCTACAGACCATCCCATTATTGATTTCTAATTGTATTCTAGTTTGGTTAGAGAACATATTTTGTACGACTGGAAATACTTTAAGTTTATTTAGACCTATTTTGTGGCCCCAAATATGGTTTATTTTGGTTACTATTCCATGTGTACTTGAAAAGGTTGTATTCTATTTTTGACAGTTTTATACATACCAGTTGGGTCAAGTTGTTCGATTATGTTGTTTGTGTCTTATGTATTTTCTTTGATTTGTTTGTGCCCCCTTTCTGTCTATCATTGAGAAAAGGTTAACAAAATCGCTGACTTTAACTGTACATTTGTCTATTTCTCTTTGCAGTTCTATCCATTTTTGATTCTTATATATTAAAATTGCTTTTAAGTGTCTAAGTGTTTAGAATTTTTATGTCCTCCCCATGGATGGATCCCTTCATCCTTATGGGTTTACATATTTTTATTCCTGCTCATATTCTCTGATAAGAAATGTACTTTATCTGAATCTAATCTATTCCACTTTATTGTTGACTAGTGTTAGCATGATATACTTTTTATATTATTTTATTTGTACCCTGTTTGTCTCATTATATATAAAGTGTGTTTGCTGTGGGGAGCGTATAGTTGAGTCTTGTGGGGTTTTTTAATACAATCTCATAATATCTAACATTTAATTGGTGTGTTTAGACCACTTACATTTAATGAAATTATATACAAAGTTAGGTTTAAATCTATTTTGTTACTTTTTATTTTTATTTATTTGTTTATTTTTTAAGTAATTCCTGCGCGCAATATGCTACTTGAACTCATGACTCATGACTCGAACTCATGATCAAGAGTCACATGCTCCACGGACTGAGCCAGCCAGGCACCGCTGTCTTGCCACTTTGTAAAATTTGTTTTATCTGGTCTTTTTTTCCTTCTTTCCAGTGTTTCTGCTTTCCCTTGGATTGTTATTATGATTTATTTTATGTCTTTTTTTGGCTTATTAGCTATAATTTTTTATTTTGTTCTCTTAGTGGTTAACTCAGTGTTTATAATGTACAAATTTAGCTTGTTAGAGTTTCACCACACACGTTATTATTTCAGAGTAACCATCAAGTTTCCTTTGAAGGATGTTTTTAAGTAATAACATATAACATTAAATATCATAATATTTATTATATTAATAATACAATTTAATATATATCTTACATCTTATATCTTATATATTATGTATATATATATTTTTCCATGTGGTTACCATTTCTGGAACTTTGTATCATTTCGATAAATCTGTATTTCCATATGGTATCATCTCCTTCTGTCTGAATGACTTACATTAACATTTCTTACAGTTCATGTTGGAATATTTCAGCTATTGTACAGTTGAAAAAGTCTTTACTTCACCTTTGATTTTGAAAAATATTTTCTGTTTTTCTCAACTTACAATTTTTCCGATGACTTTTTTTGGTTTCTTTGTTTTTGTCTTTCACTGCTGTTTTCTAGCATGGATTGTTTTGATAAATAGTCTGCTGCTGTTCTTTACCTTGTTTCTCTATATGTAGCATGGTTCTATTTCTCTTTATTTGTTTTCCTCTCTTTACTTTTAGGACTATCTTTTTATCAGTGGTTTAGAGAAATTTAATGATGGACCTTGCTATATGAATTTTCCATTTTTTTAATAGTTCAAGTTTGCCCTTTTTAAATCTATGGGCTTGTAGTTTTCATTACATTTGTTAAACATTTGACCATTATTTTCTCGAATATTACTATTTTGCTCCTTCCTCTGCCGGGCACCATTTACAAATATCTTACGCCTTCATAGTGTGTCCCACAGCTCACTGACCCTTTATGTCTTCTGTTATCAGCTTCTGTTCTCTGTGCTTTGTTTTGTGTAGTCTCCTCAAGTTCACGCATTTTTCTTCTAAATCATCTGACCAGCTATTAATGCCATCCGGTGTACTTTCCACTCACACATTCTAGCTTTCATATCTCAAATGCAGTTTAGATCTTTTAATATCTTCCATGACTCTAAGTGTTTGAACATATGGAATACTGTTGCACTAATTGGTTATTGTCCCTTTCTGCAAATACTCAGTTCTATACCAGTTACGAGTGAGTTTTGGTGGATTATTTCACAAACTTTCACTTTATGGATGGTCATATATTACATGGGATTCTTCCTTTGTTCTTTCTCACAGAACTCTCTTATTCCATAGAAATTGGAAATGGCATATTTTTTAATATAGTGTCGTTTACTGTTTGTATCTCCTACTGGAATATTAGCTAAGCAAGGAAGGACTCTGTCTGTTATCTTTTATTGTTTCATCTGTATCAGGTAGCCCTAGTTCCTATTTGTAAAGGGATGGGGAGTAAGTATTTATCAAAAATAAATGTTTACTCCAAAATTTTTTCCATAATCTGAATATTTAAGGAAATATTGTTCTATACCACATGTGATCTTCATAGATCATATCTTTCTTGATAATATTCTGCATTCTATATTTCTTTCACTTTCTTATAACCCACATTTTAAAATATTTTGGATATAGAAATTTAACACATATTAACTCTCTTTGCCTACCAGAACTTAGTTGCAATTATTTGAATTATTTGCAAATAATTACAAGGCAAGGTGTGCTGCAGTATGAATAATGTCCTCTCATTTGTGTAAAATATGCAGGTGGGTTTTCCTATACATTGATTTTGGCTTGTGAAATAAACAGAATAACAGGTAATACAGTAGTTACCATCACAAATATTTCTGTCAGATGACAATACCACTGGACAGAATATTTTTTTTTTAATTTTTTTTTCAACGTTTATTTATTTTTGGGACAGAGAGAGACACAGCATGAATGGGGGAGGGGCAGAGAGAGAGGGAGACACAGAATCGGAAACAGGCTCCAGGCTCTGAGCCATCAGCCCAGAGCCCGACGCGGGGCTCGAACTCACGGACTGCGAGATCGTGACCTGGCTGAAGTCGGACGCTTAACCGACTGCGCCACCCAGGCGCCCCTGGACAGAATATTTTTGAACATAATTTCTGAGTTGTGTGATGATGTCAGTGGGGCCACTTGCCCTTCTCCAGGAAACATTGTGCATAAAGGAAATTATGCATTTTGAGTTACAGCCTTCTTTAAAAAAAGTCATATATTTTATTTATCTCCACACAGGCTTACAGAGGTAGGAAAAACAAAGATTTCTGTGCCTGGCTTTGTATACAGAGTAACTTGATGAACTTAGATTGAACTATAAAAGATACTATGTGAGGGTTACAGGATCACAGATGAAGGGAGCAGGTTCTAGAATCATAGTTCTGAGGTTCAAAATGTAAAACTGATTAAGTTTAGACTGATACTATAGATAATATTTTCTAGCAAATGTTTTCTCCTTTAGTGTTAAAAAATTTTCTGGAGGTAGAACAGCTATAGACTGATGAAGTAGGTATTAAACGCACATCTGTCTGTCTCATAAGGTGCTTTAATAACATATCAGTAATCCCTGCTTCAGATACCAAGCCAGCCATCCTGTACCCCTCTGGATACTCTTCGTAAGTTAACACTGGGTGGTCCAATTCCTAGATCAGTCATAGACTGAGATTGCTTTTGCTAAGGCTGCTGGGTTCTGGTTTTTTAGTAGCCCATTCCTGGGAACAAAAGCCTACATGTTTGTGACTTTGGAATGGTCCAAGGTTCTAAATAATATAGACTTTTTTTGTTGGTTGAGCTAAAATAGTCTAAACATCCAGTCAAACAGACTTGGATTTATATCTCGTCAAATGCCCAGTGTTTACTCAGGCAGTTTATGACTTCTGTGAGCTTTACTTCCCTTTTCTGTGTGAGTGAGATAATAGTGTTTACCTAATACAGATGTGCTAAAGAGTAAATTCAATGTACTTACATATAAGTAATGTATTTATTTTGTGTGCAACATGTTTATATTCATATATATAAAATGCATGCATACATATATATGTATTTGTGTAAAATAAATAAAATTATATATATTAGGTAAGACTCGAACTGTTGCTTGAGCATTTTAGAAATTCTGTCTGCCTTTTTCCAAGCCTTGGAGCTCTATCATACTATCTTTAAAAAAAAAATTACATCACCTTAAATATGATGATTTTAAGAAGTGATCCTCTCAAACTCTTTGCTCTCCCTAGGTTCTAGGTTATAATTTCACTTTACCAGATGCTACTAATTATTTGATGATTGTTTACCAGTATTTCATACCTAGATTTCTTATTTTCCAAGCCAGAAAATATGCTTTCTGAAAAAAAGGCCATGTCCTCTTCTTTTAAAAAAAGAAAGAAAAACGAAAAACAAAAAACACCTCTTCTGAGCAGCAAAAGCAATGCCACTGTGTGTACTAGACTCACTAAGCCACTGCTGTTCTGAGGCTGTTGGGTGATCCCGTACTCGGAGATATGGCGATCTGGTGTCTCTGTGGGCGGGGCAGAGCTTCAGGGGAGACTGGGCTTCCAGAGAGAAGCTAGAAAAGAAGGCTGCAGGAACCTGGACGGGCCCTCCCTTCCTTCACAGGCACCCTTCAAGTCGCTCAGCTCATGTGCTTTCCTGGGATGAACCATGTAGGCAAGCTAGCCTCATTCCTCCAAATCCTTGCCTCCAAACACACCTTTTAGGTGCACAGTTTAATTACTTTTGATAAATATATACAGTCATATAACCACCACCACAGTCAAGGCATAAAACGACCCTTCTTCTTTCCCCCCGGACCATCGTTGACCTGGTTTTGTCCCCATACCTTTGCCATTTTTCTAATGCCATATCGATGGAGTCTTGTGAAATGAAGACGTTCGGGTGTGGATTTTTCCATTCATGTAGCTCTGTATTAAATGTTGATCTCTGTCATGTGAAATACCTGAGGCTCAGGGATCATCAAATTTTGATCAGCAGATGTTGAAATTAAAGCCATTTCATACCACAGTTTTAATAATTCTATGTAAAGATAATTTTGAGTTAATACCATCATCGTCTCTTATGGTTTATTGAAGGTGGATGATGTCTCTGTTTAAGCTGGATACCAGTTTCTTTTTTCCACCCTCTGAATACTCTTTCCAAAGACATCTGTTTGGTACAGCAGCACAAAAGTGAGCTGTGGGCTCCTTTTCACTAGATGTGAACCACAGTGTAGCCCTCAGCCTGCATGACACATACTTCCCTGAGGGCTGGACCCCATCTGAACTTACCACCTCTGCAGGCCTGGGTGATGACCTTGGGTATTTTCCTTCAGTGGGAGCAATTGTGGTTGTTGAGAATCTGGAAGATGGCATCATAAGGTAGCGTGTTTGGCTTTTCATTTCTGTGCCTCGTCCCACAGACTATCCAGGATGCCATGAGACACGAACGCCAAGAATGTGCTGTCTGAGGACTTGTGCTCTGGGCACGCAGCAGATGTCCTTAGCTCCAAATCCATGGTCTGAAAGAGAGTAAATTTTTAAACATCAGATCATAATACCTACCCTTTCTACCATCCATGCTTTGAGCAATAAAAGTATAAATGTAAAGTGCCTGGCACGATATTTGTCACATTAACCGCTTGGAAGTGTACAATTCAGCAACATTCAGTACGTTCACAGTGTTGTATAACCACCATCACTATCTATACCCAAAACTTGCATCGTTTCCAACAGAAATTCCGTACCCATTAAACAATACCCCGACCTTATCCTGTTTTCCTGGCCCTTGATATCCTCTATTTGCCTTTCTTTCTCTATGAATCTGCCTATTCTAGGTACGTCATGTGACTTGTCCTTTTGTATCTGGCTTATTTCATTAAATATGCCTTCCAGATGCATTCAAGCAATAGCATATATCAAAATTTCATTCCTCTTTATGGCTGAAGAACATTCCATTTTATGGATATACTACATTTTGCTTCTGCATTCATTTGTTTTTGGGTATTTAGAGTGTTCCCACCTTTTAGCTTCTGGGAATAAGGCTGCAGGGAGCATTGGTGTACAGATATCTATTCAAATCCCTGGTTTCAATTCTTCTGGGTATATACTTAGGGGTGGAAGTGGTGACTTTTATGATAGTATAACATCTTGAGAAGCCACCAAACTGTTCTCCATCGTGGCTGCACAATTTCACCTTCCTACCAACGATGTTCAGATTTCCAACTTCTCCACGTCTTCACTAATATCTGTTATTTGTGGTGTGTGTATGTGTGTGCTTTAATAGCCCACTTGGAACATGTGACATGGCGTCTCACTTTTCCAACCTGTACTTCCTTGTGGACTAATGGTGTGGACATCTTTTCATCTGCTTATTAACCATTTGTATATCTTTTTTTGGAAAAATGACTATCCAAGTCATTTGCCCATTTTTAAATCAGATTATTTTGTTGTTGTTGCTGAGTTTTAGATGTTCTTTATGTATTCTGATTGTTAATCCCTCATCTGGTCTAAGGTTTGCAAATATCTTCTCCTATTCTGTAGATTATCTTTCACTTGTTGATCATATTCTGTGAGGCATAAATATTTGTAATTTTCATGAAGTCCAGTTTATCTATCTTTTTTCTTTTATTGCCTATTCTATTTGTGACATAACCAAGAAGTTGTTTTCAATGTCATAGAGATTTCTATAATGTCTTTCTCCAGGAATTTTATAGTTTCAGCTCTCAAGCTTAGATCTTCGATTCATTTGGAGTTAGGTTTGCATAGGGTGTAAGGTAAGGATGCACCTCTGTTCTTTTGCATTTAGATACCCAATTTTCCTAGCAAGAATTTGTCAAGAATAAAGTGTGTTTCACCCTTTGATTAGTCTTGGTGCCCATGTTGAAAATCAATTAATCATACATCCAGGGGTTTATTCCTGGGTGCTGTATTCTATTACATTGATCTATATGTCTGTTCTTATGCCAAACAGTGTATTGTTTTAATTACTGTAGCTCGGCGGTACACTTTGAAATGGAGAAGTATAAGTCCGCTAACTTTATTCTTTTTACTTTTTTTTTTTTTCAACATTGCTTTGGTTATTCAGGGCCCCTTGTAGTTTCATATAATTTTGAGAATCAGCTTTTCCATTTCTGCAAAATCAATTAACACAATAAGAAGTCTCTTGGAATTCTGATTAGGATTATGTTACAGCTGTGAATGACTTTGTGTAGTACCAACATCTTAACGACATTGTCTTCTTATCCATGAAAATGAACTCTGTTTCCATTTATTTAGATCTTTCTTAATTTCTTCAGCAATGTTTTTAGTTTTCAGTAGGTAAGTCTTTCACGTCCCTGGATAGATTCATTCCTAAATATTTAATTATTGGGGGCGGTATAGTAAATGGAATTGCTCTCCTGATTTTCTTTTCAGATGTTCATTGGTGCTGTGCAGAAACAAAGCTGATTTTTGTGTTTGTGTTGGTGTCATACCCTGCAACTTTGCTGAATATGTTTATTAGTTCTAGTAGATTTGTTGTGAATTCTTGGGGATTTCATCTGTGAATGGAGATAACTTCACCTCTTTATAGCTTGGATGTCTTTTATTTAATTTTCTTATCTAATAGCTCTGGCTATAATTTCCAGTATAACGTTGAATAGCATCAGTGCAAGTACCCTTGTATTTTATCTGATCTCAGTGGAAAAGTTTCCCGTCTTTCACCACTGAGATGTTATTTGTGGGTTTTTCCTATATACCCTTTATCATGTTGAGAAATTTTTCCTCTATTCTTAGTTTCCTGAGAGTATTTATCATGAAAGGATGTTGGATTTGGTCATATGCTCTTTTATGCATCATTTGAGATTATCATCTGTTTTTTTTTCTTCATTCTATTAAAATCATATATTACATTGATGGATTTTTTTTAATGTTGAAACACCCTTACCTTTTTGTGATAAATCCCACTTACTGGGGGGAATAATCCTTTTAATATGCTGTTAGTCATGATTTGGTAGTATTTTGCAGATATTTGCACCTATATGCACAAGGGATATTGGTCTGTAATTTTCTTCTCTTATGATGTCTTTACCTAATTTTGTTATTCTGGTTTCAGAAAAAGTTAGAAGGCACCCCCTACTCTTCACCATTTTTTTTAAGAGTTTGGAAAGGATTGGTGTTACTTCTTTAAATGTTTGGTGGAATTCACCTCTGGTCCAGGACTTCTTTGTTGTTCAGTTTTGGATTGCTAAGTCAGTTTCTTTAATAGTGTAGGTTTATTCTGAATCTCTCTGTCTTCACAATTGAGTCTTACTACGTTGTGTGTTTCTGAGCATTTGACCATTTTATAATCTGTTATTCAGTTTATGGGTGCACAGTTGTTTCTGGTACCCTCTTATATTCCTTTTATCTCTGTAAGGATAGAAGTAATGTCCCCACTTTAACTTCTGATTTTAGTTATTTGAAACTTCATTTTTCCTTCTTTGTCCGTTTAACTAAACATTTGTCAATTTCGCCAGTCTTTTCAAAGAAGCGAGTTTTGGTTTTATTAATTTTCTGTCTTATTTTCCTGTCCTACTCAGTTTTCCTACATTTCAGCTTCAGAAATACTTTCTGGCTCCCTACTCTCACTTTGTTCATATATCTTGTTCCTGTCTTTGCCCATGTCTTCTTCTTCTGGCTTTTTGAATATTTTAAAATTGTTTAAAGTCTTTGTCTGATAAGTCTTCTACCTGGGATTCCTCAGGGATGGTTTCTTTACATTCATTCTGTTCCTTTGAATGGCTCATACTTTCCTTTTCCTTCATGTACCTTGTGATGTTTCATTAAAAACTGGATATTTGAATTGTATAATGTTATAACTCTGAAAATCAGGTTTTTCCTGTCCCCCAGGGTTTATGGCAGTTGTTGTTGTTCCTGTTGTTGTTGTTGTTGTTGTTGTTGTCATTATTCCTTGGTTTATTTCTGGGCCAGAGATCTGCTTAAGGTGAAAGCTTAAGCTTTCTCAGGTATTTTCTGATCATGGGCACAAGCAGTGCTTTCCTAAATTTTTGAACGTCCAAAACAAACCAAACCAAACAACAGCTAGCAGGTGCAGCTCCGTTAAATTTTCTGGAAGTCACTTTAGTCCATGGGGATTGAAACAACGGCAGCCAGCTTCTCTGCCGACCAGTGAGGGATCCAACAGAGCAAATACGTGGAGAGAACACAGAGCCCTGATATTTGGAGGATCAGGTCCTGATTGCTCCCCGTAGGCCCTCCAAGTGGCACCAACAATGCAGGCTTCGGTCCCCACAGCTGCCTGCCGTGGGAGTGGAGGAGAGAGGGGGCATCGCTAGGTAACACAATTTCATCCACAGCTGAAATTGGTGGAAATGAACAGCAACCCACCAGTAGGGCTCCTCCCTGGGAGCTGCAGAGTTCTGAAATCATCTCTTCAGATTCTTGGCATTTCCTATGCCTCTGTCCTCCCTGCTGTGTCTCCTGTGCTGGGTATTTTTTACTTGAACTTCCTAGGTCCTTCCTTTGCTCTTATCGTCCTTGTATTGTCACTCTGTGGATCGTGCTCCTGGGGCTCCCTCATCAGCAAACCTGAACACCAGCAGGAGATTGGAAGAGATTTGGGAGCAGGAGAAGAGGAGTGAGGGTGTCTGCCCTCTGCATACCCACACACCCCAGTGTCATGCCCTGACGACAGTGCCTCCCGGGACCACTCTTTGCCCAGCTCCCGCCACATCATAGCATTCTGGAAAAAAGTGTGTGTATGCGTGCATATATGTGTGTGTGCACACGTGTGTGTGTGTGCACATGTGTGGCTTGCTTGTGTAATGTCTAAAGTGAGCAATTTTGGGTTTAATAATAATAAAGTAACTGCAGTAATAATGACAGTATTATGACTCAGATAGATACACACACGCACACTTACATATGTATATGTGTATGTGTGTGTGTGTGTACTTATATGTGTGTATATACACCACTCAAAGGAGTTATGGATTATAGATACTGGCTCTAACATTTTCATCTGAAACTTTAAGAAAGTGAGGTCCAGATAATCATATATTTTCACCCATATGTGGATCTTGAGAAACTTAACAGAGGACCGTGGGGTAAGGGAAGGGGAAAAAATAGTTACAGAGAGGGAGGGAGACAAACCATAAGAGACTCTTAAATACAGAGAACAAACTGAGGGTTGATGGGGGGGATGGGGGAGAGGGGAAAGTGGGTGATAGACATTGAGGAGGGCACTTGTTGGGATGAGCCCTGGGTGTTGTATGGAAACCAATTTGACAATAAATTATACTCATAAAGTAATAATAATAATAAAACTAATAATAATAACAATAGATTCCAACATACTTCCAAAAGAAAGAAAGAAAGAAAGAAACAAACAAACAAACGAAGAAAAAAGAAAAGAAAAGAAAAGAAAAGAAAAGAAAAGAAAAGAAAAGAAAAGAAAAGAAAGAAATAATTACAGGGGCACCTTGGTGACTCAGTTGGTTGAGGGTCCAACTCTTGATTTCGGCTCAGGTCATGATCTCTATTGTGGGATTGAGCCCTGCATTGGGCTCTGTGCTAAACATGGAGCCTACTTTAGATTCTCTCTCTCTCTCTCTCTCTCTCTCTCTCTCTCTCTCTCTCTCCCCCATTCATTCTCTCTCTCAAAATAAATAAATAAGCATTTTGGAAAACGAGTTCCAGAGAAGTTAAATGACCAGCTTCATATTACAAAGCTGGTTAGTCATTATGCACTTCCGGATGTGTGGGTGCATGCGTACTACACAGGGAAGGGACTTTCCCCCATGGCTGTGAGTCCCTTCTACAAGCACAACATAGCCCAGGTCTTCAAGTACTCTTTTCATCCCAGTGATGTCCTGGCCGGGCCCATTAAGTCTGGAACATGGTCACACTCTGTGTCACTGGTGATGAGAGCCAGACAAGTGTGCCCCCCGCCCTTGTCTCATGGTGGATAAATCTTCAGAACAAAAGCAGGTCAGATATATCACGGTTCTTCTCATACACCCACAGCATAGTCAGACCTACACCTTTGAAGATCAGTCAGCTCTTTGTTTACCTGCTAATTTTGACCAGAACTATTTCTGTACTCTCTCTTACTAATGGACAGTGGGAGGAATTTCTGAAAAGAAGCAGAGGGGATGGAGAATCGACTCTCACCCAAGGTATGATTAAAAGAACAAAACCCCAGAGCAGTGAGCAAGAACAGGTGTAAGCTTTTTATTCATTGATTTTTGCGGAATAACTAGAATATTTTCCCTCCTTCCTTCTCCCCTCTCTTCTCTTTGGCTAAACTGTATCTGTTATTCAAGATCCATCTCAAATTTTTTGAACATTAAAGATACTCTCTACCTACTTCAGTCTACACTGATCAGAACTGACCTCTTTTGTGGCAGGCCGTCACACATCTAGCCTATCTCCCTGTCCACCAGCCCTCAGTTTGTTCTCTGTATTTAAGAGTCCCTTATGGTTTGCCAAAGTGGCATTTTTAAAAGGAACTCTTTCTTCGGTTCTGAACTTCATTTATTGAACCTTCTGCCCTTAGTGATTGCACTAAGATCTACAGAAAAACACATGAATATCCTCAAGAATAAAACTTGCATAGACACCCATCAGACAATTTTATGATCCCTTCTCTGTGGAGACACTTTGGATTAACTTTGCCTTCTGGGCTGTTGACATGGAATGAAACACTCCACTGGATTCTTATCACACTTAAAATAATATCCATGTGGCTACATTGCCATTTGAGGACCTCTGTGATCAAGTCCCTGCCTCAACTGTGGCTTTATTTCATTCTTGCTCAACAACAGAAACAATTTTCCTGTGTGTTTCTCACACACCCCATGCCTGTTGCTGCCTTGAGAACTTTGCTCTTGTCTTCTCTATTTGTGGTTTTCTTTCCCTGCATCCAGGTAAGACTGACTTTTGTCATCCATGTCATTAGCATGACCATAATGGATCACCTACTCCAGGCAGCCTTTCACTCGTTTGCTACCTACCCTATCCTGCTATTATCTTTTGTTTTTCTTTATAGCTCTTACCAATATATGCACATCTTTTGTTTATTTTTTTTTTACTTCTAATCATGACCCCCTTCTCACCAGAGTCTCAAATCCATGTGAGTCTTATTTTAAAGTTATATATGCCCAGGATGAGAAAGAGTGATTGGCAATAGTTACTCCAAGTTACCAATGAATAAATAAATAAGGATGGAAAGAAGGAAGGAAGGAAGGAAGGAAGGAAGGAAGGAAGGAAGGAAGGAAGGAAAGAAGGAAAGAAAGACCAAAAAGAGGGAGGGACAGAGGGAGGGAAGGAGGAAGGAAGGAACTGTAAGTTTTAGGAATTTCAGATTAAACTTGACCTAAATTGTTTCACACACTGCCTCCCACGGGCAAGGTGGGCTGTAGGACGTCTGGGCCTTATTATCAATTTAGTACAAGGCCCTTGAAATGAGAGTGAGTGTGTTTTGCTAGAAGAAGTCCAGTGTGACAGGAGCATGGATTGCTGTGCAAATCGGGTCAGAGCTGAGACTGGGGAAGTAGAATTGTTATGCCCAGAATTTGTGATCCCCAAAAACCACCAGGGAGCCGAGTCCGATGCAAAAGCAAAGAGCCTTTATTCGAGCTAGCTCGAGCTCAATCCCCTACCTGCACCGACGCAGCGGTGAGATACCAGGGAAACAGAGCGAGTTTCAAAAGGACAAAGGTTTTATTGGGGCCTGGGGGCAGTTGGTGAGGTAATGGCTATGGCCTCAGCCGATTGGCTGGGGAGGGGTCCTGGGGAAGGGTCCGGCAGGTGAGGGAGGGTTTACTCAAGGGGAGGAGGTGTGGTCAAGGTGAAGGACACAGAACAAGATGGAGTCGAGGGGAGGAGGTGTGGTCAAGGTGAAGGACACAGAACAAGATGGAGTCAGCTGGCTTAGGCCCGCCCTTTCATTCCCCCCTTGTCAGGTAGCTTACGGACCCAATCATGGGGCCGGCTGCATTTATGGTGACAAGGAGAACAGAGTCTGGAGGTTTACGCAAAGTTCTGGGAACCAAGTGTCCCTGGGGTGGCTCTGGGAGGTCTGATTAAGTATTGTCCCTGAGCTGGTGTCTATGATCTGCCAGGTGATGTTTTGGGGGGCGTGGTGACTCCCGGCAGCATGAGCAATGACAAGCAGAGTTAACAGAGTTACCAATATTAGGTAGGTCAAATGCGCTGTAGCTTGAGCTTGAGTGGGTTGTGTTGGTCCCGACTGATGGCCCATCGCGTGACGAAGTCCTTCCGGATCGAGGAGGGGTCCGCTGGCTGGGCGTGGGTGTGATGGACCCAGGTCGCGATGCCGTCTACCTTGAGAGCGGTGGGGGTTGTCAACACCACGATGTAGGGTCCCTTCCAGCGCGGCTCGAGAGTCTCTCGGTGGTGCCTCTTGACGTAGACCCAGTCTCCTGGCCTGTACTGATGAGGTGTCGGGATCCGGCCAGCCTCGTAGATGGCACGGAGGCGCGGCCAAATGTCCTCGTGCACCCTCTGGAGCCTGCTCAAGGAAAGAAAAAGTTCTTGATCTTTAAACTCAGCAATAAGTTCAGCTCGAAGGCTGGGAATAACAGGGGGTGGCCTGCCAAACATGATCTCGTAGGGAGTAAAACCCAGAGTGTAAGGAGTGTTTCTAACCCGGTAAAGGGCGTACGGTAGGAGAGTCACCCAGTCCCCGCCAGTCTCCATGGTTAATTTGGTAAGGGTCTCTTTTAGGGTTCTATTCATTCTTTCTACCTGTCCTGAGCTCTGGGGCCTTTAAGCACAATGTAATTTCCAGTTTGCCCCCACCGCCTTGGCTACTGCCTGTGTTACCTGCGAGATAAAAGCTGGTCCATTGTCTGATCCTACCAGGGCAGGAAAACCATACCTGGGTAAGATGTCTTCTAGTAGCTTCTTAGCCACCGTCTGAGCCGTTTCATGCTTGGTTGGGTATGCCTCCACCCAGCCAGAGAAGGTGTCTGTAAATACTAAAAGATATTTAAAACCATACTTTCCTGGTTTGACTTCAGTGAAGTCGACTTCCCATTGGGCTCCCGGTCTGGTGCCTCTGAGCCTGGTTCCTTTTTTATTTGATGTGGCCCTCGCGTTGGTGAGTTGGCAGGTCTTGCAGGCAGATACAGTTTGCTCTCTTTTGGTGTCCTGTTGGTGAATCTTAATTCCGGCATGTCGGATTAAGTCTTTTAATTTTCGGGCCCCCATGTGAGTAGACCGATGCATGTGCTCTAATATTGAGACTCCGAGCTGGTCTGGCAACACGAGCTCCTTGTTAGGTGTATACCACCATCCCTTTATCTCCTGGGCCATGGGGAGTTTCTTGATCCTCTGTAATTCCTCCTGGGAGTACTTGGGCTGGTCTGGTAAAACTGGGTCTCCCGGGTCTGGTAGTTGTATGGTCATGGTGGGGACTGGAGTAAGGGCTACTGCCTTGGCTGCCTGGTCAGCCTTTCGATTACCTCTAGCTACTGGGTTATCAGCTTTTTGGTGCCCTTGGCAGTGGATAATGGCTAGCTTGGCAGGAAGCCATAAGGCCATAAGCAGGTTAAGTATCTCCTGCTTATTTTTTATAGTCCGTCCTTCTGCCGTCAGTAACCCCCTCTCCTGATAAATTGCCCCATGAATATGAGCTGTGGCAAATGCATAACGGCTGTCTGTGTAGATGTTGAGCCGTTTTCCAGCTCCCAGCATCAGCGCCTTGGTGAGGGCTATGAGCTCTGCTCGCTGGGCTGACGTTCCGGAGGGTAGAGCCTCCGCCCACACGGTGTCGGTTTCGGTGACCACCGCTGCACCCGCATACCTGTGTCCGCCTCGCACAAAGCTGCTGCCATCAGTGAACCAAGTAGCCTCAGCATCGGGGAGGGGCCGGTCGGTCAGGTCCGTCCGGAATCCATGTACTTGTTCCAGGATTCCCGCACAGTCATGTAATGGAGCACCTAGGTCAGGGTCAGGCAGCAGGGTTGCAGGATTGAGGGCTGCACTGGGGTGAAACCGCACTCGTGGAGGGTTGAGTAGGAGGCTCTGGTAATGAGTCATACGTGTATTGCTCATCCATCTATCTGGAGGCTGTTTCAGGACCACTTCAATAGCTTGTGGGGTCGTGATCCAGATCTCCTGTCCTAGGGTCAGTTTGTCTGCATCCTTGACTAGGAGTGCTGTCGCTGCAATAATTCTTAGGCATGGCGGCCAGCCGGCAGCCACTGGGTCTAGTTTCTTAGACAGGTAAACCACTGGACGGTTCCAGGGGCCTGAGGCTTCAGTTAGAACTCCTTTTGCTATTCCCTTATGCTCGTCTACAAAGAGGTGGAAGGGCTTCGTAATGTCCGGTAGGCCCAGGGCTGGGGCACTTAGGAGGGCCCTTTTTAACTGATTAAAGGTAGTTTCTTCTTTTTCAGCCCATTTAAATGTTTTCCCCTCTTTGGTAGCTTCATATAGGGGCCTGGCGATCTCAGCAAAACCTGGAACCCAGAGGCGGCAGTAGCCGGCTGATCCTAGGAATTCCCTCACTTCTCTTCGGGAGGTGGGAGTAGGGATCTTTAGGACAGTTTCTTTTCTGGCTTCTGATAACCGCCGCTGTCCACCCTCCAGGATATATCCCAGGTAACTTACCCTCTCCCTGCATATCTGAGCCTTCTTCGCGGATGCGCGGTATCCTAAGGCCCCCACGGTAGCCAGCAGGTCCTGGGTCCCTCGCTCACAGTCTTTGGCAGTGTCAGCAGCAATCAGGATGTCATTTACATACTGTAGAAGGGTGAGGCCAGGGTGCTCCCTTCTGTACTCACCCAGGTCCTCATGTAGTGCCTCGTCGAAGATGGTGGGTGAATTTTTGAATCCCTGAGGTAGCCGTGTCCAGGTGAGTTGCCCACTGTAGCCCTCCTCCGGATCATGCCACTCAAAGGCGAACAAGGGTTGGCTCTGGGGTGCCAACGGCAGACTGAAGAAGGCGTCCTTTAAATCTAGTACAGTATACCAGACCCTGGAGGGCGCCAAGGAGCTCAAGAGAGTATATGGGTTGGGAACAGTTGGGTGTATGTCCATGACCCTCTTATTTACTTCCCAAAGGTCTTGTACCGGTCAGTAGTCATTTGTGTGAGGCTTTTGACCGGCAGTAGGGGGGTGTTCTAGGCAGACTGGCAAGGAACTAGTACCCCTAGGCTTCGTAGTCTCCGGATGTGTGGCTGGATCCCCTTCCAGGCCTCCTGAGACATGGGGTATTGTTTGATCCTTACCGGACTCTCTCCTGGCTTGAGCTCTACCAGGACTGGGGTCCTATGAGCGGCTAGTCCCATCCCCCCTGTCTCTGCCCAAACCGAGGGGAATTCTTGTAGCCATCTGTCTATATTATCCTGTCTCGGGAGCGCCTCCTGGTGGAGGAGGTATTCATCCTCCAGTTTCATGGTCAGGACCTGGATGGGGTGGCCCTTGCCATCGGTGACCTGAGGCCCCCCTTGTCTGAAAGTTATCTGAGCTCCAATCTTGGTCAGTAAGTCCCGTCCTAACAGCGGGTAGGGGCATTCTGGTATTACCATAAAGGAGTGGGATACCCGGCCCGTTCCCAAATCTACTGTTCTTCGGGTAGTCCATGAATACTGGCTCATACCAGTTGCCCCTTGTACCCAGGACTTCTTGCTAGCTAGTTTTCCTTGTGGGGTGCGGAGGACCGAATGTTGTGCTCCGGTGTCGACAAGGAAGTCAATAGGGGTCCCCTCCACTTTAAGAGTTACCCTGGGTTCGGGGAGAGGGTCTGAACCCTGACTCCCCTAATCACTTAGTTCATCCAGCTCTAGGACTTTTACTCGATCAGTCTTGCTTCCCTTCCCGCCGGCCCTTTTCGGACAATCTCGGGCCCAATGCCCTATCTCCTTGCAGTATGTGCACTGATCCTTCTGCAGCCTCTGCTTCCCCCCCTTGGTGGTTCCTTTACCTTTTCTTGCGTCGTCTGCCAGCTGCCGGAGACGGCGGTCTCGTTCCTCGGGGAAGTCAGCAGTGGTAGCTAGCAGTATTCTGGCCAGGTCTTGAGTCTGCTTACTGCGGGCAGCCGCCATGGCGCGAGCCTGCTTGTCCTCAGGAGGCTCCCGGTTATTATATACCTTTTCGGCTACCACCAGTAAGTCCTGCAGACTTTTTTTTCTCCTAGTCTATCTATTTTCTGTAATTTTCTCCTAATGTCTACGGCCGATTGGTATACAAAGGCCATGATAACAGCTGCCTTGCTTTCCGGAACCTCTGGATCCATGGGGGTATAGGTACGGAATGCCTCCATGATCCTTTCTAAAAAGGCAGCCGGAGATTCATCTTTTCCCTGTTGTACTTTTCCTACCTTGGCCAAATTGGTTGGCTTTCTAGCAGCCATTCGGAGACCCCCCCATTAGAGTCTGGCGGTAGACCCGGAGCCTCTCCTTACCTTCTGCCGTGTTGAAATCCCACTGGGGCCGAGTTAAGGGGAAGGAGGCATCTATCTGAGCCTGGTTGGTGGTGGGATTCCCGTCTGCACCCGGAACTAGTTTTCGGGCCCCATTGAGGATTCTTTCTCTTTCTTCAGTCGTGAACAGGACCTGCAAAAGCTGCTGGCAATCATCCCACGTGGGCTGATGGGTAAAAAGAATAGAGTCTAATAAATCAATAAGCCCTGCCGGTTTCTCGGAAAACTTAGGATTCTGAGCTTTCCAATTGTAGAGGTCACTAGTGGCGAAAGGCCAATAGTGATGGGCCTGATTCCCCTCCGCGTCTGGGGGTCCGGTGGCTCCCAGGGGCAGAATAGTGGAGTCGGCGGCGGAGGCGGATTGCTCCCTCTGAGCCCTTTGTCTGGTAAAGGGTAGGCTTCCCCCTGGAGCGTTTCCGCCTCCCGCTCTCGGAACAGCGTCTGCCTCCCCTGGAGGGGGAGGATGGTATTCTTCCGGCATCCTAGAGGGGTTATACGGGGGAGGAAAAATTAATTCTTCTTCAGTACCCCCCTGTAAGACAGGGTAGAGGGGTGCTGAAGGCTGGGTAAGACGTTTCCTCTTCTCTGTCTCCTGCAAAGCAAGAATGGGTTTTGGCTCTGGAGGGATCAGGTTTAGGAAGGGCTTAAGCCAAGAGGGTGGGTCTGCTACAAGGTCCTGCCAAGTGATAACGTAAGGGAGCTGATCAAGATGGCCCGTCTTAGGCTGAGAGATGATACTCCTGACTCGATGGATGGTAGGGAGGTCGAAGGTCCCCTCTGGTGGCCATCCGACATTGAAAGTTGGCCACTCGCTAGAACAAAAAAACTGCAACCGACCCTTTCGGACTTCCACACTGAGGTTGTTAGCTCTTCCCCTCACATCCTTAAAGTGATCAATCATAATACTTAGAGGAGTAGTCTGAGTCTGTCCCATAACGTCCGTCCAGTAAGTCCACAGAGCAAAACAGAGAAACACAAAAACAGACAAACAGAGGGCCCCTAGAAAGGCTTCCAACTCCATGGAAGCAAAACGGAAAGCTAGCTTTTGAGGGGATTCCACGTCCCTCCAAAACCGATGAGGGGATTCCACGTCCCTCCAAAACCGATGAGGGGATTCCACGTCCCTCCCAAGACGACGGCCTCACGCCGACCAGCGGGAGCGACCCGCCTCGTCTCAGACCTTTGAGGGGATTCCACGTCCCTCCGAAACAGATGAGGGGATTCCACGTCCCTCCAGAAGGGAGAATCGGAACATCTTCCGAAACTCCCGGCCCGTGGTCCTCCAGTGCGTCCACTTAGACCGCGTCGGGCACTACCAGAATTCCAGAAATGAGCTCACACAGAAAAGACAGAACAAACAGACACTAACCGTGGCCAGTCAGGCTCTCCGGGTCGGGGGTCCCTTGGGGGTCTTGGGGATCCCGGACGAGCCCCCAAATGTTATGCCCAGAATTCGTGATCCCCCAAAACCACCAGGGAGCCGAGTCCGATGCAAAAGCAAAGAGCCTTTATTCGAGCTAGCTCGAGCTCAATCCCCTACCTGCACCGACGCAGCGGTGAGATACCAGGGAAAGAGAGCGAGTTTCAAAAGGACAAAGGTTTTATTGGGGCCTGGGGGCAGTTGGTGAGGTAATGGCTATGGCCTCAGCCGATTGGCTGGGGAGGGGTCCTGGGGAAGGGTCCGGCAGGTGAGGGAGGGTTTACTCAAGGGGAGGAGGTGTGGTCAAGGTGAAGGACACAGAACAAGATGGAGTCGAGGGGAGGAGGTGTGGTCAAGGTGAAGGACACAGAACAAGATGGAGTCGGCTGGCGTAGGCCCGCCCTTTCAGAATGTGTGCCAATTTAGGAACTGTGGGATTTGGCCTCAGGAAAATGAGAGGGCAAAACGTTTCAAGTTATGGAAAGACATTTTTTTGAGCACTCTATTTTGTCCACTGTTACCTTATTGTCATTAGCATTTAGTATGTTTCCTGAAGCAACAGTGTTGGATCTGGTACAATGAAAATCCATGAGAAACATGTCTAAGATTTCTAATAGTAAAATTAAAATAATAATAAATAATAAAATAAGAAGTAGGGAAAAATGGCACTTTATTTATGCAGAATAAATGGCCTGTAGTTTCTATCATTATCAAAAAAATGTGAAGTGCATATTTTAGGGTGGGGGGCATATTGCCAGATATTGACGTGATCTGAAGTAGGGGGTCAAGAGCCATTGGTCAAAAAATAATTTTTTAGATGTCTTTGGTTCAAAAAGGTGGTTTTATTACAGCATGGGGACAGGACCCATGGGGAGAAAGAGCTGACCGGGGATTGTGAGGAGTGACTGGTTATATACTATGGAGTTGGGGGAGGTAAAGACAAAGGAAGTGTCCAAAAGGATTTTCCAAAATCCAACACAAAAGTTTCCAAAAGTTACAGAAGACTCAGGGGATCCTGGTGGCCTACCTATTGTCAAGTTAAGATTGTTTTTCCCTCTAGCAAAACATTAACATTTAGACAGTTGGGACTTTGGGGAGAAATGTTATACTCTGCCTGTAAGTATTTGTCAATAGGCTATGAGTTATAAGGAAACTTAATTTTATCTACATTTCTTTTTGCCCTAGTTCTCCGTATCAAAATGGCTTAAGAGCGTGTCTCAATCAGGTGAATAGAGAGGGAGCCAGGAGAAAGTGCTTCTAGTTTCTCTTCAGGAACCTTCAGGAACCACAAAGGTGTACTATTAATGACCAAAATAAAGGTCTTTGTCTTGTATTTACTTGGGGAATTCAGAATAAAGTCTTTCAAGTGATTTCTGGAGGACAGAATTGCTACCCTCTAACAGATACTTCAAACAAAGAATAAGATGTGGTGTAAACATTGGAGCAGAGCACTAGAAGAATTTTGTAGAGACAGAGCAAAGGAGAACAAAGAGAGCAGGTCTGGTGATTTGTGGCCTGTGAATGGGAGCCCGAGGGTGAGTAGATAAAGGAGGTTAAGAGCTGTCTAGTCCTTTATTGTCCGGAAAGTGAATAAGAAAGCAGAAACTGGGTGCCCAGATGCAAGGGCAACTTGAGACATTCCTTAAGCAGAATTGAGGAATCTTACCTAAAGAAAATCCCAACTCGCAAGTAAGGATGGAAACTGTCTTGCAGATACAGTCAATAAATATTTGGCTGGCACGAGACCTTTTGCACACCATGATGTTGACCAAGTCATGGGCCTTCCCAATAGTTGTGATAATTTCCTTTATCACTATTTCGGTCTCCTCCTGGTTCGGTACCTTTCTGCTTAGCACAGAAGATTCAATGAATGAGGTTCAGAAATGAAGAAAGAGTTCCAGCAATATATTGTGTCCTCAGATACTGAGTTAACAAACGTTTGCCTTTGTTCCATAAACTTCTTATCTCTTGGAAGCACAGAAATGTTGAGATTCATAAACACCTTAAGAAATACCACTCTATCACCTCAATACTGGGATACTCCTTTTTCTGTATGTCCTCTTTATTGGTTAGTTATCCTGAAGAATGGCTGACTTACCAAATCCAAGAGTCCTCCCATCAGTGCTCATGGCCAGAATTCTAACCTACCTAAGTCAAAACAAGGCTAAACTTATCCAAGCCATTCTTGTTCTGCTTTCTTGAATTATCATGAAGAGCCCAAGGAGCTTGACCTGAGCTATGGCCGTGATGAATATGTCTGTGGAAATCAGAATCCGTAAAGGTCATATTCATATCATTTTAATTTCTCTTATTTAAGGATAGCAATTTGAGCATTCAGGGAAGATTCACAGAAGAACCTCAGGAAATGAGGTCACCCACATTCCTGGCATTTACTTTTCCCTCTGAAACATCAGGAAAAGCCAACTAAATACCTGGCTTATGGACGCCCACGCCTCATACCCTAAGAAAACATAAATGAGTAAAGAAGGCCCCTTCCTCTCTTCTCTAGACAAATACTGTTCATACAAACTATACAGAGTCCAGTTTAACAATAACTAAACCTGAAGTGAGTCAATATTGTCCCCCCAAATCCCTCCTAAAAACACAGGTGATAACAAACAAATAACCAAAGACCTTCCCAGCCATGGTCTGTATGGCTCTCATGGGGCTGGAAAAAAAAGCGAAGGGGAAAAAAAAAACAAACTCTAAGTAATCAGGGTCCTCTTGTCAGATAAGGGCATGTTCACATCTTGGGGCACAGCTCTGTGGATGACTCTATATCTGCATGGTTTTGTTTGTTTAGGAGACTATTTTCACCTCTCAAGAGTTCTTTTAATGAAAGAAAGTCTGTAGGTTGCTTTTTCATTTTTGTGATTAATTCCTTTACTGTGCAGAAGCTTTTCAGTTTGATGTTGGGCCAGTAGTTTATTTTGTGTTTGTGCTTGTATCATTGCCAAAACCAATACTGGGATCTTTCTTGCTGTTTTCTTGCAGGAATTTTATACTTTCAGTTCTTACATTTAAGTCTAATCCATTTTGAGTTAATTCGTGTGAGTGGTATAAGATAGGAGCCCAATTTCCTTTTGCTTGCGAATGTCCATTTTTCCCAACACCATTTATTGAAGAAACTATCTTTTCCCTGTTAAGTATTCCTTACTCACTTGTCAAATATTGTTGACTGCGTGTGTGTTGGTATATATCTGAGCTCTCAATTCTGTTCCATTGGTCTGTGTATCCATATTTATGCCAGTACCATATCCTTTTGATTATTACAGTTTTGTAATATGGTTTCTTATCAGGAAGTTTGATGCCTCCGGCTTTGTTCTTCTTTCTTAATATTCCTCTGGCTATTCAGGGTCTTTGTGGGGGGGTCTTTGAATTAAATGGGTTAATATGCAAAACATATAAGGAACTCATACAACTCAATAGCAAAACACAAATAATCTGATTAAAAATGGGCAAAGGGCGATAAAAGACAGTTTTTCTAAAGATAACCTACATGTGGCCAACAGGTACATAAAAAGGGAGTTAACAACATTAACCATTCAGGGGAATACAAATCAAAACCACCATGAGATATCATCTCACATATGTGAAAATGGCTCTTTAACAATGCCAGGCGAAAGAAAGTGCTGGTAGGCATGTAGAGAAAAGGGAACCCTTGTGTGCTCTGGGTGGAGAGATAATCTGGTGTGGCCACTGTGGAAAACAGGATGGAGGCTCCTCCAAAAAATTTAAAAATATAGCTACCATGTGACCAGAAATCCCATTTCTGGGTCTATATCTAAAGGAAATGAAACCACTGTATCAAAAAGGTGTCTGCCTCCCATGTTTATTACATTATTCACCACAGCCAAGACATGGAAGCAACCTTGGTGTCCATTGACATAAGTGGATACAGGAAGAATGGGATACATACCATAGAATATCTTTCAGTCATGGGGCGCCTGGGTGGCTCAGTCGGTTAAGCGTCCGACTTCGGCTCAGGTCACGATCTCGTGGTCCGTGAGTTCGAGCCCCGCATCGGGCTCTGGGCTGATGGCTCAGAGCCTGGAGCCTGCTTCCGATTCTGTGTCTCCCTCTCTCTCTGCCCTTCCCCCATTCATGCTCTGTCTCTCTCTGTCTCAAAAATAAATAAACGTTAAAAAAAAAAAGAATATCTTTCAGTCATGAAAATGAAGAAAACGCTGCCATTTATGACAACATGGATGAACCCCGGAGCATTGTGCTGAGTGAGTTAAGTCAGACAGAGAAAGACAAATAGTGCCTGATCTCTCTTATTTGTGGAATCTAAAAACACTGAACTGAAGAGAAAGGTAGTAGAGTGATGGTTGCCAGGGGCGGGGCGGGGCGGGCGGGGGTTAGAGGGGGAATGAGATGTTGATGGAAGGGAACAACTTTTCATCCTAATGTGGTAGATCCCCTCCCTAAGGAATGTGGTGGAGGCCTCCCTAGGACAAAGGAAGGCAACATGGCCCCATCAACTCCTATACACGTAGGCGTAGCTCTGACATGACTGTAACTTGGACCGTGTCCAATCACACTATATGTGTCACCATATATGGGAGACAAAGAAGTAGAAATTGCATTAAAGACTACACCCTTTTGGGTCACAGCCTGCTGAGCCCATGCTGGCAGGAGTAAAGCTCCTTCCTAGAAAGAAGAGGCTCCGTGTCCAGCCTCTCTGTGCGAGAATCTTGCTACACTCTGAATAAGTTCTGGGGACCTAATGCATAGCTTGGTGACTGTCCTTAACAATGCTGTGTTATGTACTCAAAAGCTGCTAGGAGAATAGATTTTGAATATTCACACACACGTACAAAGACACCTATGTGAAGTGACAGATGTTATTAACTAACCTGATTGTTGGTAATCATTTATATGTGTGTGTGTGTGTGTGTGTGTGTGTGTGTGTGTGTGTATACACACACATATATATGCATAATCACATTATACATTTTAAATTTACGCAATGTTCTATGGCAGTATCTCAGAAAAGTTGGGGCACAGGAAGAGTGAAGGACTCCCAAACCCACAGGCACCTTCTCCTGGCTTTCCAAGCCAGGGAGCCACTACAGGCAGAAGTCCACCCCCGCCCCCACAGCCCTTCTGTTCCCAGCCTCAGTAAAAGGAAGACCTCCTATCTACAAGAGGCTCGAGTATACCTTAGAAGGAAACAGACTTAACATGACGTTTCTAGCCAGTTTTCACAGGCTGTTGCGTCATATGGGGACCCATGAAACAATTTGTGCTACTCACTGCCTCCGCTCACAGGCTTGTTGTGTTTATTACAGGAAATAAATCCCAGGGTGTCCTTAAACCCCATTTACAACTTTAATGAAAGGGGACATAACAATACTCAGGAGGGCGCATAAGGCAAGCTGATAGGCCACAAACAGGAAGCCCCCACCCCAACCAGGTAGGATATGTGTGATATCCCTTGGGCACTCCTGGCTGCCCAAGAACAAAGGAAAAGGAAAAAAACAAATGGTTAACTGGTAGAGATCATAGTCCTGCAGGGCCTGTCTCCATCTACTTACAAATACCTCAGTAAATCACAAGAAAAAGGCAATGGTTATCTCCAGAAACCTATGGACTTGGTTTCCTAGAGCTCCAGCATCATCCCTCCATAGTGATGTAGGAAACCAAGGCAGAAGGAACTGGCAGATAGAACTAAATTTCCTTATAACCTGCAGCCCATTGACAGATGCTTGAGGCCAACAGAGTGAAACATTTCTCCAGGAACTCCCTGTGTCTTAATGCTAATGCTTTGCTAGAGGGCAAACAACCCTAGTTTGACAAAAGCTAGGCCTCCAGGATCCTGGGCGTCTTATTTAGCATATGAAAGTCTCACTGGAAACTTCCCCTGGACTTGACCTCCCCCCAGCTCCATAGTATATAACTAGTCTCTCCTCATGCTGCCTGGGAGTGACTGCCAACACTTCCTCCATAGACACAACTCGGCTCAGGGGCTCCAAAGACCACTTGTAACAAGAGTCGAGTTTGATCATTCTCTGTACTAGTCACTTGCTTCTCTTTAATCATAGCCCATGTTCTGTTGCCAAATTCCTGATGTTAGGGAAAAATCTGTTATATGATGGCCAACAAACCAAACCGATAAGGGAATTTCAGTCCCTGCCTGAAGACTTCCCTTCCAGATTCTTGTTCCCACCCTGCTTGCCTCAGGCACCAAATTACTACTGTTGGGAAAATAAGTAAAGTTCGGCACCGTAAGATGGCCAACGGGACTAAAACAAGCTCTAGTTCCTAGCTTAGAGACTCCTCTTCCCGACTCTTCCTGCCCTATTTGCCACACGCGCGCGCGAAAGCTGCCACGAATGTGGAAGATGACGCTATAAATTACCCTTCCTGTCTGCATTCGGGGCTCACATCTCTGGAGAGTGATCTCCTCTGAGCCCATCGGTGTAAAATAAACCTCCTTCCTTCCAAGATCTGCGAGTGCCACTTGGTTCTTCTGCTGAAACGCCCAGAGTCTAAGAGACCCCCCAAAACGAACCACCAGAGTCCAGAGTCAAAGCTAAGCAGCAAGGGTCATTTATTGCAGGTTCGAACCTGGACCTCTGCGCCCCCGTTGCCGGTGACGCCAAGAGGCCCTGAGAGAGGTTTTTACAACCCTTTTATAGACAGGTACAAACAAGTCATGGGGAAATCAGGAATTTTCCACAGTTACAGAGCTGCGATTGGTTGGTGTTTAAAGTTGGACGCTTAACAGTATTTGATTGGTTCCTGCCTTTAGGTCAGACCACAACCAGGGGTACGGGTATCACAATGATTGATCAGGAATACACGGATGTGCCGAGCAACAATGACTGATCAGGAGTACACGGATGTGCCAAGTAACAATGGTTGATCAAGAATATACGGATGTGCCAGGCAATAATGATTGATCAGGAATACATGGGCATGCCAAGCAATTGTACAGAAGCGGAACAAGCTGGTTAAGCTTGGTTAGGTTTCAGTTTCCCGTAACTTAAGCTTTTAAGTTTCAATTTTCTCAGGCCTCTCACTGCTGGGTGATCCAGACCAGTTTCTGTCCCTCTGAAGCAATAAATGAGTGTAATGAAAAGTCATTGATCAATGAATTTACAAGATTCCTATATTCCACCTGTTGCTTTTCCACTCTCCACCTCCATGGACGTGGACACGTAAGCTAACCTTTCTGAGTCTTCCTGTCCTCACCACCAATGATGTATCTTATGCACCATCAATTCATGCAGGCTTTTGTGACGAGCTGATGACTTTCTAGCTAGCAAGATTGAGCTAATAAAAAAGATATGACTCCCAGTGAAATATGTCCCAAATATTTCATGGGCATACTTAATCCAAATATTTGGGGCTCCTTTATAGTAAAAAGATTGTAAGTTGTTTACCTGAAATTTAAATTTACCCAGTGTCCAGGTCTTATCTGGAAATGCTAAGGACATTTGGGGTCTGGTAATTCCTTGTTGTAGGGGCTGTCCCTGGCCTTCTAGTGTGTTCCCCAGCATTCCTCTCTTTTACCCACCGGATACCAGGAATGCTCCCCAACTTTGACAGCCAAAACTGTCGACGTTGCCTAGTGCTGTGCCCTATCCTCCCTCCGCATTGAGCCTCTCTCGATTTTGAGTTGGGCATAAGTAGGTAAGGCCCCTGCCCCCTCTCTTCGAAGTGTGTCACCTTGGTCTTAGCGTCAGTTGCCTTAACTGTAAAATGGGATAATAATAACATAAGCATTGATGTGTAGGTGAAATCACACAGTTTATTTAATAAACACTAACATAGTGCTGTGTGCACACACATTTCAATTATGTGTTAATTTAATACACATGATGTTCCGGTGAAGCGGGTGATATCATGAGGTCCATTTTGCAGATGGGAAAAGCAAGACACAGAAAGGGTAAATGAGTCTCCCAAGGTCACACGGCAAGTCAGTGGCAGAGCCAGAATTCAAACCCAGGTGGTTTGGCCCCTGAAGCCCGTTCTTCAATGCACCAGGCTGCCTCCCAGAAACTGGGTGTAGATTCCTTGGCAGATGTCCAGCACAGGGTAAGGACTGAACGTATTGTATTGATTGTTAGATTTAGATTAGTTATTATTTTATACAGCCCTGGAAGCGAGTGCTACGTCCGATGTTTCCTTTTGTACTTTTCGACTCCGTGTCCTTACGACCACCTTGTGAGCTAGATAGCAGGCGAGTAATAGCTTCTTCATCTGATAAGTAATGAGCCTGCATACTTTGCTGAGAGAGGAGATGAGCTCAATGAGAACCTTGTTTGTCTCTTTCCCGGGCCAGCTCTCTGCTGTAGCACAATCCACTTCCTTCTGGAGCACTGCGCTCAGTCTTCTGAGGACACAAGGAGGGTCATGTTGTGGAAGGACCTGCTTTCAGAAGGCTTGAGATAGGCTGAGGGGACAAAAGCATAGGCAGAAGAAATAATGCGTGGTGATAGAAGAGAGTGGAGGATCCACTAGCTGGGAAGACAGAGGAGGGGTGCTATGATAGGATTTCAGAAAAGGAGGGATTTACAACTGCCCGGGACTTTCCAGAATGGCAGAGGTCTGAGTGCACAGGAGAAAACAGAAAGGGGGCTGTATTTAAGGAGCTCCTACTGAGGGCCAGGTATGATGGGGGGTGCTTTCCACACAATAGGGCATTGTTCCCTCAGTGTCCCTGTGAAGAAATGTTAGTGCCTATGTCTCTTTTACAGATGGGTAAAAGCTCTTTCAGGAAGTCACATTGTTAGTATCTGGTAGAAATCAAATTTCAATTCCCTCTTCCAATTCCTCAAGCTGAGCTATTTCCTAGGCAAATAAAAAAGAATGGTGGGGCCTCACGTGCTTATAGAGCAGCATAAAGAATGAAAGTATGCAAATCAGAATGACAGAGGATGACAGGAAGAAAGACTTGGTGATGGAGCCTCTTTCCTTTGAAACAGGAAGCGCTTGTTACAGAGAATGTGGAAGCAGACTTGTCTAGGTAAATTGGTTTCTTTACAAGGACTTCTCACTGATACTTTCTGTCTTCTTTTCATTTTTTCGTTTATTGTCTGGCCCTCTCTACTACACAATGGGCCCCCAGGAAAGATTGACCTTGACCTTTCCCTTTGCTTCTCTGTCCACAGCCCCCTAAAACCATGGTTGCTATCTAAAAGGTAATAAATATATGCTGTAAAATATGAATGGTGAGGAAGAATAAGTGATAAACATCGCAAGTTTGTGAATGCAAAATAATTTAGGAAAATATCTGAGAATGTAAGGCAATTAATTTAAAATTCAGAATTAAACCATGAAGATTAATGTAGGAAAGATAACTGTGAACTGTTGAGTTTAATCATAATATGTACCCTGATTTATTGTCATTCATTAAATACATATTTATAGAGTGTCTCATAAATGTCCAGCCGTGAATTAGGATCTAGGGATTCAAAACAACAATAAAATACTGTCCTGGTTTTTAAAGATTTTTACTGAGTCCTAGGGATTTCAGATATGTGAGTTATTTATCAGTGTTACTGAATTAAAATCTGCAGAAGTTAGGCAAGTAATGCATGTAATCATCTGTTCCACTGCTGGGGTGAACAGGTTTGGAAATAGCTTTTCTGTAGAATAAAAGTTATGGGCTATTTTTTTCTCATAAATTGTTCAGTGCAAGGACAACTCAATACAGTCGTAGGCTGTATTAACCTTAATTCACTATCTAAATCACACCCAGAATATTTCCTTCATCTGTAACATCAATTTTAAGAACTTTTGGCAAAGTGAAGAATATGTAATGTTTTAAATCTGGAAGACGAAGGCATAAGGGAACTGCAAAGAGCAATACAATTTGGTTATTTTGAGCCCATTTTACAGAAGATTGTAAGATAAAGAAAGTCTTTGATTATGTCATGGGTGTTGCCACCAATATTATCAGGATAAAAGCAAAGGGTTGTAAATGTAAAATCAAATATATTAAATAAAGACTTTGGGATCTTAAATTAGATACGTAAATATCTCTGTGAGTTCATCCTATCTTCGTTTTTAATAAAGTGCACATTCTTAGCTCTAAGCAAGTAGGCCAGTGTGGTAGCAGTGGCCACGTCTGGTGTCCAGATAGAATTCTTAAATACCCTGTGCCGCCAACAGCAGTAAGGGCTCCTTGTAGAAATAGCTGATCCCACGTTAGGGACCAGAGGTGTAAATAAATGTGGGACGTCTTCTTGATCCTGCAAGCATGGGCGTTCTCAAGGGGTCACCGGAGGAGACACGGAAGCCAACCTGGGAGACTCCCACTGGTCAAAGGTGAGGAAGTTTTTACTCAAAAAAAGTGATGTCTTCAACTGATTTAAAAACACGGAATATATTTTAAAAACCAGTGTGTACCAATTTGTTTTTAAGGAGTAGGAGAAACAAAACCAAACTCCTGACCACCAGTTAAAGTTACTAAGGCACTCATGAATTCTTCTGACGCTTGATCATTAAAGTGAAATGAATTAACCCTTTGTCTTCTTTTCCTTGTGTGAGTTATATTTCAGGGTAACTGAGTTAGACCTAAGTATGTGACGGAACATTCTTATATTAAGAAGAATTTAGCTGATTAATAGAAAGTCATCGTTTCATAATTGGTAATGAAAGAGATGTCATGGCAATGGCACCGAATGGCAAAAATCAGGAGTTGAAGGTTGACAGGGATCTTTAAAAAGAAAAGAGCACACTGTCATCACCTGAACCTATCGATCATTTTTAGCTTTTGTGAAAGCTGAGGCATCCGGATATGATGTAGCTTCTGAGATGGTGCGGTATGGAGTACTCAGTGTCACTCAAGTAATGTTCTTGCAAAATAAATTAACTTGAATCTAATCAAGATTTCAGAACGAACTTCCAGTGTACAGGAAATCTGGGGGAAAGAGATGAACTTGTTAACTGCAACGACCCGTCAGTCTAATCTAGAATAGAGGGTATTCTATAGGTCAGTTTATCCAATTTCTTCAAAAAGTTCACTGCACTTTAAAAGGAAAGGAGTTTTTCTACGTATATTTGTAAGACATTTAGATATAACCAAATGCAAAGAGTGTACTTTATTTGGATTCTAATTTAGACAAATCAAGTGTAAAAGTGCATTTTTCAAAATGAATAATGAGCTAGAGTATATAACCCAAAGAAAAAAGTATGAATTAGCCCATAATGATGT
The DNA here is from genome assembly GCF_016509475.1 of Prionailurus bengalensis. Lineage (NCBI taxonomy): Eukaryota > Metazoa > Chordata > Mammalia > Carnivora > Felidae > Prionailurus > Prionailurus bengalensis. The sequence goes on from NC_057346.1 coordinate 3,209,612, forward strand.
GAATGAATGAATGAATGAATGAGAGGGTAAAAACAAATCTTCTTTATAGGAAAACTCAATATATATATATATTATATATACATATGTATATATTATATATGTATATCAATATAGGAAATAGGATATATATATCATCTTTCCTCAAGGAGATTGAAAGTATGGAAAATAGGAACTCTACAGTGGAGAAATCCAGCGTATAGCACTATACATTCATATATACACATGCGTGTGTACGTATGTGTGTATATGCACATGTGTATAGGTGTACATGAATACATACATGTGTGGCACACACACACACACACACACACGTCACTTTAACCAAGTGTTCAAGGTTAGCCTTGCCCATGATAAGTCATGTGGATATCAAGTGCCCCTGCTACGACGCGTTGGGAAAGGTACTTGATTCTTGTCTTTCTGCCAAAACCCTGACTCCCATCTATTTGTGGAAAAACATCAGACAAACCTCAGAGAGGAGCATTCTATAAAATAGTTCTTTTAATGTGTCAAGGTTCTAAAGATAACTTTAATTTTCTGTTGTAGGTTTGTAGTCATTCTGTAAATCTAAGACTTTCCAACAGATTTATACTAAAATATGCATGGTATCTTTTTTTCCCCAAAATTGAAGGTATGGGGAGGTACTATAATAATTTCTATATACAAGTTTAGATTAGTGGCTCTCATGAGGAATTTAAGATGGATTGGTCTAAACTTTGGAGATGATGAAAAAACTACAAAAATTGTGGTGGAAAATGGCGCAGAGTTAGGCTGCTTTAGAAAAACTCCCGCTGTCGTCGGTCACTTTAGAAAGAACGAAGTCTAGCGTTAAGAGCCTTGGATCCCGCTAAACAGAGTCTAGAAATGGGAGAATTTATGTTATGTATTTTACTTTCCTGATAGTAGGAAGATACTAATATGTTCACTTTATCCATGGAAACATGATGGCTGATGGTTAATAGCTTCTAAACTTCAGGCATCATACTGTGTCAGGTGCCATACCTTTGCTGCGAGTATCCGGGGTAGACAGTGGGAGATCCCATAAACCAATACGGGCAGTAGAGAAGAGTGTGAACACTCACCCAGGGACGATGTTACGTTGACTTAATTACAGGTCAACCCCGAAAAATTCCTGGGAACTTCCAAAGCAGTATCTCAATACAGATTATAGATGGATATGTAGAAACACAGAGTAGACCAAGAAGTTCTGCTAATCATTTTTCCAAGATCACATTCTCCCCTAGTTACCAAGCCCAAGAATCAACAGGAACAACAACAACAACAACAGAGAGTGGAAAAATGTGGAGGGGTGTGTGTGTTTGGGAGTAGCTCTGATAAATCTTCCCTAGATCCCTTTCTCTCTGTCTCACTCTCTCTGTCTCTGTCTCACACACATGCATGTTTTTTTCTTCCTTTTCTTTTTTCCTTTTTTACTACCCCTTACAAGTGAGTGGAGTTGCTAATTATATTTCTTCTGGGGGTGGTAGAGAGATAGCCAGGGAGGCGTTAGGGAAGTAACACCTCAGGCGCTGGGCAGGTGCATCCTGCCCAGGGGTGACCATATATATGGCTGCAACAGTAACTACTATGGCTGTTATTATGGCTGGCTCAAACCCAGCCACCTTATGTGCATTGTGTTTTTAACCCCATTTGCAAGGGACAGCTGCCATGACAGTTCTGATAAGGACCATACTGGGCCCCAAACTCCCCCATCCTGACCTGTAGGAGGAGACATTTAGGACATCGGAAGCAACCTCATGAAGACCACCCTGCTCCCTAGCACCACTGGCTGCCCCAGCCTGCCCGCTCTCCCACCTTGACTGTACTTGCCCATTTAGTGAAGCTGGGCTGCATAACTGCACTGTTCTGTCCTTGTATTTTCTTGCAAGGAGAACAAGAGCCTTTCGGTGACAGGGGACATCCTCTCAATGAGTGTTTGGGACAATGGAGGGACTTTGCCTTGCAGTGGATGAGTGCTTGCATCCACTACCCCTCTCTAAGCGTCTTTGATTTCAGACCCTTTAATCTAAGAAATTCTCATACTGCCTTTGGCCTGAGATCCACGAAGTTTATTTCCCCTCATTTCCCAACCCCTAACGGCCCATGCAATTAAAGCAGCAAGGACCTTACTTACACTGGCTGGCAGAAATGGTTTTCCACACACTCCATCTGTTTTGGAAACCTCTATGAACTTCCAGACGTTTCTATGCCTTAAAGATTGATATTTGAATAATTTTAATTTTTAAGTGTTTGTGGGTGTGTGTTTGTGTTAATGATCGCAGACTCTGGCCGTGAAAACCTAATATCTTCATTTTTTAGAAAACAATTGTCCTAAATGCTTCTGAAAACATTCTTCCTTTTTGGGAAAAAAAATTTTTTTAATAAGGATGTCCTGGGTTATATTGATTTCCCCTGCCCAGGCAAGGAGGTAGCCATCTTTCAAGGAGCCCTGGTTTCTTTTCGTGGAGAAGAGTATTAGAGACAAAAATCTTGGGGCTACAGATTTGTTGTTGAGATAGCCGTGCAGGTGGACATTGTAATGTTTTACATTAGCAGTCAAGGTAAAGTAAAGTGGTATGCGTTAGCCTTTCCCAAGATGAAATTTTCTTTTTCTCCAACAGCCAGTTCACATTTATGTTTCCAATTTAATTCTATTTCTTTCGACCTTATTCTAATTTGAGAGCTAATTTCCTCTTTTATTCCCTCTAATATATCAAGTTACACACTGCCGTATGTTTATACTGGTGCACCGCCCCCCTACACACAGACTTCATAGTATTTATTCATTTCCTTTTTTATTGTTTTATATCTGACTCACGCATCTTAGAAAAGGTACCAAATTGTACAGGTCCAGGTGATCTTTTTCCTTTATGATTGCTCAAATACTAATTGATTAAAACTAAAAATAAGTCTCAGGGCACTGGGTGGTTTAGTTGGTTGAGCATCCAAGTCTTGATTTCGGCACAGATCATGATCCCCCAGGGTCATGGGTTCGAGCCCCATGTCGGGCTCCACACTGAGTGTGGAGCCTACTTAAGATTCTGTCTCCCTCTCTCTCCCTTCTCTCTCTCTCCCTCTCTCTCCCTCTCCCTCTCTCTCCCTCCCTCTCTCTCTCTCTCTCTTTGCTACCACTCCCACTCATGCACACTCTCTCTCAAATTAAATAAATAAATAAATAAATAAATAAATAAATAAATAAATAAAAATTAAAAATAAGCCTCAACCTCTCTCTAAGCTTTAACATAAACAGCAAACAAAAAAATCATTCACAAATAGAAACCACTTAAAATATCACACCAAATGCCACATGGTCAGGCCAAAACAATGTCTATTATAAAACAATCAAATATATGTCATTGAGATTTTGTTGAAACCAGTCCCTGAAATATTTTCATGGGCATGAGTGTCAGGCTTTGCCTTTCTAGCTAGTCAGCTTGAATATTTCACTCCACTACAGTCACCTGGGTAAATATTGATACTTGTTTTTGCTGTATCCTAAGATCCAACATTTTACACTTCCATTAAGAATGGCATAATGTAAATAAAAGAAGAATGGCATAATGTAGGGGCACCTGGGTGGCTCAGTCGGTGAAGCATTCGACTTTGACTCAGGTTATGATCTCAGGGTTCATGAGTTCAAGCCCTGCGTCGGGGTCTGTGCTAACAGCTCGAAGTCTGGAACCTGCTTCAGATTTTGTGTCTCCCTCTCTGTCTGCCCCTCCCTGCTGGTGCGTGCTCTCTCTTTCTCAAAAGTGAATAAACATTATTTTTTTTAAATGGCATAATGTAAAACCGATAAGAATCAATAATAAGAAGAATTATCCAAGTGTTTCAAAGTGTACTAAAAAAATTTAAGTAGAGCAGTTCCTTTGGTCTCGGTATTCTACAAGGTCCGGCTCATGAAAGACAGCATGATACATGGGCCATGACACATCCTGATGGAGCCAGTGTGCCTTGTCCCTGGGCCAAGTGTCTGCAGGGCAAAGGTCAGCTCCCCTCCTCAACTAGCAACATGGCGCTTGGAAGTCTTTCTCACCTGGTCCTGCATTCCATTGCCCCTCCTGAGATCCAGGTTTCCCCTCCTTTCTGGAACCCAGCAGCACAATTTCTATTTTTGTGGGTGATCGTTGATGCTTTTTCCAACTTTCACATTCCTTCTTTTAGTTTGGTTGGGTCTGAGCTCTCTGTGCACCGAGTTCAGCCTGACTGAGCACCTTCAGTCTACAACCTACTTCTGTACCAGATTAAATAATCTTGATACTTCAGAAAAAAATTATGTCATGTTATGTTATGTTATGTCATGTTGTGTCATGTCATGTCATGTCATGTCATGTCATGTCATGTCACCTATAAGTAAACATCCAATGTGTCATTTGAAAAATTTAGGTTTTGGCCAAACATTGGACCATATTCCTCCAACTCTGTTTAGAGATTGTCAAGTTCCCCACTCACTGAGCTAATAAAAATTAATAGCCAGAGAACTGTACTTGGGCTTTCTGGTCTCAGCTTTGCCTTTTTCACTTGTTAAGTGGGATCAAGTTGGGTAGATAGATGAGCCGTGGTCAAATTTTGCAGATAGACTGATCAAATGCCTCCAGAAACATCTCTCAGGTTTTCAGGCTTCTCTCCAAATGGCTCGCTCATGCTTTCACTGACTTCCAACACCTCTTCCAAATGAAGCCATACAGGTGGGAGCGTCTTCCTTCTGGTCTGCAGCATCCCAGACTGACGGGACAGACTGATGGAAAGACACCAAATATAGGCCCTGGATATGAGGCCCAGGAATGGGGCCAGAAGTAATGGGACGTGAGGGGGTCCTCAGAGCAGTTATGAAGGAGCACACGAGCATAAAATTGCCCTGGCTCCTTGTGTCTTGTGGAGTTCCCGGTGGTTGTCTCCTGGTGGTCGTCTTCTTGTGACACCACTGCCTTTTTCTCTTCAAGCTTATGTCACCACGCGGGTGGACTTTACAGTGACACATAGGACCCTTTTGTTGTGGGGATAATATTGGTCGGTGCAGGGAAGACAGGCTTTTCGGGGAGCTACAGGCAGAACTACTGTCCAGGTCACCTGACCTTGTCCCTGCTCTCTCCTCCAGATGCAAGTTGGATTCAGGAACTAGCAGGTGCTTGTGTGGCCTTGACCACTGTCTCTTCTGACAAGATCACAGGAAGGAGGTGGGTCAGTACTGTTGGCTGCATTCTTGCACTCTTCTTTCTTGTCTATCAGTGAGTGCCCTGTTGTGTTAAGACTGCGAGGGTCATCGCAACGCACACTGAAAGCTAGGTAGCTGCAGTAAGTCCATTTAAATAAATTAGCTGAATATCTTTATTATAAATCTTTGTTTGTTTGTTTGTTGTTTTCAGGTAAGTACATTCTGGGAGGAATAGCAGGGTGATCCTGATGTCCGCCTCTGTTTTGGATGCTCCCTACGTCAGGAACCGTAAAACTTCAGGAACGTAGCCATCAATTGCTGAACAAAGGCTAATTGTGAGAAAGACACTTTCCACATAGTGTCCAGCAGTTTCCATGTTTCTGAACTTCTTCTGACATCCTGATTCACAAAATAGCATGTGTGTGTTATCCGTAGGAGCCCTTCAAATGCTGTCGGTAACTGGCCTCTCCTTAAGTGTCCTCTCGGTTCAGCTACCCTGCACGTGCAGGGTCTCGCGGTGAGTGAGATGTGCACTTGAAAGTAGACGCGATGGCCATCTGAGTCTTGGCCCCATGTTCTTTTCACGATCCCAGGGCTTCTCTGGGGATCTCCTAGCACCTCATGCATTTAGTAGTGTAGTAAAGAGGACCAGCTTAAAGAGCCACCATTACTTTTCAAGGAAGTCCCAGTTGGGAGGAGTTCATTGTGATCCCTCCCTCCTTGGGATGCTGAGAGCAAGAAAAGTGCCAGAGGACCGAGTCCTCGATGTGCTGGGGTCTCTGCTCTTGGTAACGGCGTTCAAGTAGCAGCAGTTGCATGTCTTCCCTTCTTCAGACTCAACCCTGGTATGTAAATTAAACCTCAAAGTGATTGAGGAGACCGTGCTTACATTATTTGAACTTGAATTATGAATGGCCACAAAGTCCTTTAATATTCTGGGGTACAACTCAGAGGATGATCAGAATCTAGTGGTGTCTAACGAAGTTCACTCCCCGCTGGCCAGTGAGCTGGGATTGGCTGACACCCTTCATGGAGCCCTGCTAGTGTGGAAGGGAAGGAGCGAGGTCAGGATTCTGCCTACAAGGAGTGGACACCCTGTGTTAGTCAGGATACATGTTCAGCTGCTAGACAAAGTCCGCATATTAGTGGCTTCAACAGGATAGAATTGTATTTCTCTCCCAACATCTGAGCAGCCTGGACACATGAGAGCTCCAAGGCTCAGATCTTGGGGTCTTAGCGATGTGGTTTTGGGGTGAGGGTGGGGTGGTCAGGAGCCAATGCCCAAGAGAGAATTCTTGAGACATCTTTGGTGCGAAAAGGTGGTTATATTAAAGCACAGGGACAGGACCCATGGGCAGAAAGAGCTGCACTGGGGTTGTGAGGAGAGACTGATTATATATTGTGGAGTTGGGGAGGTAAAAGAAGGGAGTTTTCCAAAAAGACTTTGATATGCTAAAGATGACTCATAAGATAATGGAGGCCTGGCTGTTGTCAAGCTAAGGTTGTTTCCCCTCTAGTTATTAACATTAGGATGGTAGGGGGTTCCTGGAGAAATGTTATACTTTGTATTTGCCTCAAGTATTTATCAGTGGGCTGCAGATTATGAAGAAATTTAATTTTACCTGCCATTTCCTCCATGTCTTTGTTCCCACATGACTATGGAGGGGAGGGTGATGTTGGGGCTCCAGGAAACTGACTCTTTGGGTTTCTGGAGGTTAGGCTATTGACAAGATTGCCTTTATCTTGTAATTTACTAAGACATTCATAAACTGACAGAGACTCGTGTCCTGCATGGCTGTCATTTCTGTCATTCAGCCATTTGTTTTCTTGCCTGCTTCCTTTGTTCTTGGGCAGCCAGGAGTGACTGAGGAATGTCACACATATCCCATGGGAGTTGGGGGGAGAGTGAGTAGGGGATGCTAGATTGCTTTGCCCTCAGCCTGCCTTTCGCTCCCTCATCATTAGGGACCCAGGCTTACTCCATCATGTCATGGTTTAAGATGAACCCTTCTTCAGTTTATCCCAACTTGTCTCATTCCACTCTGAAGGGACAGTGCACGGGAAAGGGGAAAGGACATTCCATCCCTTGTAGGCACATCGGCCAAGCTTAGCACATGTGATGTCACCAGCCTCCCTCCAGATAACATGTAGTCATTTGGCCACAGCCAGCTGCAAGAGAGGTGGTAGGAAAAATAAACTTGATGGGATACTCTTCCAATTTTACCTGAATCAAACGATTCTAAATACCATTTCCCGTTGGCAGTTTATTTTTGTCGTGAGAATCTCCCCATTACCGCAGTACCACCAAAGGTGGCCTTTGACGTCGAAGGCAGTCTGTTAACTTCATCATCCCCGAAAGGCTTTTCTTTTACAATGTTGGAGGTCAACACTGGAAAAAACAAAGAAAAAAAGAGCAAGATATATAACTGGAGACGGGAAAAGTCTGATTAATTGCCCTCTCCTCTTAGCTCTGTCTATAAAGCGACCAATGAAAAAGTTGTCATGTTTCTTTTTTCCCCTCTGGGGCTATTGAGGACTCCAAGATGAGGCCTTCCGGGTACACCCAAGATTTGGGAAAGGTGGATAAACTGGACAGGAAGTAGATGTTGACCTATAAACAGGAAATAAGGACCTAAAAGGCATGTCACAAGAGCAGGGCCAACTTGGGACAGCCTACCGCAGGATGTTGGATATAAGAACTAGACTCTGAGCTTGAGCAGTACTAAGTTTACCTGAACTACTGAATGGTCTGTGAGTTGGGCAATAGAATATGGAAAGCAGGTGTTGGGCTCCATGATATGGCCCCTGGGCCATCCCACCTTTAGAAGAGTAAATGGAAACTCACTTGGAGAGAGTTCTCGGCTGGCAAGACGTGGGTCTGCGGCCCTGTAGTCAATAAAGCTTTGGCTGACCTGGTGCTGCTTCCCAAGTGATGGTGTCGGAGATCAAGCCAGGTCCACTGCTGTATAATTTTCACCTCCCCCTTCTCCCATCCCTTCCCGATTTAGCACTCTGCCCTCCCCAAGCCCCTGATTGTGCCCTTGCTCATGGATGCAGCAAAAAAGACCTGATCTGCCAAATGCATTAAATTACCAAAAGTCAAGAGTATGGTAGGAGACGTACCCGTTCCCTTCACGTTGTGGTTCAAGAATCCCATGAAAATGACCTGTGAGTAGTTGAATATCCCCCTTGTCTTTTATGTTCTCCTGGAGGACTCCTATTCCTTGTGTTCCAGTGCAGACAGAGCTGTACAGCTGTGTTTATACACACGGGTGCCATTCTTTTCGTTCGTCCCCCCCTGGTGAGTCACTGGATTAGTCCTTGAAAATGAGCAGCCAGCTTCCACTTGAGCGAGCCTGCAGTTGATAAGAACGAGTTGTGCCTTCCTATGGGAGCTGAAGAAATCCCCCAAGGCCTTCCTAATGAGGCCAACAGTCCATGGCCCTCTTCCCATGCAAATGAGGTGACCTCAGTCAAATGTGGCCCGTTCGGGAAATCAGAGGAGAATCTTAAAATCAGCAAAGACCCCAATCCTTCTAGATTTTGTCATTCTCTTCCAGAAGCCTGGGGGATGCTTGGCTCATCCCCCTGTCCTTCTGCACTTGCCAAGGAAAACAGAGCCTCCAGCTCGAGAAGCAAAGCAGCTCAGGCAATTTTATGATAGAGAGAGAGCTTTTCTTCCTTCGTTTCTCTGCCCCTTTTGCTTTCCCTCCTTGTTTCCAGCACTCAGGAACTTGACAAGAAGAATAAAGATTTTGAAAACACATATTATCTTTCTCAAGGATTTTTTTTTTAATTTTTTTACATTTATTTTTGAGAGACAGAGACAGAGCACAAGTGGGGGAGGAGCAGAGAGAGAAGGAGACACAGAATCCTAAGCAGGCTCCAGACTCGCAGCTGTCAGCACAGAGCCTGACACGGGGTCAAACCCACAAACTGTGAGATCATGACCCGAGCTGAAGTTGGACACCCAACCGACTGAGCCACCCAGGCACCTCTCAAGGATACTCTTAAATAGCAACCTTTTTGGATGATAAAGCCTCATCATTGTTCATGGCCACGAGCTTTTGGAAAGTAAAGGAGAAGTTAAAGAAAAGCCTGTTCACTCTTTCTTTCTTTCTTTCTTTCTTTCTTTCTTTCTTTCTTTCTTTCTTTCTTTCTTTCTTTCTTTCATCAAATTGTGTATGTATCCTTCCTGTTAATTTAGGCCTCCTGTGGGATAGACAAACACGTTCATATCCACATCCTAATTACATTCGGCACGTTCCTTCTCTTTCCTCAGGCTCAATCTTGTGGAGGATAGGATTGTCCTTTGGAAAGGACAGAACAGCTCTACACATTTGCCTATCAGAAACTTCCTTACATGCAGTTTTTCAGACTCATTTTCCCTGATATTCGTATAAGGTGGGAGAGGAAGATCACTCTCTGAATTCCAATGAGAAAGAGGGGCATGCCGAATACACAGATTCCCAGAGGCTGTGAGTGTAACCTAATTAATGAACCTGAGATATTGGGGAAAACTGAGTTGGAAAGTTGCAGAGGTGGAAAAATAATCATGTCTTTGGTTTTCATGCATACCGAAAGGTAAGGTTTGATGAAAGGTGATATTGATCGATACACCTTGGCAGATGCGTGGGCTGACTTGCCACATAATGATTAGAACTAGAAGATGAATTTAAATGGTACCTCTGAAAAATCATTTTAGTTATTGTGTGAATAACATATAGGATTAAGGAGAGGAGAAGTCTGGGAAATGAAACTTTGGAACTTGCTCTCTGCTTTGGTGGGCGAGACGTGCTACACATTAAAATTAATAAGAAAATGAAGACTTGGGGTGCCTGGGTGGCTCAGTTGGTTGAGCGTCTGACCTTGGCTTAGGTTTTGATCCTGCAATTTGTGAGTTTAAGCCCTGTGTCGGGCTCTGTGCTGATAGTTCAGAGCCGGGAGCCTGCTTCGGATTCTGTGTCTCCTCTCTCTGCCCCTCCTCTGCTCGTGCTCTGTCTCTCAAAAATAAATAACTGTTAAAAAAAAATTTTGTTGGAAAAAAAAAGTAAGAGAATGAAGACTTGAATATTACCCATGATTTTCAGTGTCCCCAACCGTCTTGCAAACTCTTGAATGCATCTCTAACCAACTGAGGACATAAGGATTCATGCTGTAGATGTGGGAAGCAGATTGAAGTCTGAAAGGCTATCAGACTTTCTTGAGGAAAAATTAGTTAACCCATTTGATCTCAAAGCCTGTGCTGCTGTGCTCATTTGTGTTACAAATGTGATTCGTTATTCATCTCAGTTTAACACAAATTGAGACACTGATAGATTTTTCCAAGGAAATAAATGAGTCATGACCAACCTTTTCCTGTATGAGGTTGAATGTGGGGTACATAATCATCATTTGAACAGGATGTTCCTTTAAAAAGCAGTTGGGATGGCATGTCTCAAGGCTGTTTGGATGGCAATTTAGCAGCATGTCTGGCTACAGGATTTTGTCCCTCTCTCCTTCTCAGAAATACTTTCAGAAGTCAGGAAATTAAATCCTTTGAGTCGCAAATACCTGTCCTTCCTTTCTCTACTTAAATGTAGTAAACGAACTCCTAAGTTGTCTGATAGAATTGTATGATTTGTTGAATTTAAAAAGTGACATACAAAGAATAATATGGAGAGATTCATGGTAAAAGAAACTTATGCTAAAATTTTAGAAGTAGATATACAGTGCTTCCATATTTAAAAAAAACTGCATATTTATTTTTTGAGAGAGACAACTCAAGCAGGGGAGTGGCAAGGAGAGAGGGAGACAGAATTGCAAGCAGGTTTCGCACTGACAGTGCAGAGCTAGATGCGGGGCTTGAACCCGTGAACCGTGAGATCATGACCTGAGCTGAAACCAAGAGTCAGACACTTACCTAACTGAGCCACCCAGATGCCCCAGATATAAAGTACTTTGAAATTTTATTGTGTGTACGTGTGTGTGTATTCATTCCTAGTTATGATGATTATAATAAATCACTTCTAGTGAGAATTCTAAAAAAAAGGAAAGAATATGGTGAAACGATTTTTATTTCCTTAAAACAAGACAATTTCATGATGGGAAATTTGGACACTGTGGAAAAGTTTCAAACAAAAGAGAAATACTGTCTACATTGCCTCTCTATGCACACATTGTATCTTCTGTATTTGTGTTTGCTTCAAAAAGCACATCAAGATAAAATTGTATTTATTTATTTTGTTCTATAAAGACTGTTATACTACCTGAGCATTAGTGCAAAATACATTTGGACGGCAGGTCCGAAATCAGAAAACTTTACCAAAACACTGGAAACTTCCCAAACATGAACATGGCATCATCACACAAGTACTGTTCTCGATGGTGGAGTCCGTGAGAGAATCCAACAGAACATTCAGAAAGCAGTGAATGCGTGTGCTATATACATCAATGCATAGAATTTTTTTAAAAGAAAGAATACAAAGAGAATGGAATCACGTTTGTTACTATTTTTTCAGTGATTCTTCAAGTGGGTCAGGTTAGCTTTTAATTTCCCTGCAGTCTCCTTCCCTCGTAAGTTAAATTAGCCATCTGTCTGCCACACATTTCGTGTGAGAATCACCTAAAAATGTAAAGCTTTTGAGTCACTAAAGACAGAGGTATTAAAAAGCATTCTGATGCCTGTAAGCCATGTTAATTTTATATTAACTGAAATCAGTGACCTAGATTTTCATGTCTCATTTATGTAGCTTGTAATCTGTTTAGAGCCTTGTATTTTATTATTTTATGAAAATTCTATGATGCTTTAAAATTTTTCTAGTTATAGAAAAAAATGGCAGCTGAAACAAACAGAAGGAACTCCAATAAGTTTCGTAAATACTTGGCAGAACTAACAAGAAGGGAAAAAAATTGATGGTCCTATAATCAGGACCCAGTGGAATGTAGCTGTCTATCTATCAACCTCTCATTTCAATTGTGTCTCCATAGCACATACGAGAAATGAATCGGTTTACATCTTATAACTATAATATAATAATAATGCAAGTGTTTGGCTTCTAGATTTGCAATGTGACCTTGGGCAAAATCCACAAGATGTGCTATAGATCACAGGGGGAGATCTTAACCCTAAAGAAAAGGAAAACATTTAAAATTAATATGCTAGCAACATATGCCACTCACTAGTGACAAATTGATAGGCATAATGTAAAACTAATTCTTTTTTTTTTTTATGAAATTTATTGACGAATTGGTTTCCATACAACACCCAGTGCTCATCCTAAAAGGTGCCCTCCTCAATACCCATCACCCACCCTCTCCTCCCTCCCACCCCCCATCAACCCTCAGTTTGTTCTCAGTTTTTAACAGTCTCTTATGCTTTGGCTCTCTCCCATTCTAACCTCTTTTTTTTTTTTCCCTTCCCCTCCGCCATGGGTTCCTGTTAAGTTTCTCAGGATCCACATAAGAGTGAAACCATATGGTATCTGTCTTTCTCTGTATGGCTTATTTCACTTAGCATCACACTCTCCAGTTCCATCCACGTTGCTACAAAAGGCCCTATTTCATTTTTTCTCATTGCCACGTAATATTCCATTGTGTATATAAACCACAATTTCTTTATCCATTCATCAGTTGATGGACATTTAGGCTCTTTCCATAATTTGGCTATTGTTGAGAGTGCTGCTATGAACATTGGGGTACAAGTGGCCCTATGCATCAGTGCTCCTGTATCCCTTGGATAAATTCCTAGCAGTGCTATTGCTGGGTCATAGGGTAGGTCTATTTTTAATTTTCTGAGGAACCTCCACACTGCTTTCCAGAGCGGCTGCACCAATTTGCATTCCCACCAACAGTGCAAGAGGGTTCCCGTTTCTCCACATCCTCTCCAGCATCTATAGTCTCCTGATTTGTTCATTTTGGCCACTCTGACTGGCGTGAGGTGATACCTGAGTGTGGTTTTGATTTGTATTTCCCTGATAAGGAGCGACGCTGAACATCTTTTCATGTGCCTGTTGGCCATCCGGATGTCTTCTTTAGAGAAGTGTCTATTCATGTTTTCTGCCCATTTCTTCACTGGGTTATTTGTTTTTTGGGTGTGGAGTTTGGTGAGCTCTTTATAGATTTTGGATACTAGCCCTTTGTCCGATATGTCATTTGTGAATATCTTTTCCCATTCCGTTGGTTGCCTTTTAGTTTTGTTGGTTGTTTCCTTTGCTGTGCAGAAGCTTTTTATCTTCATAAGATCCCAGTAATTCACTTTTGCTTTTAATTCCCTTGCCTTTGGGGATGTGTCGAGTAAGAGATTGCTACGGCTGAGGTCAGAGAGGTCTTTTCCTGCTTTCTCCTCTAAGGTTTTGATGGTTTCCTGTCTCACATTTAGGTCCTTTATCCATTTTGAGTTTATTTTTGTGAATGGTGTGAGAAAGTGGTCTAGTTTCAACCTTCTGCATGTTGCTGTCCAGTTCTCCCAGCACCATTTGTGAAACAGGCTGTCTTTTTTCCATTGGATGTTCTTTCCTGCTTTGTCAAAGATGAGTTGGCCATACGTTTGTGGGTCTAGTTCTGGGGTTTCTATTCTATTCCATTGGTCTATGTGTCTGTTTTGGTGCCAATACCATGCTGTCTTGATGATGACAGCTTTGTAGTAGAGGCTAAAGTCTGGGATTGTGATGCCTCCTGCTTTGGTCTTCTTCTTCAAAATTCCTTTGGCTATTCGGGGCCATTTGTGGTTCCATATGAATTTTAGGATTGGTTGTTCTAGTTTTTAAAAGAATGCTGGTGCAATTTTGATTGGGATTGCATTGAATGTGTAGATAGCTTTGGGTAGTATTGACATTTTGACAATATTTATTTTTCCAATCCATGAGCAGGGAATGTCTTTCCATTTCTTTAAGTCTTCTTCAATTTCCTTCATAAGCTTTCTATAGTTTTCAGCATACAGATCCTTTACATCTTTGGTTAGATTTTTTCCTAGATATTTTATGCATCTTGGTGCAATTGTGAATGGGATCAGTTTCTTTATTTGTCTTTCTGTTGCTTCATTGTTAGTGTATAAGAATGCAACTGATTTCTGTACATTGATTTTGTATCCTGCAACTTTGCTGAATTCATGTATCAGTTCTAGCAGACTTTTGGTGGAGTCTATCGGATTTTCCATGTATAATATCATGTCATCTGCAAAAAGCGAAAGCTTGACTTCATCTTTGCCAATTTGGATGCCTTTGATTTCCTTTTGTTGTCTGATTGCTGATGCTAGAACTTCCAGCACTATGTTAAACAGCAGTGGTGAGAGTGGGCATCCTTGTCGTGTTCCTGATCTCAGGGAAAAAGCTCTCAGTTTTTCCCCGTTGAGGATGATGTTAGCTGTGGGCTTTTCATAAATGGCTTTTATGATCTTTAGGTATGTTCCTTCTATCCCGACTTTCTCAAGGGTTTTTATTAAGAAAGGGTGCTGGATTTTGTCGAAGGCCTTTTCTGCATCGATTGACAGGATCATATGGTTCTTCTCTTTTTTTTTGTTAATGTGATGTATCACGTTGATTGATTTGCGAATGTTGAACCAGCCCTGCATCCCAGGAATGAATCCCACTTGATCATGGTGAATAATTCTTTTTATATGCCGTTGAATTCGATTTGCTAGTATCTTATTGAGAATTTTTGCATCCATATTCATCAGGGATATTGGCCTGTAGTTCTCTTTTTTTACTGGGTCTCTGTCTGGTTTAGGAATCAAAGTAATACTGGCTTCATAGAATGAGTCTGGAAGTTTTCCTTCCCTTTCTATTTCTTGGAATAGCTTGAGAAGGATAGGTATTATCTCTGCTTTAAACGTCTGGTAGAACTCCCCTGGGAAGCCATCTGGTCCTGGACTCTTATTTGTTGGGAGATTTTTGATAACCGATTCAATTTCTTCGCTGGTTATGGGTCTGTTCAAGCTTTCTATTTCCTCCTGATTGAGTTTTGGAAGAGTGTGGGTGTTCAGGAATTTGTCCATTTCTTCCAGGTTGTCCAATTTGTTGGCATATAATTTTTCATAGTATTCCCTGATAATTGTTTGTATCTCTGAGGGATTGGTTGTAATAATTCCATTTTCATTCATGATTTTATCTATTTGGGTCATCTCCCTTTTCTTTTTGAGAAGCCTGGCTAGAGGTTTGTCAGTTTTGTTTATTTTTTCAAAAAACCAACTCTTGGTTTCGTTGATCTGCTCTACAGTTTTTTTAGTTTCTATATTGTTTATTTCTGCTCTGATCTTTATTATTTCTCTTCTTCTGCTGGGCTTAGGCTGCCTTTGCTGTTCTGCTTCTAGTTCCTTTAGGTGTGCTGTTAGATTTTGTATTTGGGATTTTTCTTGTTTCTTGAGATAGGCCTGGATTGCAATGTATTTTCCTCTCAGGACTGCCTTTGCTGCGTCCCAAAGCGTTTGGATTGTTGTATTTTCATTTTCGTTTGTTTCCATATATTTTTTAATTTCTTCTCTAATTGCCTGGTTGACCCACTCATTCGTTAGTAGGGTGTTCTTTAACCTCCATGCTTTTGGAGGTTTTCCAGACTTTTTTCTGTGGTTGATTTCAAGCTTCATAGCATTGTGGTCTGAAAGTAAGCATGGTATAATTTCAATTCTTGTAAACTTATGAAGGGCTGTTTTGTGACCCAGTATATGATCTATCTTGGAGAATGTTCCATGTGCACTCGAGAAGAAAGTATATTCTGTTGCTTTGGGATGCAGAGTTCTAAATATATCTGTCAAGTCCATCTGATCCAATGTCTCATTCAGGGCCCTTGTTTCTTTATTGACCGTGTGTCTAGATGATCTATCCATTTCTGTAAGTGGTGTATTAAAGTCCCCTGCAGTTACCACATTCTTATCTATAAGGTTGCTTATGTTTATGAGTAATTGTTTTATATATTTGGGGGCTCCGGTATTCGGCGCATAGACATTTATAATTGTTAGCTCTTCCTGATGGATAGACCCTGTAACTATTATATAATGTCCTTCTTCATCTCTTGTTACAGCCTTTAATTTAAAGTCTAGTTTGTCTGATATAAGTATGGCTACTCCAGCTTTCTTTTGGCTTCCAGTCGCATGATAAATAGTTCTCCATCCCCTCACTCTCAATCTAAAGGTGTCCTCAGGTCTAAAATGAGTCTCTTGTAGACAGCACATAGATGGGTCTTGTTTTTTTATCCATTCTGATACCCTATGTCTTTTGTTGGCGCATTTAATCCATTTACATTCAGTGTTATTATAGAAAGATACGGGTTTAGGGTCATTGTGATGTCTGTATGTTTTATGCTTATAGTGATGTCTCTGGGACTTTGTCTCACAGGGTCCCCCTTAGGATCTCTTGTAGGGCTGGTTTAGTGGTGACAAATTCCTTCAGTTTTTGTTTGTTTGGGAAGACCTTTATCTCTCCTTCTATTCTAAATGACAGACTTGCTGGATAAAGGATTCTCGGCTGCATATTTTTTCTGTCTAGCACCCTGAAAATCTCGTGCCAATTCTTTCTGGCCTGCCAAGTTTCAAAAGAGAGATCAGTCACGAGTCTTATAGGTCTCCCTATATATGTGAGGGCACGTTTATCCCTTGCTGCTTTCAGAATTTTCTCTTTATCCTTGTATTTTGCCAGTTTCACTATGATATGTCGTGCAGAAGATCGATTCAAGTTACGTCTGAAGGGAGTTCTCTGTGCCTCTTGGATTTCAATGTCTTTTTCCTTCCCCAGTTCAGGGAAGTTCTCAGCTATGATTTCTTCAAGTACCCCTTCAGCACCTTTCCCTCTCTCTTCCTCCTCTGGGATACCAATTATGCGTATATTATTTCTTTTTAGTGTATCACTTAGTTCTCTAATTTTCCCCTCATACTCCTGGATTTTTTTATCTCTCTTTTTCTCAGCTTCCTCTTTTTCCATAACTTTATCTTCTAGTTCACCTATTCTCTCCTCTGCCTCTTCAAGCCGAGCTGTGGTGGTTTCCATTTTGTTATGCATTTCGTTTAAAGCGTTTTTCAGCTCCTCGTGACTGTTCCTTAGTCCCTCGATCTCTGTAGCAAGAGATTATCTGCTGTCCTGTATACTGTTTTCAAGCCCAGCAATTAATTTTATGACTATTATTCTAAATTCACTTTCTGTTATGTTATTTAAGTCCTTTTTGATCAGCTCATTAGCTGTTGTTATTTCCTGGAGATTCTTCTGAGGGGAGTTCTTCCGCTTGGTCATTTTGGATAGTCCCTGGCGTGGTGAGGACCTGCAGGGCACTTCCCCTGTGCTGTGGTGTATAACTGGAGTTGGTGGGCGGGGCCGCAGTCAGACCTGATGTCTGCCCCCAGCCCACCGCTGGGGCCACAGTCAGACTGGTGTGTGCCTTCTCTTCCCCTCTCCTAGGGGCGGGATTCACTGTGGGGTGGTGTGGCTCGTCTGGGCTACTTGCACCCTGCCAGGCTTGTGATGCTGGGGATCTGGCGTATTAGCTGGGGTGGGTAGGCAAGGTGCTCGGGGGCAGGAGGGGCAGGCTTAGATCGCTTCTCCTTAGGTGATCCACTTCAGGAGGGGCCCTGTGGCAGCGGGAGGGAGTCAGATCCGCTGCCAGAGGTTTGGCTCCGCCGAAGCGCAGAGTTGGGTGTTTGCGCGGAGCGAGCAAGTTCCCTGGCAGGAACCGGTTCTCTTTGGGATTTCGGCTGGGTGATGGGCGGGGGAGATGGCGCTGGTGATCGCCTTTGTTCCCCACCAAACTGAGCTCTGTTGTCAGGGGGCTCAGCAGCTCTCCCTCCCTTTGTCCTCCAGCCTTCCCGCTTTCCGAGCAGAGCTGTTAACTTATGACCTCCCAGACGCTAAGTCGCGCTTGCTGTCGGAACACAGTCCGCCCGGCCCCTCCGCTTTTGCAAGCCCGACTCGGGGGCTCTGCTTGGCCGGCGAGCCGCCCCTCCGCCCCAGCTCCCTCCCGCCAGTCCGTGGAGCGCGCACCGCCTCGCCGCCCTTCCTACCCTCTTCCGTGGGCCTCTCATCTGCGCTTGGCTCCGGCAACTCCGTTCTGCTAATCCTCTGGCAGTTTTCTGGGTTATTTAGGCAGGTGTAGGTGGAATCTAAGTGATCAGTAGGACGCGCGGTGAGCCCAGCGTCCTCCTAAGCCGCCATCTTGCCACAACTCTCCTGTAAAACTAATTCTGAGGAGGGTTAAGAAAGATGTTAGAAGCTCAGTACTGGACAGATCAGGAAAAATATGAAGTGTTAACAGAAAAGGCATGGTCTAGAAATAGTCTCTTTTTTTTAAGCAGATAGGAAGGAAAAAAAGTAACATTCAAACATCACCTCTTTGATATTCTTACTGCTGCTACCTAGGTAAGCGATGGCATCTAGAACACTAAACTCAATGATTTAGATTTTTCCAATCTTTTCCTGTTGTATGTCCGACTAAAATCCTACAAACACATCACAGTATAATTTTAATGTAATATGAAAAAAACGTGTATCAAAATTACTTAACCTCCAAGCCATAGTGGATGCCCATGTGTGAAAGTTAAAAAACGTGTAGAAAAGACTGTGAGATAAGCTTTAGAATTGATGTTTCTTCTTTCCTTTTGAAGACCAAGGTCTCAGCATTGATTCAAGCATTGAGAAAATTACCAAAAATAAGGAAAATACTAAGTAGGACCAAGTCTCAGGCTCCTCATGCAGCCCTGTCTCTTTCAGAAATGTACTCAGCATGGAAACAAAGATCAGGGTGTCTCACAAGCAGCCTGCTCTAGCCGGATTGGTTAAAACTGTTTACTTTTTTAAGCAAGATACACATATTCAATCTCTAATATTCTCCTCAGTCTTCCCAATATATATACTTTTCTTTTTGTAAAACGTGGTTCTTTTTATACCAACTTCAGATTATTATGATACGAGAAGTCATCTGAGGGCAATCTTGATGGTACTGTCATTTTCATCAGCTTTGAGTTCACACTTGGCTTCATCTTTGGTTTGCCCTTAACGTTCTCTGAGCCTTTTCATTTCGTATGTAAACATAGTGAGAATCGTCTGCATGGCTGCTGCTTTGAATCTCTTAGATCATGCAGTTGAACATACTTAACATATTGCCTGGACTGTAATATGCAGAAAACTCAATCCCATTTTCTTCCCCTTTCTTCAAATGTAGACTTCCAATATTCAGATAACCTTTTTCTCCAAATCTTGGTCTAACAGAGATTTATGTGGGGGAAGAGTCATTTACCATAAGAATTCCTGGTCTCTCTTGATGTTTTTTTAAACTTTTATTTTTGAGAGGGGGTGGGGAGCATGAATGGGAGAGGGGCAGAGAGAGAGGCAGACATAGAATCTGAAGCAGGCTCCAGGCTCTGAGCTGTCAGCACAGAGCCCGATGCGGGGCTTGAACCCACAAACCATGAGATCATGACCTGAGCCAAAGTCGGATGCTTAACAGACTGAATCACCCAACCAGGCGCCCCTGTTCTCTGTTGAGTCCTAATGACTACATTTTAAGTTCCTGGAATTCTAATCTTCAGATGAGGGAAATGTTCCTGTACCTCCAGATTTTCCAGGCACACCTCTTCTCCTCTCTTTGCATCATTTTCTATCCTGCCTGTCATGGATTCTTTTCTAGGGGGTCTAGAATATATATCACGGTCCTGTCTAGTGCTCGGTGGATTAAAATTTTGGGAGCAAGTTTGAGGCTAGAATGTCATTAGCACTCATGTATGTGTGTTGAATGAACCAACGTGTGACATTAATTGTTTGATGACTTGTTAATAAAAGAAATTCTTCCCTGTTAGTTTCTCCAGGTCACTTTAAGCAGATTACTTCTTCGTTCCTCCAGCTAAACGTCACAGTTTCGACTCTGCCTTTTCTCTGTAATAAAAACTGTCTTACAGAGTAGTGCTCTGCACAGCAGCAACTCCTCCTCTAGAGATATTATTTTTAATAATAAGCTTGTAATTCTCATTAAAGTATTAAAACCACAAATGATACTTCCCACTTGAAAGCCCTAGGTGACACTCTAGTTTTTGTCTTGGTCTTTACCCACTGGGTCTCTCTAGCTGTCACAGATCACAAGACAGGGGAAGTAGGCAGCGTTTCTTTGCCAGAAAAAGACCGAAGTAGGCAGTTTCTGGCGGCACGTAAAGCTTTTCCTATCATCATTCTATTTCACAGGAATTAAAAAACCGAGACAAGCAAGCAGCAACTCTGTGAATGACTAACAGTTATTACTGAAAACAAGTGTTTCACATTATTGACCAAGAAGGTAACCAGATGACCAGCACTTTCCGTTGCTTGGACTCATCATGCATCGGAAATTATTGGCCACGAGTTTCACTGCAATACTGCTGCTCAGGGGCCACGGTGTGGCAAAGAAGTCAAATGGAAGGGACTCCACGGTCATTTGAATGCGAGAAGAGGAAAATGTTTTTCTCTTCTTTTAGAAAATAATCACAAAGACCTGCTTAATGTATTTAAAAACAAATTTGACTTAAAATCAATTTCAGGACGCCTGGGTGGCTCAGTCGGTTGAGCATTTGACTTTGGCTCAGGTCATGATCTCACGGTTTGTGGGTTCGAGCCCCGTGTCGGGCTCTGTGCTGACTGCTCAGGGCCTGGAGCCTGCTTCAGATTCTGTGCCTCCCTCTCTCTCTGCCCCTGTCTCTGTCAAAAATAAATAAACATTAAAACAAAATTAAAAAAAAATCAATTTCCATTTTGGTAAAATTAATTTTTGACATAAACGTGGTTTGGAGTAACATATATCTTATGGTGCTGAAATGCCTTTTTTTTTTCTCCATTCTTTTTGTTAACACAAAAGGTATTCCAAGGATGAATTCCACAAGTCAGGTGGCTCATACTTGTATTTAACATTGTCGTGAATTTATTTCTAATGAAACAGAAGATGGGTTATTTTCTTTCTGAGCTCTCTCTATATATTTATAACGTCTATGAAGGGTGGGAGGAAGAGAGGTGGGGAGAAAAAGTAGAAAGAGAAATATATAGAGAACGACTGAGTGACGTTTTCAGAAGCGGAGAGCTCACTACTTCTTCACCTTTTTTATAAACATACATTCTCTTCCCTGAGATATCGATTCATCTTTCTATTTGTTTTAATTACCTCTGCAATGCCAGGTGCTGACCTATCTCCGTCTCATTTTTTATTCCTTTTCATTAGGAGAGTTCTCAAATATATAATAGCTTGCTTGACCAGATGTCCTGATTTACTCAGAAAGGTTTAAATTTAATTCTGTTGCCCCCATGTAATTATTAAAAACAGTCTTCCTTTTGCTTGCCAAAGTGTCCCTATTTGGGCAATAAATTACATGTCACCCCAGTAACAGATGTTCTAGAAGCATATTCCTGGCTCCTTCAGACACTCCTCTAATGAAATACACAGATAAAAATAAAGATCAGACACCAATCTGTAGCCCAGTTTTGTTCTTAGATAGTAGTACCTCTGGCAAATGAGGAAGAGTGCTCCCTCAAGGCCATGACATCCAGCCTGGAAGGACAGTGTGGCTTCAGTGTGGCTCCCCTCATCTCCTGGGCTGGACACCCTTGGGGGTCAACAACCTGCCCACAGGGTCCTACTACAAACCTTGTATCTACCAGAAATTGATCAATTAGAATACATTATCATTTTAATCTTCAAGGTTTCTGTTATTGTGTCTTATTGTCACAGGGTTGTTGAGCCATGACCAGGTTGTACTTAAGGAATCAGAAGTAGATAAGAGGGGATGATGAAACATTTCCTACATAGAAAATCATGATGGCGGGGGGTGCCTGGGTGGCTCAGTCAGTTAAGCATCTGACTCTTGGTTTCAGCTCAGGTCATGATCTCATGGTTTCATGAGTTCGAGCCCCACATTGGGCTCCAAGCTGACAGTGCGGAGCCTGCTTGGGATTCTCTGTCTCTCTCTCTGTCTCTCTGTCTCTCTGTCTCTCTCTCTCTCTCTCTCTCTGCCCCTCCCCTACTTGTGCTCTGTCTCTCTCAAAATAAATAAATAAACTCAAATAAATAAATAAAATCATGATAGGGAGAATGGTGTTAGGTGGTAACTTATTAAAGAATCTTAACTGAGAACTGACAGATGGAGGGTCTAAGGATTTGCAAACTCTGTTGTATGTGAAATTATTTAGTGGCCATTCACTAGGGGATAAATAAGAAATTATAAGGAAATGATCAAAACCTCTGAATAATTTTGTTGAACAAGTATTTTAAATACTCTCTTAGAGTATGTTGACTTAAATATTTAAAACTTATTTAAAGGCAATACGAGGAAGACATAGCAATCTGTATAGATTCCAGAAAAAAAGGAAGTGACTTTTAATAAACTTTGGATAGGAGATAATTTATTATACTGATTTAAAACATCTATTTTGAACTAGTATCCACTTACATCATTAGTTGGAAAAAAATAGTTATTGAAAAAGACAAAGTCTTTCTAATACCATAATTCTGAAGCACTTTGTTAGCACAATGAGTTATGTAACAGAAATCGGGGTGCAGCTATTGAAAGATGACATTCTACTATTTTAGAAAATGTAAAAAGATCAAAGGAAACTACTTAGAACTTTTGTAAAAGAAGTTAACGAAATGAATATTAAACAAATAACAATTTATAGTCCACTAACAACCAGTTAAATGTATAAAAGGAAAAAATACCGTATTCACAAAAGCAACAGTCTGTATGTAATATCTAGAAAGAATATCTGTAGGAATGGCATCTCTAGCAGATTATTATAAAATATTGGTAAAGAACAATAAAGACCTTAATAAAAGCAGTGGGAACTTGCTGCATTACTTACTGGAAATGATCAATACTGTGTCTACAGGAGCATTGTCTGTAATACAGAAAGAAAGAGAGACAGGGAGGGAGGGAGGGAGGAAGAAAATAACCTATATATTCAACAGTAGTTGAATGGATAAGTAACTTACTTTAGATAATTGGTAAAATGAATGAATTATAGTTTTATAGGAGGACATACAGAAAAATATCCGAAATAATATTCAGGAAACAAAAAGAAAGCTTTAAAAGAACATATATAATACAACATTTAAAAAATTTTTCTAAATGTTTATTTATTTTTGAGAGAGACAGAGACAGAATGTGAGTGGGTTAAGGGCAGAGAGAGAGGGAGGCACAGAATCCGAAGCAGGCTCCAGGCTCCGAGCTGTCAGCACAGAGCCGACGCGGGGCTTGAACTCCTGAGCCATGAGATCATGACCTGAGCCGAAGTCAGACGCTGAACCGACTGAGCCACCCAGGCGCCCCATAATATAACATGTTATATAACATTTTATAAAAGAACATACATAATAAGAACATTTAGACCATGGTACTTTGTACTCTATATAAAAACATTCCAGGACATAATAAATAGCAAATACCTCACTCTGCAGAGGAGCAAAGGTAACAATACTACATCCAGGCGCATTGAGTTCCTGTGTTTTTTGTTTTTTTTTTAAAAACAAGCTTTATCAGGTATAATCCACACACCATGCATGCATCATACCCATTTAAGGTGTATGACTCAGCTGTTCTCAGTATATTCGCAAAGTTGAGCAACCGTCACCATATCAAGTGTAGAACATTTCCATCACACCAAAACTAAAGGAAACAGTGGGACTTCGTGGTGGTCCCTTGCAATGTCCCTGAGCACCCCTGGGCCCGAGCGATCGATAATTTACTTTCTGTCTCAGAAGAATTCCTCCTTCTGGATGTTCCACATAAGTAGGATCATACAGTTTATGGTCACTGTGACAGGCTTCTTTGACTTAGCATGATGTTTTCTAGTCTCATACCTGGTATATTAGGGTGTATCATTACTCTGTTCCTCCCCCCCTCTTTTTGCTAAATAATATTATTTAATGACTGTACCACATTTTACTTATCCATTCATCTCTTGATAACATCTGGATTGTTTTGACTTTGTGACTGTATTGAGTAATACTGTGAATATGCATACATAATACTTGTGAATATGCATACATAAATTTTTGTGCGGATATTCATTTGTCTTGGGTTCCTGTGGATTTTTAAGGGGTGTGCACATGCAAGTTTCATTTATATATAAGAGGTAGGCTTAGAGTGTCTGCCTGGGTGGTTGAGCTGGTTAGGCGTCTGACTTTTGGTTTTGGCTCAGGTTGTGATCCCGGGGTCGTGGCACTGAGGTCTGTGCCAGGCTCCACAGTGAGCGTGGAGCCTGCTTGAGATTCTCTCCCTCTCCCTCTCCCTCTCCCTCCCCCTCTCCCTCTCCCTCCCCCTCTCCCTCTCCCTCTCCCTCCCCCTCTCCCTCTCCCTCCCCCTCTCCCTCTCCCTCTCCCTCTCCCTCTCCCTCTCCCTCTCTCTGTCTCTCTCTGTCTCTGTCTCTCTCTGTCTCTCCCTCTGTCTCTCTGCCTCTCTCTCTCTCTCCCTCTGTCCCTCTTTACTGCTCCACTCTCTCTCCATATATAAAATTTTTAAAAATGTTTGAAAAGATAGGCTTACCTATAATGTTTCAAGAAACGTAAATGCAGTAAGATGTACTCCCAAATTGATGTGTAAAATTGCCACAATTATGGTGCTGTCCCACATTAATCTTAGAGTTATCAAATAAAGTGAATCTGGAGTTCACCCAGAAGAAAAAAAAATTGAAAAGTGAGAAAAAATGATGGGAGAGTTTAAATTAAACTATCAAAAAATATTAGATAACTGCAATAATCAAAGATTATCATACTACTATAAAAATTAACGGAATAGAAAATTTAGAGCAGACATACCACTTCCTACGAGTAGAAGTTTAGTGAAAAAGAAAACTAAATAGTGCTAAGATTATTGGTTTAGTATTTTCAAAATTTAAAGACAGATAGCCAAAGCCACAAAATAACTAAATTTAACTGAATATATATGATATGTGTTTCTATCTATCTATCATCTATCTATCATCTATCTATCTACATATAGAGAGAGAGGTGTCTTTTTTTAATAAGAGGAAAAAAGGTGAACAAGAGAGAAGGAAAAGGAATGAGCCACAGACAATGAAACACCAAGGCTTCTCATTGTTTGTTTGTTAAATGAAGTTTTTGTCTGAACCCAATATGAAAATGCCACACCATGAAATTTATAATATTTTTGTTTGACTTAGGAAGACCTCTGCTTTAAACGTTAGTCTTCCAAATTTATTTTTAATCAAGGAAATATTTATGAAAATGCATTAGTGGTTGGAGAATGAGAAGACAAGCCACAGACTGGGGGGAAATATTTGCCAAGATTATGTGATAAAGGAGTGTTATCTGAAATACAGGAAACACCGTTAAAATTCAACAGTAAGCAAATGAGCAGGCAATCCAGTTAAAAAATGGGCCTAAGACCTTAACAGGCAATTCATCAGGAAGGTAGGCACATGACACATAAGCATATGAAAAGATGCTCAACATCCTGTGTCATTAGGGAATTGCAAATTAAAACAACACCACACCTGTTAGAATGCTGAAAACAGGAAATGCAGGCTCAGATGTGGAGCAACAGAAACTTGGGTTCCCTGCTGCCGGAAATGCAAAATGATACAGCCTCTTTGGGAGACAGACTGTCAGTTTCTTACAAAAATAACGTTTTTATCACATGATCAGCAATAGCGTCCCTTGGCATTTACCCAGAGGGGTTGAAAATATGTGTAAAACTGCAGAGTTTCTATTATAGAACATGAATAAGTACCAGAGAGCTGATATATAGTGTAGTGACCGTAAGAAACAAATACTGTTTTGTATGCTTGAAATTTACTAAGAACATAGGTCTTCGGTGTTTTTATCTCACACGCACTCACACTCACATGGTAACTGTGAAATGATGGGTACATTAGCTTCATTGTGATGATCACTTTATGGTGTATACATATCCCAAAACATCAGGTTGTATACCTTTACATGTACAAAATATTGATTTTTGGTATCAATTATACCAATAAAACTATTTTTAAAAAAGAAAACTTATGTCCATGTAAAGACCTGTGCAGAGATATTTATAGTAGCTTTAATCATGACCAAACTTAGAGCAGAGATGTCTTTCACTAGGTGAATGGTCCAACAAACAGTGGTACATTTGCACAACGGACTGTTGTTCATCACTAAAAAGAAATGAGCCACCAAGCCATAAACATACCTGAAGGAGCCTTGAATGCATATTCCTACATGAAAAAAGACAACCTGAAAGGCTATCTAATATGTGATTCCAACACTCTAACATTCTGGGAAAAGTAAATACTACCGTGACAATAAAATGATCAGTGGTTTCTAGGAGTTAGGGAATAAAGAGGGGTGGGTACACAGAGATCAGAGGATTTTAGGGCAGTGAATGATTGTTTATGGTATTCTCATGATAGATACATGTCACCCATTTGTGAAAAATCATAGCATGTGCAACACCAAGACTGTGGAGTTGGGTCAATAATGATGACTCAATGTAGGTTTATTGCAATGAATGTACCACTTCCCTGCAGGATATTCATAGATGGTAGGCTATGGGTATTTGGGGCAAGGGGTATATGGGAATCTTACTTTCTGCTCAATTATATTATGAAGCTAAAAAAATTCTGTAAAATATGGTTAATTTTTTTAATTAGGATTAAAAAATAATACATATTTTCTAGAGTATTATATCTAATGGCTATATTTTCTTTATAGTGATTTTGACTTCATACCAATTCTTTAAGATATGTTTTAAAAGCATGTCCCAGTTATTAAGAGATGAGATATTTTAATTTTAGACAGTAGCTATCTTGAAATTTTAATTGTCCACAAATTTCAAGAATATTTTGACTTCAAACTTTAAAAAAAATTTTTTTTAATTTTTATTTTATTTTTGAGAGAGAGAGAGAGACAGAGTGGGAGCAGGGGAGGAGCAGAGAGAGAGAGGGAGACACAGAATCTGAAACAGGTTCCAGGCTCTGAGCTGTCAGCACAGAACCCGATGCAGGGATGAAACCCACGAACTGTGAGATCATGACCTTAGCCAAAGTCAAACGCTTAACTGACTGAGCCACCCAGGTGCCCCAACTTCAAAGTTTTATAGTAAATTTTGTAAAATTATACATGGTTATGCAGTGGAAAACTCCTTTGTATGTAAGAAAATTTTAAATTTTAAACATAGGCTTTTTGTCTCAATGGAAGCCACTGTAAACAAAGTGGCTTCGAAAACCATGGAAGAAAATCTCCTATGCTTTTTATATAGAAAATAAAAATGAGGACTCATAAGAACTAGAAATTATTTCATCACAAAATGGCAAGATAGAAAACAAATTTGTTTAGGAAGTACTGTGTATTATCAAGAATACTGCTGACCCTCACTCCCTGAAAACAGGATGACATAATTGACTGTTCTGTGGATAACTACAGCACATTTATTTATCTTTGCACGTTCTTCAAAAGCTTCTGCCATTTTCTTTTTAAGTCCGGGTTCAAAATCCTTTTAAGTGTCTCTTTTCACTTAGTGTCTGTTCTAAATTTAAGGAAAATACTTTAAAACTTTTTTTTTTCATCCTTCTCCATTCAATTCTGTTGGCTAAATGAGCAGATAATAGTATTTCTTAGGTTTGTACAATTTCCTTACACATCCTTCTAGAACCAGCTTCTGGCTACCCAGATTTTGTTCCCATCATGTGTATATACGGTATTCACCATTTTCTCCTTACAGAAGAAATGCCCCAGCTGTGTTCTTTGTTTTGTTTGTTTGTTTGTTTGTTTATTTATTTAGAGAGCACACATGTGTCCTGTGTGGATGAGTGGGGAAGGGGGGCAGGGAGAGAGGGAGAGAGAACCCCAAGCAGGCTCCGTGCTGTCAGTGCAGAGCCCAACACTGGGCTCCAACTCATGAACCCTGAGATCATGACCTGAGCCAAAACCAAGAGTGGAAACTTACCTGACTGAGCTACCCAGGTGTCCCCCAAGTTGTGTTCTTTGATTTCAAATTTGGGAATGGTGAATCCCTGAGCCTGGGTGGTTCAGTCACTTAAGCATCCGACTCTTGATCTCGGCTCAGGTCATGAACTCACAGTTCGTGAGTTCCAGCCCTGAGTCAGGCTCTGTGCTGACAGTGTGGAACCTGCTTGGGACTCTCTCTCTCTTCCTCTCTCTACCCCTCCACTGCTCGAACTCTCTCTCTCTCTCAAAAAAAAAAACAATTTAAATTACACATTTAAACATTTTTAAATTTAGGAATGGTGAAATTAATCCAATATGCTTTTACTTTACTAAACTCATTGGGAACTTTCATATACTAATATATTGTGTGATTCTTGAAGCTGAACTGCTGTATGCTGTGCTTCCTGACCACTTTTATTTTACAGAAGAAATTTAAACATTTAAAAAAAAAACTTTTGATTTTGAAATAATTATGGACTCACACGAAGTTGAACAGATAGTATGGAGAGACCCCCGTACTCGTCCCCCAGTGTCTCCCCGTGGTTACGTCTGACATGATTATCATGCAGTGTCAAGGTCAGGAGATCGACATCAGCACAGTCTGTCATTCCGTGTCAGTTCATGACATACATCGATTCCACCTGTCACAGCATTCAAGGTACAGAATGAGTCGATCACTGCACAGAGCTCCCTCAAGATACCCTTTTCAAGTTATATCTTCACCACCTTACACCCACTCTTCCTAAACCCTGACAAACACTAATCTGCTCAACATCTTTATAATTTTATCATTTCAAGGGTATTGTGTAAGTGGATACACACAGTATATGATCTTTTAACACTGGCTACTTTTCACTCCTCACAATGCTTTTGAGAGTCATCCAAATTGGTGCACATATCAATGGTCTGTCCCTTTTTATTGCTGAGGATAATTCCATGGTATGGATCTACAGCTGCTCGTAAAACTTTACCTTTTGAGGAATATGTATGTGCTTTCATTTTTTTGGCTCTTACAGATAAGCTCTTAGGAACATCCAGGCACAGGTTTCTGTGTAGACATACTTTTCATTTTTCTTGAATAAATGTCCACGGGTGCAGGCTGCTGGATTCTGTGGTAAGTGTATGCTTGCTTTTTAAAGAAAATGTCAATATTTTCCAGGCTGGCTCTTCCATTTTATATTCCCAGCAGCTACGTATGACTCTGTTTTTCCACATCCTTGCTGGAAAAACTTGGTAGTTTTTGTGTTGTCCATATTTTTTAATTTTAGCAACCTTTATAGGTATGTAAGGATATCTCACGGTGGTCTTTAACTGCATTTCCCTAATGGCTAGTGATGTTGAATATTTGTATTATATGCTTAATCTGTACCTGAATATTCTCTTTATAGAAATATCTCTTTATTGTTTTTGCCGTTTTCTAATTGGATTATTTGTGGTTTTTTACTGTAGAATTTATAGAGTTTTTTATTTATTCTAGATATGGGTCCTTTGACAGATGCATGGTTTGCAACTATTTTCTCAGAATCTATAACTTATATTTTTATCCTCTTGAACAGTCTTGCAGAATACATTTTTGTTTTAATTTTGATATAGTTCTTTTTAGCATGTTCTCGCCTATGGACCATGTGTTTGAGTTTTTGTCTAAGAAACCATCACCAAACTCTTATCTCAAAAGATTTTCTCTGACGTTATAATCTAAATTTTTTTAATGTTTTATTTATTTATTTATTTATTTATTTATTTATTGAGAGAGAGAGAGAGAGAGAGAGAGAGAGAGAGAGAGACAGACAGGGGAGGGACAGAGAGAGAGGGGGGCACAGAATACAAAGCAGGCTCCAGGCTCTGAGCTGTCAGCACAGAGCCTGACGCAGGGCCCGAACCCACAAACTGTGAAGTCATGAACTGAGCCGAAGTCAGAAGCTCAACCGACTGAGCTACCCGGACACCCCATCCAATGTTGTAATCTAAATGTTACACAGTTCTGAATTTTACAGTTAAGCTTACAATGACTTTTGAGTGAATTTTTGTATAAGTTGTGAAGTTTGGTAAAGGTTTATTATTTGTTTGTTTGTATATTGGTTTATATGATTTTTAAAAAAATTTTTGCCTACGGATATCTAATGCTCCAGCACCATTTGGCTCAAAGGTCTTCCTTTCTCCACTGAATTGCTTTTCCACATTTGTAAGGAAATCAGTCACCTGGTTGTAGTTGTATGAGGTCTGTTTCTGAGTTGTCACCTCGATTTCATGCATCTGTGTGTCTACCCCTTGGCCAGTACTTCACACACAGGTCACTATAGCTACGTGGGATGCCTTGAAACCTCTTAGAGTTATTCCTTCCACTTGTTTCTCTTTTTTCAAAATTATTTTAGCTATTCTCGTTTATCTTCCCAAACAAATTTTGTCTACATCTATGAAAATTGTTCCTATAGTTTTCACAGGAATGGCATGAAATATGTATAATACAAAAATATAGTTTCCATGTTAATTACATATTTCCATTCATATTTATATAAAATATATTTATGTGTTTATGTTACACACACACACACACGTTTGGTAAGAAGTAAAATCTTAAGTGTGTGAATCTTCCAATCCATGAACATGTTGTGTCTCTTCATTTATTTAGACCTTTTATTTATTTCATCGTTTACAAGTTAGCATATAGGTCCTTTACATGTTTCGATGGATTTACACCTGAGTGTTTAATTTTTGTTGACATATTGTAAATGGTAGATGGCATTTCATTTTATATTAATTTTGGTTTTTCCCCATTTTCCATATTTCGGTATTTCCTTTTTATTTTCACCACCTCTTTCAGTCATGTTTCTGCTTGCTTATTGAAGCATCATTATGGCAGGCACTTTTAACTTCTTGTCAGATGATCTAGCATCCATGTTGTCTTCATGTTGGCATCTGTTGATTGTCCTTTGTCATTTAAGTGGAGGTGTGTCTGGTTCATGGTGTGATGTGTGACTTCTGATTGAAACGCGGACACTTTGTGTACAATGTTATGAGACCATGGACCTTATCCAAATATTGTGTGTTTGCAGGCCTCCTCTGACACTTAGCAGTGGAAGAGGTGTGTTGTCTTCTTTTTGCCCAGGGGAAGTGGAAGTCTGGGTCCCCGGATGGGTCTCCAGGGACCCTGGGGGTAAGGGCTGCTTCTGAGTACTGCTCCGTGGGCATGGAGGTGCCCAACCTACCCATCAGGGGAGGGCACCTTATTTCCATCCCCAGCATGGCTTTTAATGCCAGGACAACAACATGGCAGCCTTATTGCTGTTGATGGCTGGTGAAGGCCCAGTTTCAGTAGGTTTCCTGAGATACCGCCATGCAGGAAGTGATGGGAGAGGCTCACTAGACTCAGGTAGAGGTTGAGGTCAGACTTCCACCTGCTCTCCACTAACACCATCTTGGGATGGGGCTCAGCAGGCGTGACAGACCGGGCTCCTCATGCTGCCTTCCTCAACACTCTGGGGATGGAGATGCCGGTCATGACCCTGCCAGCGCATAAGTCTAGGTCATGACCCTGCCAGAGTACAAGTCTGGGTTTTCCACTTAGCCTTTGCTGGAGGAATATGGGGGTGGGGGAGCTCTACACTGTTTGTTTGAAGTAGAGTGACTGTTGTCTAAATGTTTTCTGTTTTGTCAGGGCTTTCCTTGGTGCTGGCTAGAGAGAGCAAGCTTTTCTTGGGAGTTTTCTTGGTCTGTGCCTCATGATGTTTCTGGATTGCTAGTTTCTCCTATTCCCCATCTGGAATATATATGGCCTAAATATTATCCTGAACATTACCCTGTTCATAACTATATTCCTGGAAAAATAAAGAAGTTTGTGACTCTTTCAAAAAACTTAGGTATGTCTGAATGATTCAGTTGATTAAACGTCCGACTCTTGATTTTAGCTCAGGTCGTGATCCCAGGGTTTGGGGTCCAGCCCTGTGTTGCGCTCCATGCTGGTGGGTGCAGAGCCTTGTTTGAATTCTCTCTCCCTCTGCCCCTCCCCAGCTCATGCTCTCTCACTCTCTCTCTCTCAAAATAAATAAATAAATAAATAAATAAAACAAAAAAACCACAAAAACAAAAACAAGACCTTGAAGGTTAGGAGGAAAATTCTTGTCAAAAGCAGATTACTAGGGGAAACACAGGATTTGGGAGGCAGTGAAACTAGTCTGTATGATGCTACATTAGCAGACACATGCCATTATACGTTGGCCAAAACCCTTAGAATGTACGCCCCCAAGAGGAGGACCCTAGTGGAGACGATGGACTTGGGGTGACGGTGACATGTCAGTGTAGCTTCATCAGTGTTTCCACGGAGGATGGTGCCAGCTTGCGAGGCTGCACCCGTGTTGGGGCAGGAGTGTAGGCGACATTTCTGTATCCCCTACTCCATTTGTCTGTGAACCTAAAACTGCTCGAAAAAATAAAGTCTATTAAAGGTAAGGGGGCGGGATGGGAAAGCTTATTACATAAGTTGACATTCCAGAAAAATGTAACTACAAAACCTTTATTTTCTTTCCTGCAAGTCCCTAGAGTGATCTTGGATTTGAGAGAATGAGTTAAGCATTCATTGGGCTTAATTTGTTTTTGAATGGGATTCCATTTTAAGGAAACTAAGTTTCCCAATTGCGGTAGTAATGAATCATCATCTCACGTTTATAGTTATTGGAAGAGTTACCGTGTCAGCCAAACAGAGCCATCTGGACAAGTCTTTCCTATCATATTAAGTAGCTTTTGAGGAAATGTTTATGGAAATCAAGTGTATAACTACCCCCCCCCCCCGGTCTCTTTTGAGGAATATTTTCCTGGCAGAGAGGCACATCTATATGGTCTTTCAAATGACTCTGAATTGTAGTTAGCATTTGTGCAAGAAATATTTTGCTAAACTAAATCTTCAAGCTGGAAACCTCAACAGGGATGTACATTTCCCTTCGGGCTTGGTGACTTCTGTTTTCTGGCAGTGTCCCATAAAGCTCTATCACTAATTGCTCTCGACAGCGCAAATAGATGGGACTGCAAGGTAGCACCTGGAAACTGCGAGGAAGACAGTATAATAACTAGTGTGCATGTCCTGCTACAACTAGAGTAGTCACAGTTCTGTGGGGATTCGATCTTCAATTTGCTTGAAAAAGCAAAAACAGAAACAAACCAAAAACAACACATGCTAGTAGTCATAGTTACCTTTGAATATCCTGTAAATCATCTGTGAAGTTAAGCGTGCAGTGAAGAGCAGAAGGGAAGTGTGTGTGCCGAGGTGTGAACACCACAGCCATCTGCCATTCGGAGAACTCTCTGGGATGACAGTGAAGGCCAGAGGAATGGGTGATTTTCTTTGTTCTCTCTTACTGTTAAATAATATATAACCTAGTGAACTGTCATAACTACTTTCGGATTCAAGGATTAAGGGAGATAATGGATCAACTTCTTAGGGACTGGTTAAGTCTTGAAATCATCCTGATGATGCCATAGATATATTTTGGATTCTGGGGGCCCCTGGGTGGCGCAGTCGGTTAAGCGTCCGACTTCAGCCAGGTCACGATCTCGCGGTCCGTGAGTTCGAGCCCCGCGTCGGGCTCTGGGCTGATGGCTCAGAGCCTGGAGCCTGTTTCCGATTCTGTGTCTCCCTCTCTCTCTGCGCCTCCCCCGTTCATGCTCTGTCTCTCTCTGTCCCAGAAATAAATAAACGTTGAAAAAAAAAGTTTAAAAAAAAAAAAAAAAAAAAAAAAAAGATATATTTTGGATTCTGGACACAGACCAGATGTCAAAATGAGAGAAAGTTCAGGGCACCTGGGTGGCTCAGTCCCTTATGTGTCTGACTCTTGATTTTGGCTCAGGCCACGTTCTCATGGTTCGTGAGTTTGAGCCCCAAATGGGTCTGTGTGCTGACAGTGCCTGCTTGGGATTCTCTCTTTCTCTCTCTCTCAAAATAAATTAAGTTAAAAAAAATAAGAGAAAGTGAGAATTCCTTTCAGTGTCTCAAACATTGTCTCAGCCCTTTCTAAACTAGAGACACATATTTTAATGGAAGTGACTTCTTTATTGATGTCTCTAGTCAAGCATAAATACATTAGTTCATTAATTGGCTGATTGATTAATTAATATTTATATATTTCCATATGCATCTAAGGCATATTAATTTATCTCAGGAAAGTACGTCTGAATACGAGCAACATTTTCTAGTATAATCTGGTTATCTGGTCAGTATTTTCTTTGTCAATCTGTTTACCTATGTAAAACATATTTACAAGTTCTTGGCCACAAAACTTTCTACCTAGATGCATAGGTTTATAAGGATTTATAAGAACTTACTTTTAAACTTTGCATAAGACACAGATCCATTGTTTCAACCATGCTTTGACACAGGTGCATCTCAGGATCTTTCTGCTCAGATCTAGCCCCAAAACCTGTAAGAAAGTTATGTAAATATCATATTACACATTACATGGCGTGACCTGTTTCAAGGTAGGAATATGACACTTTTTGAGATTTCTTTATCCCTTTCAGAATTATTCTGATAATTTAATGTATCCCCTAGTCAGTTTTACAAATGCTAAACACTTAAACCCTGCTTTCTGACATTCACATAATTAATTTTAGGCCAGTGGGTCACATGCCTTCCTTTTATTCTCTGAGAAACTGGAGCTTACCTCTAGAATGATGCATTGCAAGGAACCTAATAAAATTGATGATAATGCATTCACTGGCAAGTTTCATAAAGTGTGACAGGCACATCTTTATGAACAAAATGAAACTATTGCTGAAAAGCATTTTGTATACCCCCAAAGTTGTGTGGCCTCTGTACATTCATAGGAGGAAAAATAAAGTGTAGCTTTTTAAAGTATTAATTAATATTTCAAGTTTAGGGCCATGAAACACCCCAGAAGCAGCTGATTACTTTTTCTTTTAAGTCCTTTGCCTTTGTTCAGGTAGTCTCACAAATAGTCAATTAACAGAGTACACATTTATTATATGCTAACTGTCTGCCCAGAATAACCTAATTAGAAGACAGTGGGCAGAAAAGATATGTCAAAACCACATTTGGAGAAATATTAGCAAAATGGTAGGTATTTCCTTGTTAGGTTTTGAAACAATTAGTTATTAAAGTCATTTTCACCTCACCCGGATCTGCTAGTTCTGTTCTAAAATGCCTCAACATTGTGCTTGTTTTAAAAGTCAAATAAACAATATTTATAATAAAAAGACAATAGCTGAGCCAAAGTGCTTTTTTAAAGAAGTTGCTGGCAGGATCCTTCTCACTGAACAGAAGTTTTGTGTTTATACTTGTTAGCAATTGTACCTTCATTCCTTGGTCTGTTATTATTGGTTACCTTTTTGTGACGACTGAAGAGATGTTTTCTCCAAATATTATTCTTATATGATTTATTCTTGTTGGTAGGTTTTAACAACAACATTTATGTGTGCACTGTACTACGTATTTTACCTAAGGGCTCCATAGATGTTATCTCATTTAATTGTTGAAGTAATCCTTTGAGATTTTGAACTTCCAGAGCTTAATGTTAGAAATGAAAAAATTAAGCTGTGGGCAAAGCGATAAAGGCTTATTAAAGTCACACTACTACCAATTTGGTGAAACTAGAATTTGAACTCAGGACGGTAGGAGTCCAGAGCCTGTGATCTTAACTAGTCACAAAGGTGTTTTTTTTTTTTTTAAATGTGTACTTTCCTTTAGAGAGTCGTTGAAGTAAAAGCAATGATCTTATCTAACTATTGCTTAACAGATATTCTATGAAGGTACTTCATGGCCTTCTATAAAGATAGGACTAAAATAAGATTCATGGAAATTCCTCTAAATTCCTTGGCCTTGAGCCAACTCGAGTCTCAGAAAGAATGTGAATGGTTCAGTCTGTGCGTTATAACTGAGATCCAGAAATAGCTTTGAAACTTAGTAAGAACGAAGGAAGTTCATTCTCTATCAGACAATGGGAAATATTGAGATTCCAATGAGCCATATGGAAATAGAAAATCATGCAATTTTTTTTGGTTTATTTTAAGATATAAACATGTTTCCAAAAACACAAAGTATGTTTCTGCTTATTCACTTACCATTATTCGGTGATCTGGCTGAGGCTCTTCACAGAGTCGAAATATCGGGACTTATTTTTCTTGTGAAAAAGGAAAAGGACGCTCCAGTAGAAAAGCCATGCAGGGTCCCTAGTGCAGGGAAATGATATGAAGATGGCCCGAGAAAGTCACCGGGGAAGTACTCAGTATAGAAAACTACTTCTGCAACTCTTGAGCAAGAGACACTGAGGCCAACAAATAAACTCTCGTCCGCATCCTGGCATTATGGGAATTTATTCAGTCCGCTTCCTGGACATCACTTGACTTAAACATAAGCAACAGACCTTACCACTTGTGGTTTTCAGACCCTTCCGAGCAGAAAGGGAAGCGGAAGCCAAGCTGTGGTGTTATGATGCTGGTTGACTTTGAAATTACTTCTGAAATAAAACTAGCTTTTGATGAAGACCGAATCTGATGTTAGTGCACAGGAAATGAAGAAACAGCAAGTCCATTGACAAAGAAGTATGATTTAAAGTCAGAACACTTACACTTACGGTTGCAGAGATTAGGAGAGTTAATTGCCTTACAAACTTGATTAAACGCACAGAAGGGAAGAGCCTAGTGTTGAACGAAGAATTTAAGAGACAGCTAAAGCATTTACTGGAAAATTCCTGTGTTCTTTTGTTTGACATGTCGGCAAGGTGGGAGATTGCCATGACTTTAAATCAGAAAAAAGAGCGCAAGGAACAGAGAAAAAGCAAAAATGAAAAAAATATATATACATCAACCTTTGTTCTGAGCATTTCCTCCTCTCTAGAAAATGTCAACTTTTATGTACATATCATTCAAGCTCAAATAAAAAAAAATTACCTAAAGCTACATATCATTCTTTTTTGTTTGTTTTGCTTTGTTTTTTTTCTTGTTTTTTGTTTTTAATTTACTTTTTTAAATTTACATCCAAGGTAGTTAGCATATGGTGCAACAATGATTTCAGGAGTAGATTCCTTAATGCCCCTTTCCCATTTAGCCCATCCGCCCTCCCACAACACCTCCAGGAACCCTCTGTTTGTTCTCCATATTTTAGAGTCTCTTCTGTTTTGTCCCCCTCCCTGTTTTTATATTATTTTTGCTTCCCTTCCCTTATGTCCATCTGTTTTGTCTCTTAAAGTCCTCATATGAGTGAAGTCATATGATTTTTGTCTTTCTCTGACTAGTTTCGCTTAGCATAATACCCTCCAGTTCCATCCACATAGTTGCAAATGGCAAGATTTCATTCTTTTTGATTGCCAAGTAATACTCCATTGTATATATACACCACATCTTCTTTATCCATTCATCCATCGATAGACATTTGGGCTCTTTCCATACTTTGCCTATTGTTGATAGTGCTGCTATAAACATGGGGGTGCATGTGTCCCGTTGAAACAGCACACCTGTATCCCTTGGATAAATACCTAGTAGTGCGATTACTGGGTCATAAGGTAGTCCTCTTTTTAATTTTTTGAGGAACCTCCATACTGTTTTCCAGAGTGACTGCACCAGTTTGCATTCCCACCAGCAGTGCAAAAGAGATCCTCTTTCTCCACATCCTTGCCAACCTCTATTGTTGCCTGAGTTGTTAAGATTAGCCATTCTGACAGGTGTGAGGTGGTATCTCATTGAGGTTTTGATTTGTATTTCCCTGATGAGTGATGTTGAGCATTTTTTCATATGTCAGTTGGCCCTCTGGATGTCTTCTTTGGAGAAGTGTCTATTCATGTCTTTTGCCCATTTCTTCACAGGATTATTTGTTTCTTGGGTGTTGAGTTTGGTAAGTTTTTTATAGATTTTGGATACTAACCCTTTATCTGATACGTCGTTTGCAAATATCTTCTCCCATTCTGTTGGTTGCCTTTTAGTTTTGGTGACTGTTTCCTTCACTGTGAAGAAGCTTTTTTTTTGATGAGGTCCCAGTAGTTCATTTTTGCTTTTGTTTCCCTTGTCTCCAGAGATGTGTTGAGTAAGAAGTTGCTGCAGCCAAGATCAGAGAGGTTTTTGCCTGCTTTCTTCTCGAGGATCTTGATGGCTTCCTGTCTTACGTTGAGGCCTTTCATCCATTTTGAGTTTATTTTTGTGTATGGTGTAAGAAAGTGGTCCAGGTTCATTCTTCTGCATGTCACTGTCCAGTTTTCCCAGCACCACTTGCTGAAGAGACTGTCTTTATTCCATTGGATATTCTTTCCTGCTTTGTCAAAGATCAGTTGGCCATACGTTAGTGCGTCCATTTCTGTGTTCTCTCTTCTGTTCTATTGATCTGAATGTCTGTTTTTGTGCCAGTACCATACTGTCTTGATGATTACAGCTTTGTAATACAGCTTGAAGTCCGTAAAGCTACGTATGATTCTAATGAAAATTTGTAATGTGAATGAGTCCTGTTTGGAAGCACTTTATATCATCACAGCTTCCATACATGCTGAAAATCATCTTTCTCTAACAGCTATGGCAAGACAAAGTATATGTATTAATCAAAGCATTCTTTGTTTTTCCATACCGCAGAATGAGAACACAATATTATATTCTAATATTAAGTTCTGTGTATTTGTCCCTAACCACATTAATGCTGTTATCCAATCTTTATTTAAAGCACACTGTGATCAAATCCTGTTCTAAAGAGAGAGTAGGCACACCTCTGACATTCAATTTTCAAACATCCAGAGCCATTCAAGAAAACAGTACTTCCATTTAGTACAATATGGCTTTTGCAAACCTGTTTAGAATTTTACATTTGCCTCGTTTTTTTCAACTTTATTTTGGCTTTTCCACCACGCACCATATTCTCTCTGTATGTAACCAGGGAGCTGGGAGTTTGCAGACCTGAGTTATCACATCCTTATCTGGTGCACAACACAATGGCTTCTCTGTGTTTGTAACAGATCAAGTATGCTAAAGAGTAGCTAGTATACAGTAGTCGCTCGATAAAGTTTTGTAGAACTTGGTAAAGATCTGTATGTCAACTTTACACTAAAGATTAAAATGCATTAATTTATGACCTTCTCAGTTCCTTATGGGATTCTTCAGACCACATGGAAGAGAATCTCAGGATGATTCCACCTGAGCATATTTCCTTTGTATGTCATTTCTCTTCATTCGACAGTTTGAAGAGAAGCAGAAACCAATTCCATATTTTATTAATTAAGATTTTCCTGAGAAATCAGGACACGCTCCTAGTACTCTCTCACATAAGGACACTCATAGGGAACTGGTTGCCAGATCCAAATAATTGGGTAATATTTCCTGTTAGCTATATAGTTGCTGACCCAGCCTAATTAGTAGTGGACTGGAAGGTGGTCCTACACAAGAAACATATGTCCACATCCTAATCCCTGGAAACTGTGAATGGGACCCTACTTGTAACAAAGGGTCTTTGTAAATAAGTTTAATGATTCTGAGGTGAAATTATCCTGGATTATCCTCTTGGGTCCTAAATCCACTAGCAAATGCCCTTACAAGAGACGGGAGAGAAGGTATGGGACAGAGGAGAAGGTCATGAGAAGATGGAAACATAGACTGGAATTTTTCAGTCACAAGCTCAGGGACACCAGGAGTCCCTGGAAGCCAGGAGACACAAGAGATCCTTCCCTAGAGTCTTGAGAGGGAGCGTGGCTCTGCCAACACCTTGATTTTCTACTTGTGGTTTTCAGAGCTGTGATAGAATACATTTATCTTCAGTCATCAAGTTAGTGGTCGTTAAAGCAGTTGTAGGAAACTGATACGTTGTTCTGCCTCAGTAGTGATGACTTAACAACAAGCAAGGTTCTATGGAAGCTGTCATTTGCTTGTGCTAATACTTCTTTTTTACTTCCTGCCCACATTCCCATCAAAGGGATTCCCTGTTTCTGGAGATTTTACACCCAACACACACACGCATGCACGCGCGCGCGCACGCACACACACACACACACACACACAAAAGCATGACGCATGCACGCATGCTCACACCAGAAGTAAAGTCCCACAGCAATGGAAGAGGTTGAGAAGGCATCTGTAGTCTAAAATGTGGATGTGACTGCATCATCTCTGATCCATTTGATATGGACCGCTTATGGCAACTTATGGAAGACACCTTGTGCTCTGTTAAATCTGAACGCTCACCTATGAATGAAACATGGATTCTTGGTACCCTAAAGTAAGCCGCTTCATGCATTTCTGCTTGGAAAGGAAGTACAGCATCATTAATGCCATACAAAACCACATGATGATAAATAACACTCGAAACTATAAAAGGTGGGAAGGAGAATGTGTTCCCATATTTTCTCTGGATCATCAGCTACTTTCAAGATGGTTGAGAGGGTTGCTGTGAAGTTTTGTGTGAGCCTGATAAAATATATTTTGGCACCCAGATTATATTCTTAAATTGGATACAATTGGATCTCTTATTTTTCCTTTTAATGCTGTGTGAAGGTTCATCCAGAATCAGCTTGGCTACAGCTGGAAGCAATTAGAATATGCAGGAAGAATTAAAACCCTAGGAAATTGTTTTTATCTCTAATAGATTGCAGCAGAGCCAAATTATGAATTGGTCACAAGAGAAAACGT
This sequence comes from Prionailurus bengalensis, assembly GCF_016509475.1. Classification (NCBI taxonomy): domain Eukaryota; kingdom Metazoa; phylum Chordata; class Mammalia; order Carnivora; family Felidae; genus Prionailurus; species Prionailurus bengalensis. The sequence goes on from NC_057346.1 coordinate 3,250,221, forward strand.
GTCATGGTGGCTCATAAATTACTGACTGAAACTGCTTTAGTTTGGGAAATAGACCTCATTAGTTTTAGATTTTACCTTGTGATTTTCCCAAGGAGCCAAATATATTATTTCTACTAAAGTGAAGCTCCTGATATGGTTTCTTTCAGTAAAAATATGATATTATTCTTATATTATTTTATATGATTTCAGTCATAACTCAAAACGGAAGATAAAAGGAAAGCAAAGTGTCCCACGGTATGCCTTCTTATCATGGAGTCATGGTTACAGGCACGTTCATAGAAAATGGGAAATCAGTCAGTTGCTCAGCCTGGATCTCCACTTCTGTCTCCAGGGACCGGATGCCTGTATTTTAGCTCTTTAGGAAAAAGAGCTACTGATATCCAGTCAGCCTATTAGCTTGTAAGTTTCTAGAAGACTTTTTTTTTCCCAAATAGGAGCTAACAAACCCTTAGGACTTCTCAGAACTTTGATGCTTGTCTGGTACAATTTCTTCATCCAAAAAAAATGAAGAAACGAGAGAGCTGGAGGGCTGAATTAATATCTTCAAATTCAAGTTCCAACATAGAATCTACCTTATTGAAATCAGTGTTAAGCTATAACTTTGTCATGAGTTAGAGTATAGTAGTCTTTCCCACAGCTGTGAATACAGGTGAATTTTCAAAAGGAAATTCTCTTTGTGAAACATATGTGAGAGCAAAATATTTGAAAGAAGAGCAAAAGTCAACAAGCAAAATAATGCTAAGTTGTAGAAAAATGTCTTGGTAAATCAACAGACCTTTATTTATCTATTTATTTATTTTGCCATCTATTTTCCTGGTACGACATTACTTTCTGAGGCTCTCCAAATCATAAGACTGTTCCTGTCTTTCAAAAACATAAAACATCAAACCAAACAATACATACTGATGAACAAACTGTTTTATAAACAGGCAGATAGAAGATGTTATGACTGAAAAATGAAATATCGGTCATTCCATCCCAGGGAGAATCAGGAAGGCGGTTTAGAGTTTGGAAGCTATATCTAGTCCAGAAGAATAGGAGTTAGCTAAAGAAAAATAGAAGAACGTTCTTGGCAAATATATAAAAAACAAATCCACTGAAATATGAAACAGTATCAAGTTTGCAGGAAACCACAAATAAGTTTGTATCCACTGGAGTGAAATCAGGGAAGAATGATGGAAGATGCCTCTACAGAGATAGTTGCTGTAAGCATGGTTCTTGCATGCTATTCTAGGAAGTGTGGTCTTTGGACTATAGGTGATGGATGGCACTGAATGTCTACAGTAAGGTAGTAACGCTGTCAGTTTTAAATTTTAAATAGTTCATTCTAACGGTAGTAATCAAGATGAAATCAAAGGAAGAGAAGGAGTGTCACATAAACCTAAACGCTGGGTCCGAAGAAAGGGGCTTAAATCAAGGAGACAAAAAATCAGAAATAAGTCATGTATTAAGTTGCAAACGATTTAGTGGGCATGATAGCAAGAGAGAAAGGGGGAAATCTTGATTAACTGTCTTTTTCTGATGCAAATCCAAGTATTTTTATTCAGAAAAAAAAGTTATTCCATAGCATGCTTTTTGTTTTGTTTATTGAAGTATATAGTCGACACACAGTGTTACATTAGTTGCACGTGTACAACTTAATGATTCAGCACATCCATACGGCATGCTGTGCTCACCACAGGGGTAGCGACCACCGCCCCTCCCCATGCAGCACTGTTACCGTGTCACTGACTGTGTTCCTCATGCTGTGCCTTTTATTCTCGTGGCTTATGCGTTCCCTAAGTGGAAGCGCATGCCTCCCAGTGCTCTTCATCCATTTTGTCCATTCTCCTACCCTCCTCCGCCCTGGCAGCTACCAGTACGTTCTCTGTATTTACGGGTCTGTTTCTGCTTTTTGTCTGATTATTTATTTATAAGTGAAATTATGTGATATTTGGCTTTCTTTGTCTGGCTTATTTCATGTAGCATAATTCCCTCTAGCTCTGTCCATGTTGTCGCAAATGGCAAGATGTCATTCATTTTTATGGCTGAGTGATATTTCATTTTGTATGTGTACATAGGTGTGTGTGTGTGTGTGTGTGTGTGTGTGTGTGTGTGTGTGTGTTACATCTTCTTTATCTATTGATGGATACTTAAGATGCTTGTATCTTGGCTATTGTAAGTAACATTGCAATACACATAGGGGTGCATGTATCCTTTGGAATTAGTGTTTTCATTTTCTTTTGAGAAAATACCTAGTGGTAGAATTATTGGATCATATGGTATTTCTTTTTTTTTTTTTTTAACTTTTTGAGGACTCTCTACACTGTTTTCCACAGTGGCTGCACCAGTTTACATTCCCACCACCAGTGCACACGCTTTCCTTTTTCTGCACATCCTCACCAACACTTGCAACTTCTTGTCCTTTTAGCTATTCTGACAGGTGCAAGGTGATAGCTCATTGTGGTTTGGATTTGCATTTCCCTACTGATGAGTGATGTGGAGCATTTTTTCTTGTGTCTCTTGGCCATCTGGATGTCTTCCTTGGAAAAATGTCTACTCAGTTTCTCTGTCCATTTTAATCAGATTATTTGGGGGTTTTGGTGTTCTGTGGTAGGAGTTCTTTATGTATTTTGGATGCTTAGCTCTTTACCTGATGCATCATTTGCGAATATTTTCTCCCATTCAGTGGGCTGTCTTTTCATCTTGTTGCTGGCGTCATTCACTCTATAAACCTTTTTATTTTGATGAAGTCCCAATAGTTCATTTTTGCTGTTGTTTCTCTTGCCTGAGGAGGCATTTCAAGAAGCGTGTTGCTGACGGAGACCTTCAAGAGGTAGTGCCTGTTTTTCTTCAGGGAGTTTTATGATTTCAGGTCTCAGAGTTAGTTCTTCAATCCACTTACGGTTTATTTTTGTGTGTGGTGCGAGAAAGTGGCCCAGTTTCATCCTTCTGTATGTCACTGTCCAGTTTTTCCAACACCGTTTGTTGAAGAGACTGTCTTTTCCTCCACTGAATATCCTTGCCTCCTTTGTTACACGTTAATTGACCCTATAAGGGTGGGTTTATTTCTGGGCTCTTTATTTTCTTCCACTGGCCTATGTGTCTCTTTCTGGGCCAGTACCTTACTGTTCCGAGTACCGCAGCTTTGTAGTATATCTTGAAATCTGGGATTGTGAGACCTCCAGCCTCCTTCTTTCTCAAGACAAGATTGCTTTGGCTATTTGTTTTTTTTTTGTGGTTCCACAGAGATTTTAGTATTGCTGGTTCTGCTTTTGTGAGAATGCTATTGCCATCTTTTTTTTTTCTACCTTGAATGCTCAGTGCTGCCTTCAGCCGAGCTCTAGTACTCATGAGAGGGTATGTGCATGACACAGGAGATGGTGAGCTCATTATTAGACATATTGGATTTGAGCCGTTCATGTGATATCCATATTGAGATGGTTGGCAGGACTGAAGCCACATGGTGGAGGGACGTACATCCAAAGGTTGGGAATTCAGTCAGGGATGGAGATGCAGACTTGGTGGTCACCAGCATGCAAGTAGCAGTAAAAATAATTAGAGAAATGGGATGACTCAAGAGGTAGAACGAGATGAGGACTGAATACAGTCAGAATTCCGGTGAATGCCAAAGGCTGGTGGGAAGACAGAGAAACCAGGATACAGGCAGGAGGCAGAGAGAAACACTGAGAATAAGAAAGCGTTGGAGAATGAGAGGTGTTTAAAGAGAGAGAAGGCTCACAAAAATCGATGGAGGCACATTCCTGGAAAGTGGCGTGTGTCACCGAGGCAGCGTCACCATGTAGAACCCACTGGATCTGACAAAAGAAGGTTCTTGTTCTTGTTGACTCCTGAAGAGAACGTTCATTGCGATAAAGCATACAGAAAACATATTGTTGGAAAATAAGTGAGGACTTTTCATTCACAAATGAAGGACCATGCGTTTCTGGGCCTGCTGGAAACCCAAATGAAAAAGGCATTAAGTAATTAAAAAAAAATTTTTTTTAATGTTTATTTATTTTTGAGACAGAGACAGACAGAGCATGAACAGGGGAGGGTCAGAGAGAGAAGGAGGCACAGAATCTGAAGCAGGCTCCAGGCTCTGACCTGTCAGCACAGAGCCTGACGAGGGGCTCGAACTCAGGGACCGTGAGATCGTGACCTGAGCCGAAGTCGGACGCTTAACCGACTGAGCCACCCATGCGCCCCACATAATTTTTTTTTAATGTGAGACCACGAAGGCAAAGGAAAAGCGAGATGATACAGTATACTACAGTGTTGACTTCTGAGTATGGAGACCACGTACAGGAATAGTAACCGACTGTATGTGAAAAAGCCAGAACATGACAGCCTAAAGGATGCCAGTAAAAAAAAACACGCTCATTTGTGCTGAAGAACCGTGCAACGTTTCATGAGTTGGAGGTGCCAGTAACCTCTGAGTGTGCAAGTAACGCTGAATATGTGGGGGTGCTGAAAGTGAAACTTTGGTTCAAAGTGTGTCTTCACTAGTAGGTGGCTGCCCAGGTGTTTTCCCTCAGCCCCAGCAAACAGGCAGCTGTCCTACCCTGAGCTCTGCAGTAGAAAATGGGTGATTCTCTGGAGGTGTTATGTCCCGGAGACTCTGATTGGAGACACTTGGAACAACTGATGTCAAAGATGAGGCGCCCGTGGGAGCCCCGGGGTAAGGCGATTGCTGGTGCACTGAGTGCTGACAGTCGTGCCTTAACACTGCCGGCCTCCCACAACCTTGGCCCCTCTGCTCTTACTCTGTGGGCAAGTGTTTGGGGGGTTACTTTCTGGGGAAACCGCCCTGAAGAAGTCTAGAAAACCACTGATGTTATTTAAAAGAATTTGTATACCACCCCAAATAAACAGATGTGAGGCTCATGATTCAAGAAGCCATTTAGATAGATAGGTGGGTGGGTGGGTGGGTGGATGGATGGATGGATGGACGGATGGATGGATGGTGGATGAATAGATAGGCTTCGCATCACAATTTTAAGGCCTACTTCTTAATTTGAACTTTAATTTGATTGGCTTTCTCTGTACTAATGTGGATACAATGGATAGAGCTCACGTAGCCATCTTAATCTACTTTGGGGAAGCCACATGCCAATACAAGTTAGAGGAATGTAGTCATGGACTTCTTTTATGGGAAAGAAAAGCTTCTGTCTTGGTTAAGCCCATGTCATTTTTTTTTAATTTTTTGCTACTCATAAAAAAGCCTCATTCTGATATATATTTCCCCCAAATAATATCACAAAACTAATATTTTTAATACTTAGTTCAAATAAGATTAAATATAGTCAGATTCTCTAGTGCCGTACCTTCTTTAATATGTTATTTTCAGTCTCACGGAGATAGTCATTTTCCAATATAAAAGAAACTGTTAACAAAGCTGCAGCATTCATTGAGAACATAGACCAGTCTTTTGTGCAGATGAACTGTTTTTTCCACTTATAAACAATATGTAGCATAAAGATGTAGACATCAATCAATGATGATTTAAAACTACTTTTTTCCCCCAAAAAAACAACTCATATTCTGTTTGTGTGTGTGTACACACATGTATTTGTGTAAAGTGACCCCTAATCACAGCATAAAATGAAGAAGAAAAGAGTCACAAATTTTTTATATGTAAGACTAATCATCCATTTTTTGTTTGTTTTTTAAGAAATCACCAATATCACACACGGGACAGCTACATTAGTGATTGAACCTGGCTCCCAGTTGTGAAAATCACGTAACAAATAAACATCAGACGAAAGGACTCTTAATGGTGACTGGACTAAGTAAGAGGAGCCAGATCGCACAGCGGTTTAGACACGGGGATCTCATGTCAAGTAGTCTGGCTTCATGTCTCAGCAATGCCAATTAGCTCTGACTTACTCCTGTCTTAACCCCTGTAAGCCCATTTTCAAATGTGTGAAATGGGGATAATACTAGTAATCACCATGAGCTTGGTTGTCTGGATTACAAGAGGTGATTCGCATAACTAGGTTAGCACAGCGCCTGGAATAGGACGCTAATCTCTGTTGTGGTGGTGGTGGTTTGCCCGGCAGATGTTTGCGTGGACGCTTCGTGGTCTGGATTAGAAAGATCGGCAGTGGGGGCTAATACTTTCAGAAGTATGTAGCTAAAGCCCGTGAACGTTAGTGTCTGAGCTGCTGAGCCTCACAAAATCCCAGAAACTTATGTGACATGTTCCTAACAGAGTCTGTCATCTTCTCAAGGGTGAATTGCAAGAAGAAAAAGCCTCTTAAGGGCCAGTGGATATAGGCAGGGGAGGGGCAGTAAAAATACAACGTGAAGACTACTGTTGGGAGCCGCTTTCCTCTCAAGGATGAGGGAGGGCGGCCTGGGGCCGTGACTCAGTCTCAGGTGCGTTGCCCAATGGAGGAGCTCAAGGAGGGCCTTCGTATGGGTTTCTGAGAGAGGCTGAAGAGCTCAGCTTGAATCAGTCTGTCAACGAACACCTTCGTAGCACCTTCGAATTGGCCTCTGCACAATTCGGATGCAGTTTGGGGAACAGATCTGCATGGCCATGGTTCCAGGACATGAATAGCAAGGCACCGGTCAGCTGTACGTGAGCAGTGCAGGGCACCACCAGCCACTGTCCATTGCTGTGGATGGCCTTCCTCTTCTTCCCTTTCTGCTTTATACTTTTTTTTTTAAATTTTTAATGTCTGTTTTTTAGTGTTTATTTATTTTTGAGAGAGAGATAAGGACAGAACACAAGTGGGGAAGGGGCAGACAGAGCAGGAGACACAGCATCCGAAGCAGGCTCCAGGTTCAGAGCCATCAGCACAGAGCCCGATGCAGGGCTCGAACTCACGAACTATGAAATCATGACCTGATCTGAAGTCGGATGCTCAAGCCACTGAGCCACCCAGGCGCCTCTCCTGCTTTATAAATGTAAGCACAGCATCATTTGCCACTGAAAACACATGGTAAATGCATTAGGGGAATATCTCAAAATGAACAAAGGATTAGTCTTAACATGAGCGTTGTGAGTGACCCTTATGAATTTGCTAATCATTTTCCCTTCTGTAGATATTAGCAATGTCTTTTATGTACATTTGCATTGACATATGCTTACACGGAACTCATTTGTGTTGTCTGCATTTATAAACAATTACCTCCTGACAGACCACCTAAATAATTGAGCAGTCTCACTCCAGAGAATGCAAAGCAACCTATTTACACGTGCTCTCGCATGCCACCGACATACACCTGAGAAAGAAAAACAGACCAGCTCAAAATCGTGACTCAGGAATCTAATTGTCAGTCTATTTCTGCTGCTGTAAATTGAGATTTGTCTGGGCACCTTGCCATATTTTTATTCAGTCTTCTGTCTCTGTATTCAGTTCTGGTTTTCCACTTCTTCCATGCGATGATCTTGATTTGGTTATAACTCTGAACACACTTGCATATGTTTCATTGTTTCACAAAATAATATGCTGTTTTTCTCTGGGGAGTGCTTATAAGAAGCAATAATTTAAATAGTGGTTTGTTCTAATAATAACTGGGCACCAGGAATGCTGACCATGCTGACCAAAAACTTAGAGAAAACAAAAGCACTTCAATATTTTCTTTTGATAGAATCATGAATAAGGCCTCCCTGATTATTTATGTAATAGATATTTATTAAGAATTCAATAAATCGTTAGGCTCTGGAGATTCTGCTGTGAGCAAGATAGTGTTTATAATCTTATGCCATTATCCAAGGGTTCCTGATGAAGAGTATATTCGACAAAAATGTTTCGTTTCCCACTGAAGGACAGCATACAGTTGTGTCCGATCCTGCTGTGGTACAAAGTGACTGAAAGCACATGGGGGAGGCATTAAGCCGAGTAAGACGTCAAAGATGTTTTTGTGGAGGAGGAGATGGCTGAGATGTGTTCCAAAGCTGACTAAGAAATGCAGAACGGAAGAGGAGGTGGACGGCCCCAGGAGAGGGCCAGAGCTGAGGTGGGGCACGATCCCCACCACGGCTGGTACAAGAAGGTGAGGGCCATGCTGCAGAGGGAGTGTGTGGGCAAAAGAAGGTTGGTCAACTCCTTCTTAAGTGGACCCACCTGGGTGGCACCCATGGCCACAGTCAAGCTGAGAATCTCTTTCCGACGTCCACGTGGGCCTGTATCCTTGTGTAAGTATCAACATCAGAATCTTTCCCTGCTGGAAGACCTGTAAAGGAAGGTGGTCAGTCAAACTTAGAAGCTTGTTTGGGGAGAGCCACCTGGATGGCTCAGTCGGTTAAGCATCCGACTTCAGCTCGGGTCATGATCTCACGGTTCATGAGTTCAAGCCCCGCATCATGCTCTGTGCTGACAGCTGCGGGTCTGGAGCCTGCTTCGGATTCTGTGTCTCCCTCTCTCTCTGCTCCTCCCCCACTCACGCTCTCTCTCTCTCTGTCAAAAATAAATAAAGGTTAAAAAATTTAAAAAAAAGAAGCTTGTTTGGGGATAAACGAGAATCAGAGTCAAGAGATGTAGAATGGATTCACCTATTGGGGGTATGATCGTAATATGACTTGATCCACTACTCTTACAATGCCAGTGCGGGGTGGGGGGCGGGGGCAGCGGTGATCACATTTCGTAAGCTAATGCTTTTTTGTTTGTTTGTTTGTTTTCCCCTTGTGAGTTTTTGGAAGGGCTTGAGTATTTTACTATCCATTTTTACTCATGAATGGCAGTGCACAAAGTATTTTGTATACCATCTCCCACCATACAGTATTATAGGCAGTATGTGGCTGGGCTAAGATTTGATGTTTTCAAGAGCTGTGTCACTTGTGTGCTTCAGTGATCAACACATTTTCGTCATCAGCAGCACATCCTTTATTTCAATAAAGGTAGAATTTGACTTGAGTTTGAACCTGATTCTGTGTGGGGCCTTCTATAAAGGATTTTAGCTCTTTGAACCCCAAATTCCTGTCCAGCAAAAAGACAGAGAAATTTATTGATCAGTGTATCTGCCTGTCTAGCTATCTATCTATACACACACACACACACACACACACACACACGTTACATGTTTTCATTTTTAGTATGTATTAGAGTACAAATCTTAATAACAATTATCTGTTATATTATGCAATAATAAATAAGTTCAATTACAAATAACTCATTGAAGTTCTTCAAACCCATTCTGTCCCCTTTCAAGTTATTTTGCATCTATCCTCTTTGATCCACTAAGTCTTGCTTTCTATCTTTCAAACGTGATATCATCCGCTGTTTTCTGAGTCTTTGGGGAAGGCTTCATTGAAAACCCTGGTAGGATGGCATGCTGACAATAGGGGAGTAAACTCTATGTGGTCCAATACACGCACCTGTCCAGAGTGCCCAAGGGCACGACAATTTTCTCCCCAGGGAAAAAGGCGGGTGGTGTGTTACTGACTTCTCCTAGAGGATAAAGAGGACTTCTAATTTATTTGAATACATCTTGTTTTAAAGGGTCTTTAAGTTCCCTGTAAATATGGCCACAGCGATTCTCAAATCCGCAAAATAAGCTAGTCATTGCCCTCTGGAAGATCCGCCATATTTGCAGATGACTCCCATTATAGCCATTAAGGGGAGTTCAGGATCGGGGAGCACTTCCCAGAAATGGGGCTCAGTTCAGCAAACAAAGGAGTAAGAGAAAATCTGGAAGCGGGCCATCCCCCTGTGAGCCTCGGTAGCCATTTGCAAGCCAGTTCTTCATGGTTATATCCCTATAATCAAGCAATATGTGAGATACCATATCTTTGTTAGAGCACGAGGACCAGTGGTCTCTCCCCAAGCTTAAATAGAAAGCATTTTATGTCATCTTTAGATTGTTTAAGTATTTTATTGAAAAGGAAGTGACTTTCATCTTCAAGTTTATTGCTATAGCACCCACTTTATGGTAGTTACCTTCAGGGAAAACAGTGGAGGGCAGAAAAAGTGACTTGCATCTTCTATATCATCCTATATTATTTGAGAGGTATTTTTTTTGTCCAAAGTGTGTCCGTACGATGTTTTGATATCCTTGTTAGTTTTCTGAAGTTATTACATTTATTCACTTTTTAGTCATCTGAAAATGAGCCCAGAGATTTGGGAGATGAATTTCTAAGAAAAACATTAAGTTGTTTGAAGTCTGCGAATGAACCCGGCAGTGAGGAATTCACCTGTAAAGGAAGGCCTCTCTGTATGCCTCTGCCTTTGGCCATATACCTAATAGGAAAGATCTGTCCTTCCCATTTATGCGCCCATCTTCCACAAAAGTGGACAAGTTAATTCTATTTATGAGTGCTTGCCCCTGAAGAAGAAAATGTTCTCTTGTATTTATTTTGTGACAGAGTAAAAAAATTTTAAGAAGAATATAATTTACTGTGATTTGTCTAAGACATGTGCAATGCTAAATACACATCAACTGGAGGGAAGCCTGAGGGGTCATGTGGATATCAAGCCTCCATTGGACCTCATCATTACTGGCATTAAATACAATTTTATCATCATGATAAATTTATGTTCCCATGGGTGTATATCACTCCTTTCCTCATTTCTTTGCTCTCTACACACTGCTTAAGAAAAGTTTGACTCATTCTTATTTTGCATTTTTCTTGAAAGATTTCACCTGATGCATTCAGGTAGGCAATTTTAGTTAAACATGAAGGTTCTTCTCTCACTTTTCCTTTTCATCAATTGCCATGTTATTTCTTTTTTTTTAATGTTTATTTATTTTGAGAGAGAGAGAGAGAGAGAGAGAGAGAGAAAAGAGAGATAATGGGCAGGGGAAGGGCAGAGAGAGAGAGAATCCCAAGCAGGCTGTGTGCTGTAGGCTTGGAGCCCAATGGAGGGCTCACTCTGAGGACCATGAGATCACGACCTGAGCCAAAATCAAGAGTTGGTTACTTAACCAACTGAGCCACCCAGGCACCCCGCCATGTTATTTCTTGATTAGTGTGTAAAGTCACTTCACAAACCTTGAACTCTTTGAATTAGCAGGACCTTAATGGTTGTCTTGCCAAATGACCACATTGTTTACACCTGATGAGAACCTAAGGTCCCAGGGATTTAAGTTGCCCCAGGTTACATGGCTAGTCCTTAGATTGAATTATTATTAATAACTAGAGTTTAGAAACAAGGATTTCTGTCCCCAGTTCAGTTATTGCACTCTGTAGGTTCCGTTCCTCTCCCTGAGCAAGCCTAGCAGTGCAAGAGTTTTGTGAAGGTCATGTGCTCAATTCATTGCAAGTTTTTTTAATCTGTAATTTAATGGCTGTGTGACCATTAAGTCAGTTAAGAGTCCATCCATTCATTAGAACCTAAACAACTAGAAGAAAACTCGCACCCTAGAAAAGGGTGCCACCCACGTTTTTTCCCATCAATGAGTATACTTCAGTCCACGAATGCACTCTCACGTATAAATTCCTCACCGTGACAATGACTGCTGAGCTCTGGATGTGTGAGCTGCTTCAGGGCAGAGACCGTGTCTCCCAACTTCAGGTCAGACCTGTGCTTTCCCTCAGCACATCTTGGAGTGCATGAATCACCTAACAACAGAAGCTGGTGCTAGGGACTGCTACAGTTGGACTGTAAAGTGGAGTGTTTGCTGCAGAAGAGACTGTAAAGGCCAATTCTTCCTTTTAATGCCCCCCAACATCTTGAGTTAGCCAAGATCACCGCAGAGCTAAGACTTAGAAAAAAGGTCAGCTGTGGTTGTTCTGTGACCAATGCATTTGTTTAAACCCTGACCTTGCTTTGGTCTCTTTCAGAGACGCTACTTGCTGACATGCTATCGGATAATCTCCCTCCCTTAGAATCAATCGTGTTCTTCCTACACCTCATCTCAGAAGGACAAACACCTCACTAGCTGCTGTAGGCTTTTCAGGTGCCGTGGCTGCTGCTGTGGTTTTATTTGAACTTTGTCTTCAGTGAACCTTGAAAGCAGTTCTTTGATGTGCCCTCCTTGCCTTCCTGAGGTCGACACAAGGAAAAGTTCTATTCTTTCTCTCTAGATCATTCTGAACTTTACCCACTCTTCCGATCTGCTCTATCCCAAGTAAAATCAATGCCATGAGAGTCCCAACTATGACCAAAGGAAGTCTTCTAACCCATGTTCTGTATTAAACCAATCTGTTCTCCTTGTGTGCCCACATTCTGAAACTGTTCATTTCGTGAAAGCAAAATCTCATATATGAAGAGGAAAAACCAATCTGTATTTGCTCCAACTACATACACAAGTGACAAATCACAACAGGACTATCACTAACTGCAAAAAAAAAAAAAAAAACCTTCAGTTCTTAGTATTGTGAATAACACAAACCACTTTTATACCCTTTATGAATGATTCCAGGATGCTGAGGGCAATTATAAGTGTCAATACAGAACAAATGTGGAAAAATGAGGCGCCTTTCCCTTTAAAAGAACTGTACAGAATAGTCTTCTTCAACTACACAAACTCTGTGTCCAGTTTCTTTTTTTTTAAATTTTTTTAAGTTTATTTATTTTTCACAGAGAGAGAGAGAGAGAGAGAGAGAGAGCATTAATGGGGGAGGGTCAGAGAGACGGAGACACAGAATCCAAAGCGGCCTCCAGGCTCTGGCCCTCAGCACAGAGCCCGACATGGGGCTCGAACTCACAGACTGTGAGATCATGACCTGAGCCAAAGTTGGACGCTCAACCAACTGAGTCACCCAGGTGCCCCATGTGTCCAGTTTCTAAGTGGGCTTTAGTATATTTGGGGTCTCCTTTTCCTTACTGAAGAATTTTCTAAGTTCTCAATGTTAAAACAAAAGGCAAAATTTTGCATAAACTGGGGTTTTGAAGCTATGTCGAAGTAGCAAACACAAGAATTTCAATTAAGTTTAGCACAGTAGAAGTTTTTGTTACTCAGGCTACGGTCACCATGGGGGCAAGAGACTGCCTAAGGGTTCTGTCCTCTGTGCAGTGTCTCAACAGGCCATCAGGCTTTGCACCTACTATGTCCAGTGTAACACACACTTCCATCATTACCACGTCAGAAGAAGAGATGGTTGAAGGGTTGCACACCAGCCCTTGAATGCTTCAGACCACAATGACCATAATGACCATGCCATTTCCTCTCACAGCCCCCGTGGTCCAATTCATCACGTCTCTGTCTACCGGCAAGGGGACTAGGAATTGTAATGATTTCACAGTGAGAAGAACTGACTGTAGATTAGCATGATAGATCCTGATTACATCATAAAGTAGTGATTGAAAATGGCTAAGTGGAAATCACAAATCCATAGTTTAGCATTTTGTTCTAGCCTTACACTGTGTTCTAAAACCTACATAACCAGTGGTATCTGCCCACAGTTTCTGGCATACCTTCAGGTTGCTTGTAAACTTCTCCTTTAAATGGAAGATTATCATTATAAATTTGTACACAGAGTATGGTGGGGATTGGGTAAGATAATGACCAACGAATAAGGGTATAAATGCAAATGCTGAGAAGTATTATAATTGGTATTCCTGATTTCAGTGGCAAGTAATTTAATCTCTCTACATCATAGTTTTAAAAATATTTGGTATGTTATTTGTCTCACATTCTAAGTCTTAGGAGTTTATAATCAAGTTCACCAGTCTCTTGAATGTTCATTGACAGCACACGTTTATTACATCTGAAAAATATATTTAATAGTTTAGAATTCAGTGTCCGGCCCATTGTTTAATATTATTTTTCAAGCTGAGAAGCAAAGCTAGTAAAATTTTGCCACCACAGAGAACCGTTTTGTGCAGAATTGGTGAGAGAGCAAAATATATGTTTTTAATATAGCCCTTATCTGAGACTTATCTATTGTATAGCATCGGGTGTGTTGTGCTTTTGATGATTGCATTAGCAATACCTTGGGAAAATGGGACCATGCATCAAAAATGTCCCTGACTTCCTTTCCAGAGTGCCTATTTAGGTATGTCTAGGTGAGAGATTGAACACAGTATACCAGATACTTAAAGAACTTATATAAACTTATTATAAATTTGGGAATGCCACTAAATTAATGCAATAAGCTAAAATACCAATGGTGTTTTTATAAAATAAAAATGATAAAATGGTAAAACAAAAAATCTTAATAATGCCTGGGTTTCACATCGCTTTATTGGGGATTCTTGCCTAGTAACTGGGAAAACAAATTCTTCTAGATTTAGTTTGAGTATAATATTTTTGCAGTAAAATGTATAGGAAATACCTGCCACACACATTTTTAATAAAATGTGTGGTTTTTTTTTAAAGAAATTCCTATTCCCTAAACCATATATATATGTTTTCTGGTATACTGTTTATGTGAGATAAGTTTTTCTAGCAGTAACATAAGCCTGTATTGCAAAAGTCATGAGGGTGAATTTTGCTTTGAGTCTGTTTCTGTTTCCAATTCCACTATAATACTAAAAAATGTATAGGTAAGTCATAGTCATTTTTCTAATGTTCACTGGATGTTTTTCTGTTTTTATACATGCAACATGCATGTCTCGACCACTGTTCAAATGTGCTACCTCTTTAGCCCAGGTTCAATAATGAGAAAGAAATACACTTTTTAAAATTATAATCTTTTAAACATAACATTAAAAAAAAGCATTATAAATAATGTTAATAATCAGACTAAGCCTAAGAGGATGGTATTATCTTGGTAGTACTTGGGACGTTGTCTTCATATTTGCCAATGCACAAACATGAGTTTATAAACAGCACCACCAGACCCCAACTTTACAAGAGACTGATGCATAAATCAGAATGTTGTTTGTTCATTTTACAGTTATGTTGGGGTGATCTAGTGGATATTTCTAGTGTTCCTTTGTGACAACATGAGTGATAGGCAAGATTTAGGGTTTTCCCTTGGTATTTCTTATTTAAACGAGAAAGCAAAATGAATCAACCACAAGATATTTTAAATGTAGCTGCTATGGAAATTCAAAGTCAGACAGTAGTTTATATAGAATGGAATTAGAGCAACTATTTGAAGGAGGTATGTCTAATTGATCTATTTCTTTTTAACAAGTTGAAATAGAGAGAGTATTCATGCCCATGATGGAAAAAAATAAATACTGATAAGCAAAGAAGTCACTTGTTTTTTCATCTGTAGATAACCACAGATGCTATTTTGATAATAAATTGTGCACACATACACACGCACACGTACACATAGAACATATGTACATATATATCCGTGTACTTTCTCTCTTGTTTTATTTTTTTAAGTTTATTTATTTATTTTGAGAGAGAGAGCAGGGGAGAGGCAGAGAGAGCGAAAGAGAGAGAATCCCAAGCAGGCTCCTCACTGTCAGTGCAGAGCCCAACACGGGTTTCGAAATCATGAACTGTGAGATCATGACCGGAGTTGAAATCAGGAGTCGGACCCTTAGTCGACTGAGCCACCCAGGGCCCCCATATCTCTGGTTTTAAAAATCAAAGAATTATATCATACACATTTATATATAAATTGCTTTTTACTCTATCCTATTGTCCACAGGAATAATGGACATCTGTGTTGTATGGGTCTCATTCTGCTGGTGGTGATACCACTGGTTCTAAACGCCTGAGGTACTTGCCAGAGCTCACAGTACTTGTGATGAGCCGCCACAGGTATTTCCCCCACCAGACCCACTTTTGAGGCTGGATCTGCCCTTGCGGTACTTATGACTGTAGGATGCACCTCAATCACAAGCATCAGGTCATGTTGGAAAATACAGACTTATTACTCACGTGTCTTGGAGGGTCCACCATGCCCAAGGGTCACGCAACAAGGCTGCTGCAGGTGGTGGCAGAAAGAGAGACTGCACACCTGGGGCTTTGCCCTTTAGTGGGGTCTGCAGTGGGATGTTTAGGATCCCCAGGGTTTGCTCTTTATTGGCTAATTAAAAACATAAGAATGGGCTTTAGGGTGCAGGAGAGGAAAACCAGGGTTACCCCAGTGGTCAGTTATCTAGGCTCCCTTACAGTTTCTACAGGGGGAACTTGGGAACTTACCGGGTGGGAGTGGCCTGATTTCTCATCTAGTTTTGCTGGTACCCATGTCATCTAGGAGGCAGTGTGTTTTTTCCAGATGGTTGTCTTTTATTTTAATGTATTATTTATTTTTTGAGCGAGAATGTGCATAAGCAGGGGAGGGGCAGAGAGAGGGGGACAGAAGATCCAAAGTGGGGGCTCTGTGCTGACAGGCTGACAGCAGCAAGCCCGAGGTGGGACTCCAACTCATGAACCTTGAGATCATGCCCTGAACCAAAGTCCAATGCTCAGCTGAGCCCCGCCCCCGCTCCGCAGGTGCTCCCACGTGGATGTCTTTGAAATGGATGTCTCAACAATGAAAAGCTGAACGTCAGGTGCTTGCATGGCATCTATAACAAATTTTACTAAGTGCAGTCCCTGATGTGGATGAAGCACAGTATAATTTAAAATGTTCTATGATGGAATGTTAACAATATTTACTGTGTTTTTACAATTATAAACAACTCTTCATTGAACACATTAATACGTAAGTCCTTTCCTTCTTGTATGATTATTTCCTTAGGATACATTTCTGGAAGGAGCTATCTGTCTAAAAGTCCGTTCTTATTTAAGATTCTAGAAGTATTGACCAAGAATTCTCTGGTAAAGCTGTAAAATGACGCTCCCACCAGTATATAAAATTTTGTTTTACCACACTCTCTTATACACTAATTATTAGTGCTATCACTTTTAATTTAAAAAGTGAAAATCATTTGTATAACTTTCATCTATGTGTCACTTATTTCTAGTAAGGTTGGACGCTCTTTTTTTTTCTTTTTCTTTTGTTTTTTGAAGTATAAGTAACATACAGTGCTATATTCGTTTTATGTGTGTAACAGTGATTCAATAGTACTGTAAATTACTGAGTGCTTATCACAGTAAGTGACACCGTCTGTCACCAAGCAACCTTATTATCGTCATATTCACTATATTTCCTATGATGTACTTTTTATTCCCATGACTTATTTATTTGTAACCGGAAGTCACAGCTTTCAGTCCTCTTTACCTATTTCACCCATCCCCACCACGTCCATTCTGGCAACCACTGGTTTGTTCTCTGTATCTAAGGGTCTGTTTTTATGTTTGTATCTTTTTTTCTTTGTTTCTTCTTTTGTTTTGTTTCTTAAATTCCTCATATGAGCGAGATCATATGGTGTTTGTCCTTCGCCGTCTGGCTTATTTCACTTAGCATAATACATTCTAGTTCCATCCATGTTGTTGCAAATGGTAAGATCTCATTTTTTTTTGTTTTTCATGGCTGAGTAAGTTTCCATTGTGTGTATCTGTGCATCTTTGTGTGTGTGTGTGTGTGTGTGTGTGTGTGTGTGTGTACTTCTTCTTTATCCATTCATCTGTCACTGGACACTCAGGCTCCTTGTATATCTTGGCTGTTGTAAATAATGCTACAGTAAACACCAGGGTGCATATGTCTTCTCAAATTATTGCTTTTGTTTTCTTTGGGTAGATGCCCAATAGTGGAATTACTGTATTATATGATGTTTCTATTTTTAGGTTTTTGAGGAACCTCCATACTGTTCTCCTTAGCGACTATACCTATAAACTTGCATTCCCACCAACAGTACACAAGGGTTCCTTTTTGTCCGCATGTTTGCCAACACTTGTTATTTCTTGTCTTTTTGATCCTGGCCATTCTGACCGGTGTAAGGTGGTATCTCACTTGGTTTTTATTTGTATTTCCATGATAACAAGTGATGTTGAGTATCTTCTCATGTGTCTGTTGGCCATCTGGATGTCTTCTTTAGGAAAGTGTCCATTCATGTCCTCTGCCCATTTTTAATTGGATTAGGGGTGTGTGTGTGTGTGTGTGTGTGTGTGTGTGTGTGTGTGTTGAGTTGTATAAATTCTCTCTATATTTTGGATATTAACCCCTTATTGGATATATCATTTGTAAATAACTTATTCCATTCAGTAGGAATGTTTTGTTTTGTTTTGTTTTGTTTTGCTTTGTTTTGTTGCCTTTGCTTTGCAAAAGCTTATTACTTTCGTGTAGTCCCAATAGTTTATTTTTGCTTTGGTTTCCCTTGCCTGAGGAGATACATCTAGAAAAATGTTCCTGTAGCCACTGTCAGAGAAATCACTCTTCTCTTCTAGGATTTTTATGCTTTCAGGTCTCATGTTTATGTCTTTAATTCATTTTATTTTAGTTTCATTCTTTTGCATGTTGCTGTCCAGTTTTCCCAACACCTCTTATTGAAGAGATATTCTTTTTACCCTTTGTGTTTCTTTGCATCCTTTGTAATAAATTTAATTGACCTTTTTATTTCTGGGCTCTGTGTTCCATTGATTTATGTGTCTATTTTTGTGCCAGTACCATACTGTTGTGACTACTATAGCTTTGTAGTATATCTTAAAATCTGAGATTGTGATACCTCCAGACTTGTTCTTTTCTTTCTGAAGATTGCTTTGGCTATTCAGGGTCGTTTGTAGTTCTGTACAAATTTTAGTATTATTTCTGGCTCTTTGAAAAATGCTGCTAGTATTTTTTTATAGGGATTGCTTTAAATGTGTACATTGTTTTGGGTAATATAAACATTTTAACATTGTTAGTTTTTCCAATTCATGAGCATGGAATATCTTCCCATTTTTTGGTGTCATCTTCATTTTGTTATTTTTGGTTCAATTGTAAATAGGATTATTAATTTC
The DNA here is from genome assembly GCF_016509475.1 of Prionailurus bengalensis. Lineage (NCBI taxonomy): Eukaryota > Metazoa > Chordata > Mammalia > Carnivora > Felidae > Prionailurus > Prionailurus bengalensis. The sequence goes on from NC_057346.1 coordinate 3,268,827, forward strand.
TCTTTCTGCTACTTCATTATTAGTATATAGAAATGCAAAAGATTGCTCTATATTAATTTTGTATCCTGCAACCTTACTGAACTCACTTGTGAGTTCTAATAGTTTTTTGGTGGAGACTTTAGGGTTTTCTATATATAGTATCATGTCATCTGCAGATAGTGACAGTTTTACTTCTTCCTTACCAATCTGGATGCCTTTTATTTCTTTGTCTTGTCTGATTGCTGCAGCAAGGACTTCCAGTACTATATTGAATAAAAGTGGTGAGAACAGACATCCTTGTCTTGTTTCTAATCTTAGAGAAAAAGCTCTCAATTTTTCACCATTGAGTATGGTGTTCACTGTGGGTTTTTCATATATGACTTTTATTATGTTGAAATACTTTCCTTCTAAACCCACGCTATTGAGAGTTGTTATCATGAAATGATATTGTACTTCATCAAATACTGTTTCTACATCCACTGAGATGATCACGTTTTTTATTTTTACTCTTGTTTATGTGATGTATCAGGTTGATTGATTTCTAAATATTGAGCCATACTTACATCTGTGGAATAAATCTCACTTGATCATAGTGAATGTTAAAAATGTATTGCTGATTTTGGTTTGCTAACATTTTATTGGGGATTTTTGCATCTATGTTCATCAGAGATATTGGTAGTTTTCTTTTTTGTTGTATTTTTTTTTGGGGGGGGGTTGTTATCAGGTTAATGCTGGTCTCATAGAATGAATTTGGAAGCTTTTTTCCTCTTCTGTTTTTTGGAATAGTTTGAGAAGAATACATCTTAACTCCTCTTTAAATGTTGGGAATAATTCATATGTGAAGCCATCTGGTCCTAAACTTTTGTATTGGGAGTTTTTAATTACTGATGCAATTTCATTGCAAGTAATTGGTCTGTTCAAATTTTTTATTCCTTCCTGATTCAATTTTAGAACACTGTATGTTTCTAGGAATTTATTCATTTTTCTACATTGTCTAATTTGTTGGCATATAATTTTTCAAAAATTCTCTTATAACCCTTTGTATTTCTGTGGTGTCAGTCATTATTTCTCCTCCTTGGATCTGATTTTACTTGTTTGAGTTCTGTCTCTTTCCTTCTTGATGAACCTGGGTAAAGGTTTACCCATTTTGTTTATCTTTTTAAAGAATAAGCCCTTGGTTTCATTCATCTGTTCTATTGTGTCTCTATTTCATTTATTTTTGTGCTAATCAGTATTATTTCCTTCCTTGTGCTGGCTTTGGGCTTTGCTTGTTCTCCTCTTTCTATCTCCTTTAGGTGTAAAGTTAGGTTATTTATTTGATATTTTTGTTACTTTGTGTCTCAACGTAGGCCTGTATTGGTGTAGACCCCTCTCCTCAAACAGCTTTTCCTGCATCCCAAAGACTTTGGATTGTTGTGTTTTCATTTCCATTTGTCTCCATGTCCATTTGTTAATTTCCTCTTTAATTTCTTGATTGACCTACTTATTGTTTAGTAACATGTCATTTAACCTCCATGCGTTTGCATTCTTTTGCAATTTTTTTCTTGTGGTTAATTTCTATTTTCAGACTCTTATGGTCAGGAAAGATGCATATACGGTTTCAGTCTTTTTCAATTTATTGCAACTTGTTTTGAAGCCTAACGTGTATTTATCCTGGAAAATGTTCTGTGTGCACTCGAAAATAATGTGTATTCTGCTGTTTTTGTATGGAATGTTCTGAATATATGTTAGGTCTGTCTAGTGTAATGTGTCATCCTAAGCCACTGTTTTCTTGTAAATTTTTGTCTGGATTATTTATTCATTGATGTATATGGGGTATTAAAGTCTCCTACCATTATTGTATCAGTGTCAATTTCTCCCTTTATTATGTTTAATAGTTGCTTTATGTATTTAGGTGCTCTCTTGTTGGGTACATAGATATTTATAATTACTATATTCTCTTGTTGGATTTTGCTCATTATCGTTATGTAGGTCCTTTTTTGTCTCTTGCAACACTGTCTTAAATTCTGTTTTGTCCTATATGAGTATTACTACCCCGCCTTTCTTTTTGTTTTGTGTGTTTGCTTGATTTTTCTTTTATTTGAATGTTAAATATTTTCCATCCCTTCACTTTCAGTCTGCAGGTGTCTTTAGGTCTGAAGTGAGTCTCTTGTAGGCAGCATATAGATGGGTCTTGCTTTTTTATCCATTTAGGCACCCCATGTATTTTAATTAGAGCATTTAGTACATTTACATTTAAATCAATTATTGTTAGGCATGTACTTGTTACAATTTTGTTACTTCTCTATGGTTGTCTTTGTAGTTCTGCTCTATTCCTTTCTTCTCTTGCCCTTTTCCCTTGTGGATTATTATTATGTTTTTTATTTATGAAGTTTGGATTCCTGTACTATTTATTATGTATGTGTATATATTATAGGTTTTTGATTTGTAGTTACCATTGAGTTTATATATAACATCTTATCATATAGAAGTTTATATTAAGTTGTTGGCTGCTGAAGTTTGAACACATTCTAAAAGCTTTAAATTTTTACTCCCTCCTTTTTTTTATGGATCTGATGTCATAATTTACAGTTTTTCATTTTTAAATCTCTTGGTTGACTTGTGTAGGTTTAATTGATTTTACTGCTTTTAGGATTTAAACTGTATACAATTTATAAGTGATTAATCTACTGTCTCTATTCTATGTTTGCATTTACCTGTGAAATTTTTTTCTTTTGTAATTTTCTTACCCCTAGTTATGGCTTTTTTTTTCCAACCAAAGAATTCTCTTTAGCATTTCTTGTAAGGCTGGATTAGTGGTGATGAAATCCTGTAACTTTTATTTTTCTGGGAAACACTTTACCTCACTTCTATTCTGAATGAAAACCTTGAATATTCTTGGTTGCAGGTTTTTTTTTCTTTTCAGTACTTTGAACATATGATGCCTCTCCCTTTTGGCCTGCAAAGTTTCTGCTGAAAAATCACCTGACAGCCTTATGGAGTTTCCTTTAAATATAATTGCTTGCTTTTCTCTTGCTGCTTTAAAAATTCTTTCCTTCTCACTACCTTTTTGCCATTTTAATACTATGTGGTGTGGGCTTCTTTGGGTTGATTTTGTTGGGGATCTCTGTGACTCCTGGATCTGGAAGACTATTTTGTTTTCCAGATTAAGGAGAGATTTAGGATATTACTTCTTCAAATAAATTTTCTCCTCCTTCTCTCTCTCTAGTCCTTCTGGGACTCCTACACTGTCAGTATTATTACAGTTGATGATGCCACTAAGTTCCCATAACTGATCCTCATTTCTTATTATGTTTTTTGGTTTTTGCCGTTTGGCTTGGTTGCTTTCCATTAGCCTGTCTTCCAGGTCCCTGATCTATTCTGTCTCCTCTGATCTGCTACTGATTCTCTCTAGTGTATTTTTATTTCAGTTATGGAGTTTTTCATCTCTAACTGGTTTGTTTTTATATTTTCTATCTCTGCTGAATATCTCACTGAGATCCTCTCCTCTTGTCTCCAGTCTAGTGAGTATCTTTGTGACCATTACTTTGAATTCTTTATCAGGCATATTCATTTCATTCAGCTGTAATTTTGTCCTGGTTTTTCATTTGGAATATACGCCTCTGTCTCCTCATTTTGTCTGACTCTCTGTGTTTGTTACTATGTATTAGGGAAGTCAACTATGTCTCCTGCTCTTGAACGCAGTGGCCCCATGAAGAAGAGTTAGTGCCCTGCAGTGGGGTGTCCCCTGTTCACCAGGAACAGGTACTGCAACATTGCCTCCTGTGTGCATTGCATGTGCCCTGCTGTGGCCAAGCTGTGTTGCCTTTGGCCCAGTTGGCTGCATTGGCCCACTTTGCCTCTTGTGGGTGTAACAGGCAGGACTTTGTCCCTGTGCTGTTAAGGGGCCTAGCTAACGTCACCAGGAGCTTGTTGTTGGACAACACCAGCAGTCAGACCGATGCCTGCCCTCAGTCGGTCTGCTGGGGCTGTGTTCCACTAGTAGACAAGGCACTCTCCCTGTGCTGCCTCTGAGAGGCTTCCATTGGTTGGTGGAGCTGGCATCAGACCAGATGCCTGTCCTTGGTCCATCAGCCAGGGCTACAGCTGCTCTTATTAGCGGTGTGCTGTCCCTGTGTAGCCAGCTATAAGGTTCGGCTCTGGGACTGCAGGCGCAGTGACATGTGTGGTTATCTTTCCCTCTCCCCAGGTCAGGAGTCACTTTGGAGTGGTCCCAGTCCTTGATGGGGTTGCTTGTAGGGTGGCTCAGGGAAGAAACTGCTTTGGAGGGATGCCTGCTGCATGGGGTGGGTTGGATGGGGCAGATTCACAGAGGAACACAGGGGCGGGGTACACAGTGCTAGAATATAGTTGGAGGGTGTTCACACTGGTTCTTGCAAGTGTCTGACTATGCTGCAGCAGGGAAATAGAAATGGTGACTACCAGCACTTTGTTCTTGGAGGATTCTCCCAAAGATCCCTGCCCACCACCCCCCTCAGGGATTTGTAAAGAAATCTCTTTCACATATACCCCAGGTGCTTTTCAAACTACTGTGTCTATACTTTGTCTCTACAGGGTTGTTTATTATGCCATCTCTTTAAGCAGGGTGATTCAGTTTCCTCTTGCCTTTTGACTCTCCCAGAGCTAAGCCCACTGATCTTTAAAGTTCGCAGAAGTAAGCCTTGCTGATTGTAAAACCTTGCAAAGCTATGCCCCATTGATTTTCAAAGCCAGAAATTATGGGGAATCATCGCACCAGTGCAGGTCCCCCATGTGTGGCATTCCTGGTGTGGGGTCTAATGTCCTCATACCTCCGTGTGGTGTCCCTCCTGTTTGTGGATATTCTAGCACGATACTTGGCTTCCAATCACATCACCACCCCTCTCACTCTTACTGATGTGGCCTCCTCTCTGTGATTAACTGTGGAAAATCTGTCCTGCAGGGTTTAAGTTGTTTTCAGAGTTTGTTGTAGAGATGTAGCTATTATCTTGATGTGTCTGTGGGACAAGGTGAGCTCACGATCCTTCCACGATGCCATCTTCCTGACATCCCTGATTTTTGTTTCCATTTTTAATAGCCCATTTTTATTTTGTTCCATAAAATTATTACCCACAACATATAGTAGATACTTTGTAAACACTGGTTTGCTAACTCTTCTTCAGTTTTTGCAAAGAAATAAAGATGAATTCAATACAATAGCTAACAAAATTCCAGTGAGGTTTTCTGAGGGAACTTTAAAAAGTGATTTTGAACTTCGAACATGAGAACAACATTTTGTAAATACTTGGAACAATTTTAATGACAGTATTTGTATCACAACTACTGATCACTGGGAAAGAATATTTATTTATTAAATGATGTCATGGACACTAAGCAGGATCCAATTCATACTATATACAATAATAAACTCTAGATGGATTAAAGCCCTAATTGTGAAAGATAAAGGTATTAAGTTAATGAAGAAAATCTAGGATGATATTCTCTTGACCTTGGTAGGAAATTACACATTAATTAAGACCCTAACAGTAAAAACAAAAAAAAAACATTCAAATTGATAAATCTTTCTTTATTAAAATTAAGAAATTCTCTTCAGCAAAAGATACCACAAAGTTATTAGAGAGATACATTCAATGAAAGTATTTGCAACATTTAAACTTCCCTTAAATTGTACTCTCTAGATTAAAACTGCTCTACTCCAATGACTTAGAGAGGACCCAATAGAGAAAGAAACAAAATCAGTGTTTAAGAAATTCACAAAAAGAGATTTGGAAATGACCAGAGAGTGCATGATGAGATTTTCAATCTCATTAACCATTAGAAAAACACAAATTACAACAAATATGTAGCACTCACATTCTCTAGAATAGAAAATTGACAAAATCAGTATCAAATGTTGACCAGAATATGGAGTCCTAGGAAACTGCATATACAGCTGGTAGCAATTTAAAGTTCTAACCACCTTGTAAGTCAATCATGTAGTAGGTAAGTGAAATAAACATGTGTATAGTTTATAATTCAGCCATCATACCTCAGGTTATATCCTAAAGATGCTCTGTCTCAGATTCATATGATAGCATGTACAAGGTGATGCTTTCTAGTATTTGTTCTGATGCTAAGCTATTGGAAGCATTGATAGGAGACCGGATAATGGAATATGCTTGAATATTGAGAAATTGATGGAGACTTACATCAGGCAATATAGGTATGAATTTAAAACATTGGGTGGATTAAGAAAAAGAAAGCAGACTGAGATTTATAGCACGAAATACGACTTGTAGAATCATTTAAGTAGGCATCTGGAGATAGAATAATCTCACACGTATTTCAGAATAAATTATCTTATTTGGGTAAGGACACATGTAATTACATTAAAATGATGCCTACAGTAGGGAGAATAAGTAAAGATGCAGGAGAAATTAATCATAGACTAAAATGAAGAAAGGCTTGGAAAGAATGAGGACTGTGTGAGATGAGGTGTAGTTTAGGATACAAGCCTAAGCACGTATATCACAATAACAATAACAATAACAATAACAATAACAATAACACAATAACAATCGAGAGGGTTGAGACAGAAGATAAGGAAAAACAAAAACAAAAACTTTGTCACTTGAACTTCTTGTACTTTTTGGCTCTGTTGATTAAAATGAGTTAAGGCATAGGCTCCTCCCTCTGGCCCTCAAGGCTGTCCAGTCTCAGTCATTGATCTACGATGTCTCACTTTCTGTATTAACCATGATTCTTTATTTTCTAATTATAACTTCCTCCTTCTGCTAGGAACTACACATGACATAACTGGGAAAAATCTGGCTTGGTTTATGTGTTGGCCCTTCCCTGATCAGTCTTTCTATGAACAAAATAAATCACACCCTGTGTACTGAGCTCAGCCTGTGGTTCGAAAGCTCATCCAGGTGTACCAGGATAGACTGTTTCACCAAAAATACAAGGAGGTGAGGAGAAGTGTATTTTCTCATCCAGAAGTACATCGTGGTACACAGCATTAGGCAGGTATAGGGAAGTGTTGAAGGGATGTGGGCAGGGCAAGAATAACATTTGCTAGAAATTACCCATTGAAAAACTCACTTGTACTGCAATTATTTCCGCTCTGCCCTGCAACCAATTTTTTTCAGACACTGGTTGGTTACAATTTCTAAATAAAATAAAATCAAAAGCCTTAAAATAACAAAGCATTACCAATACCCTGAATCAGAACTTATTTTGCATTAAGTTGCTTCCTATCAGGTTTAACACTGGCCATGGCAGTAGCAAGATAGGCTGCTATAAATCCTTGAGATCCAGTCACCTTTTGTCATGTGCCTTGTGATAATCAGTGTATGGGTCAAGGTTCTCAAGAAAAAAACAACAACAACAAAAAAAAACCAAATAGGATATCTGCAGTGAGTAAGCTGTAGCCCAGGAGAGCCAGTGCTGTGGTCTTGGTCCATGTTTGAAGCTCTGAGGACCTGGAGAGCTCATGTGTGAGTTCCAGTCCAAAAGCCAGGAGGCTCAAGACCTTTTAAGACCTAGTGCTTCAGTTCAAGTCCAAACGCAGGTCTTAGAGCCGGAATAGAGCAGCTCTAAGAATCAAGCTGAAGAGATTCTCTTTTATTCAAAGAAAGGTCAATCTTTTTGTTATATTCATGTCTTCAACTGATTAGATGAGACCTACCCACATTAGAAAGGACATTCTCCCTTACTCAGTCTATGGATTCAAATATAAAGCCCATCCAAAAGTGTCCTGATAGACATACCCAGAATAATGTTTGACAAAATATCTGGGTAACCTGTGTTTCAGTCAAGTTAGCACATGAAATTAACCATCACACAAGATCAGTTAACCGTATCAGTTTATTAAATGGTTTCCTTGCCTATTAGTTTGAAGAATCTAGAATAAACAGGTGGTAGTCATGGCTTTAGACTTAAGAGGAAGTCTGATTTTGTCTGTCCCCTTAGAGTGTTCTGATCCAAGGGAGCCTAAAATTCCGGGATAAGCACAAATTTCAGAGTGGGTCACTAAGAATTATGACAAGAAATGGTGCATTTAGTTCCTCCCCTTGGTTTCTTCACCCATGAATGCTAACTATGAGGTGGAAAGCACCATTGTTCACCTCCCTTCCATGGGGCATGATCACCAAGATGCCACTTCAACTGTGCCTCTAAGGGCTTTCCAACATCTTATCATGTTGGAATCTTCTGGGTAGTGTGGTATATGGTATAGCTAGTGGATTTCATCATTATTTAAATACTGTCACACTTCCTTTGCTGAAACATGTTATGGGAGGTCCTATAATGATAATTCTGATAATCAACTCGCCACAGGTAGATGTCTTAGAAAATGGTACAACATCTGGAGCTTAATGTCAGTTTATGTTCCTAACGTTTGGACATTCAGCAATGACACTAGCTACTTCAGACTTGGTTGGAGGGAGCCGTGATACTGGACCGTGCCCTGCTTCCATCCGTGTCCCTACAACTACCTCGTCTATCAGCCCAGCAGGGAAAATAATGGGGCCAAAGGCAGAGACTGGCTGAACTCCGCCAGACCAGTCATCTTATCATCTTATCAAGTAGTTGTTCAATACCTTCTCTGCTCTGGATGTTTTTTGGTAGGCATTATGTGAGAAATAAAGATTAACACACTTTTTTCCACTCCTGTAGATCCAATCATAGGCTTCTTTCCCAGATGACTTTGTCTTCAGTCTTCTAATCTTGCTCCTTCTTGGGCCCTGAATAACGAGTGAAGCCAGTGGATATGCATTTGTCTGTAGAGTATCTTGATCCAGGACATTGGTCTCTTCCACCGAGTTGATGATTGGGTGTATTCCTCAAAGCTCTGCCACTGTGAGACTTGTCACTGTCCCCCACTGGCCAAGAGTTGCCTCTAGATTCCAACTCTCTAGTGGTTTTGGATTGTCCTGCCTACAAAGATGGTGTCTTCACTGGTCAGAATAAAATCCCTCAGGTGTAGAATCACAGATATTTATTTTCAGTAAGCATGATAGGCTTATAGGGGTAACTGCCAAGGCGATATCAGCAGGGTACTGGTAGCCTCTGCTTAAGCAGGAAAAATGATCGTACTTGTCTCTAATTTCTTTCCTTAATCTTTTTTACTCTCCAGCAATCTATGAATTTGATGTGAAATATCTGTACCCCCTCAGTCGCTGTCTTCATGATCTGTTCAGTGTAATAATGGCCTCCCTGCATTTAATTGCCCTTCTTTAAAAATGCTAAATATTTGTTTTTCTTCTTTAATGCCACTTAACATATTTAATCTGACTCTGGGTATTTTTCAACTATATCATAACAGCCCCCAGATACTTACATGCATTGCAAGTAAACTGCAAGGTTTTTTGAACCCGAAGACAATTTCTTACTCACCCCTGCATCTCATATATCTAAAAGAGTACCTGGTGGAAAGTAGGTACCCATTAAGTAAACATTTGCTGAATTATGTTAAATTGAACATTCCTCTATTTGTGTTCCTTCAAGCAACAATGACAATGTTAAGAGCAGAATAGGTATTCTGAATTATCTGTTGGATTGAGTTGCATTAAGAATCCCAAGTTCTGCTTTTCCTTCTTGGACTTTGGGTTAACTTTTGATTCTCTTTTAGATTCTCATATCCACATAAAACAAGTCCAAAAAGTTGTTTATCTTGAAGTTTTACCACTGTTCAATAAAAGCCGATGTAAGAAATATTAAAGTGGGTGGAAAGTTGATGTGCTATTGATTGGTTGTGCAATTGGATAAACACAGTGATATGGAATGTTTAGTGACACAGCCAAAAAGATTCAGAGTGGAGTAGGGGATCCAGCCTCATTCTCTTTTGAAGTTATTACTGTCTGTTACCTTCATGACCCCAAGTCCAACACTGATAGTACATTTTTTAATATGTAGGCTTAAAATCCTTTTTTCAGAGAGTATTTGCAAATTGGATCCTGGATTTTTATTATTTAACAGCCTGCTCCTCTTACAGTCAACAGCCATCCCATCCCAAACCAACCTGCTTTCCAGGTAGCAGAGGTATTTCCTTAGGATGTCAAGCATGCAGAAGGACTGGTGACTTATTTGGTTGTCTTCTGTGGAAACCGAGCCCCACGGCAGGCATGCCGCTGTCATCCAAAGTTGAGAATCTACAGTATCAACTCAGTATTAACTGCCAGTTGGATGCGGGAAACACCCTAAGAATACTCAGCTTTGCATGCAAGATTGTCGCTTGTCAAATAATTGTAAGATATGAGGCACTGTCGTGAAAATGGGATAACTTGCTGTCCCTGAGTCATACTAGCCCGTGATTATTTGCCTCTGACCTGGTGGGTTACACCATGGGACTTCACCACTTGCGTTCAGTTTGATGCTTCATTTTTTCTTCCCCATTTTTGTTTCAAGGATTGTTCTATTTTTATTCTTATGTTAGTACTTTCACTGTACATCTTGTTTCTTAGCTTTACCTGCCTCCCGCCCCCAATCTGTTCATCTACACACATTCGTGGTGATGTCCCTTTTCTCACATGCAGGGAGAAGCCTGAAGCACTTCACCCCAAAGCTGCCCCCACAACTGAAACAATACGTGTGTGATCTTCAAGGCAATTCTGCAGATATGGCAGCTCAATTGTGCCTTTTCTTCCTACATATTTGGAAATAAATTTTTTTATGTTTATTTATTTTAGAGAGAGAGAGCAAGCAGGTGAGGGGCAGAGAGAGAGGGAGACACAGAATCTGAAGCAGGCTCCAGGCTCTGAACTGTTAGCACAGAGCCTTGTGTGGGGCTTGAACCCCTGAACCGTGAGATTGTGACCTGAGCCAAAGTCGACGCTTAACCGACTGAGCCACCCAGGCGCCCCCATATTTGGAAATAGAAGCTTAAGGTTAAACAATTTACCTAATGTTGCAAAATATTTTAATAGCACGGTCAGGATCAGGATTCAAGTCTTTCCGTTTTCAGCTCCGCTTATGGTTGATTTCTGAGTCTCCAGTGCTTTGCTCAATGCCTGGAAAAATAGGTGTTCAATAAAGTATATATTTTATTAACAAATAAAGGTATATAAAAATGAAATAAAGCTCAGAACCCTTCATCAATTGTTTATGTTTTGTTTTTCATTTTGCAAATACTATATTCACCACAGAATGTAATTTAATATACTTAGAGTAAAAGGAGAAATAGCAAAGTGGTTTAGACCAGTCATCTCCAGAGTGAATTGCTTATATATCCGGAGGTGTTCAAGCATACAGTTATGGCACAGGGGAAATACATCAGGGTTTTAGATATGATTTTTGTTAAAACAATGCCCTGTATTGTTTTAAAAGTCAAAGAGTTCAAAAAGTTTTAATGAAAATGTCAGTAATCTTCACCTCCTGTCCATCCTTCGTCTCTGTTGCCAAGTAAGCCATCTATGTTCTTCTTAGTTATTTTTCTTGCCATTTAATTCCACATTTCTATTTGTATTTGCTTTTTAACTCGTCCTCTTAAATTCCATATTTGTACATTTTAAAATTGTCCATAAAATGATAGTAGGATAGGACATGTGTATGTAATTTATAAATATCTACATATCGAAGGCACCTACAAAACTGTGGTCTAGACTAGAAGCGTGAACCTCTATCTACAGCGATCAGGTAGATGATCGTCCAGGGGCCTGAGCAGAGCAGAAAGAACATTTATGTTTTGGAAATATGCTCTAGAAAAAGGCCACATTTCCTCTGCAAGTATAGTCTAAAGGGTCTTGGGAAAATGGTATTAGGGTCTACGGGAATCTTTCACAACATGCCTTGTGACCATCTATAATTGAACAGAAACAAGATAAATGTAGAGTAGACACTAGGGTTTGAAATCAAATCTCTAGGAAGTGCACTTGTCTTTAAGCCAAATTCTCATCACTATCATTTCTCACCCAAAGGCTTTCTTTTGTACTGAATCTAGTCTCCTTCACAAACTCGGACAGTGTGAGTTAATGTCATGAGTGAGACTTGGCACAAGTCATGAAGCCACAGGGGAACAGGCAATTATTAATGGCATAAATACTCATAAATTTATTTCTTAAACATGGAACGCCTGCAGCCTTGTTTTTTCCCCAGGCCGCTGAACTAGAATCAATTTATCATGTGTAGCTTTCTGGTATACAATTTTATTTCAAATGGTTTGCACTGAAAAGAACACCTCCCTTTTTGAAGGCATTTTTATCTCTCTCTTATCTAATTGTCAAAGAATATTCTTGTATCATTATATCTCACTTCAAAAACATCATATGATAATTATTCTTAACAGAAATTTATCTTAAAGCCTTATTCCAGCTTGATCTATAGATTCACTGAAATCCCAATCATAATTCAAGTAAGTTACTTGGTGACTCAGTTTGTGGACAAACTAATTCTACTCTACTTAGAGTAAACTCTTGTGCCGTGTAAGCCAGCGTCACCAGACGCTTGCAGACTTCATGGTGTTGTCTTGTTTGAGACAGGACATGACTGTCACAGTGGGGCATCAGCACATGGCACATGGCACTTATTGACAGAGTAAGAACTCCAGTATCTGGTGACAATCTTGAAGCCATTGGTTACCAGCTGCCTTAAAACATTTCATATCCTCCAAAGATTTGTAATTAAGAGCAAGGAGTCAAATAATCACCAAGAAAATAAAACACAGTATGTTGTCTATTTTTATTTTCTTTCCTAACTATCATTTGTGTTTTGGCTATTTTCCAGAGGTGATGTTTCCTGGCATTGAGTATAGCAGAAGCTTGAGAGATACGAGTTGGATTTTCTACTGCTACCTGTGAGTAACTCCTGAACATATTTTCTGCGTTTAGGTATCTGGGTTTCTTATTCATTCAGATGTTACAGAGAAATCTTACTAGGGCCTCCTGAGATGTAGATGGAAATGTAAGTCAGACAGTGTTTGCCCTCAAGAGCTGACGGCGTAGTGAGGATGATGAGAAAGGTAAGCACATGTGAACAACAGTGTGCACGTGCTGTTCCAAGGCAGGTGAAAAGTGAGATTGGCAGACAGAGTATCTAAATCTCTCGGAGTGACCAGGTCTGGGATTCCAAAAGGAGTAGACATTGCTCTTGGGCTGTGAAGGATGAAAACAAGGTTTACAGTCATAAAAGCAGGTGGGTTTCCAGAAAGAAAGAGTAGCTTGGGATATGTAATAGTGCCTGCCTGCCATTTGTTGAACATCCATTATGTGCCAAGCAAGGACTTTCTACAAACGAGTTTTGATCTTATTAAGATCATGATTGTGATTTCCATTTCACTGAACAGTTTCATGAGTCAGAGACAGCATGCCACTTGGCCAAAGTCATGCTTCTAAGAGTGGCTGAGATTAGATTTGAACAGAGGTACATCCAACTGGCTCTGAGCTTACATGTTTCCAAAACACCACAATGCATCTCTCTCTACACAAGTGTCAATTTCTCTTCCAGCTGAAAACTCTAACCTTTTAAATTTCCAACATGTGGAAACGTCGGGAAGAGTGACAGTGCACAGGCATGGATCGCTGTGATCATCATTGAATGCTGTACTCTTTCTGTATTGCAACACTTTATTTATGCCACAGCTGCGGGATTTAAAGCACCATTCTGGGAGTCTGGAGGTTTATGCCATTGGCTGCATTTTAAATAGACACAAAAAAGGTTCTATGAGGAGCCTTCTCAGTGAATGTTTTTATGGTTATATGCGTACGTGTATCTATCTCTCTAGTTAATGTAGTATTCGTCTAGCATTCAGAATGAGGGGCATTAAAACTCTTGTATCTTCCATGAAGTTACCAATTCAAATGAGCCCTTTCATGATTCCCAGCTAGGTGATGAAATGTCTGAGATGTTTACAACCGGCTTTGGTTCTTGTTCTGCCCGAGCTGATTACTTCCTCGTTGGGCAGTAATGATACTATTTTGGTAAACAGCATGCCTTCTGGATGTGGAACTACCTGGGTATTAATCCCAGTTCTGCCATTAAAATATGTAACCCAAGACAAGTAAATCAGCCCCAAAAGCCTGATATGTAAAGTGGGGATTTATATTTGTTTCACTGGACTGTTGTGAGAATTAAGTATAGATAGATCCAGTATGTAAACTCTCAAACATTTAGTGTGTTTTACCATAAAAAAAATAGGTTTTGCTCACGATTATTATGGGAATAATTGCAGTATGTAAATTATCCCTCTCCATCAATAGCTGGGTTATTTCCTGTTAACACAAGTTCAGTTATTCAACCAAATATTTACCAGAAAGTCAGCATTGTGTTAAAATTCAAAAAATTTTATCATAAAAATAGCATTTTCATTGGTTGAAGGAACTTGAGATCTAGAGTAAAGTTCATTGTGTCAGACACCACACAAAGCAAGGAGAGAGCAAGGAAAAAATAAATATGAAAGCTCATCACACTGTTTGGAATATATCTTCATGGGGGTTGAGATTTGGCCAGTAATTCTCCTTTTTTAGTGGGGTCTTTGTCTGGTTTTGGAATCAAGGTAATGCTGGATTCATACAATGAGTTTGGAAGTTTTCCTTCCATTTCTAGTTTTTTGGAAGTTTGAACAGACTAGGTATCAACTCTCCTTTAAATGTTTGGTAGAATTCCCCTGGGAAGCCATCTGGCCCTGGACTCTTATTTGTTGGGAGATTTTTGATTACCGATTAAATTTCTTTGCTGGTTATGGGTCTTTTCAAATTTTCTATTTCTTCCTCTTTCACTTTGGGTGGTTTGTGAGTCTCTAGGAATTTGTCCACTTCTTCCAGATTGCCCGGTTTGGTGGTATATAATTTTTCACAGTATTCTCTTATAATTCTTTGTATATCTGTGGTGTTGGTTGTGATCTCTCCTCTTTCATTTGTGATTTTTGTCTTTTTTTGGGTCCTTTCTATTTTCTTTTGGAGAAGTCTTATTAATCAGTTTATTAATTCTTTCAAAGAACCAACTTTTAGTTTTGCTGGTGTTTTCTCCTGTTTTTTGTTTGCTTCTGTATCGTTTATTTCTGCTCTAATCTTTATTATTTCCCTTCTTCTGCTGGCTTTCCTCTTTATTTGCTGTTCCTTTTCTAGCTCCTTTAGGTGTAAGATTAGGTTGTTTACTTGGTACTTTTCTTGCTTCTTGAGATAGGCCTGAACTGTAATGTATGTAACGATCAGGACGGTCTTTGCTAATCCCAAAGGGTTTGGGCTGACCTGTTTTTATTTTCATTTGCTTCCATGTATTTTTAATTTCTTCTTTAATTTTCTGGTTAACCCATTTATTCTTTAGAAGGATGTTCTCTAACCTTCATGTATTTTAGGCCTTTACAAATTTTTTCTTGTCATTGATTTCAAGTTTCATAGTGTTGTGATCTGAAAATATGCATGGTATGGTCTCCATCTTTTTGTAGTCGTTGAGGGCTGATTTGTGACCCAGTATGTGATCTGTTCTGGAGAATGTTCCTTGGATACTCAAAAAGAATGTATATTCTGCTGTTTTAGGATGAAATATTCTGAATATATCTGTTAAGTCCACCCTATCCAGAGTGTCACTGAAAGCCATTGTTTCCTTGTTGATTTTCTACTTAGATGATCTGTCCATTGTTGTAAGTTGGGTGTTAAAGTTCTCTAGTATCATTGTAGTGCTATCAGTGAGCTTCTATATATTTGTTATTAATTTATTTATATATTTGGGTATTCCAGGTTGGGGGCATAAATATTTATAATTGTTAGATCTTGATAGATAGAGCCCTTAATTATGATGTAATGCCCTTCTTCATCTCTTGTTACAGCCCTTGTAAAATCTGGTTTGTCTAGGGGGCGCCTAGGCGGCTCAGTCGTTTAAGCATCTGACTTTGGCTCAGGTCATGATCTTGTGGTTCATGAGATTGAGCCCTACTTTGGGCTCTTGCTGTCAGTGCAGAGCCCAGTTCAGATCCTCTGTCTCCTCCTCTCTCTGCCCCTACCCCGTCCATGCATTTTCTTTCTCTCTCTCAACAATAAACAAACATTAAAAAAAATAAGTAACATTAAAATAAATGAATAAATAAAATCTAGTTTGTTCGATATAAGTATGGCTACTCTGGCTTTCTTTTGACATCCATTAGCATGATAGATGGTTCTCCATCCCCTCACTTTGAATCTGCAGGTGTCTTTAGGTCTGAAATGAGTCTCCTGTAGGCAGCATATACATCAATCTTGTTGTTTTTCTTGATCCATTATGACACCCTCTGTCTTTTGACTGGAGCATTTAGTCCATTTATATTCAGAGTGATTATTGAAAGATATGAATTTAATGCCACTGTGTTACCTATAGAGTTGGTGTTTCTGGTGATGTTCTCTTGGCCTTTCTAGTCTTTGTTGCTTTTAGTCTTTTTTTTTTTTTCCTCCACTCGAAGTCTCTCCGTTAAAATTTCTTGCAGGGCTGGTTAGTGGTCACAAACTCCTTTAGTTTTTGCTTATCTGGGAAATTCTTTATCTCTCCTTCTATTTTGAACGATAGCCTTGCTGGATAGAATATTTTTGGCTGCATATTTTTCTGATTCGCCACACTGAATCTCTCCTGCTACTCCTTTCTGGCCTGCCACGTTTCTGTGGATAGGTCTGCTGTGAACCTTATCTGTCTTCCCTTGTAGGTTAAGGACTTTTTTTTTCCCTTGCCACTTTCATGATTCTTTCCCTGTCTGTGTATTTTGTGAACTTGACTATGATATGTCTTGGTGATGGCTGGCTTCTATTGAATTTAATAGGACTTCTTTGTGCCTCTTGGATTTTATGTCTGTGTCTTTCCCCAGATTAGGGAAGTTTTCAGCTATAATTTGCTCACATAAACCTTCTTCCCCTTTTTCTCTCTGTTCATCTTCTGGGACTCCTATGACATGAATGTCCTTACACTTTAATAAATCACTGAATTCCCTAAATCTGCCTTTGTGAATACTGACCTTTGTTTCCCTCTTCTTTTCAGCTTTGTTTTCCATAATTTTATGTCTTATATTGCTACTTTTCCCCTCCCCCACTCATGCTGTGTCTGTCTCTCAGAAAAATAAGTAAATGTTAAAAAAATTATAACTTCATTAATTCTTTTATTTTTATGGTCTACAGTGTGTTAAATAATTTTTATAATGTCTGCAGTAGCATACAAAAACAAAGCAGTAACAACCTAATTTAGGGGTAATGTAGCAAGTAAGTAAAATACCAGGTAGAATACAAGGAGCTACCTGCTCTTATAGTAGTATGCATGTGCTAATACGGGAATGAGAAAACATAGTAGTTTTGGGGATTCACGGGGCTGTAACATTTGAGCTAAGTCATGAAAGATGAATAAGAGACAAGTTCTGGCTTCATGGGTGAGTAGCCTGTGTAGTCACACAGATCCTTGCATTCAGTATCACAGACAGTATTTTCCATTGGAAGCAGGATTTGCTTTTAATGTGGGAAGAAGGTAAGATACCGCATCACATCCTTTCTTAATCATGTTACTTCCATGTATTAGCTAATTGCTTGTGCTGAAAATGAAAATAAAGAAGGATAGGGAAAGATGGGGCAACCGATAATTTATTTTCCTTTTGTTTGTCCTTACTCATCGGTAAGCAGAAGGTACAGTGTCAGTAGAATGGGTGTAAGGTAAAAACAGATGAGACAGAGCCAAGGAAATAGCCAACAAAACAAAAAGATGACCTACAAAATAGGGAAAAAAACTGCAAACCTTGTGTCTTTCGCTAAGTCGGAAAACAAAACAAAACAAAACAAATAGTCTAATTGAAAAATGAGCAAAGGAACTAAGTAGACATTTTCCCAAAGACGATACCCAGATGGCCAACAGCTATGAGGAAAGGTGTCCAATGTCAGTAACCATCAGGGCAACGCAAATCAAAACCACAAGATGATTTCACTTCACACATGTCAAGATGGCTAGCACCAAAAAGACAAGGAACAACAAGTGTTGTTGAGGGTGTGGAGAAAGAGGAAGCTTTGTGCACTGCTGGTGGGAATACAAACTGGTGCAGCCACTGTGGAAAATAGTATGGAGGTTCTTCAAAAAGTTAAAAATAAAACCACTGTATGATCCAGCAACTCCGTTCCTGAAGGAAATAAAAACTCTATGTTGAAGAGATATCTGCACCCCCACATTCACTGCAACATTACTTACAATAGCCAAGACATGGAAATAACCTGTGTCTATCAGTAGATGAAAGGATAAAGAAAGAAGTTGTGGTATATTTACACACACACGTACACACACACACACACACACACACACACACACACACTCACACAGGCTATTACTCATCCATTAAAAACAAAAGGAAATTCTGCCATTTCTGACAACATGGATGGACTCTCTGAGAGTGTTATACTAAGCTAAATAAGTCAGATGGAGAAAGACAAAGACTATATGACCTCACTTATATGTGGAATTAAAAAAAAACACCCGACCAAACAAAACAAAAACAACAAAACAATCAAACTCAAAGAAAATGAGACAAGATTTTTGGTTACCAGGTATGGGGAAGTGGGGCGGAGTAATTGGATCAAGGGGGTCAAAAGGTGCAAACCACCAGTTATAAGATAAATACCTCTGGGCATATATTTGTCATGTACAGCATAATGACTATAGTCAATACTGCTCTATGGCATATTTGAAAGTTCCTAAGAGAGTGAACCCTAAAGTTCTCATCACAAAGAAAAAAATACTATTTTTTTTTCCTTTTTTGTATCTGTATGAGGCGCTGGATATTAAGTAAACTTATATTCATTTCGTGATATATGTGAGTGGTTATGCGGTGGGACTTTAACTCATATGGTGGTATATGTCAATTGTGTCTCAATAAAATGGGGGGGGGAAAGTCTCAGATGACACAGTTGTGTGCAGTCTGTCCACTGTTCTTTCAGGAGTGAAATACAGACGTGTGTTCAAGCTATCGAATACAAATGGTGCAATACCAGTGACCCACATATGAGTTGAATGTTTTCAGATTGGCGTTTCAAAACTGGTGTGTTTGTATTTAAGACTGGGATTGAACAACATAAAGAATAAAATGCATGCTAATTTTATTTTTCTTCAGTTAGGACATTAAATAGCAAATAAAAAATACAAAAACAAATAAACAAACAAACAGCCATGTCAAATCCAGACAGACTATTGAAGAAAACAGAAAGTTTTATATTTTAATGCCTTGTCACCACACTTTTTTCCCCTGGGGCCTCCTGTTTTCATTTTTCAGTGGGCCCACGATTTATGCAACCAGCTGTGATGAGGATGTACACTGACTAATGTCCCACACCATCAGCTTGTGAAGTAGGACGTGGACACATAAATGCTGTGCTTCCTGGAACAAACCACACAGATGGATGAGGCGAGGGTGCAGTTGCCCTGAAGCTCACTGCAAGACTCACTCTTTTTGCTGGGGATCCTGGAAACTATCTGAAAATTAAACCTCCCTGTTGGATGTCAGTGACAGTTTATGATACTCAGTTGAGAAAGATGCATCAATGTTGCAGTGATTCCTTTGGGAGAAAGCATAAGGAATGTTGGCCATATTGTCACAGAATTTTATGTCATCTGTGTTAACACACACACACACACACACACACACACACACACACAGGAGAATTTCCTGGATGTCACGCTGGTTTTTGATGATAAACAGAAGCAAAGAAGTCAGGACAAATGACAGATGTGACAAGTGGGGACCTGGGAGAAGCGGGAATGCATGTGTTGTGGTTCAGCTTCTAACCCGTTTCCCTGAACCAGGCCACACTTGGATTCCTGCAGAAGTGGTCTTCGTGGTCTATCCAGAGGGCCGCGGTGAGATGGGGAGTCACGCATTTAGAAATCAGTCGTCAGTCATAGCCAGTTAATGCTTATTCAACCTTGAGGATTATAAATCAGATCATTTTTAATTAGACAAAATTAATGATGTCAAGACACAAAGGCATTAGTGCGTTTTTTAAGACAAATTACGAAGGAGTGTCATACACTGAGACTTTAATTGTCAGCTTAGAAATGCTATTGTTTTCAGATCCTTCCAGGAAAAGGCCATCTATTTTAACCAGTCCCAAAACATTGATGATTAAAT
The DNA here is from genome assembly GCF_016509475.1 of Prionailurus bengalensis. Taxonomy (NCBI): domain Eukaryota; kingdom Metazoa; phylum Chordata; class Mammalia; order Carnivora; family Felidae; genus Prionailurus; species Prionailurus bengalensis. Next base: position 3,288,814 of record NC_057346.1, read on the forward strand.
TAAAGCTCTCCTTGGGAAGCAGAGCAGAAGACCATCATCACCCAAGTGTATAGAGGGTAGAGAATTTGAAAAGTATTTTTCCAATCAGTCCTTCACAGATGAAAGTAATTTACACTAATATATTTTTTGTAGTTGGTTAATTTTGCTTGAAATATGTTGCTAATGAAAACAAACAAACCAATATTTAGCACTTACTGAGAGCCTCTTATATGCTAAACATTGTGCTAAGTATGTGACATGATTATATTATTTAATACTCATAATCCAACTAAGTTTTAAGAAGCTCTTTTTTTGCCCATTTATACAAGAAACACTGCAGGTAAGAGAGATCTCTCCACTCTGCCTTTTGTATGATAGGAGATTTGGCAACTACCCCATTGGATCCCCCCACCTCCTCGTCTACTCGCTATAAATTGTTATACTTCCTACTCCAATTTAAAATGTCTGTGAATATATCATTTATAAGCATAAAGGTGGCCTACTGAGTGTGAGAATTACAATGTATAAATGTGTATGTTTTAGAATTCTGTAAGAGCTCATTTGTATATTCTCAGACATGGAGATAAGAGGAATAAACTAACAATTGAAGCCTATGTTGTGAAGGATGAAGGGAGGGCTATGAGTGCATTCTAGAAAAGAAACTTACCTAAAAATATCAAGTTTTTGGGCACCTGGGTGGCTCAGTAGGTTAAGCATCCCACTCTTGATTTTGGCTCAGGCCATGATCTCATGGTTCAGGGAATTGAGCCCCACATCAGGTTCTGTGTTGACAGCTTGGAGCCTGCTCGGGATTCTCTCTCTACCTCCCTCTCTGCCTTTCCCCTGCTTGTGTTCTCTCTCTCCTTCTCTCTTTCAAAAATAAATAAGCTTAAAAAATAGAGTTTATAACAGCAATACAATGACTTGAGGGACTCCTGAGGACAAAGGGTTAATGGGCAACCCTACAAATCCAAACAGAAGTAAGACCGCCCCTATTCCCGGTGAGGAATCCCAGACTACTGGCTCAGCTAATTTGTTAGCCCCCCCCCACCCCCCCCCCCCCTTGATCAGGCCACCCCCAAGAGCAAAATGTCACAGCTGGCTTCACTACACGATGCCAAGAACACACAAGACCCAGTGTGTTCAAGGGAAACAGCTCAGAACACACTGTCTCTCCCTATCTCTTTAATTCTTCTGTTGATCTCTTGTCAAATGGACATTTACTTAAACATTTTAAAAACTAAGCTGTATTTCTAAACTTGATGTCTTCCGAAGTTTGTTTCCTGTTTTAAAGAGGCATTTTGGCCCTTACAAAATTATTTTTAAAAATGTAAATTGCCCTTATTTTTATCTAGTACTTCTTGGCCTCATTTTTTCATTTAAGTATTTTTTCATCTGGAGTTTATTTTGATCTCGGGACCGAGTAGAGATTTAACAGTATTGTTGCTCTGGGATGGCTAATTATCACAAAATAATTTATTCAATACTCTATCTTCCCCCTCCCCCCCAATTTAAAGTGTCAGTTTTATCACATGCTCAATCCCTATGTGATTCTGGATCTATTTCTGGACTGTCAATTCAGTTCCATTGATGATAATTTATTCCTGGCTGGTAGCATGCTGCTTTCATTATTGTAGCTTTAGAACTTCTTTAGATATCTGGTTGAATTAGTTCCTCATCTTTGGTCAGGAACATTTCTCTGAAGATTTCCTAAGATTTACAAGATTGCTTTTTTGCTTTTGGATTTCATAACCAACTTCCTCAGAGCTGGAAAATCCTGATACATTTCATTAAATGGTGATGTTTATGAGATTAAAACTTAAGTTCTTTCTTTTAGACTTTTATTAATGTATATTCTTCTTGTATAGAAATTATATCTTTTTTTTTTTTAATTTTTTTTCAACGTTTATTTATTTTTGGGACAGAGAGAGACAGAGCATGAACGGGGGAGGGGCAGAGAGAGGGAGACACAGAATCTGAAACAGGCTCCAGGCTCCGAGCCATCAGCCCAGAGCCCGACGCGGGGCTCGAACTCACCGACCGCGAGATTGTGACCTGGCTGAAGTCGGACGCTTAACCGACTGCGCCACCCAGGCGCCCCAGAAATTAATCTTTTACAGTTTTGTTATTCTCTATTTAAATATCATTACAATTCCCTCTCTTCCATGGAAAAGACACATTTTTTTTTTCCTATAGGATTAAATATATGTGGGCTGGCTGAAGATACAAAGTATGTAGAGAGACATGAAACATACTCAAGCAAAAAGAGACTCAGTTTAGAGCATCCCATTTTTTTGTTTTGTGGTCAACCTGTCTCCCCACTCCTACTCCTGGGCTTTTACTTGGTAAGTTGCAAGGAGCTAGGCTAGTTTCTACCATGAGAATGAAGGTCGATATAAACGGAAGCCCTGAAGTCAACACATGCGTAATATACATGCCTGCATCAGGGGATTCGAATTCTATGGTAGCTGGCTCAAAGAGTCACAGCCTGAATACTCCCCATCTACCTTTAAAGCTGGACTTGCCCATGAATAAAGGAATCATAGTGACTCTGATTTTGTCAAGACTCATAAAAATCAGGAGTAATCTAAGAGTGATAAATTAAAAACTAACCCAGAGAGATCATATTGCCTAGGTGTTTGTATTTATTTTTTAAAAATGTTATAATGTTTAAATGAACTTGCGAACACCCATTACTTTTTTTTATAATTTAATAATGTCGTTTCTTTCCCACGTAAAGATCCAGCTGGATCACCTGCCTAGTTTACAGCCTTTCCTATTTTACTTCTTCTGTTATTCAAAAATAGGATGCAATCCGTCGGACCCTGGTGGGTACACTCATAACCTAAGCTGAGCCAGCCAGAGTCTCTTCCTAGGGACTCTGACCTTAGAAGGAAAAGAAAACCAGTCTCTCTGGGTGATTTTTATATGTGATACGTGATCTCACAAGCTCAGGGCTCCATTTACACCTGCCATGTCAAGGAGTGAGGAGAAGGATAGCTCCCAAAGCCCGCAGTCCGAGTAACGTTTTGCAGCCTAGCCAAACTGATCTTGCAGTCAGTGAGACGTGTCTGAGTTTTTTTCACTACGCCCTCCCCCTCTTCTTTTATTTGGCTTAAATTAGCTAGGACTTGCAATTAAAAAAAAAGAACAAAAGCCCTACGTAAACCTAGTCAGTGGCTAGATTAATGGCCTCTCAAACCTGCTACAAATCCCAAACCTGTGATTTGGGCAAGTTGTCTGACTTCTTTCATTCCTTGAGTGTCTTCCACAGTAAACTTCGGAGTTAAAACCTACCTTAAAAATTATAAAGAGGATTGCAGACTAATCTTGTGTGCTCAGGCAGGCTCCAACTGACTTTCAAGAGCCAAGTGTTAAATATTCAAATATTATGCCCCTTCATTGTTAATCCTGTTAATAGCTTGAAATTGGCAACGGGGAAAGTAGTTAAACCACGAAGATTGGCAGTACTGTTTAAAAAGCTGGAGGGTTTTTTGTTTTTGTCTTTTGTTTTTGTTTTTGTTTTTTTATGGCTGTTTACCAGCACACCCCTGATTATACTAATGGATATAAAGCGCTCAGTATACTGGCTGGCCTATCACATGTAGTCAGTAAAGTGTTGTTATCGTTATTACTAGAAAATTATACTGCATGTTCCACACCAATGAGCCTAAAGAAGTCCAGCTGTTTGTATTATGAAAACATATACCAGATGTCATTAGCAAATAGGGAAGCCATGATCATCAGAGCTCGTGCTCTGGTGCCAGGAACTGTGTTGTTCAGGTCTCTTGAGAAGCAGACACCAAGGAGAAATTACACGTGCAAGGACTCCTCGTAGGGAAAATGCCTGCACAGGGAAAACAGGAAGAGCGTGGGTTGGGGGGCCAACAGACCGGGAGGCAACTGGACCTGAGTGAAGGAGGAGAGAGGCAAGGGTGGATGCAAGCTGCTGGACTGCCTGATTCTCCCCAGAGAAACCACCTGAGGGCCCTTGCTCACCGGCGCCCCCTGCCGTTCAGGTCAGCCAGGCACATTTTCAAAACCGCTTCCAGAAGTAACTAGTTTCCTGTATGCTGGCTTCAAAGATGCTGCAGATGTTGCCAACTTTTTTTTTTTTTTAAGTTTTTATTTAAATCCCATTTAGTTATCATACAGTGTTCTAGTAATCTCAGGTGGACAATTGGTGATTCAGCATCTCCATACATCACCTCGTGTTCATCGCCCGTGTCACCCATCCGCTTTAGCGTGCCTAAAAACAACAATCCTTGTAACGTAAACGAGAGCTCCCTGGGTCCCTGACCATGAATTTGGATTTTTATATGCACCTCAGGTAGTTTTTAAGGAGTGGAAGGAATACTATAAAACCGCATTTTCGGAAGTTTTTTTTTTTTTTCCTTTAAAATTATGAGGTTATTTTAATCACCTTACGTATGGGGTCACTGTTGTGTGCATCTGTAAAATAATGAAGCTGATTGTTGAGATTCATGCAGGGACACAAGAACAACAATGAAACCTGGGCTCATTATTTGGAGTCCCTCTGTTCTTGAGGCCTGAGTCTTTCCATCCTTGCCTGAGCTCCGTGTTTCTGGTTTTCCTCCTGTGCCAGGACAGCACGCACGGGGAGTTACCTTCATTTCCGTTCCTTTCACTTCTTTTTTTTTTTTTTAACAGTCTCCTTTTCAGTGATCTTGTTTTTACTATATCTCTTATTCTTTTGATACCATTTTTTTTTCCCATATCTCTGGTGCTTCTCTCTTGTATTTGCAAAGCCAACCTCCTAATCCAATAGTTTACAAAAAAAAAAAAAAAAGAAAAGATTCTTACAATTATCTCGTTAGTGGTTTTAGGATTTTCAGGAATTTTTCAGGAATTTTGTTTCCTCCAGTTCATCTCATACAAGAGCTTTCTTAATATCTAAGCCAGATCACCGAAAATCTACTCCGTAATTTTGCCCGTTGAACAAAAAAATTTGAACTCTACACTGGCATTCTAGGTTTCTTATGTTCTGCTTGATGTACACAGTTCTTCAGTTCTTACCCTGTGTCCTAGAGGTAACTGTTTATGTGATGAAGGTTATGGTTTATATGGTCATTTGGGAGAATGATGGGTCGAACGAAAGTTAATGGTTTCACTTACTTAAGACCCCAGTTCTTTGAAGGTGCCACAGTGCAAGTGAATGTTTAAGACGGATATGCAATATGACTGTTTTCAAGACTAGTGGCCTGCACAAAACACTTTTGTGAAAATTAGTCTGATTTTATTATGTCATTCCCGACAGCCACCAAGGCTGTCAAATGCACCTCTTTTTGTACATGAGTTCATCATCACGTCTGTATCTTTGTTAGGATCTTTCCTCATCCAGATTTAAACATATATACAGATTTTGATGTAAGATGGACCTTCATAGAGGATGAGACTTGGAAGTGTTTGACACATGATAGACTTGGACAGACCCTCTCGTCTTTAGATTGCTGTGTTCAGTAATTTTGAGATACCTTTGGAAGATTACCAGCCAACAATGACATCAAATTTATTCTTCATTAACCATTTTATTTGTTGTATTTATTATTATTATTATTTTTTATTTATTTTTGAGACAGAGAGAGATGGAGCATGAACAGGGGAGGGGCAGAGAGAGAGGGGGACACAGAATCGGAAGCAGGCTCCAGGCTCTGAGCCATCAGCCCAGAGCCCAACGCGGGGCTCCAACTCATGGACCGCGAGATCTTCACCTGAGCTGAAGTCGGACGCTTAACTGACTGAGCCACCCAGGCACCCCCATTAACCATTTTATTGATAGTCTATGAATCTTGCCTCTGACTGTGTTATGTTCAAGACTTTTCTAATTGGTTTGTTTGGTTAATTCCTGTGTCCCCTAGAAGACCATGCGTATTTCAAGACCAGGTTCCAAATGTATGTTTTCTGTAGTACCAAGCATAGATAGTGTGCTATGCATGAGGTGAGGTTTGCTGAATTACAAAGTAGTAGTGGGGGCAGGATCTGGGAAGACTCAGGAGTCGGGAATATAAGAATGTGAGGGAGGGAAGTTGAGATAGAAAGCATAGAAATGCTTGCAGGAGAATGGTACTGGTATGATGAATCTACAGTGTGTGCTGGGACACACGAATGCCTTTCTAATGTTCTCACTTGGCCCTGCATCATGAACTCGTTCACTGTTCACATAAGCCACTAATTGCAGCACTTGGAAAATAGGCTTTTGTCTATAATAGCCCCAAATATTTCAAGGCAGTGGAGCCTCCTAAAGTAGCAGAGCTCAATTTCTCTTAGACTGATGGCCTCTGTCTCTGCATATATGCTTCACAAACGCACCGTTTGTGTTTTCAATATATCATACAGAGATATGGCCTCCCTGCGTTTATAGCTGTTGTAAGGTATTATGCCCAGGGGTATACAGGGTCTGGAGGAAGATTGCTAGGATAAACTAAGAGTTTTTAAACTCAGAAGTTACATGTGAAAGGGAAAAGGCTAACACATACTTGACTGAGGGTATTTTTTTTAAATGGAAACTAGAAATTATTACAACTTCAATGTGTTATCCCCGTAATAGCCCAGCTGATAGCACCAGTGTCTATGTGATAAGAGCCTCAAAGAAAGGTGAGGCAAAAGTCACTTAGAATGACTTGTCAATGAGGTCTTCTGTCTAAGTGACAGTTCTAAAAACAGTGAAGGGTCAATTTTGTGCACTTCAGCTGATTTGATTCAAGAGGCTAACTCTTTACTAAGGAGACTAATAGATAACCTTCAAAAGCTTTCCTTTAAAAATAGAGACACATTTGACTTCTGAATCTAGAATTAACTTGCATAAACGCCAAGTAAACTGCCATGGTTGGAATGAGGTTAAGAATGCAGGGTTTGGGGGCGCCTGGGTGGCGCAGTCGGTTGAGCGTCCGACTTCAGCCAGGTCACGATCTCGCGGTCCGGGAGTTCGAGCCCCGCGTCAGGCTCTGGGCTGATGGCTTGGAGCCTGGAGCCTGTTTCCGATTCTGTGTCTCCCTCTCTCTCTGCCCCTCCCCCGTTCATGCTCTGTCTCTCTCTGTCCCAAAAATAAATAAAAAAAAAACGTTGAAAAAAAAATTAAAAAAAAAAAAAAAAAGAATGCAGGGTTTGACAGGAAACTGAGTTCTAGTTTTTATCTTCTACTTAGCACCCATTCTTTAAATAGATCCACATCTGCCCCCTGGGCACAATCAGTGGTGGAAGAGATAGGTGCCAAACCAGGGAAGAGACTAGCCACAGCCAATGGAAGCTTCCGTCATCGGGTTGACCTATCAGTTCTGCGACAGTCAGGGTCTAATAAGGGCTGGGCTGAACCATGTGGGGGCTTCTTTTACCTAAATTGGAAATGTGAGCCTGTCCTAAAAGTGCATTGGGGGCTCCTGGGCGGCTCAGTTGGTTAAGTGTCCCAGTCTTGATTTCAGCTCAGGTCATGATCTCACAGTATATGGGATTGAGCCCCTTGTGGGTCTCTGTGCTGATGGCACAGTCTGCTTGGGGTTCTCCCTCTCCCTCTCCTCCCTCTGCCCCTTCCCCACTCATGCGCACATGCGCTCTCTCAAATAATAAAAAATATTTTTTTAAAAAGTGCATTGAAAGGTCATGCTTCCCTCAGGCCTCCCTTGTCATAGTGAAGCGAGAATTGTCAGGACCCACTGGTGAGTTGAAGAAGGAATTGCTAGTGGTACAGCTTTTATTTTTCAACTCAACCCTACGTGTGTTCTCCCTGGTGAGGCTGTGCTTCTAGAAACTGTGACTACATCTATAACGTTGACCTCCATCAGTGGCAGAGAGAACTCTGCACGGTACTGTGAACTTCTCGCTCTGGGCCCCACCCTATAAATGAAATAAGGGGGGCACAGGGGAAAAGGGGAACAGTGATCACCTTTTCGATAAAGGATAGCATTACATAAAACTGAAATGTGATTTTATTGAAACTTTTCTTCTGGTCATCCTCTTATTTTCTCACAGAATTGTAAACAATTGAAGCCTTAACCAAACTGATTAAATTCGTGTTTTGGCACCATATTTCTGTCCCTAAAACATAGTCATGTACGTGTAGCAAGTTCTAAGACACAGTCTATGGTGTTGTAATGTATGTAAATGTTTTTCTTTATAAAGATAGAAACATACAGAATGACCTCCTATACAGAGAGTGGGAACAGTCCCCACGTAGATGAACCGTAATAACTTTAACAGTATCTTAAACATTATGACAGTTAAATTTTTTTTAACGTTTATTTATTTTTGAGACAGAGAGAGACAGAGCATGAACAGGGGAGGGGCAGAGAGAGAGGGAGACACAGAATCTGAAACAGGCTCCAGGCTCTGAGCTGTCAGCACAGAGCCCGACGCGGGGCTCGAACTCACGGACCGTGAGATCATGATCTGAACTGAAGTCAGACGCTTAACCGACTAAGCCACCCAGGCGCCCCAAATATTATGGCATTAAAAAAAATTTTTTTAAATTTGTTTTAATGTTTTTATTTATTTTTGAGACAGAGAGAGACAGAGCATGAGCAGGGGAAGGGTGGAGAGAGAGGGAGACACAGAATCTGAAACAGGCTCCAGGCTCTGAGCTGTCAGCACAGAGCCTAACGCAGGGCTCAAACTCACAGAACGCGAGATCATGACCTGAGCTGAAGTTGGATGTTTAACCGACTGAGCCACCCAGGCGCCCCAACATTATGGCATTTTTGATAAAATGGAATCTTTGAATAAGTGTCTGACCATGTCAAAGAGCTCTTTGGTGTTTGGCTGTTTCTAATTTACACAAGTAGAATGCTGAGTGTTCTGGATGTCATCAAATATGAGCCCAAGGGTCTCCATGATATTATGACCTCAGCAGTGCTGTGTTTGGCTTCAGGGAGGAGGGTAGATGGTTATGCCTTATATGCTCTTACGCTTATATGCAGACCCTGTCTCCTGGTTTTGCTTTGGGCCCTTCTATATGTCTCAGGCTCAAGTTTGTTCACAAGTCAAAAGAACTTTAAATGGAGGCTGATTCTGGTCCTTAAATGAAATTGTGCTATTTTATCTTATGCGGAAATTGTCCCTCAATGTCTGGTGCATTGAGAAGCAGGAAAGACTTCAGTTGTTTTCATCTATGCAATAACAACAACAATGATGATAATAATTAATAATAATAATTAATAATAATAATATTAGACATTTATGGTTCACATACTGTGTCCAGGTATTCACATATAACAAATCATATAAGCCTCACTGCACAATGTAGTAAATACCATGATAACCATCATGTGCTAGTTGCATAAAGCAGTCAAAGCGCTTACAAAATGTGGGGAAATCAGTTGTACTTACATAAATGGTTAGAAAAAAGATGATGGCAGAAAGCCACCACCACAGGGTGACAATGCCCGAGGTGAGCTAGTGAGATATTGTACTGGGATCGCAAGAAACTTGTTCTATCACCTTCAGGAAATTACTTTCCATCTGGCTCCAATGTACCTTGGTCACAAACTCCACTTGAGCCCCAGACCCTTTGCTACTTATGCACACAAGTTAATGATTACTGTCTGATTGTTTTCTCCACATTCACCATGTGTGTAAGATGTTGTTTTCTTCACACTCACCACGTGGGTAATATCTTGTGAGCTCAATAAATATGGAGAGAAATGCCTACTCGGGGCTCTTGTCTCCTACAAGATGTTAGCCTCTTTCGTATTCAATTCTGCATCTGCTCTCTTGCTGGACAAGAGAGAACTCCAGACTCCTAGTCTGCGACAACAAAAGTTAGTCAAGTTCCCATTGCTGGGCAGGGAAAGAGGCAGTGTTCGAACCCACTGTATGTTCCTTTGCTCTTAGACTCTGTCACATACTGCCTCCCAGATGATGCAAATGTGGTAAACCAATGGGCCAGTCATTTTTGGACAGTGTTCATGTCAGGACACAGCTCAGAAGAAGCCTGTGGGTACAACAGGTATGGAGGACATGGACCTTTGCTCCATTCATTATACATGGGGAGAAGGAATACATGAACTGGTTTTTCAGGATATTTCTCTTGGAAGAGTGACAGAGGTGAATTTCAAGAAACAGGTGGAGGTCCTAGTTGGGACCTGTTTATTTCTTGCTGAAGTCTCTGAACTTTATGTCATATATCAAGAGGAATACATAAGTAAAGATTCTGTAGAGAGGTAGGTACAATTTTATGAAGTCAGAAGAAGAATCTCTGTTGGGAAGATCTCTAAGGGCAGGACTAAGGGCGAAAGGGACTAGTGTGAAGGTCGTCAATGTAAATCAGAAACTAAATCATGACAACCTGCACCAAGGGTAGGAGAGACAAGGAACACAAGTAGTGGGTGTGTCAGCTTTCACGAAGGAAGTATTGGATTATTTTCCACAGGACCATGACCCACATAAAGTGTACCAAACCTCCACACCCGTTAAAGGTCCATTGATTAGGGACACTACTTGTAACTCAACTTTTGGAATATGGTGGTGAAAATCCAGAGGAGTTTACATTCTCCTTTCCCCTCCATCAGTTCCTGGCTTGAAGCCTGCTAAGTCTCCTAGCTTTGCTAATCTCTCCAAGAATCCCTTTCATAGATCTGTCATTAAAACATTCTGAAAGGGTTGAGCCAAGTATGATAAAAAGAGGTCATACTGTGTAAATCACTCAAAGACCTGGTTTCATCCCTTACCCCCAGGTGTCTTTTTTTTTTTTTTAGAGAATGGGAAAAACAATGTGATGGGTATCTTCATATTATTTCCTGCAAGAGTATATTAAAGCATATTAATTTAGCCCTTGACCGTACATGATTCCCAGATGATCAGTCATAGCTAGTTCATGTCTGTGTTCAACAATCCTGAATATATGCTGGCCTCACTCAACAGCCATCCATTTCTCCCACAGCCTGGGAGCCACCATCTCTATGCAACTGTTGCCTCCTTACCAGCCCCAGGGTAAAGGACGCCTGCCAAGGGTCATCGTCTTCACTCCCTTTCATCTGCTGTCCTGTTTCCTTTGTGTTGCAAGGCATCTGGAAAGGTCAGCAATTCAGTCCGAATGAATGCTGACCACTATAGTCATTGACGTAAAAGCCATCTGGTCTCTCCCACTATCACTTACCTAAATTTATTTTCTTTCCTGTTCCTTGGACTTTCATAAAACCAAGCGCTCTTAGAGGACTGCTAGTTCTCTTCCATCACTGGGTATGGTGGTTGGACATTGGTCCCAATATTGCCAACCTAGCATCTGCTAATAAGTCCCTGTTTCTCTTACATCAAACAGCCTCCTGTTTGACATGAGCCAGAAAGGCCTGTTGTGAACCAGTTGTGATGAAGTTCCTGCAATTCTGACAAGTCCCCGTGGCCTTGCTCACCTGTGGGATTTAGCGTAAACTGTTTCCCTATGCACAATCTTTCTCCTTCCATTCCTGCTGGTTCCTTAACTGCTGTGGTCATTGTGTCCTAAGGTAGATGTTGGTACCTCTGAAAAGGTGTCCCTGACTACCAAGAGTTGGATTGCTGTGCCTTCTGTACTTTAATAGTAGTCTGTATTTATAGGCAATATAGACCTTTAAAACGTGGCCTCATTTCACAGACCTGAGTTCAAATGTGAATATTGCTACTCACTAATTATTTATCTCTCTCGGATTCATCTTCTGTAAATTTAGAAGAATAATCCCTTCATAATAGATTTACGGGGAGGGTTAATGGGAACACAGATGTAAAAACCATCACAGTTCCTGGAGCTGTGATATTTAAGTAGCATTCTGTCTGTTTTTAATGAATACAGACAACTCTAGTGCGGTCTGGCAGGAAGCCCCATCTCTTCCTTCCAAAACCTCTCTGCTAAGTTACAGCTCCTGGGTGCTTCTGAGAGACTTTTAACCAGGAGAAGCAAATTGGGTGATCACTACATTTAAACATCTGTCATTGACCAAATTCTCATCTCTGAGCTAGGAGACTTTGTTGGCACAGCCCAAACACACTCAGAGAACTAAATGCCATCATTTTTCAGGGTGGCATAAAGACAGTTGCTTATGTGCTTGTACCCACTGCTTAATTTCACATTGAACATTGACATAACTGTGTGTGTGTGTGTGTGTGTGTGTGTGTGTGTGATTCAGTACATGTCATGTGTTTTTATAAATGTATGCAAATTTATATTCTTACAACTTGTTTTCCCCATAGCATTATATCAGAGGGTACAATTTAGTGATTTGTCAATTCTGTACATTACTCAGCGCTCATCATGAGAAGTGTGCTCTCAACCCATTCCCCCCCGCTCTGGTAACCATCAGTGTATTCTCTGTATGTGAGAGTCTAGTTGTTGGTCTCTTATTTTTTATTTGTTTTGTTTTTTAAATTCCACATATGAGTGAAATCACAGGAACTTATTTCACTTTGCATAATGCTCTCTAGCTCCATCCGTGTTGTTGCAAATGGCAAGATCGCATCCTTTTTTATGGCTGAGTAGTATTCCGTAATATCTAGATACCTAGATATAGAGAAATGGGGGAGAGAGAGAGAGAGAGAGAGAGACAAAGAGAGAGGCAGAGAGATAGAGATAATACAGAGATAGTATGGATGCAGTTGAGATAGATATATACATTTTTCTTATTCATTCATCTATCAGCAGACAATTGGGTTGTTGTCCTGTCTTCGCTATTGTGAATAATGCTCCAATAAACACAGGGGTGCATCTATGTTTTCAAATAAGTGTTTTTGTTTTCTTTGGGTAGATACCCAGTAGTGGAATTTATTGGATGGTAGGGTAGTTCTATTTTTAAGTTTTCAGAGGAGTGTCTATACCACTTCCCACAATGGCTGAGTCTGTTTGTATTCCCACCAGCAGCGCATGAGGGCTCCTTCTCTCCACATCCTGACCGACATTTGTAACATCATGGTCTTTTTCATTCTGGCCATTCTGGCAGGTGTGAGGTAATATATCTCATTGTGGTTAGCATTTCCCTGATGATAAGTGATATTGAGCATCTTTTCATGTATCTGTTAGTCACTTTTATGTCCTCTTTGGAAAACAAAAAAGATCTATTCATGTTCTATGCTCATTTTTAATTGGATTATTTGGGAAATTTTGGATACTAACCCCTTATTAGATATATCATTTAAAAATAACTTCTTCTGGGGCGCCTCAATGGCTTAGTGAGTTAAGCGTCTGACTTCGGCTCAGGTCATGATCTAATGGTTTGTGAGTTCGAGCCCTGTGTCTAACTCTGCTGACAGCTCAGAGCCTGCAGCCTGCTTCAGATTCTATATGTGTTGGGTGTGTGCCTGTGTGTGTGTGTGTGTGTGTGTGTGTGTGTGTGTCTGCCCCTCTTCTGCTCACAATCCATGTCTCTCAAAAATAAACATTAAAGGGGCGCCTGGGTGGCGCAGTCGGTTAAGCATCCGACTTCAGCCAGGTCACGATCTCACGGTCCGTGAGTTCGAGCCCTGCGTCGGGCTCTGGGCTGATGGCTCAGAGCCTGGAGCCTGTTTCAGATTCTGTGTCTCCCTCTCTCTCTGCCCCTCCCCCGTTCATGCTCTGTCTCTCTCTGTCTCAAAAATAAATAAATGAAAAAAAATAAAATAAAATAAACATTAAAAAAAATTTAAAGAAAATAACTTTTTCCAGTCAGTAAGTTGTCTTTTTTTTATTATTATCTCCTTCACTGTGCAAAAACTCTTTATTTTTGTGTGGTTCTAATGGTTTAATTTTGCTTTGTTTTCCTTGCCTTAGGACATAACTAGAAAAATGTTTTTATACTTAATGTCAAAGAGACTGCAGCCTATGTTTTCTCCTAGGAGTTTTACAGTTTCGGGCTTATATTCAGGTCTTTAATCCATTTTGAGATTATTTTTATGTATGGCATAAGAACGTGGTACAAAAAAAAAAAATTAAAAAAAAAAATGGGGCGCCTGGGTGGCGCAGTCGGTTAAGCGTCCGACTTCAGCCAGGTCACGATCTCGCGGTCCGTGAGTTCGAGCCCCGCGTCGGGCTCTGGGCTGATGGCTCAGAGCCTGGAGCCTGTTTCAGATTCTGTGTCTCCCTCTCTCTCTGCCCCTCCCCCGTTCATGCTCTGTCTCTCTCTGTCCCAAAAATAAATAAACGTTGAAAAAAAAAAATTAAAAAAAAAAAAAAAAAAAAAGAACGTGGTACAGTTTCATTCTTTCGCATGTGGCTATCCAGTTCTCCCACCAGCATTTGTTGAATAGACTGTCTTTTCCCCATTGTATGTACTTCCCTCCTTTGTTGTACATTAATTAAGCATATAAGCATGGGTTTATTTCTGGCCTCTGTATTCGCTTCCATAGATCCATGTGTCTATTTTTGTGCCAGTTCAATGCTTTTCTGATTACTACAGCTTTGTAGTATATCATGGAATCTGGAATTGTGATGTCTCCAGCTTTACTCTTTCTCACGATGGCTTTGATTATTTGGGGTCTTCTGCTGGTTCCATACACATTTTACCATTATTTGTTCTAGTTCTGTGAAAAATGCTCTTGGTATTTAGATGGAGATTGCATTTTGTTTTGTCACGTGAGGACTCTCTCATCACCCTCCTCTTCTATAACACAGAGGGCACATGAGCCAATTATTTGTATGTATGACTTATACTACCTTCCTTGACTCTAGCAATTGAGAAACTGAGTGCTTGAGTAGTCCCGGTAGCTTGTATCCTATTGCCCACAGAATTCTACTTCCCTTGACTTTTTGTCCAAAGAAAGAACCACTGAGAGACTGAGTGTTTTCCAAAATGTTATTCCCGGTGGAAACTGAGCTAAAATACTGCATCACCTTTTAGCAGAAGACTGTTTCCTTCACCTGTTCTAACATTATTAGATAGAGGGCTTTTCCCTGCTTCCTGAAGACCAGAAAAATGATTTCCTGTTGATAAGGTATTTACTTTTCCTGGGAATATTGTAAGTAAGTAATTATCTCTTGTAGGTAAACTTTAAAAATCAATGTTGACATAAATTGGTTAATACTGGTTTTAAAAAATCAGCAGTACATTCAAAATCCCACCAATTTTGTGTGTGTGACTAAGTTTTTTAAGAATGCTTTAAATCTAAGCATATTATTCATTCTGAGGAATCTAAGCAGCAAATAAACATCCATTGCCTCTGCTTTAGAAATAAAATATTTGTCAGATTTACTGATTCAACTAGCCTAGTCTGAATTTACCTCAAAGAAATATTCATTTCCCTATAGCCCATTCCAAGAAATTTTAGTTCAAGAAAATTTATTAGACCTTATTTCTGTTCTGAGAACTAATATCAAGTGATAGGACAGACATGGTATTAAAAACTTACTTGTAGTTAAATGCTTCTAGCGTTTTTCTTTGTGTCACAGCTTTTTCAGGGGTGTGTTCTGAGGTTTTTAGCATTCACCCTGTTCAGCCAGGGATGCAGTATTGTTACTTTTACGATCTGATAATGAGAAATGCCACCAAAATATTGAGGGTATCCTGATAGTACTGGGGAGCAGCGGCCATCCTGGTATCTTCCCCTGTGGCCTCGCTGTGTTCTCAGACATGGCTTCATTGCCTGGGCGGTATATACTGGCTGCACTAAACTTTCAGCTTCTTTGACAATCTGTGTATTTCCTTGAAACAACAACAGCAGTGGCCAAACCTTAGCTTGCAATGCGACTGTTACACTGTTACTTCCTATCGCTACCTCCTGCCTCCTACCACTAACTGCTGCTAACAGCTACTGCTGCTATAAAAGAACACAAAGTGGGGCGCCTGGGTGGCTCAGTCGGTTAAGAGGCGGACTTCGGCTCAGGTCACAATCTCGCGGTCCGTGAGTTCGAGCCCCGCATCGGGCTCTGTGCTGACAGCTCAGAGCCTGGAGCCTGTTTCAGATTCTGTGTCTCCCTCTCTCTCTGACCCTACCCCGTTCATGCTCTGTCTCTCTCTGTCTCAAAAATAAATAAACGTTAAAAATAAATAAATAAATAAATAAAAGAACACAAAGTACTAAAAAGATAATATATTAACCAGTTCTTCCCCTGCTTTCAGAAAGAATTCTGTAGGCCTGACAGAGATAAATTGAATGCAAGGAATGACTCTTCTGATCACGAGTTGGTTGGTCGACACTGGGACAGGTGTGAAGGCAGTCGGAGACTTCCCGCAGTCACCAGTATCCTCTTTAAACCGAGACACTTGAAACAATGGCCACTTCCGAGACTAAATCTAGTAATTTAGACTACTAAGAAGCGATTCACTACTCCCATTAGTTGTTCTTTCATCACTCATTCACTAATTCATTAAGTCCTTTATTCAATTGACTTTTATCAAGCACATCCTTTTTGTAAGACTCAATAATAGGTACAGCAAAGTATACGAAGATGTATGCAGTGTGTTCCCATTAATTGTTTAGAACACAGTTTAGCTTTAGTAGGCTTCCTGCCCCCAAATTAGACTTTTTAAAAGCTAAGTGATCTATGTTACCCCCACCACTTGCTAGCCCACCATGGTGGCTAGAATGGGTTTACGGTGAAAACCATAGTTAATTCAAAGTAGAAGGAAGGAACAGCAAATCAATATTTTCTCTACAGAGAGCCTGCCTTAAGCTAATTTGTAAGAGCATCTCTGTCGCATCTCCGTATTTTTTTTTTGTAAGAGTACTTTTTTCTTTCTGCTGCCCATTACCAACCATTCAAAAGACTCCATGACCAATATACTCTAGGACATTGATTTTAGCTACTGAAAAGTGAGAGAGTCCTGATTTCATTTTCCATGAAACAACAACAACAACAACAACAACAACAACAGAAAAGCCTTGTCTTTCTGGACCCTAACTTCTGAGGATGTTGCTCTCAACTAATTTATATAATAACACATTTTTAATAATGATGCCTCACAGGAAAGTTTGCTACACTCTGGTAGATGAACTGATGCTAATGTCTTTGGAGACCCACATCCCTATGAGAGACATAGCCCCATCCCAGAGGACCGGCTTCCAGAGAGGGGATTATGGTTGTATGTCTCAGTGAAGACCTAATTACAGTGCCAATAACTCCAAATTGAACATTTAATTCTTCACCACCAAACTTAACAGAATCTACTACTCATATATTTGCCCATTTTCTTCTAGTGCGTTATTTGCTTATTTGTTTTCATTGATTTGTGATGGTCTTCCATTGGCTGCTACAGGTGTTTCAAATATCTTGTAGTCTGACCCTTGTTTTTGAACTTTATACTATTGTGTAAAATATTTTATTTACATTTAGCCTAATTTATCATTGTTTTATTTTGCAATGTGTGCTTTTAATATCATGTTTAAAAAATACTTCTTTATACTCACATCACAAAAAATATGTTTTCTACTAGACTTCTGCTTTTTTAATTTGGAGAGATATTGAAACTTAGTGTCCAATGAATCAAAAAGAAAATTTGCCAGTAACATTTCCAAAAATTTTAAAAGGGCTTTAGATATGTACTACCCCAAATCAGTAAAATATTAAAATGTAACCAAGAAGATACATATCAAAGCCATAACTGTGGTTGATTCTGAGTCAACAGAATGACACCAGGTACAACACAATGTTTATTTATATTTGTATGATGAATAACATGGCCAGAAGATCTTACGTGATAGTAAAAGCTGTAGCAATGGCAACAGTAGCAATAACTATCACCATGTATTAGCATGTACTATTTCACAGATCTCAAAGATTTTGCATTCATTGTATCACTGAATCCAGTAATGTGAAGTAAATATCATTATTATAGATGAAACTTCATTGATTAAAAAAAAAGATCAAAGAGTTCAGTGTCATAAAACTAACAATTCTGTAAGAATTTGAAAATTGGACCAAAAAAGAGGTTGTCTTAAGGTCAGTGTGGACGACAGAAGTTTCTGAAGGTGGCTCCTGAAGGTGTTACCCCTAAATCCAGAGAACGGGTGCCTATGATTATGTTGTGTTGTATGGTCCACTTTAATATGGGGAGTCTGGATGGGCCTAACCTAATGGCAGGAGTCTGAAAGCAGAAAGTTTCCCCAGCTGGCGACAGAAGGGGCAGGCATCTGGAAGAGACAGAAAACCCAGAAGAAAGAACTTAGTGCATTGTCACTGGTTTGAAGTGGGAGGGGGACACAGGAGAAGGAATGAGGGGGGTGGCCTCTAGGAGCAGGAAGTGGCCCCCAAATGACAAGGACCTCAGATGTACCCCCACAAGGAAATGGATTATGCCAAGGACTTGAATGCACTTGGAAACAGATGATTCCTCAGATTTCCCAGAGAAGAACCCAGCCAGACTGCCTTATGATTCTGGCCTTGTGAGGGCATAAACAGAGAATGCAGCCAAATCCACCTGGCCTTGTGACCTCCAGAACTGGAAGACATTGATAAGCATGGTTTTAAGCTGCTAAGTTTGTGGAAACTTGTTACAGTAACAAAGGACCATAGATTCTCCTTGCGGCTACCTGACAATGCCCCCTGAATATGTAACTCCCCTAAAGTCTGTCCCATAGTGATCAAATTAAGCTTTGAAGGTTCTGCCTTCCATAATCACTCATAGACATATTGCCATTATCATGAAGCTTTCTATGACTGCCACTACTACCAAAAACGACAACAATAATAATGCCCTGTACTGGGTGACCATGTGCCAGGCGATAGCCAGATCCCAATTACAAAGATTCTAATATAATAGGTCTCAATAGGAGTGGGAATCTGCATGTTTATACAGTTACTCAGATAATACTGTTACACAGTCAAGATTAGGAAATCACTGGGTTATAATAGGCTGCATTTTGCTCGGCCAAAACGTGTGTATCGAAGCCATAACCTCTAGTGCCTCAGAATGTGACTGTATTTGGAGATAAGGTAATTAAGGTTCAATTAGGTCATCCGATTTGGGTCCGAGATCAGTATGATGGTGTCCTTGTCACAAGAGGAAATCTGGACACAGAGAGACATTAGGGATGTCCATGCACAAAGAAAAGGCCATGTGGGGACACAGCAAGGTGGTGAGCCAAGGAAGAGAGGCCACAGGAGAAACCACACCTGTAAATACCGTGAGTTTGGATGTGGAGCTTCCAAAACTGTGAGAAGATAAATTTATGTTGTTTAAACCACCCAGCCTGTTGTATTTTGTTATAGAAGCCCTAGCAAATCAATACAGGTGCCATTCATTTATTTTTTTATTGTGGTTTTGGTCCTTATTTGTAATAGTAATTTATGCAGATAAATCAAAATGCCATGCATCACCACCCTCCAAACATACACAGAAGATAAATTTATATAAATCTTCTGAGGAATCGAATATCTTCTAGAACTCAGAAGTTGTTAAATCAATTCTCAGGTTAACTGCCTATATATATATATATATATATATATATATACATAACCTTTTTATATATAAGGTTTATATATAGGTTTATATATATATATAAAGGTTTATATATAAGGTTTATAACCTTTATATATATATATATATATATATATAGTTATATAACCTGTATAACTGCCTATATATATGTGTGTGTGTGTATACATATATATATATATATATATATATATATATATATATATATAACCTTTTTTTAAAATCTAGGACAAAGATTTAATTATTAAAATTTTAAGATTGAAAAACACAAAAAAGAAATATTTTATACATTAACTAGGGAAAACATAACAAATTCTCTTGGGTCATTTTAGTTTGGAAATATACTCTAGTCATGCCTTATGTGAAGTAATCAGTATAGGGTTCAAATTTTCTGAATAATAAGAAGAATGATTTTTTTCCATGAAATTGTCTATTAATGTAAAAAATGTAGAGTTGAGTTAGATAATTTGGGGGAACAAAAATTAAAACAGCTCAAGGAAAATCATGTCTATGAGATGAGAATTCATTTTTTTAAGGAATTATTTGAAAAAGTTTGAAAAGCTTCATGTCTATAATTCCATTTTATTGTCATTATATCCTAGATTTCATTAGAAAAGGTTTCTTTGGTCATAGTACCATTTTCAACTAATGTGCTAGTTTTAATTACATTATAAATAATACACTTGCATTGTTAACATTAATGACCAACTCTTTTTCATATTACAAGTAAAAATAAAAGTTCTTTTTTCAATTAGCTTTTAACATAATAGTTATAGATCATATTCCATTGTTGCGAGCTTCTGTTCAAAGGCTATGATGAGAGCCTCTTTGAAACAAGGAATGATAAATACAGGAAAACCTAAGATCAGAGGTACGTCAACAGAGCACAAAAGTCAAGACAGAACAGGATTTTAGAAGCAAATTGCTAAAAGGAAAATGCTTTCCAAGTTCATTAACAGACAAATTGAAAAGAGTAAAAATGGACCTGATTTCATGTGAAAAATAGCAATTTTTAGTCCTTGCTAATGCAATTAAATGGTTCATTTAGAAAAAGTCTACTCATTTTAAGGAACGGACTCTTGCTATTACAAGCTATTGAAACATGAGGTATTATTATGAGGCCAATTTTTACAGTGCGTTTACGTAAGACCCTCATGTTCATTGTAATTTTGCCAGTAAATATAGCTATATTTAATTCTATGCTCTTTGTTTTTTACTTATGATTAAATAATACAGTGACTACAGTGAGGTCAGGATGAACCCAGTACTAATACCTGTGATGTGTCTGTTTGCAAACTGAAGTCATTCCAAATGTTAAAAGTGGTGACATTTGAAATAGCCTTCAGAGTACGTGTAACATTCACCTGGAAGAGAAGAAAAAGATACTGCAAAAACGTTTCCTCAGTTAAAGGCTGCCATAAAGTTTGATTTGGGGAGGAAAAAAATGCCTATTTTCTTTCTTCCCACCCTGCCTTCTGTATCCCGTTTTCAGCTTTGCAGAATTGCTTTCTCTAAGAGAAGCCTAAGTAGATTTTTTGCATTGAATCTCTTCAAGGCTTCACCACACAAAGCCCATTATAAATAAAAGAGGAACTGGTAAAATTATGGGGACCGTATCTGTCAGGATTTACTTGGAGAAGCGGAACACTGAGTATTGTGGGAGTTGGCGGTTTAGTCAAGGAAAGGAACAACTGAAAGAGGGAGTCGGAGGGTCAGAGAAAAAGTCACTAAGTCACTCCCCCGCAGGTGCTCAAATGGATCACACAGGTAAAGGTGAGAAACCTACCAAATGGAGCCATCAAAGTAGGACCGTGGGAGGGAAGGCGTGGCAAAACCTAAGGGAAGTTGTCTCAGTGCCACGTCTCGGGGTCGAGGACACGTCTGGGGGGCCTTGTGTCCTGTTGGTCAGTAGGGCCAGTTTTGGGGCAGACCAGCTGGGGGCAGAAAAACAACGAAGTAAGTGCGGGTTGGATGGGACAGGCTGCCTCTGGCCATCACTGTATCGGCTGCAGTGGCCTGACATTACTGCCTTTATTGTCACTCACAAGCGTGCAGTGAAGGGTGTTTTGGAAAGTGTAGTTCACGAGCCTTAATCCAGTTGCCAGAACGCAATGTTCCATAGAAAAGAAAAGATGGTGGTCAGATTAGATTTCTTAACGTATGGTCGAAAGGAACTGAGGAGTGCCCGTAAATTAGCTTAAAAGTGTTTGTGAAACCATAAAACCATAAAAGATGAGATTAGATATATACATATATGTTATTAATATATGTACATTATACATATATTATATGCATATATGCATATGTATATGTGTATGTTGTATAGTACATGTATATATGTATCATATGTATATACACATTGTATACATCTTCATATAAAGTATATGAATGCACGTATATGTGTTATATCCACACATCAATGAATGAATGTGCATTTTTCATGGAAGTTGTTTCAGATCTTTCCTCAGCTTATACAAGACACCTGAGGTACAAAAAGATTTCAAACCACTTCTTCTAAAACGATCTTTTTTTGGCAAGCATGAAATCTGTCATTTGCCACATCGTGCATAACTGGTGACGAAGCGGTAATTCATGTTTTAAATTTGAACATTTTATTTTTATTGTGTGCATGCAATGAAAGAAGAACTAGGGTTTTTAAGTGAAAAGGAAATTATTTTCTTGCTGTTGAGAAATAACTAAAGTATGTAGACTAGCAGGGATACTTACATGTACATTTTCATAATAACAGAAATGTATAAATATGTTTATGCGCATACGTGTCTATAATAAACATAGATCAAAGAGTGCTAACATTTAGTGTCTTGGAGCTGTGAAGAACTGTAACAACATGGATGGATCTTGAGGGCATGATGCTAATTGAAATACATTGAAGAGAGACAAATATTTTAAGATTTTCCTCACATGTGACATCTAAAAAAAAAAAAAGAAAAGAAAATCAGAAAAAGGACCAGATTTGTGGTTACCAGAGGCTGAGATCCGGGGAGAGGGAAGTTGCATGAAGGATGTCCAAGGTGCAAACTTCCAGTTAAAAGATAAGTAGGTACTGGGGATACAACGTATGGCATGAAGGTCATGGTTAACGCTGCCATATGGTATATTTGAAAGTTGTCAAGTGAATAGGTCCTAACAGTTCTCATCACAAGGAAAAACACATTATTATTATTATTATTATTATTATTATTATTTTTTGCTTTTTATCTATATGAGATGATGGTTGTTAACCAACCATTGCGATAATCATTTCACAATATAAGTGACAAGACATTATGCTGTGCAACTTAAACCTGAAAAGTGCTATATGTCAATTATGTCTTAATGAAACAGAGAAAGAATAAAAATAAAACAAGCTAAGTTAGGGGGCCTGAGCTCTGCAGGAGTTTTTTTTTAAGGAAAAAAAAAAGAAGGGAATTTTGCAATATGTAAAATCATGGGAGCCTTGAGGACATCGTGCTAAGTAAAATAAGGAAACAACAGAAGGACATATATTGCAT
Organism: Prionailurus bengalensis; assembly: GCF_016509475.1. NCBI lineage: Eukaryota > Metazoa > Chordata > Mammalia > Carnivora > Felidae > Prionailurus > Prionailurus bengalensis. The sequence goes on from NC_057346.1 coordinate 3,311,627, forward strand.
GGTCCCACTTACATGAGGCATCTAAAATAATCTAATAGAATCAGAGTAGAATGTTTGTTGCCAGGGGCTGCAAGGTGAATAATTTCTAGAAATTTGTTGTACAGCGTTGTTGCTATCATTAACAGTGGCATACACTTAAAACTTTCTCAGTGAGGTAGATCTCCTGTTAAGTGTTATTACCACGATAAAATATACTTCTAAAAAAAAACAGAATTAGCACAGATTTGCTCCATTTTGACAATGGCATTTGAGACAATGAGACTAGTGTACAAAATGTTTATCAGAGAAAAGCATATTTTATGTGTGTATATATTTATTTACATTATATACTTATATGTAAGTAATATATAATGTATGTATTATAATTACGTTATTTATAGTTATTAACTATATATGTGTGTATATAAATTTGGTGCTAGCATAAAATCTAAGGGACAAATGATGTTTAAAACAGAAGTTGAGATGTAGAACAAGAATATCTCTCACTCTCTCACAACCTACCCCTCCCCATCACTCTGCCCATTATAGCAACATGCAGTTTAGAATGTTGAAGGTTTAAATTGCACAAGTATGAATTGCATGTATCATTTCCTTTGACAGTCATTCTCATGTTGCAAAATAGCGCAGAGGCAAAATGTCTGGACTCTGGAATCAGACACATGAGGTTTGAATGGTGGCTGTGTGATATAGTAGATAAGAGACATTAGGCAATTTACAACAAAAATAGTTAATTCTGCAGTGTTTTCCAGAATGTTGTTATCTGTGTGCTTCGGATGAGTACAGTAGCCTCTTTGGGCCTCAGTTTTCCCATTTGTAAAACCAGGACTATAAAACACTGTTTAGACAAAATATGTGAAACTATTATCAAAATGCATAGCACATGGAATATTGTTCATTGGTTTATGTTTTGATGTTCTAGCTGGAGGGAACAGCATTTGTAAAGAGGTGGAGATGGGAATTTGGGGGTATTGAAGAAACAGAAATGAGGCTAAACTCAGGGGACACTAGCAGGAAAGGGAAAGAATTTATATAATAAGGCAGAGACGTAAGCAGAGTGCAGAACGTGTAGAACCTAATAGACCATGGAGTAGTGTTTGGGTTTTTATTCTAGAGATTTTGTTGCAGCCATTGAAGGACCCCCTAAGAGCAGAATGCACGTCTTCTCAAGTGCACAGGGACATCCTCTGAGGTCGATCATATGTCAGGCTATAAAACAGCTCTCAACAAATGTGAAAATATTGAAATCATGCGAAGTGTGTTCTCCATCCAGAATAAGATGAAATTATAAATCCATAACAGAAGGGAATTTGACTAACTCCAAAATATGTGGAAATTAACAACACACTCTTAAATAGCCAGTGAGTCACAGAAGAAAGAAAAATTAGAAAGGACTGTGATATGAAAGAGAGAGAGTGAGAGAGAGAGGCAAGCCATAAAACACTCTTAATTATAGAGAACAAGCTGAGGGTTGCCGGAGGGGAGGTGGGTGGTGAGATGGACTAGATGAGTGATGGGAACTAAGGAGGGCACTCGTTGGGATGAGCCCCGGGTGTTATATGTAAGTGATGAATCACTCAATTCTGCTCCTAAAACTAATATTATGCTATATGTTAACTAACTAGAATTTAAATAAAAACCTATTTAGCCAAGAAAGAGAAAGCACTCTGATATGAGTGAAAACAAAAACACAACATAACAAAATTGATGGACTGCAATGCTTAGGAGGAAATGCATAGCTGTGAATGCCTGTATTAAAACAGAAAAAAAACAATCTCAAATCAATACCAGAACATTTGGCCTTAAGAGCTAGAAAAAGAACAGCAAATTAAACCCATACCAAGCAAAAGGAAGAAAATAATAAAGATTAGACCAGAAATAAATGAAACAGACACTAGAAAAATAGGGGAAATGAACAAAACCAAAATTTTGTTCTATCAAAACATTGGCAACATTGGCCAACTTTTAACAAGACAAGTGGGGATAAAATAAAGACAAATTAGTAAAATGAAAGAGGAGGAAAAACTGTAGGTCTTAAATAAAAAGGGATTGTAAGAAAATACTATGAACAGTTGTATGCCAACAAGTCAGATAACCTAAATGAAATAAATTCCTAAAAAGACACACTCTAATGAATCAGAATCCAGAAGAAAGAGAAAATGTGCATGGATTTACAACAAGTAAAGAGACTGGATGAGCAATCATAAAATTGCAACTCCCACAAAGAAAATCCCCACATCAGGTGGCTTCACTGGTGAATTCAGCCAAATGTTCAAAGAACTAAGGACAACTTTTCACCAACTCTTTCAAAAACAGGAAAATGGATCCCTTCACAACTCATTCTAGGAGGCTAGTATTATTTTAATTCCAAAACCAAACAAAGACATCCCATGGAAAGAAAACTAAAATAGCATCACAAGATTGGTTCAGTATATGAAAATCAATCAACATTCATCATTAATAAAATAAAATACAAAACCCACATGATCATCTTAATAAGCACAGAAAAGTTAATTGACAAAACCCAGCAAAAGACAAAAGAGTTCTTTTTTCTGAGATCAAGAATAAAACAAGACAGTATTTCTCTTCAACACTGCACTGGAGGGTTTTACTTAGGTACTGAGGCAAAAAAAATAGTCTTTTCTATGTTGAAAAGAGGAAATAAAACCATAACTATTTCCAAATGCCCTTGTCTTGAATTTAAAAACCTTAAGGAATTCACACACACACACACACACACACACACACACACACACACACACCTTGATAGACCTAATGCACGAGTTCAGTTTGGCTGCAGAAAGACAGTTGATCTACAAAACCAGTTATTTTTCTACACACTTGCAATGAATAATCTAAAGAAAAAAAACAAAGAAAACAATTCAATTTGCAATAGTATAAAAAAGAAGAATAAAATAGTGCAGAATGAATTTAATAGAAGGAATGAAAAACCTGTACAATGGAAATGACAGCAACCTTTGAAAGAAATGAGAGAAACAAACAAAAAACCTAGATATATGGAAAGACATCGTGTGTTCATGGATTAGAAGTCTAAATATTTTTTAAAATAGCCATGATATTCAAATTCATCTACAGTTTAAACCTTATCCCCGTGAAAACTCCCTGCCTTTTTTGCAGAATGGTAATCTGACCCTGACATTCACACGAGAATACAAAGGATCCAGAACAGTCAAAACATTTTTGAAAAACAACAAAGTTATGGGCTTTACACTTCTTGATTTCAAACCTTCCTGCCAAACTAAGAGAATCTACAAAACGAGGAGAATTGAAAAACATAGTTCCAGCAAACATGTGCAACCAAACGTCAGAGCAGCATTTTACATATTAGGCAAAAAGTTAGAACAACCCACATATCCACCAACTGATGAAAGGATTGTTTTAAATGGGCATATTCCTACAATAGAATATGATTCAGTCATATAAAGAAGTTCTGATACGTGCTAAAATACTAACGAACCTTGAAAATATGAGAGGAGTCAAACACAGAAGGGCATATGCTGTATTATTCCGGTGATAAAAATGGTCCAGCAAAGGCAAATTCATGGAGACAGAGGGCCACACCTACCAACTTTGTGTAGACCACCAGTGCCCACGAGAGCCTGTGGTCCCCTGCTACTCACTGCCTTTAGGACTACCCTACCTACTCTACAGGTTTCTCCTGGGTACTTTATAGAGAAAAAAAGTCCCAGGAAGGCTTTAATTCAAATAATAAGCCATGTACACGAGAATGGTTCCAAGACCAACGCCCAGAAGCATGCAGTCATAATCCCAGGGTGCCAGATGGCCATTAGGCATGTACATGCTAAGGTGCCATTGTGGCTATCAGGCACTCTGTCTCCTGACCTCCTGTCTCCCGACTTGGCCACTTCGGCCAAGGATGTGTTGGAAAAGAGGGCCTTCTCAGGGAAGCATGATGATTTGGTGGGAGATGCAGCAGACCAGCAGGTGCGAGAGTGGCATAATCAAGTCTGAGTTGTCCCAAAAGATGCCATGGGAACTGCTCAAGAGAAAACCTTTCTGAAACACAGCTGGAACAAGCACCAAGCAACCATAACCGTAGCTGGTCAAAGAGCTAGAACAAGGTCAGGTCCTGGGGGGTTAGGGGGCAGGGGGGCTCTTGCAGCCATTAACCCTTTAGGTGCTGGGTTGTGGAAAGTTGGGGAGGTAATTATATAGGAGGCCAGAAGACTGGGTCAAATTGTAGAGGGCAAAAAAAGGGGGTCTTGCTTAGAGCAGTGGGTCTTTATCAACCAATCCAGAAGTAGTACAGTGTTTTCACAAACAGGGTGGTCATCCCTTTGCATATGAGCTGGATGTTAGCACTTGCTGATGGGTTCTGAAGAGTGAGCAAAGGGAAGAAATGAATCAAGAATAATTCCTAGGTATTAGTCTGAGCAAATGGGTGGATGCACTTAGCTAACTATTATGCTGATTAATGAGAAACAGGGTGGGGAGAGGTAATAAAAAGAAGTTTAGAGCAACTCACATTCATAAAAGCATGCATGTTACATATGAGGCTTATCATTTATCCTGAAATCCTTGGCAAATTTGGGGCTAGAGATACAGATTTTGGATGGTGCTTGAAAGTCTAGGACTCTGAAATCATCAACTCAGCCTGCATACCTAGCAAAAGGGGACCAGGAATGAGGCCCTGAGCCCTCCAGTACTCAATGGAGAGGAGCGAAGGAGCCCATGGAATCCACAAGACCTCCTTCACTTCTAACATCAATTGCATGTCTAAGTGGTTCCCTAAAACAGGCTGAGTTTTGATAATTCTGTAGAATGACTCACAGAACTCATTGGAAGGTGTTATTTTCTGGAGTCTGTGTGTAACAGTATTCATGGAATATTGCCACCCAGGTCAGCTCACCCGAGCTGTGGTGTCCAAAATTGTTATTGTGTCCATGGTTGACTGCACATCCAAGTGACCTTTAGTTTCCAGGCTTTCCAGAAGTAGAGCAGACACGGGAGGCCCCAAAGCCCCCATCATTAACCACATGGTTAGACTGCCAAGTGGCCAAGGCCCCCTGCTGAACAAAGACACTTTTATGAGGCAGGACGTTCCAAGAGTCTAGATGCCACCTCCAGCAGTGCAGGGAAAGGGCTGGACCTCTCTGTGTGAGGCCAGTGTTTACCCCACAGAGCCAATAAACACACCGAGGCGATCAACGCAGAAAGGACATCTTGGAATGCCACGGTTTCACAATAGCCACAACATGAGGATATTTCAAGAAGGAGAAAGTACTCATTTGTCTCAAATTCTGTTACAGGTTTAATGAAGGTCAGAACATGGATGTGAACAGTGGATAAAGCAACACCAGTGACAACTGGCAACCTTGATAAGATGTTTCAGTGGAGTGGTGACACCTGGAGCTGTGGAAAGCGAGACCGTGAGTACCCAGTATAAGTTTTGCTTTAAAGAGAGACAGAGAAATTGGACAGTAGCAGAAACACAACATGAGGTTATGAGGAGCTTTTAAAAGATGGATGGTTTTCGCGTGTGTCTATTCACCACCATAAAATATTGAGTAGATGAGGAGTTGTTGAAATGCAGAAAGAAAGGAGCCGAGCCCAGGAAGCAACCAGGTAGTGAGGTCAAGAGCTGGAGAAGAGTGGACCTTGGTGGGGGCAGGGTTCCTTCATTCCTCCTAGACATGCAGGGCATGGTGATGGATGGTGAGGGAGTGTTTTGTCGTGTCGGTGTCTGTTAGACCAGTGAAGGGTGAGACGATCATCATCACACAAGAGTGAAATGGAAGACCCTGCTGGTGGGTCCACAAAGGAAACGTAGGTGTAAATAGTTGCCTCTCAAAGTGGAGAAGTAAACTCACCAAAGAAATGGTAAGAGGGTCGGAAAGTGTGGAGTGCCCTTTCGAGTGTGCGATCGAGATTGTAGCTGACACTGTAAGCAAAATGGAAGCCTTGTGTGCTTGTAGCCGTTCCCTGTGACTGCAGTGGAGGTAGGAGGGGAAAGTTAGAGGTCGCACTGAGGAGGTAGTTGGGTTGATGGCTGATGGAGTCTTTACCGTGTGGGTGGGGATGCCAGAGAAGGGAACTGGGGGCGTAGCCATAGGGGGTGAGCATTGACTGGAGGCCTCAGTGAGCCAGTCACTGCCATTTGATGTCTCTGTTGAAAATTGACCCCACACTTTCTGTAGATGCTTGTGCATCGATATCGAAATGGGGTGGTTCACCTAAATATTAGCATAACACACCATCTTGGTTTCTCAGTTCGTAGCCTTTCTGGGTCACACTTACGTGCTCAGCCAACATTCCAAAGTCCAACCGTTGTGCCAAAGTAGCTGGGGGTCCGAGTGGCTTCTAGCCCATGCGACACCTAGACAAAACTATGTCTCCTGCCAAGCACGCCCTAGCCATGGCGGGGCTCTCTCTGGGACCCTCAGCTTCCTTTCCTGACCGTCGCAAGACTATCCCGATTACTCCAAAACTGTCCATGTCTCCGAAATGACAGGTTCAGGTGCTAGATCCAGCATCGCTGCTTCACATTCAGCATCTCCCTCCTGCCCGTACTCGGTGAAATGCCTCTCCCTCACTGGTGTTTCCTGGGTACATACTGCTAAAGGAGTTAGTGCATTGATACAAGATAGTATTAGAACAACTTGGAAAACAACGAGGGCTTTTAAGAATTGAAAGAGATTTAGGGCCGCCTGGGTGGCTCAGTCGTTTGAGCATCTGACTCTTGTGTTCAGCTCAGGTCGTGATCTCATGGTTCTTGAGTTCAAGCCCCACATCAAGTTTATATATATACACACACACACACACACACATATATATGTGTGTGTATATATATGTATATATGTATATACATATATGTGTGTGTGTATATATACATATATATGTGTGTGTCTTTATATATATACATATATGTTTATGTGTGTGTATATATATATGGATGTATATATATACATATATGTGTGTGTATATGTGTGTGTGTATATATATACATTGTATGTGTCTTTATATATATATATGTATGTGTGTATATATATGTATGTATTATATATACATATATATGTGTGTATATATATGTGTGTATACATATATGTGTGTATATATATGTATATACATATATGTGTGTATACATATATGTGTGTATACATATATGTGTGTATATATATGTATATACATATATGTGTGTATATATATGTATATACATATATATACACATATATACATATATACATACATACATATACATATATGTATATACATATATATACACTTAAGACAGAGTGCCAGCCCTTAGGCACTGACCCTAGATGCTTTCAGCCAGGGAACAGTATAAAAACAAAGCAGTAAGGAAGGCCCTCTTCAAGATTGTCAGAATCAGGTTCTAACAAGAATTACAACGCTTTTACTAGGTCAACTAACAAATCAGTATTAGAGTAATGACTAAAATATCCTTTCATGATTCTTAGGGTCTCTTGAAGAATGTTCTGTTAAACTCTCTTTGGTAGAAAGATAAATGATTGTAATATGAATACACGTCAAACTTTGCAAATTAAAGAGTAGGCTCTATAGTTAAACACATTATTTTTATAAGGAAAAGTGGCGATACTCTACTAATCTATTTATCATTTATCCATTGATTCATTTGTTTTGAATCTTGTATATAACAAAAGGCCTCTGGTGGCTAGGGAGTCAATATATGGTTTAAAATAACTTGAGCTGGGTGGAAACACCAAAAAGTAAGACTTATTTGTAAGTCTGAACATTATAGGCCAAATTACAGTTGAACTCCTACTAGAAGGTACTCCCTTTTTCATTTGACACTAATTGGCAGAGCTGCTGAAAATCATAGCAGTTAAAGAAAGTCCCCATTGAGGACCCGTGTATATAACACGCAAGAGTAAAATAACTTTAGCCTTTCTGCTGATGTGCTAATTTTGAGCATGGAAAATTACATTTTCTTGGATTGTATGTCTTGCTCCATACATTTGTGTATAGGATCAGATATGAGAAATATATTTTCCAAGTAATATAACACACACATTTATTGTGATGCTGTTTAAAAAACCAAATGCTCTCTTGTTAAGAAATCTCTAAATGACTGGAAATAATTGAGCTGACTTTCCTAAACCAGAATAGCTGGGCTCAAATTGATTACATTCATGCTCTGAATATTCCAATTTGCTTGGATCCATTTACTGTAACCAAATTGAAGAAACCCTGCTTTCTAGGTCATACATTGTTCGTGACAAAATTACACTGGGAGTTTACACATTTGTTCTGTCTAATACTTTCTGGGAACATAATATATCTCTTGGTGAGCAGAAGTGTCAATTATGGTAATTATGATAATAGACTTGTATTTAGGTTGTTGTATATATTCTAACAGTATTAAGACATTTGAAAAATTATAAATTTAGTAGCTTTAGCTATAGCCTAGATACATTGCTCTGCTGTGATAGAGACTCATAGAGCGAAGGGGAAAAAAAAAACAAAATTAGTTAATATTTCCACTCTCTTCAGAGGCAAAATTGTTAAGATTTTCCTTCATCTATAGGATTTTGAAATACCGCATACAAAATATGTTAACAGGTTATATGAAAATATTTATAAATCAGTACAGATAAACACTGGAGATTACTGTGATAATAATCCCTCTGTTCTGCTTAACATTCTCCCTCAGAAATGCATACTGTCCCCATCACCAAAGCTAGCTGACCGTAGGAACCTCACCTAATGACAAACTAAAATTAGCAGCAACATGTCCTTTGCCTAAAGCAAGCCACAGCTGAAGGATAGACAGATACAAAGGGAGCCCTATTTCTTTTTTTTTTTTTTAATTTTTTTTCGTTTATTTATTTTTGGGACAGAGAGAGACAGAGCATGAACAGGGGAGGGGCAGAGAGAGAGGGAGACACAGAATCGGAAACAGGCTCCAGGCTCGGAGCCATCAGCCCAGAGCCTGACGCGGGGCTCGAACTCACGGACCGCAAGATCGTGACCTGGCTGAAGTCGGACGCTTAACCGACTGCGCCACCCAGGCGCCCCAAGGGGGAGCCCTATTTCTGACTTGACATTGCATCCAGTACATCACTAGGTGTATATTCATGATAAGCATGAGTTTTTACATAGGCTTTACAACGGAACCAGGAGGTTCAAATAAACCTTGAAGGTTTAAGAAATCTGAATCTCTGCCTCCGGCTGGAACAGTTTAGAAATATTACTGAAAGACAGAAAACTGCGAAGCATTGCCTGTCTCCCTTGAATATAATTTCCTCCTTTGTAAAGCCATAGATGAATCCGTAATCACTGTAGCAAACTTCAAAGGCTCGTGGAAAATGTGTAAGTAAGAGCAGTTGTATTCCCGTAAGATCCTGTGTGGCCACCTAAACGGAAAGCAACAAAGAGGATTGTCTGTGACTCAAATAGGGTAAGAGAAACCAGGAAACTCAACTAAAAACAAAGTCTCAGGTCTGTCTTGTTTGATTTGTTTGGGCGTTGAAGCTTTTATTTTATTTTATTTTACTTTATTTTTTAATTTACCGTCTATAAAAGCAATTTTTAATTGTTTATTAACAGTAAAAATATTTTGGACATGGACCAGTTAATTTGTTCTTATTTCTTTGCTGTTGTTGTTGTTGTTTTTGGCTTATTCTTTTCAGTTCTTCTGTTTTGTCTTCAGACTGGTGTCTGATGATAACATTAATCACAATGAAAGTGTTAAGTGTTAGAGATCATGTTTATTATCCTCCCATGATGAGACACGCTCTGAGCTAAAATCTTGCTATCACTGGTGTCCAAACTTTGTGACGCATTAGAATCAACTGGGGAGCTCAGACACATCTCAAAGCCCGGGTTGCACCCGTGACAATGAAATCAGAATGTCCAGGGATGGGAGCCAGACATCAGTATTGTTGGAAACCACTGCTGTGCCTCAGTGCATCCTATGTGGCCTTCTGGAACAGTGCGACTGTGGTAGTGGTCCTGGGAAGTAGAGTATGCCTGCTGTGGTGTTCAGCCGTCTGGCAAGGACTGTAGGATACATGGTTCATGAACTCGGTGACACCAAATACTCTCTAACCTAGCTGTGCCTCAGTTTCTTCATTCATAAGATGAGAATAACAATTTATAGCTACCTCGCAGTGTTTATTTAAGCCTCTTGACCTCATGAAAAGTTCCCAATACTAATACACAGAGTTGGGGTGCCCGAATGGCTTAGTCCGTTAAGCGTCTGACTCTTGGTTTCTGCTCATGTCATGATCTCATGATTTGTGAGTTCGAGCCCCACGTAGGGCTCTGTGGTGACAGCATGGGGTCTGCTTGGGATTCTCTCTCTCCTTCTCTCTCTGCCCCTCCCCTGATCACTCTTTGTCTCTCTCAAAATAATAAATAAACTTAAAAAAATAATATACACTATTATTATATAGCAATAAACAGAAGTAATGGGTTTTGGAATAAGGTGTACATGGAGTTTAATCCCATTTTCTGAATTCCCTGGGCATGTCGCCTCACGTAAGATCCTTCCCTTCTCAGAGACTGTTTCCTTTGGTAGAGATAACAAAATCTACCCCACAGGTTTGTTTGTTTTAGGGATTGAATAATGTTGTGTGATGTATTACTTAGCCCAGCACTGGAACATAAGCCCTCAAAAATTACCTGATATTGTATTGTAATTCAGTGATAAGTGTGGAAATGGAGGTATGATGCAACACATGTGGGGCTCCCAAAACACAGGTGGATGTGGAGGAAGGCCAGTTTCATGAGAGACACATTACTCACAAATTCAGAGTCTGATACAGACTCTTATGATGTATCTCCAATCAGCTGGCTGAAGTATACCCTCAATGACAAGTAAACTCACAATTATTTCACCTTCTGTTTATTTTCCTGGGTTTGCACAGTCACTGGGTTAAAAATCAAATCATCTATAAAACTCTTGACCCACTGTGACCTCGCGTGCTGCTTATATAAGCATAGCGAGTGGACAAACAGAAATAAAATGGAAACTATTAAAACGCAACATATGGTACTTACAAATCATACTTCAAGTTGCTTAAGAAATGCCTCCTCCACGTGACCCTCGGAGTCATTTGCTGCATTGTACTGGATGACTTTTTTGAAATCAAGTTCCATATATGTGAAGATTCTGCTAATATTGTTTCTCTAAATCAGGGTTGTTTCGAGCTCTACCTAGAACAGAGAACAAAAGGGAACAGACAGACCTTGTTTAAACTCTTTTAGGGCCATCACAGCAACGTGCCCTAGTAACAACTTCAGTGAGGTTTTTCACTTCCTACATAAATCCCTGAGCACACTGTTGGTGTGCCTGCCCGTGAGACCTGTCGTATCTTCACTATTCACTTACTCGTTTGTAGATGTTGAAACTGTTAACTAGTGTCATGTACTCACCGTTCCTGAAGTCACTTTCCTTCTAATCCCATGGAATTTTAGAACCGTATAATGATGGGGACAATGTTGTAAGCATTTGAAAAATCAATCCTATAAGAAGCATCTTTACAGAAATGGCTTGGAAGTTATGGAGAAACTATTGTAAGTCTGCATTTGAAAATTATTCTATGCAGTATACCCACATGGCCCTGTCAGGTAAGTGTCCAACTCTTGATTTTGGCTCAGGTCGTGGTATCACGATTCAGAAGTTCAAGCTCCGTATCTGGCTCGGCGCTGACAGTGCACAGCCTGCTTGGGATTCTCTCTCTCTCCCTCTCTCTCTGCCCCTTCCCCACTCATGTGCATGTTCTCTCTCTCTCAAAACTAAATAAATAAATTTTAAAAATAAATAAATGAATAAATAGATAAATTTATTCTATGCTCTTTTCCCCAGAACATTCAGAAGGTAGAAAACACTGGTTTATTTTAAATTTTAATTATTTATTTTGACAAAGAGGGAGAGAGAGAGAGAGAGAGAGAGAGCAAGCACACATGAGAGAGAGAAGGAGGGGCAGAGAGAGAAAGAGAGAGAATCCCAAGTGGGCTCTGTGCTGCCAGTGCAGAGTCTGACACAGGGCTCGATCCCATGAACCATGAGATCATGACCTAAGCCAAAACAAGAGTCAGACACTCAACCAGCTGAGCCACCCAGGCACCCCTGGTGGTTTATTTTAAAAGACAGTCTTATCCAAAACATTTCTCAAGACCTTCTACATCATATTAAACATTCACGGTAAATAGTGCCGAGAAATGAATGGATAGCTTCTACCCCACCCCAGAAAGGAAAGAGAATGAGGACAGCCCGCCTTGGGGGAATAGCTGTCATAAGCAATAGCATTTCATATATAAGATCAATTAATAGCTTTATATTACACGATTCTTCTCTGTTGTCCATTAGGAAGGAGCTGTTTATTTACAAGGTCAAAATTTGACTTCATTTTAGAATTGTTTTTTCCCCAGTGAAAGGGAACTTTGTTGACTATTTATTCCTAGAGTTATTGAAACTTACATAAGACCTTTGTGAGCAAAATTAGAACAGAGCTGTGAGTGGGAAACCTAGAGGCTGTCCTCTTTGGCACTCAAAGCACTGTCAGCAAGGAAAGAGAATTAAAGGCACACTCCATATGGAGGCTTCTTTCTCTTTAGCCCATTACTCCCTTTCTGGGATAGAACAATGTCTAGCACATAGTCAGTACTCACTGAATGTTTGCTAGAAGAACAACATAAGTAAAGATGTCACCTAATGCAAAATGTGAAATATGCTCTCAGTGTTGTGGACGATTACTACCAGTAGCAGCTTCATCGGGGATGGGCACTAAATTTGTAGTCAGGAGTTTGATACTGTTTAATGACACGTTTGGTGATCTGGTCCTTGTCTACCTCTCCCAAAGTGTCTTGAATCATTCTTCCCTCGCTCAACCAACTCTAGATGAGCTCGTTTCCTTTCTGTTCATTAAAAACCTAGCCTTTTCCCCACTTGAAGGTCTTTGCACTGTCTCATTTGCCTGGAAGGCTCTTTCCCCAGCTTTTAACATGGCCCATCGCTTCTAATTCTTTGTTTTCAGCTCCAAGTTTACCTCCTCAGAGACACATATCCTAATTGCACATACCACATCTCCCCATTCCCAGCACTCTTATCATATCACCCTGTTTGCCCTATAACCTGGACCACAATCTGACATGATATCGTTATACTATTTGTTTACTTGTTTATTGTCTGTCACCCGCCACTTTAGAGAGCTTACCTCCTTGAAAGGAGGACATATTTTATCTTATTCTTCATGGTCTCTGTAGCATTTAGAACACCAGAAACCCTATGGTGCATGTTTTTGATCATTTAAAAAAAATTTTTTAAACGTTTATCTATTATTGAGAGACAGAGAGAGACAGAGCATGAGCGGGGGAGGGGCAGAGAGAGGGGGAGACACAGAATCTGAAGCAGGCTCCAGGGTCTGAGCTGTCAGCACAGGGCTTGACGTGGGCCTCAAACTCATAAATCATGAGATCATGACCTGAGCCAAAGTCGGACGCTTAACCGACTGAGCCACTCAGGTGCCCCTGTTTTTGGTAATTTAATGTTAATATTTTAGTCATATTTATGTCCCTACTTAATATAGAATTTAACTTTTAACTATGCTAAAAGAATGATTTTTCTTCCTCTTTAAGATTTACATGTGAAAAGCTTAACCCACTGAATCTCTAAGTACCTAGTAATACAGATACAGGTGAGGAAATATTTGCCTTATGTGGAGATGGTTTTGTGAATCCAAGCTTCCAAGTCCCATAAAGGTTTTTACACTGCTATAAATACCATCAGAGTGTTATATTAGGCTTCTGACTATTCAGTACAAACATAGGGGTAAACAGTGAAAAAATTAGGCAAACAGTTGAAAAGTTCTGAAATATACATGTTTAGAATCCTATAGGAAAAGAAATCTGTATTTCTTTTCAGGACTGAAACTGAAATAGAAGTGTAAGTGATCATATGCATATTACTCCCAAATCTGCTTTTTGGTTACTGTGCAACTAAGATAAATTTAAAATCATATTTTGGAGCTTCTGTTTCAGCTTGAAACAGTGGCCATAGAGCCTTTTACAGGGTCAAAGAGAGTATCTGTTAATTCAGGATAGAATTAATAGGTGGAGTGAAGTCAAGCCTTACTTGTTTGCTGTGATCTGGGAGTGAAGAGTATTTCAGTCAAATAATAGATACTTCATTTATTTGCATTTGCTAATAGCATCTACTTTGGTTTGATGACACCATTTCCTCTTTCTTTTAGATGCAGGGCAATCTCACAACTAGCCTGTATTTGTGCAATATACATGACAATTATTTTACACATCCCACAAAGACTGTTCCACCCATCACTGCTGGACCCATTGAAAGACCTGTCTTCCTTTTATTTAAGATTGCCCCATATTTGGCACACATATGGCACCCCAGAGACGACTATACCAAGATGGTGAAAGAATTAGCATCTGATACTAGAATTTCTTCTGGGAAGTTCTTAGGTAGTCTGTCATTTCTTCAAAGCCTTTGAGCAGAGTGTGATGTGCCTATGTGTGTGTTGGTTCTAATCTGCAACCTATGAGTGGTCAGTGCCCTAATTCAGAGCGCACACTTCAGGTATGGCTAACGGCCCCCCTACTCCAGAGGCAGAGACTGAACATGGTTTGACTTTATGGCTATATTTTTCTCAGATCAGCAGTACATGGTTTTTCAATTAAGCAGTTGATATTAGAAATATTTGGTTTTTGTTGTTTTTTTTTTCTTGGTTGGGGATGGGTGAGATACTGGCATTCAGTCTATGAGGAATAACTACAACTAATATTCTGGAGACAACTCCAACTGCCCTTGCGGTAAGAGGACATCAGGAACCTAGGACCTCAGTACACGTTTCCTCTCAGAATGGCACCTGAACATTGACTCAGAAACAGTTTTGTGTCTGACTGCTAACCCAACCCGTTCTTTCTGTCTGATAGCCACCAGATTGCTCATAAAACTTCCTTTGGGGAATTGTTGATATCCTTCTGGTGCACTTTTCATGAAAGATGTTATTGGAGTAACAGAAGAACAGGTAACTGGGGCCTCGTGAAAATTATAAGACAGGTCGTGTGACTATCTTTGTGCCTATTGGCTCATAATTGTTTATATGTGAATGTAACGTGCATCTATTATGTTTACGAGTTTATGAGTTTTCTAAGAATCCAGTCCCCCTCCTGTGGTGTTTCTCCTTTACTCTCACACAATGACACCAGATTTGTGGGGGTTTATCCCTTCTGAGCAATTCTCTGATAATGGGTATCCTACAATTTAACTCAATTTTGACTCTGCCTAGCTGGGGTAGCATCAGATCCCGCAGGGTAAGGTCGCATCCCAGGAGACTGCCCCATGCTACATGCAGGTGCCATTGAAAAGCAGTAGGTCCCCAGGTTACCCACAACTTCCATCTGACGTAGCTACAAATTAGAGGTTTAATTTGCCCAGGTTTAAGTTGCAACTTACAGAACTCACAGAAGTCAGGAAAACACTTACATTCACTTACCAGTTTATTAAAGGATGTAGATGGACAGCCATATGGAGACATTACATAGGATGAGATCTGGGAGGGTTCCTCACACAGGATCTTCTGGCTCTGGAGTTGAGGTATGCAATACATCAATGTGTTCAGACCTAGAAGCTCTTTGAACTCTGTACTATGGAGATTTTTATGAAAGCTTCAGGTAAGCATGATTGACCGTTAACTCCATGTTTAGACAACTCCCAGGGAATTGAAATGGGACTGAAAACTACAGGCTTCTAATCATGGCTTGGTCTTTCCTCAGACCAGCCCCCATCCAGAAGCCATTCAAGAGCACACCCAGGGTTGCCTTGTTACAACAAGACACTCCTATCACTGAGGAAGTCACTGAGGAAGTCCTGAAACAAGGGTTTCAGGAGCCCTGTGTCAGGAACTGGAGTCAGAGAATGATAGACATATTTTCTGCTATCCAACAGTTTATAAACTTGCTTTCTTTGTAATTTGGTTGCAAAGTGGTAGGAAGGAGATCTAGAACGTCAGAGATGTTACCATATTTACTAAAATAAAAAGTGAACGGTCAAGAAGTACTAATAATTATGTGCAGCATAATTGGTTCAAGTTTCTTCACAAAAGAATAGATGTATGCTTATGTGGGAATAAAATAGATATATTTTTTAATTTTTTTAAATGTTTTTATTTATTTTTGAGAGACAGAGAGTGAGCAAGGGAGGGGCAGAGAGAGAGAGAGGGAAACACAGAATCTGAAGCAGGCTCCAGGCTCTGCACTATGGGCACAGAGCCCGACACAGGGCTCGAACTCACAAGCCATGAGATCATGACCTGAGCTGAAGTCGGACACTTAACCGACTGAGCCACCCAGGTGCCCTTTAAATTTTAATTATTGCCTCAGAGTCCTTCAATTCTTCAGTAAAATTGGCATGAGTAATAAATATTCAGATTCTATTGTGAACCTTAAAATTGAGGATTCAGTCCAAGGTTATCTAAATCTCTGACCTGACAGAATTCTCATGACATCTGAGTTAGAGGAATAATGTTAATCTTGTATTTCCTATATGTGTATTTTTTCCCACCTGGAATTTAAAACAAACCAAACTATAAACTAAAATCAGCAAAGCATGTAGATTGCATAACAGTACAAATAAACTTCTTTTGTGTTGATTAACACAATAAGAGAACCATTCTTCCTTTCACTTCAGGGTTAAAATAATTTTTCAACTCCATCAATTCATATTAACAAATACTATATACTACATATAATCAAATTTTTATTGGAAAATATAGGACAGACACTATCCAAAAGTCACCAAATATATATCAGTTCAATAACTATAGGTTGAAATGCTGTGAATCTGTATTATACTGGATATCAGTCTCACATTTTATTGAAATCAGAACATATTAAGGAACTTTTTAAAAAAATATGGTCTAAGACTCATCTTTACATTTCTATGCCATTCCTGAAAGAAAAAAAAAATTACTATTACCTAAGGGTCTCTGTGATTAAAATAATACCTGTTATCGACTATGCATTATTTGCTTTTACATTTGTTGAGGGTTTTTTCTTCTTTTTATAAACAATTAAAAACACTAAAGCTATGTACAGAGAAAAGGAAAGACAACTTGGCATTTTCTAACAAAGTGTTAATAAATAGGACTAATTCAGAGGGAAGGTATTCTGATGTAAATTGCTTATAAAAAGTTGATTTATTCAAATTAAGGTCTCTATTGATGCCCCTATAAACAAGCCATTAATTTACTCATTCAGTGAACAAACATTTACTGAGTACCTACTTTAGGCTAAACACCAAGGAATAGAGATGAATATGACAAGATTCCTGCCCTCCAGATGTTCATACCCCACAGCGATGATAGATTTGTAAATAAAAAGAGGTACACTATTACATGACAAGTGCGGTAATAGAGTTATAATTGGAATTCAGGGAAAGTGGAATACAAAGAGAACAAATAATTGTCTGGGGGGGGATGGAAAGTGATATGAGAGCCCAGTAGAAGAGAATGTGTTAAGTGCAAAAGGAAAAAGGGTCAGATGAAGTTAAAGAAATGAAATGGCAAAGCTACAGAGTTTAAAAGAGCGATGACATGTGACAACACCACCATTTATCCAATGGGCAGAAGCACAAACAGTGAAAGGTAGCCTTGGTGGTTGCCATGGCTGTGAAATTCACATGCTGTGCAAACAAACCTAATGCAATAAAGCAAGTCACTCATGGAATTGCACTAATACCATCTCAAAAATAATGCTCATTGGATCATGAATAAAAAATCCTGTTGAATACATATGACAGTGTGTTTACGGAAGTAAAAGAATCAGGTATATAACGGATGTTTTAACATTGTTCCTGCCTTAAGGACATTTGCTTCTCAAATTTAGATACAAGCTGCAACATAGCCCAAGGACTAAAAATGAAAGAATATGAACAATGGCAACTTTCACCATATTGTCTCTAGATAGTTGACGTATGGTCCAATCTGCCCAGCATCTTCATTAGTGAGTTAAAAGAGGGTGTAAATAACACCACACTAATGATATTCACAGATGATAGCAGATTGGAAACTGTCTCACTTACACTAATGTTGACTGTGAAGTAACAACAGGGAGACAGAATAGCTCCGGAAGTATTGGTAGACAAATCAAATGACAGAGAACATTTAGCTTCAGATAAGAAAAGGAGCAGTCGAACAATCTGGAGAGGAAGAAATAAAATGTACAGAAACACAGACAGTGACAATGCCGAATCTTAGTAATATGTGAAAGCAAAACTCATTTAAACATCTCTACAGTTCCTCTCTCTCTCTCTCTCTCTCCCTTTCTCTCTCTCTCTCTCTCTTTCACTCTCACTCTCTCTGCCTTAGTCTGGAGAAGTGCATCAAGGAATTTATAGAATGAGAGGCACTGACAAATGGAAGGTGATCAAAAGAATTAACTGTCTATGACACGGAGGATAAGAAATATAACATCTACTTCCCTGAAGAGTTAGGAGGTAAAGGACTCTTTTAATGCTAAAATCAATACAGTAAAATGAATGATGAGCTGACATTTGGAAGGAAAATACCTTCAACAAGAGCATGTTTTAAAGGAGACTGAGAGAACAAGCTCCACAACTAAAGGGAGAGAAGAGGCCACATCTAGGAAGGTAGGAAGTGTGGAGATGTGCTTGCTTTAGGGGAGAATGGATTGTGGGTGCTGTAAAGGGAAGGGAGCCATTGTCATGGATCAGGGCAAGAGAGAGAGAAGGGAGAGGAGCACACAGGAAAACACACACACACACACAGGACATTTCCACCAAGCCGTTGGCTTGGAAAACAAGAGGGGCTGAATTTCATGATTTCTTGCAACCAGCAGACTTAAAAAGCCTGGAGCTTTAAAGGTCAGTGGGCTTGGCTGGGATGGAGCCCTGAGGACACTGCCCTACTGGGGAGAAGGCAGGCAAACAACCAGGAGGCAAACGGTGTGGAAACAGTGATATGAAAACATGCCTGGGGCACACAGGAGAGAATTTGCTCTTCTCAGAATTCTTCCCTGAGAGGCAGCATTCACAGAGACACCTCTCCGGAAACAGGGGAGCTGGCCAGCGCAATATCCCTCCCCACCCCACTCCTTAGCATAAACTCAGAGCCACTCGTGGGAGGCAGAAAAGCACCAACATTGGCTGTCTAATGTGCTTACACCAAGCCCCATGACCCTGTGCTTTGGTGGAACTGCCCTTCTCAGTCACACTTTCCTTAGTCTCAACATGGTGGGCCCCTCCCCTAGACCACCAGCACAAACCCCTGCCCACACCATGTCTCCAGACCAGAGAGTTTTTCAGGCTCTCATTTATGATGGAGGTGGTGTCAGGACTCATTTCTCAAGCAGACCAGAGCACACCTAGTGTGCCAGAGACCAAAAACTGCCTACAGCATGTGAGGACAGCCTCTGCAGATGACTGGCCTGGAAGATAGAGGACACAGAACAGCACAGTGCATGCAGGATGCACAGGAGATATTCCCTGAAGCACCAGGTCCTGGACACTATATGATCTCTTCTTCATAAGGCCATTACTTTCAGGAGTAAGAAACATAATGGGTTTTTCTAACACAGACAGAAAGGCAAAGACTTATACAAAGTGCCAAGACAGGGGAATTCATCCCAAAAGAAAGAACAAGATAAGGTCACAGCCAGAGAGCTAAGCAAAACAGATATAAGTAATATGCCTAATGGAGAGTTTAAAACAATACTCATAAGGATACTCAATCAGGAGGCAAAGAAGACAGTAAACAAGATTGGAAACAGGCTAGATGCAATGAAAAGCAGGCTGGAAGAAGCAGAGGGAGAAATTACTGACCTAGAAGACAAAATAATGGAAAACAAAGAAGCTGAACAAAAGAACAAAGAATTAGATAACACAAGAATAGACTGAGGGAACTCAGTAACTCCATCAAATGTAATAACATTCGTATTATAGGAGTCCCAGAAGAAAAAGAGAGAGAAAAGGGGGCAGAAAATTTATTTGAGGAAATAATAACAGAAAACTTTCTTCATCTGGGGAAGGAAACAGACATCCAGATCCTGGAGGCACAGAGAACTCACATAAAAATTAACAAAAGGAGGCCAACACTGAAAAATACTATAATTAAATTTACAAAATATAGTGATAAGGAAAATATCTCAAAGACAGCAAGACAAAAGAAATCCTTAACTTACAAGGGAACATGCAGAAGGCAGGCTGGAGATTTCTCAAAAGAAATTTGGCAAGCCCGCATGGAGCAGCAGGATATATTCAACATACTGAATGGGAAAAATTTGCAGCCAAGACTACTCTATCCAGCAAGGCTATCATTCAAAATAGAAGGAGAGATAAAGAGTTTCCCAGAGAAAGAAAAAATAAAGGAGTTTGTGACCACTAAACCTGCCCTGCAAGAAATATAAAAGGGGACTCTTTGAGTGGAATGTGGAGACCAAAAATGACAAAGAAAAAATCAGAGAAAATCTCCAGAAATGGCAAAGAAAGTAATAAAATGTCAATAAATACATATCTGTCAATAGTTACTTTGAATGTAAGTGAACTAAATGCTCCAATCAAAAGACATAAGGTGTCAGAATAGATGAGAAAAACAGGTTCCATCTATATGCTATCTACAAGAGATTCTTTTTAAACCTAAAGACACGTCCAGATTGAAAGAGAGGGGATGGAGAAATATTTATCCACACAAATGGATATAAAAAGAAAGTTGGAGTAGCGATACTTATATTGAACAAACTAGACTTTAAAGATTATAAAAAGAGACAAAGAAGGACACTATATAATAATAATAAAGGGGACAGTCCAACAAGCAGATAAACTAATTGTAAATATTTATGCACCCAATAGTGAGCACCAAAATATATAAAACAATTATTAACAAACATAAAGGAACTCACTGATAATAATATATAGGGACTTTAAAACTCCACTTACAACAATGGACAGATCATCTAAACAGAAAATAAACAAGGAAAAATGGTTTTGAATAACACACTGGACTTAACATATATTCAGAACATTACATCATAAAGCGGCAGAATAAACATTCTTTTCAAGTGCACATGGATTCAGAATAGATCACATATTTGGTCAGTAAACAGGCCTCAACAAATACAAAAACATTGAAGTCATACCATACACCTTTACTGACCACAATGCTATAAAACTAGAAACCAACCATAAGAAAAAAATTGGAAAGACCACAAATACATGGAGGTTAAACAACATGCTAGTAAACAATGAATGGGTCACCCAGAAAATCAAAGAAGAAATAAAAAAAAATACATTGAAACAAATTAAAATGAAAACACAATGGTCCAAAATCTTTGTGGCAAAAGCAGTCCTAACAGGGAAGAATATTATAATACAGGAGTAGTTCAAAAGCAAGAAAAATCTCAAATAAACAACCTAACCTTTCATCTAAAAGAGCTAGAAAAAGAACAAGAAACAAAGCTTAAAGTCAGCAGAAGGAAAGAAATAATAAAAATTAGAGGAAAAATACATGATGAAGAAACTAAAAAAAATTAAATAAAATAAATCAGTGAAACCAGGAGCTGGCTCTCTGAAAAAAAATCAATAAAATTGATAAGCCTCTAGCCAGACTTATTTAAAAGAAAAGAGATAGCACCAAAATAAATAAAACCACAAATGAAAGAGGAAAAATAACAATCAACAACACAGAAATACAAACAATTATAAGATAATATTATGAAAAACTATATGCCTACCAATAGATACCCTGGAAGAAATACATTTCTAGAAACATATAAACTACCAAAAATAAAACAGGAAGAAGTAGAAAACTTGAAGAAACTGGTAACCAGCAAAGAATTGAATCAGTAATCAAAAAACTCCCAACAAACAAAAAGTCCAGGGCCAGATGGCTTCACAGGGGAAGTCTACCAGACCTTTAAAGAGGGGTTAATACCTATTCCTCTCAAAGTATTCCAAAAAATAGACAAGGAAGGAAAACTTCGAAATTCATTCTTTGAGGCCAACATTACCCTGATACCAAAACCAGAAAAAGACTCCACTAAAAAAGAGGCCTACACTCCAGTATCTCTGATGAACGTGGATGTAAAGTGTCTCAGTCAAATATTAGCAAACCTAATACAAAATACCTTAAAAGAATCATTCACCACAACCAAGTGGGATTTATTCCTGGGTTTCAAGGTGGCTCAGTATTCATAAATCAATCACTGTGATATACCACATTAATAAAAGAAAAGATAAGAACCATAGGAGCATTTCAGTAGATACAGAAAAATCACTTGACGAAGTACAACATCTTTTCATGATAAAAACTCTCAACAAAGCAGCTTTAAAGGGAGAATACCTCAATATAATAAAAGCCATCTTTGAAAAATCCATAGCTAACAACATCGTCAATGGGGACAAGCTGAGAGCTTTACCTCTATAGTCGGGAACAAGACAAGATATCCATTCTTACTACTATTATTTACCATGTACTGGAAGTCCTAGCCACAGCAATCAGACAACAAAGAAATGATCCAAATTGGCAATAAAAAAGTAAAATTTTAACTATTTGCAGATGACATGATACTGTATGTAGAAAACCCAAAAGACTCCACCAAACATCTGATAAAATTGATACATGAATTCAGTAAAGTCACAGGATACAAAATCAATGTAGAGAAATCTGTTGCATTTCCATACACCAATAATGAAGCAGGAGAAAGACAAATTAAGGAATCAATGCCATTTACACTGCACCAAAAATAATAAGATTCCTAGGAGGGAACCTAACCAAAGAGGTGAAGGACCTGTACTCTGAAAACTATATAATACTGATGAAAGAAATTGAGGAAGACACAAAGAATTGGAGAGACATTCCATGCTCATGGGCTGGAAGAACAAATATTGTTACCATGTCTGTACAACACATTTAATGCAATCCCTATAAAAATACCAACAGCATTTTTCACAGAGCTAGAATAAACAATCCAAAAATTTGTATGGAAGCATAGACAAAGCAACCTTAGGAAAAAAAAAAGGAAAAAAAAGGTAGAGGCATCACAGTTCCACAGTTCAATTTATATTACAAAACTCTAGTGACTAAAACAGTTTGGTACTTGCACAAAAATAGACATATGGATCAATGGAAAGACTAGAAAACCCAGAAATGAACCCACAACTATATGGTCAATTAATCTTTGACAAAGCAGGAAAGAATATCCAATGGCAAATGTCTCTTCAACAAATGGTGTTGAGAAAAGTGGATAGCAACATACAGAAGAATGAAACTGGACCACTTTTTTAAATTGTCTTTTAAAAAAATGTTATTTATTTATTTATTTATTTATTTATTTATTTATTTATTTATTTTGAGACAGAAAGAGAGGAAGAGAGAGGGAGGGTAGGGGAGAGGCAGAGAAAGGGGGAGAGAGAGAGAGAGAGAGAGAGAGAGAGAGAGAGAGAGAGAGAGAATCCTAAACTGGCTCTATACTTACAATGTGGAGTGCCTCCGACATGGTGCTTGAAGCCATGAATTATGAGCTCATGACCTTGTGAGCTGAAGTCTGATGCTTAAAACTGAGTCACTGAGGCACCCTTGAAACTGGGCCACTTTCTTATACCATGAACAAAAATGAATCCAAAATGGGTGAAAGACCTAAATTGAAATAGCAAGTCATCAAAATCCTAGAGGAGAACACAGGCAGTAACTTCTTTCACATTGACCATAGCAGTTTCTTTCTAGATATGTCTTCTGAGTCAAGGAAAACAAAAGAAAAAAAATGAACTTTTGGGACTTCGTCAAAATAAAAAGCTTCTGTACAGCAAAGGAAATAATTGACAAAACTAAAAGGCAGCCTACAGAATGGGAGAAGATACTTGTAAATGACATATCCCGTAAAGGGTTAGTATCCAAAATATATAAAGAAACTTATAAAACCCAACCCCACAAAAATGAATAATCTAATTAAAAATGGGCAGGCAGCATAGACAGTTTCTCCAAAGAAGACATCTAGATGGCCAACAGACACATGAAAAGATGCTGAACATCCACTCATCATCAGGAAAATGCAGATGAAAACTACAGTGAGATATCACCTCACACCTGTCAGAATGGCTAAAATCAACAACATAAGAAACAACAGGTGTTGGTGAGGATGTGGACAAAAAAGAACCCTCATAAACTATTGGTGGGAATGCAAACTGGTGCAGCCATTGTGGAAAACAGTATGGAGGTTCCTCAAAAAGTTAAAAATAGAACTACTCTACAATCTAGCAGCCACACTACTAGGTATTTATCCAAAGGATACAGAAATACTAATTCAAAGGGGCACATGCCCTCTGTCTGGTGTTTATAGCATCATTATCTACAATAGCCAAATTATGGAAACAGCCCACATGTCCATTGACTAATGAATGGATAAAGAAGTGGTATATATATATATATATATATATATATATATATATATATATACACACACACATACACACACACACATATACATACATACATACATACATACTGTGGAATATTACTCAGCTGTCAAAAGAATATCTTGCCATTTGCAATGACATGGATAGAGCTAGAAGTATTATGCTAAGGAAAATAAGTGAGCCAGAGAAAGACCCATATGATTTCATTCATATGTGGAATTTAAGAAACAAAACCAATGGGCAAAAGGAAAAAAGAGAGAGAGGGGCAAACAAAGAAACAGACTCTTAGCTACAGAGAACATGCTGGTGGTTACTAGAGGGGAGGTAGGTGGGCAGAAGGAGGAAATAGGAGAAGAGGATTAAGGAGGGCACTTCTTGTGACGAGCATTGGGTGATGTATGGAATTGTTGAATCATTATATTGTACTCCTGAAGCCAATATAACACTGTATTTTAACTAACTGGAATTTAAATTTAAACTTAAAAAAATAAAGGAGAATGTGGTAAATGTGTCCCAGTACACCTAGAAGATCTTTAGGGTATACATTGAAAAAAATCCACGCTATTATTAGCGTTCTGTCTTGGAGGAATTTATATGCTAATTGGGTGGGGGATAATTTAGAAATCTTAAAAGTGGGATGAAGAGTGAGTGAGCAGAAATGGAGAGCAAGGGAGGAAAGAGCATGTGAGTGGGGACTCAGCAAATCCTCTAAGACCAGGCATTGAGATGAACGTAACAGAAGGGTTTTTTACAGCCAGATTTGGGAGGGTGGAGGGCATTGTTACTGATTCAATGACTTGTTTTTTCAGTATTTGCTATTCTTTTTCTTTTTCTTTTTTAATTCTGGAGTAACCTAAAGGAAGATACATAAACTCTGATGGAAATTAATATATTGTGATCCCCCGAGAATGCAAAATGCCATGTAAGAAACATACAGTGTGATGCCGTAAATTTCCACGTGTAGTAAAAAAATATGTATCTGCAGGCAGTCCTTCTCTAGTCAGTAATTCACAACATTCCCCCAACTGTAGTCTGTTTTCTGCATAACACAATGACAATCCATACAGTGGAATCAAAGAAATCTCTTTTGAACTCACATCTGTGCTCTTAAGAGGTTATCTGTGTCTTTCTCTTGGGTTATTTGCATCTTATGATCCTCTGTCCATAAACATGGATGTGGCCTTTCTCAGAGGTCCTGTCCCCTGAGTGGTACCAGGAAACGTGCAGGGAACACGCCAACCCTGAGAAAAGCAAAGAATTTCAAGGCAAAGGCAGTACAAGGTGCTGGGACAATGCTCTGCAGCGTGGGAGTGGGGCTGGATCCCCCGGCAGAGCGGCTGGACCCCAGAGCCCTCCATCCCCCTCAGTCCCTGCTAGACAGCCAGGCCACAGTGTCTCTTGTAGAACCAAGCCACAAGTCATTTTGAGAAAAGGAGAGAGGGTGGGAAAAGGCAGGATTTGTGGATGGGTGAACCACACCTGCAGGGGAGCGTGGCCCCACGAGGTAGGTTACATAAAGGAGATCAGCAGAAGGGTGGACAGTGAGGGGTGGGGGATTGTGCCCTTTTGTCGGTAGCATCAGAGGTTAGGTTGAGGACTTAATTTTCTGAGCTAGGGAAAGAACTGGATGTTTCTGAGAAGTGAAGCTATAGAAAAGGAAAAAAGGATTCTAGGAATTTTGATCTGGTAGGAAAGTATAGGGTTTTTCAGGGAAAAGGTGGGGGGGGGGCGGGGAGGGGAGATGGGTTTGATATTTGTATCAGCTCAGCTTCAACCTCCCAAGACGAAGCCTTGAACTACCGATGACCTGGGAGGCTGGATGTCACCCCGGCACTGTGGGCACTGAAGCATGTCCAAATGAGGGGTCTTATTCAAGAAACAGTACAAAACCTTAAATGAAAAAATTATGCAACTAAAAGACCCTAAAGCTTCTGCTTCTGCTTCTGATAACAGCATTAGAAAATCCAAACTCTGGGCGCCTGGGTGGCTCAGTCAGTTAAGCATCAAACTTTGGCTCAGGTCATTATCTCACAGTTGGTGAGTTCGAGCCCCACGTCAGGCTCTGTGCTGACAGCTCGGAGCCTGGAACCTGCTTCAGATTCTGTTTCTCTCTCTCTCTGTCCCTCCCCTGCTCATGCTGTCTGTCTGTCTCTCAAAAATAAATAAATCATAAAATATTTTTTAAGAAAAGGAAATCAAAACTTTGGGAAACTACCTTTTTTTTTAATGAGCAGGAAGTTTTTTCATTGTTTTAGATTTTCTGTTTCAAATTCTTATCTTTCAGTTTCTCAGATATAGCCCATGAAATAAGCATAGGAGAATGCTTTTCAGTTAACTTGAAAAAAAAATAGGCATATATTTTTCTCTCAAACACTCTGGACAGAAATAAAGAAAGGAAATCTGAATTATTAAATCATGCCTTCTTTCATTCAACATATTTATAGAGGTCTTTTTGATACCCAGACAATGAAAATAGATTAACAAGATCAGGTGTGTTGATGACTATAAGGAAAAAATAAGAAAATTAACAGAAAAGAAATTGAAGATAAATGAATCCAGTGGGAAGAGTTCTACATCAGATATGGCAGAACAGAAGCATCACTTCTAAAGAAACAACAGAAAGACAGGATTAGTGATTCAGGATCACAACTGGAGTTTTCACTGAATGAATAGATGATCACAACTGGAGTTATTACTGAATGAATAGATGATCAACAACATAAGGACAGAAAATGAGAATAAAAAGGCATATATTGAATTAGGTGAATGTGTGATGGAGAGGACAACTCGTTTAACCACTCTTGATACAAAATATACTGTGTACTGTTTTGAATTTGTTAAACCTGGGAAAAGAATGAGAAAGAAACAAGTTTTATAGCTGTATTTTTTTCTGGTTTTTGTATAGTGAACAAAATCAAATCATCACTAGCTCTCAACAAACCAGAAGACCAAAAAAGGAATTCCTGTCCCAGAAAGTACTTGCAGTGTCTCAGACTAATCTTTTATTATAATATTCTAGTGCATTTCTTTCCTTTTTATTTTTTATTTTATTTTTTCTTATTTTAGAGAGAGAGCATGAGGGGGAGGGACAAAGAGAGAGGGAGAGAGAGAATTCCAATCAGGCTCCATGCTCAGCACAGAGGACAATGTAAGGCTTGATCCCATGACCTTGGGATCATGACTTGAGCCAAAATCAAGAGGCAGGCACTCAACCGACTAAGCCACCCTCGAGTACATTTCTCTCTAATCAAGTTGCAGATATAGTCCATGTTACTTGTGATAGATTTCTTATAGTGTCAATAAACCAGTGAAATATTAGTAATGACTCAAATATCACAAAGAGTTTAATCAGTGTTTGTCACACTTTTTATTTGTTTCTCTCTCTCCTAAAGAGATTTTTAAAATATTTTCCCAGTAATTGCTACCCCCAAATGCTATTTTAATTCCAGACCCACTGGGCATCTCTTTATGGACGGTAGCCCTTTGAGAATGCATGAGTTACTCTAGGTCATGTTTTTAGGTCATTTCCAGACTTATGAAAGGAATCATTTGTGCATTTAGCTATAAATTATCCCTACCATACACTCTCAGAAGTAGATTTAGAAACCTCTTTTCTTTACTTTCTTTTTTTCTTCATCTGCTTTTTTTTTTTTTTTTTTTTTTTTTTTTTTTTTTTTTTGCTTATGCTGTAAGCTGGCCTGTAGAGTCCTTTAAATCCAGGATGATGTCTTGTTCACAGTTGTATCTGTAGCACCTATCTCAGTGTCTGTCACATAGATGAACCCTGATAGAGATTTGCCGAATGCATGATTTATAGCGATGGCCCGTCTGTATTTTCCACAGAGCATTTCCAGAAAGGGCTGTGTCACATCTGGGATGTGCTATGGCACATCTGGATCTAGCTTCATGACTAATTTGCCACTTAAAGTGAAAAAGGCATTTCTGGATTTACTTTTCAAAATGATTATTGTAGAAGTAAAATCTATGTCCTGAACTTCCCATTCTTCGAGATGGTGCATCTAAATATGGAACAGCGATGTTAATCAGGAAGACCTGAGTCTTGGATCCATCTGTTTCTACTGTTCTATTTGATCTTAAGCAAATGATTATTTTTTTTATTCTTCTGCCTTTGTTTTCTCACCTCTAAAATATGGTAGTGAAATAGCCTCTGTCCATTGCTTGAGTTTTCTTTCAACACATTTGAGTAGCTGATAGGGATGGAGGGAAGCAGTGAGAAATGTGGGGTCACCTGCCGTGGTTATCTGCAGTAGTAACTACAAGGAGAGAGAGGTATCTGAATGGGGGTAGGGAGGGGAGAGACAGATCCAAAATGTCAGGAACCAGGTAAGTCTAGGAACAGAATAGGAGGTGAGAGGGCAAAGTCAGAGCAAACCAATCCCCTGGAATAAAGGAAACAAAGCAAAAAAAAGCAAGAAAGGAAGGAAGGAGGGAGGGAAAGAGGAGGAAAATAGCTATTGTCTGTCAACCGGACTCGGGACCCCAAGTTCACTATTACAGGCTGCTTGCCCATCACGTCCAGGGGACTGGCCTAGTTAAAGGCACAATGGGAGGCAGATACTTCATCTGTGAAAGATAAGTGTAAATTGTCCCTAGACAGTTAATCTTAAATATTAATGAAGACCTATGTACTCATTTTTTTTTCCTTTTAATTCTTAAATCTTTACAGGGTAGAAAGTAAATGGACGCTCTACTCGGATGTTATAGAATTAATTTCCCTCTAGTTAGGGTGAGTCAGAAAGGTACATAAGGATGAATTAATGATTATAATTCCCAGTGAAACTAGTCTTTTAGGGAAAGTGTGGTAAACACCAGGAATAAAGAAAACTAGTAGAGAGCACAGGCAGAATCACAAAAGAGCTTGCATGAAGGAAACCACAAGAATGAGCCAGGCAAGAATATGGTAGAAGGTTAACCAAATAGAGTCAAACATTCATATTCTCCTCCTGCTACTGATAAGGAACTACCTTATCAGCAATGGGTAGTGGCCTTATAATGGGGCAAGGCATTAGGAAAAGGAAAAACATTTTTCAATTTTAAGGAAACTCTAACTACATGTAAGTGGGGTAAACAGCAGTGAAAAGTCCAGTGAGTGGCCACATACAAGTCCAGATGGCTTGACCTTGGAGGGTGGTCTTAGCAAGTGTGTGGGAGGAACCATATTTCAGAAAGTTCAGTAATATTATAAGGGAGACGAATGCCACTTAG
Organism: Prionailurus bengalensis; assembly: GCF_016509475.1. Lineage (NCBI taxonomy): Eukaryota > Metazoa > Chordata > Mammalia > Carnivora > Felidae > Prionailurus > Prionailurus bengalensis. Next base: position 3,341,265 of record NC_057346.1, read on the forward strand.
AGGCAAAATAGCTTCTGGTTTCAGCTGACCTGTTTTTTCCAGTCTCTTGTCAAGTCAGGGTGATGTTAGATCATGTATCCAAATGTGTATATCCACATTTTCTCTTCCATTCTGCTTATCAGGCAGAGGACCAGAAGGAATCATGCACTGGGAAAATGTGGAAGCCCATTCACCAGATGAGCCTGGGTCATGAGGAAGCTGGGAGGCACATCCACTGCTTAGTTGCTCCCTCAGCTCTTAAACTTGCTCTGGCCGAGCTCACCAGGAGTGGACCAGATCAGAGGCTTAGCAGAAGAGACATAAGCATCCCTGAGATTTTCAGTTACAGTCCATATCAGAGGTCTCCAGAGAAACAGGAACAATACGATGGGCAGATACATATACATAGAAAGAGATTTACTTGAGTCCAAAATCCAATGGGATGGGTGAGCATTCTGAAGACACAGGGAAGAATGGCAGTTTGAGTCTAAAGGTTCTCTTCCGGTCGAGGTGCCCCTTGATCCGGCAGGTGTGGAGTGGGGGCAGGGCGGCTTGTTTTTTGCTCGGTCCATTCACTGGATGAAGTACATCATGTTATAGAGAGCATGCTGCTGTACTCACGGTCCACTAATTGAAATGTTCATCTCATCCGAAAAACACTTTGACAGAAATAAACAGAATGATGTTTGACCAAATATCTGGGTTCTGTGGCCCAGTCAAGCTGATAGGTAAAAATAGCCATCATGTTGCCTGTAGGAACTAAGGGTGCTTTCAGTAGAATGAGGTAGAAAGAGATGTAAAACTAGTTTAAGGGTTATCACCTGGACGATTTACTGTATGTATGGAGAAATCAATAAAACTCAACTAGATTTTAGATTGCTAAATAAACTCTATGGATATATGAGTATATATTTGAGTATATACACTTGTCCGTTACCTATGGACTCATTGGGATCCATTCAGATCTTTAAAGTATTTTAAAAAAATGTATTTTATAGAACACTAGCATCACTTCTTAAATGCTTTAGTTATAGAAATCCTAATACACTTAGAGCTACTGGTAAAATATCACAAATAATTTAAGCCCTGTTTTTGTCACCCCTTTCCCGAGGAATTTCAAGCAGGATTTTATTTTGGGTTTAGTAAAATGCTTATCAGTTATTTTGATATCAGTTTTACCAATGGGAATTTTTAAAGCTCCGGTTATTTTTTTCTCTTTTTCTTCACAAAGAATTCTGAGATTCCCATAGGTAGGGGCACTATTTTTCTTTGCAGAGTTTCCCAGGCATTTAGAAAGTATTCAGCAACTATCCATTTGTTGCACACATATTCTTTGCAGCACTTTCTTTGGCAGCATATCTATTTTATGCACATCAATATGTGTTATAAGTAGCACAAATGAAAACTGCAACATCCTGTTATAAGCCTAATAAAAGCAAAATGAAATTTTCTATCTTAACTTTTACCATGCCTTGGAAACAAGGTAGGTGTTAGGCTTTCAGATTCCGTCAGAAAGGAGAGTTTGTAAATGAAAGCTTTTGTCATAAACACAGTTTGCCCGTTCGTTAGAATTTAGAGCAGGACACATTGGCTCGAGGATCAGGTGATGCACTGTCAGCTCTGGGTGACCACGACAGCTGGAGAGAAAGGTCTGCTCTGGCTGAGTCAGGTGTGACCCAGTGGTGTGGACGAGCCAGCTGGTGTTATAAGGTCATTGTCACTGTGTGTCTCTGCCTATTTAAAGTATCCAGGTTCTCTTATGTAAGTACCATTTTGACCGCGTCCATGAAGCTTTCCATGCCTTAAGGGGAGCCCTTTTTATGATACAGGAAATCTAGTGTTCCGGTGATTCTGTGGTTTGCTCACAAGCAAGGAGCCAAGGAGGCAGGGCTGACTCCGGTTTTCTGACTGTGAGTCTGCCGTTCTCTCTACTGGTGTCTGTTGTAGACTCCCGAGCTTAGGTAAGAGCTGTTTCAAATCATTGTAGACACGGAGTGGTCCTCGTGTGTGAAAAACAAGATACGTAGGAGAAATGATGAAGACTTTAGAAATTCGAAAGCTTTGAGAAAAGCTAAACAAGACCATGGAAAGCGGTATGTGTGTATCCTAAAGGGTTAAATGCATACACAGTGCATCCGTCCAACATCCAGCATTTTCCAGGACACCTGGAGAGGTGACTGAAGCTGTCATGTCTCAACTCCAGTCTCTCACGAGGGGTTTCCACATAAGAGCCTATCCCTAGTGAATATGCGTTATTTATATTAACCAGTCCAGGCCTGGCCTGATCGAACTCAGGACTCCTTCGTAGGTCTGGCCTTCTTTACAATTACAAACTTCAATTTCCTGATTTGTAAAATGGGGAAACTATATTGCGGGGTTTTTGTGACAAAAAGATAGCCTCTATGAAGAGCATACAGAAAACACACCGCCAGTGTTTACTACTCCTTAACCCTTCTTACGGTCCTTGTACTGAAATGTTCTGCTGTTTCTCTTGGCAATATAATTTGTAGAGCTGGCCTCAGAGTCTTCCCAAACGTCGTTAGTGTTTGAGTCTGTTTCCTAAACTGCAAAGATTTATGTACGTATTTCCCCTTAAGTTTGTTTCTTCCATCGGCTTTTCGCCTCTTACCCATCTTGCAAGTTTATCCCTTGCTCCTTGTACTGTGCTGCTAAGCAGGGAGACAAGACTCTTCTGTTCCTTCTGTCGTCGGCGTGTGTGGTAAACTTGAGCGGTTTCTTTTCACGTGCTTCATCTCACTCCTGTGTTGCAAGAAGCGTTTTATTGGTCTCTCTCTTGTTATGGTCAGCCCCTCGTGCCCCACTCCACAGAAGATGATGGTATTTGCCTCTAAGTCCTGGCACAGAATAACTCCTCCTCGTACGTAGTGACCTCCTGACTCCAGGCAACAGCTTCTCAGGGAGGGTTCTGCAGGATGCGTGTGAGTGGGAACTCTGGTATCTGCTTGTTTCTGCTTTGCACGGGGGTCAGAGACATGCATCCTGCCTCTATGATTCACAGAAGGAAGAATTTTATGTCAAAGCTGGCCAGAAATTAGTTTCCAAGTAAGAAACAAAATATGAGCTTCTCTTTGGTGTTACATGGTTCCCTTTCAGAATGGTTACCTGTCTCCCACACTGGTGGGTCAAGAGATGATATGATTGCACCAAATGAGCAAAAGCCCCTATAGGTCTCTATTGTCAAAATAGAAACATCCTCTTTAAAATGTAAAAAAAATGAACCCCGTCTTGTCTGTGCATATATAGCTCCATTTTTTTTAAGGTGGAGATGGAAATGTGTCACAGAACACTTTTTCCCTGGGTGTGGTAGGTAGGCTTTGGGTCTTCTGGTTGGTAGAGATACAATTATATCCATGGAGCTCTGCTCACTACTCACTCTGAACGCCACCTGCAGTGCTGTGCCTAGGAACTTGAAAATCCCTTGGCTCAGGAATTTAGGAACACCTCCACATATTGACAACATACAAGTGAAAAATGCACAAAGTATAAGCCATCCTTGTCAATAACTAAGACAATACAAGTGGTTCCTCCACCCCACTCCCACCCCCTGGGTAACAGGTGTGTGCTTTTCTGGAACTAGCAAGGAAACACATGAAACAGACAGAGAAAGTGAATGCAGTGTCCTTCTCCCCAGACTTCAGATCATTGGGATCCTAGACTCATGTCACAACGGAATCTAGAGAAAGGGGGAAAAAAGAAACCACTGTTTCTGCGGTGGCAGAAAGGGTCTGTTTTCACGATAGTGTTTGAAGTAGGCCAGAGTCTACTTTTTCTATTCTCAGAAGAGGTATACTAGAATTACGTGGTTCGCTTCCAAAATGCACCTGCCCCCCATCAGGTCTGGAAGCTCTGTTCCATTAAAAAATTTTTTTATGTTTATTTATTTTTGAGAGAGACAGAAAGAGACAGAGCATGAGCAGGGGAGGGGTGGAGAGGGAGGGAGACACAGAATCTGAAGCAGGCTCCAGGTTCCAAGCTGTCAGCACAGAGCCCGTCACGGGGCTCGAACCCACGGACCGTGAGATCATGACCTGAGCCCAAGTTGGACACTCAACCCACAGGGGCCCCTCTGTTCCTTCCATTCAGGTGGTCCAGGATGTGCATGTTGAGAAGGTCCCTCAGGTCCCTCTCAGAACCCCATCCCCCTCTTACTCCTCTCTCCCAGACCTAGCCTTCAAATCACTGTCCTGGAATAATATCACACCCCTCTTCCTGCTTCAGCATGGAGCTGAGCAGTTCCCTAAAGGTTGACACTTACTCACAGTCTCTCTTAACTAATTTTTTTGATACTGTGTAAACACAAGTAGTTGCTGTTTTCTTGTTCCACGTCAGGGATTTCATTAGGCAAGTCTTTTCAGACACGAACAAATCCTCAATACTTTCTTTCAGAGAGTTTCAAAACTTGTGGGCTCTTAACAAGTAACATCCCTATATAGCTTCTATTTCTGATAGACTTTTCTAGAAAAGAAGCATCACCTTTATCATTTTTTTTTACAAAATTGATAATAAAAATGAAATGTGTTATACAACATTTTCCTGAGTACCTTAAAATGTCATATATCCAACGAAGCCAACTGAGATAGACTTATGTCTACCTAAGGGGTATACTTGTGTTTATCTAAAGGGATACCCGGGTGGTCACATTCTCTTTCCAGCCCTTTTTGTTTCTGGATTCCCCCTTTTCCACACACATCTCCCCACCCCTTCATTGTAAGGAGTTTCTATAAAGTCATGAAATTCCAGCATCTCTTTTCCCCAGAATTGTCCCCACCTTGGACATTTTACTGCACTGAAGAGTGGTGATGTTTTAGTTACATATTTTAGAGGAGTCCTTAGCACTTAAATATTTACATGAAATATTTATGAGTGAAATAGCATAACGTCTAGAACTTGCTTCAAAATAAACCATCGGATAGAGAAGAGTCAGTTGGGATTATGCAATCAGATTATCTATGAGTTGGTAACTGTTGAAACCAGCAGACAGGTTTGTATTACATTATTTTATTGTGTATATGTTTCAAATTTCCCATAACCAAAGGGTAATAAAGTATCTTGGTTTATGGGCGTTTTTCCCTCATGTTTACTCCTTCGTTTACATTTTGTTAGCTAGTATGATAGTTTGTTTTATGTGTCAACAGCGGCTAGACCACAGTACCCAGGAGTCGATTTAATGCATACCTAGGTGTTGCTGTGAAGGCATCAATTTTAGCTTGAGAGAGTTTTCAGCTTGCCAGGCTGACCTACAAATCTCTGACTTGCCATTTTTCACAAGGTGAGCCAATTCCTTGAGATAAATTGCCATACACATGTACATAAACCTATGTATATACTTAAAGAATGAGTCTCTAATGGTAGGAACCCAAGGACAACGGTAGGTTTTCAGATAAGGCATGTGGTAAGAGATGAGCTCCTCACATTACTTGCCAAAGACCTACGTCTCTGCTACATGGGAAAGCTTATTCTGATATTGCTAAACTATGCATTTAAATTATAGGAAAGCCGATTTCGTATGTTAAACCCTTACACTGCCTTCCACCCCCTCCACCCCCCTGCCTAACTGTTATATAAACTAGCTTTCTTGTGATCTAGATATGATGTAACATGATAGTTGGAACAGCCAATTGTATCTTTCTTGGTATCTTCAAGACTCATCTAATACAAAAATCACAGAATTAAACAAGAATATTCCATTTGCCAGAAAACTTTTCCAGGACACCACGAGAACTTTAGCATGCTGGACAACTTAAGATTGGAAGTCAAGTAACAGCATTACAAGATATTATCTACAGATGACGGCATTAATATTCAGAGACGTTAAGTGTTTGCCTGCATTGCACAGCATAAGTGTTGTATTACTGTGATGTTTCTTAAATTGTTGTAAATGTTAACATCAACCTGGGAGAGCGTCTTCAAAATATGGAATCCTAGCTCACCCTAGCCAAACGAACTGAATCAAACATCAATCCAGGCTTATATGCAGTGAAAAAATTTTTGGCCATGTTTTGGATATGCTAGTTAAGGACTACTACATTACCTACAGATATTCCAAACCACTGGTCAGTCCTGTTCTCTATAGTCTCTTTCCATTTATAGATGGATGTCCTTGGAGAAGCATTCACAGTCAGCAGGCCAAATGGCTCAGAAGAGGGATTTCTCATTGTTCTTATTGATCATTATGGAACCCCAGTGTCTGCCACTGTGCATTCAATGACCTTGATGAGGCCAGGCTGTTAAGATATTTGCCCCGGGGGCGAAGTTATGTCCTGCCATATTTGTTCTTTATTATGTGATTGTCCTTCACCTCAAGGAAAACTTTGCATTGCTTTTATATCACACTCATGCACGTATGTAACGTACATACATGTTTCGGGGCTGTCTCAGACGCACCTGCAGGAAGCAGCTACAACAGGGACAGCCACACGCGTGTGTGGACACTGGCCGCTCACCTGCCTGGCCAAACCAAGGTTTCTGTGCTGAACTCAGACAGAGTGTTTAAACGGGCCTTCGTTTCCACTGCTCTTTCTCACCCTTCCATCGTGTGGCTCCTGACTTACACGACAACAGACAACAAGATTAGTAAAGCACAGTCTTTTTCATGAAATCAGGTTTGGTACCAAAGCCCTTAACTTTCTCATCTGTTTTCAGCAGCTCTAAGTGCCATGTAACCACTTCTCGCATCTCCCCACAGAGCCCAGAGACACATTCCTTCTAGAGTCGATCTGTTCCTTGTCACTGGAAATCATCTGCAAAAATGCTCCACCAGAATTTCTTTCTACTAGTGCCATTATGGCGCTGAGAAGTAAAGTCCTTTAGATCCTTTGTTTAACATCAGCCTGTACGTTGTATACTCCATCCTCAGCATTTAAGCAGCATCTGATGGTACAAAGACCTGGCGAGGTATAAATTATCAAAGGAAATCCCAGAGCTGGTGTGTAAGATGGATGGCACTACCGTGGATAAACAGGGACAAAAGAACTTTGTCTCGAGGTGGTAATGAGAAAGGTTGTCGCCTCACACATAGTTTAAAGCGCCTTCGAAGGACAGGTAAATCAGCAGGTTGAATTGCCCTGTAGAAGAGGAAGCCGCTTTGCATTTATATCCCTGCCAAGTCACCATGATGGAAGCCTAGGATTGCTCTATATACTCCCGCCATGTACGTCTCTAGACGTGGGAGGTCTCACTGATTTTATTCGTCTCTTCTCTCCCTTCATCCAAAAGCACCTGCATCCTCAAGGACCACCAGTGCAATGGTTTCTTAAGGATGGTCCGGCCTCTCTTATTATTGCGGGCTCACCACTGTGAAACTCACACGGCTCCCGATAATCTCATTGGAACCATAATCTCATCAGGTGCAAGTTAGAACATAAGTTTACTGTGGGCATGAGGTCGGCACTGTGCACAGTCAAGCTGTATACCAACAGCCAGAATGAACTGCTGACTCACTGGGCATTTTCCTGCTGCTCCAACACTATGCTCAAAACTGCTGAGGGTTCGAAGAATATATCAGACACAGTATCTGCCCTCAAGGAGCTTAGAACATAATAAGGACACACCAACGAACTCAGTAGCAAAGGCCCACTTTGATTTAAAATCAATGTTCTAGGGGCACCTGGGTGGCTCAGTCGGTTAAGCGTCCGACTTCGGCTCAGGTCACGATCTCACAGTTCGTGGTTCAAGCCCCGCGTCGGGCTCTGTGCTGACAGCTCAGAGCCTGGAGCCTGCTTCAGATTCTGTGTCTCCCCCTCTCTGTGCCCCTCCCCTGCTCATGATCTGTCTCTCTCTGTCTCAAAAATAAATAAAAACATTAAAAAAATTTGGTTTTTAAAAATAAAAATCAATGTTCTAAGAAGTCATAAGACAGAGAAAACTTTGAATGTGAGCAAAGGACAAGAAGAGAGAAAGAGCACATCCTATGTTGTATTTTGGGGCTGTTTACACATATCAGTAATTTTTAAATCTCTTCTAATAGTAGATACACATTTCCACACTTTACAAGAAAGGCAGCAAGGATCAGAAATGTTGCATCACTTAATCAAGCCATAGTTGGGATTGAAATCCAGGTCTGTTGAATTTTTCTTATTACATTAGATTTTCTGAAGACTTCATGAAGAAATTGGCATTTGAGGAGGCTTAAGAAGACAAGCGTTTGCACCAGCAGAAAATAGTAAGGAAAATTGTAGCCAGTGAAAAGGGTTGAGCAAGAATAAGAGATTAAAATGCATATGCGGTTTTAAAGGAAATAGCGAATAAACCACCCTTTTCAAACAGGGCTCTCTTTCTCACGCCAACAGTAAAATAAAAGCATTCACCATTATTTGCATTGAGTTTCAACATTTACAGAGGAGTTGTACATGTATTATCTTGTCTGAGGTTCATAGTAACCGTGTGAGTTAAGTGGGAGGGATGTTTTCATTAACATCCTCTATTTCATGGCTGAGAAATCTGAGGCACAGGTTGAGCTGTGGAACTAAGATCTTAAAATTAGTCCTGAGCTGGGACGAAAACTCAACCTACGTGTTTTGGGTCTAAAGTGCATACATTTTTCAGGTTACTTGTGAAATATCCATGTACTTCAGGGTCGAAAATAGATGTGAACCTCAACCAAGGAAGTCACAGAGGTAGTTTTGCTTTAGCGTAAGTGGTCGAATAACATGATCTTGGACCCCTCTAAGATCTTGTTGCTCCTACGTACACTTCGTTGTAAACATACCAGTTTCTCACTGTTTTAGGAAGGCTGGTTATGTTTTCAAACCCACTTAACAACTTAGCTGACACTTTCCTCCTTTTTTGTGTATCTTTCCCCACCAAGTACGTACCCACCTACAGTGCCTACCACCTAAAAGTTGTATGGTAAAGAATAATGACACGATCAGGGTGCCTGGGTGGCTCAGTCGGTTAAGCATCTGACTTCGGCTCACGTCATGATCTAGCAGTTCGTGCGTTCAAGCCCCGCGTCGGGCTCCGTGCTGACAGCTCAGAGCCTGGAGCCTGCTTCCGCTTCTATGTCTCCCTCTCTCACTGCCCCTCCTCTGCTCACATTTTCTCTCTCTGTCTCTGTCTCTCTCAAAAATAAACATTTAAGAAAATAAAAAAAAAATACTGACTCTATCTAACCACAAAAATCAAATGGAGGTACCATAATCATGGCCACTCAATGTTTGAGACTTACACAACTTGAGTGTTGGGCTCCATCCTGGATCTGGATGCAGATTTGAATGAATCTGACTCCAAACCTTAGCCTTTTGTTATAATTATTATTAAGTTTTTATTTTAATTCCAGTATAGTTCACGTGCAACATTCTCTTAGTTTCAGGTGTACAATATAATGATTTAGCACTTCATATATCACCCACTGCTCATCAAAAGTGCACTCCTTAATCCCTATCATCTCTTTTCCCCTCCCCCCATCTGCCTCCCCTCTAATAACCATGAATGTTTTCTCTATGGTTAAGAGTCTGTTTCTTGGTTTGCCCCTTTCTCTCTCTTTTTTTTCTTTTGTTCGTTTGTTTTGTTTCTTAAATTCCACATATGAGTAAGTCATATGATATTTGTATTTCTCTCACTGACTTACTTAGCATAATACAGTCTAGTTCCATCCACATCATTGCAAATGGCAAGATTTCATTATTTTTGATGGCTGTGTAATATTCCATAGTGTGTGTGTGTGTGTGTGTGTGTGTGTGTGTGTGTATACACCACACCTTTATCTGTTCATCAATCGATGGACACTTGGACACCTTCCATAAATTGGCCATTGAAAATAAAGCTGCAATAAACATAAGGGTGCATCTATCGCTTTGCATTAGTGGTTTTGTATTCTTTGGGTAAATACCCAGTAATGCAATTACTGGACAATAAGGTAGTTCTAGTTTCAACTTTTTGACAAGCCTCAGCTTTTATTCTTAATGGAATTAATATAACAGTAAGTGAGCCAGTGCCGGATAATGGGCTCATACATGAAGACTTGAAGACCGTAGATTTATCCTGTAGCCAATACTGGAAATCACCTAATGTCTCTTCAGTCTACAGTTTCTGTTGGAGTGGTGAATGTCCTTGCTCTTGGGTGGGGCTCTTGAAATCATGCTCTCTGTAGAGAGAGAGAGATGTTCCTTACCTACTCTAATGGTCTAATGTGGCTGGCCCACTTCCCAGCCCAGGACTTTGCAGACCTTTGAGGCACGGTGAATCCATTGCCTGAGAGTTAGGCTGAACCAAGCTGGCCTTCTGTCTGGAGTAATAGATTAGTAGAAGTCAAATGCTTAGCTCTGTCAGACCCAGTCAGAGGCACCCACTGTGTCAGCTGCCCCAGGAGCAGTTTTGGCATTGGCCATTTACAGACCTAGAGTCTATGTATGTTTTCTCTTCAGGGATCCACAACACCATGAATTACATACTGGTTTCATTTTTTTTCTGTTTTGTGTCTCAAAGATGAAAAGTCTTAATTGTACCCATCTTGTCTGTGAAAGGTGGTGAGGCGGTGGCCATTCACCTACCCCTTAGCTGTGATGATTTCATCTGCATTTCACCTGCCCTGCCCCCTCCCCAGCCTTCCATGGAGAGTTCCCTTTGGTGGCCTTAGGGATGAGGTCTGAGAACTAAATATCAGCTTAGTAAATTACCCATTGGACTTCAGACTGGGAACACTAAAATTCTGGGGTGGGAACTGAGGGTGTAACTAATGGTTTATCTGGGGCATCCACATCCACTCTCTCCCAAGATGTTTATTACTGTCTTCCTGTTACTTTGTCTGCAGACCATTGGGGAAATGGGCAGTCTTCAAGGCAGATGTACCAGAATTTCTGCCAGGACTGGATTCTCCAGATAAATAACTTCTGTATATTGACATGGAATACTGCTGGACATGTGTTGCTTTCCTAGGAATCTTCAAAGGCAGTGCAATCAGGCCAGCATTCTGAGCACATTTCAGACAATTTTTTCATGATAGTAGCTCTTCACAGAGGCTCTGTGAACTCTATGAACACATACCACATGGGCTCACGTTTTAAAAAATGGGTTGAAAGAAATATTGGAAGGTTCTGAGGGGCAGAGGCCAAGCTATATTAATCATTGTATCAACAATGCCTAACCCAGATTCTACTACACAGCTTACCTAAAACAGGTGTTTGCCAAATAAATGTTACTTAATAATACATACATAGCTATTTAGTACAAACCAAGAGAAATAATTATTCTATTCTGAACTGAAGATTGAGTTCTGAAGCATTTTAAAGGACACAATTGATCCACTCCTAAATGTAATCCCATTGTTTGCAATGTAAATTTGTACCTTCATGTCCAACAGAACATTATCTGAAATATGACTAGAGTTTTATACAAAGGGGTCTCTATTTTTAAATCAATGCTCAAGTTTAAAATCTCTAAAATGTGTAAGTAAAGGACAACTGTAAGGTGTAAAACAACTTAGATTCATGTGAAATTTAATGACACTTCATTTAAAGAGTCTTTTGGACTATGAATATTGGTAACTTAAAATGACCTCTTCACAGGCCCAAATAATCGTATTATGTACAAGACTTCAGTCCCTCAGAAATATATAGGCTTTTGAAGCAGAACGGCTATTAAGAAAGCTATTTGGTGTAAAAATAATATTAAAAGTACCATCTGGTTCTTACATATTAAATTACACTTTGAGAGCCCATGTAATATTTACTGGGTGACCTTGAGGAGGTAACCTGTCTGTGTCTCAGATTTGTAACCTATGAAATGAAGATCAAAGGCAACCATAGGACATCTCTAAGAAGTATATCATACTACATGCTTGGTCCACGCCTGACGCATAGTAAACTTCCCATAAATTATAGAGTATTCTGCTTTTACACTTAGGATTTCAAAAACTCCAAGTAACATTAAACTTCTGGAACTTCATTTTGGTTCATTATATCAGTAAATTCCCTATCTACTTTTCTTTTCCCCTACCTCCCCAGTATTCAAGAAGAATTTCATTAACCATTAGTCAAGGTTATTATATTTTTTCCAGGAGGCAAATGCCAATGAGTTCACCTCCAGAGGAAAGGGGAAGAAATTGTAGACAGTAAGAAGCATCACCAGGTACTCCTTGGGAAAACACACACACACACACACACACACACACACACACACACACACACACACATTAGAAATTAATATAACTTTGCGGGCTGACAGAAGTTTCTAGGCCCATTAGGTTTGAGAATTACTTGCAAAAATCATCTGGTTCGTTTCCAACTCTTTAAAAAATATGTAAATTTTAAATCTGTGCTTTCATTATCACAGTGCTATCCACTTGCCCTCAAATAGTCTTCCCAAAGTAGTTAACATAGAGGACAGTCGAGGCCCCGTAAAAAGTAAACCATGTTGAACAATTCATCAGCATTTATATTTTTCCACCCGCTTCCTAATCCGTGTGTGTGTGGCGGGGGTGTAACAAGAATGGACATATTAGGGGATGATGGGATGATGCTGGCACAGTAGTGACAAATCCAGGGTTTTCCTAGTTTGCCTGGACAGCTGTATGCTGTAGTCAGCACAGAAATCAGTGGCAGGTTTCAAAGGGAATAATAGGTGGTATTGCTCTGGAAAAAAAGAAAAAAAAATGAAACTTGAGAAATTAAAAAAAATGATAGCACAACCGACAAAATCTTAATTTACTGATAATGTGACTACAGGAAATATCACCTGCTACCATTTTACGGTGTATTAAGCCACCAGATCTTTAATTTTTTTTAACGTTTATTTATTTTTGAGAGAGAGACAGAGAGACAGACAGTAAGCTCACAAGTGGGGGAGGGGCAGAGAGAGGGAGACACCGAATCTGAAGCAGGTTCCAAGCTCTGAGCTGTCAGCACAGAGCCCGATGTGGGGCTTGAACCCACAAACCACGAGATCATGATCTGAGCTGAAGTCAGCCACTTAACTGACTGAGCCACCCAGGTACCCCCCCCTTTTTTTATTTTTTAATGTTATTTTTTTTTTACTAAAAATTTTTTATATGAAATTTATTGTCAAATTGGTTTCCATACAACACCCAGTGCTCATCCCAACAGGTGCCCTCCTCGATGCCCATCACCCACTCTCCCCTCTCCCCCACCCCTCATCGACCCTCGGTGTATTCTCAGTTTTTAAGAGTCTCTTACGGTTTGCCTCCTTCCCTCTCTGTAACTTTTTTCCCCCTTCCCCTCACCCATGGCCTTCTGTTAAGTTTCTCAGGATCCACATAAGAGTGAAAACATATGGTACTTGTCTTTCTCTGTATGACTTATTTCGCTTAGCATAACACTCCCCAGTTCCATCCACATGCTACAAAAGGCCATAGTTCATTCTTTCTCATTGTCAGGTAGTATTCCATTGTCTATATAAACCACAATTTCTTTATCCATTCATCAGTTGATGGACATTTAGGCTCTTTCCATAATTTGGCTATTGTTGAAACTGCTGCTATAAACATTGGGGTACAAGTGCCCCTATGCATCAGCACTCCTGTATCCCTTGGGTAAATTCCTAGCAGTACTATTGCTGGATGATAGGGTAGATCTGTTTTTAATTTTGCACCAGCATTCTTCTCGAAGCTAGAGCAAGCAATCCTAAAATTTGTATGGAACCACAAAAGACCCCGAATAGTCAAAGTAATATTAAGGAAGAAAACCAAAGCAGGAGGCATCACAGTCCCAGACTTTAGCCTCTACTATAAAGCTGCATTCATCAAGACAGCATGGTATTGGCACAAAAACAGACACATAGACCAGTGGAATAGAATAGAGACTCCAGAATTGGACCCACAAAAGTATGGCCAACTAATCTTTGACAAAGCAGGAAAGAATATCCAATGGAAGAAAGACAGCCTCTTTAACAAATGGTGCTGGGAGAACTGGACAGCAACATGCAGAAGGTTGAAACTAGACCACTTTCTCACACCATTCACAAAAATAAAGTCAAAATGGATAAAGGAATGTGAGACAGTAAACCATCCAAACCCTAGAGGAGAAAGCAGGAAAAGACCTCTCTGACCTCAGCCACAGCCATTTCTTACTTGACACATCTCCAAAGGGAAGGGAATTAAAAGCAAAAATGAACTCTTGGGGCCTTATCAAGATAAAAAGTGTCTGCATTGCAGAGGAAACAATCAGCAAAACTAAAAGGCGACCGATGAAATGGGAAAAGATGTTTGCAAATGACATGTCGGACAAAGGGCTAGTATCCAAAATCTATAAACAGCTCACCAAACTCTGCACCTGAAAAACAAATAACCCAGTGAAGAAATGGGCAGAAGACATGAATAGACACTTCTCTAAAGAAGACATCCAGATGGCCAACAGGCACATGAAAAGATGCTCAACGTTGCTCCTCATCAGGGAAATACAAATCAAAACCACACTCAGATATCACCTCACGCCAGTCAGAGTGGCCAAAATGAACAAATCAGGAGACTATAGATGCTGGTGAGGATGTGGAGAAACGGGAACCCTCTTGCACTGTTGGTGGGAATGCAAACTGGTGCAGCCGCTCTGGAAAACAGTGTGGAGGTTCCTCAAAAAAATTTTTTTTTAAATGTTTATATCTTTTTGAGAGAGACAGAGCATGAACATTAAAGGAGCAGAGAGAGAGAGAAGCCGGCATAGAATCCGAAGCAGACCACAAACCTTGAGAAAAATTTTTTGTTGTTGTTTATTAAATTTCTTTTAATGTTTATTTATTTTTGACTCACTAGCTGAGATTATGACCTGTGCAGAAGTCAAACACTTAAACAACTGAGCCACCCAGGTGCCCCTAAACCACCAGATCTTTTAAAGACTTCCCCCAAAGTGTATGCCATGATAACAAACATAAACATGAACTGTTGAGTCCTCTTAAAATGAGTTTCCATAAATCAAGATAGTCCAAAGGGAGAATTATAAATAACAATCCTTGCTGGAAAAACAAACTATATACTAAATATAGGAACTTACAAATAATTTCCTTCAAATACCTAATCTTATCTCACAACATTCATACCCTGTGTTAATCTTTTGTTTTTCCTATTTTTTCTTCAAATCAATGAGCCATTTCAAGCCTTTTGACCCATGGTTAACATTGTATGTATGCATATCTTTGTGGTACACACACGTTGTCCGCTATATTGTTGCATTATAATTACACAGGATAGCAACTCTTTAGTCTTTGGTTCC
This sequence comes from Prionailurus bengalensis, assembly GCF_016509475.1. NCBI lineage: Eukaryota > Metazoa > Chordata > Mammalia > Carnivora > Felidae > Prionailurus > Prionailurus bengalensis. Next base: position 3,356,423 of record NC_057346.1, read on the forward strand.
TTAATTTCATTATATGAATTATTTTATATGTATATAGTATAAGTGTGGTAAAATAGATTGATAGAGAAGTGAATATTGGTCTTTAATATACTGACAGCTTTTCCTCACACATTACACACATTATCTTATGATTTAGTAAACACTTTTCAGGAAAGAATATCTGTAGTAACTACATAATAAATGGAGTTGTTAGAATTTTGAGGTATTGTTTATAGTGAAACAGTCTGAGAGAGAATTGATTAACTGCAAGTGATAACAAAGAGAAGCTTGAGATTCACAGACATGCAACCATCACTCAATCCTCAACATCTTTACCCAGGGAAAATAATTGGATTACTTCTCTTCTTCCAGAGAAACCTCTTCACATGTTATGGTATGACTTTATAATTCCAATTCTCTCTCAAGGTTTCAACAATGCACATTTTGCTTCACTTCACTTGAAAATAAATGGCATATGGATATAGAGTTGGAAGGGGGTATATCTAAGTGTGTTTTGGTTTCGGGTTTGCTATGGACTAAATATTTGTGTCCTCCTCACATTCTTATGTTGAGACCTAATCCCAAGTGTGATGGTGTTTGTAGGTGAGGCCTTTGGGAGGCCATCAGGTCATGAGAGTGGAGCCATCAGGAATGGGATCAGTGCCCTTATAAGCGAGGCCCCAGAGATCTCCCTCACCCCTTCCACCAGGTGGGCCAGGAAGTGGGTCCTCATTGGATACAGCATCTACCAGTGCCACGATCTTGAACTTCTCAACCCTTATAAACTGAGAAATAACTGCTGTTTTTCAGCTACTCAGTTTTTGGTATTTTTACTTTAGCAGCCAGACAGACAAAGACAGGTCTTCGATGATGGTTGGGTAATCCTAAGCAGACATCTTTCAATGGTGCCTATTGAAAACACGGCCTGGGGACAGTGCTGGCGAGTATAGTTAGTACCTGAATGTTATGGAAGCCAAGCCACTCTATCCAAATTCTTTTATTCTCTTAATTTGGTAAATTCTTTATGTTTCTCGTTTTTCCATCTTTTTAGCAAATATTTATGAGGTATGTGTGTGTCTATAGAGGTATCCTATCCCTAACATGTGTGTGTGTGTGATATATACATGCACCCATACACTACATGTATACACACACACATACAAACATTCTCCTATAAATTAAAGGCATAAATATAAATTTAATTTTAGATGAAAAATTTTATTTTTTTTAATGTTTTATTTATTTTTAAGACGAGAGAGACAGAGCATGAGTGGGGATGGGGCAGAGAGAGAGGGAGACACAGAATCTGAAGCAGGCTCCAGGCTCTGAGCTGTCAGCACAGAGCCCGACACGGGGCTCGAACTCACAAACTGAGATCATGACCTAAGCCGAAGTCAGATACCCAACTGACTAAGCCACCCAGGCGCCCCTAGTTGAAAAATTTTAAGTACCTCTCAAAAGAACACCACAGGTATTTCAAAATCAGGGTTAGAATTACTTTTATGAAAACAAAAATGTAAGGCAAAGATACCAGTAAAAGTTTCCGTGTTCAATATTCAGCATATGAATTTACTATGTGAACAGTATTGCAATGACTACTCACTGCATTTTAAAGTCTCTATATATTGTGCCCTTAAAAATGTATGATTATTCATGTTTTAAGATGTATGTTTTCAAATATAAGTCATACGCCTCTGATCCATCAAAGCTTTATATGTCAAGAGAAAAGACAATCCAAGAAATCAGCCTTTAAGTTTGATCTGCTGATCTCAAAATCCCTTTTTCTCTATTTCCTTATATATTTTCAATTAGAGATTTTGTCAAAACTCTTTCACTTTGAAAATCTTCATGTTTAACATTGTATTTATGAAAGCAAATGATACAATTCTAAGAGCTAATAATGTCATTTTTTAAAAGTGATTGTTTTAAAAAAAATAAGTGCCATAAACTTTCATGTGTAGGCTTGTGTAGAAATTTCTGCCAGATTGTGGAGCAAACAAAAGAAAGCCTCCAAGGAATCTCAGGAAGTTTTGAAGAAGTAGAAACCCTACATAATTCAGAAAAAGAATATAGCAGAGAGGTGTCTGTTGAACCACATCAACAACTACATAAAATGGGCCGTACTTTCTGAAATCTTGTGTTTTCCTTCCCAGAATAGGTACAATGTTTGTCAGGTACTGAAATAATTAATTAATGTATTAGATGATAGGAAATACCAAATAGTATATTATTTTGAGTATAATTATATGGTTGGCTTAGTTTGGAACATTTCAGGTTTTGCTGTAGCCTCTGGCATTTATAGATAAGATTTTATTTATTAGTGTCTGTTCTCTTCTTTGATTCCTTTGTTCATTTGCAGATAATGGGCTGATTAACTTTTTGTTTGCTATTGAGATCCATGTGGTATCTGTTGTTACATTACAACTGCATAAGATATGTTGGAAAACAGACCTTGTAAAGATTAAAGGGGACTCTGAAAATAGTGAAACTGGTTTTGTGAATTTTGAAATTCAGGTTTCAAATAGAAGCACATTACTTTGTTTCTGTGTAAATTCACACTCAACTTTCTGGGGTCTCTCAGGTTTTCAAATAGAAGCACATTACATTGTTTTTGTGTAAATTCACACTCAACTTTCTGGGGTTGAGTTTTCAAATAGAATCAGGTTTTCAAATAGAAGCACATTACATTGTTTCTGTGTAAATTCACACTCAACTTTCTGGGGTCTCTCCCATTTGGAGAGACCCATTCTCTTCTATTTAATAAATACATAAAACTTGTAATTATCCCAGGCCATCATAAGTAATGTTTAGTGAGCTGTTTTGTAAATAGATGTTTGATATTTCCAAGGTGTTCTTGTATTTTTAAACAACCAAAGAGGATTATTTGTGACTATTAGAAAAGACCAGCGATCATTATTAATTCCTTATTTATGATGAAATTAAGACATCCTTTTGTTTACGTTTTTGTTTTACAAAATTATTGATTGCTTACCTGTAATAACAAGTGGTATCCTTAATTAAAATAATCTCATTCCATTTGCTACTTACTCTATGTGCTGGTCTTTTAAATGAGCTTAGTGTACTATATGGGAAACTTCTCATCTGCAGGGCACCATGGAGATTCTGAAAGGGGTCAGCCTGGGTTCAGGAGAAACCAGTAGAGGGTCAAACACTACCTTTACATTTGGTAACACAATCTTCTGATCTGATAAAAAGTGATTGTCACCATCGTCTCTACACATGTCGCATAGGTTCCGCAGCCCTTAGAGTGATGCTGAGTTGAAAAGGCAGTTCTACTAGCTGAAATATCTACAGTCTTATTTTAAGATAGATATACACTATATATATATTTATATTCCTTCTCATTATGAAGCCTTCTTTCTTGTTGCTTTTGCTCAAAGTTGGCAGGAAGGCCAGACCCCTGGGGTAGGACCAGGGTGCTTTCTTTGATTCCCCTGTATGTAGACGAAGAATCGGCAGGTTCTTGGACCTAACTGGCAGCTTATTGGACCTCTGTGGTGCTTCTTTCCAGCTTACCATGTTTTAGTCAACTTACATAAGCAAAGCAAAAAATAAAGAGCAATTTAAAAAAGGCTAAGGTGACAGTACTAAGTGCTGTTTCATTTGTTGTGATGATTTTCATTTTACACTTTAGGGACATTCTGCTATTATGGGTCCAGGTCAAGAAAAAAATGCCAACTGACTGAACCTTGCCAGATTATGAAACACTGTTCACAAAAAATCTCATTTCATTCTCCAGATGGTCTGATGACTTTTTTTTTCTATTTCTTTTAAATTCACGCTCTTTGGCAAGACTTTTATTAAAGTTCTTCAAAAATCGAGATAAAATATTGACTAGTTCTTTCAATAATCTGATGGCAGTGACATAATTAGTCATTGTTATAGTGGAGACTGAGAAGCGAGTAAGGAAGAAATTTGTGGTTATTTAACAAATATGTGCAATTTTCTAGATACCTCATTTCGACAAAGATTGAAATTTGTCTTTAAGGATATCTGCAATCAGTCCTTGGAGAAGGAAGCACCCCTCTCAATGACAAACCATATGCAGTTATAATTGAAAGTTCTATTTCCAAGCGTGTGAATTTCAGTGAAATTCTTTTCTGTTTTTCTCAAGAGCTGACACAGTTTTCTTCAAATACAGGATCTATATCATCATTTAAGAGCGAATGGAAATTCTAATTTATGCTCTAGCCAAGATGGAATAACACGGACTGCATTTATTCTCCGTTCTAGAACTACCCCTGAAAAGATCTAGAAAACATATGAAACAATGGTATTTGAGACCCTGTGGAAGATCAGTGATGGGCAGTGACCTTGAGAGATGAGAAACAAATGAGGTAAGCCCCGCGGTTGCCTCAGTTTACTGTCCTGAAAGAGTTTCCAATCCACAGTGCAGGGAGAAAGTGCCAGGTGGAGCCAGGCCAGCTGTACGAGTTGAAGGGTGGAGCTGACCCGTTGGCTTACAAAGGACAGAGCCCTGGAGAAGAGATATGCACGGAAACAGAACTCAAGACCTGAGTAAGTTCCTCCTTGAGTATTTAGCTGAGTAGTACTCCACATTTGCATGGAAAGAAACTGCAAGGTGCCAGAAGCAAACCACTGGAGAGGATGACAAGGTACGGTTTCCATTTCTCACAAAGGGTGTAAGACTCATCTGTACCCATCAGCCTTCCTGGACAACCTTATCATCTGCGGGACATGGGATCCAGTTTGCGGAGAGGTTTTGCTTCAGTAATGTGGAAGGATTAGCCCTACAGGAAATTCTGATCTGGTCCCACCTAATAGAACATAAATGTAAGACCTGAAAAATCAAACTGCTTTTAATTCACTTTAAATCACAACTGGGACCCAGGAAAAAAACTCAAGAATATTTGTAAGAGAATAAAAATATCCAGCACCCAACAAATAAATTCACAGTGTTTGGCATCCAATGAAGTATTTCTAGTAATACAAAAAAGCTGGCAACCATGACCTCTAGAGTAGAAAACTCAATTGATCCAAATTATCCTAGAGATATTAGAATTAGCAAAGATATTAAAATGGGTGTTATAACTGTATTCCACACAGAGATTAATGGAACTAAATATAGAATTCATAAATAGACTTACACGATGTACTACTTTTGATCAAAGATGCAAAAGCAATTCAGTATAGAAATAATAATTTTTTTAAACAAATGGTCATGAGGCAATTGCATATCCCTTGGCAAATAAATGAACCTTGATCTAAACCTCACACTTGGTACAAAAATTATCTCAGTATGGTTCATAGACCTAAAGGTGAAATATTAAGCTATAAAACTTAGAGTAAAAAATAGGAGAAAATATTCATGATCTGGGACTATCCAAATAGTTCTTAGATTTGACATCAATATATATGATTTGTAAAAGGAAAAAATGATAAATTCGATTTTATCAAAATTAATTTTTTCCCCTCCTCTGGAAAGGTCACTGCTAGAGAACTAAAAAACAAAGCAAAACAAAAAAATAAACAAAAACCAACAGCAGCACACTGGGTGAATGGCAAAATATATTTGCAAAACACATATTCAGGATAGGACTCCCTTCTAAAGCTATAAAGAATTACCAAAACTCAACAAGAAGAAACAATCCAATGGGAAAGATACTTTACCAGAGAGAACACATGGATGGCAAATAAATACATGACAATATGTTCAGCTTCAATAACCAAGAATTTCCAAATTGAAATTCTGATTCGATACCACTGAATATCCATGGACTCTTTTTAGCAAATTGATCCAACAATATATTAAGAGGATAATACATCATGACCTAGTGGGATATATCCACTGGAGATGGCTTAAACATTGAAAACCAATCACTGTGATTAACCACATTAACAAAATAAAAAGAAACATTATCTCAAAAAATACAGAAAAAAATACAAAATCCAATATCATTTCTTGTAAAAATTCTTACAAAATAGGAATGGAAGTGAATCACTTCCAACCTGTTGACAGACATTATACTTAATGTCAGTAGACTGAATGTTTACTATCTAAGACTGGGAAAGGACAAGGATGTCGTTTCTCATCACTCTTATTTATACTTTATTAGATGTTTTAGTCAGGGGAAGGTAGCAAGGCAGGTTAGAGGGGAGTGGCTGGGAATCCAGATTGGAAAGTAATAAATAAACCACAGTAGTTTGCCTGTATCATGATTATTTATGTAGAAAATCCAATGGAATCTTCAAGAAAACAACTGGAACTAATAGATACAACTAATAACTGATAAGACCCTACCGGGGTCTCAGCACATAGTAAGATCAATACAAAAACAAAATCAGTTGTATTTCCATACACTAGCAATGAACAATCAGAAAGTAAGATTACTAAAGCAATACCTTTTCCAGTAGCATTGAAATGTATAAAATATTTAGGGATGAACTTGACACAATTGTGAAGGACCCGTACACTGAAATATGTACAAACTTGAGAAAAAATAAAGAAGTCTTAAATTAATGGAGATATGTACCATGTTGATAGGTTGAAAGGCTTAAATGTTGTTAGGATGTCAATTCTCTCCAAATTTATCTATATAATCAAGATGATCCCATGTAAAATCACAGCAGGATTTTTTTTGATAGGAATTGGCACTCTGATTTAAAGTTCATGGAAAAATACAAAGGACTTAAAACAGCCAAAGCCCATTTGAAAAAAGAACAGTGTTGGAAGATTAATATGACATTTTATCAAGAATTAGTAGAAGGTGCGGTTTTCAAAACAGTGTGGCAATGTCATCCAGATAGATAAATGTATCAGTGGAACAGGAAAGAGAGCCAAGAAATGGATTCTCACATGGCAGAAGATAGTATTTTGAACAGATAGTGCTTGAGTCATTCGATATCTATGTCTGTGCCTGTATCTCTTTATCTCTGTGTCTCTTTCTTAACTCTCTCTCTCTCTCTCTCTGGAATTTTATACCTCACTTCTCTTAATTACCCAAATTTGACCATACACATAAATCATAAAACCTAAACTATAAAATCATGGAAGACCACATAGGCAAAGATTTCTTACAACACCAAAAGCATGGCCCATAAAAAATTTTTTAAATGATAAATGGAGTTTGCTAAATTTTAAAACTCCTGCTCTTTGAAAGTCACTGGCAAGAGAATGAAAAGATAAGCCATAGACTAGAAGAAAATATTTTTGCAGATAACATAGCTGATAAAGGATAAATCTCTGGCAGAGATGTAGAGAAGCTGAAACTCTATACACTGTTGGTGGAAATGTAAAATAGCATAATCAATTTGGAAAACAAATTCTTTCAAAGAGGCAGTTTCCTAAAAAGCTAATTATATACCTACCATACGATTTGGCCGTTCCACTTTTTTGGATTAGGCAAAGAGAAGAAAAACATGTGCATACAATGACTTGCATACAAACGTTTACAGAAGCTTTATTTGCATCACCGGCAAGGTGAGACCGCTCCCCTGTGTGAACAGGGAGCGTGTTGTGATGTATCCTTACAATGGAATATGACACAGCAGTAAAAAGTAATGAACTGCCAATATATGCAGCAACACGTGGGGAATCTCACAATACAGAGGCAAAGCGGAAGAAGCAAGGCAAAAAAAGCACAAACTGTGAGGTTTTTAACATAAAATTCTGGAAAACGTAACCAGTCTGTAGTGACACAAAGTAAGCTAGTAGTTGCCCGGTGATAAAAGGAGATGGACGGATAGGGAGGAACTAGGGAGAAGATTACAAAGAGGCATGAGATAACTTTGGGGAAGACACACAGGGAGATGGTGATTGTGGGATAATTTCCTGGGAGCACACATAACTCCGAATGACCAAATTATACATCTTAAATACCTGCAGTTAATTATATGTTGATTATATATCGATAAGCACATTAAGTTAAACAATAAGTAAAAGTATAGTGAGAAGTCGTGAAAGCGTATGGAAATTCAAAGCTGATTGATAAACACTTTGTAGAGAATAATAATGTACTTGTCCTCTTTCTGCTGTGTTCTAACTCTTGCTACATCATTATTTTTTAAACTTGATTTAATATGGTTCCACTCTATCTTTTTAAATTCAGGAGAGAAATACAAGGTTTGTGTTTGAAAATCCCACACTCCTAGAATGTTCTGCCCCACCACGGTTGGAGGTGTTCAAAAATAATTTGTTGTAAGAATAAATAACATCGCTAGGCTGAAAATCAAGAGATCCCATTTTAGATACCAACTCTGTCACTGGCTAGTTATGCCAATTCAGGGAAGGTCCATAAATCCTTAATGGGTGTCTTCGGTCTTTTAAAAATAAGAGAATTCTACAGAAACAGCATTATTCAAGCTATAGGTTACAATTTATGAGTAGGTTGTGAAACCGACTTATAGGCCACAAATGGGGGACAAGTATAACAGAGTAGGATAAATAGTGCATTGCTTATAAAAAAAAAAGGATATCTATTGTCTCATGAAGCTTTAATCTCAGTTTTGAATATGAATACATTTGTATACTGGGATGCAATGTAAAATATATTTCTTTTTTTCTCTTAATTTTTTAGTCTTTATTTATTTTTGAGAGAGAGACAGAGAATCCTAAGCAGGTGGCCCAGACTTAGCTCAGTGGGGAGGATCCAGGGCCCAGACAGAGGGTTTGCAGCTGACCTCACCTCCCCCCAGCTGCAAGAACAAGTCCAGGGGAGCTCTTAGTCTGCCTGGTGGTGTGGTGTCCCCGAGGGAAGGTGAGATGGAGCATTCATGCCAGTGGCAGCTGGATTAGCCACTGGGAGGCCCCCTGAGCTGCCACATTTCAGGCCGCAGGATTCCTGCCCCAGTGAGGATGAGGCCCGGATGCAGGTGTTCCCCGGGGAGACTCCCAGGATTGCACATCATGCTGAGCCTGCCCCCCTGCCCAGTGGGAGAGGCCTCCGGGGGTTTGATGGAGAGGGTGGCTGGGCCTGGAGACATCACTTCACTCTGAAGTCCCCCTGCTCCGGCTTTCACAGAGGAGGCCTGGCCCTGGGGAGATGCTATAATTCATCCTGTGGGATCTTCAACTGTACCTAGATGCAAGACAGGTGCACAGAAAAAGTAAAAGCGCCCGATCTCACAGGCTGCGTGGACAGGATCCTCTCTCCCCTGGAATGCTGCATGGTCACAGATGCACACCAGAAATCCAGGACTCTGGGAGACTGGGGGAATCACCAGTGTTGGTTGGAACAGTCGTCTGTGATACTGTTGGTTAATTTTATGATCATATACTTACATGGAATACACTTATATGAAATATGGAATATCCTTATATGGAATAATGATGAAGCAAACAGGCTTTGGAGCCAGACAGCTCGAGTTTCCCGTTCTGTTTTTTCACTTAACTCTGTAATCTTTATAATGCTGTTTAATTTCTCATAAAAATGGCAAAATACCTGGCAATGCTTCTTCAAGGATTTAATGGAATAATGCCTGTAACAATAGTTTACGTGAAATATTTACGGGCTGGCTGAACTGAAACTTGGACTACATTATGAGTGCCAGAATCTTATCATTGCTAAAACATTAAATAATCTGATTCCATCATTTTTAAAATGACCTTCCAATAATGCCACAGATGTTGCCATTCGGATACAGCCTAAAAATGAATTTGGATTAGCCTTCAAGAGGTTACTGAATGCAATCTCCAAAAGTGTGGAGTGCTTGCTCATTTACCCAGAGATGCATGCTTTATTTTTAATTTTATATATTTTTTCAATGTTTATTTATTTTTGAGAGACAGAGAGAGACAGAGCTCGAGTAGGGAAGGGGCAGAGAGAGAGGGAGACATAGAATCCAAAGCAGCCTCCAGGTTCTGAGCTGTTGGCACAGAGCCCGATGTGGGGCTCGAAACCACGAGCCGTGAGATCATGACCTAAGCTGAAGTCGGATGCTTAACTGACTGAGCCACCCAGGAGCCCCTATTTTTAATTTTTAAAATTTATTTATTTTTAGTGGTTTGAGATCTTGAGTGTAGCAGGAAGAGGACACTGACCATATAAGCACAGGCAATAACAGTCATCAAGTACCTTGAGTTACCGTATTTTCCTTGTTCAACTTAAATAAGAATATGATGGGGCCATTTGAAAAAATAATAAACCCCAAGAGAAGTGTCTCATTGAAGGCAGAATAATCACAATTTTGTGGGTTAAAAACACATTGCAATCCATAAGACCATCTTTATAGCGTTGTACATTCTTTTTACTTTTTTACCACTGTGTTCGTCCAGGTTACACAACATGATTTCGATAGTTGTATGGATTGTGGAATGATCCCCACAGTAAGTTTAGCTACTAGCCATCACCTCACATAGTTAACAGTTCTTTTCCCTGTGATGAGAACTTTTAATATCTACTCTCGGCAACTTGCAGATACACAATACGGTATCATTAAGTATAGTCACCTCGCCGTGCGTTCTGGACTACAAGTCATTCATGTGATAACCGACATCTGCACCCTTTTCCCACCCCCGCAGCGTCGTGTGTTGTGATGTTGCAAAGATATAATACTGCATCTAGAGTCACAGATGTTTCTCAAAACTCATCAGGGCCTTAAGATGAGCTCCAAGCTGTCCTTCACTTTGGATTCTTATGATTCCCAAAGCGTGAGATCACCCAGGGGAGAGGAACCAAGAGTGAGGCCTCTGAGTACATGGTCAATGGTGGGCCACATTTCTGTTTAGACTCTTAGCAATGAGGTCAAGAGATGCCTAATGAAGGGAAGAGGTGGGCAGAAGTTTAGTGTAACTCTACAAAATCAGGTTTAAAGCTGGCTGACAGGGCTCACCCTCCTGGGTGGAAAAGCGCAGAATTAGCCTCAGGGATGGCTAATCCCCACTTTGAAGGTGGAGACACATGGGTGAGTGCAGGCTCTGTCCTCTGCTGTCTATCTGTCTGTCTATGTGTCTGTCTGTCTATCTATTTTTTACGTCTATTTATTTTTGAGATAGAGAGTGCAAGAGCAGGGGTGGGGCAGAGAGAGAGGATCCCAAGCAGACTCCACATTGTCAGCACAGAGGCTGTTGTGGAGCTCAATCTCATGAACCGTGAGATCATGACCTGAGCCAAAATCAAGAGTCAGAATCTTAACTGAGTCACCCAGGCACCTCTAACCTCTGCTATTTATGCCATGCTGCTTAATTCCAATGAGACTTGATTTTTCCATTAGGAATCTAAGGATACTATATGTTTGATCAACTCACAAGATTTACATGATTTATACTGATCACATTATGTTAGCACCATCCAACCAGGATATATAAATTCTTCTGGGATGGAAATAAAATGCTGGCAACACCAGAGGAATTGCTATTAAATTATAGTGTCCTTGAAGAAGAAGCAAGCTGTGAAGCAACCTAATACTGCCTTAATACAGTCACAAAGGAAGTAAACCTACTTTACCTGGAAAGTGAAGACAGCCTCTTAAAAGAATGAGGAAAGACCACCTAAGGAAATAGGTTGAGTTTAGGTTTGCAGTGTAATGATTTCAAGACCGTGTAAACACTGAGACCGTGTTTGGCGGGATCATGCAGTCAGATTCTTGAGTGCCTAACATGTTCTCAAGGGGGTGGCTCTCCCAGCATAGAACAGTGAATCCAAAGGGTACAGAAGAGGGCCTCCATGTCCTGGCAGAAAGCCCACTGGGAGTACATGGCCAGTCTGCTTTTTACAACAGGCATCTCCCCGCCCCCCCCCCCCCCCCCCCGCCGCCGGCTGAATCTTACACCTGTAACTGTATAATAGCTACAACAAATTGTTCATTCGTTGAGGAGGAGAAATTTTTATCTGTCCTTCCAGGTTCTCTGGCTGTTCTAAGAATTAAATTATTATTATTATTATTATTATTATTATTATTATTATTATTAATTTTATTAATATGAAATTTATTGTCAAATTGGTTTCTATACAACACCCAGTGCTCATCCCAACAGGTGCCCTCCTCAATGCCCATCACCCACTTTCCCCTCCCTCCCACCCCCCCATCAATCCTCAGTTTATTCTCAGCTTTTAAGAGTCTCTTATGGTTTGCTCCCTCCCCCTCTATTTTTTTCCCCTTCCCCTCCCCAATGGTCTTCTGTTAAGTTTCTCAGGATCCACATAAGAGTGAAAACATGGTGTCTGTCTTTCTCTGTATGACTTATTTCACGTAGCATAACTCTCCAGTTCCATCCACTTTGCTACAAAAGGCCATAGTTCATTCTTTCTCATTGCCAAGTAGTATTCCATTATATATATAAACCACAATTTCTTTATCCATTCATCAGTTGATGGACATTTAGGTTCTTTCCTTAATTTGGCTATTGTTGAAAGTGCTGCTATAAACATTGGGGTACAAGTGCCCCTTTGCATCAGCACGCCTGTATCCCTTGGGTAAATTCCTAGCAGTGCTACTGCTGGGTCATAGGGTAGATCTATTTTTTAATTTTTTGAGGAACCTCCACACTGTTTCCAGAGTGGATACACCAGTTTGCATTCCCACCAACAGTGCAAGAGGGTTCCCATTTCTCCACATCCTCTCCAGCATCTATAGTCTCCTGATTTGTTCATTTTGGCCACTCTGACTGGCATGAGGTGATATCTGAGTGTGGTTTTGATTTGTATTTCCCTGATGAGGAGCGACGTTGAGCATCTTTTCATGTGCCTGTTGGCCATCCGGATGTCTTCTTTAGAGAGGTGTCTATTCATGTCTTTTGCCCATTTCTTCATTGGATTATTTGTTTTTTGGGTGTGGAGTTTGGTGAGTTCTTTATAGATTTTGGACACTAGCCCTTTGTCCGATATGTCATTTGCGAATATCTTTTCCCATTCCATTGGTTGCCTTTTAGTTTTGTTGGTTGTTTCCTTTGCTGTACAGAAGCTTTTTATCTTCATAAGGTCCCAGTAATTCACTTTTGCGTTTAATTCCCTTGCCTTTGGGGATGTGTCGAGTAAGAGATTGCTACGGCTGAGGTCAGAGAGGTCTTTTCCTGCTTTCTCCTCTAGGGTTTGGATGGTTTCCTGTCTCACATTCAGGTCCTTTATCCATTTTGAGTTTATTTTTGTGAATGGTTTGAGAAAGTGGTCTAGTTTCAACCTTCTGCATGTCGCTGTCCAGTTCTCTCAGCACCATTTGTTAAAGAGACTGTCTTTTTTCCATTGGATGTTCTTTCCTGCTTTGTCAAAGATTAGTTGGCCATACATTTGTGGGTCTAATTTTGGGGTTTCTATTCTATTCCTTTGGTCTATGTGTCTATTTTGCGCTAATATCATGCAGTCTTGATGATTACAGCTTTGTAGTAGAGGCTAAAGTCTGGGACTGTGATGCCTCCTGCTTTGGTCTTCTTCTTCAAAATTACTTTGGCTATTCGGGGTCTTTTGAGGTTCCATATGAATTTTAGGATTGCTTGTTCTAGCTTTGAGAAGAATGCTGGTGCAATTTTGATTGAGATTGCATTGAATGTGTAGATTGCTTTGGGTAGTATTGACATTTTAACAATATTTTTTCTTCCAACCCATGAGCATGGAATGTTTTTCCATTTCTTTGTATCTCCTTCAATTTCCTTCATAAGCTTTCTATAGTTTTCAGCATACAGGTCTTTTACATCTTTGGTTAAGTTTATTTAGGTATTTTATGCTTCTTGGTGCAATTGTGAATGGGATCAGTTTCTTTATTTGTCTTTCTGTTGCTTCATTGTTAGTGTATAAGAATGCAACTGATTTCTGTACATTGATTTTGTATCCTGCAACTTTGCTGAATTCATGTATCAGTTCTAGCAGACTTTTGGTGGAGTCTATCGGGTTTTCTGTGTATAATATCATGTCATCTGCAAAAAGTGAAAGCTTGGCTTCATCTTTGCCAATTTTGATGCCTTTGATTTCCTTTTGTTGTCTGACTGCTGATGCTAGCACTTCCAACACTATGTTAAACAACAGCAGTGAGAGTGGACATCCCTGTCATGTTTCTGATCTCAGGGGGAAAGCTCTTAGTTTCTCCCCGTTGAGGATGATATTAGCTGTGGGATTTTCATAAATGGAAAAGAAAGTATCTTTTCAAAAGAAAGGATGCTGAATGTTGTCAAATGCTTTTTCTGCATCGATTGACAGGATCATATGGTTCTTATCTTTTCTTTTATTAATGTGATGTATCACATTGATTGATTTGCAAATGTTGAACCAGCCCTGCATCCTGGGAATGAATCCCACTTGATCATGGTGAATAATTCTTTTTATATGCTGTTGAATTCGATTTGCTAGTATCTTTTTGAGAATTTTTACATCCATATTCATCAGGGATATTGGCCTGTAGTTCTCTTTGTTTGCTGGGCCTCTGTCTGGTTTGGGAATCAAAGTAATGCTGGCTTCATAGAATGAGTCTGGAAGTTTTCCTTCTCTTTCTATTTTTTGAAACAGCTTGAGAAATATACATATTATCTCTGCTTTAAATGTCTGGTAGAATTCCCTGTGGCAGCCATCTGGTCCTGAACTCTTACTTGTTGGGGGATTTTTGATAACTCATTCAATTTCTTCACTGGTTATGGGTCTGTTCAAGATTTCTATTTCCTCCAGTTTGAGTTTTGGAAATGTGTGGGTGCTTAGGAATTTGTCCATTTCTTCCAGGTTGTCCAGTTAACTTGTTGGCATATAATTTTTCATAGTATTTCCTGAAAATTGCTTGTATTTCTGAGGGATTGGTTGTAATAATTCCATTTTCATTCATGATTTTATCTATTTGGGTCCTCTTCCTTTTCTTTTTGAGAGGCCTGGCTAGAAGTTTATCAATTTTGTTTAGTTTCAAAAAAACAATTCTTGGTTTCATTGATCTGCTCTACAGTTTTTTTTTAGATTCTATATTGTCTATTTCTGCTCTGATCATTATTATTTCTCTTCTTCTGCTGGTTTTCAGGTGTCTTTGCCGTTCTGCTTCTGTTGCCTTTAGGTGTGCTGTAAAATTTTGTAATTTGGGATTTTTCTTGTTTCTTGAGATAGGCCTGGATTGCAATGTATTTTCCTCTCAGGACTGCCTTTGCTGCATCCCAAAGCATTTGGATTGTTGTATTTTCATTTTCGTTTGTTTCCATATATTTTTTAATTTCTTCTCTAATTGCCTGGTTGACCCACTCATTCGTTAGTAGGGTGTTCTTTAACCTCCATGCTTTTGGAGGTTTTCCAGACTTTTTCCTGTGATTGATTTCAAGCTCCATAGCATTGTGGTCTGAAAATGTGCATAGTATGATCCCAATTCTTTTATACTTATGAAGGCCTGTTTTGTGACCCAGTATGTGATCTATCTTGGAGAATGTTCCATGTGCACTCGAGAAGAAAGTATATTCTGTTGCTTTGGGATGCAGAGTTCTAAATATATCTGTCAAATCCATCTGATCCAATGTATAATTCAGGACCTTGTTTATTTATTGATCCTGTGTCTAGATGATCTATCCATGGTTGTATATGGAGTATTAAAGTCCGCTCCATTTGCCACATTCTTATCAATAAGGTTGCTTATGTTTGTGATTAATTGTTTTGTATATTTGGGGGCTCCCATATTCAGCACATAGACATTTATAATTGTTAGCTCTTCCTGATGGATAGACCCTGTAATGATTATATAATGCCCTTCTTCATCTCTTGTTACAGCCTTTAATTTAAAGTCTAGTTTGTCTGATATAATATGGCTACTCCAGCTTTCTTTTGAGTTCCAGTAGCATGCGAGATAGTTCTCCATCCCCTCACTTTCAATCTGAAGGTGTCCTCCTGTCTAAAATGAGTCTCTTATAGACAGCAAATAGATGGGTCTTGTTTCTTTATCCATTCTGATACCCCATGCCCTTTGGTTGGAGCATTTAGTCCATTTACATTCAGTGTTATTATTTAAAAGTATGGGTTTAGAGTTATTGTGACGTGTGTTGGTTTCATGCTTGTAGTGATGTCTCTTGTACTTTGTGGTCCTTGCAAGATTTCACTCACAGAGTCCCCCTTAGGATCTCTTGTAAGGCTGGTTTAGTGGTAATGAATTACTTCAGTTGATGTTTGTTTGGGAAAACCTTTATCTCTCCTTCTATTCTGAATGACAGACTTTCTGGATAAAGAATTCTTGGCTGCATATTTTTTCTGTTCATCACATTGAAGATTTCTTGCCATTCCTTTCTCGCCTGCCAAGTTTCAGTAGATAGGTCTGCCACTAGTCTTATGGGTCTCCCTTTATAAGTTAGAGCATGTTTATCCCTAGCTGCTTTCAGAATTCTCTCTTTTTCCTTGTATTTTGCCAGTTTCACTATGATATGTCATGCAGAAGATCGATTCAAGTTACGTCTGAAGGGAGTTTTCTGTGCCTCTTGGATTTCAATGCCTGTTTCCTTCCCCAGATCAGGGAAGTTCTCAGATATGATGTGTTCAAGTACACCTTCAGCCCTTTTCTCTCTCTCTTCCTCTTCTGGAATTCCTGTTATATGGATATTGTTGCGTTTGATTGCATCACTTAGTTCTCTAACTCTCCCCTCACACTCCTGGATTTTTTTAATCTTTTTCTCAGCTTCCTCTTTTTCCATAATTTTATCTTCTAATTTACGTCTAATAATTAAATTGACATGGGTCAGAATAACAGGAGAAAATCAAATTTAACTACACATGCATACGGAATTCACATAAACATGAGAGCTTCCAAAAACAGGCAAAAAGAGGTATACGTGTCTTTCTGGACTGAGGAGAAGAGCGTGGGTATCTGGGGCTTTAAGGGAAGGAAGGCAATTCACAGGAAAAACAAAGAATAAATGGTAATCGTTTGCTGGGGCCACTCAAAAACGATGGGACAAACAGAATGTTGATGCAAAAGGTCTTTCTAGATGCCTCCCTGTCCATCATCTCCAATTGTATCATATTGTAGTTCTGTCTGCTGACAGCTCTCTTCCTGGAACAGGTCCTCTGTACAAACTCTTTTAGACAGTCATGGAGGAGGCAAGGAAGAAAAACTTCTTGAGTTTTCCATTTTATAAAAAACAAATAGCCCAAAATAATCCACATGCCAGTGGGGCACATTTTAGGATGGTGAATTTTGCTCCCCTACAATGGCATCATGATTCTTGCCACCTCCCTTAGTTTTCAGCTGAAATCGTAATTTATTCTTTTGTGGTAAAATATGGATACTGTACATTGTACCAGTGTAGCTGTTTGAAAATGTGTACTTCGGTGACATTTAGTGCATACTCATTTTTGTACTCCCCTCCCCGCTACCTAATTCCAGAATGCTATTCCCGCCCCAAAAGTGAACCCCTACCCATCAATATCTGTCATTTATCCCCCCTCAGCCCCTGGTAACCGCTAATCTGTTTTCTGGCTCTGTGGAACTGTGTATTCTGGATAGTTCATGTAAATGAAATTGTACCGTCTGTGGCCTTCTCTGTCTGGCTTCTTTCACTTAGCCTAATGTTCTAATTCTTCGCAGATAAGTCACATGTGTTCATTCACTAATCAGTTGAGGGCTATTTGTGTTATTTCTACCTTTTGGCTGTTGTGACTGATGCTGCTCCAAACACTCATCTACAGATTTTTATTTAATAAAAATTAAGACTGTGTCAACTTTAATGTCCCTCCTCACCTTCTACACTAATACCAAGCTCCCCTGTCAGTGTGGTGTCTGGAGTTTCTAGGCCCTGCTTGTCTCTCCACACTTTTCTCTCACCACTCCCCACTTTGTGCAAAGTGTTCCTCCCCACTCTCACCCATACCCCACGACCAGGTCACCCCTGTGACTTTGCTCACGCTTTGCCACTGTCCCTAATGCCCCCATCAGCCTATTGAACCCCTATTCACTCTCCGGATTTTTCAGGAAGCTCTTTAGGCATCACCTCCTGCCAGAAGCCTTTCCAGATCTCCTTCTTTGCTCACTCCTGCTCATCTAACCCATGCATACACTCATCGAAAGGCTAATGACATTCTCTTCCACCCATTTATGTGCGTTTAGGTGTCTCTGCTACCCCACGAGCTCCAGGCAGGCATGGGCTACGTCTGATTCATCTGTGGACATGAGCAGAGGGTTTGGCCATGGTAGTAGATGCTCCATAAAAGTTTTTGAAATAAATATACTAAATGTGTACAATCTGAATTCTCTGCACCAAGAGGAGACATGAGTTCTTTACAGCTGTTCAGTCCTGTCTGAAGCGGTATTGGCTGTCATGTCCCCCGTGCCTCCTACCTCAACCAATTAATCTTTCATGCTCACCTTCTAGAAGATCCCTATAGAAAAAGATCAAGACCTAGTGAAGAACAGTGGCTGTGGTCAGGAAAGATAAGGACTGTTTATGGTGCTTTCATCCTTAACTCTATGGATCCATAGCAATTCACTTTGCTTGCTGACTGCCTAATAGAGACCAAAATAGACTCTCATACAGTATGGACAGACTCCGCTTGGGTGCCACTCCATCTCCCAGATGCTGGCCGGCCGAGTGGTCTACAGCTACATACTTATTTTGACTCAGTAATTTGAAGTAGGCAGTGCAGTGGGTTATAAAGAGGTTTGTTTTTTCTTTCCCACATGGATTAAAATATATTCAAAATGCATTCAATCCATCATCAGCCCTTAATTGGCTATGCTAATAAGGGACAAAACTGTCTATTTTGTTTCAAGTGGAAAACGCTGCCCATGTCCTCATCCAACAAAATGATGTGTTTTAGACAGGATAGAGGGCAAGCACCACATTTTCTCAGAAGTGTTTCCAGCCAACCCAGTCTAATTTTAATGCCCGTTTCTTTGCCCTCAGTGTGCTTTTCGGTTTTCTCTCCCCAAGAACCTGCCACTGTCCCGTAAGCTTGGATACATTTGTCTCTATCCTCATGTATGTCACAAGTTCTCCAATGGCAGAAGCCACGTTTTATCTACAGCGATCAGCACACTGTCTTATGCAGAAATGGTGCTCAATAAATGTTTGTTGAATGAATGTCTTACGCATTTCATCAAGTTTGATAAAGATCTGATGTTACTAGACCATAGCGAACCAAGTCAAGTAGATAGTAACAAGTACTAAACTTAATGCCCTTTGCAGAATAGTAACTAGAAAGTCATTTCTAATAATAGAAAGTCATTTTGCCATTAAAGTATGTCACGGAATAAGGTTTTGATCACCATTAGCATAGCTTATGGGATTTGAGAAGGGCTGAGTTGTCAAGATACGATATAGAATCCCATGGAAAGGAATCTTGACCACTTTCCAGCTTTTTGGAAGTCATGCTTGTCCTAAAATCATTTCTCATAGTTAAATAACAATTTTAACTTGTAATTAACAGATAGTGTCTTTCTCTCTTTTAAATTTTTGCAGTACTTTGTAATTAAAACAGTACCGTCATTAAAACTGACAGGATCAAAACCAAATATTTTTCAAAACCTTCTCCCTACTCAGAATACCCCCTAGAATTAGTAAAGAAGAGTAACCATTGCATAATTGTAATGACCTCTACCATGTACCTCATGTATTAAAGAAACCGAAAGTGTGTCTGCGTGATGGATGATGATTAACAATGTATTGGATTTCTATAGGATTTTCCTTGTCCATAAAGTTCAGGGTAATTTTGCATGTTGTCATCTATTTCAAGTGTCTCTGAGTAATTGCAACAGCAAAGTGTTATTCTCCCCATCCTAAACTCCCTTTGCAACCTGTACCATTTTAATCACTGCGCTTCACTTTCCATGTTATGATAAAACTGTCTGTTTATATATTAGTTCCCTTCACTAGACCAAAATATCCTCCAGGATGGGCATGGTGTATGTCCATCTCTCTCTATCCCAGTACCTTGGACATTAACCTGCATATATTTTGACAAAGCATTCAGGCAAAGCAGTGGCAGTGGGGCCAAAGTTAGAATCCACTAAGTTGAATGGTCTTCACAGATATCCAGAACAACTATACGTAATCTAGAATGCGCTCCGTAGGGATCCTTTCTGCTATATTAGAGGGTAGGTTTTGATGGGCTTTCAACTTGCCTCTTTTCCAAGTGAAAAATCATCTTTCAGTGATTACTGCTGAAATGACATAGGAAGATTTGTCAAATTTGTTTTCTTTGGAAGACATGATGTAAGAAGGTTGCTCCAAAGACACTTAACTATTAATCTCTCAGTGGAACCAGTAGTATATGTAAATAAAGTGAGTAAATAAATAGTATGTGTAAATAGTTGTATTTGAGTTGCACACCTTCAAAAGACATCTTTTACCAAATGTCCTCCCACTTTGATATACCACATTCTTGAAGCTATCATCCTATGTCACAGTTGCTTATCAGTCATTTATTGGGTTATTTCCTGCTGAAAATGAGACACAGGTACGTTTTGATAGGGGCTTCAGGGATGCAGAGAGAGGGGTGACCACAGATTAATCACTGGTATGGGGAGCATGAGGAGGGGGAGGCCTTGAATGGCTGGCACCCTGAAAATGAGAAGCGTTCAGAAGTTTCCACCAAGAGATTCAAAAAGTCTGAGGCAACTGGTAATGGATTTCAAAGGGATAAGAGGTTGCATTAATATTGGTTAAGATCCAGCAGTTTCTGTATTAAGTGGCTACATTAAATGGCAGTATTATTTTGGGAGGGAAAGATCATTGTGTCTAATTTGATAGAATCTTCTGATTGGTCATAAATTTTGAATTTGCATCATGACCCTTTTCATAATATACTTATAAATCTACAAAACAAACCAAGAAGATATCATAAACTCAGAAATTACAGGGACTGCACAAGTTGCCAGTAAACATAATGCAAAAATTATTGAATAGAAACTTTATAAACCTGCTGTGGTCATAAGATGCCTGCTTATTTAGAGCTGAAGGAACATTCTTGTTTCAAGATTCTTAGGTACAGGAGCAAAATATGAGAAGTTATTTTCAAATTGTCTCCAGTGACTTGGCTGTCAGTGGAACTAAGAATTATGAAATAGCTGGAATAATGTGTTGGGGGAAAAATGCACTTCTGTAATTATTCGGTAATGGTATTTTCATCCTACACTTAAATTTGAGGGCTTTTTTTTCCCTTTGGTCATCTTAACTGTCAAAATATTTGCCATAGAAACAAAAGGATCCAAGAAGTTTAATTTCTATTGTTTCCCCTTCCATGAAAAGTGTCTGTAACCATAATCTGCTGTCAGTATTAAAACTCAATTTTGTGAACACAAACCTTCTAAGTTTGGCCCAGGTTACTCATTTATGTCTTTGCTCTTTTGAGAGTTATTCCTATAGAAAGGAAGATGCAAAATTCTGTTTCTCAGCTTTGCAGCGTGAATTCGGTTTTACCGAAGCACACCGTATTTATTTACACATGAACTTCACAACATTTATGATGTGAAACTGTTTGCTAATTCTCACGTATCCATAACAATATATCCTTTGCTTTGTTCTTAAATATAATATGTTACATTTACATAGCGTTTCAGTGTCATTTATTCCACTCACTTCTGCTTCTGGCATTCAGAACTGTGAACGAAGCCAGCCACTGATTCCACATAAATCATCTTTGGTTTCTAGGAGAATTATGACTATTAATTGTATCCAGTCCTCCCATCGCGAGCGGGAGGGCACAATTCAAAATTCACATTTGATTTCAGAGAGTATCGACTCATCCTCCCTGTGTGATGGTCTTCAGGAGCTACGGTTTCGCACTTGTGAACATTTTGGCCAGTAGCACGTGGTGATGTGTGCACAGTAGTCGGAGAAAGGAGAGGTTGGCATAGGTGTGAGTGGGCATAAATGTTCCGAGGAGCAGGATAGTTATCATCAAGGCCTGGAAGGACACATAGAGTTTCAGGAAGCAAAATGAGGAGAAATAAAGGTTACAGTTTTTAAAGTCGACGAGGTTCTGTGTAGGAGAACAAGGAGTAGTACCTCATAGGTACTTTGTAGGAGTTACCGATATATCAAGAAAATGCTACAGGTTTAAAAATATTTACCCACCTTTATAAGTTTTACAGAGAATTGTCATCCAAATCTACAAATACTTTTGGATCTTAAGTTAGTATTACGATGAATTGGAAAATAATTCTATAGTTTGAAATAGTTTACTTAAAATACTTTATTTATTTAAATAAAATAGTTTGTTTAGTTTGTTTAAATTCGTTTATTGCCCAAATCCTAGATCTGGCAGCTCCTTGAGAGAAATATTAATTTGTCCTATTTAGAGTGAAAGTGACTACTCAGAGATATGGTCTATCTCACATTTTAAACCTTGGATTTATCTCAAATGAGGCTTTTTTGAGAAGCCACAGCAAAACCTAATCAGCCCTTCAATTTCTTCTTCATTTACGCTCCCCCTCATTAAAACCATATCACCTCCGACTCTGGCTTATGATGGCATTACCATTTTTGACTTTGCTTCTTTAATGCAGAGTGTCTTTGTTATTAAGACAATGGCCATTGAAACTTGATGAAGATGAAAACTTTGAAATATAAAACAAATAGGACTTACAAAATGAGCCATAATGTAGTATATATATATATATATATATACACTACATAATGTAGTATACTATACTAATGTAGTATACTAATGTAGTATATATATATATATATATATATATATATATATATACTACATTTATATATATATATATAATGACAAATCACAAATGATGTAGTTCTGATTTTACATTATTATTCTATATTCTTCATCCAGATTGATATATGGCTAAGGCAAAATTCTTCCACTATGGGGGCAGTATTCATATAGTGCTCATTGTCTGCTAGTCTTTTACTTAATTCAGGTAAAGCGCCCAAGTAAAGTGTGGAAATGGAAAGGTTTAGAAATCAACAAGGAGAAAATATGATTTATTAAAAATGTATACAAAACATTACTTTTAAAGTATTGCAATGCCATATATATATATATATCTAAAACTTAACTAGGCTTGAAAATACTTGGAGATCTTAGCAGGCTCCATGAATTAAGTACAGATTATAAAATCTCTTACTGCTTCCTGAGCAGTATATTTTCTATTTTTTTTAATTCTGTATATAGAGAAGAATTTTTGTTTTTCTATTCCAGGTTTGAAATTCCAGGGAGTGCACGTTCAATGAGAATTCAATATCTACTCATGTGACACAGTTTTAATTGCTAGATGCTAAGCTAGCCAAGCTCTCCAGGTCAAATATACTTTAATAGCACCTCTGTTCTTGAAATTGCAACCCTGCTAACCACTAGATATAGTCCCAAGTTCCAAAGTTTATACATTGATCCTGTTAATGCAAACATTTCTTTAGGCTAACACTCACTAAGCTAAAACTGAAGAGATCCAGGAAATGATAAGAAAAGAGAAAGATATATATGTTTTAATTATTAAAAAAGCCAATGACAGAATTTGTCAAAGGTCCAACAGCGTACCCTTGTTTATGCAGCATGCCTAAAGCTGCCATTTTATTTAAAAAAAATTTTTTTTAACGTTTATTTATTTTTGAGACAGAGAGAGACAGAGCGTGAACAGGGGAGGGGCAGAGAGAGAGGGAGACACAGAATCAGAAGCAGGCTCCAGGCTCTGAGCCATCAGCCCAGAGCTCGACATGGGTCTCGAACTCACAGACCGCGAGATCGTGACCTGAGTTGAAGTCAGACACTTAACCGACTGAGCAACGCAGGTGCCCCTAAAGCTGCCATTTTCAAACCTAACTGAAATTGTGCAAGCTGTAAATTATTGGCTTCCTTCCTAAGGCTGGGGTTGTTTCTTCTATTATCGTGGGCTTCTATATGGGCAAGACATGGAGCTATAGTCCCTGATTTATTGTTGGGACCTTGGTGTACCTGTGCATTGGTTCCATTCAGACCAGAAAGAAAGTCTCCAATCCACATGTTCCCTCTGAGTCAAGTAAAAGATGGCCTTTGTTCTCATTTAGCAAGAGTGGGTTGCACCAATCCTAAAAATGTCTGATACAACAAAGAAGGGTAAAGATTGATTTCCAAGATCGAAAAGGACAATCTGACAGGGAACTTCATTTTCAAGAAATATATTTTAGCTATACAATTCTGTTGATCAGTAAAAATACCTCCGTTTTAAAAATAGAAGCATCAGAGGACAAAAATGAAAACAATAATTCTTGGCCACATAAAATATATAGAAATTACAATGAAAAATTAAAGATCTCTATAAAAATTTAAATTAATTTAAACCAGGACTGAGGAAAATAAGAGAAAACTTGAATAAAGTCTAGGCTAGGAAGACTATTTTTAAATGACAGTTCTCCCCAGTGTAAGTTATAGGTTAAACACAAGTTTGTAAATTATTTCAGGGTTTCTTTCTTCTTTTTCTTATTTTTAATAGAAAAATCTTAGAATGTCCAGAAAGATTGTTTCCAAATAATGAGTAAGAATTTCTTGCCTTTCCAGATACTAAACCATATTGTAAAGTTACAATAATAACAATCATCATATCAAATGGTGAAATTTTCAAAAAAAAATTATAACTTTAAATATATGAATGAATTTCTGACCTCTCAGTTTACAAAAACTGTTTTAAGTGCACAACAATCGAAGTTAAAATAGTCACAAGTGGAAAATAAAAAAAAATACCATGAAATATTGACCAGCTTAGCAGCATATGTTTTCATAAATATCTTTAAAAGTAACCATAAATAAAATGAAAATGCCAGAGAAATATGGTAACGTCTGTGTAAGTTAGTATGTGTGTTGGTTAATGTGCAGGATATGTTGCAGACAACGCCAAAGACTCCTTTCAAATCATTAAGAACTTATGAATACTCAAAAGAAGAATTGCCAGTGTGCATCAGTAGTTAATCCATGGAAAAAATGCAAATAGCCAATTAAGTTATAAAACATTCAGCCTCACCAGGAATCAAAGCAACTTTTTCATAGTCATAATGAGGTTTCATTTTTGTCCATCAAACTGGCAAAGATTACAAATGTAATTCAGCTTTTGCAAGAAATAGAGAAAATGAGCCCTCTCTATATGTCTGATAAGAATATAAATTTGGTGGACAATGTAGAGTAATATATTTCCATTTCGATCCCTGTTTCCATTTGTGGATAGTTATTTGGGGCGTAGGGTCTTAAAAGTGCTCATAGTCTATGACCCAATATTTCTACTTTTTGCAATTAAGCTGTAGAAAATAACCAGAGACGTAAACAAAGAATTATGGAAAACAGATCTCATCACAATATTATTAATTTACTGAAAATTGAAATCAACATAAGTGTTCAGTACTGGCTCAGAACATATTTCTACACAATGAAATACTTTGTAAAACAATTTCAGGGCCGCCTGGTTGGCTTAGTCGGTTAGGCTTCTGAGTCTTGATTTCAGCTTAGGTCATGATCTCACGGTCATGGGATAGAGCCCCATGTTGGCATGGAGCCTGTTTAAGAAACTCTGTCCCTCTCTCTGCTGCTCGCTCACTCACGAACATGTGCTCATATGCACTCTCTCTCCTGATAAAAAATAAAATAATGATAATAAAAGATAATAATTCCACACATGATAAATTGTTCATGATGTTATATAACAAAAGTTAAGCTACTGTATTTTGTATGTATTAGGATAATTTTATAAGCATTATAGAATAAAAATAACAAGAACCTATACCCACTCGTTAATAATAATTATTGTTGCAAAGTTTGTGTGATTTTCATTTTCCTGTTAATACTTTAATGCAATTAAAAAGCAGAGATTTTCATATTGGATAAAAGATTTTTTAGAAGAAACTCAAAGATCACATTACCTGGTCTCAACACTTATTTAAAGGTACTGTGATCAAGAGAGTGTGGTATTAACATAAGGATAAACATCTAGGTCAATGGAAGAGAGAAACCACAAAATAGATCGACATATGCATGGTTAATTGATTTTCAGTAATAACTGTGCAGTAATTCAATGAGACAGGGATTGTATTTTTCAATAAATAGTGCCACAACAATTTGACATTCATGTGCCAAAAAATAACAACAACGTCACTCATACCTCACACCAAATACAAAATTGAATTTGAAATGGATCGTATCCTTAAATGTGAGAAGGGTAGTCTCTAAAGTTGCAGCACTAAAAAACATGAGAGAAAGTCTTGTCACTTAGTTTAAGGAGAGATGGGTTTGTTTGTTTATTTATTTTTGGACAAAAATGTATGATCTATGAAATGAAATTGATAAATTATACTCCCAACAACATTCAGAACTCTCGTTCTTGGAATAATACATTAAGAAAATAAGACAAACTGGAGACTTGGGGAAACATTTGCAAAGCATCTAAATTTTGAAAGTCTGTATCCAGAAATGTTTTATATAAAAAATTCCTCAAACTCAATACCAGGGAGACAAAGATTGTTCAAAAATAGGAGGATTTTTTTCCTCTTTTAAAAATATTTATTTATTTATTTATTTATTTATTTATTTATTTATTTATTTATTTTTGACAGAGAGAGAAAGAGAGAGCGAGAGAACAGGGGAGGGGGAGAAAGAGAGGGAGAGCAGGAGAATTCAAGCAGGTTTCACACTGTCAGCACATAGGCTGATGCAGAGCTTGAATTCACGAACTGTGAGATCATGACCTGAGCCGAAATCAAGAGTCGGATGCTCAACCGACTGAGCCACCCAGGTGACCCATGAATTTTTTTCCACATCCTTCACACACAAGGATAAGAAATTAATGCATGAAAGATGTTCTGCATTCTAAGTTGAAAATGCATAGAGTCACAATGAGATAACTCTACACGTATACTAGATTGGCTAAATTAAAAAGGCTGACAATATCAAATGCTGATTAAGAGGTACAGCAACTAAGGATGAACATACCTTGCTGATCGGAATGCACTTTGGAAAATTTTGCCAGTATCTTATGAAGTTAAACATACACTTGCCATAGGACTTAGGAACTCCCCACTTGAATACACTTAAATGTACCTACACTTAAATGTTCATAGCAGCTTTATGCATAAAAGCCAAAATCTGGGAAAAAAGTTGAAATTTCCATCAGTTGGTGAATGCATAAACAAATGCAGTATATCCATACCATGAAATACTACTCAGCATTAATATATATACATATATATATGTGTGTGTGTGTATATAATGTATATATATATATATGATGTGTATATGATGTGTATATATATGATGTATATATGATGTATGATATATGTATATGATGTGTGTGTATGTGTATATATAATGTCAGAAGAACTATTCCTACTTCCAGCTCTGAATAACTAGCTCAGTAACTCAGTACTTCTGATAGTTTCTCTTATGTTTTGCTGTTCTCTTGAAGTAAGGGATCATCCCTGACGTGTATTCTAATTCCAAAGTGTGGTCATCCCCTCTATACTTCATGGTTATAAAATCTAACATTCTCTAAGACATAGTTGTAATTTCTTTGGCTTGTTGTTGTTGTTGTTGTTGTTGTTTGGTTTGGTTTGGGTTTTTCGTAGCTTACAAAATCTTTCTAGAATTCCCAGTTACCTAACATATAAAACCCAATCATGTACTCTTTGTTGGCTTTCCACATTCTGGTTCCGTCTCTCCCCAGGTCTCTAACACACTCTTGCTAAATCGTTTTTTATACCAGTCTCTTGAAGCTGTCATCTGTCTATTTCAGTGAGTCTCCTTTGCCCCCAGATCAAATAGCACCTTCTGAATGTTACCTTCAAAATGCTGGAGCTATACCTGCCTTCCCTCCCTTACCTCGTCTCCTCATTACCTCATTCCTTGTCTGCTTCTCTTGCAAATCCCCACTCCTATCGAGCAGCCTTGTGCCTGCGTTGCCCAGCTCACCCCTTTTTCGTCTTTCTGTTCCATGAAGTAGGAGTTCAATGCCAACTCCTTCAAACACCTGTCCTCAATTAACCTTGTTTCTCCTCTCATCTCGCTGAGCTCCCAAGGAACCTTTTCAAGCCAGTGCACCGTGTAATGAATAACCTGGCTAATCCTCATAGTATCTCAAGTTCATCACCACAGAATACAGTCGTTTGAAGAAGAAAATTTGGTTAGACTAAAATATGAAATGCATTAGGAAACACCCTGGTCCTGGTCTCAGAATTCTCCCACATGTGTTGGTGCTGTTCCTCGAATCCTCCTTGAGGAGACCCAGTGGCTTGTCCTGAGGGACTCAGCACCAGGCCCACCCATCCAGTTAGCTCTCAAGATGCTAGCAGGTGGAAACTTTCTGGTGCATGAGCTGTCTAATTGAAGTTCGAATTGGACTTGGATGATCTCTATTTCCTAATCAAAATATGTACAAATTCCAGTTCTCTAATACTTTCATAGGAACCTAAAAAAAAAAATCAGCAAGGGCGCATGGGTGGCTCAGTCAGTTAAGCATCCGACTTTGGCTCAGGTCATGATCTCGCAGTTGGTGAGTTCAAGCCCCGCATGGGGCTCTGTGCTGACAGCTCAGGGCCTGGAGCCTGCTTCGGATTCTGTGTCTCCCTCTCTCTGCTCCTCGCTTACTAGCTCTCTCTCTCTCTCTCTCTCTCTCTCTCAAAAAATAAACATTAAAAAAAATTTTTTTAAATCAACGAATATAAGCTCTTCCGTAATTTGGTCCCAGTATCGTCACAGCATGTTACCAGTTGAAAAGGACTTTATACGCTGTGCAGTTTAAACTCAATACTTTAAAGATGAAAAAATTGAGACCCTCTAAACATGAGAACATTTACTGAAGGACCGACTGCTTTTAGGGGTGCAGCCAATGTTAGGGCGTCATTCTAACTCCAAATGCCACCGTCTTCTTTTCTTTCCATCCTTTAATATACTCTTGGACATAGGAGTAGTCATATCACACAACTGTTCTGAAGCTACATCCAAATATAGTCCTTCACTATTTTTTTTTAAACTTAATGTTTATTTATTTATTTATTTTGAGAGAGAGAGAGAGAGAGAAGTAGAGTGTGAGCCGGAGAGGGGCAGAGAGAGAGGGAGACAGAGGATCCAAAGCAGGCTCGGTGCTGACAGCAGAGAGCCCCATGTGGGGCTCCAACTCATAAGCCACAAGATCATGATCTGAGCCAAAATTGGATGCTTAACCAACTGAGTCATCTAGGCGCCCCATAAATATAGTCCTTCACTATTCGATGTTGACTTGTACTTGTTAACTGGAAAAAAGTTTTACACCATAGTATAGTATTGTATAGAATAAATTTATGGTTACATTATAACTAGGTAATAGTTGTCCCAAAGTACAAGGAACACTTCAACATATTCATATTTGTACAGCAGGATAGGATTTGTATTAATAAATTATTCTCAATATTTTTCAGCTGTGCCTGTTACCAGTTCACTGTTAAGGTTACAAGGTAACAGCTTCCTTGTAAACAGGTAAACTTTGAGCTTTAACTTTTAAGATCCATGTTAAACAACTAGACTCTTCTTAGGGAAATTGTTAAGAGGTAGTTACAGTTCATTAGGAACAGATAAGTTTTGAGTTATAATTATTCCTCATAGCTATTTCTGTAGAGACATAGCCTTATTGAGTGTTAATTAAATAATCCAGTGCAGGAGTTTGAGGACGTACTCCTAATACAGTTGTTAATTATGTAGATAAAATGCATACCATACATAATTGCTTTTCTATTTTACAGCTGCAGGGGCGCCTGGGTGGCTCAGACTGTAAAGTGTCCAACTTAGGCTCAGGTCATGATCTCATGGTTCGAGGGTTTGACCCCCACGTCAGGCTCTGTGTTGACAGCTCAGAGCCTGGAGCCTGCTTCGGATGCTGTGTCTCCCTCTCTCTCTGCCCCTCCCCTGCTCATGCTTTGTCTCTCTCTTTCTCTCAAAAATAAACAAGTGTTAAAAAAAATTACATTTTACAGCTGCATATACTAGTGTTAAAATTTACTGTATCTTTTTCTAGTATGTCATCTTTAAAAAATATATCCACGAGGGGTGCCTGAGTGGCTCAGTTGGTTGAGCATCTGACTTCAGCTCAGGTCATGATCTCACAGTTCATGGGTTCGAGCCCCATGTCGGGCTCTGTGCTGACAGCTCAGAGCCTGGAGCCTGCTTCAGATTCTGTGTTTCCCTCTCTGTCTGCCCCTCCCAGGCTTGCTCTCTCTCTCTCTCTCTCTCTCTCTCTCTCTCTCTCTCTCAAAAATAAACATTTAAAAAAAATACCCACTTAGTTCTTCCTGATTTTAGTCCCTGGTATTTATAAAATGAAAAAAGCAGAAACTTGGGAATTCATTGCATTTTTAACTGAATTTATACTTTTTTTTAATGAAATTTATTGACAAATTGGTTTCCATACAACCCCCAGTGCTCATCCCAAAAGGTGCCCTCCTCAATACCCATCACCCACCCTCTCCTCCCTCCCACCCCCCATCAACCCTCAGTTTGTTCTCAGTTTTTAACAGTCTCTTATGCTTTGGCTCTCTCCCATTCTAACCTCTTTTTTTTTTTTTCCTTCCTCTCCCCCATGGGTTCCTGTTAAGTTTCTCAGGATCCACGTAAGAGTGAAACCATATGGTATCTGTCTTTCTCTGTATGGCTTATTTCACTTAGCATCACACTCTCCAGTTCCATCCACGTTGCTACAAAAGGCCATATTTCATTTTTTCTCATTGCCACGTAATATTCCATTGTGTATATAAACCACAATTTCTTTATCCATTCATCAGTTGATGGACATTTAGGCTCTTTCCATAATTTGGCTATTGTTGAGAGTGCTGCTATGAACATTGGGGTACAAGTGGCCCTCTGCATCAGTACTCCTGTATCCCTTGGGTAAATTCCTAGCAGTGCTATTGCTGGGTCATAGGGTAGGTCTATTTTTAATTTTCTGAGGAACCTCCATACTGCTTTCCAGAGCGGCTGCACCAGTTTGCGTTCCCACCAACAGTGCAAGAGGGTTTCCCATTTCTCCACACCCTCTCCAGCATCTATAGTCTCCTGATTTGTTCATTTTGGCCACTCTGACTGGCATGAGGTGATACCTGAGTGTGGTTTTGATTTGTATTTCCCTGATAAGGAGCGACGCTGAACATCTTTTCATGTGCCTGTTGGCCATCCGGATGTCTTCTTTAGAGAAGTGTCTATTCATGTTTTCTGCCCATTTCTTCACTGGGTTATTTGTTTTTCGGGTGTGGAGTTTGGTGAGCTATTTATAGATTTTGGATACTAGCCCTTTGTCCGATATGTCATTTGCGAATATCTTTTCCCATTCCGTTGGTTACCTTTTAGTTTTGTTGGTTGTTTCCTTTGCTGTGCAGAAGCTTTTTATCTTCATAAGGTCCCAGTAATTCACTTTTGCTTTTAATTCCCTTGCCTTTGGGGATGTGTCGAGTAAGAGATTGCTACGGCTGAGGTCAGAGAGGTCTTTTCCTGCTTTCTCCTCTAAGGTTTTGATGGTTTCCTGTCTCACATTTAGGTCCTTTATCCATTTTGAGTTTATTTTTGTGAATGGTGTGAGAAAGTGGTCTAGTTTCAACCTTCTGCATGTTGCTGTCCAGTTCTCCCAGCACCATTTGTTAAAGAGGCTGTCTTTTTTCCATTGGATGTTCTTTCCTGCTTTGTCAAAGATGAGTTGGCCATACGTTTGTGGGTCTAGTTCTGGGGTTTCTATTCTATTCCATTGGTCTATGTGTCTGTTTTTGTGCCATGAATTTATACTTTTGACTCACAATCGTGGCTACTCTTCATTGACTGCCAGGCACTTATCAGTTCATGTTGAGACATTTAACCCTTGAAATAATCTAAATCTTCATTGTGTAGATTAAGAAATTACTCTAATAATTCGTAGGCAACAGCTAGTAATATACTGGAAAGTAAATACTCAAACTGTTGGTATTTTTGTTCGATGACCCGTTTGTTGCTGGCTCCAAAACCTGCGTTCTGGGAAATAAGAGTCACGTTAACTTACGTGTCTGACACCAGTGCTGGCTGGAAGAAGTGCAGACGTCAACTGCTTGGTTTTGGTCTCCAGAGAGGATCGCTTTTCTGAAGACCCTGTTAAGTTTTAAAACTGTGAAAGGTGGGGCGTATGGGTGACTCAGTCGGTTGAGCATCCAACTCTTGATTTTGGCTCAGGTCGTGAGCTCGTGGTTCAGGGGGTTGAGCCCCACATCCGGCTCCTTGCTGAGTGTGGAGCCTGCTTAAGATTCTCCATCTCTCTCTCTCTCTCTGCCTCTCTTTCTCCCTCCTTCTCTCTCCCTCTGCCCCCTCCCCAGCTTATGCTCTCTCTCCCTCTAAAACTTTAAAAATAAAAAAAAAATGTGAAGAGACATTATAATATATAATGGGACAATATAATTGGGAATTCTTATCATTCTCAAGAAATAATCAGACTTAGCCAGTAACATTTATGTACAAAAATGTTTCATTTATGGGGCGCCTGGGTGGCGCAGTCGGTTAAGCGTCCGACTTCAGCCAGGTCACGATCTCGCAGTCCGCGAGTTCGAGCCCTGCGTCGGGCTCTGTGCTGATGGCTCAGAGCCTGGAGCCTGTTTCCGATTCTGTGTCTCCCTCTCTCTCTGCCCCTCCCCCATTCATGCTCTGTCTCTCTCTGTCCCAAAAATAAATAAACGTTGAAAAAAAAAATTAAAAAAAATGTTTCATTTAGCATTATTCAAAATGGTAAAAGATTTTAAACAAAAATAAGGAAAACAATATGTGTCCATAAGTATAAAACAGCATTCCACCATTAAAGGACATTATAAAACAATTTTTTTATTAAAGGAATAGTTTTTTAATTCTCAAAAATATGTCTTATTGTGCTTGGTACATGTATTGTGCTTGGCACAATTCAGGGTACTGAGTTACAAACCATAAGCAAAATAAACAAGCTCGGGCCCTTGTAAAGTTTACATTTTCATGGTGGGAACATGTAACAAAGATAAGCAAATATAGTGGGAAGTATCGGGTAAGCAACAAACAAGGTAAGGGGACAGAGAACAGCAGGGATGCTGCTATTTCAGGATGTTTGGTGAAGATACAGTCAGACATGTGACTATCATAACATTTCAGACACAGGAAATAGTACCTTGTAGGGATCGGAATTGACACTGACTGAGGTTGGCATTCAAAATGAGTAGATGAATAAATTAACGACACAATTCACTCATGCTCTGATGTTTAGAGTTGCTGAATTTTATCCATCATCTGTACAGAGACGTGTATTATGAATTATAGCTGGCCCCAGGCTTAAATTAATTAGCTGAGTGCCTGTCATATGACATACTTTTCCTGAATTCTTTTAAATTCTTCTCACAAATCTACAAATTAGATATTACTCAATTCCTTTTATTGGCAAGGGAATTGAGGAGTAGAAAACTTAGATTCTACCAGCAGAGGTACAAATCCCAGATTCAAAGTTAGGTCACATGTGTTTCTGATATAAAACTCACTGTGCCTCAGTCTTTCATGATTAATGCAGCTATGGACATTTGCATGTTTTAATTAAATAAAAAGTAATATTTATCCCAGGTATGGATTTGTCAAGAGAGCTCAGACATGATCATTTGTTACAGAAACAAAATAATTTATTACAAATTTGATATATGCAATTTATCACAGAGAACACTCCCAAAGATGCTAGCTGTCAAATATGCCATTTCTAACATAGATATCTAAAAATACATTGTGTTCCCTAAAGGACTTCAACAGCTAGGGTTACTGCTTACTTTTGTATTCTTGTATAGCAGATCACTTTACAAAACAGTCTAAAAGAATATTGAAATTTGAGACTTTATAAAGACAGGTAACGGCCTTTTTTAAAAAGATTGGCAAATTCACATTTAATTGTAAATTATATAACTTATTTATTATATGGAGGCTCCTGGGTGGCTCAGCCAGTTAAGCATCCAACTCCTGATTTCGGCTCAGGTCATGATCTTGTGGATTTGTGGGATCGAGCCCCATGTCGGACTCTGCTCTGGCAGCGTGGAGCCTGCTTGGGATTGTCTCTCCCCTTCTCTCTGCTCCTCCCCTACTCCCGCTGTCTCAGTCTCTCTCAGAATAAATAAATAAATAAATTTTATAGGTATTAATATGTGTGTGTGTAGAGGTATAAAGAAGACCTGAGACTTCTGCTTTCATTGTATCAAATTTTATGTCACCCAAATATTGTGTGACAAGCAAACCAGAAAAGTTGAATAAAACATCAAACCTGCTTGACGGTATTTTTGGTGATGGCACGGAAGTAAGGACATAGAGGGGTGAAATCCTGAGGGAAGGAGGAAGGCAGAGATGAGACTAACATTCAACTCCGCTTTGCCCAACGAGGCGATGGGGAAGTCACATAGCCAAGCAGACCTTGGGCAGTTTTGAGCTGCTCATGGAAAAGCTGGAATCTGGGACCACCTTGAGCACTTCTTGTTCCGTTAAGTAAACACATATTTTCATCCACGATCACTTCTGTTCAGATGACTTTTTAAAAACATTTCTTGGGGCACCTGGATGGCTCAGTCAGTTGAGTGTCCGCCCGGCTCTTGCCTTTGGCCCAGGTCATGATCGCGTGGTTCATGGGTTCAAGCCCTGCGTTAGGCTCCACACTGACAGTGAGGTCCTGCTTAGTACTCTCTCTCTCTCCCTCTGCCTCTACCCCCCCGCCATGCTCTCTGTCTCTCAAAATTAATAAATAGGGGCACCTGGGTGGCTCAGTCGGTTAGGCGTCTGGCTTCGGCTCAGGTCATGATCTTGTGGTCGCGAGTTCAAGCCCCGCGTCAGGCTCTTTGCTGACTGCTCCGAGCCTGGAGCCTGTTTCAGATTCTGTGTCTCCCTCTCTCTGACCCTACCCCCGTTCATGCTCTGTTTCTCTCTGTCTGAAAAATAAATAAACATAAAAAAACTTTAAAAAAATTAATAAAATTAAAAAATGTACAAAATACAAATTTCTTACAGTGTAGCTGTGTTGGTGATGAATTCCATCAAATTTTTTATATCTGAAAACATTTTTATTTCACCTGTGTTCTTGAAAGGTCCCCTCACGGAAGTCTAATAGGACAGTATTTTCCCTGTCACTCTAACGGTGAACTGTCACTATCTTCTCTTCTGCACGACTTCCTGCCGGAGATCGCCTCCTGTCACTATCTTTGTTGTCCTATCCATAATACGTTCTTTTTTCTTCTGGATGCTTTTAAGAAAGATTTCTTCTTTGTCACTGGTTTTGAACAATTCGATTAGGGTGTACCTTGATGTCATTTTATGTATTTTCTTTGTGCTTGAGTGTCATTGAATTTCTTGAATCTGTGGAGCCATATATATATACATATATATATGTGTATATACATATACATATATATATATATATGTATATACACACGCATTTTAATCAAATATGGAATACTTGTGACCTTTATTTGTTCCAGTATTTTTTCTACCCTCCCCTCTCTCTTTTAGGGACTTTAGCTACACATATATCAGGTTGCTCAGAGTTGTCCTAAACTTCTCTGATGCTGTTTATTATTCTTAGTTGTTTTGTTTGATTTTCTTTACGGTTCATGTTAGATAGGCTCCAATGCTGTGCCTTCAAGTTTACTAATCTTTTCTTATGTAGCGTCTCATCTATACCATCATCTCATTCTCTGGATTTTCCAGCTCAGACATTACAGTTCCATCTATAAATACCCACCCTGGCCTTTTTTTTTTTCTGTATCTTCCATGTCTCTATGTAAGTTTTTGAACATATAGAATACAGTCCTGAGAAATGTTTTAATATGTGTTTCTTCTCATGTAACATCTGTGTCAGTTCAGGCTTGGTTTTAACTGAGACATTTTTCTCCTCTTTATGGGTCACATGATCCTACTTCTTTGCAAGTCAGGTAATTTTTTTTTATTGTTGCTGGACATTGTGGATTTCACTTAGTTTGGTACTGGGTATTTTTGTATTAAACATTTGGAATTAAAGTATTTTGTATTTCATAGAATATATATACACATACTATATATGTACAATAAGTGTATATATATTGTTTGTATATATTCATAAGTATATGCACGTATTTGTAAGAATATATATATTCTATATGTAGAATTAGTAGAACATATTCTGTATGTATATATTCTACTGTAGTGTACATGTTCTTGACCTTTGTTATATAATGCAGTTAAGTTACTTAGAGATAATTTGATCCGATTGGGTCTTTTTTTTTTACTTTAGAGAGAGAAAGCTGAGAGAGCTAGCGGGGGAGAAGAGCTGATGGGGGTGGGGAGAGAGAGAGAAAGAAAGAGAGAAAGAGAATCCCAAGCAGGCTCCACAGTGTCAGCACAGAGCCTGACACGGGGCTTAAACCCAAGAATCATGAGCTCATAACCTGAGCTGAAATCGCCAGTTTGTGGCTCAACGGACTGAGCCAGCCAGGTGTCCCAGGCGGGTCGTACGTTTAAGGTTTAGGAAGTAGGAGCAGTGCTCAGTCAAGGCTAGTAATTCCCCAGTGCTTAGTAAAGATCCTGTGTTTACCCTGTGTCATGCCCTGTGAGTCATGAGGTTTCCAGTATGCGGGGGACTAGGCAGCACACCAGGCCTTCTGTGGGTGCTGGGACTCACCTCTCTGGTCCTTTCAGGCGCTGTATTTATTTTCCCAGCCCCAGGCAGTTTCCCCAAACACCTCTCATATCACTGGGACACCTGATCATTCCATTGCCTGAACAGCAGAGGGGGATCCTCTTTGGGTCCCCGGAGCTCTTTCTGTGTGAAGCACTCTCCTCTCTGACACCTTCTGACAAATTCTAGCACCTCAGTGGGCCTGGACTTGACGTCTTCCATTCAGGAAGGTCACTTCGATGTGCCTTGGACCCGCCTCCAGGCACCACTGCCTGGAAGCTTCTTTAGTGCAGTAAGTTGAGGCAAGAGCTAACCTCTGTTGTTTCAAATATCATTTTCCTCATCACCCGAAGCCCAGTGTTTTGCAAACCATCATGTTATATATTCTA
Organism: Prionailurus bengalensis; assembly: GCF_016509475.1. Lineage (NCBI taxonomy): Eukaryota > Metazoa > Chordata > Mammalia > Carnivora > Felidae > Prionailurus > Prionailurus bengalensis. The sequence continues at coordinate 3,393,229 of NC_057346.1, forward strand.
CATGTTTTTTATTGTTTTTGGGGCATGGGTATTCCACGTTGGCCAGAAGTAGAAGTCTCGAGGTAGGAATTCAGGGCAAGATTTAATTGCATCGGCCAAGATCCACTGTTCTCCAAATCTGATCCTGATTCCTACAAAATACGTTTCTTCAGGGAGACTCTTCACTGTATATTCAGAAGCACCTTTGTATGTTTCCTGGTGTCATTCAGATGAAGCTTTGGTGTGGTTCCCTGCACCTCGGAATGTGTTGCGTTCACACCCATCCAGTCTTACTGGCTTTTCTTTTTCTCCTGGTAAGTGGTTACAATTTTAACCACCAACCAGGACATGCGGATTGCTTTGCCTCTCTCAATTTGTCACAGGAGAATATCTCCTCCACATGAGAAAAAAAAAAAAAGTTTGTTTTTTGCTCCTGAAACTGGCAATTCTTTCACGGGCACTCTGAGTTGCTAGGCTTTTTTCAGTGGTCTGATGTCCTCTTCCTTACCTTGCTTGTTTGAGTACACTAAGCTCTGCCTGTGCACACCCATGGGTGGGTACGTGTGTGTGTGTGTGTGTGTGTGTGTGTGTGTGTGTGTGAAGGTTAAAAGTGTTAAGTCACTCATTTTCAAAACTGTTTTTTCTGTGTAATCACTCACTTTCACTAAATCCTTTTTTTTTTTTTTTTTTTTGCTTTTGTCTGGCATTGCTAGGCTTTTTATAGTAGGAAGGTGTTTGCAATTAATTTCATTTGGTTCCGAAAATAAGAAGCCCCTTCTTTATATTTTCACATATGGGTAGCTTAATTTTCTGCTGACTATAAAGCATCCATACACACCAGTCTTGAATGATAAGAAGTATTCCCACAACAGCAAAGTTTTAAGACATTCTGAAATAATAGTGACCCAAAGTCTCTTGCCTAAGCAGTTTATAAGCAGGGAAGTGTGCCTCTTTGGTTTATGTGTATGTATGTGTGCCAGTGTGTGGTCTATAAAATGATGCTTTCTTTTGAAATTATAATTAAGAAGAACAGGGAAAATAACAAAATTCACTGAGAAGTCATAGGTGTAAGTTAAGAAAGAAAAAGATTGAACTCATTTTAATGATCTGGCCAAGGTTTAATTTTTAGCCTCAGCTTAGCAAAAGGCCAAAAAATACAATTAACTAGTGATGTTTAATATATTAATAAAATGATGTGCATCATTTCTAAATAGAAGCTGGAGAAATAGGAACTAAAGCTAAGAAGTAAAAAGGATTCTAACCTTAAAAAATGTAATCTAATGAATAGTAGAAGAAATATGATTTGAACTAGATATGAAATATAGTAAGACTGGAGAAAAAGCATCTTTGGTGGTAATAGACCACCAGAAAGAAATTTGGAGGAAAGATATTTGATAAATTGTATCTAGTGATTTAAAAAGACATAACATAAGACATTTCTAAAAGTCAGTAATAAACCATTCAATATCTTACAGTTGGGCAATACAGTTTTGATAAATAAAAGAATTTCAAACTGATCACATTTTTATTAAAGGTGTAGATACTATTGTAGCATCTGTAACTAGAAAGATAATGCTGGAACTTCAGGTTTAAAAATATATTTGAAACTGATACGTTCATTTCTTCTACATGTAATATTCCTTTAAATATTTGTATATAACAATAATCTATGCAGGGTTCTGAGCTATTTTGTTTCCTCTAAAAAACTGTCATTGAGAAAAAGTTTTCCATATAATTGAGATTACTATATATATCATCACCTGTGAGTGTCGGCTCTTTTATGGCTCCCCTAGAAGTGGGTACAAAGTCATTCTGACACAAGACTTAATACCTCAGATGACATTTGCTTTACCATTTCCAATGGAATTTGATATAAAACAAGTACCAGTAACATTTCTAAACAATATGAAGCAGATGCACAAATTCATTAAAAGTTAATGAAACGAGTAAAAAAAAATGATGTAAAAAGGAAAGGGAAATAGTACCTTCCTCAATAACGACATGGAAAATAAAAATGTATATATTGAATGTAAAAATGTAAGGTTAATTTTGAGTTAAAACTTACGGCTGTGACACAAGCCTTCTTTACTATCTGCCTGAGTCTTCCTAGTTCACATTTTGGCCAAGCAAGTTCACTTCCAAGAAGGGGCTTTAAGAAATTAAGCAACAATGATTGCGAGATCTGTGTAAGATGATACTCGCTTTCATACACTATTATTTATAACAGCAATTTTGAAAATAATCTCAATATTAGAAATTTCAAATGATTAAAGATGATGGAGGCAGAAGGGCAATTCAGAGGCAATGGGAAGGCACACAGGTAAGATGTCACAGCCCCTTAGAAGCCAGCCCCGGGCCAGGAGGGCATCTGGGCAGGCAGTGGCTTGGAGCAGCCAGGAGTGAGGCTACACAGAATGTCCTAGACCTGAACATGCATCTCAGGGGCCTTTGGAGTGTTGTCCTTTGCAGTGCCATCTAGACGGGAAGCTCCAAGCCTAGCGTGGCCCCATGCAGGCCCGTCCCTTTTGTCCCCTCAGGGATATTCTCTAGCCTTCTGGTCCTCCACAATCCCGCATGAGATAGACCAGATGCCCCAAGGACCAAGACTCATGCCTGTGGGGGTTTTCCTGGACCCTACGGCTTCTCCATGGTTTCAGGAGATCAGTAGGCAAGAGGATTGCTTCTGTAGGCCCATACTTCTTTCATGGAATGGGGACAATTCATGTATGCAAGAGACGCTGACCTGCAGAGACCTACATTTAGAACCAAGCAGGGTTCAGGGCTCTGGGGAACTGGCAGTTCGCTGGCTTCAGCCAAATGTGTGGCCAGTGTACTGGCTCCTGCCGCTTTGCCTTCTGATGTCTGTGCTGCCCCTGTGCTGCATGTGAGGGCTTCAGAGAGTCCATCACCCCGGGTATCACTTTGCGGGTTCTTCATCACATGTCAGGGACTCCTCCGCGAAAGTCTCAGCCTGTGTTCTCCACAAGCATTCGTGACCACCCAGTCTTTCCAATCCGTGTGCTCTCTTACCATTAAATGATGAGATGTCGTGCTTTTCCTGGTGGGTCTTAAGACATACAAGGTGAGAGACAGACATTCCTTGTCCAAATGAGACCATTCTTCTTGCTCTGTCCAGGACCCCTCATCTACCCTCCCTATGGTGATATTGTGTGGAAGGCAGGAAGGCAAGGAATATGGTAACATTAAGAGGGATTTTATTCTAGAAGTGCAGTGACTACAGCCTACAGAGTTCAAAAGAAGGATATGCTGTTCTATATTTTTACTAGAAAATTCTGTATGGTAAATTGGATATTGCCATAAAATGAATCATCGTTTCTATTTTTTCTGCACCCTCTGGGGAAGACTAGCATTTATGGGTACTTTCAATGAAACATAGTAACAAACTTGGAGAGAGTCATTGGAAACCAATATTCATGAGGGGCAGGATGGATGGTACAATGTCATGAGAAATTATGGAGTCAGCAATAAATAACTTATTAAGCACTGCAGAGACAAGATCATGTATATTGCTTTAATATAAACAGGTTCAGGGGGCGCCTGGGTGGCTCGGTCGGTTAAGTGTCGGACCGGCTCAGGTCATGATCTCGCGGTCCGTGACTTCGAGCCCCGCGTCGGGCTCTGTGCTGACTGCTCAGAGCCTGAAGCCTGTTTCAGATTCTGTGTCTCCCTCTCTCTCTGCCCCTCCCCTGTTCATGCTCTGTCTCTCTCTGTCTCAAAAATAAATAAACGTTAAAAAAAATTAAAAAGAAATATAAACAGGTTCAGAAGTTCCTGTTATGAGTAATAATAACATTCTTCCTTTCTCCTGAGAGATAGGAAACTAACCAAGAATGGTGCATTTGATAATAAACAACAGGAAAAGCTGGTTCTTGGATGTGAATGGGATGGACAGTTTGAAGAATATCTACATGCATTGATTTGACAATAAACAAATACATATGTGCCTCTACCCATTTTTCTAAGTCTTCATTGGTATGTCTCTACACCTTATGTGAACCCATGAATTTTCTATATAATTTAAATCATATTATTTATATATGCAGAGCCCCCCACATGAATATTTTTCTGGGGCCCCACAAAACCTATTGGTGTCCTTGTGGCTACACACAGGGGGCTAAGCAAATAAGAAACGATATTGAGTGTAATGAAAGCCAGGCTTCTTACTCTTGGAAAAGAGTGTTCAAAATATGGAAAAGAGGCAAATCTAGAATGAACTCTGTAGTATTGCATTAGAATTGGTGGTGCTGTATAATCTCATGGATTTCAATGTATAAAGATAACTATGAATTGGGTGGAGAGGTAGTTGTTTATAATAGATGTAAATGTGTGTGTATTATAGTTCTGTACAATGTGAAGGCCTCTGAAAGATGACATATTTTACCAATGAACATGCCTAGAGCATAGGTCTTGGTTGCTAATTATGTTCTGCAGTTAAATAACCTAGAGCTTCCTGAAAAAAAAAAAAAATGATTGATTCAGACCTGGGGAAGAGAACATTCCAGATGAACATAGAGCATGTGATTGTGCCCAAAGTAAGAAAAAAAGCCCTCAAAAACGATGAGGACACGACAGACACCAGAGTTAGATTAAAGGTGCTCATAATAGCCAAATGGAAAACAATTTGAGCAGGAAATACATAAGAACAATAATGGGTTCTAACACATTGAATAAATTAGGTACGTAAATACGTGAATAGCTAGAAGAGACCGCTGTTTCTTACAGTAAGATGCCATAACTGTAGAAACAGTGTTGGAATCACACAATCACTATGTGGTGGTCATTATAGTAAAATGTTAGGCAAGATAAAACCGTCAGTGGAGGCTAAAATATTGGAGAGTGTGGGATGAGGAACAGCGTTTTATGTAGCCTCAGAATATTTCCTCACAAAATATTTATTGTTTACAGAGGGAAAACATGTAAGTTTACACGAGATACTGAGAGATTCTTTCTTCCCTGAGTGACTCCAGTAAGGGTATCCGTAATGGGACAAATGACCCCTGTTGCCACAGTGGAGGGAAGCACTAAAAGTATGTTCATCAGTCCTGTAATATTCTAGACAAAAGTGCATGATGTGGGTCCAGTCATGAGGAAACATTGAACAAAACCACTTGGTTGACAGGAACCTAATGGGAGATTGTTCTTGAAGTCAGATTGCAAGTTATGTGAAGTTATACTCTCTATAAAGAAAAACAGAAAAAAGGGATGATAGTCCATGTTGTGACTTTTGCTGTCAGCTTTGTTTTTTATGCTTTGACTCTTTTGGACGTGGAGAGTCTATTAATCTTAGAGCTAAGCCCTTTTGTTAATATAGTCATCTTTTCTCTTTTTCAAATCTATTGTTACTACGTTGTAGTATCCTGTTGGTAGTCTCCTATCCAACTGAGCCATGTCTGCAGTGATCATTCATCAGTTTTGATCTGACTGGGAAGTATCTGATGGAAACATCTGGCAGGTCCAAGTCAGGTCCTACTAAGTCAGGATGGGAGTTCAAGATCCCATCTCCTACTGAAGAGGGGGCAGGACAGTCCGCTGAGTGAACATCACATAGAAGACCAGAGATCTTTCCCAGGAAGTAACAAAGACCAAGAAAGTTACCCACGTTAGGAGGAACAAAATAGGATAGACAAGATAATTCTACGGCATTGTTTCTCTAATTTACATGGCAAAGATTCATCATCAAAGAGTGTGATAACAGTGTGGCTTCACTGGGCCCCACCTCCAGAGATGTGGATCCCATAAGTCATGTCTGGTACTCAGAAAAGCGTCATTATTATCAAGCTCTTAGGTGACGTTTGTTCCCACATTAAGTTATAGAACCAGTGTCATAATATCTTGTAAAGCCCATCCAGCCATTGTTAATATTGCCATCTTTCCTTGTCTTTGTGATTTCTGGGAAGAATCTCTGGGAGGAGCCTCTGCATGGTTTCCACTCAACTAAATACTTCCTCACCAGTAAGAGAAACGGCTCTGTGTGCAGGTAATGGGCCACACTTTAAAAAGCTATTCGTTGGGCCCAGTTTAAAGTAGGTGTTATGAGCAATAAATATATGAGATCGAAAGCAAACTTCTCTGTGTGGTTCCCCATATCATCCCAGGAAAACCATTTCTGACAAAGTCCCTGCTTCCCCAGGCTCCATACCCGCCCCCCCTTGGATGTTTCATGACCCTTTTCAGCTAGTTTCTAGCACATCAGATTTTACTCATGTGTTTCACAAAATTGTAAGTCTTCATCTCTCCGACAAGCAGGACCTATGACAGTGCCTGATGCACACGAGATGCCGTCAAATTATGTGTTAACCTCTAAGAAACATTCATGTGCGCTTGTATTTGGTTTATCTCATTGCATAACCAATCACACAAAGTTAGCCTAAAATAAAACACAGTTTTCATGGGAATTTTGCATAATTTAGTGAGTCCTCTGCTCAGGGTCTCATAAGGCTAAAGTCATGATGTTGCCTGAGCACGTCCTTATCTGGAAACTCAGCTGGGGAAAAATGCACTACCAAGATCCCTTCAGTAGGTGGGAAATTCATTTTCTTGGAGTTGTAGGACTGAGGTCCTAGTACTGCTTGTCTTGCTATCTGTTGGTCAAGGTCTGCACTCAGTTGTGAGAGGCCAGTCTCTGTCCTTGCCACACAGCCCCTTCCATCAGCCTTTCTCATATGCAGGTATACCCCAGAGATAATGCAGGTTCTGTTCAAGATTACCACAATAAAGCAAGTAGCTCAATAATGTGAGTCAAACGAAGGTTTTGATTTTCTGGTACATGTAAGAGTTTGTTTACATTACACTGCAGTCGATTAAGTGTTCAATAGCATTATGTTTTATTTTTTTAATTAAAAATGTTTTTTAACATGTATTCATTTTTTGAGACACAGTGCATGAGTCGGGGGGGGGGGGCGGGCACAGAGAGAAAGGGAAACACAGGAACCAAAGCAGGGTCTAGGCTCTGAGTTGTCAGCACAGAGCCCAACACGGGGCTCGAACTCACGGACTGCAAGATCATGACCTGAGCTGAAGTCGGATGCTTAACCGACTGAGCCACCCGGGCACCCACAATAGCATTATTATTTTTTTTTAAGTGTATCTTCATTAAAAAATACTTCATTACCAAAAAATGCTAACCATCATCTGAGCTTTCAGCAAGTCAATCACTGATCACAGATCATCGAAAAATATAATAATGAAGAGGGGCACCTGGGTGGCTCAGCCAGTTGGGTGTTCGACTTTTGATTTCAGCTCAAGTCATGATCTCATGGTTCATGGGATCAAGCCCCATGTCAGGCTCCGAGCTGATAGTACTGAGCCTGCTTGGGATTCTCTGTCTCCCCTTCTCTTTTCCTCTCCCTTACTCTATCAAAATAAATAAAGAAGCCTAAAAATTTTTTTTAAAGAAATATAATAATGAAAAAATTTGAAATATTGGGAGAATTGCTAAAACATAACTGACACCCAACATTTTCCCTTCCCTCTACTTGTATAGATAATAAACATCTGACTTAGAATGAGCGCTTGCTTTGACCAGGCACTGTGCTACTATATATGTGACCCCATCTGAAATAAATCACATAAACCTTACTGTTACTGTCCCTACCATACCAGTTACGAAATCTAAGCTAAGAGAGGTAGGTATAGGATATGTATTTTGATTCCTTTCCACTACATATCTATTCTTTAAAAAATATATGTATATATCTGACTCATTTTGAATTTAGTTTCTATCCATATATCTGTTCTTTATTACCTTTCTTGATCTTTCCAGAACTCACATTTGAGGTTGTGTATTAAAGAGATTGAAATAAAGATTATTTTCTTACTGTGTTTGCCCATAAATCCATGTTTTAAAATGGACTATTTTGTCAACTCTGGAAGTATACAATTGAAGGTGAACTTTGTAAAAGAATAAAGACATCATTTGTTTCTAAGACACAGTAAGGTATTCACTATGACAAAAAGAATTCATATTCACTGACCACCTTTAAATTCTCAGAGAAATGTTTAAAGCCCAGATTAACTGGACAATTAATAATGTTTCCTTAAATTGAAACACTAAATTTTGAGTGTATATAATTAACTATACATAATTAGTTTTCAAGAGTAAGCAATTGAATTCTGCTTTTATAGGTGTGCTTCTTAGTACAAATATAGAAAAATTGTTTTTAATGAATATAAATATGTACACAAAAGTAATTTTCATTAGGTTGTATATTAGGATAAATAGGCATATAAGTGAATGATATTTTATTCTACATGTAATAAATTTTAAAGTACACAATATTACTGGGCAAAATATATATCTATGGGGAATTTAGTGAGAAATACTTTGCACTTAATGTGCATATAAAAAACTTTACATGAGCTAGTTCCCACAGCTAAATAAAAGTAGATCAATATATGAATTGGGACCCCATTACCCTTCCTGTTATAAACTTACGTTTATAACTTAATCATTTACAAACTTATGTAAGATTTCTATTTCCACATTGCTAATATCAGTAGAAGAGAGAATACAAATGTTTTGGCTAAACCTTTATTCCCTTAATGAGTACAACATAAATGGAAACAGAATCTAAATTCCAGGAACTTCAGTAAAAGTTTACTGAAACAAATTTGTGAACTGAAATAACAAAAGATGAGTTACATGTGTACAAAGCATAAACTCTAGTGTTTAATTTAAAGCTGATTAATTTTGGATACCCAGATCATGACATTTTCTTCCTCCTAAAACAGTAATAAACAAATTCTGATTTTTTTTGTTTTGTTTACCATGGCATATATGTTATTTTTGTTAAGTATGATAAAAAGTAGCCCAGTTTTTGCTGATGTCTGCTCCTTTAGCAACTCTTGACCACTTCTAATAACTCCAAAACGTAGTTCTCTGATTAAATGAGCAAGTTCAGTTGCCCTGAGACATATTTTGGGGGCCTATGGATGTGAACTAAATGTGGCATATTGTCTAATCCTCTGTGTAATGCTTAGTCTACATTTTCTATTTGTTTATTCAACAAATGTGGACACGTTTCAACAAAGGTGTCACGTTATGGAAAGTGCTAGAACCATAAAAAACAGCTTGCTTCTTGTCTCCAAGACTTTAGGTTTTGATGGTCTACAGGTCTCTATTACAAATATCATTACACCAGGTGACACAGTGATTCCCCTGAAGTGAAAGTCGACTGCCACCGGCCACTTTGGGCTTCTCATGACACTGATTAAACAGGCCAGGCAGGGATCCAGGGTAGTCAACCTGATCAAACTGAAACTGAGTTGGCTACATGATTGGGGTGAGAAGGAATCAGGAGCCTGTACTTTATCCATCCCATATCTTGTATTTCAAGTTGATAGAAAGCTAAATAACACTAACCTAAAGACATCTAAGCAATTCAGGCAGGACAGCTGGTGGCCCAGAATCTTCAGGGATGAAGGGTTGGTTCACCTCACCAGGCAAAGAACCACAACCACAACCCTAGCTACTCACTAAGGGCTAAAGGAACATGGAGTGGCTTGTTGAAAAGAGTACTTATAAAAACAGCTACAATTATGTGACTGGTTACAGAAATGAGAACTATAATAATTACGATGATCTCCTCTTTATTTCGATACGATTATGTTTATATACATGAATCATTTTTGTGTATTGTCACTCTTCTTTTTATCATCTGATGTAATAGTACATGTATATATATGTATATATTTAAGTGAGAGGATATCACAGGGGGAATATGAATCAGTAAGATCACCCAAAGACAAAAGAGAGATTTCTTTATACTTTTCTTGTTAGGACGTTTTGTCTTTCTACACTGGAATTAATTAGTTTCTATCTTTCCTGTTATCAAATTCCTCATCTTTCTTGAGCTCTATCGGAGCAGCTTTATAATCTGCCATAGAATTTCTCACGCACACATCTGTCTTCTCAATATGTCTCATGCCCTGGGATTACAGGAACTAGGTCTTGCTTATCTTTGTTTTCCTCACAGTGGTTGGCATAATTTCATCTAGAGTAAATGTTCAGTTAATGTTTGTTATATGGAAACATTTAGCATTTAAATTGTCAGCATTTACATACATCATTAATTTAAATTAATCTAATCTGTGACTTTTGTATTCCAGGATTTTTTTTTTTTTACTGTTTAATTGCATGATGTCATCACCATTATTAAATGATGATCGGATTCTAGAATGTGAACATTAGGATACATATAAAGCTTCTATATCATAAGAATTAATTTATGAACAAATGCTGAGTTTTGTCATTATTTTAAATTAATTTTTCTGCTTACATGACAGGAATATGGTTGAAGATATTAAACTCAAGTGATTATTTTCATTGACTTATAGCACTAGATGGGGATTTAAAATAAATCCTCAAAAGATAGACTTACTGATCATTGAGAAATTCTTCTGGAATATGATTAGTAAGCTAGCGATGCACTGTACACATAACTGTTTTGAGCAAGAGGGGAGGGATAGGACACTTGGCAGGCATTGTGAGCCACTAGTCTTCACTAAACACTTATTTGGCCTCATCCCTGTTTGGAGATATCCAATATCCCAGAAGGTTTTATCACCAGAACTCATGGCCAAATAAAACGAATTTCTTGAAAATAAGCATCAATGGATACATTAATTAAGTGATTTGGATTAATAACTTCAGTCAGTACACCCCTCATTCACAATTTCTTCTCTGCAAATGGGAAAAACCCCTTACCCAACCAAGAGACCCAAGATCCTTGAGTGCCAAAATCATGTTGCCTTATCCACTCAAATGTAATGGGCATTGCCTTAGATAAGATTCCCTAGATGTGGGGTCTGAGCAGGGTTTTAGGTACATGAGATTTACTGGAGGAGTAGGCTCAGGAAAAAGGGAATGAAAGAAGCATAATAGAGCAAGGGAAACAGGTAAACGAAGACATGGGCTCAGCTGGAGTCTAGAGTGTAAATGGAGCCTTTTAATGTTGGGGGGTGACCATCCATGTGCCCCTCCCATCTGGTGTTCACTGACTGTAGACTGTCCAAGGCCTGGGGGTGGGAGGCTGTTAAATGGGCTGAAAAGCTGGGTTGGCTCATATCCTCTAGGAATCAGACATCAAGATGGGATCGGCCATGCAAGATAAATACTGGGGAAAAAATCCGTGAGGGGAAAATGGGGAGTCCTGACCTTTGTGAAAACAGGACAGGAAGGGAGATTGGGAGACATGACAACTAAACACAATGTTCACTGAGACAGAGAAAGACCATTAGGTTAAAAACTTAAGTGTAGGGGCGCCTGGGTGGCTCAGTCAGTTAAGCGTCCGACTTCGGCTCAGGTCATGATCTCATGGTCCGTGAGTTCCAGCCCCGTGTCGGGCTCTGTGCTGACCGCTCAGAACCTGGAGCCTATTTCAGATTCTGTGTCTCCCTCTGTCTCTGACCCTTGCCCGTTCATGCTCTGTCTCTCTCTGTCTCAAAAATAAATAAACATTAAAAAAATTTAAAAAAAACCTTAAGTGTAATTAGCTCTCTATGGATGCTATAACAAATGACTGTAAACTTGGTGGCTTAAAGCAGCACACATTTATTTTGCTTACGCTTTTGTAGTTCAGATGTCCAAAGTGAGCCTCACTGAACTCAAATCAAGGTGTTGGCATGAGAATACACTCATTAACCCTTCTGAGGCTTCAGAGATTGCTCCCAAAGCCAGAGAGGGAGGATTGGGTGCTCCCAAAGCAGAGAAGGTGGATTGGGTGCTCCCAAATCAGAGGGTGGATTGGGTGCTCCCAAAGCCAGAGAGGGTGCTCCCAAAAGCAGAGGGGTGGATTGGGTATTTCCAAAGCAGAGAGGGTGGATTGGGTCCTTCCAAAGCCAGAGAAGGTGGGTTGGATGCTCCCAAAGCAGAGAAGATGGATTCGGTGCTCCCAAAGCAGAGAGGGTGGATTGGGTGCTCCCAGAGCCAGAGAGGGCATATTGGGTGCTTCCAAAGCCAAGAGGGTGGATTGGGTCCTCCCAAAGCCAGAGAGGGTGGGTTGGATGCTCCCAAAGCCAGAGAGGCTGGATTGGGTCCTCACATTGCATCTGATTGCTTCTGCTGCTGTCACCTTCCACATTTAAGGGTCCCGTAACTACCCTGATCTCACCAGGAGAATCCAGAAGAGCTCTATTCTAAGGTCAGCTAGTTAGCAATCTCGATTTCTTCTGCAACCTGAATTCTTCTTTGCCGTATAACCCAATATATACACAATTTCTTGGGGTTGGGGTGTATACTTCCCTGGGGGACATTAGTCTGCCTACAATGGTAATAGATCTAAAACAGTTATAGAATTCAGTTAATAATAATGTATCAGTATTGATTGATTAATTGTGACAAACATACCCTACAAATTTAAGACGTTAATAATAGAGGAGGCTAGGTGCTGGATAATAAGAATTCTGTACATTTCACAATTTTTCTGTATTATCTAAAATTATTCTAAAATAAAATCTTCATTGTTTAAAAGGAGTAGATTAAAAATATATTTTTAGGGGCCTCTGGGTGGCTCAGTCGGTTGAGCGTCCGACTTCAGGTCAGGTCATGATCTCATAGTTTGTGAGTTCGAGCCCCGCATCGGGCTCTGTGCTGACAGCTCAGAGCCTGGAGCCTGCTTCGGATTCTGTGTCTCCCTCTCTCTTTGCCCCATCCCCACTCATGCTCTGTCTCCCTCTGTCTTAAAAATAAATAAAACATTAAAAAAATTAAAATATATATATATTTTTTTATTTTTTAAACTTTTAGTTTTTATTTTACAAAATTAGGTGATATTTTTTTGTTTCACTTGTATTGTCAAAGCACAATAAAGTTTAAGAAGAGTGTTTACAAATCAGGATTATTAAAAGAAATACCAAAGTGGTGAAGGTGTAGAAATGGTGCCCTATAAGGACTCATGAAGCAATTGATATAAGTGGATATTTTTAGGCTGGAAAGAAAGGAAAACAAAATATGATAATCATTAGAGTTGACATATAATCTGTATGGACCACTTTTTACAACACTAAATTCCATTTGTAAGAATATTTAGATAGGACATTCCTACATTACATGGACATTTGAACATACTGCCTTCTGTGGTCAAACTTAATATTATTTTTATTTTTAAAAATATGATAGGAAAAGAGAAATTATATGTCACTAATTTTAAGGGGGGGGAACAAGTTCTTTAGAAATACATTTGCAAGCCTATATAATACCCAATTACAGAGTGACAGAAAAATGGATTTTGGACCTCACCACAATGTGTCACTCTCAATTACATCCAAGTAAACAGAAACATCTGCCTGTGATGGAAACAGTCTGTTATGAGAGGATTCATCTTGCACCATCAGAGCGTAATAGTTAATATTCATTAGGGACATGCAGATTTTAAGGTTTTGCTTTCTTCCTATTCTCAGAGGTACTAATTATATAGTAAAAGTTGAATGATTCTAGTTTCCAGTTTCTCAAATTAGAAGCTGCCACATGTGTTCTTCTTAAGAATTTGTTTGAAATCTAGTAAACCAATGGTACCATCCACCTTCTACTTGAATAATAACGGGGATTGCAACACATGTGTACACACACACACACACACACACACAACGTATTAGATGATAATAGAGTATAACCCCAGAGCATGTTAATCGAAGGTCTTTTCTTAGATGAAAACAAGCAGAAGGGTTCGATTCCAAAATCTGAGAGTGAAGCTGGGTTGAGCCTGTTAAGAAAGGTGGGAAAGGTACTGGAGAGCCTGAATCCAGTCCATGGAGTGAAGGCAGTATATTCTGTTCAACAGAATTCAGAATGCAATCAGAAAGACACCAGTTGTTATGAAGGTCTAGGACAGGGTCAAATTAGATTGGAGGACCATTCTGCTCAGAACCATTGCACATGGCGGCATAAGGTGCAGGGATCTAACTAGAAAGAGTCACCAAGGAAACCAAGTGTGCATATCAATGAAGCAATAAATCATAACAAGACCCATACACCATGATCTGCCTTCAGCAGCACAATGATCACGTAGTTGAATTTGAATGTGGATGCATGGGGAAAAGGCAAGAGGGCTTTGGATGAAGACTTTCGGGTATAGACCACCATGCCTAGAAAATATGAAACATCAAAGACATGGGCAGAGAAATGCCTGGATCAAACTGGTTTAGTACTACTCTAAGCCACGTACAAGACTATATTCCTTATATTTATTCTGTTCATGGGAAAAATAGGCTTCTTCAGAAGTGCTCTCACTCTCATAAAGATCTTCCTGTCCTCCTCTGGAAGAGAACCTGAAACATTTATTTTTACCAAGGTTTGAATGAGCAAAAAGCATGGTTAAAAGGACATTTACCATGAAGCAATTTGTGCTTTATTAGGTCAAATCAAAAATATTGATGATTTTTTTTAAATAAGGAAGTGTGCAAAAAAGCTTCTGTTGAGCAGTCAGCTCTTCCTTGTACCACTACAGTAGTTTATACTCTCTTTGTTCAGTTAAATGAGGTCTGTGAAATTATACTCTGTTATTTTCTTTATACCTAAATACATGTAAATGCTCACTAAATTCTTAAATTAGACAACGATTAAAAAATTGCGTTTGTATAAACCAGGATTAATTAATGATACATGATTCTTGTACCTTCACTTTCAAGAACTCCTCTAGTTGCCCAGTTCACAAGAATATGCATCCCCTGACCCTGCTTACTACCAGCCCACACCACAGCCTTGGCATGCCTAATAAGGAGTCATATAAGCTCTCTACATCCGTGGAGCTATTAGGAACCAAATCCTCAAGGCTGTCCTCCCTAGTGTCCTCAACAGGTCTTCCTTTGCTCCCCTCATGACTAACAGACCCACTGAGCCAATGCTCCAGATCTAAGCTGTCGGAGAGTACTGTGTGGCTAATATCCTACAGTAGGCTTTTCACTTAGCTGGCTTGAATCCACACTCCCAAGTGCTCATCAATCATATCTGATATCTTCTCTTATGCCCACTAACATCTCAAACTCTTATATTGCTCAAAATTTTCATCATCCTGGGTTTCCTACCTTAGCTGTTGAATAACAACTCTTAACAAATTGGCTAAGTAAGAAACCTCAGTTCCATGACACTGTTCTTCTCGCTAAATTCCTCCAGTTAGCACAGATTTAAGGAGAAAAATCAATGGCATTTGGTGACAGCATTAGAAGCCTGAGAAGCACTCAATAAATGTTTAAGTCCTAGGATCATAAATGGATGCTTGTAAGATATGTACAGTAGTTATCATCAGGGAAAGCATTCTAAAATGTGAAGAGAACAGGGGTGCTGAGGGAGGTCAAGTGACATCTCTAAGTGATTGCTTTTAATGGCACTGTTAAAATTCACCTGTCCTTTAGTCCAGATTTTCACTTTAGGAATGCATACCATTGACAGCATCTCTGACAGGTAATCGCTGATGCTTAAAATCTCTCATTGTGGGGGAAGCTGTTGTTTCAAGGCATCTTATTTTATAATTTTGATATTATCCACTCTCTTTTAATTCATTTTCTGGTTTATGTTTCATTTTGGAATTAAAAGCCAGGTATGGGCTTTGAACTTTCTTTAAGTGATATACGGGAGGGTGGAAATTACATTCTCATCAGAAGAGGAAGAGCCCTGAATATGATTGAGAATACCACTCTGCAAGCTTTTTTAATATTAATGACTAACTCACAGAAACACACAAAAACAGCAAACAAGCTTGTATTTCAAATTTCACAGTAGGTAGAGAAAGGGTCGTCACTTCCTACAGACCATGGACGGCATTTGCCGCCTCCCATATCATGCTTCATTGTAGCCTCTGGTCATCATGGTGATGGCAGTTTACCACACATAGTGTACTTACTTGTCTCACTTCTTTTTTAGCATCTCATTCATTTTGGATGCAAACCGTTGTGATGTTTCACAGACATTCGTGCATGCCATGCTATAAGCTGACCCAATGTTTGTTTGCAGAATCCTATGCCTGTTGGGAAAAAAATCCACAGGCAGGAGACATTCAGCTTACATTCTTATGCATTTCCTTCATGACTTTTTGTTGATGGAGAATTAGAAAGAGTGCTCATGCTTGGACTTGTTGTTATTGACAAATATTATCAAATGCATGAACAGAAACTATTAGACAGCTGTTGGGTGTCCTGCAGAGAATCGATGAAAACATTTCTTTTACTCGACATAATTCCTTGCATCTTCTCTTGCAAGCAATAACATTGCATTTAATTATTCTTCACTGTATTCACAGTGCCATGTTTATGTATTCTTTTTGTAATGGAAAGAGCTTTTTTTTCCTTTATAATGAGAAAGGAGATGAGATCTGCCTTCATTTTTTCCCTAAAATATAAAAAGAACAAAACATGTCCATTTCCCTATTTTCTCTCTTGACATTCTCCTTTCTTCTAGATATTTTTGCTTGAAAGACCAGCTAAAATACTTGTTTTCGATGCACAAAAATACTGATTCATACTATATTACTGCATGTGTTGGGAGGCATGGAGATTACAGAGGGCAATAGGAATTCTTCATACAAAAACTATGTCTGATGTGCTTATAATGCACATAATTCTTGTCTCTGCTTCACTTTACCCTGAACTCAGGCCAGAAGAGGTGAGCACTTGAGTTGAAAACACTTCACACCAAACTAACCACCCACAGACGCTTGGGGCTAAAGGTGATGGTTGGAATATACAATAGAACCCCTGAAACATGCAAGAAAATGTTGGAGAGAGTTTCTTTGAGTAATTTGGACTTTCAAAAACACCCAGATATATTGGAGAATCTGAAAGGGCAGTGTGACTACTAAGAAACACACTGAGAAGATTCTTATCTTTCGCCTGGGGCTGACCCCTACATTCAGGGCCTGGGTAAGCATTGAATGAACTTCCTGACAGTGAGCCAATCTGCATAGACTGGCAGAGGTGTCTGTTTCTTCCTCTGTAACTTATGTTTTTAGTCTTTGAAATTCAAGGGGATGTCTAAAAATACTAGCTGAACACAAGCTATGGGACAGAGACTTCAATAACCACTTATAAGAAAGCAAAAAAAAAATTAGCTTTTGAAAGTCACTAAACCAATAGAAAATTATAGGTATCAATAATTAGGGGAAAAAAGTAAACCCAAGAAATGGGAAGAATCCTATTTCTATAGTTTCTACACTATAGTATTTAATATAAAAAAAAAAAATCCAAAGCCTGCAATAACCAAGAAAGCATGACCCTTCAAAGGAAAAAAAAAAAAAAAACCTGACAGAAACCATCCCTGATGAAGTCACATTTACTAGACAAAAACTTTGAAACAACCCTCTTAAATATAATGAAGGAGCTAAAGGAAAACATGAAAAAAAAAATCCCAAAGGAAATCAGGGAAACAATGTAGGAAAATGTGAATATCAACAGAGATTGAAATTATTTTAAAGGGCCAAATGAAATTTGTGTAGCTGAAGCAATTTATGTGAAAAAAATTCACTAGAGGGGCTTGGCAGCAGATAGACGCAGGCAGAAGAAAGAATCATCAAACTTGAAGACAGGAAGATTGAAATTATTGAATCTGAAGAGCAGCGGAGTGGGGGAAGACTGAAGAAAAGTGAATATAGCCTAATGGACCTGCAAAACACCAAAAAATGGACTAGCATACAAATTGTGGGAGTCCCAGGAGGAAAAAAGAGGAGAAAAAGAAAGAATATTGGAAGAAATAATAGCTGACAATATATCAATCTTGTTTCAGAACAGAATCTCCGAATCCAAAATACTCAAAAAACTGCAGTAAAATAAACTCTATTAGCCCTGAATGTAGCAAAAGAGACACAACTTATCAAGTACAAGGGATCTGCAACATGATGAACAGCCAATTTCTCCTCAGGAACCATGCATTTCAGAAGGCAGTGAGATGACATATTTTAAGTGCTACAAGAAAAAAAACTATCAAGAATTCTGTAGTGGGTAAACATGTTCTTCAAAAAGGAGGGAGAAATTAAGACATCCCCAGGTAAATCAAGGCTGATGGAGTTTATTAGTATTAGACCTGCCCTGTAAGATTTGCTGAAAG
Source organism: Prionailurus bengalensis (assembly GCF_016509475.1). Classification (NCBI taxonomy): domain Eukaryota; kingdom Metazoa; phylum Chordata; class Mammalia; order Carnivora; family Felidae; genus Prionailurus; species Prionailurus bengalensis. Next base: position 3,411,260 of record NC_057346.1, read on the forward strand.
AGGTCCTTTAGCTTAAAACAAGAGGACAATTGTGATTCAAAGCTGTATTAGTAAAGATATGTGGCAATAATAAATACCTAACCAAATATAAAAATCAGTGTAATGATATTTTTAGTTTCTAATTTCACTTTTTATTTCCTACAGGACAAATTTGTGAAAAAATATTATACATTTATGTCATTGGGCAATACATAAAGATGTAATGTGTGATAATATAAGGAAGGGAGAGCCAAAGCTGTAAAGGAGCAGAGATCTTATAGTCAACTGAACTTAAGTCACTATCAATTTGAACCATAATTTTAGGATGCTTAATATCATCCCAATAGGAGCCATAAAGAAAATGTCTATAAAAACACATAAAAGGAATTGAGAAGGGAATAAAAACCTCTCACTGGGAAAAATTAACTAAACACAAAGTACCATAGTAAGGGAGAAAATGATGGGGAAAAGTTGTTAGGTATGTAAAAAATAAATACAAACTTGGCAGAAGTCATTGCTTTTATGTAACTACTTTAAATGTAAATGGATTAAACTTTCCGATCAGAAGCCAGAGACTAGAAGAATGGATAAAACAAAAACAACATAACAACCTAATCCAACCATACACTGCCTACATGATGCTTACTTTAGATACAGAGACACAAATAGTTTAAAAGCAAAAGGATGAGAAAAGATTCCAGACATTTGGTAACCAAAAGGGAACTGGGGTGGCTATACTAATATCAGAGAAAATAGATTTTCAGTCAAAAACTGTTACAAAAGATAAAAAAGAGTATTATTGATAAAAGGGTCAAATTATGACAAAATTATAACAATACATACCCCAAAGAATGGAACCCCAAAATATCTGAACCAATCATTGATAGAATTCAAGGGAGAAACAGCTCTACAGTAATACTTGAGAACAATGCATCATTGTCTGTAACGAACAAAACCTCAGTACAGAAAATCAACCTATGACTTGAATGCTGTAAATCAACTATATATATGTAAACATAAGTAGACATGGAGAACTAATATGTTCACATATATAAATGTATGTAGAACTAATAAACATATAAAATACTTCACTCACAATAGAATGATATGAATTCTTTTCAAAGGCACATAGAACATTCTCCAAGATAGAATGTAGGTTATTCCACAAAACAAATCTCAGTACATTTTAAAAGATAGAAAGCATACAAATTTTCCTCTTTGACAACAATGGAATGTAGCTAGAAGTCAATGAAGAAAACTGGCAAATTTACAAATAAGAGAATCAAAAGACACACTTTGAAGCATCCCATAAGTTAAAGATATCACAAGAGAAATTAGGAAATTCTTAGAGATGAATTAAAACAAGAACATAATGTATCAAAAAGTGATGGGATTTAGCAAAGGCAGTGCTCAGAGGGAAATTTATAGCTGCAAATGCCTTTGTTAAAAAAGAAGAAAGATCTAGAATCAGTAACCCAAAGTTACACCTTGAGGAATCAGATAAAAAGCAAACTAAATCCAAAGCTAGCAGAAGGGAGGAAATAATATGATTAGAACAGAGAAAAATAAGGAATAGAAAAGCAATCAGAGAGCAAATAGAGAGCATCAATGAAACCAAAAGCTGGCTTCAAGAAAAAAGGTAAAACTTTAGCAGACTGATGACAGAAAGAATGAAAGAAAGAAAGAAAGAAAGAAAGAAAGAAAGAAAGAAAGAAAGAAAGAAAGAAAGAAAGAAAGAAAGAAAGAAAGAAAGAAAGACAAAGAAAGAAAGAAAGGAAGGAAGGAAGAAAGGAAGAAAGAAAGACACATAACTAAAACAAATTCAAATAAAAGCATTACTAGTTTTCTTATATATAATAAAAACATAAGATAAGAGCATGAACAAATGTATGACAACAAATTATTTAACCTAGACAAAAGGTACAAATTCCTAGAAACACACAAATTACCCAAACTGGCTGTGATAACTATTTTTATGTATCAACTCTGCTAGATTATTGTGACCATTTGTTTTGTGGAACACTTGTCTAGATTGTTGCTGTTAAAATATTTTTTGGATGGGATTAACCTCTTAAATCCATTGGTCTTAAGTAAAGCCGATTAACCTGCACAGTGTGTATTGGCTGTATCCAATCAGTCCAAGGATTGAAGATTGAAGAATATGGTCTCCAAAGAAAGAATTTGCCTTCAGACTGCAACATAGAAATTCTTCCAGTTTCCTGCTTTCAAATCAAGCCTACCAAATCTCCTCCTCCCTGAATTGCCAGGTCTCCAGGCTGCAGCTTACCATACAAATTTCAAATTTTCCAGTCCCCGCCCCCCCCGCCACAAATCACCAAATTGCATACCCAATGCCTTGAAAGGACTCTCTCTCACTTCCTTGCACATTCTTTCTCTATCTTTATCTAGACACACACACACACACACACACACACCCCTATATGTATACACATGTACACATACACACACACACATATATATATGTACACACACAGTATATATAAAATATATATATATATTGTACACACACACACACACACACTATTGGTTCTGTTTCTCTGGAAAACTGATTAATACAGATTTTGGTCCTGAGAGTGGTTCCGTAGGAATAGAATCTTAAGATGAGTTTTATGAATTTGTTCTGAGGTGTCTGGATTTGTTTCTATAATATGATTAATTTTAACTACAGGAGTGACTCTATTTCCGGTCATAAAGAGAGCATTGATAGTCCTTGATATGTTGTGGCAAAGGAGATACATAAAATAATACCACTGGATAATTGTAATTAAATACTTATAAGAAGCAAGGTTTGGATGACCGTGTATTTGCTACCTTAGAATATATTTATCAGAGAACCAGGTATAGTGAGATCAGCTGCTTCAGATTGCACTGGACCAAGTGGGAAAAGAAAGGGATTAATTCATCGGTGCTCCAGCACTGCATGAGTGCTCTGAAAGTTTCTATGTCTTTCTTAAAAGAAACCTTTATCTCCTGTAGCTGCAGAGCTGAGATACCTGAAAACCAAACCCAGAGTCTCATTCTGCAAGTGGCTGAATTACACCACAAATTGAATTCCCAACTTTGCCCTCTGTTAAAGTGAGAGTATTGATTGGGAAGGAATGGGGCCCTGAAAACTGTAATACAGACTCGCTGAAGCTGCCTCATTGAACCCTCAAATTTGGCTCCATGTTCCCCCGGTGAGATTAAACCTGCTTTGCCTGGAGGAGAAAAAAAACCTCAAAACTGTAATGGAAATCCCTGAGGTAGTTGCTTGATTCTTTTCCGGACCGACCCTCATCTTTTTTCTTCTACACATCAATTTCTGAGATGAGCCACAGAACTCACTGAGTTCTGTGGTCACTTTATTGGTAGCCAGAGGCCGGGGGTGGTGGCAGGAACCAGGTGGCAGCATGGCAAGGAGGCCTTGATGACCCTAAGGGACAGCAGTCAAAGCAGTAAGGGACAATCTGACTTGCAGAAACCTAAGGCATTGGCTAGTTGATCGTGGCATTCCTAAAAGTGACATACGTGGGAATTGTGCTAAATTCTTCCTTATCTGTGCAAGAAGAATCTACATCAAGGAAGCAGAAGCCTGACATGAATCATGAAAAGAGTCATGACCATAGAATCAATTTCCAGACTTGAGCCAGTTTACAGACCCAGGACTTCTGAATGAGACTATGCATTGTAGAAAAGGATATAATCAGATTTTTCTTAACATTTATTTATTTTTGAGACAGAGAGACAGAGCATGAACAGGGGAGGGGCAGAGAGAGAGGGAGACACAGAATCGGAAGCAGGCTCCAGGCTCTGAGCCATCAGCCCAGAGCCTGACGAGGCGCTCAAACTCACGGACCACGAAATCGTGACCTGAGCTGAAGTCGGACACTCAACCGACTGAGCCACCCAGGCGCCCCTATAATCAGATTTGTAAAGAATTACTGGACACTGACTCAGAGTTGACACTAATTCCAGGAGATTCACATTATCACTGGGATCCACCAGTTGGAGTACAGCTTATGGAGGTTTTAATGGTAATCGACGGAGTCATTTTAGCTCAGGTTTGTCTCGGATGTTGTAATTTTCCTTCTATGTATTTGAAATCCTATGTTTATGCTATGTTTATGAATGTTTATTTGGACATACTTTTATTTTTTTCTGTTTGGCACTTTAAAGACACCTTTTATATGACTCTTTTGTTTTATAATTCAGAAAAAATTTCAGCCACTTTTTAAAGACTCTGTTTCTGTCATGATTCCAAATATTTTTAGTTTTATTTCTGTAAAATCATATGTTGACATTTGTATCTTCTGTTCAATGTTTTTTGGCATCTTTTTCAACATATCAACCTCCATGTTTGCAAGTACAGAATTAGGAGTGAATTTCAGGACTATCTTGAAATAATTATTCTTCCTTCATGGAAAGTCTATAATTTATCTCATCTTAATTTTTTCTTGATGATATTGTTTTTCATTTCTATTATTTATAAGTGGTTATTTTGATCTCCAGCTATTTTTTTATCATTGTTTTCTTTTTCCATTTGTAATGTTTTATTCATTTCTCTGGATATCATTCTTCCCTTTATCTCTGTAATACTGTTATATATGCTTTCTAAAGCTGTCTTTCCTCAACAGTAAATTTCTACATTATTTGAAGATCTAAAGTGGCAAGTTTCTCTCTTTGCTGAGTGATTTATCTTTCTTAAGTTAATTTTCTTTTTTGCACTTTGACTTTATAATTTTGGGGAGGTTCTTCTTTTTTTTTTTTTCCTAAATCTTTCCTTTCTCATTCCTCCCTGATGGATAGCTTTTGAGTGCTTCCCCAAGACCCATGTAACCACCTGGTTCAGAACCAGGTCCTTTATGTAATAGCTATGTTGATTGGTTGACTTTCATTGACCTTGTCCTACTGGGCAAGAACTCAATACCAGCCACAGTCCTATCAGTTTTCATGGGTTATGTTTCATGGGTAATGTAGGTAAAATTGGCCTACATTTTATAAAATGATTAGGTTCCTTTCTTCCTTTACAGTTTGAATTCCTGGATGTCTCTCCTACTTTCTTCCCTAGAGACTAACATCTCATTGACTTCAGTGCCACCTTTATCTGAGCCTTCTGTTCCATTTGTGGTCAGCAAATATGTCTAACTTGTTTTTGAGTGGTTCAAGTCTTTTCAAGCCATTTTTGATAATTTCTATGTTTGGGGGTGAATAAAGGTGACCACATATGTGAACTCATGTTTCCATTGTAGATCTGATGTTTATTGCTGTTTCTAAAAACCAGACAATGGTTTGAATGGTTAAAACTGAGTTCTCTTCAGAAAACTCACTGTCAAATTGTAAGGTCTAATTCAATAATGTTGGAAATTCAATGTTTAATTTATTTTTGTACGTTATATTTAAAGTGACAGCAACTTCAGAATATAGGTTATATTTCAGTTTCCTCTCAAGTTGATTCTTAACCTGGGGCCATCGGTGCGATCATTTTGAGTTTGTGTCTAAGAGATAGGACACATTTGTGAATGTCTATTCTAATTATACAATGAGCACAAACACAAATGGTTTCTAACATGTCAAGCTGAGAAAAAACATCATCTGGGTTGTTTCCAGGAAGGAAGAAAGGAACCAGTCCTTCTCCAACTGGCTAGATTCAACAATATTAACTTTAACAGGAATAAATAAAAATCACAGATTTTGTTTCATGAAGTTATACATATATAGGAAAGGGTGGTCTGCTTTAACACAAACACAAATTTAAATGCAGAAAGTCATCAGGAATTCCATTTAGGCACTTTAAATGATAGAAGAACTTTCATTTGTGTTGAATACTAAAAATTCTGGTGACTCCCTCCTTGGCATATAGACCCCTGCCTTCTCTTTGTGTACGTGCTCTCCTGGGTCTCCTCCTCTTCTACTACAGACATCTGTTGGATTAGGACCACACCATTATGACCTCATTTAATCTTAAGTACCTCTCTAGAGGCCCTATCTTCAGATAAAATAATGAGCATTACGGCTTCAATTTACGAATTTTGGTGGACATCATTTAGTCCATAACAAACATAATGCCACTCTAAAAAAGATGAAGAAGAATTATCTTTTCCATATAGTTCAGTAAAGCAGTTTTAAGACCACTGTTTAAAAGCTGTAGAGAAAGAAAATTTGCTTTTCTAACAAGAATTTTCTATCAATATCCAATAGTGGTATTTATTTTTGTATTCCACATTATTTTCCATAGAAAATCTGATACCTTATTACTGGAATCCTTCAAGTAGAGGTTGCTAATCAAGAATCCGTGCTTCTGTGGTGGGAATTCTTGTACACAACATGGGTCTATGAATAACTTCAAATCTTTCTTCCCACATTTTACCTCGCAGTTATATCCCAAAACAAACTTCTTGTAGGAGCTATGTTACTAATAATGGCTAGGCTCTGCTTGTTTTACACAGGTTAGAAAACAAAACGAAAACAAAAAGGGCAAAGCAAGCGTGGGATTCTGAATCAGAAGAGCTTTAATTCTGTTATCCATAGGTGAATGAGTTCCGGCAGCTCATTTCAAAAGTAAAACGCTAATGAGGTCCATATCAAATAACTTAAGAGCCTGTGTGGATCAATAAGATAGCTCAACTATCTTACAAGGGTTACACACAGAAGAGTATGGAAGAAAATCTTATAGGGTGTATTAGGTAGAGAAGTGTTGGGAGAGTATTTTAAATGTTTACAAAACTATCAAAAGTCAACTTCCTGTAATGACAGGAGAATGACACGCTGCTGAGAACCTCTACAGGTATCTACAAAATGCTGGATTAAAAAAAATCAAGACGTAAAGAAAATGAGAAAAGCATCCACAAGAAGACAGTAATTGGAAATATTAATTTTGAGAAATTTGGAACAGGTAACACTTGAGAGTTTGGGGCCTCCGGACCCCACAACCCTGCTCAATCCCCATGGCTCAATCCGTGAAAACCCCACTCTTATGGCTAGCCATGCTAGAGATCAGAATTCAGGGGAAATCTTGGCAGCATGACAACCTCAGACAAAGACCAAAATCAGAATATAAATTGCTCAAATCTCTGGCTGACTGCTGAGATACTTAACACATCATGGAAGCACCAGGTGTCCAATTTATAAAGACAGTGAACGTCAAAGAGAAATGTCCTGAAAGAAAGAATCTGAAGGAGGCATATGACTTTGAAACATCTGTGTGCAGTTCAGATGGTGGAAATCTGAGACTAGATAGGTTTGATGCGATATCCAGTATAGGTCAGAGCCTGAAGGGTAGCTGGGATGCAAGGAGTTAAATACCTGGTTTCATTGCTGTGTGGAGAGACCCTTCAGACCTGGGTTCTAACTAGTGTCTCAGAGAGAGGATCCAGTGAGCCTCTGTTACCTGCTAACTAGTTAGCTTCTTTCTTTTGGCCCCTTCCCTTCCCTTCCCTTCCCTTCCCTTCCCTTCCCTTTCCTTCCCTTCCCTTCCCTCCCCTTCCCTTCTCTTCCCTTCCCTCCCCTTCTCTTCCCTTCCCTCCCCTTCTCTTCCCTTCCCTCCCTTCCCTCCCCTCCCCTCCCCTCCTCTCCTGTTTCCTCTCTCCTCTCCTCTTTTTTTTTCTTTTCTTTTCCTTTCTATTTTAAGTTTATTTATTTATTTTGAGAGAGACAGAGAGCAAGCGGGGGAGAGGGAGAGAAAGAATCCCAAGCAGGCTCCTCAGTGTCAGCACAGAGCCCAAGGCAGGGCTCAAATTCACAAAACCGTGAGATCATGACTTGAGCCAAGATCAAGAGTCACACACAACCGACTGAGCCACCCAGGTGCCCCTTTTGGCTCCTTTTCTTACCCACTTTCTCATAAGGCTTCCAGGGTTCAGCTTACAAAGAAAATATTTGCATTCTAATGCTTTCTTTTACCCCTGATGTTGGAGGAGAAACCAAACAGGTAAAAATTGCACAAATCACAATTATTAATGAACATAAAGCATATGGTAAATTATACACATTTTCCTAGCCTCCATTTAAGCATAATTATGAATTGTGTTTGTTACAATAAACATATTCACATAATTTACTTTTAATTGACAGTTATGCTGAACTAGAGGATATTTCTTGAATCATTGTAATTCTTAAATAGTTTTCGATTTTTGATTTGAGAAACTATGCTGGGCAGTAGCAACTGGAATTTTCAGTTTTAAATAAATGTCTAGATTCATCAATTTTAAATTTATGAACTATAATTAAGTTTAAATAATTACCAAACACTATATTCAAATAATATAAAAATCTTAAATATTGTTATGAGGGTGGAGTGATGAATTAGCATTAAAACAACTGCTTTACCAGCACGTAATGGACATTCCATTGTGGGGTTGTTTTAAAATGTTCTGGCAGATCTAGAAAATATCATATGTAGTGTTTTGGTTGCTCCAAGAAATATCACTTCTCCCACACTGCTGAGGACATTCCAGAAGCACATTCAGACTATGCCCCATGCTTCTGGATATCTGGCCAAAGCATCGTGTAAATCTTTTCCTGTATCAATCAAGTATGCATCAATAATTCAACTTGACCTTGACTGAATTTTAAAGCATTGCCTAAGTTTGAAAAACATTATTTTTTCAGTTCTTCACTGAAGTCCAAATCTCTACTTCTTATCACAAATCATTGAGATATTCATGAATTTCAACTTGGCTGTTCCCTTGTTCAGGGACTCGGCTGGACCATTTTAGCGAAGTCTGTGTCCCCTTCAGTGTGAGGCCATCGATGTCCCTCAGAGGGTGCAGTGGTAGGCAGTGCACGGTCACCCTGGAATGACAAGTTTCAACAGGTTGGGACTGAACGATCTCATTCCCTGATCTCTGTCAAGCTGCCTGCCCGTGCTGGTATCACTCCCGGCTTTTAGCCTCCATCACTTGCAGGCTGATCACTGTGTCGGTTTCAAGGATTCCTTGAGTTACAAGTTGCTTCTACAGCCTGATCGGACTCTGCTCCAATTCTGAGCTAGCTTTTGAGGCAAGTCTTAGAGGTGTATTGACCATACGACAGGTCTTTTTAGCCGACTCTCTACATGGTCCTCTGCTAATGTTCCTGGACTAAATTTTAGCATATTGTTCCTACTACTAAGTACCGAAATCACTTTGGTTTCTGAGCAACTTTCACCTTTGAGATGAAGTCGATTTCTTTAGTGAGAGCTTTGGAGCCTTCCGTCTTTAGCATTGCCTCTGTCAGGCCAAGACATGCGAGCCTCTGCTCTGGATCCAGGGACGGGGAGAGTGGGCTGATCCTGTCACAGTGACAGTCCTGGTTCATGGACCGGGATGGCAGCCCCTGGTCTACGTGGCTTGCCTCTCCAGCAGTGCATTCACATCCTGGGAGTGGGCTGCAGGAAGGGTGATCGTCTCCTCCATATCCTTGGCCTGGCGTGCCCGAGGTGCCTGGGCTGGAGCCTTCATCCTGTTAGTGGGGCATTGAGGAGAGGAAAAGACACCTTAACTTCTCAGCTTCAAATGGTAGGAATTTAGCCCCTGTAACTTGCAGCTGTTCTCGATGAGAAATGCCAGCCTCCTGCTCTTCCTGGTGAGGTAGCTTATCCCAGTGCAAGGAGTGGAAACGCTATTTCCTCGGCATCACCCTCCCTGGATGAGAGATTCTGTAGAAACACTGAGGCGAGTAGAGGGGAAGGACTCAAGTGCCAGAGATCCTGGCTGTTGGTATCACAAGTACAAGATGTTTAGAAAGGTTTCCTTGTTTGCTATATGCCCTGGGACAGTTTCCAGAGACTTACATATTTTTTACTGTTTTTTAAAATTTTATTTATTTATTTTGCGGGAGACAGAGACAGTGAAAATGGGGGAGGGGCAGAGAGAGAGGGAAAGAGAATCCCAAGCAGGCTTCACACTGTCAGCACAGAGCCTGATGCAGGGCTCGAACTCACAAAGCTGTGAGATCATGACCTGAGCCAAAACCAAGAGTCAGATGCTTAACTGACTGAGCCGCCCAGGTGCTCTGAGTCTTTATTTTTTATTTTTTTTTTTAAATAATTTCACGACTTACAGTTGTTTTCCAGAGAGTGGTTTTAAAGCACGCATCATGCTATCCTTCCGGAAGTCATGCCTTCCCATGGGGCGCTTGGGTGACTCAGTCGGTTAAACCTCCAACTTTGGCTCAGGTCATGATCTCACAGTTCGTGACTTCAAGCCTCACTTCAGGTTCTGTGCTGACAGCTCAGAGCTTGGAGCGTGCTTCGGATTCGGTGTTTCCTTCTCTCTCTGCCCCTCCCCTGCTCACACACTCTCTCTCTCTGTCTCTCAAAAAATAAACAAACTTAAAAAAATTTTAAAAAAGGAAGTCATGCCTTTCCTAATTATTTTATGTGCAATGTTATTTGTTCTCTAAATCCATAATGTCAGGCTAAATTCCTTAGGGATCATTTCTGTCGCTTAATTATTTTTATCCTTCCTACTGTGCAAAACTGACAGGACTGAAGGCTTTTTACAATAGAGCCAGACCAGCCACTGCAGGGAAACGGTCTTTGTTTGAACTGGACCATGACCTTTGGGCTGGACAGAACTGCAATTGTTTTAGGCAATTGCTGGAGAAGTCAGCAGGAAAATGGACAGCCCGAACACAAGACTGACGGCTGTGGACTTTCTGAAGATAGAATCAGTATTCTGAACATACAATCAACGAATGACCAAGCTTAACTCTAGCCTTTTGTTTTTTCCTTCTCTTCTTAACTGATGTTGTTGTCTCCTCTCCTTTTTTTTTTTAATAAAAATTCCTTGCTTTTACCATGTAAGCAGGCCACTATTTGGACTTCTAGATGAATCTGTATTCCCCAAATTGCAACTCTTTGATTCCCAAAATAAATGCTAACTGTCCCCTCTTTGTGGCTCTTATTTTCAGGTTACAATATATATTTGTCCACTCTAACATCACGTTTTATAATCACATCTAATAAACCCAGATTTCTCATTTTTTACAGTATACATTCTGCTTTTAGGACCTCAGAATGTACACTATTCTGTGTGGCTGCATGTGGGATTCAAGATACGGGTTTTTTTTTGTTTTTTGTTTTTTTTTTTAAGACTATCATGCTAGTGTTCTGGTTTCTAACTCATTTGTCTCTTGAAATCTGTCATTTCCTGTGTTGCTAGCTTTGTTCTTCAGTTCTGTAATTAGATACGTACTCTTTTGTGTCCAAGCGCATTTTGTGATCTTTGGAGAACCTGAGTGTTTTGAATCATAGAGAACTTAATGAGGCAAGCTGATAATGAAGCCAGCTTTTTCCAAAACATGTAACAGTTGAAGCAAAATATGGTGTATTTTAAGTTAGTATTTAAAATCTAGTTACTACATTTTCTGTCTCCATTTTAAAAATGGTGTAAAATAAAATACCGCAGTTCCTGCCAAGTTTCTCCAGCGCTTTTTCATATAATTAATTGGAATCAGAATACGTTTTGATAGAAGCATTCTCACAGTCCCAGAGAGATGTGATGGATATCATCCAGGATTATCACATCTTTTGCTAGTTTTCTGAATATAATATTCTTCTTAATGGATGGGTCAGAGTTGCATTTTATTGCTTCTGAGATGTGAATTTGATGGGAATAATTGTCTTTTTTTATTTTGACTGTATTGATCATAATTAAATGTTCTTTTAGGAAAGACTATATAAAATTCCTGGAATTTTATCTGACCTATTCAAGTTCTGGACTTAATGAGAATAATTTTATTGCAGTCTATATGTTTTATCGTATATTTTTGGTGTGTCCGTAGCAGGCAGACGCTGCAAAGTCCTGAATTTAAGGCAGCGTCCCACCCGCCCAGGTCTGAGGACAGTGAAATGTGTTATGTGTGACATTTAAATTCTAAAGGTATTCTTTTTTTTTTAAACACTTATTTATTTTTGAGACAGAGAGAGACAAAGCATGAATGGGGGAGGGTCAGAGAGAGAGGGAGACACAGAATCTGAAACAGGCTCCAGGCCCTGAGCTGTCAGCACAGAGCCCTATGCAGGGTTCAAACTCAGAGACGGTGAAATCATGACCTGAGCCGACATCGGACGCTTAACTGACTAAGCCACCCAGGCGCCCCAAGGTATTCTTTTATTTTAATTTTTTTTTAATGTTTATTTGTGTGAGAGAGAGAGAGGGAGACAGAGCGTGAGGGAGGGAGGGACAGAGAGAGAGGGAGACAGAATCCAAAGCAGGCTTCAGGCTCTGAGATGTCAGCACAGAGCCCGATGCAGGGCTCAAACTCACCAACCGAGAGATCATGACCTGAGCTGAAGTCAGACTCTTAACCAACTGAGCCACCCAGGCACCCCTAAAGATATTCTTTATTTATTTATTTCAGTCATTTTGCGGAAAGGAGAGCATCCATAAGGAAGATTGCAAGGGCTGCCTTCCTGAAATACTTAAAACGGAAACTTTGTGGCTCTTGTCTTTTATTTTTACCCTTGCAAGTTTCTCCACGTTTCACTAACACCCCAAAAATAATTGACAACGAGCAGAGAGGCGTCTGCTTCACAGGCGTCAGGGACAGATTTCTAGAAGCTTGCTTCTGGAGTTTCTGCTAAGAGTCAGGTTTAACTAAGAGGATGAATGGCAACATGAAAAAAACTTCATGTTGTCCTCGATTTAAACAACGAGAAAATCCGCGCGTGTTCGTGCAAGGGCTGGAGTGAGCCAAGTCCTGGAGCCCCCAGCAGAGGTGTCCGCGGAACTATGTTTCGGTAGCAGCAGCTGGTGTTCAGCGCTCGAAGCGAGTCAAGCACCTCATCTAGAAAAGGGAGATCAGGAGAAGGATCCAAAGCTAGACCTCATATTTGTGAATAACAGGTCTTTGCACAAATGAACCACATGGGGTTCAGTTTTCACTAAGATGGCTGAAGGATGTCAGTGCTAAGCGCATACCCTCTGTTCCATTCTCCTGGGTCCTTGAGAACATGCACAAATATACCCAACAGGGAACAGACCAGGTGTTCAGTTCAATAGACGGTGGCCAAGATTGAAAAGAAAATCGTGGTGGAGTAACCTGGAGCCTACCCAGCTCTGGAATGCCATCTGAAAATCGCCAGGTGTTGGGAGATAGGCCAGCACCGGAAAAGTAGGGACGTGGGTACAGAGAACGCCCAAGGCATTGGGAGAACACCCCAGGGTGGCATCCTCGACTAGGACATGGGGAGAGTATGGAGAATACTGCATGCCCCCCTGGGAGGTGGGACCTCGCAGGCACGGCACATTTCCATTTATATAAATGACGTGATGGGGCACTAAATCATATGATGCTCACTGTGAGTGAATATGCTTGATTTGTTAGAAGGAGCCCTAGTGGAAACATCACAAGACCTCATGGGGCTTTCACAGTGTAGGTGGATGTGAGTTTGCCAGAATGTCACTCACTAAATGATGTCTTTACTCAAAAAACGCTCTTGAAAGTTCCCCATAAAGTCTCCCAGTGATCTCTGTGGCGTTTGACGCTTCCTTGAAATACTTTCCAGTCTTCTCTTCGTTTATAAGTCATGTGTTGGTCTTTCTCCCACATCAAAGCTTCTTCTGCTCAGATTTACTTGTCTTCTTCCAAGTCACTTAGCAGGTATTTGCACCCAGTCTTTTTTATGTCTTTTAATTCTCAAATCTTCAATTTATATTCTTTAGCCTCTGACTTATATTGAGTATTTGTATATGATGTCTATATCTGCCTCTATGTTTTTGGTTTGTTTGTTTGTTTGTTTGTTTGTTTGTTGATACAACAGTAACAAACTCTGCCTGAATTAAGCATGAAAAAATTTATGAAATAAATTTTGGGAGTGTTATATAGCTTGGCTTAGAAAGTAAACAACCAGGAGCAAATAAACCTACTCGGGTACCCCAGAAATGGTCTCATGAAAACACCACCAGGCACAGACACTATGCCATAAGGTGACAGGAGGCCTCAAACATAGGGTGGTCAAATGCAGAAAAGCAACTGTCTCATTCCTAAATTTTCTTATCTTTTTTTCTTAAGATTTTATTTTTAAGTAATCTCTACACCCAATGTGGGGCTCGAACCCACAACCCTGAGACCCAAGAGCCTCACGTTGTACTGACTGAGCCAGCCAGGTGCCCCTCCTTCCTAAATTTTCTAAAAAGATCTACTTGAATTCCAAACAGTTGGTTGGCCCTCTTAAGGTTTATCCCAGTAAGAACACACCATACTAAACATCTCTAAATAAGGCATTACCCGATGACCTTCAAACTAAGCAGTCATGATTTTCTCTTTACTCAGCCCCTTCTGCCTCACAGTTAGCTTACATACTTTGCATTTGATCCATCAGATACCTGCAAGGCTAACTCTTCACTGTCTTTGTGCGGCTACTTGGATCTTACCAGCCTCTGCGAAACTCTGTTTACTTTAGCGTGTCCACTGTTTGTACATGTTACTCTTTGCAATAATATAAACTCCATGAGAACAAGGATCTTCACTGTTTTGTTAAAATCATGTACAGTTGACCCTTGAACAATACAGGTTTGAGCTATCTGGGTCCACTCATACACAGATTTTTTTTTTTTTTTTGGTAAATGTACAGAACCGTGTGTATTTTCTCTTCCTCATAATTTTTCCTAATAAGTTTCTTTTCCCTAGCTTACTTTCAGAATACAGTACAAGGGTGCCTGGGTGGCTCAGTCATTTAAGTTGTCCAACTCTCGGTTTTGGCTCAGGTCATGATTTCACAGTTCATGAGACCGAGCCCTGCATTGGGCTCTGTGCTGACAGTGTGGAGCCTGCTCGGGATTCTCTCTCCCCCTCTACTTCTGCTCCTCCCCCACTCACACTCTGTCTCTCTCAAAATAAATTAAAAAATTAAAAATGAAAAAGAATACGGTACATAATACCTACAACATACCAAGTGTGTGGTCGTTGACTGTGTTATTAGTAAGGCTTCCTGGTCAACAGTAGGACGTTAGTAGTTAAGTTTGGGGGGAGTCAAGAGTGGATTTTTAACTCTGTCGGGGATTGGCACCTCTAATCCCTGCATTGTTCGAGGGCCAATGCACTCGAGGGGACAAGAGCCCCTGCCATAAAGGAGATGCTTAGGATGTATTTGTTGAGTAAATGTGTCATTGAACCATCTCAGAAAAGGAAATGGTAACAATTAAAGTGGCACATGGGAGTCTTCATTTGGATCTGCCAAAAAGCATTTTTTCTGATGCAGGGCAACACAGGATCAAGTGGGAATAAAGGATGAGTATGTAGAGACAGTTTCAGAGAGATAGATATTAATATATATGCATAGTAATATATGCATATATTAATTTCTCTATATATGCATAGCTTCAGACCAAAAACCGAAAAGTCTAAAGAAAAAAACAGATGGAGGACTTGAGTTCTGTGGTAGAAGAGACCAGTGGCATTTGAGATTAAGTTCAAGAGCCTGTGGCCAGGGGCAACAATCAGTAAAACGGATAGAAACTTTCTGTAACACCTACATATATCCGATTACAAATATCCATTTTTAAACATTTTTTTAATTCCAGTGTAATTAACAGATAGTGTTATGTTTCAGGCATACAATATAGTAATGGGACAGTTCTGCTTGTTACTAAGCGCTCATTACGATAAGTGTGTTCTTAATCCCCTTCACCTATTTCCCCCACCCCACACTCACCTCCCCTCTGGTGACCATCAGTTTGTTCTCCACATTTAAGAATCTGTTTTTTGGTTTGTCTCTTTTTCTCTTGTTTGTTTGGCTTTCTTAAATACCACTTATGAGTGAAGTCATATGGTATTTGTCTTGCTCTGATTGACCTGTTTTGCTTATCATCATACTCTCTAGCTCCATCCACGTCATTGCCAATGGCTAGATTTCATTATTATGGCTAAGTAATAATATTCCATTGCACACATACACCACATCTTCTTTATCCATTCATCAGTTGATGGACACTTGGGCTACTTCCGTAGTTTGGCTATTGTAAATAATGCTGCAATAAACATAGGGGTGCATGTATCTTTTCTAATTGGTGTTTTCATATTATTTGGGTAAATACCCAGTAGTGGAGTTACTGGAACAAATGGTAAGTCCACTTTTTATTTTTTGAGGGACCTCTATGCTATACTCTTCTCCACAGTAGCTGCACCAGTTTGCATTCCCAACGTCCTCACCAACACTTGTTGCTTTTGCGTCTTTGACTTTAATCATTCTGACAGGTGTGAGATGACATTGCACTATAGTTTCGATTTGCATTTCCCTGATGATGAGTAATGTTGATCATCTTTTCATGTGTCTCTTCAATATCTGCATGTCTTCTTTGAAAAATGTCTATTCATGTCTTCTGCCCATTTTTTAACTGGAGTATGTGTGGGGTTTGGGCATTGAGTTGTAGAAGTTATTTCTATATTTGGATACTAATCCTTTATCAGATTTTTCATTTACAAATCCCTTTTCCCATTCAGTGGGTTGTCTTTTAGTTTTGTTGATGGTTTCCTTCACTGTGTAAAGGCTTTTTATTTTGGTGTAGTCCCAATAGTTCATTTTTGCTTTTGTTTCTCTTGCCTCAGGAGACATATCTAGAAAAATGTTGCTATGGCTGATGTCAAGAAATTACTGCCTATGCTCTCTTTTAGAGATTTTATGGTTTCAGGTCTCACAGTTAGGTCCTTAATTCATTTCAGTTCATTTTTGATTATGGTAAAGGAAACTGGTCCAGCGTCATTCTTTTGCATTTAGCTATCCAGTCCTCCCGACACCCTGTGTTGAAGACACCATTTGTGCATGTTCTTGCCTCTTGTGTTGAAGATTAATTGACTGATATATCGTGGGTTTATTTTGGGACTCTGTATTCACTTTCATTGATCTTTGTGTCTGTTCGGGATGGGGGGGGGCAGTACCATACTGTTTTGATTACTATAGCTTTGTATATACCATGAAATCGGGGATTGTGATGTCTCCAGTTTTGTTCTTCCTTTTCACATTACTTTGGCTATTTGGGGTCTTTTGTGGTTCCATACATATTTTCATATTTGTTTAATATTTGTTCTCATTTTGGAAAAAATGCTGTTGGTGTTTTGACAGAGATTGCATTAAATCTGTAGACTGCTTTGAGTAGTATGGACTTTTTTTTTTTTTAGTATTATGGATATTTTAATGGTATTTGTGTTCCCAGCCCGTGAGCATTGAATATCTTTCCATTTTTTTGTGTCATCTTCAGTTTCTTTCATCAGGGTTTTATAGTTTTCAGAGTACAGGTCTTTCACCTTGGTTAAGTCATTCCTAGTTATTTTATTATTTGGGACAAAATTATAAATGGGATTCTTTTCCAAATTTATCTTTCGTCCACTTCATTATTAGTGCATAGGAATACAACAAATTTATGTATGTCGATTTTGTATCCTGCAACCTTACTGAACTCATGTATTAGTTTTATTTGAGATTTTTCTTTCTTGTTGAAGTAGGGCTCTATTGCTATAAACTTTCCCTTGCTTAGAATTCCTTTTGCTTCATTCCAAAGATTTTGGACCATTGTGTTTTCATTTTCATTTGTCTCAATCTATTTTTTTTATTTCCTCTTTAATTTTTCTATTGGCTCACTCATTGTTTAGTGGATGTTATTTAACCTCTATTTATTTGTGTTCTTTCCAGGTTTTTTTTTTCCAGTGGTTGATTTCTTGTTCATAGCATTGTGGTCAGCAAAGGTGTATATGACTTCAGTCTTTTTGAATTTATTAAGACTTGTTTTGTGGCTTAACATGTGGTCTATTCTGGAGAATGTTCCATATGCACTTGAAGAGAATGTGCATTGTGCTATTTCTGGATGAAATGTCCTTTTTTTTTTTTTTTTTTGGATAAAATGTTCTAAATATATTTGTTACATTCATCTGGCCCATCTGTTTTCTTGTTCATTTTCTGCTTGGATGATCTGTCCACTGATGTAAGTGGGGTGTTAAAGTCCCCTACTAGTATTGTATTACTACTGAGTACTTCCTTTCTGTTGTTACTAGCTGCTTTATGTATTTGGGTGCTTTTATGTTGGGTGCATAAATATTAACAATTATTATATCTTCTTTTTGGATTATTTCCTTGATGATTATATAATACCCTTCTTCGTCTCTTGTTCCAACCTTTCTTTTAAAGTCTATTTTGTGCAATATAACTATTTATATCCTGAATTTCTTTTTACTTCCATTTATATGATAAATGCTTACCCATCCCTTGACTTTCAATGTTCCTGTGTCTTTAGGTCTGAATTGAGTCCCTTGTAGGCAGCAGATAGATGAATCTTGTTTTTTTATCCATGCTTTCACCCTATGTTTCCTGATTGGAGCATTTAGTCCATTTATATTCAAACTAATTATTGATAGGTATGTGCTTATTGCCATTTTGTAACTTGTTTCATGGTTGTTTTTGTAGCTCTTTTGTTTTCTTCCTTTCTTGTTCTCTTCTCTCATAGTTTTCCAGCTTTCTTTATTGATATACTTGGATTTCTTTCTCTTTATTTTTACGTGTCTATGACCAGTTTTTGATTTGTGGTTACCACTATATATATAGTGGTATAGTTTCCATATATGTTTTGTATATAACTTCTTATGCCTCAGAAGTCTGTATTAAGTTTGTGGTTGCTTCAGTTTGATCCCATTCTAAAAACATTACATTTTTACTCCTCTCCTCCCCATGTTTTAGGTATATGGTGTCATATTTGCATCCAGTTATTTTGTAAGTCCCTTGACTGATTTTCAGAGATATACTCAATTTTACTGCTTTTTGTCTTCTTACTTTTCTTACTCCTGCTTATGGTCTTTCCTTTCCACTCAAAGAGTCCTTTGTAATGTTTCTTGTAGGCCTGACTTAGTGGCAATGAATTCCTTTAACTTTTATTTGTCTGCAAAACTCTTTATCTCTCCTTCTATTCTGAATGATAGCCTTGCTGGGCAGAGTATTCTTGGCTGCAGACTTTTGTTTTGTTTTGTTTTTTCTTTCTGCACTTTGAATATATCTTGTCATTCCCCTCTGGCCTGCAAGTTACTGCTGAAAAATCAGCTGATAGACTTACGTGGTTTCTATTGTATGTAAATGATTTCTTTTCTCTTGCTGCTTTTAAAATTCTCTCTTTGGGGTGCCTGGGTGGCTCCGTCGGTTAAGCGTCCGACTTTGGCTCAGGTCATGATCTCACAGTCTGTGAATTCGAGCCCCGCATCGGGCTCTGTGCTGACAGCTGGGAGCCTGGAGCCTGCTTCCGATTCTTTTTTTTTTTTTTTTTTAATTTTTTTAACATTTATTTATTTTTGAGACAGAGAGAGACAGAGCATGAATGGGGGTCAGAGAGAGGGAAACACAGAATCTGAAACAGGCTCCAGGCTCTGAGATGTCAGCACAGAGCCCGACTCGGGGCTCGAACCGACGGACCGCGAGATCATGACCTGAGCCGAAGTCGGCCGCTCAACGGACTGAGCCATCCAGGCGCCCCATCCCTGCTTCTGATTCTGTGTCTCCCTCTGTCCCTTCCCTACTCACGCTCTGTCTCTCTCCCTCTCTCAAAAATAAATACACATTTTTTTTTAAATTTTTTTTTCAACGTTTATTTATTTTTGGGACAGAGAGAGACAGAGCATGAACGGGGGAGGGGCAGAGAGAGAGGGAGACACAGAATCGGAAACAGGCTCCAGGCTCTGAGCCATCAGCCCAGAGCCTGACGCGGGGCTCGAACTCACGGACCGCGAGATCGTGACCTGGCTGAAGTCGGACGCTTAACCGACTGCGCCACCCAGGCGCCCCTAAAAATAAATACACATTAAAAAACATTTTTTTAAATAATAAAATAAAATTCTCTCTTTATCACCACTGTTGGCTGTTTTAACTATTTGTGTCAACCTTCTTGAGTTGAATTTGGTGTCAACCCAACCTCCTTGAGTTGAATTTGTTGGGGACTCTCTGTGCCTCCTGGATCTGGATTCTGTTTCCTCCCTCAGATTAGGGAAGTTTTCAGTTCTTAGCTCTTCAAATACATTTTCTGTCCCCTCTTCTCTCTCTTCTCCTTCTGGGATCCTTATAATGCAAATGTTATTGCACTTGATGGTGTCTTCAATTCGCTTAATCTATTCTCAGTTTTTTATTATTATTCTTTCTTCTCTCTTGTGTTCAGCTTGATTGCTTTCCATTTTCTGTCCCTGAGGTCACTCATCCATTCTTCTACTTCCTCTATTATTTCTTCTCATGTGTTTTTAATTTCAGTTGCTGAATTATTTATCTCTGATTGGTTCTTTTTTGTGCTTTCTATCTGTTCATTGAGGGTCTCCCTGAGATCCTCCACTCTTTTCTCAAGTCCAGTGAGTATGTTCATGACCATTACTTTAAATTTTCTATCAAACGTATTACTTATCTCTGTTTCACTTAGATCTCTTGCTGTGATTTTTGTCCTGTTCCTTCATCTGGGACATATGCCTCTGTCTCATCATTTTGTCTAACTCTCTGTGTCTGTTTCCGTGTGTTAGGAAAGTCAGCTGCATCTCTTGCTCTTGAAAGTACTGGGTTTATGAAGAGATCCTGGCATGTCCTGCAATGCAGTGTCCCCTGTTCCCCAGGTCCTGGTGTGTCCTGTGTGTGATGTGTGTGCCCTGCTTTTGTGGCTTAGCCCCTTTTGCTTTCAGTCCACTTGTCTGCAGTGGCTCTCTTTGCCTGTTGTGGGCAGGCTTTGGTCCCTGTGTTTTAGCAGGTCAGTCTGAAGGGCATGAGAGAGGTTAGACCAAGCACTGGTCAGAGCTGTGGTCACACTTAACTGCAGGACACTCTCCCTCTCTTGTCCCTTGAGAAGGTTTCATTGGTGGTGGGTCTACAATCAGACCAGATGTCTGCCTCCAGCCCACTGTTTGTGGTGCAGTCCAATTGATGCATGTGGTTGTCTTTTCCTTCTCCCCAGGACAGGAGTTATTTGGAGTGGTGCTGGCCCTTGCTGTGGCTGCTCGCACACTGTCTTGCTTGTGGTACCACTTTGGGTAGACTTCTATGGAGGGTGTGTTGGATACAGGAGGTCTGCAGGAAAACACGTGGATGGCATTCACTGTTAGGAAGCTAGGAGAACATTCACACTGGTTCCTGCAGGTGCCCATGTATCTAGGCTGGGGTGATGGTGGAGGGAAATTAGCTCTTTTGTTCTTGGAGAATTCATCTAAGGATCGCTGCCCCCACCCCTCAATCCCATTCTGTGATAGGAAAACAAGTCTCCTTCTCATATTCCCCATGCATCTTTCAAACTGTTGATTCTATCCTGTGTTTCAGTGGGGCTGTTTGTTATGCTGTCTTATCTTTCTGTCTCCTCCCAGCTCTCTCAGAGCTGAGCAGGCTGGGTTTTAATGTTCCAGGTGTTTAAACCCACTGATTGTAAGAACTCATGAAGTTAAGCCCCTCTGGTTTTCAAAATCAAATACTATGCATATTCATCTTTCCAGTGTGAGTCCCCCATGCCTGGGGTGCCTCATGTGGGGTCTGCTCTTCTCCTTCTATCCCTGAAGCCATCCCTGCTTTCTGCAGACTGTCTCAGGGTCAGTTTGGTTGCCAACCTCATCTCTGCATTTCCTGTCCTTTACAGTGTGATCTCATCTCTACATTTAGCTGTGAAGCGTCCATTCTTCCAATCTTTGTGTTGTTTCCTGGGTTATTTACACCAGTGTGGGTGTTATCTAGGGAAATTTGCAAGACAAGCTGAGCTTAGGATGCTTCTCCTCCACCGTCTTCCCTGAAAGTCCAAATATATCCATAGTAAACCTCCAAAAAGTCAATCCTCAGGTTAACTCAGTGAATATGAGCAGTCAACATCTCGTAGTTCTTCTATATAAATAATAACGATTTTTTCTTTATCTCTGATGTCTGACTTTTCATTTGAACTCTGTTTCCAAATTCTTAAAGATATTTCCCTTTATATTACCTGTTGGTGTTTCCTAGTCACTGCTAAGAAGTCAATGCCACCAACCCCTTTGCCATTTTTAAAGCTCCCGTTTTAATCACTGATATAAAAGTACCAGAAAATCTGGAGCCAATGAACCCAATGTTTTCTGGATAGCTTCCTATTTCAACTTTTAGGTGAGCCCTGTTATTTCTTTCTATGTGTCCTAATATCACAACAATTAATGTTACTCAATTATTTATACATCCAATCATTTATTCATTTAATAATTAAATATTTATAGAGCACAAATCATTAGCTTATTTAACAAAAAAAAAATAACTGAATACCTACTCTGACAAAGACACTCTATGGTACACAATTCAACAGAAATAAAAAAATTCCTAATATTCAATTTGGAGACATAGATTTCAGTAAACCTGAAATGAGAATATAATTTTGGCTCATGATATTAAGAAATATGTGTGTGGGGGGGCTGATACTATTGAATATTATTCCAATTTTCTAAAAGTACTAAGTGTTCCATTGTATAATTAATTTTTTTATCACCATGAACGTCTTTTTGATGGCAATCGTTTCTATCATGACAGAAGTCCTTGTCTGTGGACCAAGAGAATTGAGACATAAATAACTTTCCCCTTAGCCGAAAGGTCCATCACTGCCTAAAAAAGGAACTATATTCCTGTGGAATCATAAAAATGTAAGCAATTAAGTGGAATCCTTGGGTAAAAATGCCATAAGAAATAGTAATTTAATTATTTTGTTATTTTTTGGTTAACAGCCTCTGAGAAGAGGTATTATTTTGGGGAGTGTGTTAATGTAACCTATTGTATACTCCTGAGAGGGGACAGGCGGCTGGCTTCTGTTCTGTTGTGCACGCGAAATGCATCTGTCTACTGCATAGTGCTTCAAGCAGTGACTAATATATTTTTCTTACTTCAATATAATGTGCTTACTCTCCAGACTGGCTTTTCAAGCCCACTTATTTTCTTTTGTATCCTATATTTAAAGCTATAGATTGAGAATTCAAGCCTTAGTGGTTGTCCGGTTTTAATCGGCAATTTCAGGCCAGTCATCACTGATCCACAGCATCACTGTCCATCAATCAGCTGTGAGAAGACACAAGTCCCTGCACCAAATGGTCTTTTCACAGAGCTCAACAGCTCAGTGGAGAGTAGAGAGTATAAGATTTCAGAGAAAGTATACGGCATCCTGGCCAGGAGTTTTTCTGGTCGCTGTTTTGTTTTTGTTGTAGATAATCTATTCTATAGATGGGCCCAAAATGACCAATCTAAGACTGCACGGATGACTTGGCTCTAAAATAAAAATGACTTAACTGAGAAAATTCTTGGAAAACTGGAATTTAGTGAGCATAGTGCAGTAGAAATTTACAGCTGTGCACTGAGGACAGTTATACACAGTGTGTGGCATATTTGTCCCAGAGATTCAATCCAAGTAAAGTCATCAGTGAAAACTTACGAGAAATGAAAGGCACCCGTTCTTGAAGTACTCACTTAAATCAACTTTTATCAACTATAATTCAAGGGAGCATATTAAGTAAGAAAGAAATAGTAGAATAAATCTCATATGCCTCAACCAATAAATAATATGTCTTTTGGTCAGAAAATAAAAAATGTGCTTTGAATATCTTTATGCTTTGGGTCATGAGAAATATAAAAGCAGAGCAAAGAAAAGCTTGGATATAGTTCCCTTTCTGCCAAGACATATTTAAAATATAGTACACAGCATGATTAAGCAGTTAAGTTTAATAGAGTGTAAGTTTGTGCCCCCATAAAATAATTTTTCTTTGCTTCTATTGATTCACTAACACCTTATTGAGTGGAATGCATGTTTTGTGGGGTGTTTTTTGTAGGCTTATTGATTCACTGAAAGTTGAGAGGAGAGGAAGCATAGAAATGGCTTTGATACCATTTTTTCATTAAAAAGTCAGTTGTGATCCAACTTAAAACTCAAAGGTAATCTCAGTTTATAAACTATGCCCCTTTAAAATGGTTTCCCTGTGAGGCCAAAAGAAGCTAATTAGATTTCAAGCTTCGTTAATGGAAAGGAAGAAAGGTAATAGTCTCTTTCTGTTCTGAACTGGTGAGATCAAAGCTACAGAAGTGTGTTCAAATCTAGGCGATAAACTTCAAGGAAAACTAGAGATAAATCAGTGTGACCAAAATACTGAGGAGACTCAATGTCAGGTAAATGAGTCTATGTATGTGTTTGTTGTTGTTGTTTTGTTTTGTTTTGTTTTGTTTTTGTATGATTAGTGTCTTTATGCATTTGGAAGACTGCCATGAACAAGAGGGATTTTACTTCAACAAGTCTGAGTGTAACCTATTCAGGAAACTGTTTCTGAACCAACAGAAGAAAGTATATTGCCAGCACTTAGAAAGATAGGCTGAACACACAGAGATGCAGACCATTTTCATGAGATGTGCTAAAGCTGGAAGTGTAGCTAGGAAGACTCTAGCAGAAATGAGCATCAGATCAGAATCTAAATTGTGTCAACTTTTATTTTCACCTAAGCCAGAGAATCTATAATGTCATTAAAGGTTGTATATGTTTATGGTAAGTATTCCTGAAAAGACATGAGCAACTCTTATTTTAAAATTAATTAGTTTATGTTTTCATAAGAAAGAATTATTCCATTATTGAAAACTTCTAGATAAAATGATAAAAATAGAGAAGAGAAAAAATTATTCCAATCTCTTTACTTGCACAATGTTAGTATGCTTATGCGTTAGTGCATTCCTCCATTTTATGATTTTCTACTTTTTAGTATTTCTTTATTTACTTTTTAATTCCAGTAGAGCTGACACACAGTGTAATAGTAGTTTTGGGTGCACAGTGTGGTGATTCGACAGTTCCGTACATCACCCCCTGGTCAGCACAGCAAGTGCATCCTTAATCCCCATCACCTATTTCCCCCATCCCTCCACCCACTTCCTCTTTGTCAACTACCAGTTCTGTTCTCTATGGTTATGAGGTTTTTTGTTTTGGGTGCTTGGGTGACTCAGTTTCTTAAGCATCAGACTCTGGATTTTGGCTCAGGTCATGATCTCACGGTTCCTGAGATCCAGCTCTGTGAGGTTGAGCGCATGTTGAGTTCCGTGATGACAGAGCACAGCCTTCTTGGGATTCTTTCTCTCTCTCTCTCTCTGTCTCTCTGCCCTGGTCCCCTCGCCCTCAAAAATAACTAAATAAACTTTTTTTTTAAAAGAGGGGGTTTTTTTGGGGGGCGCCTGGGTGGCGCAGTCGGTTAAGCGTCCGACTTCAGCCAGGTCATGATCTCGCGCGGTCTGTGAGTTCGGGCTCTGGGCTAATGGCTCAGAGCCTGGAGCCTGTTTCCGATTCTGTGTCTCCCTCTCTCTCTGCCCCTCCCCCGTTCATGCTCTGTCTCTCTCTGTCCCAAAAAATAAATAAATGTTGAAAAAAAAAATTTTAAAAGAGGGGTTTTTTTTGTTTGTATGACTCTTTATTTCTTTTATGTTAGCATAATCATTTTGTAATTATAGCATTTTGAATTTAATATAAAACTTTTTCCATTATACTACATAGTTTAATGATTTAAAATATCTTACAAATGATATAT
This sequence comes from Prionailurus bengalensis, assembly GCF_016509475.1. NCBI lineage: Eukaryota > Metazoa > Chordata > Mammalia > Carnivora > Felidae > Prionailurus > Prionailurus bengalensis. Next base: position 3,436,706 of record NC_057346.1, read on the forward strand.
AATAATTTATCACTAATTCCCTTATTCCTGTATATTTAGTGTGAATTGGAAGCTTAATATCATAAGTAATACTGGGATCAAAAATATCAATGTATAATGATCTCCCTTATATTGGATTACTTTGCAAAAATATTTTTTATAATAAATGAGGATGAAAATATGCTCATTATGATTTTTCTTTAGGGAAATATAAATTAAAGCCATAATGAGACGCCACCACACGTTGCAAGACAGGCTAAAATTCAAAATATAAAACACATGTAAGTTTTGAAAAGGAAGAACTAGGACTTCTGTACCCTACTGATGAAAATATAAAATGGGGGCATCAGGGTTGCTCAGTTGGTTGGCATCCAGCTCTTAATCACATCTCAGGTCTTGATTGAAGGGTCATGAGTTCAAGCCCTGAGTTGGGCTCCATGCTGGGCATGGAGCCTACATTGAACACACACACACACACACACACACACACAGAAAGAAGAAAAGAAAATGTAAAATTGTACAATTTTGCAAGAGTTCAGCAGTGTCTGAAATACCCAATATGCACTACCATATCAGAAATCAGATCATTCAACAGAAATCAACCTCAAGATCACATGGGTGTTGCATTTAGCAGACGACACCTTTAAAGCAACTAACAAAGAACCAAAGGAAAACATATTCCAAATAAAAGAGTAAAGTGTTATCATGGTCAATAACCAGGATGTATCAATGTTTTAAAAGTGTTTAAAGTGTCCAAATTAAAAGGAAAATTTCCCTAAATTAACTCAATTGTAGTTCGAAGATGTTAGAAAATTAATGTCAGTGAAATAGAAGACAGAAAAATAGAAATTATCCAATCTGAGGAATAGATATTAAAGACTAAGATCTGGGGCACCTGGGTGGCTCAGTCAGTTGAGCGTCCAACTTTGTTTGGCTCATGTCATGATCTCGCAGTTCATGAATTCGCACCCCATGTCGGGCTCTGTGCTGACAGGTCAGAGCCTGGAGCCTGCTTTGGATTCTGTGTCTTTTTCTTTCTCAGCCCCTCCCCCACTTGCACTCTGTCTCTCTCTGTCTCAAAAATAAACATTAAAAAAAATTTAAAGAATAATATCAGAGAACAACAGACTCTCGGGAACCTGTGGAAATGATTAAAAGAATTAATGTAATTAAGATACTTAGAAGGAGAAAATAATAAGGATGAAGCCAAAAATAAAATTATGGCTAAATAAAGCATGGTAGTCCCAAAGTTGGTTTAAAAAAATCAACTTAACTCCTTCAACAAACTTATGAAACACAAGTAGGTTGAAGAAAAACAAAACTTCATATAGATACGTAGTTGTGAAACTTCTGAAACATTTAGAGAAAATAATGAAAATGCCAATATATTATTTCTAACATAATATATCCTTTAAATAAGATGTGGATATAGAAACATTTTCAGATTCATGGGAGCTGAAGGAATATGCTGCCAATAAACGTGCACCACAGGAAGTACTGGGAGGTATTCTTCAGGCTGAAGGAAGAAGATACCAAACAAAAGCTTGCGTCTATTAGAAGGAGTAAAGAGCTTCAGATAATTAAAAATTGCGTTTTTCTTTTTGTCATTTCTTTATAAGTAATAACTGTTTCAGAAAAAATAATGGGGGAAGCTTGGTGGCTCAGTTGGTTGAGTGTCCAACTTCGGTTCAGGTCACGATCTCACAGTTTGCGAGTTCAAGCCCCGCATTGGGCTCTGTGCTGAGAGCTCAGAGCCTGGAGCCTGCTTCAGATTCTGTGCCTCCCTCTCTCTCTCTGCCCCTCCCCTGTTCGCAATCTGCCTCTCTCAAACATAAACATTAAAAAAAAATTAAGGATAAAAAGAGAGGCCCTGAATTATAGGGTGAAAATGCAAAGTAAAAAAAAAGGCATTGAGTAATTGTTCCTAGGTTAACAGTTAAGGCCTATTAAATGGCTAGTCAAATATTTACTCAATCACGTGCAAATACATAAAGAAGAAAAAATGAAAAGAAGTACATAAAAATGTTTTAAAAGTTATTTTGGAGGAATGGGCTCTCTCTCTTTCTCAAAAACTGATAAACATTTTTTAAAAAAAGAATGTTAAAATAAAGAAAAAGAAAAAGAAAAAATAACCATGCTAGGTGGAGATTACTATGATGGAAGGTATATGAAAAAAAAAAAGTACAAAGGAGGAGGTTGGGTAAATGGAATCAAGCTGTTGCAATGTTGTATTTCTTTTTTTTAACAATTTTTTAAAACAACCATTTATTTGTTTATTTTGGAAACAGAGAGCATGAGTGGAGGAGGGGCAATGAGAGAGGTAGAGAGAGAATCCCAAGCAGCCTCCATACTGTCACGCAGAGCCTGATGTGGGGCTTGATCACACCAACCGTGAGATCATGACTTGAGCTGTAGTTAAGAGTCAGCCGTTCAACCAACGGAGTCACCCAGGTGCCCCTGTAATGCTATATTTCTGAAAAAGCAAGGAAAAAGTGTAAAAGGTAAAATATGCCTTTAGCAATGTTAAAAATAAACTTTTCAAGAAAAATACCATGAAGGGACATGAAAAAGGGAAGCCATAAACTGATAAAAGCGTTCAATACAGATTTCTGCAAGGACTTGAAAGCAGAATGTAAAAGTAGCTTGATTACAAGAAACAATCCAATAGAAGAAACTCAAAGAATGCTGGTGCAATTTTGATTGGGACTGCATTGAATGTGTAGATTGCCTTGGGTAGTATGGACATTTTAACAATATTTGTTTTTCCAATCCATGAGCATGGAATGATTTTTCATTTTTTTGTGTCTTCTTCAATTTCTTTCATAAGCTTTCTATAGTTTTCAGCATACAGATTCTTTACCTCTTTGGTTAGGTTTTTACCTACGTACTTTATGGTTCTTGTTGCAATTGTAAATCAGACCAATTTCTTGATTTCTCTTTCTTTTGCTTCATTATTGGTGTATAGAAATGAAACTGATTTCCATACATTGATTTTATATCCTGCAACTTTGCTGAATTCATGTATCAGTTCTAGAAGTTTTTTGGTGGAGTCTTTCAGATTTTCCATGTAAGGTATCATGTTGTGTGTGAAGAGTGAAAGTTTGTCGTCTTCCTTGACAGTTTTGATGCCTTTTATTTCATTTTGTTGTTTGACTGCTGATGCTAGGACTTCTGACACTATGATAAACAACAGTGGTGAGAGTGGACACCCCTGTCGTGTTCCTGATCTCAGAGGGAAAGCTCTCAGTTTTTCCCCATTGAGGATGGTATTAGTTGTGGGCTTTTCATATATGGCTTTTATGATGTTTAAGGTATGTTCCTTCTATCCCGACTTTCTTGAGGGTTTTTATTAAGAAAGGATATTGTATTTTGTCAAATGCTTTTTCTGCATCTATTGACAGGATCCTATGGTTCTTATCCTTTCTTCTGTTAATGTAATGTATCACATTGATTGATTTGTGAATATTGAACCAGACTTGCAGCCCAGGAATGAATCCCTCTTGATCATGGTGGATAATTCTTTTTATGTGTTGTTGAATTCGATTTGCTAGTATCTTGTTGAGAGTTTTTGCATCCATGTTCATCAGGGATATTGGTCTGTAATTCTCCTTTTTTGTGGGGTCTCTGTCTGGTTTTGGAATCAAGGTAATGCTGGCTTTGTAGAATGAGTCTGGAGGCTTTCCTTCCATTTCTATTTTTTGGAACAGGTTGAGAAGGATAGGTATTAACTGTGCTTTAAATGTCTGGCAGAATTACCCTGGGAAGCCATCTGGCCTAGGATTCTTATTTGTTGGGAGATTTTTGATAATTGATTCAATATCTTTGCTGGTTATGAGTCTGTTCAAATTTTCAATTTCTTCCTGTTTGAGTTTTGGTAGTGTGTGGGTGTCTAGGAATTTGTCCATTTCTTCCAGATTTTCCAGTTTGTTGGAATATAATTTTTCATAGTATTCTCTAATAATTGTTTGTATTTCTGTGGTATTTGTTGTAATCTCTCCTCTTTCATTCATGATTTTGTCTGTTTGGGTCCTTTCTCTTTTCTTTTTGAGAAGTCTGGCTAGGAATTTGTCAATTTTGTTTATTCTTTAAAAAAACCAGCTCTTAGATTCATTGATCTGTTCTATGAAAAGGTTTGTTTTCATTCTTTATTGTTTATTTCTGCTCTAATCTTTACTTTTTCGCTTTTACTGATGGGTTTGGGCTTTCTTTGTTCCTGAATTTGTGGTTCCTTTAGATGTGAGGTTAGGTTGTATATTTGGGACATTTCTTGCTTCTTGAGATAGGCCTGAATACCAATCAAAATAACACCAGCATTCTTCACAGAACTAGAAAAAACAATCCTAAAATTTGTATGGAACCACAAAAGACCCCAAATAGCCAAAGTAATGTTGAAAAAGAAATCAAAGTTGGAGGCATCACAATCCCAGACTTTAGCCTGTATTACAAAATTGTACTCATCAAGACAGTATGATATTGGCACAAAAAAAGACACATAGAACAATGGAATAGAATAGAGGACCTGGAAATGGAACCACAAATATATGGCCAACTGATCTTTGACAAAGCAGGAAAGAGTATCCAATGGAAAAAAGACAGTCTCTTTAGCAAATCATACCAGGAGAACTGGACAGCAACATGAAGAAGAACGAAAGTGGACCACTTTCTTACACCATATACAAAAAATAAATTCAAAATGGATGAAAGGCCTAAATTTGAGACAGGAAACCATCAGAATCCTAGAGGAGAAAACAGGCAGCCACCTCTTTGATCTTAGCTGCAGCAACTTTTTACTAGACATATCTCCAAAGACAAGGGAAATAAAAGCAAAAGTGAACTTTTAGGACCCCATCAAGATAAAAAGCTTCTGCACTGCAAAGGAAACAATTAACAAAACTAAAAGGCAATCAACAGAATGGGAAAAGATATTTGCAAATGACATATCCAGTAAAGGGTTAATATCCAAAATCTATAAAGAACTTACCAAACTCAACACCCGAAAAACAAGTAATCCAGTGAAGAAATGGGCAGAAGACATGAATAGACACTTTTCCAAAGAAGACATCCAGATGGCCAACAGACACATGAAAAGATGATCAAATCACTCATCATCAGGGAAATACAAATCAAAACCAAATTGAGGTACCAGCTCACACAGGTCAGGGTGGCTAAAATTAACTCAGGAAACAACAGATGTTGGCGAGGATGTGGAGAAAGGGGAACCCTCTTGCACTGTTGGTGGGAATGTCAACTGGTGCAGCTGCTCTGGAAAACAGTGTGGAGACTCCTCAAAAAATTAAAAGTAGAATTACCCTATGATCAGCAATAGCTCTACTAGGAATTTATGCAAAGGATACAGGAGTGCTGATTCATACGGGCATATGCACCCCAATCTTTATAGCAGTACTTTCAACAATAGACAAGGTATGGAAAGAGCCCAAATGTCCATCGATGGATAAATGGATAAAGAAGATGTGGTATAATTCACAATTAAAAAGAATGAAATCTTGCCATTCGCAACAATGTGGTTGGAACTGGAGGGTATTATGCTAAGTGAAATAAGTCAATCACAGAAAGACAGATATATGATTTCACTCATATGTGGAATTTGAGAAACTTAACAGAAGAACATAGGGGAAGGGAAGGAAAATAAGATAGCAAACAGAGAGGGAGGCAAACTATAAAAGACTCTTAAATACAGAGAACAAACTGAGGGTTGATAGGGGTGGGGTTGGGGGGGGTGGGGAAAATGGGTGATGGACATTAAGGAGGGCACTTGTTGGGATGAGCACTGGGTTTGTATGTAGTTGATGAATCATGGAAATCTACCCCTGAAGCCAAGACTACACCATAGATTAGCTAACTTGACAATTAATAAATTTAAAAAAATAAGAAGAAACTCAAAGACGCTTCATAAAAGAAGATTCATAAATGATCAACAAACAGGAAAAGATGCTCAGTATCATTAATTATCAGGAAAATCCAAACTGAAGTCCCAGATTAGATACCACTGGACCCCTAATAGAATTTCTAAATTAAAAAAAAAACAATTCCAAGTGCAGATGAGGATACAGACTAATTGGAATCCTGGTACGAATGCAGGGGTGTGTAGACACTTCAGAGTTAAATATCCACTTCCCATATGACCCGTCGTCAATCCTGCATATTCACCCAAGGAAATGAATATATGTCTACAAAAGACTTACACAAAGATGGCCACAGCATCTTTATTCCTAAAAATTAAGATTTGGGAGTCAGGAGACTGTCCACCAACAAGTGAACTGGCAAATTTATACAAAGGAATATTAATGAGCAAAAAAAAAAAAATGAACCAACCACAGATACAGGCAACAACATGGCTGGATCTGAGAAACATGATGGTGAGCGAAAGAGCCAGATGAAAACTATTATGTAGTGCATAATTATTTTATATAAAGTTCAGAAGTGATACACATATACTAAAATTTGCCAGGATCAACCCTAATTCTTAAGGCCACGTTTCATATGTACTCACAGCTCCCTCATGTTTTTTTATGCAAGTGCAACTTTCAACACTCAGGGGAACTTTTAACTAAGGTGAGTGAATATGTGCGAGCAGAAAAGCTGAGATTTAAGTATCACCCCTATAAGCTGGGAAGGAAATATGGCAATGCTAATATGGTGTGAGAGTTCAGACAGCGTGCTGAGTGCCTTTGCTTTCTGAGTGTCTGTCGACAGGCATACAGAACACGGATCATGCACTACAAGTGGATGTTGGGCTCAACAACACAGAAGAGTGCATCAGGAGTGTGCTTTGTACATCCTGTCTGAAAACAAAACTGCCTGTAAGAAGTCATTCTGGAATTATTTACCAAGGGTTGGCTCCTACTTTTCCCCCAGACACCATACACAGAGGGTAAATTTCATTCAAACTTAATGCAATCACAAGGCTGTTATACCTACTAATGGGAAACTAGGTTTACTGTCATTGATGTCGTCCATATGGTCTTTCTGATGACTTTGTTACAGAGTGAGTTTCATCAGATTTGGAGAGAGAAACTATTCTCCTTTTACATCCGACCTCACGGCATGGCAACCGTTCCATCTAATCTGTTGTGTTTGTTTTTTTTTCCAACCATTGCTTTTTAGACAAAGTGCATTGGAATTTTATTGTATATTAATGTGGAGAATATAAGAGTTTGTCTTTGGAGGCTGCTATATCGAAAAAAAGAAGCGTATGAATCACATCATGATGTTATTTATTTGGCGCTGAGAGGTGGGTGAGGGGAGGACCAGCAAAGCAGGCTGTGCTGAAGTAAGCCCTCACTAGTTTCGTACAAGGGACAACACTGGACACCGTATCACAGACGGCCGGGAAGATGACCTGATTTTCAAACCTGTGAGACAAGGAGGAAAAATAATTGTGTCCTCAAATTCATGAGGCAAATATCAAGTTGCTGTCCACTAAATACCTAGCATAAAATAATTTCAAAGTCAAACCTATGATGTTACTGTAATAAGGCCAGTCACATGATTATAGGCATAGAATTATATTGAATATTAAAAGTCATACTTCTAATCCAGCAACATATTTTTCCTCATTTTTTCCTAATCTGGATATAATATCATGGACCATTATGAAAGCCTTTGCGTGCTCATAACAGTGTTAGGTTACCGAATAAGTATTTTCAGGTAAAGAAAACAGAGAAGTAAATGCAATTAAATGTTAGCACTTTAATATCATCTATTGTGTATTCCCCATTCTAGATTCTAGTTTTGAAGAAATAAAAGCCCAGAGAAATTTATACAGTGGAGATTGCCACAATTTCCCGATGAAATCTCTTCCAAATACACCAGTAGACAAGGAGGGAGGAGTGAGGTCTTAGAAAAGGTGAGCTCCAAGCGTTTTCCTCATCTCATACAATTAGTATAACAAGAGACATTACAAACTGATAAAATCATACATTTTCATGTACTGTGAAATCAGTCATTAATTAAAGCATGTCCACATTTAAACCATCTCAGAAGGATTCTGGTTGCCGTGCATTAGAGTTGTTGGGTACTTGCTCCAACTCCTGGCTAGAAGTGAACTTCAAACTGATGGGTTCAATCAGGTATCCAGATTTTTTACAGAATCAGGTTTTTGTTCTTATATGACTGCATCATCGTCGTAAAAGAGAGATCACAGAGTCTGCCACCTTTTATTCATGGAAATGGTATGGTGCTGAGCCCATTTGGATGCTTAGAGATGGCAATGGCTAGCTAGAGAGGAAGTCAAGTACATTGGCTACTGAAGAAAAAGAAATGGAACTTTTTTTAAAAGTGTATTTATTTAGTTTTGAGAGAGAATGAGCAGAGGAGGGACAGAGAGAAAAACAGAGAGAATCCCAAGCAGGCTCCGCACTGTCAGCACAGAACCCAACACGGGGCTCGATCTCATGAACCGTGAGATCATGACCTGAGCCCAAATCAAGAATCTGAAGTTTAATGGACTGAGCCACCCAGGCACCCCCAAAAATAGATGGAGCTTTTAAATTACTTTGGAAAATATTGTTTAATATGTTTGAATTCCACTTCAGGAAAAAATATTCTAATTAAATTCTCTGCAGATAATTGGGAAAGTACTGTGTATAATATTCTATAGTTATCTCCCTCTACGTTTTTAGCTCAAGTGTGTTTATTTTGTTTCATTTGCCCCTTGGAGAGTCCTTCAATGTCTATGCAAATTGTGTCCACATTACCCTGTGGGAATTCACCTGCAAACCCCAGAGCTTTCTGGGAAAGAACTCATACACAAAAATTAGTTCTGCTTCAGTATGTGAAGGGATATTCTTCTGTTATTCATGGTTTCCATTAACTACAACAACTCACAGGGCTGCAGGGCAATGAACATTAGCTTTTCGCTTGTTTTGCACGGAGGAAACATTCTTCGATTGCCTAGATTAAACACTCTGCTTTTCATTTGTATGTCCAAATTCTTCATCTCTGATGTAAACGTGTACATCAAATCCTGAGGATTTCCTTTACATTAAAATCTCAGTAATACATATTTTCTCCTTCAGTCATTGCCATCAACCCTCAGAACTCTCTAAACTCAAATTTACTGAGGGTTGATGGGGGGTGGGAGGGAGGGGGGGTGGGTGATGGGTATTGAGGAGGGCATCTTTTGGGATGAGCACTGGGTGTTGTATGGAAACCAATTTGACAATAAATTTTATATATTAAAAAAAATAAACTCAAATTTAAATTACAACCAACTAAAAATTTCACACTTTCTTTTAGAAGTAGGCATTTTATGTGTCAAATGAAAATATGGGCTATCATTCTAAAATAGTTGTTTTAGAAAATCTAGACAACCATCAGAAATTCTCCCACAGAGGAGGAAATGAGACAAATTAAACCTTCATCGAGATGAAATCCTGGAGACTTAGGCTGTCTACAAAGGTCACATAGAAGCATAAGAGATTTATGAGGAAATCTGTTGTATTAATAGTAGTGAAATGCATTGGGGTCTCCCTTGTTGATCTGGTTCTTAATCATTCCAGATATATACCAGTATTTTTTTCTACCAATGTAACAAAATTATGTCCCTATATAATCATAATTCAGGAAAAAGTAAGTCTTGATATTCCTGTTTTTTAAGCACTGGGGTGTTGTGAGGAATTAAAATATTAAGCACTTACAACGGTTCGAAGATCTGTTACACTCTGTGCTCACTGGATGCATTGTTTTTCTTAGCAGGGGAAGAAACTAGTCACTATACGTATGCCTTATGTTGTGAACCTTTCTCTACTGTCCTGTACAAGGTGTTATCTATTTTTGACAGTGTTTTACTTTTGTCCTTTTAAAAAATTTTGTTTAATATTTATTTATTTTTTTGAGAGAGAGACAGAGTGCAAGCAGAGGAGGGGCAGACAGAGAGGGAGACACAGAATCTGAAGCAGGCTCCAGGGTCCCAGCTGTCAGCATAGATCCCGATGCAGGACTCGAATCCACAAAGAGGTCATGACCTGAGCCGAAGTCGGACATTTAACCAACAGAACCACCCAGGTACCCCTCCTTTTGCCCTTGAATCCATTGTTATGCCCCTGTATAACGATTGATTTGGTCAAGATCGGAGCTAAAGGGAATACTCATAATAGTAATCCTAATTCAGGACTATCTTAGGAGAAAAGAAGAAGCAAGGGAATATCCCTAAGGTCATGTTCGAGAAATTCTAAGAAGCTAGTTTTGCTAGAAGTAGGAATGGATTGAAATGCCATTAAAGTGTTACATAATGGTGCGAGTTTTGTACAGAGAACCAAGAGTATTTAAATTCTGCCCAGATTCCACAGCTCTTCTACTTGGCCAGGTTTTCAGAAGAAATATTTATGTGTAAGAAATAATGGAAAACAGAATAAAGTAAACCTGTACCTTAAATAGTGATTTGGCCACAAAACCCACTATAGAACTTTTGGACACTGTATTTTTTTCCTTTATAAACCCTCAAATCAGAGTCAGTAAAAATACCTGCTGCTTTATGCTTCCTTAATGTGCTGGTGAAAACCTCACAGCTCGTCATTCTGGTGAGTGAAGAGTCAATCCAACAAAAGTCAATGTACACAAATAGGCACATGTGTGAGTGCGCCCACAGCGCATATGAACACATCCATATGCACATGCACACACACACTCAAAAAAGAAGGAAAGAGAGTATCTTTTCTTAATGTCTATTGTAGACCTGTCCAAGCCCCAGAGTCCACTTTGTCAGACTGGAACAAACAAAAAGCCTGGGTTTAGACATTGTATGATCTATGGCAGAAGGAAATTCAAAGCAGGAAGGCAGGTGTCTGGCTCCCTAATCTTTTGCGACATCCTTACCCATACTTACCCACCTTTGTTGCAACAAGAGATAGCAGTATTGATTTGAATTGAGCTCTGAAGTCCTTCCTCTGTACAATTTGTATCCTAGTCATTGCCTAGTTCAGCTCAAGCGGGTTTGGCCCTGTGAAAACTAATATCCCAACAGATAAATGTGGAATTTGCTTTAAGGTTTTATCTGGGTGAACAGAGTACACAGAATATCAAATGTTCTCTCAGGGACACTGGGATGGATCTAGTGGCAAGGCCATTGTCAATGAGCTGGCATCTTCGGGCTGACTGAAGGTCTGTCAGAGTGAGTGTTGAGAGATGGAGGGTAAGGGTATTAGGACATGTGGGCCAGTTTGACAAGAGAGAGGACAGTGCTCTTTCTCTGACTTCCTCCTCCCCTCCTTTCTCTGTGGGGGCCACCCTACCCTCTCTCACAGAAAGGGAAAGGATGTCTTAAGGACCCCATGCTAAATACTTCCTTCCTAATCAATAACTTTCAAAGTATTGCAATGGCCATGGTCATGAAATCATATGAAACTGATGTGAAATGTTTGCAAAGGAATAATTCTACAGTCAGAAATGAACTTAATCAGTTCTCAGAGCTTCTGCAGACAACTAATAGATGGGCCTTTTTTTTTATGTGTGTTCATTCCTCTACTAAATATTTATTGGGCACCTACTTAGGGTCTGACACATTTAATGATGCCTTCCTCTCCAGTATAACTGAAATAATCAATACAAATTGAAATTACAAGATTCCAAGAGTCAGGGATGAGTCCATTACAATGCTAGGGCAGAAAATTCCCTTGCTGCCCTTGACGAATGCTAATTTATTTAATCTTCTCTCTCTCACACACACACCACCCATAAACTTGGTTCTATTATTTACTCCACTTTCTAGAGCCAGAAATGGGGGTCCATAAATTACTTGCCCAGTGTCACCCAGCTAGTTGTGGTGAAGCTGTGAGTTGAACATCCTGCCTCCAGTGTCCGGGCACTTAATCCTCATGTGCACTATTGATATTCATGCATCAATATAATAAGGATTTTTACTTACATGGAAGAAGTTAATAATGTAATACTGAGTATGAGAAAAATATGCAAGTAACCAAGTTAGACAGGGGGCAGGTGGAGAGACAGGGAGAAGGGGAAAAACAGAGAGAGAACTCCAAATACTTAAGTCACTGTTTAGCTGGCATTCCCTGCTATGCCTGGCCCACCTGGGTAGGTATCGTGTACCTCTGCACTCATGTAGAACCAAAAACCCAGTCAGGTTTAGATTTGGAAGTTTAGTCAGGCCTCACATCTTTTCATCCTCAGTGTTTTAATATTAAATTCCTTTGAAATGGAAACAGTGTCGATATTAGGTCCACAGAAGATAAGAACAAACCTGTGGAGAGAATTTAAGTGAAAAAAAAATCTGTAGATAGCTATTTCTTGACTGTGAAACCATCATATCTCATTCAGCCTAACTAGATAGCATCTTTCAATGATGACACAGTAACAGTTTATCCTTGCTCCGAAATCTGCCCTGAATTTTCTGTCTAGGGGCCCCAGTTCGGGAACGTTCATTTCCTCTTGTAAAAAACAAAAACAAAAACCCAAAAAAGCAAACAGAGAACTTTGTTTCTACCTTCTCAATTCTTATCAAGACTTATCTTTTTGACTCAGCCTGTCCTAAGAAGCAGCCCAAGACAATTTCCCAAACCTTATTCTTTATTAAATTGTGAATTTTAGGTTTTATTCGTGTAATTTTCAAATCCCCACATTAAATCTCTTTAGATTTGAATTTATGAAAAGCATTTTAAATAAAAATCAACTTACGGAGATTTTTTATTGTAATTTTTAAATGATCTATTACAATTCAGAAGAGAGTATCCTCTGTTATGATTAGAGATGTATTTGGTGATTCTCAAAAGATTTTGCCTTCTGGAGTAGCAGCTAATGAAAATAATTCAATTAAAACAGAATCTGAGGAAGTGAAATTCTTGAGCCATCAATGACACCTAGAATACTACACAAATAGTTGATTTCCCCCCCCCCAAAAAAAACTTTATTAAATGATATTTTATGTTTTTTTAATTTAGTTAGTGCACACACTGCTGAATTTGAGCTGCTGTGTATTCAAGCAATATTTGAGAGAGCAACACATTAACTGTACACATTATTAACTTTTAATTTTTATGTACCCCAGACTTCCATTTAAAATCAAGTGCTATCCTGCTGACTACTCGTAAGTCCTCTTTTCTAACACATCATAAAATTTTGTATCTCTTTACTTCTGTTCCGCCGTTCCATAACTGAGATTATTGCAGTACACACATGTGGTACCCCACCCAGATCTCCATTACCCGCTGGTATAGCCACCCCCCACTTTTGCTAGACCTGAAACTCATGGCTTACATCTGGGCCTTCTCCAGAGAGTCACCTTGGCTATCAAGACATGCCTGGAGTCTTTACACTCCAGAGCTCCCCATGGATGAGCCAACTCGAGTCGTCACTGGAGACCACATTCCTGGTGGGCTCCTTCCCCTTCCCTATTCTCCTCCCTTCACTGTCTTACAGGATTTTCCAGAGAAGGACTCCTGTAACAAGTCACATGTACCTCAATACTTGCCTTACGCTTGGCTTTCAGGGAACTTGACCTGTGAAATTACCATTCCCACTCTTTTCTACCATATAGATTACTCGTATTCCTCAGGATCCAGCTCAAATGCATTTCTTCTGAAATCTTTGAGTATATTCCCTCTACCTTGATATCCTTGCAAAATTAATGTGTTTTTTCTGTATTGTGAAGGAATACAGTGCATTTATATTAATTTTAATTTATTATCTACGTATTCATCTAAAAACCATTTGTGGAATACTTGCTACACGCCCAACACTATTTTGGGCATTAACAATACAGACATGGGTAAAACACACAAGGTCCTGCTCTCATGAAGCTTATATTCTAGTGAAGGGAAATGTGATCAATACAAGAAGACAAATTACTATATAAATTTAGACTGAAATGAATATGATAATGAAAGCCGAGTAGTGGAATGAAAATAAAAATTTCTTTAGACTGGGTGTTCAGGGAAATGTTATCTGAAGAGCTAATCCATGCAGTATTCTTCTATTAAGCTAAGAATTTATCAACAGTGTAGACCATGCATGTTTTGCACAGTGTCATCCATAGCACATAAAAAAAGAAGACTGTCATGAATTAGAATAGTCTACTGGTAATTGAATAGAATTCCTGAAAATTGTGTTCAGACTCGTTTTCTTTGAAACATTATTCTTTAGTTCTATGACCCTCAATGGTAATTTGAGAGTTCCTATTTCAAATGGTGTCTAATTAAAAAGACCTAAATTATCCTTACTTAATTTTCTTTGAAATATCCATTAAGACTGAGCAAGAAAAAAAAAATTTGGCAAGTCGGGTCTTCCAGGCACAAAATTAGCAACGTCTGATTTAAATCTCGTAAAAATAGTTCATGGAACTGGATAAGAAATATTTGGGGGACACATGCATATTCTAACTCACAAAGTAGAGCACTCCTACCCAGTCAATAGGGAGACTTCTGGTTAGTACTCCTGGTTGCCCCTGACTCAGAGATCTAAGATTTTCACCAGTGAGAAGTGGGAGTTGCCGTCCTACCAATAGGCAGGTTTGTTTCTTGAAGAGTCAATTACCTAGCTTTCATCCACTGACATCAAACTTACTCACTTCTCAGACTTACTCATATACCGGAGAAAAGTGTACATATAAAAAATAAAATTTTAAAATGTAACTTTCTTAAAGCCAACAATAACCAGTTAAAAAGACAGTATAAGAAAAAATTGCGTTCACAGCAGTAGCATAAACAGAAAAATAGATAAGAAATTTTAGAAGTATATATTTTTAAAAATCTCGGGGCGCCTGGGTGGCGCAGTCAGTTAAGCGTCCGACTTCAGCCAGGTCACGATCTCGCGGTCCGGGAGTTCGAGCCCCGTGTCAGGCTCTGGGCTGATGGCTCAGAGCCTGGAGCCTGCTTCCAGTTCTGTGTCTCCCTCTCTCTCTGCCCCTCCTCCGTTCATGCTCTGTCTCTCTCTGTCCCAAAAATAAATAAACGTTGAAAAAAAAAATTTAAAAAAAAAATCTAAAAAGTGTACTATTAGAGTAAATATATATACACTGAGTTTCTAGGCTGGAAAATGGAATGCTTCAAAGATGTCTCTTTTTCTAAATTTATTTACATTTTAAAGTAATGTCACTCTCTTCCAAAAAGGAAACTAAGATGTTTTCAGATAAGACAAAGCTGGAAGTATTCATCATCAACAAACTTGCACTTAAAGGAGTATTAAAGTTCCTCAGGAAAAAGAAAAATGATAGTAGAAGGGAATTTAATAGAAGTAGAAGTATAAATAGAAGAAGATATGAGAAGTTCTGGAAACTGGAAATGTGAAAGTGCACATTAAAAAAATTTGTTATTAGAGGCACCTGGATGGTTCAGTTGGTTAAGCATCCAAATCTTGATCTCAGCTCAGGTATTGATCTCAGGGTGGTAAGTTCAAGCTCCATGTTGGGCTCCACACTCGGGTGAAGCCTACTAAAAAGAAAATTTTTTGTTGCTCTTTTAAATCTTTTAAAATAGTCTTGAGTATTTAGTACAAATATAACAGTAGTTTGTTTTTGGAATTTATAACATAAGCAGAAGAAAGAAAATGTATGACCACAGTGGCATGAAGAATGGTGAGGGAAATTGAAATACCCTGTGGTAAAGTTTTTGTATTATATGTGAAGTGTTACATTATTTGAAAGTAGATTGTGATAAGCTAAAGATGCATATTGTAAACACCTAAAGCAACCAGAGATACAATTCTTTTTTTTTTTAAAGAGGTATAGTTCTTAAAGCAATGGAGAAGATAAAGTGTAATCATAAAAAATGCACAGTCCATAAGATCATAGAAAAAATATTTTAAAAGGGGCAGCTGGCAACATATGGAAACAAATTTAAAGAAGGTAGGCTTAAATCCATCCTATCAATAATTACATTAAATATAAATTATCTAAACACTCCAACTAAAAGACGCGGATTATCAGATTGGATAAAAAAAACAAGACTCTACTATAGAGTCTACATATAGAGTCTACTATATGCTGCTTTAAGAAATCCACTGTTGGGGCGCCTGGGTGGCGCAGTCGGTTAAGAGTCCGACTTCAGCCAGGTCACGATCTCGCAGTCCGGGAGTTCGAGCCCCGCGTCAGGCTCTGGGCTGATGGCTTAGAGCCTGGAGCCTGTTTCCGATTCTGTGTCTCCCTCTCTCTCTGCCCCTCCCCCGTTCATGCTCTGTCTCTCTCTGTCCCAAAAAAAATAAATAAATGTTGAAAAAAAAAAGAAATCCACTGTAAAGATAAAGACATGGAGAAGTTAAAAGTAAAAGGATTTTTAAAAGAGATATACCGTGAAAATAAAATTCAAAAGAGTTACTATATTAATATCAGAAAAAGTAGATCACAGAACAGGAGATATTCCCAAGGACAAAGAAGGGAATTTCACTAAGAGAAAAGGGTCAGTTTAACAAGAGGACATAATAATTCCAAATATGCATGGACTGAATAACAGAATTTCAAAATACATGAAGCAAAATTTCATGAGAACAAGACAAATCTATAATTATCACTGGAGATTCCCACACTTTTCTCTCAGTTCTTGTTAAAGAATTGACCAGAAAATCAGAAAGGATATTTAAGACTCAAAAAATACTATCAATCAGCTTGCATGGACATAGAATACCCCCCCCCAAAAAAAAAACATATTAAATGTGCTTTCTTTTCAAGTTAAAGAGAACATTCATGAGGCTGGAATACACTCTGAAGAACAAGCCAAATCTCAATAAATTTAAATGGACAGAACTTGTGTGAAATGTGTTTTTTGACCAAGTGAAATTATACAAAAAATAAAAAACATGAGATCTGAAAAACCTCCACATATTTGGAAATTAATACAACATGGGTTACATATGATTCATGAATTGAAGAAGAAAGTATAAATAAAACTAAAAAAATACTCTAAATCAAATGAAAATCAAAACACAGGATATCAATATTTATGGGATCCAGCTAGGCGGTTCTTAAAAGGAAAATAAATTATCATCTTAAATGCTTCTATTGGAAAAGATGAAGGGTCTTCTGTCAACAATCTCATCTTCTACCTTAAGAAACTAGGGGGTAAAAGTCAAACACAAAGTACGCAGTAAGAAAGAAATGATGATTTCAAAACAAAACAAAACAAAAGAATGGAATCAAAGCAGAAACAACAAAAAAGAAAGCCAATAAAGCCATAAGGTGGTTTTTTGCAAAGATGATTAAAATTAATAAAGTCTTTTAAGTTTTACTGACCAGGACAGAAAACAGACACAAATTACAAATACTACAAACATCACTACAGATCCTACAAGCATCAAAAGATAAACATAGAACACTATCAACAACCGTACACCAATAAATCAACAATGAAATGTACAAATCACTTACTTATAAGACACAAACCGCCAAAGCTCATATAAGGAGAAAAAAATATAACCTGGATAACCTTTTATCTATTAGATAATTGAATCTATCTTTAAAAATTATCCCCAATGAAAATTCTAGGCTGAGATGAATCCACTCTGGATTATTCTGCCAAACATTTGCAAAAGAAATCATATTGATTTCACATAAATTCTTCAGAAAACAGTCTCTGCATCTTATTTTATGAGGTCAGCAATGTCCTGATACAAAAATCCAGACAAACACACTACAAGAAAAGAGAACTAGACGTCAAAATCCTTCATTAACTTAGATGCAGATATCTTTAACAAAACTTTGGAAAATCAAATCCTGAAATATATATAAAAAATGAGGATCATTACCAGGTGTGGTTTATCTCAGGATACATGGCTAGCTTAACATTTGAAATATGAACAATGTAATCCACTATATATTTTCCTTTGCAGTTTATTAATATAGTGGATTACATGAATGGGTATGAATTTTGCCAAATTATCTTTTACATCTATTGAGATATATATATATATATATATATATATATATCTCCATATATATATGTATATATATCAAAATTCATACCCATTGGGGTGCCTGGGTGGCGCAGTCGGTTAAGCGTCCGACTTCAGCCAGGTCATGATCTCGCGGTCCATGAGTTCAAGCCCCGCGTCGGGCTCTGGGCTGATGGCTCAGAGCCTGGAGCCTGTTTCCGATTCTGTGTCTCCCTCTCTCTCTGCCCCTCCCCCGTTCATGCTCTGTCTCTCTCTGTCCCAAAAATAAATAAACATTGAAAAAAAAATTTTTTTTTAAAAAATTCATACCCATTTATGGTTAAAAAGATAGAAAAACTAACAGAAAGCTAGAAATAAGGGAACTCCCTCACCCTAATCAAAAGTATGTATGAAAATCCTACAGCTAACATCATAATTAATCATTAAACCTGAATGCTATCCCCCTAAGACTGAAACATTACAGGATGTCTGCTCATATCACTTTTATTCCACTTTGAAATAGAGGACTTATAGTTAGTTAATGCAATAATCAAGTAAAAGAAATAAAAGGCATACAGACTGGAGAGGAGGAGATAAACTGTTTAATCACAGATGACATGTTTGTTTATGAAGGAAATTCTAATAGATATATGAGAAAGCAGCTAGAATTAACAAGTTTAGCAGTGTTACAGCATGTGAGTTCAATATACAAAATTCAACACTGTTTCTGTATCTGAACAGTGAAGAATGGAAATTGGAATTGAAAAAGAAATTCTATTTACAATTGCAAATGAAAATAGGAAACATGTAGGAATGAATTTAACAATCTATTAAGATCTATACAATGAAAACCACAAAACACTACAAATAAATAAAGATGAAATGTAGAGATTATATATACCATGTTCATTAATCTGGAAACTGAGCATTGTTAAGGTAGAAACTCGTGGACTATAGATTCAGTGTAATCCCTGTCAAAGTCCTGGCAGGCTTATTTTTGTAGAAATTTAAAAGCCCTGTTTTTAAAATTTATATGCAAATGAAAGAAACTAGCATAACCAAAATAATTCTGTAAAAGCAGAGCAAAGTTGAGGCCCTTGCAGATCTCATTTCAAGAGATATTATAAATTTAAGGCAACCTTGAGTGTGCTATTTGTATAAGGAAAGACATACAAATCAATGGAAAAAGAATACAGAGTTTAGAAATAGAGACAGACATTTGGTCAATTGATTTTCTTTCTTTTTAAAAAAAATTTTTCTTAAATCTTTATTTATTTTTGAGAGAGAGAGACAGAGCGTGAGCAGGGGAGGAACAGAGAGAGAAGGAAACCCAGAATCCAAAGTAGGTTCCAGGCTCTGAGCTGTCAGCACAGAGCCCAGCGCAGGGCTCGAACCCACAAACCACGAGATCATGACCCGAGCCAAAGTCAGACACTTAACCAACTAAGCCACCCAGGCACAGATGGTCAACTGATTTTCAACAAAGGTGTCAAAGAAATTCAATGGGAAAGGACAGTTTTTCAACAAATGGTTCTGGTACAATTGGATATCCATATGCAAAAGAAAATAAACATTTATGCATCTTTCATACCATATATAAAAACTAATTTGTAAGAGACAGTAGACCTAGCTATAGTAAAGAGAAGAGTACAACTTCATGTAGAAAACAAACAAAAGTACCTGTGACCATGAGTTTAGCGAGGGGTTTTCTTACATGAAGATCACAGACCATAAAGAAAAGAATGGAAAATTGTATTTCATCAAAATTAAAAATGTTTCTTGCTCAAAAGACACCCTTATGAAAATGAAAAGCCATGCCATGCAGTAGGAGAAGTGCTTGTAGAATATGTATCTGATGAAGGGCACATATCCAGAATAAATAACTCTGATGACTCACCAATAGAAAGAAAGAAGGAAAGGAAGGAAGGAAGGAAGGAAGGAAGGAAGGAAGGAAGGAAGGAAGGAAGGAAGGAAAGAAGGAAGGGAGAAAGGAAGAAAGAAGAAAGAAAGGAAAGAGAAAGAAAGGAAGAAAAAGAGAAGGAAAGAAAGAAAGAAAAGAAAGAAAGAAAGAAAGAAAACAAAGAAAAAGAAAACAAAAAGAGAAAGAGTGGAAGATTTGAATAGGAACTTCTAGAGTGAAGATCCATGCTGAAACATGGCTGGAGCTCAAAGACACTATGCTAAATGAAAGAAGCTAGTCAAAAAACCCCACATATTCCATGATGTCATTTATATGAGATGACATTTATATGAGATTCACAGAATAGGTGCATCTGTAGAGACAGAAAAAGAATTAGTGGTTGGGGCGCCTGGGTGGCGCAGTCGGTTAAGCGTCTGACTTCAGCCAGATCACGATCTCGCGGTCCGGGAGTTCGAGCCCCGCGTCGGGCTCTGGGCTGATGGCTCAGAGCCTGGAGCCTGTTTCCGATTCTGTGTCTCCCTCTCTCTCTGCCCCTCCCCGTTCATGCTCTGTATCTCTCTGTCCCAAAAATAAATAAACACTGAAAAAAAAATTTAAAAAAAAAAAGAATTAGTGTTTGCCCACTTCGGGGGATGATAAAAAATATTCCAAAATTAGATTATAGCAACATTTGCATAACTCTGTAAATACAGTGAAATCCATTGAATTGTATACTCCCAATTGGGTGGCTTTTAAGAAATCTCACTCCTGGTCATTTATCAAATAGAAAAAAACAAAAACACCTATGCACATACAAAGACTTGTATTTGAAGGTTCAAAGCAGCTTTATTTACAATAGTCAAATGCTGGCTATACATACCCAGATGTCTCTCCAATTATGAGTGGATAGATAAATTAATTGAAGTATGCTTTTATGATGGACTACTACTCAGCAATAAAAAGAAATACCTGACACATATAGCAACAGAGATAAATAGCCACAGCATTATGGTAATGGAAGGAAGTCAGACATAAAGAACTATATACACTGTGTAATTCCATTTATATGAAATTCTAAATCTAGAGACATAGCATATTAGTGGTTGCCAGAGGTGAGAAGTTAAGAAAGGTGATATATAAAGGCACCTGAGTTTTTCAGGTAGTAAAACTATTCTATGTATGCTATATGGCTATATGTATTTTTTAAAATTATTTTAATGTTTATTTATTTTTGAGAGAGAGACAGAGTGTGAGCAGGGGAGGGGCAGAGAGAGAGGAGACACAGAATCTGAAGCAGGCTCCAAGCTCTGAGCTGTCAGCACAGAACCCGATGCAGGGCCTGAACCCATGAGCCAGCAAGATCATGACCTGAGCTGAAGTCAGATGCTTATTGGACTGAGCCAGCCAGGCACCGCAGATGTATTTTTAATATGTACTTTTCATTACCCACTGAATCACACATTTAAAATTAGTAAATATAGTATTTATAAATTCTGCCTCAAGAAAGTTTACTTTTTTAAATACCATTTAATTATTTAATTTTTTTTTTTTTGAGAGGGAGAGATGGCATGAGCAGGGGAGGGGCAGAGAGAGGGGGACACAGAATCCAAAGCAGGATCCAGGCTCTGAGCTGTCAGCACAGAGAGAGCCATATGCAGGGCTCGAACTCACTACCATGAGATCATGAACTGAGCCAAAGCTGGATACTTAACCGACTGAGCCACCAGGGCTCCTCTAAATATCATTTAAATAATTGCCATCACTTTTGCTTATAACATAGCCTATTACTAATGTCATTATCAAAACCAAATGACACTGTAATGCTATTAAAGAATATTTTTAATTTTGTCCTTCTGGCCCTCTGAGTAACATAGCTGTTTTTCCTACTTTGGCATTTTTGAATTAGAAAAAGGATGGATGTCTTTCTCCACCACAGTGATGATAGCTTTTCATATTCCATCATCTTCAAAGAGTCATTTTTGTGATTAAAGCTGTTTACACATGTGAATTATTAGGTATTTTTGCGTGGTGCTTTTGTGTCCCAGCTCTGAGTCAGAATGTCTCTGTTAAAATAGTCCTTTTACTGTCTGCCTGGTCTGAACAACACTTCGAGTCTCTCCCTTGGTTAAATGAAGAAAAGAACAATATTCATTTCATTATCATGGAGATGAAATGAGTTAGAACAATGCCTGGTGTATAACAAGTACCTAATAAATGCTAGCTTATTTAAATGTTAACATGACTAATATTAACTAAATGTAGTTTCTCTTCCCTGAGAATTCCTGTGCTTTGCACAAACTTGCACTCTGTTCTCGAGACACCTGACATACAAGTTATCTCATATTCAAGCAGCTACATTTCTTGTGGCAATGAATCGGACTCTTCATTTTAAATTGCAGAAGAACACAGGTGTTCTTTGAACATGTTGAGCTAAACAGATGACTGCAATTTCTGGACTGTGGTAATATATAAAGATTCTAAAAGGCAAGGAGAAATTCTTGATTCCATAAGGTAGGCATGCCCTCATTTCTAACGTTTACTGATCTCTCCAAGTAATGAAATATTAAGAGAAGATCCAAGATTATGTCCTTGCTATTTTAACAACAGTGCAAGAGAGCATTTAATTTTAGTAGGAAAAGCTTATCCTTGCTTCTTATAGGGAATATTCATTTACGTACCTTCCAATTACCTATTACAAATAATTAATCAAATGATGTACTATACTAATATAGTCTCATTTTTCTCATCCTTATAAGTTAATGAAAAATACACAAATGAAAACACCTCTGTTGGCATAACAGATTCACTGAGAAATAAAAGCTTTCAAATCCGCACATGCACACAAAAAATCAGGAAAAACATAGTGGCTCACAGGTAGAGTCAATGCTTGTAAAGTAAACACAGGATTTATATTTCAGAGTTTAAGAGGAAAAAAATTAGTCAATATATTCACATGTCAAATCCAGTTTTGTTTAAACAGACCAGGAATGAGATGACACTTAGAAGTGAAGTCTACATTTACGAAGAACCAAATGGGGTCCCAGCACACTAAAGGTGATTTAAGGCCATTTTCTGCCCAGCTTTGTTGGCTGAGCAGGAAACATGTGAATGAATGCTTATTACACCTTTCTTGTAGAAAGCTCAGTATTTGGGAGGGTTGACCTCTACCTTTGTCACTGTGTTTCTGCTAGTTAGCTAATTTTTTAGAACACGATATGTTAGTAATAATAATGGCCCAAATTTATAGAGTTATTATTATTGGCACACATGTCAGCCAATAACCACCCTCAATTCTGAGGAAACTGAGGCACAGAGATATTAAGAGGCATGCCCAAGACCACATGGTTTTAAGTAGCTAGAAATGAACTAATAATAAGTGAAAAACCAGTCTGACTCTGATAACTAATTATTTTGCAATTTGACATCCTCAGTCATGAGGAGGACTTTAATTAATGTCTCCCTTTTATACTGCCCCAAGTCTCTTCTCACTTCAACCATGGCAGTTGATAAGTGATCCATGACTCATTGGAGTAATTCTACCCATTGTGGTCAGACCATTTTTATTAAACACAGCTTCATAATGCCAAATTTCAGGTTAAAATTTTTCCATGGCTCCCCATTTCACAATCCATGATAAAATTGTATAACTATTAGAATCTAGGCAGTTTGCAGAAATACCCCCACTTTCTCACATTTCTGACTTAGCTCATATTGTTTCCTCTGCCTGTGATGGAAATCCAAGTAAAGATGACCATAAGCTAACATTCCACAATTTCCTCCCTCCCAACTTCTTATTAAAGTATTTACAGAAATGTAGAAAAAGTCAAAGGGTATATAACAACCATCAAACCTAATAAAAACAAGAGGATATTAATAAAGTTTTGGAAGCAATTTCCAATAATATCAAGACAGATTGAGAAATTAAATCCTAAAGTAAGATCTCCTGTCAGTGATAATGGAAGAATACAGCAGCCAGTCCCCTGAGTCATTTTCTGTGATTTCAGTTACCTGAGGTCAATTGCATTTGAAAGCAGATGATCCTCCCTCTGACATATCATCTGTAGGTCAATAGTGGTCTAATGTTACATCACAATGTCCACGTTATTCACCTTACTTAATCTCTTCACATAGGCATTTTATCATATCATGTCATGTCATGTCATGTCATGTCATACATATATCATATCAACCATATCATGTCATGTCATACATATATCATATCATATCAATCATATCATCACAATAAGAAGACAGATGAGTACAGTACAATAAGATATTTTGGGGGAGAGAAAGAGACCACATTCACACAACTTTTATTGTAGTATATTGTTAATTGTTCTATCTTATTATTAGTTATTGATGTTAATCTCTTACCATGCCTAATTTATAAATTAAACTTTATCATAGGTATGTGTGTAGAGGAAAACCATAGCATTTATAAGGTTTGGGACTATCCATGGTCTCAGGCATACCCTGGGGATGTTGGAGATAAGGGGAGATTCCTACTACTGACAAAGAGGCATCTAGGGGACTGTCAGCCTCTCCCCAACTCTCTATATATCCTTTGGTTGAAGAACAGAAATCCACATCTATCAGAAACCCTGCAGAATATATCAGACACAACTGTCAGACTTTCTTCCTCAACATACCACGTCAATGTCTTTCTAAATCCATTGAAAGGCTACCATTTCAATAAAAAGTCATGACAGGAAAAAGGTTTACTTCTGCATGTTATATGCAGGACTTGTGATTTTCATGCATAGCACATAATTCATTTAATGGAGAAAGACCACAGATGGCCTTGTACTGTTCTACCGTCCATGACCAGAGAACTTGTGAGAAGCAAAGGACAAGTGACCCAAGAGGCATTCAGCTGTGCAAGAAGCAACTAGATAAATGCCAGATATGAATTTGAGGCAGGGCTAGGAACTGGACCCATTATCCTACTCTCCAGTTGCATATGTGAAGAAGTGCCTAAATGGAGTGGTTGAAAATCAATTCCAACACAGTCTTTCTTGATAGAGATAGTTGTGATAAAGAAATAACCAGAGCTCAAAAGAAAGGAAATACTGCATAAAGCCCGAGACAAAGAACAGACTTAAAGAAATGAAGAAAAAGAAGAAAATATTAGAAAATGTCTACTTACTTTCAAAGTTGTAAGAAAGTAGCAGTTCTATGGAACACTACACTAAATTTTGGGGTTACTCTAGAAATAGGTTATTATGGTATGGCCTCAAATAATTGGAGTGTCTATGTAAGGAAACATAAAGAAAGATCCAGATATATACTAATCTGTTATATAAAAAAAATTATTCAGTGTCTACTACATACAAAAGCAATGTCTTGAATCCAAAGAGAAAAAAAACTTGAGCATGTAGTTTGAGTATGTTTATCTTATCAGGCAACATACTAAATGAAGATAATTAATATATTATGGAAGCAAAAAAATTAAAGAATCACAGAAGCACATAAGTACGAAAAAAAGTATGCTATCCTCAGATGTAGGTATATTTTTATTCATGCAAGAGCTAAGAAATCACACTATTGATATACCATTAATAAAAGATAACTTAGGGACACATTTAAATCAAAATGTATAATGTAATCTTGAGGTTGTAATGACGTGAAAGTTTAAGGTACAAAGAACATTGAAATATCTCAAATACAGAGCTAAGTTAAAATATTGCTACAAATTTCTTCTAAAATCAATTGCAAATGGAAATATTGCTACAAGGATATAAAGTAAAAGGTAAATTAGAAAACTTTACGTAAAGTACAGAGTTCATTTACATAAATAGATGGATAAGTAGATGGATAGAGAGAGATGATATCGATTAAATAGAATGTAGGTGATTTTATTTCATTTCTCTCAATTTTGTCCATTTTCTTCAATGTTATTTAATATGTTTGTAGCCAGGAAATCATATTAAACTAATTGTAATATAATATAATAAAATCTATAAAGCAAGTCTCCGAACACAGGGCTTTGGACTCAAATCTTTTATAGATAACCTTTTCAAATGCACACATTTCTGACTTTTCTGACATAAAAAAAGAAAAAAGTTTCCAAAGTAAAGGAATAAGCAAAAAGCTAAATAATTCATGTTCTGATATGCTATAATGTTGATATCAAAATCTCAAATAATAGCCATAAAATAAGTATTTTCACTTATGGCATAGATGAAAAGCTTATAAATGAGAGATTCAGAGAGATGAAATTAACATAATAATTTATAATTACTGAATTTGATTTATCTTAGAAATGAATAGATATTTTAATATTATGAAATATACTAATATTGAATACCACAACAAAGGAGTCATGAGAAAAAATATGTTAAATATTTTTAATGCAGTGAGTTCAGTTATAACCCATCATCTCATATAGTTTACAAAAATTTTTTTTCTTATGATGAGAACTTCTAGGATCTACTTTTGTACAACTTTTAAATACACTATACAGCAGTGTTAACTACAGTCATCACGTAACTCCTAGTAGAAAACATATGTAAAAAGCCTCTATACATGGATCTTGGCAATGATTTTTTTAGATATGACACATAAAACACAAGCAACAAAACAAAAGATAAACAAGCGGGACTATTAAAAACTATCAAACTAGAGCTTGAGCACAGCAGGGAGATCATCAACAAAATGAAAAAGCAACCTACTCAATGGGACGAAATATTTGCAAGTCATTTATCGGTAAGTGGTTAATATCCGAAATATGTAAAGAACTTATACAACTCAACAGAAAAACAAATAGCCCAATTAGAAAATGAGCAAAGGATCTGAATAGCCATTTTTCCAAGAAGATATTCAAACAGCCAATAGGCACATGAAAACATGTTCAATATCGCTGATCATCAGGTAAATGCAAACCCAAAGCACAATGAGATATCACATCATGGTTTCTAGAATGTCTCCTATCAAACATACAAGAGATAATGAATGCTGGAGAAGAAGTAGAGAAAAGGGAACCCTGTGCGCTGTTACTGGGAATGCCAACTGGTGCAGCCACTATGGAAAACAGTATGGAGTTTCCTCAAAAAATTAAAAATAGAACCACCCTATGATCGAGCAACTCCACTTCTGGGTGTATATCTAAAGGAAACGAAATTAGTATGTTGAAGACATATTGCACTTCCATGTTTATCGCAGTATTATTTACCCTAGCCAAGACATAAAAACAACATAAGTGCCCATCAACAGATGATGGATAAAGAAAATATATGTAAGTATGTGTATGTACACAATAATATACTATTCAAAGGGCGCCTGGGTGGCTGAGGCGGTTGAGCATCCAACTTCAGCTCAGGTCATGAGCTCATGGTTTGTGCGTTCAAGCCCCGCATCAGGCTCTGTGCTGACAGCTCAGAGCCTGGAGCCTGCTTCAGCTTCTGTGTCTCCCTCTCTATCTCTCTGCCCCTCCCCTACTCATACTCTGTCTCTCTATCTCTCTCTCTCAAAAATAAATAAACATTAAAAAATATTTTTAAAAATTCTATTCAACTATAAAAAGAAGGAAATCCTAGCATATGTGATCACGTGAATATACCTTGAGGGCTCTGTGCTAAGTGAAATGAGTCAGACAAAGAAAGATAAATATTGTATGATCTCATATGTGGAATTTTCTAAAAAAAGAAAAAAGATAAATGCATAGAAAAAGAGATCAGGTTGGTGGTCCAGATATGGGGGAGGGGAGTGAAGGTGGTCAAAAGGTACCAATTTCAAGCTACAACATAAATACTCATAGTAATGTTCGACTACTTAGTTGAAACCAACAACCAACAGCATTCTTACCAATGAAATCCCAGTGGCTTTCTCATTAAAATCATAAAAAAAGAAGACTTCCTGTTATGATTTTTCAAAGGTTATTCAGGAATTACTGGTCAATGCAATAAAGCAATGACAAAAAGAAGAAGAAACCATTTTTGGAAGGAAAAAACATTATGCATCTTAAAAACTAAGATAATTAGTTCAACCAATTAGAGTCACTAAGTTTATGAACTAAAGAATAAATCTGCAACATTCAGAAACTTTCCTTCATACCATCTGTAATTATTTGGAGAAGATATACTGAGTAAATATTTCAATTACAGTACCATCAAAATATGTGAGACACTAATGTATTTGTAATGACCAGGGGAAATGAAAAGAAACCAAAATCCCACTGAGATATTTAAACAAAGACTAAAGCTAATATAGGTGTTTTTATGATGAACTTGGATGGAGAGCCTCAACAAATTATAAAGCCCAAACAATGAAATAAGTTTGGTTTGGGCATGTAGCTGACAAAAATATAAATGGAACAGAATGGGCAGGCTAGTAGACCTGGGTATATGTGTCCTAAAGGAGAAATCACAAAGTAAAAGGGATAAGGGAGTTATTCAATAAATGGTGCTTAATAATTTATGCATTGTTCTTTAATAAAGCAGAAAGATCAATAGTTTAAGAAATTATCTCAAAAATAAAATGAATTGTATATTTTGTATTTGATTGTTGGATGTTGAAGGATTTGACAGCTTCAGGGAAATGGATGAACCTAAACACCAAAGGGCTGGTCGAGTTGACTTATTCCATTTTAAATAATCTGATAGCCATAAACAGTACGATCAGAAACATATTTCAAGGAAATGTTACGAAGGATTACTATTTTTATCTATAATGAAATCATACGATAAGAAATTAGACTCCAGTGTATAGATATCAACCTCAATAGAAGTGTATTAAACAGAAGACCTAAAGGGAAATCCAGCTGGCTGACAAATTATTAGTAAAGTGCTTTATCTTTCAAATTCACGAAATTCGTAGTTTTAAAATACAAAGTAATTTTTTCTCATTCCAAGCATGAAATATTCATCACCAAAGTAAAAATATCAAAGTAAGACTACATCGGAGCAGGCACTCTCACAAGCAAATAGTATTACATACTGTTCACAATCTATTCAGAAAGCTATTTCACGGTGTTTATCAGAAGCTTTCAAATCGTTTGTCTTTTACACAGTACAATGACTGATAGCAATCTGTTGTAAGATACTGATTTGACAAGCCATCAGGGCATTCTTTACAATAAAGAAATTTAGAAACATCAAAATGTGATAATAATACGGGATTATGTTGCAATGTGCAGGTAAAATATAAATTTTCTATATGAAAGAGTATTGTGTGAACAGAAAATATTGCTCTCTCTGACTTGGGGAAATGCTTCAGACTTAATAGTAAGTAGTAAAATTAAGTTAGGTAGCATAAATATGGTAAAATCCATCTTTAAAAAGCAATATGAAAGAAGGGACGGGAAGAGTGGTTACCACGGTTATTTCACTCTTGTGACATGATGAACTGGTTTCATTCTTCTCTCATTCTCTTTATGATTTGAGCTTTATAAGGCTAGGAAACCAAACAATCAACAATGTTTACTTTTGAATAGTGTTAACCGCGGTTCACTGTAGAACTCAAATTCTCCTACTCTTAAAGACTTTCTTGGGTGGAATAAATGATCTCTTTGGCCACAGGCACTTCTCAGTCCTCTAAAACCCTAAGACTGTTTTGCTTATAAATTTTGTATTCCACTACTTGCATTTTTTTTGTATTGCATTATATAGGGGTAAATTTGTTCTTTTCATTAAAATATTAACAATCCAAAGACACACCTGTTGTGCTTTATCAGTTCATTTTCTCCACCAGAGTTAGTAATTGAATATAGATGCTTAAATCTTGAGATACGCCATATCATATCATATCTGGGGTCACGTACAGTGGATGATCTCCCGTGGCTGGGGCATCTGAGGTCAGAACATGGGGTAAACTGTGCATTTTACCTGTTGCTTGCAGGGAGGAGGAGGCAGAAAAGACATCATGCTTCCGTTCTTGCGATCCCTCAGTAGTGACATAAGCCTGACTGTTTCTGTACTGTAAGTCCACATTTCCAACATGACCTTGGAGGTCCACCAGTAGTTCTCCCCACACCTTAATACACTGAAATCTACGCAATCGTGTTCTCAGTCTTATCACTTCCATCTACTCAAACTCCAAATTTCAGAGTCACATTCCACTGTACTAATTTCATCCCCCCTTTATTCACAAGCGTCTACATCTATTCATTTACTCATGGCAAAGTTTCTGCCTAATCTTGTTGCCTTTACTTAGGGTCAGGCCCCCATGACTTCACTTTTGTGAGTTTTCATTATCTTCCTGACTGGAAAGTTCCCCATCCCGAATTTACTCTTCATGTTGACCCCAGACAAATCCTCCAAAGTGTACCTCTGATGATGAGCTGCTTGTTCTCCAATAGCATTTAATTGTTCCAAGAATTAGCCACATTTAGTCTCCTCAAATAGCTTTCTAACCCCTCTACTCTTTCACATCAATTATCATCTTATCATTCTCTGTGGTAAAAGTGTGCAAGGATGCCTTTCTTAAAGGTCAACTGTTCTCTTAACTATACACGGGATTTATTTTCCTAGGGAACCAGGACATATCATATTTCACTGAAATACACGGTTTCACATTTTCACATCATTGAAATCATGATGTATCTTGCGACTAATGGCACCTAACATTTTTTCCCTTTTAAATCACATATAAAATAATGTTGCATCTTAAAAGAGACAGCATCATAAATTTGTTGAAATATGGTATCTTTTTTGGTCTTCACCGTATATAACCATGATTTTCAAATAGGAAATGTTCAAATATTGCTTGATATACAAATATATGTTAAGAAACAAGTCTCATGTTGAAACTCAAGGAATTAGCCCTGGGTATTGGTTAGTTTTGCTGAACCCATTCCGGCAGTAATTTCGAATGCCAGAGCTACAAACATCAGAGTGAGATGGGAAATAAAAACAAATATACACACTTAACAAGTTGATTGAACGTGCCAGTGTGGACAGAGTAGAAAACTGCACAGAGCAAAATAAATACTAAATCCAAGTGATAACTTTATGATCAGCTATTCGTTCCTGTATTGGATATTTTAGAAAATATCTCATTTTTCTAAACTGACATTCTCTCTGACATTTATCTTACCCAGGTCTTCACACTCATTTCAAAGTGTGCTATTTTTACACAGAAAAAAAAAAAAAGAAGTATCTACTTAATTACCTGATGCCAACAAGAACTATTGTCTTTCATAACGTGAACTGTGCTTCCAAAACCTGGGTGTCTGAGCAACTGGGTAAAGAAGTTAATTCTTCGTAAGACATTTGCTTGGTGCCTTTAAAATCTGAATAAGCTAAAGACTGCATCATTTACTGCACCAGCAAAGTGAGACCATCTTTTGTTCTGGATTATAAGCAACAATCACATTCAAGTTCACCACACTGGATGTATAAGGTTCTATTTAAACTGTCTGATGAAGCACATGAAACCTCTGAACAATTTATCAATTATCCAAATATTCTTGCTTCAGACTATGTAAATCAAAGGCATAGGCATTCATTCATACACAGTTGAGCAGGTGTGTTTTAAGTGATGGAGCACCAGGGCGCCTGGGTGGCGCAGTTGGTTAAGCGTCCGACTTCAGCCAGGTCACGATCTCGCGGTCCGTGAGTTCGAGCTCCGCGTCAGGCTCTGGGCTGATGGCTCGGAGCCTGGAGCCTGGTTCCAGTTCTGTGTCTCCCTCTCTCTCTGCCCCTCCCCCGTTCATGCTCTGTCTCTCTCTGTCCCAAAAATAAATAAACGTTGAAAAAAAAATTAAAAAAAAAAAAAGTAATGGAGCACCTAGGTGGCTCAGTCAGTTAAGCCTCTGACTTCACCTCAGGTTACGATCTCACGGTATGTGGGTTCACGAGTTCAAGCCCGCGTCGGACTCTTTGCTGACAGCTCAGAACCTGGAGCCTGCTTCAGATTCTGTGTCTCCCTCTCTCTCTGTTCCTCCCCCACTCATGCTCTGTCTCTCTCTCTCAAAAATAAACATTAAAAAAATTAAGTAGCATGAACATTGTTTTGATTTATCAAAGAGAGCATCTAATCTATTCTTATTATACAATACATGCTCATCGTAGATTAAAAGTCTATAACATCACTTGACCTCATTGCTAATATTCATTCTATCATTTAATCATGGATCTCACCTTATAGTCCCTTTCAGAATTCAAAGCTTCTTAGGAGGGAGAGCATTCTTTACACACTACCTTGGCGTGAATCTGGTGTGACAAGGCTTTCAGAGATGTCCAGAACAACAGGAAAGATGGTACTTGTGGGGTGAGCTGCAGAGAGGTCACAGCGCTGGGGTGATGGTGCAGACCTGTGTGGCCCTGTCGAGGCCTAAAGAGCCTGGGAAGTCATAGTCTACAGACTATGTGGGTTTCCAAGTCGGTTTGTAGTTGTGACTTTGTCTTCTAGAAGCTCTGTGACACTGAGCGAGGGTGTAATTTCTCTTGGCCTCAGCTTCCTCATCTATACAGGGCTGATACTACTTTTGACCTCATACATCTGTACCAGGGGATGTGTATACATTACTTACCCTAGTGAATTGTATTTATATGGCAACTATTTTCACTTTTCCTATGAGTATTAGGTGTTGAAGAAACCGCAATTATTCTGAAAATAGCACTACTACTTTTCTTAAAAGCAAAGCAGACAGATTAATGAGACTATACTTTGCGCAATGTCACTGTATGCTCAAAATACACTATTCTACCTTCAGCCCTCTTTTCATGTTTCTTTCTCTTTTGTTGTTCATCTTTGATCTTTTTTTTTTTTTTAGCACTGAGGCTGCAGGAACTTAGGGTCTTGTAGAAAGAAGGAAAATGTGCACATGATAAGAGCAGAGGTAGAAAGTCTGTTTAAGCAGAAGTAGAAATATGCTATTTTGGCCACTCGGAGGAAAAAGATACCACAACGTGCTTAAGGGAAGGCATCAAGGGTGGCAGAGAGATAAGATAAAGTTTTGTGGACAAAGAGATGCTGGGACTGTAGGATCCGAATGTGAAATAAAAGGAGAAGGGTTGGGGTTGGGAGGGGTTGCCAGAAGGATCCACATACACAAAAGGTCAGTGGTGTGAAAAATACAGGCACAGCCATGTTTTGCTTTGGCAAGAATGGAGAATCTAAGGAGTAGAGAGACAGAACACGGATGCTGCAAAGCTAAGTGTGTGACTCATCTCCCTGTAAGTATGTGGACACAGGTACAGCGTCCATCCCGTTGGTAAAACGGAGCAGCAGGTGTATGAGGATTACATAGGTTATTTAAACCGCTAACACGTCTTCAGCTCACAGGACCTAGTGTTTCTCCTTTCTTCAATAGGCGATGTGGGGCCACTGACGTGTCTGAGGAGGAGAGTGAGCAGGCCAGAGTTGTGACTCCAGACAAATACCTGGGCAGCCGCGTTCTCCATAGCATCGTGGGACAGAGACAGAATAAGAGAAAGGGTGTGTATGTGTGTTTAATACAGTGTGATTCACTCCAATCTTAGGACCTGCCTGAAACTATGCTAAGCCAGGCTTTCAGTCCATTTATTTCTCTGCAGACATTCTCAGCATGTTACGTAAGACTAACAAGTACAAGGTTCCCACGAAGAATCTTTAAAAAGAACCTGTGACCCGGTGTAGACTGGAACACTTACTTAGTATTTTAACACATAATGGAAAAATTTAGGGACGACGGAAGTGTAAGGGTCGCGGCCGAAACTGAAAACATTCATTTAGACAGATTGAAAGCATTTAGCAGACTGCCTGAGCCCTGCGAGGAGACAGTAGTGGCCGACAGGCCAGCTTCGCTCCTGGCAGGCAGTGATGGGGTTGCTTTTTTGGAACAGGGATTCACAACAGAGAGAATATAAGGCAGGTCTGGATTGCTAAAAGAAATCTGAAAATAGTGTGTTCTGCAATAATCCCGATGCCATGGTACTTCTGTGTAGTTGGGAACACATGTGGGCAATACTCGGGGGAAAAAGGAGACAGAAGTAATCATGTGGAGTATCATTTGATTAATTCTCAGCTAGCAAATTGTATAGACTTAGTTTCACCTGCAGCGGAGAGAGCGTCCTGGCTCCTTTCTGTGTGGTCCTAGTTTGGCCCTTGGTTTCCTTTACTGTTTCTTTTCTAATGCTTAGACAGACCCCCTACCCATAGAGCCCAGAAAATCTCTCTGCAAAACAGTTGGGTGGTTTTATCAGGCAATTGAGCCACAATACTAGCCATTAGCTGCACATTCATCTCTGGTTTCCTGCTGCCCTTCATTGAGCCTAACTGTACTTTTAATCCTACCTGCTAAAGAGGATTCGCACTCTAGGAAAACTACCCACACCAGATTTGGATCAGACCTTCCCTTTTTTAAAGATATGCTGGTAATTTCATTCAACATAGGGGGAAAAAAGCATAGTGACATATTGGAAGAATCTTCTTGTCTAATAGAAATGTAGCAATAGATTCCCTGATGAACTGATCAGATTTAGATGTGGATACACCTGTAGCTACAAATCTTCCTGGTCTTAATATCCCTTTTAAAGTCACTGAAATGGGGGCGCCTGGACAGCTCAGTCGGTTAAGTGTCCTACTTCAGCTCAGATCATGATCTCATGGTCCATGGGTTTGAGCCCCACATCTGGCTCTGTGCTGGCAGCTCAGAGCCTGGAGCGTGCTTCAGATTCTGTGTCTCCCTGTCTCTCTGTCCCTACCCCACTTGTGTTCTGTCTCTCTCTCTAAAATAAACGCTAAAAAAAATTTAAAAAGACAGCCAAACTCCCAGAGCTAATTGAAAATGTTTGCTCTGCTTGTCATTTCCTTCATCTCCTTCAGACATATTTAGCAAATTGAAGACTGTAAGCGGGGACAAGTGTATCTGTTTGGAGTTCAAGAACTCATCAAAGCCACGTGACTTTGAATAAACTATCTTTCTAAATATCAGTTCTTTCATCTGTAAAACTAAGATGGTATTATTTACCCTAAATGGCTTTCCCAGGAACAAGTGAAATAAGCCCCAGTTGTTATTTTTCCCCCATTGATGAGAAATTAAATTTTGCGACGTCTTCTTAGATACTTTATAAGCTCAAGAAATGAAGCACACTGCTCTTCTTCTCGGATTTATTACATCTGCTGAGAAAGTCTTCACTGGCCTCCTTCTGGAACAGAGATGCAGCGGAACCAAGGCTCAAGTAGTTAAAGAGGCCTTAGATGACGTCCCTCCACAGAGAGAGGGACACGAAAATTCAGAAATGATAACCCCAGAGGTGATAAGTCAACTCACAGGTGAGTCCTTCTGAATCTTACTTATCACTTCGACACATAAGCAAAGTTATTTTTCTTCTTAAAAGTTTCTCTCCTTGTTCCCTCTTTGGTCTGAACTCCCACTGTTAATACTATTCAAGGTGAAATAGCTCAAAACATGCCACAAGAAAGCTTTTTAATACTGTCCCTGATCATTACTTAAATCACATATCACTGTTTACTCAGCTATGTTTATACACGTACCACCTCCCTGCCAGACACGTTTTACATCCCTTGGGGATGAACACTCATGTTGATAAACTGGTTTTTCGATAAATTAATACAAAGGGGTAGGCTAGTGCTTAAGAACACAAATTGGGTTCAAATTTCAGCTCAACGTATTGTCCAAATGACCCGATCGTGTTTCTAAACCTCTCCACGATTTAATTTCTTTATTTGGAAAAGTGGCCACCTTAGAGGACTGACAGAGTCTTAAATTCCCGGTACAAATTAATCCCTCAATAAGTTGTTGCCATTATAATGATAACTGTTTGTATCCCTACTTTGAGTAAGATGCAGGTTGGGCATTTTATATGCATTATACCCAATTCTTGAAGTTCTATTATTGTTGTCAACTTACAGATAAGAACATGAAGGCATAGAGGGTAAGGCTTATACCAGTCGACTCAGCGTGCAGTAGCTCAGTTGAGAATTGAAACTCTGTGTTTCTGGCACCAAATCCTCTCCCAGTTAGTCTGCTGAACCATAGATGTCCTTTTTAGTGCTTTTGTGAACATTTACTGATCACTTAATACGTGCCCAACATTGTTTGAAGTGTTATATTTTGTCTTTTAAAATTCTCACACAAACCATAAGATAGGTCCAGTTAATCTCAGTTAAAAACAAAACAACAACAAAACAAAACAAAATAAAACACCCGAGGCACAAAAGTCATTACTGTGTCCAAGGTCTCAAAGGTGGTTAAGTGGGAAGGCCAGGACCTCAGAGCTGTCCTCGCATCCCTTACACATCAGTGATGGACGCACCCCTATTATGGAGCACGTACTGCATCCCAGACTGGGATCTGGAAGCAAGAGATACAGCCATTACCAAACAGATAAGACCCTGACTGTCCTGGAGCTTACATGCGAGTGGGAGGAGACAGACACACAAGTGTACATGTAATATGTCACATGATGTTCAGCCCTTTGGAGACATTTCAAGTCAAGTAAAAGTGATTGTACGGGTTGAGGAACAGCTTAGGGCTTTCCATACAGTCGCCAAGGATGGCTCATGGATTCAGTGATATTCAGAAAAGACTGAAACTGAGCCCTCATGGAATCAGGGGAACAGCATGCCAGATTAGGGAAGAGCAGTGTAAAACCTGGACGAAGGACTACGCTTGGCATGCTTAAAGAACCACAGGTGGGCCCACGTGTCTGCAGTAGAGTGAGGGGAATAGAGTGGGGGCAGGTGACGTCAGGGTGAAGGGTGATGAGGGTCCTCTGGGCAATGGTAAAAATATTGTATATGAATGAAATGGACAATTAGCAGACTGTTGAGGGGTACGATCATTCGTACCACAGGATACATACCAGCACACAGAAGATCCCAGCAGATAGGAAGTCTAGCTAGATTACTGCAATTTGTGCAAACGAAGGGACTGCCTACTTGTATTAAAGGGGAAATGGCAACAAACACACAAACAGGAAACAGCCACAAATCCATAGATGGAAGGATAGGATATTTTGAAGTTACCAGGACCTGCCATCGATTGAGCCAAGACTGTGACTTAAGAGACAAGTCAGGGTCCCATCGACACAAGGAATGAAGTCACCATTTAGGGGGATCAAGAAAACTGAGGGAGGGAAAGCTTTGGAGGGAAACCATGAGAGACTTACTGGAGATGCATAAAATATCAACACACAGGAGTTTAACAAAGAGCAAGTATGTGAGTTCTAGGGAAAAAGGAGCGTGTACCAGACAAAACACTTACTTATGCAGACGTTAAGTGACCCAAATCTCAGTAAACACATTTTTATTCCTCACTCGTACTACATGGCCACCTTGGGGCTGCTGAGGCTCTGCTCCAAGTTGCCTTGATCCTGAGACCCAGGCTGACAGAGCAGACGGGTTAACACTTTGCCAGTCTCATGGCAGAAGGCAAAGGCGCGATGAATCATGCACTCGCTCATAAAGCTTTTCCTTAGAGGTGACCAACGTAATTTCCATTCTCATTCCATTGGCCAGAGCAAGTCCCATGGTCAGGTCTGACATGTTTGTAGTGGAGATGTGTAATTGTCGTCTAGAGGAGACGGGAATACTAACTCAATCTACCTCGGGGATAAAGGATATAAAATATGGGCAATGTCTGCATGAAGAAACTAGCTGAAGCTGTAAGTCTGGATATCACCAAGAAGGTAATTGTAAGAAAGCAGAGAAGTCTGATGTGTGGGGTGCTCCAGGTTTCAGAGGTCCAGATAAATCAGAAAAACAGTCTGTGGTGAAGTTGTCAATAATGTAGGAGAAGACAGATGGGTGTCCCGGATGCCAAGTGAAATAAATGCTTCAATAACAAAAGATTGATCGACAGTGTGCCGATCAAATACACTGAGGACAGAGAATTGACTGTTGTATTTATAAATGTTCAAGTTATCTGTCACTTGGAAATAAGAATCTCCCTAGAACGTTGGGGATGAAACTCTGGTTCAGGTGGGTTCAAGAGTAAATGGGAGGGGAGGAAATGGAGCATAGACCACTCGCTCAAGGAGTTTTACTGTATGTAACACAGTACAGTGTCATCAATAAAATGCCCTGCCCCGACAGTGGCAGGAAAAGGGCTGCAATCAAATCAGCAACCCAGACCAATAGAAGCCTCTAGTTCTTAAAAAAAAAAGAACAGATGTCATAAAAACATCAGCAGGTATTCATTTTGTGAACTCACGGAAGACAGAAGAAATAACCAGAGTAACACTTGGGAAAGAACACTCCTTTTCTTAAAAAGGAAACGTGTTATCTATGTTTTCATTTCAATTCATTCATATTGACACCAGATGGTGTTATAATAAATCATTCCTTTACTTCCCTGAACAACAATCTTCTTTCTTCTATGTTCCTTCCTGAGACTTCATTTTTCCTTCAGAAAGAGTATGAATTGTTGCCAGTTCAATTGTACATAAGCCCTAGACTACAGGGAATTGAAGAACTGACTCTTTGTCACTGCAGTACATTTACTATCCCATGTCCCATATGAAATATTTGCCTCTGATGCTAAGTGAACACATTAAATCAACTCATCTTTCAAGCCCTGTGTACATTTCTTGTCTCCATTCCTCTTTCTATAGAATCGGTGACCATATTCTGGATTTTGGTTGTCACAAGTATGATGACTTTCTCCACAGCTGGACAGCTTGCACCTCACACCAGGAGTCAGGCTTGGTGACATCAGCACGTGTACATTATCGTGCAGTCATCAAATACTTAGGTGCTTAAGAGATAATGTGTTAGCCATCATTTACTTACCAGGAGACCTCTCTCATTTTTGTTCTCACATTTTCTTCTTCTCTCTAAATGATGATGATGATGATGATGATGATGATGATGATGATATGGGAAAGTATTTCCTCAGTTATCTGAAAAATATTTTTCCTATACATATGAGATAATTATTGTGAAGGCAGTTGACTCTTGATTATCAGGCATATGAGACAATCATAGTATCTGTGCACTGGGCATCAAAATCACAGGTGAAGTGTAATCTGCGATTGTTGTTCCCAAACATGCAAAGGTTTACCAGAAATCAGAGACAAAGTAGCCATATGTGTTTATTAATTATTTCAGAAATGACTCTGCAGATCATAAAACTAGAGCAATCAAAATAAGTAGAATTCGATATTATAGAAACGATTTGATAATTAAAATCACTTAGTTTGGGTTAATGATATAGCAATTTGATCATGTTTCGACAGGCAGAGGTTGAAGACCAAAAGAATGAAGTAATTAGACTTTAATAAATTTAGTCATGGTATAAACCATTACCAGGATGTGCCAAACACAAATGTTTTTGTTATTGTGAGGGGCACCTGGGTGGCTCAGTCAGTTGAGCATCCGACTTCAGCTCAGGTCATGATCTCAAGGTTCATGAGTTCAGGCCCCATGTTGGGCTCTGTGCTGACAGCTCAGAGCCTGGAACCTGCTTCAGATTCTGTGTCTCCCTCTCTCTCTCTGCCCTTACCCCACTCTCTTTCTCTCTCTTTCTCAAAAATAAACATTAAAAAAATTATAATAAATGGCTTGTTATTGTAAACATACACCTGAGTTTTCCACGTAATCTATTTAATAGTGATGAAACATCTACAAAAATTTGAAACTGTAAAACCGTTTATTACGGTCGTGTCTTTCTAGATATAGAATGTAAGGTTGTATTTTAGTGCGTATACTGCTTAACTCTTCACAAGTCAATATTATATCTCTCTTGAGACTTCAGTATTTGGGCCCGAGAACTCTGGACTGCTACATCTGTTAAGTACCAAGTGATGCACACTTGACACTAAATGGCTTCCGGCTTCCACATTCTCCAACCACTCTTCTGAATGAGAACAGATCAGCGGTAAGCCAGTCCTGCTTTCCTTTTCAACACTTAGGCTGAATGCTAGGAAAACTTGTCTGCCTTTCAAGGGAGGTTAGACTCAAGCCTTTACGCTACCAAGGTGGGTTCCAAGTAGCTGCTGTCAGTGTTTAAATGTTTCCCTTCCGGGAACAGAAAGCAAGACCCCAACTCCACGCCCTTCAGAGAAACAGATTCATCAGCATAAACCCTTGGTGTTGCCAGTACTGGATTTCAGTGCATTAAATGGACATCTCAGTTAGATGCTTCTCACAGGGAAATATATAGGGCAATACGAAAAAGTGAGCATTTGGTACAACCCATGAACGTTTATGAAATCCATGATTCATGTGAAATAAATAGCAACGACAACCTAAAATGTAGTCCATGCAGGGTTAAAGTGTGCATGCATATGTAGGGGGGTAGTGACAATAATTATTAAATACCTTTTACTGAATATTTATTTTTCTGACATTGAACCTATATATGTATTTACTTTCAATTGTGACAGAGCTACATAGATATTGTATAGTCTTAATTGTTCCAGGAACTTAAAATCTACGTGGAAGAAAATCTTCTGTTCGTACAAAGTTTTACCATGAACTGGACAAATGCTTTGACCAAATCCTGTAAGTGAAAAGAGCAGCTTCAAATAACAGGGATATGAGAAATTAGATTTTTACAAATGTTTATTATGGAAGTATAGAGGAAATGTATTTTCGGGTGTACCACATAGTGATTCGACAAGTGCATGCATTATGCAGTGCCTGTCACCACCTGTCACCATACGAGACATTGTTACAGTATTGTGGACTATCTTTCTTATGCTGTACTTTTCATTCCTGCGACTTATTTTTTTATTTAAATTTTTTATGTTTATTTATTTTAGAGAGAGAGGAAGACAGAATGCTAGCAGGGGAGTGACAGAGAGAGAGGGAGACACAGAATCGGAAGCAGGCTCCATGCTCTGTGTTGTCAGGGCCTGACGCAGGGTTTGAACCTACAGACTGTGACATCATGACCTGAGCCAAAGTTGAACGCTTAACCAACTGAACCACCCAGGTGCCCCGCATTCCTGTGACTTATTTACTTTACCACTGGAAGTTTGCACCTCTTCATCTGCCCGTCCCCCCCAACCTCCTCTCTGGCAACCACCAGTTTGTTCTCGGTATTTATGAGCCTGTTTCTGTCTTGTTGTTGTTGTTGTTGTTTTTCAGAAGCCACATATAAGTGAAATCATATGTATCATATGTATTTCTCCGTCAGAATTAAGAAATCAGATTTTTATTGAATTGAATCCCACGGCCAAACACAAGTACCATAAA